>NW_028274810.1:118409271-119659271 GCF_037043125.1 Eumetopias jubatus
CAGCTTGTTAGCAAGAGGCAGGTGATACTTAGCTAAAAAGAACAAATAAAGCAGGTGAGGGGGTGGAGAGAGAGTACTGGGGAGGGATGTCAAATTTGGTGGTCGCATTAGGTTTCATTGAGAAAATGACATCTGAGCAAAGACTTAAAAAGGTGGGAAAATGAGCAAAGAGACCGTGTGGAACAGAGGGTGCCAGGCAGAAGGAACAGCTAGTGCAAAGGCCTCGTGGTGACCCCATGTCTGGGATCTTCAAGTAACAGTGAGGAGGCCAGGGAGTCTAGATCAGGGAGAGCAGGTGCCCCAGGGAGGTGGAGGGGAGGAGGGTCAGAGAGGAAATGAAAGCTCTTTTCATGCAGGGCCTTGTCACCGACAATGACTATTGCAAAGGCTTTGGTTTTTACTCTGAGTGAAAACGAGGCGCCATTACAGAATTTTGAGAAGTGACATGAGCTGACTGAAGATTCTGAAGGATGACATTGTCTTCTCTGCTCTAGGGGACACACAGGCAGGCGTGGGAAGACTTGCACAGAAGTTACAGCAATCCCTGAGGCCAGAGATTGTGGGGGCTTGGCCATGGTGGTAACAGTGGGGTTGGAAAGAATGGTGGGACTCTGGCTGTATATCAAAGGTAGACCCAAGGTTTTCTCATGTGGAAAATGTGACGTGGGAAAGAAAGGAGTCAAGGGTGACTCCAAGGGTTTGGCCTGAACAACTAGAAGGATAGAGTGGTCAACAACCAATGTAGGTAAGGATGTGTGTGGAACAGCTTGGGGGAGATCATAAGATCAGTAGATCAGTTATAGACATGTTTTGAGATTAATCTTCAGTGTTCAAGCAGAGATCTCAAGTAGTCTGTTGTTTCTATGACCCTGGAGTTTGAGGGAAGTTTCTGGGATGGGAACATAAATTTTCTTTGCTTATTGCTTTCATTCATTCCTCCTCACAACACTTCAAGGTAGGTAGTATTCCCTCTGTTTGTTCCAAAGTGGTTGTGATTTAGCCAAGATCACACAATTAAGGAGAGATTATGGGTTTTTGATTTCATGTCTGCCTTCCCAAAGCCCTTGCTCTTTGAAAGCTTCTCCTTCAAGAGAAATCAGTTCTCTCTTTCTGCCCCCTTTGTTTCTTTTGGTTATCCCTGTGACTTAGTTTATATTAAGTTCAGTTTTAGAATCATAGAGGGATAGACCTAGAACGAACTACATGGATCCTGCCTCCCTCCGAACAACCTGCTCAGGACTGATGACCATCAGGAGACTCTTGAAGGTGTTGAACCCAAAATGAGGACTTAGAAAAGATGAGCCAGAGGCAATAAGAGATTAGAACTCAAGGAAAAAGGGGGGGAGTTGACAAAACAAGGTACTGACAGGCATAAGAACATGAGGGACACCAGATATATCAACAGAATAGCTCTCACCCTGTGACACCCACCGCTCCCGTCTTATTCCAGGTGAATTTAATGGCATACGTGTCCCAGGGAGTGCATGATCTCAATGAATGCATTTGTGCATTGAGCACATGTATCCTAATGGTGCATCATGAGAGTCCCTGTACATGTGTGTCCTGTTAGACTCTGAGTTCCTTGAAGACTAGTGCTTTCTCTGTTTTATTCACCTTTGTGACTCCAGCATCCTGACACTTGGCTTGGAGTGCATGTAGCACGGACATATGGATGACTGAGATGCTACATGGGCAGGAATTCGGTCCTAGAGTTCCCTGAGGGAACGTTCTGGAAAGAAGAAAAATAATCTAAGTGAAAATCAAGCATCTTGTTATTCTACTTCAACATGACGGGTAGCATATTTCTGTGGACATGTATTTGCATAGCTTTTTCTTAAATAGGCCAATTTACATACATTTGTATATTCCATTCAAAGAAACTTGCTGTCAGTATGTAAATTACTCAGCACATCCCGTTCTCCTTTTCTTCTTTCCATTTTTCTCATTTTCACTGTTTCCTTTTCATACTTAAAAATGTATATTTTATGCAAATTCCCTCCATATTCTGGTAGTGCCTTTCAATGGCATATATGACTTCAAATGAAATTATGTAATTAATATATGCATTATGTATGTGTGTATGTATATGCCTTGAACTTCTATTATTCTATTCTAAAGGAACCACATCTTTATAATTTAGTATAAAATATATTTTATTTCATTTCCATTTCCAGCTCAAGCACAAAATTTTATATAGTTACTGAGAACCCCCAGTGAAGCTTCCTAGCCTAGCATTACCACTAACCTGACAGAAGTCATCAGACCTCTGTGACTCTATTTCTTTAGTAAAATGAAGAGCTTGGGGCTCTAAGATTATTTCCAGGTGAAAGATTTAGCTACAAATGTTTTCACTGCTGCTAGTGCAAATCTCTGGGAGACACACAAGCTCAGGGACAGACAGGATAGAAGACCTTTTTGCAGCAAAAGAGTAACATGGGCTGATTGGCGGGGACTGACTTATATGTAGGAAGAGAAATCCCTTTCAGAGCAGAATAGAGGAAGCAACGGAAGAAATACACAAGCAAGAATTGCAAGATTTAAGCAAATCAATGGACCCCGGGAACAACATATTCCCAAAGAACACCGGGAGCTCTGCTTGATTCTTTTTCTTTTCTTTTTTCTTTCTTTCTTTTTTTTTTTTTTTTCCAGTGCTCCATTCCTGAGCTCATTAATCTCAAACTGCAATCCTTTTCTTAGGAAACATACCCTGAGCAAATGAGAAACTGTTTCATTTCCCCAAAAAGGCCACCTGCAAGAGGAATCCTCTTGGTGTAGAATTGCCCTTATTCTCAGGGACCAGAATGTTGTATAAATTATCCTGAACCTCAGAAGCCAATGGATTAGAGTTGTCACCTCTACTTAGCAAAGTATCCTTCAAACAACACATGCCCACCAAGCTCTTTATACTAACGCTGGAGGCAAGGAATTGATCCATCTGTTCATCCACTCCCCCAACACTTACTGAGCTCTGCTGCACACCAGTCAGTCATGGGAACATGGGGGACATGAAATATATCTACTAGAGTGGTTCTCGGTCCTATTAGATTCTCCACACCCATCTTGTTACAAACAAATCTAATGATTCCTTTACTACTTGGAAATAAAGTTTATTGATATGATATGATATGATATATATAATACTCAGAAATATAATTTCAAAAATCAATATAAGATCAATATAATTCTCCTTAAGTGTAGTAAAAAAGACAACTATACTAAGAGAAGTTGTTAGCTGCTTACCCCTACTTTGTAATGAAAAAGGGAGAATTTAAAAGAAGCAAGACAACTTTTAACTGATTGTTATGTACACCCTTTCTCTGTGTTTGACATTGTAAAACAAGAGCTCTGTGAATATCTGTGTTGTGGTAGATGATGTCCATGTCCTAAAGCTGGAACCTGTGAATATTTTACGCAATATGGCAAGGAGGATTAAAGTTACAGATGTAATTAAGGCTGCTTATCAGCTGAATTTGAGATAGGCGATTATCCTAGATTATCCGGGGGGACCCAATCGCATCACAAGGCTCCTTATAAGTGAGAGAGGAGAGTGAGTGCATATCAGAGGGATGCAGCAAGAGAAGGACTCAGCCCGCCATTGCTGGCTTTGAGGATGGAAAAGATCATGAGCCAAGGAATTCAAGTAGCTTCTAGAAGCTGAGAAAGGCAAGGCAATGGGTCCTCTCCTAGCGCCTCCAGAAGGAATGCAACCCTGCCCACACCTTTACATGAGCCCCATGTGTCTCCTTTTCAGACTTCTGACCTCCAGAACTATTAGATACTAAGTCTATATTGTCTTAGGAAGCTAACACAAACGCATTTTCATTTATACACATGCACAGAATCCCAGTGCACATAACAGCTACAAATGCCGGTTCCTTGCTTTGGGTCACTCAAATACAACAGCAGCCATGAACTTTGTGAGGAGCAACTGTTCCAGTAGTTGCACCTGGTACAGAGATGACAGTCAGGATTGCCTACATTGAGCCAGCATTAAAACCAGGGAGGCCGAGCCAGTGGACACCAGCTAAATATCGGTCTTGTCAGAGGGACATAATTTTCAAAATGGTGAGCAATTTGGGGAACATTAAAAAAGAAGAAGAAGAAATGTGAAGAAAAGCCACTTTGTGTGCATATGCAAAGTGGGAACGTTACTGAGTAGCAGGTCAAGATCAGGGTACTTTCCAAGGGGGTGATATCGGAGTCCTGAACAAACAGAGGGCCCATTCAAGTGGGATGAAAATAAGAGTTTCTAGAGGGAATATTTTCAAAAGCATGAGCGGATTAAGGAAATGCGAATAGGGATGGTGAAGCCCTTGTGAGCTAGCAACCACCCTCTGAGTGGCAGGAGGAGGAAGTAGTTCCCAGTTCCCGGAGAAAGTAGCGGAAGTTGAAGGCAGTTGGAAGGAAAAACACTGTGATCTTTCCTTAAAAAAAGTGGACCAACCCAAGGCCTGGCAGGAGGGACCCAGAGGAATATATTGCACTCAGTCTCCTCCTTCTCTGAAGCTCCTGCTGGCGCTCCCACTAGTCAAACTCAAGCAGACATCGGAAGGCAAAGAGCTCAGTTGATGCGCTTGGTAGGAGTTAGCTTCCTGGGGCACAGTGTGGATAGAAATTGGGGCAAACAGGACATATTCAAAGAAGGACTGAAGGTGGCCTCTGGGAATTAAGGAGAGCCTCTGGCCAACCACTAAGAAGGAGTGCGCAGCTCCCTGAGCTCGGAAGCAGACCCCCCCCCCCACCCCAGTCAAACCTCAGATGAGAATGTAGTCCTGGCTAAACCTCGTGAAACACTAAAGTAGAAAAGTGAGACCCTAAAGTAGAGGACACAGCTAAGCCGTGCCCAGACCACAATATATAGAAACTGTGAGCTAATAAATACATGTTATGACACTAAGTTGGAACCTCTTCCAGGCTTATCCTTCATCTGCCAAATTGGGATAATATTCCTTATTCTGTACTGTTGACTGCTCTGGGACTGAGCTGCATAAAGCGCATACGTGGTGACACGCGGCAGTCATTGAAAGCCTGTTCATTTTCTTCCCTGCTTCCTTATCCCCAAGTCCTTGGTTAAAAGAAAGCAAAACATGGTCAAGGAAATACTCCCAAAGAGAAAACATGGTTAATGAGAAACTATTTAAAACGTGTAAGTTGTATTGGTTGACTTGGATCAGAATAACACTGGCAACTCAGAAAGTGAGCCGATGAGCTTCCCTGCACCTTGAGAACCTGAGGACATTGTCTTTAGGTCCCCAGCTCCAGTGCTGAGGCCTCTCTAACTCAGGACCTCTCTCAGAGATGTACTCCTAAGTCCTGGGTGAGTCCAAACCTTGGGCTCCAGCTTCCTCCAGTGCTGTGTCTGCCCCTATTCAATTTCTGCCCACCGTTGCTGAGCTATGAGAGAGCATACACACCCCTGCCTTCCCCCAGACCCTCTCCTTCCCACCTCTGCTCTTTATCCCACCCTCCCCCAACCAGAGAATTCTCAGTCTCCTGCCTCCAGCCTCAGCCCTACTCCCTCCCTCCCCATCCTTTCAAGTCCTTCGCAGAACATCTACATTTCTTAACCTAGTTACACACTATTTTTTATTACTATTACTGCTAACAGGAGCTGCTGCTACTGTTCCATCACATGCTGCAGGCTTGAGAGACGAAGTCACAGAATGCAAAAACCACCACCTGGGCTCACACCCTGCTTCTGCCGCCTGGTGATCCCGGGACGGTGATTCAAACAATCCGAGTGTCTCCATTCTAAAATAGGGATGATGGAACCTATGTCTTATGGTTTCTGTGAAGATGAAATGAGACTATGTCAAATCCTTAAAATAGTTTCTGGAGTATTCTGGAACATTAATTATAAGTATCATTCAGAGCGAGAGAGATGAGCATTTTGTGATCTCAGGTAGGTCACACAGCATCTCCAAGCTCCACTTTTATCATTTATAAAATAGGGATATTTGATGCCTCCCGCTCAGGCTGCAAAAGAATCGGTGTGAAAATACACATAAAGTCAGGCACTTAGAAGATACTCGCTACATTGTCATTTTCCCCCAGATGTAAAGTTCTGTGGTTTGTTAATTCTCCATCTTTGAAAACTTTTGCCTACATTGAGCCACTCAAACACCCTCTGACCTGGCTTCAACAAATTATTTCCTTAGTGGAATATACAAAGTGTACTAGTAGCCTTTGATTCCAAAGTAACCTCTGATTCTTTTTTGTTTGTTTGTTTTTTCTTTACTTTTCTTTTGTAGCTTCTCAAGTTGAAAGCAGCAGTTCGATGTTACTTCATTCAGCCATTCAAAGTGTGCAGGACTCAGGGGCGCCTGGGTGGCTCAGATGGTTAAGCATCTGCCTTCAGCTCAGGTCATGATCCCCAGGTCCTGGGATCGAGCCCCATGTCGGGCTCCCTGCTCAGCAAGGAGTCTGCTTCTCCCTCGGCCTCTGCCTCTCCCCACTGCTCCTGCTCTCTTTCTCTCTCTGTATCTCGCTGTCTCAAATGAATAAATAAAAAAAATTCTTTAAAAAAAGTGTGCAGGACTCAAGGTGGTTGGAGTGATTTTCATCCTCATCTGATGGAACGGAGACTGTTAAATGCAAATGAGGTTTGACTGTTTGCAGCCATTTCTCTTTTACAGAACCTTCCCTCGAAGCCCCCATCCATCAGGGCTGACACTGAAGGGTGTGAGTTGAGTGTCATGGGCCAGCTGCACCTCATCTTAGCGGGATGCTCTGCTTACACTCTGAGCTGCAGTGTTCTTATCTGTAAAGTGGGGATAACAGTAGCTACCTCTGCATGCATAATGGGGATTAAATGTGATCATGCCCTTAGTGTGCTTCGCAGAGTGCATGGCACAATAACGCTTGGACTTACTTTGATGATGATGATAATGGATTTTGCAGGAGTCCATAACGACCGAAGACAAAGCTTCACCTGCTAGGCATCTTCACAAGCCCTTTCTACAATTCTGCTGTTTTAAAAGTCTGCATGTTGGGGTGTAAAGTCTGACTCCTATTGAAAAGTGAGAAAATTCCCTCATTATAAGCGTCACAAGCTAAAGTTAAAAATAACCTTGCCAGTCAGGTGCAGGAAAAGCTCCACGGAAAATCCCACACCCTCTTCCCCCCAAACAGAAGCTCCATCTAGGGGGCAGTTCTGTCCCACAGCAGCCGACAAGCAGGGTGCATTGTGGCTGCCCTAGTTTTTCAGGGCAAGTGTAACCACAAACAGGGTAGGTCAGGACGACAGGCTCTTAATTTCTCACAGTTCTAGAAGCCAAGTACAAACCCGAGCTGTTCGTAGGGCTGCACTCCCTCTGAAGGTCCTAGGGAAGAATCAATCCCTCCTGGTTCTGGGGGTTGCAACCATCCCTGGCATCCTTTGGCTTGTGGATACACCACTTCAATACCTGCCTCAATCTCTAGATGACCTTCTCCCCATGTACACCTCTGTGTTTCTGTTCTTTTTATAAGGACACACCAGTCATATTGGATCGAGAGCCCCCTGAACCCAGCATGGCTTCATCTTAACTTAATGACATCTGCAAAGAACTTATTTCCAAATAAGGTCACATTCTGAGTTTCCATGATTTTTTAAAAATTTATTTTGTGGGGTAAGAATACAACCTGGATCTACTGGCTTAATAAATCTGTAAGTATTCAATACGTTATTGTTGACTGTTGGTACAAAGTTATACAGCAGATCTCTATAGAGCTTGTTAATCTTGCTGAATCTTATACCCATTGATTAGTAACTACCCATTTTCTTGTCTCCCTTGGAGACCACCATTCCTGGAAACCTGTCCCTGGAAACCACCATTCCATTCTTTAATTCTATGAATTTGACTATTTTGGGTACTTCTTATAAAAGAAATCACACCGTATCTCTTTCTGTGGCTGACATTTTTCCACTTAGTAGAATGTCCTCAAGTCCCCCCATGTTGTGTCCTATTGCAGAATTGTCTTCTTCTTTAAGGCTGAAATGTACATTGCAGTATGCACCACATTTTCTTTACCCATTTTGGACATTTGGGTTGTTTCCAACGAGGTTCTATGAATTTGGAGAGGATACCATTCTATTTGATTGTTATTTTTTAGGGAGGGAAGGGCAGAGGGAGAGGCAGAAAGAGAATGTTTGTGTTAAGATTTTATTTATTTATTTGAGAGAGAGAGCATGCGAGAGAGTGAGAGAGAGAGAGAGCACAAGCAGGGGAGTGGCAGAGGGAGAAGGAGAAGCAGACTCCCCATTGAGCAGGGAGCCCGATGTGGGTCTCAATCCCAGGACCCAGAGATCATGACCTGAGCCAAAGGCAGACGCTTAACTGACTGATCCACCCAGGGGTCCCTCACCTTATTTTATAGATAGGGCCAAAAGGAAAGGGTCTCCCGTACCCCCAAACATTTGATTTCCAATTAATACCTTTTCAACATTCAATTCCTTCCACTAACCACAAAGATGTGAAGGAGAATTAATTACCCCTGATATAGATACCAAGTTTTTGAAGGTAATATAGGATTAAATAGAGTGGTAACATAGGATTAAATGTGGACTGCAATAAGTTAAGTTGGTAGACACAGGCCCAATTATATCAATAACTGCAGTAAAAAAGACTCACCCATTAAAGACAGAGAATGACAGGTTAGTTTTAAACATTACAGATGCACGCTATTTTTTTAAATACAAGACGGTGCATACTTTATTTAGCCCAAAAGTTCCCCAACCTTTGCACTGTTGGCATTTGAGACCAATTCTTTAACTGCTGTCCTGTGCATTATAAGGTGCTTGGCAGTCCTACCCCTGGGATCTCCCCAGGTGATGTCAGTAGAAGCCCCTACTCCTATCATGAAAACCCAAAGTCTCCTGACATTGCTAAATGCCCCTGGAGAGGGAACGAAATTCTCCCCCGTTGAGAATTACTGACCTAAAAAAGTTATTTAACTTCTCACTAAAACAAATTATTTAATTTCATTATTAGTAAGAGGGCAGTCATGATGGTATCTTCACTCGAAGAAGATTGTGAGAATGTTATGAATGTACCTGTTAGAAGTTTGTAGAAAAGTCCCTAGATGAGGATAAGCATTAACTACATGTAATAATACTAGGGGTATGACGTGACTGGTGATGGTAGAAGCAATAGCACCAGGAGCAGTATTGTGTAAGTGTGTCTTCTAGTAAGTGTTACAGGTTTAGTGTAGACCCAGAGCAGCAATTTGTCTTTTCCATAAAGGGGGAAATGTATTCTTTTGTTCAATAGATAGTCAATGAGTTCTTATTCTGTTTCAAAGACTGAGATAAACTCTGGGTATGAAATAACAAATATTTGCAATAAGACCAAAAAATGTGAGAAAATTAAGCCAATAGGAAAAAAATAGAAGCAGGAGAGATTGAGGAGAGGCGAGAGTGACAGCAAGGCAGTGAACTACAGAAAGATAGAAAGATAGTTAGAAAGACCAACAGACAAAAAGAAAGAGAAAAAGGAGCAAGGGCATGAGTAAGAAGCAGGCTTGCAGCAAGCAGGCGTTCTTGTGCAGAGCATAACAAGGGGCCCTTAGCTTCTAATAACATAGCAGCGTAGATTAAATTACTGTTTCAAAATGCCTAAAGATGCCAGGGGAAGTAACACAAATATTCCTTTAAATGTGCAGCTGAGCTTTCAAGGAAGGAAAGTGGGATTGCTCAACGAGTATATTTCCAAATGGGGTCTCACATCCATTCTTAGATCAGGGCATTGGGCTGCAAAAGGAGGAGGTGAAACTGAGACTCCCTGCCATCAGGTGCCAGAAGGACTAAACCCTACATCAAAGTGTAGACTTGAGAAACCACCTAGTAGTCCAGGTAGCACACACCGCATGATGTAACACCCATGCACATGCACACCACAAATTGTCCTGGAATCCATCCGAATTGTTGATGGGCCGTTGGCAGGTTAGGTACCTGATAGTGGGGGAACCTTTTTGCCTTTGGCTTCATGTTTCCATGTGGAGGGGCTTCGTTTAGTGTAACCCTAATGCCCTCTCATGATCCCTCACTTTTCCAGAGGAGGAAGAGCATCTTATCCAACTAGGAGGCTGGCATATGAATTGGACATGTTTTACTTCAATATTTTCCTTTTCTTCTCTACCTTTTGTGATCTGCCCAGCCACAGAAAGCATGCATTTCTCTCGGCTTGTTCACACTGTAAGTTCTAGAGAGGCAGGTCCTGCTGTCTTTATGACTAGATGGGAAACCTGTTTATTATTATTATACTTACGTTTCCTATTTACTGTGACTCTTCACTGGGCTTCCTCAAACGCTATTATGAGCCTGCTGACCCTCAGATTTGGGGACTCAATTTACATTGCTTCGTGGTCTGTAACACAAAACCTTATAAATTAAAATAGAACATGAGTCCACACAGGAGATCTTCCTGAGATGCCTGAGAGAAATAGGTAGAAAACCACCATGTAGGAATGCCCTACTGTGCCAGGATTCTTGGGATTCAGAAAGACAAAGCCCCACTAAAGACAAGTTCACAAATCAAATAGATGATGGTGATGATAGAACTAACATTTCTGAGCAATTCTTATGTATCAGACTCTTTCTAATCATTTTAAATATAAGATTAACCCATACTATCTCAATAGGATAGGTTCTGTTAATATGTTCATTTTACATTTGAGCAAAGTCAGCCCTGAAGAGTTTGTCTGTAACGACTTCAAGATCACTCAGTTAACAAATTTCAAACTCAAGATTCAAACCCATGTGTTCCGATGTCAGACCGTATTCTTAACCCTTTGCCAAACTTCTCCATGGAACAGGCAAACAAGCCATGAGCAATGTCAGAAGACAAAACAATTTATTTTAGAATGCCAAGCACTTCAAATAATGGCAACATAAAACGAGACTATAAACATGGGTTGAGTGATTGCTGACATAAAAGAAGAAATTGGAAACATAAGCACAGAACACTGTGAACGAAAAGACACATCGAACTTCCATAAATGAACAAAACGGTCACTGAAATTTGGAAACTCAATGGACAACTTAAACAGCAAATTAAGCACAACCAACTCTTCAGAGAGAGCCAGGTAATGAAAAATAGATTTGAGGAAAATACATACAATGCAGCAGAGAGAACAGAAGAGATGAGAACTGGATAGACGTCCCAACGTCTATCAGTGACATCCCAACACGTGTCTATCAGTAACTCCACGGGGAGAGAACAGACAAAATAGGGAGGCAAAATAGGCTAATGTCTGAGATCGTTCCCGCATTGTAGCAAAACATGAACATTCATATTGAGAATAACAGTGGGTTATGTAGAGGATAAAGAAAAGTAAATCCAAATCCAGACATCTTAGTGAAAAAAAGCAGGAAACGGAAGAGAAGGAAGCAGGGAGAACTAAACAGAGCAGCTAAGAAGGAATAGATCTCAGACCAGCAGTAGCTTCTCTCACAGCAACAACAGAAACCAAGAAACAATAAAATTATATCGTCAGTGTTTTCAGGGGACTTAACTGTCAGCCTAGCATCACATGCTAGACCCGCTGAAATTTGCATCCAGGAATGCGTGTGTAATAAAAAAAATTATAAGAAAAAATATCAGAGCGGTGCCCACTAAGAGACTGAAAAAAAATTAAGAATACTACAGGGTGTACTTCATGGAGAAGAAAACTAAACCCAGAAGGACATTATGCTGCAAATAGTGAATTTAAAAAGGAATGATTTCGCATAGAGCAATCTCCAGGTAGATCACAAGTTAAACGACCAAACAAGTCTCGGTAAGTTTGAGGAGAAAGAGCTCCTGTCAAGCTTCTTTTCCAACACAAAATTATGACACCAGAAATCAATTACATTAACGAATTGGAGAAAACCACAAACACAGAAAGGCTAAACAACATGCTACTAACCAACCCACAGGTAACAAAGACGTCACACAGGAAATCCCCAAATACTTTCAAACAACAGAAAATGAAAACAACACGCCACAATCCATGGGTCACAGAAAAAGCTTTTCTAAGGGGGAAGTTCATAGTGAGCGACACAGGCATATCTCAAGAAACAAGAAAAATTGCTAATAAATAATCAAAACTAACATCCAAAGGAACTAGAAAAAGAAAAATAGAGGAAGCCCAAAGTTAGCAAAGAAGGGAAATAATAAAGATCAGAGTAGAAATAAATGAAATGGAGACTAGAAAAGATCAATAAACTAAGAGGTGGCTCACTGAAAAGATAAAAAAAATTGATAAACCTTCAGACAGACTGATCAAGAAAAAGAGTGTAGGGCCAAAAATAAATAAAATTAGAAATTTTTTTTTAAAAAGGGAATAACTTGTAAGCAAACACAAATTAGAAAATAAAGATTTTGATCAATTTAAGAGTATAAAAACAAGCAGAAATTAATATTCTAAAAAGAAACAAGTATGAAGATGAATTATTGGAAGAGTTAAGGAATTCTAAGGTTCTTGTGTCAACCTCCAGGAGGGAAAGAGAGCCACGGATGGTCATAAACTGTGCTAAAGTGTACTAAAAACAAACAAACAAAACCATATATTGGAAAAAAGCAAAGTACCATAATGACTTCACTTAATGTAAACTGTGTTTTTGCAGAGTAAAAGTCATCTCCATTCAGGAGTAAAACATCTAAACAGAGGAAACCCGGGCATCTGGGTGGCTCAGCTGATGAAGGGTCCGACTCTTGATCTCAGCTCAGGTCTTGATCTCAGGGTTGTGAGTTCAAGCCCCGTGTTGGGCTCCATGTCTGCGCATGGAGCCTACTTAAAAAAATAAAAATAGGGGCGCCTGGGTGGCTCAGTCATTAAGCGTCTGCCTTTGGCTCAGGTCATGATCCCGGGGTCCTGGGATCGAGCCCCCGCATCGGGCTCCCTGCTCCGTGGGAAGCCTGCTTCTCCCTCTCCCGCTCCCCCTTCTTGTGTTCCTTCTCTCACTGTGTCTCTCTCTGTCAAATAAATAAATAAAATCTTTAAAAAAATAAAATTAAAATTAAAATAAATAAACAGAGAACGCCGCATCTTAGAAAGAACCAGCAAGGGTCAAAGGGTGTCTACTGTCACTGGATTCTAATATCAAGAGTCATGGAATAGTGCCTCCAAAGTGCAGTATCCAGCTTTCTGTATTACAGGGCGTTGCCTGGGTTGTGCTGTCATAAGGAAAAAAAACAAAAAACAAAATGAAACAAAAACTCCTAAGTTCATTTCTCACTCTAGCAATAAAGCAATTTCCACTTTGGAAAGGACGAGTATGTTTGACCATCGGTGTCAGACCAATAGAGCCGTCACACGTGGCCACGCGGACTCCAGGAACCGGGTTTGATCTACGGCCATGTGGCAGCAAAGGGTCCAGTCTATCCTGGGCTTGCTAACTTCACATTATCCCCAGCTTCATGAAGCAAACACTCTGCCTCCAGCCCCTTGGCAAACAGCACACGGGGGTTCATGTCTCAAGATTACACAGGGTCCATTGTGCAGATGTTGGTCTTGATGCAAATAAAGTCATTTTGATGTCGAACGTCTAGCCGTTAGTGTGCCCAGGGTGGTTCCTACTGGGGCCTCTGCAGGCACAGAGCAAAACCAGGGGATGTGAATAAAGAGGTAACAAGGCCTGTTCTGTATTTGAGGAGCAGGATCTCACATGGCAGAGTGAAATGGATATTTGTGGCCTTCTCAGGAAGTTCCTTTTCCCTCAAAATTAGAGTCAGAGACTCCACGGGTTATAAGAGCCAGCCTTTTTAAAAAAAGAACAATATGAACAAAACACCTTTTTACACCTGTTATTCTGCCCATGGTCTTCTGTGTATGATTTCTGGGACAGGGATCCGTTTCTTCTACGGTATCGAAGCATCTGGTCGGATGTAGTGCACCAGCTCAGTTTACCTTCCTAGAGGGGGACAAATCAGCATAGGGACAGCTTCGGGGGAAAAGGCAGAGCCAGGACTGAACCGAGAGTCCCAGTCAGGCTGCCCGAGCATCCCATGTGATCCCCTTACCCTCTCCCCTGGATTCATGGAACAGGTTGAGGGCTAGTATTTCTCTCCTTTTAGGTTGTCTGCCCAGCGGTAAATCAGTACATTTAAATCTCCAAAAACTATGGTAGATGTGTCCCAAATTGCTCTTTCTTCTGCCCTCATTCAACGGTTACCTGGCATTTGACTTCCCATCACCTAGATCTATTATTTTATTTATTTTTTAATTAATTAATTAATTATTTTTACTAGATAGCAATATTCTCTCTGTCAATGGCTGGAAGGAATAAAACATTGACCAATGTGAACAAGTCATTCCCCTTTCTGTGCCTTGTATTCTCACCTGTGAAATGGATAGTGGGTCACATGAGTTGCCCGCCAGTATCCCTGCTGACATCACCACTGTGTGCTTCGAAATCTGTCAGCAGACTCTCCATATAATCAAGACTTGTTTTTCTGCCACCCGAGTTCTGGAGATTTCTGGTTTCACATTTTATCATTCCTCTCCACACTCTTTTACTAGATTGGGAAATCCCAAATAATAACAACAGTAATAACTACCATTGATTTAGCACCTGCTCTGTGCTTTGTATTCAAAGCACATTAATATACTAACTCCAATCTTTACAACAGCTCTGCAACTTGCATACTATGAACTCAGTTGTACCGGCAAGGAAGCTGAGGCCCAGGGAGGTTCAGTGACACTCCCAAAACTACCCAGTGTTGGCACCAGAATTCAAATCCAATTCTAATGACTCTTGAGCCCACACCCTGCCAACTCCAACAGACAGCCTCTTTCTCAAAGACAGACTGTGGCCCCCTGCATGTTGGGTCTCCCGCCCCTAGTGTAAAATCAGATATGTTATCCCAGGAATTATGGAGGAAATAAATATCTAAATTTCCTTTCCCCTGGGCATGTCCACTGCCCTCACTCCAGTGCTTCTTGGAGTCCAGCCTCATCCTGTAGCTTTCAAGACTCCGGACAAGGGCCACTCCCACCAAAAACACATCCCCAGTGGCTCTTGCCCAAGCATCTTTCTCCCACCTCTGAAATTTTTCAGTATACACTACCTATAAATGATGCATTTAACACACTCCGACCAAGCCAATCCCCAAGCACACAGTACAGCTTGAAGTGTTCTTCTCCCTCAACTTCTTTATCATGAGAAGTCCTACCTCATCTTCATTCTGCTCAAATATCACTTTTTCAGGAATGTATTTCCTAGACCTCTCTGGTAGAACCAATTGAGCACTGAGTGTTCCATCAATATTTGGAGCTCACTTTGACTATAGCACTTGTTACATTATATTGTAGATAGTTGGTGCATGTGTTTACCCTTCCAGTATCCATACGATGTGCCCCTAGAAGGCAGAAACATCTGGTTCATCTTTACTAGCTCCTGACACATATAAAGCATTAGAAAACTATAAAGTTCAAAGGTAAAGAAGGCAAGCATCTATAATCAGAGGTGTCTCCAAACAATTGTGCTTATGGAATTTTTCTATTTGAATGTATTTGGTACTGTCATTAAAAATCATCAGAAGAGCAAATAACAGGAGGGAAAAATAAGAAGGCTGGAATAAGAATGAAAATAATATGGGAATGGTTAAAAAAAAACAGCAGTGACTATGCAATGGAATTGTTCATGAAAATAAGCACCTAATTTAAATTAGGAGCTACTCACAAGAAGAATTGTGAGGATATTTTTGGGAAATAGTTTAAGAAGAGCTTACATGGGAAATAGAACCTGTCAGCTTTTTCATAGTTAAGAATGACAGCTCTTAGAACATGACATGGGGAGAAGGTCTCATATGGAAAACAAGTTCAGCGTGGTGGATGCTCAATCCATGGTTGTTGACTGATAGATTGTCATTTGAGGCATGTCACCTGCTGGTTGGTTTTTTTAGTTCATGTTATTGTGTGCAAATTAACTGCTTTACCCACATCAACATTACAAATATTCCAAGCATCACTGTGAAAATATTCATTTCTTAAATACTTTATAAACATGAATTTTCACAAAGCAAATGCAATAAGCATGGAATGAAAGAGCACAGAACAGTGGAATTTACTGTTTGGAAGTTCAAGTCCTGATTCTGCCCTACCCTAGCTGTGTGATGTGGGAAATCCTATTTCTCCTCTCTAAGTCTTAGGGTTATTTCCCTCTCTAAAATGAAGGGAACCACTCCTTTTTCATAAGGTTGTTACAAAAATTAAATGAGCCAAGATGGTGAGTTGGTTCTTTGGTTCTTCCTTCTAAAAATTGATTGTTTCGGTCCAAAGAATAAAAGTTGGTAGCTGGTTTTAATCTTTCCTAGTTTTAAATGAACAGCCATAAAAAGCAAAATACTGTATCACGTTGAACTTGAATTTCAAACAAGTCCAATGTACACCTCATGCCCTTCTTTACGTCACTGGTGATGCTTTCACTAATAAAGCTCATGTTTGCTCTTTGTCACTGCAACAGCAGCAGCTCCATTACAAATCACTCATGATTTCACTGCAGTCTGCAGGTTTACTAACTTTGGGTTTGAGTTGTAGCATCTTTTAATCTGCCATTTTTATGTCAAACACATTTAAGGATCAAAGAAAACTGATCACTTAAGGACGCCTTGCTCTTCTTTAGCTCTTTGTCCTGTCTCTTCTCATTTCCTAGACAGCGTTTGTCTGTTTGTTCTGAAATGCTTGTCTTGAAGGCCGTCTGCAAAATTCAAATGAGGTGGACAGTGGACGGGTATTTGTGACGCAGGAACGGGCCAGATGCTAGGATACATAGCATACATACTTTCTCTCTAAACTTCCTTGTTCAGGAAACAAGCATGAGGCCACGTCTGCCATATTTATAGTCCCTTTATCCAGATGACACCGAGTCTCTGAGAAAGCCAGGAGGGCTGGGTCATGGCAGAGCTGAGGTTCATACTCAGAACCTGTTTTATTTCACAGCCTTTGCCTTTTCTGCATGTGTTAGTTCAAGAAGCTGTAACAAAGTACCGTAGGCTGGTGCTGTGGTATGGAAACAATAGAAATTTCTTTCTCACAGTTGTGGAGGTCGGAGGTCTGAGATCAGGGTGACAACACAGTCAGGTTCTGGTGAGACTCTTTTTTGGGTTGTAGACTGCCACCTTCTGCATCTTCACATGGTAGGAAGTGTGAGGGAGCTGTCTGGGGTCCCGTTTATAAGGGCACTAATCCCATTTGTGAGGGTTCCACCCTCTCAACCCAATTACCTGCCAAAAGCCCCGTCCTTTGATACCTTCACATCGGGGGTTAGAATTTCAGTATATGAGTTCACATAGAGGACACATTCAGTCCATCAAGCTGCAAGATCAGGCAGCTTCTCATGCTATGCCTTTCTCCAAATTGCCCACGACTGTCACCCAGTTTGTATCATGGTTTCCCGACTACATTTCCATTCCTGTCCTAGAGTTGGAAACTACCCTGAATCTTGGATTTTTGGCTGAAGTCCAGTCCTATATATATTCTTGTCAGCCATTGTCAAAGGTTTGAAACCTTTTATACTCTGGTTGTTCTGTATGTTTGGATCCAAAATAAATGAGTAAGGAATGCAAAGAAGTTAAGTGCTTGCCTCCAAACATCTCCATGCCTGTGTGGATGTTGTTAGGTGTACCTTCTTCCTGGATCATTACAGTTGAGGGCTGGCCATTTCCAGGGGAACCCATGATACATATTAGTCATCCACTTTGCTCAAGTCATGCCTTACAACCAAATCCCCCACTGGGAGACTTAGTCAACATCCCACTGAACTTTAGGCCATGGCTGCCATCTGGTCACTTCAGACTTCTTTTGCTAAGACACAGTAAGCAAGGAAGAACTCACCATCCTGGCAGGGGTAATCAACTGTGATTATCTGTAACAGACCTCCTGTTGCCATGCAATGGGCCTACAGAAGAATGAGTTTGACACTCAAGAGCTCTACAGAGCATCACTTGATGCTTCTCTGCCCGAACTTGACAGAAAGTGACCAGGTGCTGAAGCCATCCCCTGAAAAGAGCATGATGACCAATGCCTTGGATCCCCAAGAGATGCAGATCTGTGTTACCTATCACGTAAGACAACTGAACCAGCATAGGTGTCAGCTAAGGTGAAGGGAAACTAGATGAACAAGAAAGATGATATGATTCAGACCAGCTGCAAAAGTGGAGTTGTAGATCATCCTGCTAACCTTTTCTTACAAGTTTTCCCAAGAAAAGACTCCATCCAGGATCCAAGAGAAGCTGGTCTCAAATGGGTTAAACTTAGCACATGAAGCAAGCAGATGTGAACAAAGCAAGGGACAGAATATAGCACATATTGTGGTGTGTCCTCCCAATCTCCTTCAGGACCAAAGCATTCGTCTTCCCAGATGCCAAGAGTGCCCCCTGATGAAGGTGCCATTTTGCTCCTCTCTAGGAATTATCTTCAGCCAGAGGGATCTGCCTCCCAACCCCAGGGACAGTCCTCATGCAATGACTCATCTATGCAGAGGTACAAAACTTAGAACACCTGCTCCAAATTGGGACAACCATGAAGGGTCACCTGGCCCCAGAGTCTCCCAAACTTTTGGCTGAGTTCTCTATGATAAGTGCGTTGTGATTGAACATCTCCCTCTGCCCACCCCAGCCTTTCCTTACTCTCTCATCATGTGTTCCTAATAAACCTCCTGAATATATATATTTGATGTGTTTCCAAGAAACTTGACTGGACCCTATCTATACTCTGTTTATTTCTTTAAAAAAAATTACAATAATGGCATTGACTCACATTCTACTTGTCTTTTATCCCCCTCCTCTCCTGTTTGATTATATGTCCAATAAATACATTCACTGTGGTCTATTAGGTTCATTCACGCCTGTACACCACCATGAACATGCTTTTTCTCCATCAAGTATTTAACTCTGTTTTTCCTCCATAACATTCTGTATAAGATCCAATAGATTTTCTTGGCTACTTATTTCGCCCCACTGCCTAACTCTTGAACAATTAAAATATTCCCTCATGGAAAGACTGGGATTTATTTTGCATGATTACACAACGTAAGATACCCATAGTTATTCTGTCCAGATGAAGACGCTGTCTTGTTGAGTGGTTTTCTACTTGCTGTCTCTCCAACCTTAAACAACTCATGTTGATTTCTAATGCATCGAGACTGTGGCTGAATGGCTTTGTATTTTCGACTCTTCTTGTCATTCTTCTGATTATCTTCAGGCCTGGGGCCCCGGCACCCACAGAACAGAGTTGCCAGACTAAGGAAATAGAAATATAAGACACTCAGTTTAATCTGAATTTCAGATAAACAACAAATAAAACTTGAGTATGAGTATGCATCAAATATTGCACAGACATCCGTGTACTTAAACCAAAAATTATTCATTATTGATATTACATTTAAATTTAAATAAAAGTCCTATATTTTATCTGGAAATCCTACCACAGAATATATTTGAAGTGGACAAACACCAGAGAACACTCACTATAGTATTCAGAGTACTGGATTTGGAGACCGGTTTTAGTGTAAGCTCTGCTGTATTAGCTATGGGACCACAAGCTAATGGTCTGAACTAGCTCAACCTCTGCTTTCTTAATCTGTGAAATGGACATAATTGTTTTTGCCCTATTTCCCAGGTCATGATAAGGATCAGAAATGTGACAAGAATGTACTTTGTATAAGGTTAATGCATAAACAGAGGCTCTAAGCTGCCTTACGATAAATACCTAGAAGCTCTACTTTTGGTTCAGTGGATATGTCTATTGTTAAGGCTTTTGCTACACGTTTACAAAGTGCTCTCCACAAGGCTTGAGATAAGTATATGAGAATATCTGCTTTTTCTCCCCAACTAATGCCATGTGTTATTAAATAATTTCAGCAAATAACATGTTGTGTGGTTTTATTGAGTATCGTTGGTGAAAACCAGTATCTACAGTCCAAACTCCCAGTGGAGTGTCATCTCATGTGAATAATGGTTCTATTATCAGGGGTAGAGAGCCTAGACTCCTTCACAGGATCGCCCAATTAGGTCCAGCACAGTTTTCCCTCAGTAAATAATACATAAATCAGTATTACCCTGTGTCCAATACACCCGCAAATGCCAAGATTTAAATCGCCCCAGCCAAAATGCTTCTGTCCACTCACCAAGAACAGCTGATTCTTTGAAGATTAGTTTATTGGGATCTTTGTGAAATGGATGTGGAGGCGGCTCATAGGCTGGGAGAAGTTCAGTCTAAAGGCCAACTCTGCCATTAACCATCTTGAAGCCTTTAAGAAGGTTGCTTAACTTCCACGGGCCTCACAAAGTCAGACTAAATAATCTCTCAGCCTTTCCAGACTCTGAAAATCTCTGAATCTAGAGTTTGAGGTTAAATTACTCTTATAAGAATCCTAAACTCCCAAGTCACATCTCACCTATTCAGACCAATAATCTGTCCACAACAGGTACCAAGAAATGCTTCTTAGGAGGCTTTATTCACTTGTTCCTTTATAGATTACTTCTCCCCTTCAAATAATTTTCAGTAAATAATAATAAGTAAATAACCTCGGAAAAAAATAGGCAAAATTGTTAGAACAAAAAAAAAAAAAAAGAAAGGAGCCAAGAGTAGGACAGATAGAAAACGCTTCAGCTAAAGATAAATTTTTTTAAGAGAGAGAGAAAAAGAGAGATCATGAGTGTGTGGGGGCTGGGGGGGGGCAGAGGGAGAGGAAGAGAGGGAATCTTAAGCAGGCTCCTTGCTGAGTGTGGAGCCCAACTTGGGGCTCAATCTCCCAACCCTGAGATCGTGACCTGAGCTAAAATCAAGAGTTGGACACGTAACCGACTGAGCCACCCAGGCGCCCTGGCTGAAGATAACTCTTATGATAGAATACTCAATTTAGCTGTAAGCTTCCTGGCAGGCAATGCAATCAACCTCAGTAGACATGGATCTCAAAAGGTGACCAACGGAAGCATAATTGTATTAGGAAAAACAACATTTCTGATTTTGTTCCCTTGCACTAAACTCTAAGTGGACCCTTACAAAGATCTTGATTTGTTACATCATTAGAATATCACACACAAACACACACACACACACACATCTGTATTTTATAGGAAATACTTCAAAGTTCAGGATCACCCTCAGACGTTGACGACTGCACTTGACTACCCAAAATATTTGTAGCCTTAATCTATGCCACCTTCTAGAGTAACGATCTATACCTGTGCTGTCTAATAGAGTAGCCACTAGTCACTTGTGCCTATTAAACATTTACAATGTAACTAGATCAAATTGAGATATGATCCAATGCACAATACACACTGGATTTATTTTTTTAAAGATTTTGTTTATATGAGAGAGTGAGAGAGCAAGAGAGCACAAGCAGGGAGAGTGGCAAAGGGAGAAGCAGAATTCCTGCTGAACGGGGAGCCTGACAACGTGGGGCTCGATCCCAGGACCCTGGGATCAAGACCTGAGCTGAAGGCAGACGCTTAACTGACTGAGCCACCCAGGTGCCCTTACCCACTGGATTTCAAAGACTAAGTAGGGAAAAAAATATAAAATACCTCATTACTAATTTTATATTGATGTTGAAATTGATAATATTTGGTTATATTGGATTAAAGTAAATATATTTTAAATTATTTTATTTAAATAATTTATCATTTTTTATGATTTTATTTTTAATTATTAAAATAATTTCAACATCTTTCTTTTTACTTTTGAAATGTGGTTACTGGAAATTTAAAGTCCCATATATGGCAAGCACTTATGGCATGAATTATATTTCTGTTGGACAGCACTCATGTATCATAATTGTAGTGATAAAAGCATCAATTTCTGAGCAGCGAGCAGGTGCACACAGCTTGCGGCCGTTATAGATCTAGTATCCCATATTCCTTACAATAACACCTCATGTCAAAGTGAGTCAGAGAGGTTATACCTTGCCCAACTTTGGAAAACTAGCGTGTGACAATGCATAACCCAATTTCCCCAAAACAACTCCTCTCATATGTTAGAATTCTGAGTCTTGAGGTCTTATTGATCAACCATTCATTTTAATCATATTAATCTTATTAATCATTATTTAAAGATCAGAGAACTGAGTTCAGATCTAGCGGACTTGAGTGTCAGTCCTGTCTGTGTTACCAGCTAGTTTTCCCCCAAGGCCTCACTTTACCCTCTTGTGAACTAGATGAGCTAAAAGCTAATGTGCAGTAAATGTTTACTACAGTCCAGGCAGTCATCCAAACACTCTACATATGAACTTGTGCAACCTTCATAATAATTCTATTAGGGAGTTCCTGCTCTATCTGCATTTTTCAGGTGAGAAAACTGGGACATTAAGAGGTTCATCAACCTTCAAAAATCACACAAGCTAAGAACGAAGGATGCCCAGGGTTGAACCAGTTCACTTAGCTCCAGAATCTATGCACAGAAGATCTAGGGCAGTACGGGGTAGAGACAATCAGAAAGTGCATGATCCTAAAGACTTTAAAAAGAATAGTAGACACACCTAGCTGAATGTCCACCTGCTGTTATCATCACCATTCACTGGCAATTCTAAATAAGGTTGGTGAGAAAATGCAAATTCCTTGGAAATAGTTGCAAGTTGAAACAATTGCTGTTAGTACTGTTGAGTGTCACTAACATGTACATAAACTTCAAACCAGCACATTTATTGTTCATTAAACATTTATTGTTCGTTAATAAAACAGAGATTGATTCAAAGAATTCCCCTAACACAGGCAGATCCAGCGATGCACACTGATTTTGAGAGTAAGCATGTAACTATTTGGGATCGTTTGCCCTCCACCCAGGTGCAGGGGTGGTTCAGTCTCCAGCGTCTGGGGCTATACACACTTTTATTTCACCAACAGGTGAGAGAGAAACAGGAACAGCACCATGATATAAAGAGGGAGAGGAGAGTTGCTTCAGTCCTGCCATTCTATGTGAACACTCAGGATATTTATTTCTGTTTAAAATTTTGAACACTGAAACGGTGTGTAACACAAGATGGAATCTTTTTATTCAGCAAGTACAAATTTTAGTTCATACATGAAATATAATCATCCCATTTCATGTTATTATGCCCTAAAAAAGAAGGCAATACCAAACACAGGTTTGATAAGGATAAGCAGCTTCTTGAATGTCTTACGTCACCCTAAAATGCCGTGTTTTATGGTTCTATCAATTCTCACTCTTCACCTTTCTGAACCGGGCAGCTCTGAGGGCCCAAGATACTTCTTTTTTTTTTTAATTTTTTATTGTTATGTTAATCACCATACATTACATCATTAGTTCTTGATGTAGTGTTCCATGATTCATTGTTTGTGCATAACACCCAGTGCTCCACGCAGAACGTGCCCTCTTTAATACCCATCACCGGGCTAACCCATCCTCCCACCCCTCCCCTATGGAACCCTCAGTTGGTTTTTCAGAGTCCATCGTCTCTCATGGTTCATCTCCCACTCTAACTTACTCCCCTTCATTCTTCCCCTCCTGCTATCTTCTTCTTTTTCTTTTTGCTTAACATATGTTGCATTATGTGTTTCAGAAGTACGGATATGTGATTCAACAGTCTTGCACAATTCACAGCGCTCACCATAGCACATACCCTCCCCAATGTCTATCACCCAGCCACCCCATCCCTCCCACCCCCCACCACTCCAACAACACTCAGTTTCCTGAGATTAAGAATTCCTCATATCAGTGAGGTCATATGATACATGTCTTTCTCTGATTGACTTATTTCACTCAGCATAACACCCCCCCTTCCATCTACGTCGTTGCAAATGGCAAGATCTCATTCCTTTTGATGGCTGCATAATATTCCATTGTGTATATATACCACCCCTTCTTTATCCATTCATCTGTCGATGGACATCTTGGCTCTTTCCACAGTTTGGCTATTGTGGACATTGCTGCTATAAACATCGGGGTGCACACACCCCTTCAGATCCCTACATTTGTATCTTTGTGGTGAATACCCGGTAGTGCAATTGCTGGATCGTATGGTAGCTCTATTTTCAACTCTTTGAGGAACCTCCATACTGTTTTCCAGAGTGGTTGCACCAGCCTGCATACCCACCAACAGTGTAGGAGGGTTCCCCTTTCTCCGCATCCCCGCCAACATCTGTCGTTTCCTGACTTGTTAATTTTCGCCATTCTGAATGGTGTGAGGTGGTATCTCATGGAGGTTTTGATTTGGATTTCCCTGATGCCGAGCGATGTTGAGCACTTTTTCATGTGTCTGTTGGCCGTCTGGATGTCTTCTTTGGAAAAATGTCTGTTCATGTCTTCCGCCCATTTCTTGATTGCATTATTTGTTCTTTGGGTGTTGAGTTTGAGAAGTTCTTTATAGATTTTGGATACTAGCCCTTTATCTGATATGTCATTTGCAAATATTTTCTCCCATTCTGTCGGTTATCTTTTGGTTTGGTTGACTGTTTCTTTTGCTGTGCAAAAGCTTTTTATCGTGATGAAGTCCCAATAGTTCATTTTTGCCCTTGCTTCCCTTGCCTTTGGCGAAGTTTCTAGGAAGAAGTTGCTACGGCTGAGGTCAAAGAGGTTGCTGCCTGTGTTCGCCTTTAGGATTTTGATGGACTCCTGTCTCACGTTTAGGTCTTTCAACCATTTGGAGTCTATTTTTGTGTGTGGTGTAAGGAAATGGTCCAGTTTCATTCTTCTGCATGTGGCTGTCCGATTTTCCCAACACCATTTGTTGAAGAGACTGTCTTTCTTCCATTAGACATTCTTTCCTGCTTTATCAAAGATGAGTTGACCATAGAGTTGAGGGTCCATTTCTGGGCTCTCGATTCTGTTCCATTGATCTATGTGTCTGTTTTTGTGCCAGTACCATGCTGTCTTGATGACGACAGCTTTGTAATCGAGCTGGAAGTCCGGAATTGTGATGCCGCCAGCTTTGCTTTTCTTTTTCAACATTCCTCTGGCTATTCGGGGTCTCTTCTGGTTCCATACAAATTTTAGGATTATTTGTTCCATGTCTTTAAAAAAAGTGGATGGTATTTGGATGGGGATTGCACTGAATGTGTAGATTGCTCTAGGAAGCACTGACATCTTCACAATGTTTGTTCTTCCAATCCATGAGCATGGAATGTTTTTCCATTTCTTTGTATCTTCCTCAATTTCTTTCATGAGTATTTTATAGTTTTCTGAGTACAGATCCTTTGCCTCTTTGGTTAAATTTATTCCTAGGTATCTTATGGTTTTGGGTACAATTGTAAATGGGATCGACTCCTTGATTTGTCTCTCTTCTGTCTTGTTGTTGGTGTATAGGAATGCCACTGATTTCTGTGCATTGATTTTATATCCTGCTACTTTACTGAATTGCTGTATGAGTTCTAGCAGTTTTGTGGTGGAGTCTGTTGGGTTTTCCACATACAGTATCATATCATCTGCAAAGAGTGAGAGTTTGACTTCCTCTTTGCCAATTTGGATCCCTTTGATTTCTTTTTGTCATCTGATTGCTGTGGCTAGGACTTCTAATACTATGTTGAATAGCAGTGGTGATAGTGGACATCCCTGCCATGTTCCTGACCTCTCAGCTTTTCCCCATTGAGAAGGATATTCGCTATAGGTTTTTGATAGATGGCTTTTATGATATTGAGGTATGTACCCTCTATCCCTATACTCTGAAGAGTTTTGATCAAGAATGGATGCTGTACTTTGTCAAATGCTTTTTCTGCATCTTTTCAGAGGATCATATGATTCTTGTTCTTTCTTTTGTTAATGTATTGTATCACGTTGATTGATTTGCAGATGTTGAACCAGCCTTGCAGCCCAGGGATAAATCCCACTTGGTCGTGGTGAATAATCCTTTTAATGTACTATTGGATCCTATTGGCTAGTATTTTGGTGAGAATTTTTGCATCCATATTCATCAAGGATATGGGTCTGTAATTCTCCTTTTTGATGGTGTCTTTGTCTGGCTTGGGGATCAAGGTGGCCTCTAAAACGAGTTTGGAAGTTTTCCTTCCATTTCTATTTTTTGGAACAGTTTCAGGAGAATAGGTATTAATTCTTCTTTAAATGTCTGATAGAATTCCCCTGGGAAGCCATCTGGCCCTGGGCTTTTGTTTCTTGGGAGATTTTTGATGATTGCTTCAATTTCCTTACTGGTTATAGGTCTGTTCAGGTTTTCTATTTCTTCCTGCTTCAATTTTTGTAGTTAATACATCTCAAGGAATGTACCCATTTCTTCCAGGTTATCTAATTTGTTGGCATAGAGTTGCTCATAATATGTTCTTATAATTGTTTGTATTTCTTTGGTGTTGGTAGTGATCTCTCCTCTTTCCTTCATGATTTTGTTGATTTGGGTCATTTCTCTTTTCTTTTTGATAAGTCTGGCCAGGGGTTTATCAATCTTGTTAATTCTTTCAAAGAACCAGCTCCTAGTTTCGTTGATCTGTTCTACTGTTCTTTTGGTTTCTAGTTCATTGATTTCTGCTCTGATCTTGATTATTTCTCTTCTCCTCCTGGGTTTAGGCTTTATTTGCTGTTCTTTCTCCAGCTCCTTTAGGTGTAGGGTTAGGTTGTGTATTTGAGACCTTTCTTGTTTCTTGAGAAAGGCTTGTATTGCTATATACTTTCCTCTCAGGACTGCCTTTGCTGTATCCCAAAGATTTTGAACAGTTGTGTTTTCATTTTCATTGGTTTCCATGAATTTTTTTAATTCTTCTTTAATTTCCTGGTTGACCCATTCATTCTTTAGTAGGATGCTCTTTAGCCGCCATGTTTTTGAGTTCTTTCCGACTTTCCTCTTGTGATTGAGGTCTAGTTTCAAAGCACTGTGGTCTGAAAATATGCAGGGAATAATCCCAATCTTTTGGTACCGGTTGAGACCTGATTTTTGACCTAGGATGTGATCGATTCTGGAGAATGTTCCATAAGCACTAGAAAAGAATGTGTATTCTGTTGCTTTGGGATGGAATGTTCTGAATATGTCTGTGAAGTCCATTTGGTCCAGTGTGTCATTTAAAGTCTTTATATCCTTGTTGACCTTTTGCTTAGATGATCTGTCCATTTCAGTCAGGGGGGTGTTAAAGTCCCCCACTATTATTGTATTGTTGTCAATGTGTTTCTTTGCTTTTGTTAGTAATTGGCTTATATAATTGGCTGCTCCCATGTTAGGGGCATAGATATTTACAATTGTTTGATCTTCTTCTGGATAGACCCTTTAAGCAGGATAGTGTCTTTCCTCATCTCTTATTACAGTCTTTGTTTTAAAATCTAATTTGTCTGATATAAGGATTGCCACCCCAGCTTTCTTTTGGTGTCCATTAGCATGGTAAATTGTTTTCCACCCCCTCACTTTCAATGTGGGGGTGGCTTTGGGTCTAAAATGAGTCTCTTGCAGACAGCATATTGATGAGTCTTGTTTTTTAATCCAATCTGATAGCCTGTGTCTTTTTGGGGGGCATTTAGCTCATTTACATTCAGGGTAACTATTGAAAGATATGAATTTAGTGCCATTGTATTGCTTGTAAGGTGACTGTTACTGTATATTGTCTCTGTTCCTTTCTGATCTATCCTGCTTTTAGGCTCTGTCTTTGCTTAGAGGACCCCTTTCAATATTTCTTGGAGGGCTGGTTTCGTGTTTGCAAATTCCTTTAGTATTTGTTTGTCCTGGAAGCTTTTTATGTCTCCTTCAATTTTCAATGAGAGCGTAGCTGGATATAGTATTTTTGGCTGCATATTTTTCTCATTTAGTGCTCTGAAGATATCATGCCAGTCCTTTCTGGCCTGCCAGGTCTCTGTGGATAGGTCTGTTGCCAATCTAATGTTTCTACCATTGTAGGTTACATATCTCTTCTCCCGAGCTGCTTTCAGGATTTTCTCTTTGTCTCTGAGACTCATAAGTTTACTATCAGATATTGGGGTGTTGACCTATTTTTATTGATTTTGAGAGGGGTTCTCTGTGCCTCCTGGATTTTGATGCCTGATTCCTTCCTCCCATTAGGGAAGTTCTCTGCTATTATTTGCTCCAATATACCTTCTGCCCCTCTCTCTCTTTCTTCTTCTTCTGAGATCCCAATTATTCTAATGTTGTTTCATCTTATCATATCGCTTATCTCTCGAATTCTGCCCTCGTGATCCTGTAGTTGTTTCTCTCTTTCTCAGCCTCTTTATTTTCCATCATTTGGTCTTCTATATCGCTGATTCTCTCTTCTGCCTCATTTATCCTAGCAGTTAGTGCCCCCATTTTTGATTGCACCTCATTAGTAGCCTTTTTGATTTCGACTTGGTTAGATTTTAGTTCTTTTATTTTTCCAGAAAGGGTTTCTCTAATAACTTCTACGCTTTTTTCAAGCCCAGCTAGTATCTTTAAAGTCATGATTCTGAACTCTAGGTCTGACATCGTACTAATGTCTGTATTGAATAGGTCCCTGGCTGACGGTACTACCTCTTGTTCTTTTTGCTGAGGTGATTTTTTTCGTCTTGTCATTTTGTCGAGAGGAGAATAGATGAATGAGAAGAAAATGCTAACAGGTTAACAACGTCCCCAGCAAATATACTCTATACAAATCAGAAAAGACCTGAAACCAGGGGAAAAGAAAGGGAAAGAAAGAGAAAAGAAAGAAAAAAAAACAAAAAGAAAAAGATAAAAAGAAAAACAGAACAATACAAAAAAAAACAGAATATGATCAAATATGATCAGGCTAGTGCACAGATCAGTGCCACACACCAGATTTTGGGCGTATTTTGGTCTGTTAGAAAAAAGTGACTCCTAAAATTTTAAAAGAAGAAAGACATATATGTACAAAATAAGGGTTGATACAATGACGGGAAGGAAGATGATTGTAAAATGAAATTTATAAAAGATTTTATAAAAGGAATTGATAAGATAAGAAGTTGTTTGAAAAAAGAAAGAAGATTAAAAAAAAAGGAGAGAATGTGATCAGGCAGGAGACTAGAACAAAGCCATACACTAGTGATTTAGGGTATATTTTGATCTGTTAGAAGAAACTGTATCTCAAAATTTTAAAGAGAGAACAACTTATATATATATATATATATATATGCCAAAAATAAGGGTAACTACTATGAAGGGATAAAATATGACTCTAAAAATGAAAAATAGAAAATGTTTTTTTTTAAAAAAGGGATTGATAAGATGTTGGTTGAAAAAGGGGAAAAGCAAAATTAAAAAAAACATTTAAAAATTAACTTTGAAAAACTAATGAATCATGGTAAAAAAAAGCCATGAATTCTATGTGCAGTATTTCCCTAGCGCTGGAGTTCTCCTGTTCTCCTTGATCGGTAAACTTGGTCTTGGCTGGCTGTTCTTGCTGATCTTCTCGGGGGAGGGGCCTGTTGCTGTGGTTCCCAAAGGTCTTTGCTGGAGGCAGAATTGCCCCACCCTTTCCGGTCGGGGCTAAGGAAGCTGCTGGGGTTTGCTCTCAGGAGCTTTTGTTCCCTGCAAGCTCTGGTACAGCTTTGGAGGACCAGGGTCAAAATGGTGGCCTCCCCATCTCCACTCAGAGAAGCTTAGAACTTGGGGCCCCGCTCCTCAGTGCACCCCCAGAGAAAAGCAGTCACTCCTGTGTCCCCGGTCTCTGGCCGCACTCCGTGCTCACCCAGCCTGTGACTGAGCGTTTCTATCTCTGGCACCCGACCCCATTTGGAGTCTCCAAACCCAGCAGATCCCTCAGGTGCGCTCCCACGCCGCTCCTCCCAGGGGAGGAAGGGGAGTCTCCCCAGATCTGCAGCTTGTTGGGTCCCTGCTGGAGGAGCAGTGGCCCGACTGGGCCGCGGATCATGGTTTATGGCCACCCCGAGCTGAGAGCCCGCGCTTCGGCTCCGTCTCTGCAGCCGGCTTCCCTGCTCCGATACCTGGGAGCTCTGCTGCACTCAGGCACCCCCGGTCTTTCTGTGACCCCAAGGGTCCTGAGACCACACTGTCCCGCGAGGGTTCCACCCCCCGCTTAGCCACTGCAGCGACGTCCCTCCGTGGAGCCGACTTCTAAAAGGTCCGATTCTGTGCTCCGTGGCTCTAGCACTTGCCAGAAGCGGCCGACGGAGGCCCCGTCCCCCGCCATCTATCCTCCTGAATATCGCCTCGGATTCACTTCTCCACACGTCCTACCTTCCAGAAAGTGGTCGCTTCTCTGTTCAGAGAGTTGTTGCTACTCTCTTCTTCAGTCTCCTGTTGAGTTTGTAGGTGTTCGGAATGGTTTGATCCCTATCTACCTGAATTCCTGAGACCAGACGAAATCCAGGTCTCCTACTCCTCCGCCATCTTGCTCCGCCCCACCGCCCAAGATACTTCTACAAAATGAAGCAGGGAATAAATGAAGTTGGTTGATACCAACCAGGTCCCAGTGGCCTCTTTCATTTTACCTGGATGCTTTTCTGGACCTTCTCCACTGTGTTTTTCAGAAATGTGATTCATGGGGCACCTGGGTGGCTCAGTTGTTAAGCGTCTACCTTCAGCTGTGGTCATGGTCCCAGGGTCCTGGGATCGAGCCCCACATCGGGCTCCCTGCTCAGCGGGAAGCCTGCTTCTCCCTCTCCCAGTCCCCTGCTTGTGTTCCCTCTCTTGCTGTGTCTTACTCTGTCAAATAAATAAATAAAATCTTAAAAAAAAAAAATGTGATTCACCAGACCACCACACAGTTTGTGTTCCTTTGTGGCTTTGAGCCTGAAGTCCTCCGCAGCTTCGTTTCATCCAAATAAACTCTTGCTGTTCCCCCAACTGGTTCTGTACCATGATTTTCCTCACCTCTGCCTGGAGAGCTTTCCCCCCACCTTTCTCCAGAACTCTCTGACCCATCTCATCTGCTGGGGGAGTCCCTCCTCATCCTTTTAGGATTCACCTCATATGTTAGCCTCCCCTGAGAAAAGCCTCCTAAAAGCTCCAGACAAAAGTTAATGGTTATTTTCTTATCGAACACTTACTACAATCTCCTGATACCTTGTTTACATGTGTGCTTCTCCTTCTCCCTCCTTAAAAGTGGTGTCGAAAATTGAGGAATAACTTTTTCTGCATTTTTGTACTTAAAAGGCCCAAAATGAAGCCTATCTGCTAGGATGACTTCAATAAATATTTAGCTAAGGTATGCATGAATGAATGAATATTTTCAAATTGCCTAAGTTGATGTTCCTCAAAAAGAAGATGTTTTAAACAATAAATTATATAAGCCTGAGTTTCCTAGAAAGAAGGGTGAGCAGTTAATGGGCCAGCTCCTTCCCAGGTTCTGTCTCCCACTGGTCCAAGCTTACCCCATGGGGCATCAACTCCACTTTGGTCTTTGGCTATGTGCGCTGGCTCTTCCTGTCAGGCTCTCAGGAAGTGGTAGCCTCTTGGGCCTGGTGGGGTCAGGCCCAGGCTCTGGTGCTGCCACCATCCTCTCTTCTGAGGACTCCATGAAGGCCATGCTGAAGGCTGCCTCTGTCCCAGAAGAGGCAATGTTGGGACACCGTGTTGGAGGCAGCAGTCAGACTTTGCTACTGTAGGAATTGTAGGAGCCAAAGTCAGGAAAAGTGCAGTGACTGCAAATGCCAAGCAGTTCATCAGGAGTACCTAGACTGGAGTGACTAAAAGTAAGAATAATAAACAGCAGCTGAGGTGCCCTAAGCATTTGCATTGGATCAGACTCAGTATTGCCCCCTGGGACCACAATGGTGAGGGGGGAAAATAGACACAGTCCTTCTTCATAGGCTGTCAATAGTTTGGTGGGAAAAACAGACATTAATCAAATAACTGCCAAATAAATGAAAAATTGCCAAGATGAGAGGCACAACCGAGCAAACGTTATGCCGTTTTTTCAGAGCCTATGATAGGAGCTACTGAGGGACAGGGGGATGGGGAAAGATTCTCTGAGGATACAACAATGAAGGAGAGCTACTACTGATGAAAGGAGTCATTGAGTTGACCAGAGCGAGAGAAGACACAGAGGGGTGTTGGTGGATGGACGTCCGTGGATGGTGAGGAGCAGGAGCTTAGAGGGTGGGGGAGGAAGTGACCCCTTGGACAGGTGAGGGTGGAGAGGTGGGTGGAGGCTGGGTCAGGAGAGGCCCCGAGCTCCATCCTGGGGATTAGCTGTAGAAGCACCCAGAGGGGCTTAACAGATTTGTCGACGACCAGATCAGTACTGCCCCCCAAAAATCATGATGACGGTGTAGAAGAGAATAAACAATAGAAAAAGGGAAGGATGCAGGGAGACAAATGAAGAAGCTGCGGTGAAAAGTGACAATGGAGCTGGAAGGAAAGGAGAAAGATGTGAGAGATGGTTGCAGAAGACAAGACGTCTTAGGACAGCAGATGAGACAGAGCTGGAGAAGAGTTGCAGGGGAATGTTGTCATAACCCCGGTTTTACACCTAGACTCATGTGACCTGAAAACTGTGGGTAATGCATGGCTTGCATGGTTTTTCTTCTGAGTATAACACTTCACACGTTTCCAGATCATGTACCTTTTCATACCCTCTTTTGTGACCTAGCAAAGCACTTTTTCCTATGAACCAGATAGTCTATTCTTCAAGAGCAAAGCATCATCTACAAATGGAAGGATGATTTCTTCGTTCCCTCTCCTGCAATGTTTAGTAACATATTAAAACGAATGTTTACATGGATTTCCAGGATTATGCATTTATTTTATTTATTTATTTATAAAGATTTTAATTTTTTTAAGTAATCCCTACACCCAACATGGGGCTCGAACTCACAACCCCGAGATCAAGAGTCACAAGCTCCACCAACTGAGCCAGCCAGGCACTGGGATTACGCATTTAAACTAATTTTTTAAATGGTGATTGTACTAATAATAACCAGCATCATCTCAGCCTTCTAGTTTAGCTGGAGAGAGTCATCTCCTTTCTTGAGGAACTTTGCTTGGATCTTGACGCACGGGACAGGAGGCTAAAGAGGTGGGCCATTCAGTTTTCATGAGTGTAGGAAAGACTGTTAACCTCACTGTTTTCTGTCGTCATCTTCACAAAAACAGAAAACAATCTGCCTCATTCACTGAGTTGCTGTATAAGCCAGTGAGAGTTTTCTTTTCAAATAAACTGTAAATCACTTACAACAAGGATCATTATTATTACCACAATAGGAAATTGTGAAAGGACTGTTGAGTTCAGCAGGGTGTAATGTAGCATTCTTTTTACTGCAACAGGAAATATGATATTATTTTTTAGTGTAGTAATGCTGGTTGTAGAGAAAAAAATCATTAAATTTTCTTTAAAATATAATTATGATAAGAAAAGATAAAATAAAAAATCACTGAGGAAGGTATTAAATATTAAACTTGTGTGAAACATCCAAGAAAAAAAATCCCATGAAAATTCAAATATGCAGATTGAACTTGCTTCTCTGGTGATAACTTTTATTTTAGAGTGAATTTTATGCTTGAATTGGCCACACAAATTTCTGATTGATACTTTTTAATGAGGTTCTTTTCGAAGTTTTAATAGTCGTCACCACTAAAAACTATCTTTGTACAAGTAGGTGATAATAAAATGTAAAACCATTTTACAACCATTCAAAATTTGCAACAGCTGAAATTAAATTTACAGAATCCAAAAGATCTTTCTCGACTAAACTGACAGAAATATTGAGGAAATGTCTTGCGACAATGTAAGCAGATTTCAAAAGCAATCACATGTTTTCTTACAGAGTATTTCAAACACGGCAGAAGTTCTCACTTGAGAATATATGTGAATGGTTAAGGTCGTTATCCTCTACAGCTAGTTTGGACGAAAAGATGGTAAAAGAATCACCATGAAAAGCGAATCGCAAACTACCACATCATCAGCAAATCAAATAGAAGTACCCAGTATTTGTGAAAATGGAGACTCTGCGCTGACCCCGGCAGCTGTGGCCCTGGACATTTTAGAAGCTGCCTCTCAGCTTTGCTCTGACTCCTCCCACTTGGGCTGCAGGCTATGTTGCCAGAGCACCTGGAACGTGACCTTCTCCCTCAACCCTGCAGACCTCTGGTCCACAAAGGGCGGAAAAAGTGCTCTGTGGCTAAGACTGCCTTGGCCATATTTCACATTTCACAGTCAAACAAGAAGTAACAGATGTTACTTCTTTTCCTTTTTTTAAAGATTTTATTATTTTTTTTTTTTATTTGACAGAGAGAGAGAGAGAAAATGAGCGGAGGTGCGGGGGAAGGGCAGAGGGAGAGAGGGAGGGAGAAGCAGGCTCCCCTCTGAGCAGAAAGCCCAACATGGGGCTCCATCCCAGGACCCTGGGATCATGACCTGAGCTGAAGGCAGACGCTTAACCGACTGAGCCGCCCAGACGCCCCCAGATGTTACTTCTTCTGCTCACTGCCACTCGATCTCAGTCACCCGGCCCCACTCTTTGTCCAAAACTCCCATGAGTTGGTGAAGCCCATGGCCGTGGGATCCTGCACCCACCGAGATCAGTATGATCAAAGTGCCCCAGTAACCCACTCCATTCCAACCATGTTCGAGAAATTTCGAGTTAAAGGAACCTCTTCCACCCTCAGTAAGAGGAAGGTAAGAGCATGTGTACAGGAGAAATTTATAAACCCCGGTATTAGCACCTTAGGTGTGTGGGCATTCCTGAGGGGATGGTATTCCGATTCAGATAAACAGGGCCTGGTGCTTCCACAAAAGATCTCATCTGTTAAGCAGTGGAATACAACTCTGTCCTCTGTGCCTGTCTAATCAGTGGGCTCATTTGAATTAACAAGGACAACACCGAGCTTTTAAACCTAAAAGTAAACATGAGTCAACAGAACATTATATATGTAGGTTGAAAATAAGGACTAAAGGTGCAATCACATCCAAACAACACCTCAGAAACAGATAGAAAAAAATAAAGCCAGTTCACATCACACGGCTCTTTTCAGGTAATAAAGACTTCAGCATCATTCAACTGGTAGCTTCTGTTTGGTAAAGCAATCATCAAGCAGAAATCATGGTTCATTACAAATCCCGTCAGTTACTCCCCGTTTGAGTGGTTAAATATTTCTTTGAAGGGAAGAAACCCCCTCTAAATTCCTTTTAGATTTTAATTTTCTGCACAGGAAAAACTTTAAAATAGGAATCAGAGGCTCTAAATCTCTCAATTATGTTACATGTCCCCTCAGACATATCACTTAAAATCTGCGATTCAGTTTTCCAGCTATAAAACAAAGACATGAACTGAAATGATATGTGAGGCCACAGAACTATAAAATTCTAGAATTTTCTCTTTGATCTACTTCCTCACAGTGTTCTATAAATTAGGACCCTTTTACTCAGGAACTGTGTGTTTTCCAGGTGTAAAATGTTGAGATGATCACTGAAAGTCAATGACATAAAATAATGGTGAAAAAGATGCCAATTTAGGTAACATAGGCAGGGATGTGGTGCTGTGTATCACTGCATCCTTGGGAATGTTTGAAATAGACTCAGTGCTCAGCATATATTTGATAAATGCAAAAGATCCTTGCAAAACACATAGCCTTCCTCAATTGTTTTGGAAGATATTTTTTCCCGTATGTTTGTTTGTTTTGCTTTTGTTTTTGATAAAAGAACTTCTTTGCTTCAACCTCTCAGTACTATTGCTGGATGATGTAGAGGAATTAAGGGGGTCTCATAATGGGTAAAACCCCGATAAAATCTTTTTCTTGGTTCTGCAGTTTTACTCTAAACCTTCAGCATAGCACACAGGGCTGTCTTCTCAGAGCATGCCCTCGAGGCCATCATTCAATGGACCATTCATCCCTTCCATGAATATTCCTTAGGCATTTACCCTGAGTCAGGTACCTCTGCTCCATGCAAGGGATATGGTGGTAAATAAAATGAACAACAATCCAGTTTTCATGGAGCTTATATTCTCAAGGAAAACAACATTTAAGTAGAGTATGTGACAGAGAAAACTTTCAGACCGTAATCAATTTTATGGGGGGAAAAAAGAATTAATTAGGAGTAGGAGGGATGGGGAAATTGGGGTGAGGAGGTATTTCAGGTAGGGTGGCTCTGAAGAGATATTTTAGGGGACATCATACGGCAAAAAAAAAAAAGGCAGCCAATGGAAGATCTGAGGACCCAGAGGGCTACCAGAGGCAAGGGCAAGCACCAATGAGAAGTTGGGGAATTCAGACAACACTGTTGAGGTCTCCCATGGTGGCTTACTAGTTGTGTGGAATCAAAACATCTCATCTGATCTCCGGAACTTACTCATCTTCTAACTACGAGTTTGTCACGCACAGCATAGTGATTACAGTCAACAATACTATATTGTATACTTCAAAGCTGCTAAGAGACTAGACCTTAAATGTTTTCACCACAAAAAAAGAGATGATAATTACAGACGTGATGGGTGTTAGCTGCCCCTACGGTGCTAATCCTATTGCAATAGAGAAAAATATCAAGTCAACACACTGTACACCTTAAGCTTACACAGTGATATATGTCACTGACGTCATTCATTCATACATAAATAGATACATAAATAAAGCTGAGAATGAAGGATCAAAAGTCTCATTTGACCTCTTTGAACCCCGGTTTATCCCTACGTATTAGGGATTATAATATTGCCTCAAAGGATTGCCGGAAGGATTACATGGAGCCGAGAAAAGTCTTTCAATACCATCCCATGGTCTGCCAACTGAACAAACCCCCGGCATAGCACCTTAGGTGGTCTGGATCTACTTTTCTAGCTGCACTTCAGCCTATTTCTCCTCCCTCACATTTGACCCAAATACAGTGTGTCCGCACAGATCCCTAAATGTGCCAGTATTTTCCATTTGTCCCTGCCTCACACCGTTGTTCCCTCTACTTGAAATATTCTCTATGTCCTTCTTGTCTTAACTCACTTTTACTTGCTTATCAAGACCTGACTCAACCAATACTTCCTGCCACTCTCTCACAGTCCAGTGACAAGCTGAGCCCCCTTGATCTGGAGCCACTAATTCACTGCTTTGGGTCTCACCCTCTCTACTGTACCCTCCCTGAGAAGGGAAACAACTCCATACTTGCACATCAGATTCCTACATAACCTGGAACAAGTGGGTGCTCAATGAATGTTCATTGGGTAATCCCCATGTCAGCTTGGATCTCCTTAGTGCTGAAAATCTGGACATAACTGGCTCCCACTGTGAAGTCGCATTTCTAGTGTTAGTCAAAAGAAGCTGGATTGTTCCATAATAACAAAGATCCCCAAAGCTCAGTGGCTTAAGACAAATAGAATTAGCTCTCATTCATGGGACATGTTCAACCCAGCTCAGCTAGGGGATCAGCTCATCATAGTTTCTAGGACTCAAGAAGTCAGAGGCTCCTTCTTGACACCTGATTCCTCAGTTACCACCACAGAAAGAAGGGAACTCTTGAATGTCTGAAAGGGTTTGGCTAGAAGATTCTCAAAGACCATTTTCTAATTTCTCATCAAATTCTCAGTTTCCAATTTGACTAAAATTTGAGAGAACAACTCCTTTAAATACATTTCAAGAGCTAAGTAGGATGGGGAGAAAAGGTACACACACACACACACACACAACTTTCAACAACTAGTATTGAAATATCACAAGAGCTTAAAGTCCTGTAATTGCCGGTGCCAACTGACGCATGTTCGGGAGAGAAGTGATTTACCTGGTGTTCTGCTACCTGGGCAGTCATATTGCCTTAGGGTTAGATTTCAGGGCCATACATATGTAGGACTTTTTTCCCCTCCACCTAAAATAAAATCTAGTTCCACCAGTAGATAGTGAGTGATATTGAGCAAGTCATTTAATCCTTCTGAAACTCAATTTTGCAACTCTAGTAATCAATAGCACTGGGGTCATAATAATAAAGCAGTTTACAACCATTGGGCATCTATGCGCATGAGTTACCTTAATTCATTCTCATTCTTACACACACACACACACACACACACACACTATTGACTGGTGCTATTAACCTACTGCAGATTAGGAAGCCAAAGCACAGAAAAGAGAAGAAATGTGCCTTGGGCCACAATTAAGCCAAGTTGAACTCAGGTCCAACTCCAGAACTAGAGCTGTTAATTCTACTCCTACACGTCAGTAAAAGGACAATAGTATCAAGAATCCAAATCTGTGAATACATTAAATGGGAACAGGTTTATGGAAAGCTGGTAAAATGTGAAGATTAATTCTTCAAGATTACTATAAACCACTGAAGACAAGAATCATGTTGCATTCATTTGCGTGTTCCCTGGCATACAACAGATACTCAATAAATGCTTGACGTATGTACTAAACGCTAATTCAGGGGGTCCACACGGGGTATTATGGGACCATGCCTACTTGACCAAATATGGTACTCTAGGTAAAAGTACCTGACCAGACTGTCAGTGAAGCATTTCTACCCTCTGAGAATGAGAAACCTGGAAGTTTCCCGAGACCGAAGGGCCTTGGAGCTGTGAGTTAGTTCAATGAGTGTAATGTAGAAACAGAGAGAGAGGAAAGAAAAAAAGGAAAGAGGAAGGAAAGGATGAAGGGAAAGAGGGAAAGAGAAAGAAAGGAGGAGGAGGAAGAGGAAGAAGAAGGAGGGGGAGGAGGGGGAGGAGGAAGAGAAGATGAAGAAGAAGAAGGAGGGGGAGGGGGAGGAGGGGGAGGGGGAGGAGGGGGAGGGGGAGGAAGGGGAGGGGGAGGGGGAGGAGAAGAAGGAGGGGGAGGGGAAGGAGAAGAAGGAGGGGGAGGGGGAGGAGGAAAAGAAGATGAAGAAGAAGGAGGGGGAGGAGGAGGGGAAGGAGAAGGAGGGGGAGGGGGAGGAGAAGGAGGAGGGGAAGAAGGATTAATGCCAAAGGGTAGCTCTGTGGTCCTCGGTCAGTTTAAGGCTTGGGACAAATGGGCCTTGGATGTTGGGAGCCCCACTCAGGGCCACATCACAACCCCAAGCCATCTCATCACCATGGAGGTTCTCAGATTAAGTGGGGTGGGGTGGGGTCTTCGTTCTGGGCACATAGAGAATGTGTAACCAAATCCCACCTTCCAGCCAGTCAGCCTCATGAGGAACTGAAGCCAAAGGACGCAGCTTTATTTGTGACGACCTCCTTCCTGGTTCCACAGCCACAGTGTCTAGACACTATTTATTGGCAACCCCCTGGGGTTTGTAAGGAGTACACTTGAGTCTAATTAATCAACCTGACTAACAGTGTGCGCAGTCATTAAAGAGTAACCACAGCTTTAATGAAGACAAAAGGGCGCCAGATGTCCCCTTTGATCATAACTTGGGCTACTTTGTCTCTTCCTCCCGGTTCTTTCCCTTCCTTGACCAGCTCCTCCCAATCCACACTCATTTCCTGTCATACTCCTGCCTTTTCTCCTGTGACACGCACATGACTTTCAAAGCCTCTGCTGATGCTGAGTCCCATTCCTGAATCATGCAGATGAATTGCTGTGTGAGCTGGATGAGGCCTCAGTTTCCCCATCTGTGATGAGGGTGATTGGGTTCCATACAATAAAGTCTGTGGAAGTGCGAGGCTCACCCTCCATCTCTCCCTCCTGCCTTTCTCACTCCTCTGTTCTTCCTTCTTCCGCTTTATGATGTTGCTCTTTTTGAAATCTTTACTGCCTTTCTTCCCTACTTCCCCTTCCTTTCTTCTTTCCTCTTTTCATTTCTTTCTTTATTTCTTCCCTCCTGCTTTTTCTCTCCTTTTCCAGGTTTTCTCCTTTGCTCACCCTCTCTCCCTTTGCAGTCAGAAGTCATCACAGGCACAGTCAACTTGAGACTTCTCTGGATGTCTGGCAAGGCTGGCAAATTTGTAAAAGACTAAAGCACAGGAATAGCACTTGAAGTGGCAAAGCAGAGAAGGTGTTGGTTGCTTGTTGTTGTTCTAAGACTGTCTTTCTCTCACCTTCTTGGCTGGTGAGGAATATGCAATGAAACAGGAGATTGAGGAGGCCAGGAGAATCTCCATCTAAACATCTTGGAGATTCTGGCTCAAGGCTTGCAATTACCCTACCTGAAGAAAAAGAAAGCACTAAGCTAGTTACGTATGTGTTGCTACGGACTGAATCGTGTTCCTCCCACCAAATTTATATGTTGAAGCCCTACCCCCCAGTGCTCTAGTGTTTGGAGGTGAGGTCTTTGGAAGGTAATCAGGGTTAGATGAAATCAGGAGGATGGGACCTTTATAATGGAATTAATGGCTTTATAAGAAGAAGAAGAGATCACACATAATAGGAAGACAGCCATCTGCAAGCCAGGAAGTGGGCTCTCGCCAGGAATTGGATTAACGAGCACCTTGATCTTGGACTTCCCAGCCTCCAGAATTGTAAGCAATAAATGTCTGTTGTTGAAGCCCCCCAGCCTGTGGTATTTTGTCATGGCAGCCCTCATAGACTAATACGGGTATGCTGTAACTTGCAGCTGAAAGTAATACTAATCAATAACCTCTTGGCCTTTGGAAAGAAATTAGAGTCCCAACTCTTCCACAATCGATATCTGAGTGGGGGAGTTATTCTGGATGCATGCAGTTGCATTGAAACACCTTCCTGACCCCCTTACAGAGTAGCACTAACCCTGCTGTTTAGTAGGTGCTCTTAACAACTGATCTCATATACTTTGAGAGTGATTGCCCGATGAGGAAGTGCCCCACTTAGAATCCAATTTAACATTCTTGGGGCTATAGTCTTTCCTTTTCTAATTTTGAAGATTTTTTATTTTTTTTTTTTTTTGCTCCAGCTCATAAAAAGTGTAGGTTTTCTCCTGGCCCGGCTAACTCTGCTTGCATGGTTTGCCTATATAAGTCACTAGCCAACCAGTTAGTTACCCAAACTAGGTCATTTTCATTAATTCATTCAAAAACTGTTTACTAAGCTAATCCCAGCTCAAATCACTGAGGACTTTATAAAAATAAAACTTTTTACTGAAACTATTACAACACTTCTTCCCATATCTTATGAGTTATTCCTGTATTTTTATGAATGAAAAAGAAAGAAATGCTTTTCTGCCATTCTGATTAGTGTGCAACTGGTTCATTGTTGTTATGGCTTTGGTTTGGTTTGGTTTTTGTCTAAAGAAACATACTTTGGGGCACTTGGGTGGTTCAGTCAGTTAAGTGTCCAACTCTTAATTTTGGCTCAGGTCTTGATCTCAGGGTTGTGAGATCGAGCCCCACATCAGGTTCCACGCTCAGCATGGAGTCTGCTTGAGATTCTGTCCCTCTCCCTATCCTCTGCCCCTCCCCCTGTTCATGAGCTCTGTCTCAAATAAATAAATAAATAAAATCTTAAAAAAAAATAAACTTACTGTGCCAGAGGCAGTCAGATAATGCATCCGTTATCTATAGCTGCATAACAAATAACCACAAAATTTGGGGGGGCTTCAAACAATAAACATCTATTGTCTCACAGGTGATATGGATCACAAATTCAAAAGCAACTTAACTGGATGATTCTGGTTCACAGACTCTCAGCTGGAGCTGCATCACCTGAAGGCTTGACTGGGGCAGGAAACTTCACTTCCAAATAGCTTCTGGAAGGGGACATCAATTCCTCCTTGACTATTGGTAGGAGGCCTTAGCTCCTCAATACATAGGATGCCTGAGTGTCCTCACAGTATGGTGGCTGACTTCCCCAAGAGTAGACAATGCCAGGGAGGGCAAGCAGAATGGTCTAGTCTTAGAAATGACATGCCACCATTTCTGCTGAATTCTATTGATCAAACAAACTAATCTCACACGATGTTGGAGGGGACTATGCATGGGCATGAACACCAGGATGTGGGGGATTCTTAGGGGTCATCTCAAAGCCTGACTACCATGGATGAACGAAGAGAAGGGGAGGTGACTGGATAGAGCTGAGATGGAGATGTACAACTTGCTAAGCAAAGAATTAATAGGGGCTATAAGATAATCTCTGTTGCCTATTCAAGACCCATCTCCCACATGCTTCTTTGTATCAGATCCCTTGATCACTGGAAAGGTGGCCAGGTCCTGGCTTCAGGCGTAAGCATGAGATACAGTTCTGGCCAAGGACACATATATGGAAGTCTTCTAGGTGATTCTGGAAAGACTTTTTCACCTCTGATAAGGAGAAGGTACTCAGGAGAAACTCTGAGCAGTGCTCCTACCTCTGCTTTGATCTTTCCATGTGGTGCAAGAGAATGAATGCTAAAAGAGGCTGTAACCATCTTGGAACCATGAGGTAAAGGTCAAAGGAATTCTAGAGTCGCCAATACAAAGCCCCGGATATAACTGATTTCCTGAACCAAACCAGCAAATTTCTATATTCCCCACTTCTTGTTGTGTAATAAAAATAAACTCTTATTGGTTTAAGTCACTCTTACTTGGGTTTTCCCATTATTTGTTGTCATTCTAACTTATAAAGGCATCTAACCCAGACATAGGAGGCCAGGGAGAGCTTTCCTGGAGAAAGTGATATCCACGCTAAGAGCAGAAGGATAGGCAGGAAGAGACTCTGAGGAAGGGGGGCAGCAAATCCCTAGATTCAGAGAAAAGGGAGAGCAAGATATGTTTGGAGAGCTGAATGTAGTTGAGTGTGGCTAAAGGCCTGAGGGCAAGATGGGCAGCAATGGGAGAGGGGACTGGAGCGGGCCATCCTAGAGATATTTGTCTTTGATTCTAAGGCATAGGAAGGCAAAGAACAGTCACTGCAATGTTCTAAGCAAGGGAGTGACATGTTGGCATGGGCAAAGGAGGTGGGGAGTTGTTCTTTCGTAGATATAAAGTCTCAGTCATGGAGGGTGGTGAGGGAGTTCTGGGTGCACGCCGTGCAACAGTGTATGTGAAGTTGACAATATTGTACTGGAAACTTGGAAATTGCTGGTAGGGGGGATTTTATGTTGTGTTTTTTCCACAATAAAAAAGAGTGACACATTCATATTTTTAATTTAGAATGATCACAACAGCTGGAGAAAGGAGGCAGGCTATAACTAGAGAGACATGTTCAGTCTACTACCATCACTAGGTGAGACGGGATGGCGGCCAGAAATAAGAAAACAGCAGTGGAGGTGGCAGAACTATAAGAAAGTTTTCATCTACTCTATCAGTAGTTAACAGACCTTATTAATTTAGTGGATGAGGTAGGGCGAGCTCTTAAATATTAAGCGTTTGCTACGTGTGTTGTACCATATCAGGTACTTCATGATGAATTGCCTGTAGTCTTCACAAAACCTAGCAAAGTTTTTGTAGACTTCACAAAACCTAGCAAAGGTAATTCTCCCTTGTTATGAAAATTCCAAAGTGTTCAGGAACTGGTCAAAGTCACAGAGATAGCACCTTGTAAAGTTAGAACTCAAGAATGAGTCTTCCTGACTAAAAAATCAACTCAGTTCACTAAACCATGACTTTGGGTAAACATAATATTTAATGATTCTAGTAAGCGTCTGAGGACTAGGCCAATCAATTCCAAACATTTTGTTTACTTCTATCCATATGAAGAAATCCACTTTACACTGTGCCCAGTACATGTAGTGTGTGTGTGTGTGTGTGTGTGTGTGTGTGTGCGTGTGTGTGTGTGTGTGTAGCTCACACTATCCAAATCTATTTGATTCCTATTTGTATAACAAGAGTTCAAATATCATTTTGGAGAATGAGAAATACCATGTCAAACTGAACTTTATGTTTTGTGAATTTCAGATACTGTAACACCAAGAACTTGATAAGATATTTTTCTGAAATTTTATCAAATTTTCTTCTGTTCTTTACTTCAGAGAGGAAGAATTTGGACGCTAAAGAATGCCTTTGTACAGAGTAGCAAGACATAATTGTCCTTATTATTCTATTTTACTCCCTTTCATTAATTTATTCTTTAAATGCTAATTATGACCCACCAAGTAATTTTGCAATCTCTGATTTGGTTGGAACCCACAGTGGGGAAAAAAAAAAAAAGCTTTGATTGGGAGAAAGAGTGAATCTCCTACATTTGTATATATGAATCATATTTTGAGCTATTAATTCAAGGGGTTTACTTTTGTGTGCTCCTCTTTTTCTTTGCCTTCATTCAAGCTTTCTTTAAGTCACTTCCATAAAGAAGGGGCAGAAAGCAAAAGTAATCTTTTCATCTTTTGTTTTTACAAAAATATAACCTCCAAGGAGAACTTAAAGGTTTTAGAGGTACAAGGAGTAGAAGTTTTAGAGGGAAGCATGTGCACAGGGGAAAATCAGATGGGCTTCAAGGAAACGTAAAGGATTTTATCGGTCTAAAGGAGACACTCCCAAGCTGGAACAGGAAGACAGACAGACCGGAAGACAGACAGAAACAGAGAAAGCCAGCAAGTCTCAAATAACGACATTTCAGTAGTGCCCTGGAGAGGGTTCATCACCCCAGAGACGAAGGGCAATGTGTTACACCAAGCATATGGGACCATAGGCAGACCTATGAAGACTCTCCCACAGGGACCATGAGAGTTGGACAAAAGATCCACTCCCTCAGGGGTGACCTTTTTGAAGGGAGAGCCAAAGACCAGAAGGCATGCACATTCACGGGTGCACACCTTCCTCCTGACACGCCTGGGCACTGAGTAAGAGCCCCGAACCAGGGCATCTCTCCAGGATAAGGATACAAATGAAAGCCTCAAGAAGGATGTGAGTCAAATGTCTCATCAACTGGGTAAAAACAGAAATACATTGTTTTTTGGAAGGTGAAGAAATGTATTTCTTTGATACTTATTTAATGGACAGAGATCCACACATACAATTACATGAATGTGTATAAATACCTATATTATAATGCCATCTATAAATTTTTAGCTTGAATATTCTACATAAACCCCAAAGGTCTCCCGGGGGGCAGGGGTCAGTAGTGGGGGTGAAATACTTAAAAAATAAGATGTTTCATGTTATTGAAATAGCACTAAGGTAGGGTAGTTTTTTTTTTCCCAAAAGAGAATGAGGAAAATGATCTGCTTTATTTCTCACTGAGTCTGATCATTTTGTCCCAAAACTTCATATGTGTGTCAAATTAAAAAGCAGGTCTTAAACCATGGCTAAAAGAGGTTTTGGTGATATGGGTGAACTAGGTGGAAACTCTCATATTTTTTCTTTCATTACTACTTCTTTTAGCTAACTTCTTAATGGTTCTTCCAATGGTCTGTGTATGTGTGCTATGAATTTTATGATTTCAATAAGTGAAGCCTTAGTAAGTAATGTCATAGTAAGCTCATGCTGTAGTTAAACCAGAGACAAGGGGATCGTCTTTTTTTTTTTTTAAAGGTTTCTTTTTTTAAAAAAAAAAATTCATTTACTTATTTGACACAGAAAGAGAGAGCACAAGTAGGCAGAGCTGCGGGCAGAGGGAGATGCAGAAGCAGGCTGGACCCTGGGATCATGACCTGAGCCAAAGGCAGCCGCTTAACCGACTGAGCCACCCAGGTGCCTCAGGGATCATCTTTTTAAAAAAGATTATTTATTTATCTATCTATTTATTTATTTATTTAGAGTGTAAGTGGGGGAGGGGCAGAGGAAGAGAATCTCAAGCAGACTCCCCACACCTTGGAACCCGATGAGGGGCTTAATCCCACTACCCTGAGATCATGACCTGAGCCGAAACTAAGAATCCAACACTCAACCTACTGAGCCAACCAGGTGCCCAGTGAATCATCTTTTAAGAAGAAAAAAAAGGAAGAAAAAAAATCATCTTTTAAGATTTCTTCCTCTCACTTGACTAGCTGCTGAATTCTGCATATAGATACATTGTTTCAGAATTGTTTTCCCACTGATGAGACTCTCTTCTCCTTCCAGGCCCCAGAATCCAATTTAAATTAGTTCCTGTGAAGATCCAAAATGTATACAAAGGGTTTTTTTTTCCGCTTTTGCATTTTTTTTCAAGGCAAAAAAGTACAAGACAGGGACAAAATAGATACTTTGTTTTTTCTATCATATCTTGTGCTCCATTCCAGATGAAATGTGAGTCCAAGGTTTGTAATTAATATACTGTTTTCATGGATGAGTCCTACTTACTTCATTTTTTTAATTGAAGTATAGTTGACATACAATATTATATTAGTTCTAAGGTACACCATAATGATTCGACATTTATATACACTTTGAAATAATTGCCATGATAAAAAGCAAGCCCTACTTTCTTTAACCATTGACTTTTCCTTGAGTTCCATCAAAGCAGTTAATAATGCCTTTGATATTTCCTAAGAGCAGTGCTTCCAGGCAAGACAGGCATGCCCTCCCCCTGACCTCCAGGTTTATTGGGGTATAACTGAAAACAAAAAATGTGCATATTTAAAACTTGTAAAACTTGATATAAAATGTGAGTTAATCACCACAATCAGTAGTTAACACATCCATCACCTCATGCTGTTACCATTTGCTTTGTTTTTTCTTTGTGTGTGGAGTGTGGTGTGCAGTTAAGATGTACCTCTTAGCAAATTTCATGTACTTTTCCTTTAAGGCTTTCCAGCTTTGGAAGCTGCCCTGTCACAAACACCCTCCTTCCCCTGGGAAACAGGATCTCTCTGGTTTCAGGTCCCCTTCCTGAACTGAGTCCATCTTTTCTTTTACGTGTGAATATTTTATGTCTTCAGTGAGTGTCAGGGTTTCTATGGGTATTTTGCAAAGGGCCCAGTGCTTATAAAATTTAAATTTATATGTTAATATACTTAACCTGCGAGGTCAAAGATGCATTGGAGGGAAACAAATTTCCTTTTCTTAAACATATCTACTGTAAATGTGGCCAGTGGTATACATCAGCATCACAAAGCAAACAATGTTATTTTCTAATGGGGCAAGAGGATGTTTCCCCCAGGACCACCCAAAGGAAGTAAAGTAGACCAAAGCAATTATTTTGGTTAAATCCAGTATGTGAAAATCTGCTTTTGCACAAACTGCAGAAATAGTGTCTGTTCTGTTGCTTGACCTACACAAAAAACTAACAGACCCTCTACCCAAACAAGAATTAGTTCTGCTACCTGTATCTGCCACTCGGGGTCATGCTACCAGACTTCTCAAAGCCAAAATATCTCAGAAGTCTCTTACTTAATTTGTATTTGGAAAGTCCAAATATATTTGATGTTTTCATTTCTATCAGTCCTGTTTAAATTAGGTCAACACTTGTTGATTTCTTGTGACAGCATTTTTATTAAGCATGTGAAAGCTAGAATTATACAATCTAAATTTAATTGCTGGAATTTTGTTGTCTATTAACCATGAGGTCCCAAGCAAGTTATTTAGCCACATGGAGGCTCAGTATCTTAGTAAAATGGAAGTAATATTTTATTCTCTTTAACTCAGAGACTTGCTGAGATGCTTAAATGAGAGGATGGTAAAGATCTTAAGTCCTCAATAAATTCTTGCTGATCTTATTATCTTCATGTACACTTGGGGAAACCTCATTAAAGTGAGTAGGGAGGCTGGAAGGGGGAGCTATACAAGAATTACAATTACAGGAAGAATTGTAACATAGGCTCCAACAGAAGACTCTTCAACAAGAAAGAATGATCAATTCCAGGCCCCCAACAAGGAAAGACCTACAGTGAATCTTCAAGAAATCCACTACACTTGCAACTTACCTATAAGAAACTGGCATCACCCTGAACTCTTGCTTTTCTCCAATGGACTTGCTTTCAGAACAACCCTTCCTATCTTTCTCCTTCTCCTCCATAAAATAATGTTCCTCTCCTTTGTTTGTTGGATTGGCCTCTGGTTTTTCCATAGTTTGCATGTCCCAAATTGCTATTCCTGAATAAATCCATTTTCTCCTGGTAAAATAACAGACAGCTTTATGTTTAAGGTTAATACTATAGTTGCTAGAAACTGGAGGTTATGGGCCCAGTTCTCCCCTTCGATGAGTTCACTGCTTCATGGGGAGAGGTGAGAAACAAATGGGTGAGCAAATGGGACAGAGCCAATCCCCATAGTAAGTGCCACACTAGCAGTACCAGAATAGACTGGCAGACAACAAAGAAGTGTCCACCAAGAAGACAACAAGGCTGTAAAGCAACCAAACATGTTTATTTGGGGTCCTAAGAATTGCAGTCCAAGAGATACAGAAGACACAGAATCCACAGAAGTCAAACATTTGCCCTGAAATGTGTAAGTGGTGTGCAGGTTTGTAAAGGCAAAACCCACAAGGCTACACAAGTTGTTTTGAAAGAATTATGATTGGCGCTGGCAGAGTTTGAAGTGACTTTCTGTACATGGCTGGATATTTGGCTAACAGGTGTTACATTATCTCTATTTCAGTCCAAAGTAGGAGGATGTGTTCCAGGAGGTGGTAGATCTGCAATTGACAGAAGTCAAAAAGTTCTAAGAATTACAACAGGGTATGTGCCTAGGTCCTAGTTCCCTGAGATCCTTCTGATTCTATTTTGAGTGACTCTTTTAGCAATGCTTCTTCATTTTGGAAGCTTCTTTCACAGAAGGAAGTTTTTAATTTTCACTGGGAAGATCAGGAAAGGATTTGCACAGAGACATTGCTCAGGCTTTGAAGGATGAGGTGAGTAGTATTTTGAGGGAAGGAAATGGCAGGGGGAGGGAAGAAGATACAGGGCCATTCTAAGAGAAGGCATCTATGTACAAAAAGATAGTGAGTTTGCAAAGTACTGTCCCTGAACATAGCAGAGACCACTCATAATAAACAGGCAGGGGACAAGTGAAAGCATGATGAGAGGCCCATTGTAGCATCAAAGCAGCATGTTAACTTGTTTTAAGTGATAATCATTTGGTGGTTTTCCTGTTTCAAAAAGCCTCTCAATATTTGTGTAAAGCCAACCTTGTCATTTGAAAACAGAATGTTTTGGGGGCTGAATGGCACTGTGTCACCCCCAGAAGAGGAAAAATAATTGAATCTAATTATCATCTGTGCTTATTTTAAAATAACCTGTTCTAACACCCCTTAACAGCAAAGGAACTTTCAGAGGAGTCAGTTGACCAGATGCAACTTTCTCCCTGATATGTTAGTTTCAACCTGAGTTCATTAAATTCTTCGGGTTTTTCTTTTCTGTAGCATGCTATGCTCATTCATCAGCCTGAGTCATTTTATCTGATTGGGTCCAATCTCCCCCTCCTTGGCATGCCTGCTTTGCTGCTGAATAAATCATCCTGGGATATGTCCAGAAGGAAGATTTTCATAGGAAAGTTCCATCTGCATTCAACCCCTCATTTATTCAGGCTGAGTTCTTAGGCTCCCAAGGAGAAAGATTGAGAAAATAAAGAGGTATCTTCCACCCCCAAGTTTACTAATATGGTCATTAGCACAGATGACTTGGGGCAGTGCCTGCAGAAAGAGGACATAGTTGGGCATACAACCTGGCACAGGGTCTGCAGGAACCCACCTCCGTCCCCCACCAGCCTTCTGCCCTCTTTGGGCTCCCTCCTCAAGTCAAAAGACTTATTACCCGCCAGAGTTTCAAGAGAGCGAGCCAGGCTGATGAGTCCAAGCAATTTAGAAAAGGAGAAGCAAGCAGTGTTTCTTTTCTGGGATAATTTCATTAATGTCTAGATAACTGCAAAACTGAGTTTTGGGGTGCGCTTTGCCCTTAACCCCCAGGCCCTTGGGAGTGGGACAGCTACCCCAGGAGATCTTTATAGTTAAATTAATTCATCCACAAACCGGCTTAAAAATAGAACCAACCTTCTTTCTATTTAGAGTTGAGCATTTAGTTTTGTTCTATTGAGAGATGGGGGACTACAACTCTAAAGATCTGGGATTAAAGGAGTTTTTCAGGGTGTATATTACATCCCAGAAATCTACTGTTAAGGGATAGGGGAAAATGTTAGTCGTTTTCTCTCTTGGGATTCTCCTGACAAGGCAGTGGACCAGTTCCGGATTTAAACCGAAACCCATGTGTGTGGATAAGAAAGAATAAAAAGGAAGTAATTAAATCCCGTGTTTCTGGAACACAGTGGACACAAATAACTCTGGAGATGGAGTATGTGGTTGGGGAAGAGGGCCATCCAAAGCTATTCCCCACTCAGGGCAGGCAGAGAGCGGGGAGTTTCTCCTCGGGAGAGCAAGGGAAATCGCTCATTCTTGAGGGCTGAGGGGGCTGCGAGGCGGTCTTCTGGGCTTTCACGGGACGCCACGGGGAGCCGAGAAAGCGCCCAGGGCTTGACGTCATTGGCCATCAGCTGACTGTGCTCAGGGCTCGGGCTCCACCGGCTGCAGCCGCAGTCGCGGTGGCGGAGGTGGCGGCCACCGCGGCTCCGCCACCTGCAGCCGGGCTCGGGACTGCGGCGACCACACTTGCCCTGCGGCCCCGGGACCCGGCGCTCCCGCTCGGCCGGGCGTGGGCGCGGAGCCGGGAGGGCGGGAAACCCGGGCTTGAGCGGGCAGCTGGAAATGTTTTCCCCTCGTCCTCCCCCTCTCCTCCTATTGTAAGCAGGGAGAAACTTGGTATGCGCGGCACTCGGGGACGAGCCCTCCACTCCTCCGGATTGGTGTAGTAAAGGCTCTTGCTGGAAGCCGTCTCTACAATTGCGGCTTTTTGCTTTTAGCCCGATAGTTGGTTTCATCAAAAGATGCCCGGGTGGGGAGGACAGAAAGGAGACCCTCTATTTCGTCGCGCTGTGCTCTCGGAGTCCGTGGGCAGAGCGGCCTACGAGTCCTGGCTCTGCACCTGCCGAGGACCGGAGCCAGTGCCTAAAAAAGAATAGCGGAGGAACCGGCCCGCGCGGCCAGCTGGAGCGCTGGATACTCGCGCGGGGGGAGACAGGGGCGCCTGCGGTCGTCCTCACCCACGCCGGCCTGCGCGTGTTGCTGCCTCCAAGACCTGGGGCGTCCTGGCCAGATCAGGGTGCCAGCTCCCCGCCACCACCCCCACCCGGTTCCGGGGGCGTGGCTTGGCGTGGGGGCGGGTTTAAGTCGCCGCGGGTGTCTGACCGATCTGACAGGTCTCCAAATTCCTCCCCGCCGCCGGGTGCCCGCAGCGCGCTTCAGAGCGCCAGGGTGGCACGCGGCGCGTCCCTGGATCCGGTGGCGTCTCAGTCGACTTCCCCGCGGCTTCGGGCCTCCCTCCTCGTCCGGACCTTACACCCACCGCACCCGCCAAGCTTCTGTTCTTAGGCTTAGGGATCAGCACCGGGAGCTTCTCGGCGATCTCAGAGCTGTTGGCTTCGGAGCCCTCCCCACTTTTTCCTGCCCCCGCCTCCCAGCTCCGGGCCAAATGGACTCCGAAGAGCGAAGTGAAGGGAATGGGAACTGTGGGCTCCGACCCTTCGGAAGCACAGCTGGAAAAGCTTACCTCGTCTTCTAGCCACGACTGGGACCCTGCCGCCCTCCCCCTTCCCCGAGGGATGCGACGGGCCAGAGCCAGCGCCGCGCGGTCAGTCCTCGCGCAGGAAAAGGAGACAGCCAGAGATGAGCCGAGGAGGGAGCCTCAGCACACCCCCTGCTCCAAATTAACTGTTTGCTGACTTGTTAGCCCCGAGGCTACCACCTCTCCAACCCTTCCGCGGGGCACCCCACCACTTCCCCGTCCCCCACACCTCCCCCTTCTTTGCCCCCGCCCCCAGCTCCGCCCCGGCTCCCCATCCCGGCGCAATGGAGTTCTCCGAAGGGCTCTGCTCCAGCCACAGCGGCTAACTTCTCACCCGCCGCCGTCGCCGGTCACCCTCGGCCAGTCCTCCTGCAGGCGCCGAGTCGTGGGTGTCCCGAGCCCAGTGCCGCAGCCAGGACCCGCCCGGCGCGCAGCAGAAAGAAGCACGGCGCCCAGGCGCCTTTTGGAGAGCAAAGGCTGCGCCAAGACGCTGAGCCGAGGAGCGGCCCAGAAGCCTGAGCCCGAGAAGGGGGCTGCGTGGCTCAGAGCGCCGCGGCTTCTGCGGACACCAAACCACCGCCGCCGCGCACCCCAGCTGCGCGGTTTGACTGGAGGGCGGCGCGGAAGGACGCAGGGGTCTGCGGCAATCTTCCAGACGCCCTTTGCCCCGGGGCGCACTATGACCTGACGCGCGGAGCCTCCTGTCCAGGGCTCGCGCGACCCGGCGGCCGGGGATACCAGGGCTCGCCTCCCAGCTCCCGCCAGGCCGCCGTGGGGTCTTTGGGACCCCTCCCCCAGCTGCCTCCTCCTGGCTGTGCGCCTCCCTGCCTGCGGCCCGGCGCCATGGAGCTCTCCGATGTGCGCTGCCTGAGCGGCAGCGAGGAACTCTACACTATCCACCCGACGCCCCCGGCCGGCGACGGCGGGAGCGGCTCGCGGCCGCAGCGGCTGTTGTGGCAGACGGCGGTGAGGCACATCACCGAGCAGCGCTTCATTCATGGGCATCGGGGCAGCGGCGGCGGCAGCGGGAGCAGAGGCTCCGGCAAAGCCTCGGACCCTAGAGGCGGCGGCCCCGACCATCACGCGGCGCAGCTCTCCGGCGACTCGGCGCTGCCCCTCTACTCGCTGGGCCCCGGGGAGAGAGCGCACAGCACTGGTGGCACCAAAGTCTTCCCGGAACGCAGCGGGAGCGGCAGCGGCAGCGGCAGCGGGGGCGGTGGCGATCTGGGCTTCCTGCACCTCGACTGCGCCCCAAGCAACTCGGATTTCTTCCTCAGTGGGGGCTATAGCTACCGAGGGGTCATTTTCCCCACTCTGCGCAACTCTTTCAAGTCCCGGGATCTGGAGCGCCTCTACCAGCGCTATTTCCTGGGCCAGAGGCGCAAATCCGAGGTGGTGATGAATGTACTGGACGTGCTGACCAAACTCACTCTCTTGGTCCTCCACTTGAGCCTGGCCTCGGCCCCGATGGACCCGCTCAAGGGCATCCTCCTGGGCTTCTTCACTGGCATCGAGGTGGTGATCTGCGCCCTGGTGGTGGTCAGGAAGGACACCACCTCGCACACGTACCTGCAGTATAGCGGCGTAGTCACTTGGGTGGCCATGACCACCCAGATCTTGGCAGCAGGCCTCGGCTACGGGCTTCTGGGTGATGGCATCGGCTACGTTCTCTTCACGCTGTTTGCCACCTACAGCATGCTGCCGCTGCCGCTAACCTGGGCCATCCTGGCCGGCCTGGGCACCTCGCTGCTGCAGGTGGTCCTGCAGGTGGTCATCCCCCGGCTAGCGGTCATTTCCATCAACCAGGTAACTCCTGCCTGCCTTGCTCTTCAACCCCCCACCCCCGCACTCCCCTGGGTTATTTAGAAATAGCTTTCAGAAAGGCCGGCTTGCCTTGCTTCTTTTGAGGCCCCTCCCCCAGCCTGGCACAGTGCCTCGCACTTGGGAGGTCCTGGGTGTTGGTGGGATGGTATTTCTCTCATCTTAGAGGAGTTGGAACTAAATGACCTCTAAAGTTTCTTCCAGCCCAGTCCTTCTCGTCGGCTTCTGTTAGTAATTCTTCTCTGACATCAGCTAAGAAACAGCCTCTTTTCTGCTCTGCACATGTCCCCCAGGCTCTGTAGTCTCTGGAGCAGGAAACAGAAGGGGAGGAGAAGCACCCTGATTTAGAAGGTGACCCACTCCTTAACAGCTTTTACTCACAAGAGTCGCAGCAGGGTGTTGTAAGGGACTCTGGGATTCAGAGTTGGGTTTCTGTGTATCTCTGTGCCACAAACCCTCAATTCTAGAATTTAATAGCATTTTTTGAACACATAGCAATTGCTGGTGGGGACCCTACATATGTTATATCGTCCAGTCTCTCAGTCCCATGATACGTATTTTACTTGGGAATTATTCACTGCTTTGGAGTTCTAAGAGGGTATCTTCTCTCATAGGATCCGAACCCAGTGCTTTGCATAGATCAGCCTCATCTGGGACCGGTAGGGTAGGCAGGGAAGTGTCTTTGGCAAAGAATGCAAGTTTTGCTTAATTGATAAAGGATATTTTGATGTAGATGGTCTGAAATATTTAGGTGGAACCTGACCCTCCGTCGCTTCTCTTCCTTTCTTCCTGTCTTTCCTGTTAAATGTGGTTGTGTTTCTGGGAACAGAGTTCCCATTGTCTGTGAAGAAGAAGGTAGATGGTGATTTTATTGTTGAAATTCATTCAAATCAATAGATAGTTAATGGTCTGGGACTTTGTTTGCCAAATGCTTGATAAATAGCAGGAGACTGAATTGGGGGGCTTCTCCATAAAAATGAGGGAAACATGTCAGCTGAAGTGTTTCCACATAAGAGGCTGACACAGGTGCTTGGACAGGGGCCTGCTTTATATGTTCCTGTTCTAGGCTCAGCCTCTGCCTTTGGCTCTATCGGAAGCTTAAAAACTCCTCATCCTTGTGTTCGGGTTTGAATATATCGTTGAATAACCAGGTACAACACCTCTGAAAATGGCTTGTGGTTTCTGGAACGCAGACACCTATAGAACGCTTTACCTATCATTGACCTTCTGGGTTTCTAGTAGATTTGGGATTCTCTCTCTTCTCTGATGGCTCTGTATCCATTCGCTCGGGTTACTTATCTGGTTGGCTGCTTTTACAATGCTTTTTGAAGTCTCCCTGGGTAGAGCAGAGTATTACGAAGTACATGGCTGTGATCATCAGACATGAAATGGAGAGATGAGAGCCTCTGTGAGTAAGGGCTGACCAGCTGAACTTCTCCTTATAAGACAGTAGTGAATGTTTTCTCGAAATCACTGTGAACCTTTAATACCCACGTCTGATAAAGTCTCAATTTGGGATTGTGTAAAATATGTCTTCAGAACTATGTTTCTCAGTCTTCACACTTGGATCTGAACCCCACTAGCCTCTGAAAGTCTCAATTTCTTCCAAGCCCTCCTCCTTTTTTGTATTTTCTTTATTACGTATCTCCACATCATCAGACTCTCCTTCCCCATCTTGCTCCTCTTCCCTTCCTCTTTCTCCTCTTTTTTCCTTCTTCTCCTCCTTTTTCTTTATCTTTTTTCACTATGAGTCATTTTCACGATCTATCACAGGTATCTGCTCATTTGCAGAAAATCCCATTGATCATAACCCACTGCTTTCCATGTAGGAGCCTTCCTGAGTACACATTGCTGAGAGACTTCATCAAGTAAGTTTGGAATAGTATTTAGAATAACAACATCCCAAGTGGCAAATGATGAATATTTTCAAAGTTCTAAGTATAGAGACGCTTTGCTTGCCAAATGAATCCAGAAAGTAAATTTTGGCTTCATTTTTGTTTTATGCTCTACTCAAATACTACCAGATGGGAGAAGATTAAAAATAACCCCAAAATGTCTTCCCACTTCCATCCCATGATAAACAGTCCTTCGCTTGAAAACCAAGGTCCAGGTACATGCAAACCAAGCTCATTTGACTTTCTGTTTGGGTAGGAATTGTAGATGAACTACACTTTCCCAGTGGAATCAGCTTTTCCCAGACTCCTGGGGAACAGCCAGAGCGCTCTCCTCTCACTTCAGGTGCTGAAAAGACCTTTGTGGCTTTGGTTACCAAATGTTTTCCTTTGGCGCCCTCTAGAGGTCCAAGCTTCTTTCTTAGATCTTGCAGGTGGGTGAAATGGAGCATTACTCGCTTTTAAAATCATCTTTGATTTTTTGAATAGGTACTGTTTGGTTTCTTTGTTTGGGAACATATAAGGCATGCCCTGCTAATGACCTCTTATAGCAATTAGAATAACATCCTAACTCTTTCCCGTGGTCACCCGGTCCCCTTACAAACTGGTTGCTCCTTCTCTCTATAATTATGTTTCCTTCTGTTCTCCTCTTCAGGCTCCAAATACCCAGTACCTTTTCCTGCTTTCAGAGATCCTGAGCTCTTTCCCCACTTCTTAGCCTTTGTGCTTGCTGCCTAGAATGATTTTTCCCAGGTTTTCCCATTATCCTGGACGCAGTTCACACACCACTCCCTAGTGCTTGGCTTGTTCTGTTTTCTCCTGAGCACGTACACTATCTGAAATTATTTTATTTGTTTATATTTGCTCTGTTTCTTTCCCCAGCCCACCCGCACAGAAACATAAACATCACCTAAGGGCATAGACGTCTATGTGTTTACCAATTTATGCTCATCACCTAGAAAAATGCCAGGCACCCAGCATACAGATACTGAATGAACAAGACTGTTCAATGCAAAGGTAATATAAAATATCCAAGCCCCCTCTATTGTGCTAGTGAAAGTTTTCTGCGTACACAATCACACGTAAGTTATATGTGTGTAAGGCAGTCTTTTATACATAAACGCCCTTGGCAAAACCAAGGCACAAGGATAATCCTTCACATATGCACAATGCTTTACATGTAACTAAGGGCCTTTACATACATTATCACATCTAATGACAAACAGATGGTATCCTTCGTTTTCATTTCATAGAAGAAAGAACAAATTCCTGGGAACTTTAAAGAGACATCCCAAAGATGGTGATCCCAAGTGGTGAGAACACAATTCAAATCCTAGCTCCAGAGTCATTCATTCTTAAGAAACCTTCTGAGAGTTTCTTTCCAAGCCCACATTTGAATTGACTCAAGACTGAGGGGTACCTGTTTCACGACTCAGGAGGACAATACCCAGTATAGCACATGAATGAACGTTTAATGAAAAAAGCCAAAGGGAAACCATGAGAGAAAAATGTCTGAATTTCTAGGCATAAGCTCTTTGTGGCTAGCTCATCATCTTGCTCATTGGATACAAACTTGTCAAGTGAAGGCCATTGACACTGGAATATCATCTTTCTCCACATTTATCTTGATTCCCATTAGAGGATGGCTCACATTTAACTTAGCATTTTCAAGAAGCAAGAAGCTACATGAGAGTGTAAAGTCCACACACCTCAGCAACTGTTCCACTTACTGAAAATGCCATTTTCAGAAGTAACAAATGAGTCAATGATTGCCTTCCCTTAACCCAAGCTACGAGAATCTGTTTCTGTTCTTTTCCTCCCGGCGGAAATTACATCTGTGGCTTGACAGGGTAACAACCAAGCTGCAAATCTCGGCAGATGCCCTATATGAAGAGACAGGGCCCTGTGTTCATTTAGATCATCATGTGCTTTCCACTGTGGACACAAGATGCAAGTGGAAAAGGGCCACGCAGGAGGCCCTTGCCATCAGCACGGAGATAGCTTATGTTTTCTCCCCTCGGTGAACCGTTAGACCTAAATCATGGATTTCCCACCCAAACTTAGAGGTATTGTTCTCTTAGTGGCAGATATATAGGATCACCTGTGTATGTTCTAGGTCCAGGTGGTACTGGGATACAGAGGAACTTTCAGAAGGTTCAGAGCTCAGCTCACAGTGTTGCTTTTCTATTCACCCTGACAAAGCTCAGTTACAGGTAACACAGGGGCTGCAGCCATTCCTTCCTCAGGATGCCTCATCCACCTCAAGTTAAACCTGCTTCATGTGCATCATTTAGTTCATCAATAGTACTGCCTTTGTCCAGAGACGACAGATTTTTTTCTCCACATCTTAAATTGTTTATCCTGCCAGGTCTCTTTGTCCATCTAAACCTTGATTACAAAATCGGGTAATATGTATGAATAAAATATTAATAATAAGGGTCTTATTTGCTAGGTTCTTTCACAGCTCAGGTAAATCCTAAGGACTGTTGCTGTAATTCGCATTTTACTCGGTCTTAATTGCTGGTGACGGTAATGTGAGCTACTTCACGTTTGAAACTCATCTTGTTCTCATTCTTCAGCTCATTAGTGATAAAATGGTGAAGATCATTTAGTTATTGGAAAACTGAGAGGCAGCAATATTTAACCAGAAAGATCCCTGCATTATGTTTCCTCTTGGGGATTCTGAAATGTTAAAGCTTGTGGCTAATTAGTCTTCTGTATCTCTTGGCGAGGCAGATAAGCAGAAGTGTCAGAGTGAAGGTGATTTCTCCAAGATAACTCTAGGAGCAAAATCAGCCAGGTATGCAAATCCAGGTTAGTGCTCAGGGTCATGCTGTCAGATCTGAATTTCCATGCAGCATTTTTTTACTGTCTTATACAAATCCCATCAAACAATAGAAGCTAGAGCCAGAAAAAAAAAAATACTAATTAAATCATGATCATTAAACTTGACTAATGAGGGACTTTTAGTTTACATTTGGCCTTTAAAAACTCCTTTGGGAGAAAATGCACTGTTTGTAGGGGGTAAGATAGTGGTTAATGGTATGAGCAGGTTTGGGTCAGGTGAGAAGCAGCTTTTGTGCATGCTTCAGAATGCATTCCTGCTGATTTAGGGGTGCCTGGGTAGCTCCGTTGAGTGTCTGTTGATTTCCGCTCAGGTCATGGTCTCAAGGTTGTGAGATCTAGCCCTGCAGGGGCTCCACATTCAGCGGGGAGTCTGCTTGAGATTATTTCTCTCCCTCTCCTTCTCCCTCTGCCCCACCCCCTGCACGTTCACGCACGTGTGCTCTCTCTCTCTCTCAAAATAAATAAATAAATATTTAAAAAATATAGAGAATGCATTTCTGATTATTTAAATGAAGGATTGGCTTCACAGTAAACACGGAGTCAGTATAATAGAGTCACCAACATCTCTCCCCCTATTTGTAAAATTTAAACGTAAGTGTATATTCTGTATTCTTTGTCTAAATCTGCTAACTCAAATCAAATCAAAGGAATTGTATGACTACTTAATGTACAGCAAATGGCACGTAATTTGAATCATCCCAATTTGGTGGTTAGTATCAAGGTAAGTGCTCAATTCCCAAACACAAAATATCCGTTAAATGAGTGGAACTGGGCTTCTATTTAATGCACCTTGCTAGTTATGGTGTGCATTTTTTAAAACTCCAAATACGTTCGTTTCTGTACATTTTCCTTTAGCAAATTCATACAGGCTTAAAAAAAATAATTGCAGTGTCCCAGCATGTCTCAGAAAATGTCTTTCAAAACCAGATTTGACTGTCACCATTTCCAAGAGGTTCCTCTGAATGCCAGAAAATGGAAATAATACTTTTTCATTCTTGTGAAAAATGCCCAGAGACTTTTTGGTTCTAATCCTTCCTTCCTTCCTTCCTTCCTCCCTCCCTCCCTCCCTCCAGCTCTCCCTCCCTCCTTCAGTCCTTTCCTTGCCCCCCCCAGCCTTTTTTTGTGTGTGTGATGGAGATGTTAGGCTTTGCAAAGGATATTTTTAATGACTGCTGGAGTGACCAGTTAAATTCCTTCAGCCCTGTCCTTTATCCCCTTGGCCCTAGAGTTGCAAATAAGCTTGGTGCCTGTGTATTTAGAAATAGTTGTAAAATGGTTATAATTTGTGTGCTTTGCAAGATTGAATTATGAATTTGTTTTCCTTCCTCTCCGGTAATGTCACCTGACCGGTATCAGTGGGTCAGAACATAATTAGATCAAAACCGTGAAGGCTGGGAGGACTTTTCCTTCTGGCACAACTGCTGCAATGTCATGCTAAGTAGGACAAACGCATTGGTCATATTTACACCTTGATGATTGATGGCACTGTAAGAGCTCATCAGAAATAAGTGAAACCAAGTATAAAAAGGAAAGATTAAAAAAACAAAGCTTATCCCACATTCTGTGCTGCTGGTAACGTGTAATCAGAGGATTCTACTACAGTCATGCTGCCGTGACATTTCACTGTTGTCTAAATATTTCTTGAGATGTTAATTTATTCATTTCACAAGTATATCTCTTTTAGTTGATCCTACATGGGTTTATTTTCAGAACATAGGAGACACTTGCAACATTCCTCTCAAACCTTTCCTCTTACCCACAAATGGGCACAATATTAATCCTTCAAGAAACCAGCAGGTCCAGAATCTTCAGCTGGACAGCATATCAGTTCACTTGACGTACGTTCTTTGCTTCCTCTGGGCTGGAAATCAAGGTAACAGAAACTGAAGGCTGGCAGATTTCTATGGTACATAGGTTTGAACCTTAGTTAGCAAGAGGATGGATCCTGGAAATAACGTCTTCCCTGGCTTTTCTCGGGGCCTGAGTGCAGGAACGCCGCCTCACCCAGCCAGCCACGGCAGAGCAGTGGACGCCCGGACCATCTGCTCTGTGCTTTCCCAGGAAATGTAATTGGATTTACACACTCAAATTATATCATGTGTGTTTTGTTTATGAAGGACTATTTTAAGGAGTCAGGTCAGTTAAGCAGCGCTTGGAAGCCAGCTCTTCTCACTGCAAGATTTCACTGTCAGCCCTGCAGGGTAGAGAAAGAACAAGGCAGATTAATTAACCACTGAGGTGCCAGACATTCTGAGGGAGGCCAGGCCATAGCCTGGTAGGAATAAAAGCCATGCTATCTGTAAATACAACCGTGTGACCACCTCCCTGACCAATGAACTGGGGTTATAGCTCAGTGTGTTGTCAGATAAACCTGTCAGTCCTTGTTTCTTGGATATCTGTGATTTGATATTTGAATTTGAATTCGCTAGATCATGTATTTTCATATGTACAATATCTTACACATTGCTTAGCTCCTGGGGGTTTATCTCCCTGTGGTCCCATGTCCTGCCTTCTATGCCAAGATGTCTTTGAGGCACAAAATTCTCCGAAATCAGGAAATGATAAAATTCTACATGGTGAGGGACATGAGCTAGATGTGAAATTAAATCACATTAATGGGGTTTTTTTAGGAGGAAATTTTAAAAACTGCCCTCTCTATGTAGAGTGCTTACCGGTATAAAATTTTCACATAAAGCAAGAACTGTTGCCACTTCCTTGTGTAAACAACACATCTTTTCCTGTGTCAGCTAGCTTTCCAGTTGACTGGAGGAAATCATTTCAAATCTTTTTTTTTTTTCTTTTTGGGATTACATGTTGAAAACACACGATCGCTTATAAAACAGAGATGACTAAGGATTAGGGAATGCATAATCAAAATATATATATTTCTTTAACTTAGAACATGGGAAGATGAAATGCAGCATAAACAATTTAACAGAACAAAACCAAGAAAAAAGGAAGAACCCTCGGAAACCTTGGGATACAGGGATGTAGAAGAGATATGGTGGGTTTTCCCAAATGTTTGGGGTGCTGTCGTGGTGAAGAGAGACTCGTTATTTTACGTGTCTCCTCTGGGACAGAATACAGATCAACTGATGGCCCCTATAGTGTGAGAGATTTGGGTTCATCTAAGGTCGAGATTTTAAAACAGACAGACCTGCCTGGGGGGCTGCCTTTTAAAGTGATGAGCTCCCTGTCATGGGGATTCTTCAAGGGAAAGTTGTACAGCAATCCATCAGGGATGGCCTAAAGTAGATTCCATACCAGGCGGACTTTTCCATCAAGGTCAGTCGAAAGCCATTGGCGTTCATCTCCAAGCCATCAAGGCGTCTCTTTAGACAGGAAAAAGGAGAGGGCAATGGGCAAAAGGCAAAAGGTTGGGATGGCCAACGGGCATTTGCCAACCGAATGGGTTGCCCTTCTAGGAGCTCTCCTGGATCCCTGCCCAATGACATCTGTACATTTTGGGGACTAGAATACTGACACATAGCCACTCCATGGGTAGACAGGGTGGCAAAAGTAGATGAGATTTTACTGCATCTCAAAAAGTCAGGATTGCATAGGAAGGAGAGAATAAGGATTGAGTAGGTAAGTTGTTCAACAAATATTTGTTGACTGCCTGTTGGGTGCTAGGTTCTGGAGCCCAGCTGTGTACTGGACAGTCAAAGCTGTTGCTGTAATGACGCTAATGCTTGACTGGAATTTGGAAGGGAGTTTGTGACTCTTGGTGCGGAGGTAGGGAGGTTTGTACCTGGTTCTTAGAATACATCCAGAGGGGTGCCTGGGTGGCTCAGCTGGTTAATCATTCAGCTCTTGGTTTTTGGCTCAGGTCATGGTCTCACGGGTCGTGAGATCGAGTCCCGCATCAGGCTCATTGTCCAATGGGGAGTCTGCTTGAAAGATTCTCCCTCTGCCTCTCCCCTGCATAAAGAAATAATTTTTTTTTAAAAAGACACGTGGAACACAGCATTCGGTACAGATGCAAGTCTTTGGCTTTTTTTCTCTATAGACGTCTAAAGTATGAAAAATCAAAGCTGTGGTGTGTTGCTTTTAGGAGTTGTGTGAAAGGAAAGGTCAGATTCTAGAAGACATTGTGGACGGGTATGGATCTTCCTTCTTAGTGAAGAGAGTGTACGGGGACCCAATAAAGGGCTAGAGGATTGGTTATTTAAGTAGTTCCTTTCCACAAACTGAATGCATCCCAAGCCTGGACTAGAAGATGTGGCAGGAGGGAGTGTCTGCCTCATGCTGGGGAGGGTCAGGCTGGTCTGCAGCTCTGGGCACACCCAGTTGGTCTGCGTTCACAGTAACCCCAGCTAAAAATTTGGGAGCTGCAGGAGACCTATCCCCACCCACAGGTAGGCAGACCAGGTATTCAGGTAAAGCTCAATTCCCTCCCCTTAGTACATTGTACACCCTGCATTTGTCCTTTATCAGAGCAATGTCATAACATTGCCTGGGAGCCCCTTGAGGCCAAGGGCAGTGTTTTACTCACCTCTGTGTTCCTAGCATATAGCATAGCACTTGGCCCTATGGAACAGTTCTGAGCATGGTACTTTTAAACAAATGGAATTAATGAATGTTACATGGCCCCTCCTTTCCTCTGCCCCCCCACCCCGAATCACACAGTTATCAACAGGGAATGAGTAACCAGTGAGAGAAGAGAAATTAGTTTCTCTAAGAAAGAAGAGAGAAATCAGAAGAGGAGGTCAGTGAGAAACCAGAAAACACATCAAAAGCTACCCCCTTCTAAAGTGCTTTGGGCTGGAAGCCCCAAGTTGAGTTTTTGCTAGACATGTGTTTAAAAAGTTATAGTAGACAACATGAAGAAAAATCCCAAGTGAATCCCAAGTAAATCCCAGATCATTTAAGTCAAAAAAGAAAGAAAAAGGAGAAAGGAGGTGGGGAAGTTTAGGCACCTAGAATATCCATTAAGTGTTTGTCCATTTGTGAAAATTTTATATGGGTCAGGCCCATCCCCACAAAATAGAGTCCTAACAAGGGGCTCACCTCATTCACTTCCTTCTTGGTTCTTTAGGACCTTGGCTCTGAATCCCAACACCCAACACCTTGCTCAGGTATTCTTTGAACACACCCCAAATGGCCCCTTTGGCCTGACTTCCTGTCACCAGTCAATGTTCACCTTCTAGCTTCTGTGCAGCTGTGGGCAAGAGGCGCTCTCACCTTCAGACCTCATTTCTGTCACTCCACACCAGCAGGGCTAGTCGGCCTCACTCCTCTAAGGGGAGAACATTGCACAAAACTGGTTGACTTTGCTGAGCATGGTATACAGATCATTGCTTAGACTACTGTTCATTCCCCTCAGCTTAAAACTTATCACAGAAAGGCCAGTTTGTACCCTAACTGGATCAGTTTTTCTGTATACTGCCTCAGAGCAAAATCAAGCCTGATTTTAGATATTGGAGTCCAATGCAATTAACTAAAACAGTCATCATGAAGTCCCTTAAAAGGATGAGTTAAGTCTTCCCTTTTTGGAATTATCCCACTTAATTCCTCTTTCTACTGTCAATTAGTTCAAGAAACAAAGTCAGAATCAAGAACAGCAAGCTTGTTTTCTTTTAAGTTCAAAGTCAAACTCCCCTCATTACTTGGGTGAGCTTTCCTCGCCTGTTGGTGGAAACCAACAGGCATATGAAGTGCATATGAAGATGGGTTCATGACCCCAACAGTCAGTTTCCAATGAACAGAGTCCCCTTCCTTCTCTATTTAAGAGTCAGATGTAGCTTCTTGCCTTCTACCAAGTGAATAATCGCATCATAAGCAGTCCTTGGGGCCCTGCCCATGCCATTTCAGCCGGAGACCAACTCTGAGCTCTGCCAATGGACAGTTAGAGATATTTTTGAAATCATATAAGTACATGTCCTTAAAACAAATTCTCATCCTATTTTTGCCATGATTTTTTTTTTCTAGCAACTTTGACCAAATGGCCTTGGCTTCCTTGGCCACACGTTTCTTTATGCCTAAAAGTTTTGTGAGCAGTGGAGAGAAATACAGGATCACAAAGGGTTCCCAGGACCCCAGACCAAGTTAGGTATTCCTGTTCTGCTGCCCGCATCACCCTTTCTCTGCCCGTCTGTCCTGCCGCATGCTGCTGTCATTGGTCTCCATGTTTCTCTCGCCAGCTGCGCTATGAGCTTCACAGAGCAGGGGGTGTACCGGAGCTATGGTGGTGTCTCTCTCTATGCTATAGTCTAGCGCCGTTTACATTCTCTTCCTTCTTAGATGCTTCAGTTTTCCTCTTCAGTGTTGGGGCTGCTTAAATTTCCATTGCACATATCTCCTTGTTACCTCACTCCATACATCCCCCTGGGCAATCACTCCCTTCTTCCATTACTGAGCATGGACCTAGGTGCTGCTTACTCCTAAATCTGTACCTCGAGCCCAGTTTTCTTGGTTAATTACCAGGCCATCTAGTGACCTGCTGGGCATCTCCAGTTAAGGGTCTCACAGGGAGCTCAATCTCAACAAATCAAAAATCATCAGCCTCCCACCCAACATCCGTGTGAATGCCTGATGGTGTTGTCTTCCATCACTGGGATCTGTCCATAGCTCTCCATCCTTCTTGCCGTTCCAGTGCAGCCCCCATTATCACTCAACTCTGTCATTCCCTGTGCTCCTCCAAGCCACCCCTCACCCACCAGGGAGTAGGCTTCTCCCAAATTCGAGTCATCTCACCCCTTGTGCCTGAGGGTAAGTTCCACAGTTGAACACATCCCCAGTTTCCTGACACCCTGTGCTGGCTTACTCCTGTGTCTGCTTTCTGGGGCAGCTCTTCTGTCATCTTGTCCCTTCCCTGTCTGCTAGTACCCACACAGGGGTCACCAGCTCCAGGAAACCTTCCCTGTGCCCCTTCTCCAAGACACATGCCATCTTAAGAACAAATGGCATTTGTTTCATCGGAGGATCATATGTGCTTGTTGGATTTTGAGAATCTGAGCTCAGATGAGGTGTTTAAGGGAGGAGGGGTAAGCAGACACTATGGAATTTGACAGAAAGATAAATAGTCTTTCGAGCAAGACTCTTTCAATGTGTCAGTACATGTATGGAGGGCTGCCATGAGCCAGACCCACCCATATCACCAGAGAGCACTTGTGTGTGAGCCCAGTGCAAGATGAGGATTCACACCGCCTGGGATTGATTGCCATTGGTAATGTTAGGACACCAATGAGGGTCTTAATCTTTTTGCACCTCGCTTTCTTCAGCTGTAAATGGGAATAATAACATTAGCCCAGAAACTTGTTGAAGAAATGAAATAGACATGGAATATTTAGATCTGAGCTGGTTCGTAGAATTGCACAGTACATTTCATTTTTTGTTGTAACTTAATTTTTAAAACTGACCACCTTTTCTGTGGAGTCCTCTGCCCTGAGGAGTCCTTTCCCAGGCTTTACCTTTCTAAACACCTGTGTATGGCAGACCAATGCTTGCAAACTTTAATATGCGCAGAAATCACCTGGAGGTCTTGGTACAGCCTTTGGATTTAGGAAGGGGGTCCCAAGAGTCTGCATTTCCAGCGAGTGCCCAGGTGCTGCATGCTGCAAGCCTGTGGATCTAGTTTGGGGAGAAAGACCTCACTTTCTCTGCAGTGGTTTCCCTGACACTCCACTGATGGGCTTAGGTCCCTGACTCTGGGCTGTCCTCATTCTCTTTACACACCCCCATCATTTGTTGGTTCACACGTCTGTTTAGCCCTTTATCTGACAGATAAGCATGGAGTACCATTGTGTGCAGGGGTGCAAGCAGTGGGATAGTGTGATGAGGTCAAGAACGCACGATCCTGCTATGAAATGGATTCTAATCTAGAGTGAGAACCAGCCATCCATCAAATAATGGCCTAAGCATGTGACTCGTTTCAAACTGAGTTAAGTACTTTTAAACCAGATGACATGGTTTGGTGCCAGGCTATGACGACGTTGAGGCTAGGAAGGTGTCCAGGGTAGAGTTTAAAGAGGCACTTGCTGTCAGGAGCCAACCCTGCGATGTAGTGAATCCTACGCATCTAGCTTGCCTCACCCTATCTTGGCCCTGGTTTCTCTTTCAAAGGAGAAACCTGACTTGGGCTGAGATAAAGAAATTCTTCCTGATTAAGACCTGAAAGGGGAAAAGGGGTTGGCAGGTGAAATTGGGACCGTGGCATCTTTATTTGTTTCTGCTACTAAAACATGTGCTCTCTGAGGTTGATCTCTCCTTGTATATATCTCTGGACTAGACATTGGCACATCCCAAGGGAAGCTTGCAGCAGAGGCTTACTGAATAAATGCCTGAACCGTCATCTTAGCATGGGTATGGCTGCTTCCCTTCTCGTAGCAAAGGATGCTGAGCTCAGAGTATTACGTCATTTCCCTTTTGGTCATAGCGCTAATAAGGGATTCTCAGCCACATCTGTCTCATTTCAAAACTACCCCTGGATTTGATGGTCTTTTAAAGCCACTTTATCTCAATTAACTCTGCTAGTTTCAGAGGCAAGGAGCTAAAAGTAACAAAGAAGAGGGAAAACGAGATTTCTATTCAAAATGGTAGCAAATGCTTATAACAATGGTCTTGCTCCATGGAGCCAGGGGACCCCACATTGTATTGAAATAGCACCTCAACCATCGTCAAAAGACTGACCCTAGATTTTACATCCAATGTGGTAAAACTTCGTACAGACTACTCCACGTGTCTCGGCCTCAGAATGAATTCCTTACAGCTCTAAAAGTCTGTCACCATGAAATGATTTCTGAGGTTCCTCCCAGCTGTAAAATTTTTATTCCCGTGAATTACAGGGAGTGCGAATGTGGGGATTTGTAAGCTTTTCTGGTTTGTTCGGCTCCCAAGATCAGATAATGACATTTCTTATAGAAAACATAGCTTGCCGAGGTCTCTGACCTCTGAGAAGGAGGAGAACTATGATGAATAATGATTTAGCACATACTGAGAGAATTACTTACTAGGTGGTATTTAATATTTAATTTTTCCTCATGGCTTAATTACATTGACACCATGAGTTGTAAAATTGTGGATCATTTTAGCGATTCAGTTTGTTTCAAAGGGAATAGTGATGGAGAGATTTAATTGACAGACAATTGTTCCTTTTGAATATTTAATTAGTAACTTTGTGGTGCTTGTCAGAATTGCCTATCTGGCTTTTGCAAAGTGGGAATGTCCGCTGTGATCAACAAGCCATTTTATGTCGGTACTACCCAGAAGCAATTGAACTGGACACTTAGCAACCTGAATATCCACAAACTGGGGGGTCTGGCTTTTGTGGTTCCCTCTTCTTTGTCTATAGACCCCAGGAAATAGAGGCTGAACCCTGGAGGAATTCACTTAATCTTGCTGTCCATAAGTCACTTCATTGGTAACAACATGAGAATGAGATTCCTCTTGTCAAGAATTTCACTGTTTTTCGATATGGTGGGAGCTGAAGACTATGAAAGGTCATGAACAGAGAAACAACAGTTGCCAAGCACTGGGTAGTAGTAATATTACTTCTGTAACACAGATGGGTCTGCTTGCTGTGGTCACAGGCAGCAGGCTCTCTTGCTCTGGGGTTGGTGTGGAGCTCTGCCCAGCACAGGTTGGTTGCCTGAACGGTGGGTGAAATGGGAAGGCCCTGCCACTTTCAGCAGTAATGATCATCACAAGAGCTAGGAGCAACAATCGGAAGCAAAACTGCCCCCAGGATGAGGGGATGTCCACTAACTTTCAGGCTACCCACTGCTACCCCTCTGTTCCTTTTTGTGAACAAAACCACCAGTCATTAGGAATCGCCCTTTGCCATGGATTTAGAACGTTCTCACAAGGAAGAGAAATCATTTTGCCTTTGTTGCTGCTATGTCTCCCTACAGATAACCACACTCAAGCCCTCTCTTATGGAAAGTCCTTCCTAATTTTATGGAAGGGAGAATCACATGCTCATTTGACATCCTGCAAATAAAGACTTTAGTTCAAGGTAATTTGACTGTAAAAAAGGCTGAGAAGATCATTTTAAAACCTAGTTAATAAGCTATTTTTTTCATGCACACAGACAGGATTCAAACCGTGAACCTATTCCAATATTAAACAACCGTTAAATGACAGCAAAACAAATCCATTGTCAATAAAATTAGTAGGAAAACTCATAGTAGAGTAAACATCAAGTTACCTCGAACAATTAGGATAAACAAAAGATTTTAGAATAGCAGGGATCCCTTTTTCAAACTAGACGAAGTAATAAAACATGAAAATAAAGAAAGAGGCACGGCATTGTTAGGGGAGGGAGGTCCATTCTTTCTGTCTCCTTCCTGCATTGCTCTGTCCCACCAGCCAAGGCACCACCAAGCTTCCCCTCTGTCAACACCATTTGAGGACCACGCCCTTAGAAAACCTCTTCCAGGCCTCGGACTTTTGAGAACTTAGATATTTCAAAAAGCAGAGCCATTATACGATTTCACACACAACCTATCCACTCCTAAGGGTATTCCTGTACTATAGTAGAATTGTAACCTCCACTTCGAAATGAAGAAATTGAGGTTCAGAAAGTGTGCACAGAAGTTAATTTCCCTGAAGTCATTCAGGATGTGTGTGGCCAAGTGAGGATTCAGCTTCAGGTTTGTTTGGATCCAACCATACATGGGTTCCGGCTGGCTCCCATCACCACCCCCCTGCACATACCAGGCTGCCATTGAAGTAAATGTATACTCATATTTAATAGAGCATGTTCCTTTCACTCAGCTCTCTACCATGTGCTGAACTTGAGGACTGCAATTTCAAATAAGATCCGTTTCCTATCCTCAAGTCACTTTATATTTTCAGGGCGAGAAGGCAAGAAAGAAAAGTTTATCCATTGATACCTGGCTGCCTCCTGTATGGTCTCTTCATACCCTGAAACTATAGAGATATGAGAAATGGTACACTTCCTTACCTGGCCTTCTGTGCACACTTCATGTGCCCAAAGTAGAACTAACATTTAGGGAAGAAACTGAGACAGAAGAACTTAAAGTTTTGATGACTTCACAGTTCACCATCTGTCTTCAAGACCGGATTAGTGGCTACACCATAAGGAAAAGCAGAGGATCATTACATAATTTATTAAAATATGCAGACAAAGCTCTTTTTACCCAAGTCCCTTCTAGCAAAATAAATAGCTTCTTGAGAGTAATATAGACCTAGTTGCCCATGTGATTCTGAGTTACCCTATATTGTTTCACGTGCTTTAAAATGATAAGCCAGTTGAGGATATTATTTCTCTACCTCGGGCAGGTTTCTGTATACTGTTGTGTTTTAGAGACTGCTGGGTGGTTGCAATATGCATTGTCTTTTCTTCCTTATATGTAGAGCCAAATTTTTATCTTGGGAAGTAATGTGTATGATGTGCACTTATATAGAGAGAGTGGGTGGGGGAGTTGGCAGGGAGTGTGTGTATACATGCATGCACACACAGATGTACCTCCTTTGTACCTACGGGTAGCCAATAAAATAGAGGTACTCATTACTGGAGGATTTTGGAAAGTTTTGAAAAGATGCCTGATTCATCTGGGAGGACTGCCTTTTTTACCCACCCCGCCTCCTTTAGCCTTCTTACTGCCTGGTAAACAGATATGACGGCACCTCCACCAGCCATCTTGGACCATGAGGAGCCGTTGAGGATGGAAGCCACACAGCAGGATGGTGGACCACAAAGAAATCAGAATCCTAGGACACTGCCAATGCTCTGAGGTCACTATACCAGCTGTAGACTGCTCATCCCTAGGTATTTTTTTATGTGACATAAAATAGACTCCAAATGTGTTTCATCCACTGTTATTTTAGTTCTCCATTACAGCATCCAAATCAATACTGGCTGCAAAATATATTCGTGGTGCATCAGACAAGAAATTAAAGTTGTCTATTCTTCGAGATAACATTGCAACTCTTACACTTGATGATCTGATCGTCTTAAGAGAACAGACCCATTTTCATTTTGTGATTTTTTTTTTGCTCTGTAGTTGAGATTTAGGGAACAGAAAGACCCAGATCAGATGTTGTGTCATCTGATATATAATTTATAGCACTAGAATAAATGGCAGGCAATAATTATGGCTGGAGAAGATGTGAGGGACTATTTCCCAAAGGAAGAAACCGATGTTTCCCTATTTATAGCTCTTTGAAATTGTACTAGGCCTTGTGAGATTAAAAAGTCATTGCTGAAGGTGCCCTGCAGAGGCCAGCTGCCCATCATCAGGGGTATGGGGCAAAGGGGAAGGGGTTGAGCTAAATGATTTTTGAGATCCCTTCTAATTTGAAGCTTATGAGTCTGTGGCTTGATGTTATAAATAATTGGTTAGATGTAGAATAATTGGACTCTAAAAAGGAGAGAAGTCCCAGAAACCTGAATCTCAGAAAGGAGTGCTGGATATTTACATCCAGCTGCTCCCCTGACCTTGTCCTCTTTGTGGATCCCCACTTCAGTGAGGCTAGGGGTCTGTCGTCCATCCTTGCAGCTGCCCGAGCCAGAAAGCCCAAAGGCACCCCCAGCACTTCTCCCTCTGCCAGTCCCCATGGCCAGTCTATTGCTTTCCTGACAAATTTGCCTCCAGAATATCCTCAAGGCCACCCACTTCTGTCTCTGCTCCTTCCTCTTTGGTGCAGGAAACACTGTTCTTCATCTGAATCACAACAGCCTTCCTGCATCTGCTTTCAGCCTTTTGCAGTCCATATGATGATGGCTTAGAATCCTTCAGTAGATGTCAGTAGTTTCCGTTGCTCTTAAAACAAAGGCAGAACTCCCTCTTGGGACCCACCTTTAGATCTGCCATTCTTCCCCCTCTTCTTCTTCAAGTCACATGACCTTCATTCGATTCCTCAAAAGACCCGTGTCTTTTGCTGCCTCTGAGCTGTCTGAGTTTCTATTCCTCCTTTGCCTGAGGTGCCTTTCCCTCTTTCTCAGCTCAGAGAACCTTTCTCAGAGAAGCTTCCTCTGCCCTCTCTTAGGTCACCACTTAATCACATTTTCAAATGTGATTTTCGTACTTTTCTTAGAAAACACATACCACTGTGTGTGTGTGTGTGTGTGTGTGTGTGTGTGTGAGAGAGAGAGAGAGAGAGAGAGAGAGAAAGAGAGTATTTGTTCCGTGTCTGTCTTTCCTACCAGATAGTAACTGTGATGAAAATGAGAATGAGTCAGGGTTGCTTGTTCACCAGAATATTCTCAGCATCCCATGTTTAATAAATATGTATTTAAGAATTAAAAAAAAGAAATTCACCAATCCCATTTATCAACAATAAAAGTAAAAAAGATAAAAAAAAAAAAACTATGGGGGAAAAAAAGAATGAATGAATGAATGAATGAATGAATAGGAATGGCTGGGGCTGGTGTTCAGGCCCAGTGGGTACTTCTGGTTTCTCTCGAAGATGTGTAACAGATTTCAATCATCCAAGAAGGTGAGATGATGCTGGTTTGGACCAGGGTTTGGGTTAGTGTTTCTGCTGGGTTTCTGGCCCATTTCTTTATGGCTCAAATCCTGGTTAAGGCTAAAGCTTGTAGATAAAATATTTTCAGTACCAGAGACTGAACAGGAATCCTACCAGAAGAAGATGACCTAATGAATCTGCCAAATTGTAACTCCAGCAATCTACACAAAATTGTTATGCCAGGGTGATACTTTTCTTTTAATAGTCTATGTTCTGGTAAAAGTGCTTGTGACTTCCACAGTCTTTAAATAGATGGTATCATTAAAGAGGCAAACAACAATTTTATGAAATGTAATTACTTGCTCTTATCTTGTTGCTTATTTCTTATGATGGATCTCATTATGGCTGACTTAAATAAATATAAAGGACTATGAAGAGGAAATTGACACTAATATTGGGTCAGATAGATAGATAGACTACTGAGGAGGATTTTTGAGTGATGCTGCTGTTCATTTATCTTTTCAGTTTTGGAAAAGGGTCTGGGAGGAGTAAAGAAACAACATAAGGAAGTGGGATATAGATTAACCTATTTAATCTATAAATTTCCTACCAAATTTTTATCCCAGTTCTGCTTGAGTATCCCAATGATGGGAACTCTTATCCCAAGGAGCTCTTTGCCTTATGTAACAACCTACTTATGGAAAATAATGTTTGCTATGGACATGATCTAGGCAGCTGCCATAACTGTGTGTTGCAAAAGGTGAGTGCTGCCTAAGATAGCACACATTATCATTTTTATGACTATCAGCATTACCATTGGTTTCGTCACTGCCACCATCCCCTTTCTCCTCTTTCATCATCCCCACAAGAGTCCCCAACATTTGCAGAGTATTTTAAGCTAGAAGGCAAGTGGCATTAATTCTGGCTGAGGAAGCCTTCATCATGGAGGTGGCAGATGAACTTGAAATTCAAGGGTAGGGGGTGCCTGGGTGGCTCAGTTGGTTAAGCATCTGCCTTGGGCTCAGGTCATGATCCCAGGGTCCTGGGATCGAGCCCCGCATTGGGCTCCCTGCTCAGCCTGGAGCCTGCTTCTCTCTCTCTCCCTCTGACGCTCCTCCCCACTTGTGCTCTCTCTCTCTCTCTCTCTGTGTCTCAAATAAATAAATAAACAAAATCTTTTTTTAATTTTTATTTACTTTTTTTTAAAGATTTTGTTTATTTATTTGACAGAGACACAGCAAGAGAGGGAACACAAACGGGGAGTGGGAGAGGGAGAAGCAGGCTTCTCGCCGAGCAGGGAGCCCCATGCAGGGCTCGATCCCAGTACCCCGGGATCATGACCTGAGCTGAAGGCAGACGCCCAGCGACTGAGCCACCCAGGCGCCCCTAAAATATATTTTTTTTAAAAAAGAAAGAAATTCAAGGGTAGGATACGGAAAAGCCCACACAAGGCGTGGTGACAAGGTTAGACCCCCATTGGGAGAAGATGAGATCCCTACATTCATGCCCTTCACTAGATCTTAATCTTCAGGAAACATACACTCTCCTGTATTTCGTCTCAAATAGAAGAAAATGTTTTGGCCAAGTGAGTGAGAACACATGCTCTGGAGCCCAAGCGCTTGCGTTTGGATTAGCTTCTGAGGCGGCAAATTACTCAACCTCCGTGAGCTTCGGTTCCTTCATCTGTAAAATGGGGCTAGGTATGGTGTGTGTCTCATAAGGGAGGTGTGAGCTTTCACAGAGGTGATGCGGGTAATGTCTTGGAACGGCACACACCCTGTAAGTATCACCTGTTAATTATGCAGGCTGCAGGGCAAACTGTGAAGGCAGAGACTTTGATTCTCTGATTTACTGCCATTACTCCAGCTGCTAAAACAATGCCTTGCACATAGCTGGTGCTCCATAGTGATTATGAATGAAGAAACGGTTACTGCAGAGAGTAGCGTGGCCAAACTGAAAAGGCTGGCAGGAGGCTCAGGTCAAAGCACTAGCAAATAGCTTGATTTATGAAAATGCATGCCTCTGATTTTTTTAAAAGGTTTATTCATTTATTTGAGAGAGAGAGGGAGAGAGCACATGAGCGGGGGGTGGGGTGGGGAGGGGCAGAGGGAGAATCTCAAGCAGACAGGGTGCGGAGCCTGATCTCAGGACCCTGGGATCATGACCTGAGCTGAAATCAAGAGTCAGAAGCTCAACCAACTGAGCCACCCATGTGCCCCTGCCTTTGACATTTCCAATGGATATTTCCAAATCCTTTGAAAGCTGGAAGAATACGTGTAATGCAGACATCACTTCTCCAAGATGGTGTATTTTACCAAAAGAAAAAGAAAGACAAAGAACCACCTCTCTATCTTTGAGTGTTCTCTTTGACCTTTAAAACATAATAATAGCTAAAGGAGACAGCATCGGAACTAACGTTGAGTCACTATTTTGATTAAATATTGAAAGAGAACATGTATTTCAAAGCCCACTTCTTTCCCTTGAACCAACATTTACTCCAAATGATCCACTCAGAGCACTCATACCAAAAAAAAATATATACTTGGCATTTGTAATACAATTTATATTTGAAAGTTTTCTCATATTTAATGTACCAGATGGTATAATAACTCAGTCATAGAGGGCCCATTTCTAGCCCCATTGCCTATTGGACCAGGAAGCTCAGGCCTGAAAGATTCCTTAATATCCAAACACTGGGCAGGCTACAATCCTGGGCTGTTCATCTTTTAGTTCATTTCCTACTGTTTTTTTTTTTTTTCCTCTTACATGTCATACTTCTCTGGTGCCATTTCTAAAACTCTGACGGGCAAAAGGAATTAACTGGTCATGGGCTGTGACTGCTACGGGCTCCAGCCTCACATCCTAGGCAGTGGGGTCAGACCCACTTGATGGGCACAGATGAGAGCAGCGACCCCTGGTGGCCGCCCCCCACAGACACCAGGACAGGGGGCAGCTCTTCTTGCAACCAGCACCGGCTGCTCCCTGGCTTCCTGGCATTTCACTTCTAGATCCTAAAAAGCGTTTATGCAAACATATTTTCTCTACTTAAATTCAAAAGCCAAGACAATTATCCATCGAAGGATTTTGGGTGGGAGCAAGGAATTCTAATCTGAATGAATCCGCTCATCCAGCTCGGATTTCTACCTGCTTTCCCTTTAGAATCATTGGCATTCCAAGTCAGAGGGGGTGTTCAAGGCCACCGAAGGCCCCTTTGGATCAAAGCAGGGGTCTTTTATCCAGCATTCTGGATGGGGGCAGGACAGCGACTCCTGGAGCTAAAGAAATTTTCGGAAGAGTTCAGGAGACAGCCAACACGCCATTTTGTACTCTGCCAGTTCCAGCACTGGGCCAAGAGCTTTTTGGAGGATAACCCCTGAACCGAGCATACCATCAAGGCAGCCCCTCCTCTGCTCCAAACCTAACATGACTCCCCATTTCATGCTGGGTCATGCTTGTGTCTGTCTGCTGCCCTGTCTCCTGCTACTTTCTCCATTGCTCACTCTGCTCCAACCTCACCTCTCTCTTAGAATTTCTCTGAACATACCCTCCTGGCTTTACCATTGGTGCTCCTCCTGCCTGGAGTGTCCTTCACCCAGAGAGCCCATGATCCATTCACTCTCCTCCTCCAAGTTTTGGAAGAAAAGTCACCTTGGTCTCCGCATCCATCCTGGTGTTCTCATTAGTAATCTCTCATACGACATCCGCACCCCCACACCCCTCAACTTGTTACATTGCCCTAGTTTAAAAGAAAATCACTTTTATCTTCTACTACCCCAAATAATTTACTTAGTTTTATTGTTTACCTCTGCCAGCAAGGCAGGCACACAGAAAATTGTGTCCGTTTTCCAAAAATGAATCCCTGGAGTCTAGAATGGTTCCTGGCGCGTAGGAGGCCCTTGGGAACGATGAATGAAGGAATGGATTTTCCTCAAAAATTGTGTCTTGATGTCTGCTGTCACTCTCTCATGGCCACAGGCTTCTCATCTAGGTATTAGTACTAGAAGCAGAGTCTTGAGAAAGGAGGCCAGACACTGGAGACCAGTAGACTTCGGATCTGCGTTTCAGAGCCAGCCCCAGCTCCCTAACTGAGTGCACAGAAAGTTTGCCACCTCTGTGAGCCTCAGATTTCTCACCTGGAAAGTGGGTGTCTTCTCCATACTGACATGTTATTGTAAGGAAGGACATATTGTTTATAAAGCACCAAGCAACCGGGAGAGACTTAATGAATTCAGCTGTTGTTTTGTACTGGCAACAGCTGGATAAAGCAATAGATGATGAATGATTAAATACCCAATAACCAAAATTATAAAGAAGACCGTAGGCATATCTGAAATGAGTTGTTAAAATCTCTATAGCACTGGGTAACTTATATCTTGCCTATCATCCTTTATTTTTACCTTTTATGTCTATCAAGGCATTACTGTGAATGTTCTTGATAATGGAATATATATGGACGTTATTCCTTTGGATAGCTGCATGGTTTGAGTCTCTTCAAATACAGCCTATCAGAGGTATCTTCTTGACCCCATATAAAATAAGGGTTCATTCCTTTCTCCCCTTCATCACCTTTAATTCTCTCCATAGCATTTTTTACCAATGCGCAGGAAATGCTATCATTTTGTATGTGGTTTTTTTTTTTTATTGTCTATGTCCCCATATGGTGAGGGAGAGATCTAGTTTATTTCGTTTATTGACATACACCCAGAGATTACTCATACATATACTATGAATTGAAGTGACTGCTCTTCATTCAGCAGCTTCCCAGGAATATAGTCTGAAGATTTATATACTTGGCCTCCCCCTCACCCAGAGGTGTGTGCCGTGGGTAGGATGACCACACATCACAGTGTGCCCATGACACTCCAAATAGATGTCTGTCTCCTCTCACTCTCCAGAGTGTCCCAGTTCGCCAAATATATGACACTGTCATGATAGTTATGAAGTCCAAAAGGATTACGCATGACACATAATCCCTCATTAGAGGAACTTACGGACTTGATGAGAAGGGGAAAGAAATCACTATTGATAGGAGCAACTAATGGGAACTGAACGCTCCTCCTGTGTCTAGGGCTCTGTGTCATTACCTCTCTCAGTCACAACAACCTGTGGCTTATCACCTTTTAACATGAGTAGCCTGACACTTATAGAGGTTAAATACATGTCTCCTCTTCCCACAACTAGTAAGAGGCAGGGTTGGGATTCAAATCCCAGCAGGAGACCTGTGCTCTGCCAAGTAAGTGTAGCAGGTGCCAAGGCAGGGTGTTTCCGAATGTGACATCCTTGTAGTCTGTGGCAATCCTGGAAGGTTAGTGGTTCTACTTCTACTTCTTTAAATCTGTAAAACTGGCTTCACTGCATTCAGTGGCAGAATTAGGCTTCTAAGTTAGAATAAGCATGTTTATGAGAAAATGGCAAACAGCATGGTGGGAGCTAGTCGTCATCATGAGCTGAAGACATTGTACGTTCCCGGCTTCCATGATACTTGTCACTTCCTACTGTGTCATGAGGTATATACCTCAGCAGTATAAACCAAATCACATTGCACTTAACTCATAACCCTTGTGTCTTAAATTTTGGAAGAACATCTTATTTGATTCAGACATTAAATGAGTTTACTTGAGGGGCGCCTGGGTGGCTCAGTTGGTTAAGCGACTGCCTTCGGCTCAGGTCATGATCCTGGAGTCCCGGGATCGAGTCCCACATCGGGCTCCCTGCTCAGCAGGGAGTCTGCTTCTCCCTCTGACCCTCTGCCCTCTTGTGCTCTCTCTCTCATTCTCTCTCTCTCAAATAAATAAATAAAATCTTAAAAAAAATAAATGAGTTTACTTGACAAATCAAGGGTAAATGAAAGCCTTGTTAATACATATATTTGTTCATGTTTATTCCCTCCTGCAGATGTCGAGCCAATGTTGGCCCTTAGATAAATTGTCCTTTTTAAACCACTCTGTGGTCTGTACTCCTCAGAGGAAAGGAATTCTGCGAGACTTCTTTGTCCCCCAACTCTGTAAAATAGGACAGTTGAGAAACTTTGTGAAATTTGTAAAGTCACCTTCCTTATGAATTAGGCTACTCAATTTGGACATAATAAACTATTTTCTTTCTTCTCTCTTAGGTCAATGTGATGTTCCTTTGTAACAATAAACACTTTTTTTTTTCTCTTTTTGGTAAAGCAGAAGGTGATTTGGCCTTCTTTTGAGAAGTCCAGATCAGGACGTGGATGAGTTGGGGAAAATGCTCCGATTTTTGGTGCATGTAACTGTACTTTATTAACCCCGAAAAACAGATGCATTTTAAGAGAAAACAAGCTCTTGGTAAGGTGCTGTTTTTAGCTCAGTAACTAATGATGAATCAAAATGTTTCTTCAAACCCAATTACCCAATAAAAATTGCCATAGTAACCATCACATTACACAACACATTCTCATGCTCACACCACAAACTTCTTTAGGAACTGCTGCCACCACCTTCTTGACACCGACATCTGCTATGTAGTGAGAAGGAGAGATGGGGGGAACGTCTAAGGAGGGAAAGGTAATTCTGATTTGTGCAAATCATTGCAGGGAAAGGGAGTCTTGGGGCAGAGACATACTGGTAGAAAGATCCTTTTCTGTGGAAGTCTGGTGGTTTTCACCTTGATCTAGGAGTGGCTCAACCCAAGAGCATCAGAGGAAATAAGATTAGACCTTAAATAAGGGTCCCCCTCCCCCCATCACTGTGTCTGCAGTAGGTGTTCCCTTGTTCTTTCCTTGGCTGACTCTTCCTCATTCCTCAAGTTTCATGGAAATATTTCATCCCCAGAGAGGTTTTCCCTGCACCACTTGATGTAAGTTAAGGTCTCCGCAGGATGCCTCCTAGGGAAGGGACATTAGTTATCTCATTTGCCACTGGAATCTAAAGCAGTGCCTAGATCCTACTTGGGACTCAGGAAATATCTATAAAAGGAATGAAGAAAGGGGAAACTACCTATGAGACAGTCATTATCATCATTTATCTGATGGTTTGGATGGTATTCATTAGTTAAATCACCCATTCTACAAATACTAGAGGCTGACAACATCAGGAAGGGCAATGAGTGCTTTCTGGCTGGTACGGGTTCGATCCTCTGAGTGGCAGACTCTAGGAGCGAGGTTAGTGGGTAAGAAGTTTATTAGGGGATGCTATTTGGATCAGCACCCATGGACAGGAAGATGTGGAAGCAGAAGTAGGCAAAGGGACAAGTTGAGCTGTGATGGGGTTTCCAAAGAGACCTGTTGCTGTGGTGGGGAGTTCTGGGGCTGGGATGGTCTTTCTGAGATCTCAGAGTTGGAATTATGAGTGTATTCCAGGTGTCTTCCCGGTCGATCAGTCCTGAGCATGAGCTTGGTGAGAAGGTCCCCTTCAGCTAGGTGCTATCCCAAGGAGGTGGACAGCTGAGGGCTGTCTGCCCGCGGTAACCATGGGAAGATGCATCCTCCATTCCTGAGGGGGATCTTGTCCTACCACAGTCGACCCCTTGTGTGAAGTTCTGAGAGCCGTTCTGTGATCCTGGGGGGCCTTTCTTCTTGGGGAAACCTAGAGGAGGACAGCTAATGGGGTCAGTTGTAGTCCCTGCTGCTGCAGCTTGTCTCGGGACCCCTACTGATGTATGTTGTGTCCCTCCTTTCTGCTTTGTTCTAGATTCTCCTCTCCCTCAGCTAGTACCTCTGCTGGTCTTGGTCGTTTACCTGATGGCATCGTGCAGACTCTAACCATGCCTTTCTCAGGCCAGGGTGTAACTCCTGCCTGGATGGTAACTCTTCCTGTCTAATGGCCACTTGGCATGAGGAGCCCAACATGCCATATGTTATAATTCAGTGGGACTCTTGCTGCATCACCTGGTGGATGTGCTCAGCCTGAGGAAAGCTGGAACTCTAAAGCTATAGAACCCAAGGTTCAGGCTCTGTAATCACAGGCTTCCCGGTTGGGTTACCAGGAGTGATGGCAACTAAGGCCACTCCTGCTTCTGGAAACACCCCTTGTTTCCCAGACTCATGCATCCTTCCTATCGGGCACAGCACCATATAGGGCCTTTGATGGAAAGTGGCCATTGCAGCCTAGAGGCTGGCATCCCATCCTTGGAAGGTGTTGACTACAAGATGGCACCAGGGAGCTCCCTTGTTCGCTCATGGGATCAGCTTCTGGGAGTGGGTAAATGATGTAGCCACTGGGCCCCACAGCCTTGTGCCCCGTCCTGTCCCATACCCCTTCTGCCATAAGGGAGGTCCCTTGGTCTGACACGAGACCCCTGGAGCAGGGCTCTCCCACACACGTCTGTCCCCAAAGCTCTAGCGGAACCACCCCAGGCTCACGCTGTCCCCTCCATTTCTAGATTAAACCTAACCCAGGAAGAATAAACACTTGAGAGCAGCTAAAGCAGAATTCCCAGCTCTTCCCTGCCCTGGGTGTCAGGAGCAAAGGGAGAATGTAGTAAAGGTGGCAGTTTCCTCAGTGACCTTCTGGCAACCTGACTGGGGTGGGGCTCAACCAGCACGGGAGCGAGTCACCTGAGTCTCCTCCAGGTAGGCCCTTTGCCTCCTTCCAGCCGCATCCATAAAGCACTTTTGATGTGCTGCCTGAAAAGCTCTAGGTGAGGAGGGAAGAGAATTGAATCAGTGCCCACTTGGGTTTTCAAACTATAGCTGATTTGCCTGCCAGCGAATATTTATAGACTTCATTTCCTACACAGTGTTGCAAATGCCCATGCATGAGGAGCCTTTCCAGAAAGTACTCCTGGTTCTCTTCTGACCGCCAACAGCACATGGGTCATGGATTCATTTTTTTTATTCTAAAAACATTTATGATGCCCCCACCATCACTAACTACTCTGCCAGGGGTTGTGTGAATAAAGATGTTGGCTTTTCCTGCAGCTGCTTCTTTGGTTAATGCCTCCGTTTCTCTGTAACATGTTGTAATGAGCCCCGTTGCTGCTTGTGTGGAGCCTACACCATACTGGAATCACAGCTTACACTGGGGTGAAGTTTGAAGGCTAACAACTTAGTCAGAAATCCTGCTGGAAAAAAAAAAAAAATCCCTGAAATGCCAGAAGAGTCAGTAAATGGGTGTATCCTCTCCGGAACCCGAAACAACCAGGTTCTTCCCTGGTATGTGTGAGCTCCAAGCGAAGCAGTTGGTTTGTGTTCAGGGACCACGTTGTGTGAAAAAGATGGAACTTGAAGCCTCGTACACACCCCGTCCAGTCAGGTGGGCATGCTGCTGGAGGCCAAAGGCGTGAAGCAGACTGTAGAGACTCATCACCGCGTGCCGGGTCATGAGTGCTCATGAGCGGACAGCATTCTCAAGCCATTTAGAGTGCTTTGTCTTTTGATTTCTGTCCCCTTTTCTTCCTCTCCTTCTCCCTCCCTCCCTCCCTCTTCCTCACCCCCAACTTATAACAAATACTTAAAAACTAAATGCACATATGTGAAAATTCCACTGTTCTAATTTGTCACCTTGTGGAACTCAGGGTCAAATAGAGAACCTTCCCCTAGTGCTCCATGCACATTGGACAAAACTTTTCCAGACCTGGCTCTTGGTTTTCCTTATAAAATGCCAGCTAAGTGGGCATTGTGCCTACGCCCCTAGAACAGACATTTCTTCCCATCACGAAAGCCATTAGCAGTGATGCTCGTAACCATTCCTTGACGCCATCTCTAGCTGGGATGCTCAAGGAAGTATTGCAGACTCCTAAAATAAAGACGGCCAAGTGTTCTGCAGTCAAGGATTAGATGTAGTGAGATAGAATGGATTTTGGCATCAGACATACTCCCAGCTCCCCTGTCAAATGCAGGCTTTGGGAGTAGGAGGGGAGTCTAAGACTCTGTTTTCTTATTTGCATAAAATGGTAAAAGTTCTACTTTGCAGGATTGAGATGAAGATTTATTTATTTATTTGAGAGAGAGAGAGCATGAGCAGCAGGAGAGGTGGAGTGAGAGGGAGAGAGAACCTCAACGAGACTCTCACTGAGCACGGAGCCCGACATGGGGCTCGATCTCACAACCCTGAGATCATGATCTGAGCCGAAACCAAGAGTCAGACACTTAACCGACTGCGCCACCCGGGGCACCTCTAAGATGAAAATTTAATGAACTAATTGGCCCTGTCACATGTAGTAGATGCTTCTCCTGCTCCCACCCCCTATATCCGGCCACTCCAAGCTTACAGTCCTACCCTCCGGCAATGCTGGACACTTTTCAGCTTCCCAAATGGTCCCTGCTTATTTTTGCCACCAGGCCCTTCCACATATTGCTGCTTCAATACCCCTTTTCCTGTTCTTGACTTGTACAACTCCTCTGCATTATTCAAGCTTCAACTTAAATGTCACCTCCTCCAGAGAGCCTTCCTGGATCGCCTGCCCTCTATTAGACTCCACTGTTATGCACTGTCTTTACAGCATACTGTTGTTAGTGCTTAAATGAGCAGGCTCTGAAGGCTGTCTGGCTGGATTCCAAACCTGGCCCTTCCACTTATGGAGGGGTGACTGGAAACGAGCTCCTTAATTTGCCTTTGTCTCCATTTCTTCATCTCTAAGTAGGGATTGGGCAGCCGTGCAACCCTGTTTTCCCCCCAGGGTGGGGGGTGACGTTCATGCCTCTGATCCCAGAATCATCGAATGACCCCCTTCACTGTCAAAATTGTTTTATTTGAATAATTAATTATGGTGTCACCTAATAATAGTAATCATGGTACCCACTTCATTGGATTACCGTGTGAATTAAATGAGTTGGTACAGGTACAACATTTAAAGCAGTGCCTATCAAAAGTTGACAGGGCAAGAAACAACAAATGTTGGAGAAGACATGAAGAAAGGGAAACACTTTTACACTGTTGGTGGGAACTCAAGTTGGTATAGCCGCTTTGGAAAACAGTCTGGAGGTGCCTCAAAAAATTAAAAACAGAGCTACCCTGTGACCCAACAATTGCACTCCTGGGTATTTACCACCAAAGACACAGATGTAGTGAAAAGAAGGGCCATATGCACCCCAATGTTCATAGCAGCAATGTCCGCAATTGCCAAACTGTGGAAGAGCTGAGATGCCCTTCAGCAGATGAATGGATAAAGAAGATGTGGTCCATATATACAATGGAATATGACTCAGCCATCAGAAAGGCTGAATACCCAACTTTTACATCCACATGGATGGGACTGGAGGAGATGATGTTAAGTGAAATAAGTCAAGCAGAGAAAGTCAATGATCATATGGTTTCACTTATTTGTGGAACATAAGGAATAGCTTGGAGGACATTAGGAGAAGGAAGGGAAAAATGAAGGGGGGGAATCGGAGGGAGAGTCATCTCCGGTGACTATGGACCCCGGGAAACAAACTGAGGGTTTTAGAGGGGAGGGGGGCGAGGGGATGGGTTAGCCCGGTGATGGGTTTTAAGGAGGGCACGTACTGCGTGGAGCACTGGGTGTTATATGAAAACAATGGATCATGGATCACCACATCAAAAACTAATGATGTACTGTATGGTGACTAACATAACACAATAAAATAAAATTTAAAAAAGCGGTGCCTATGACACAGCAGGTGCTCAATACTGTTTAATTAGTTAATGATGTCAGCTGTTGGCATGACAGCCATCAGTTGCCTTTGGGGTGTCTCTGTCCTGACACCCGTCACCCCATGTGAGAATCGCATACTTAATCGTCTCTCTTCCCCACCAGACCCAAGCCCCTTGAGGGCAAGGACATCATCTGTCATATTTTTGTACCCCCCAGTGTGCCGCTCAGTAGATAGCTCAAGGTTAGTTACACAAAGAAAAAAATCCACATAACAGGGTTAGAAATGTGAAGATACTTGAAAGAGAATTGCTGGGTTCTGTAAGCAAAGCGAGTTTTGAAAATGAAGCTGTGCACTTCCCACTTACCCAGCAGTAAATTTACTGAGCATCTACTGTATGCTGGTGACTGCAGGACTCCCGAGGAGGGTTTCTCCCCCTCGGCACTGTTGATTGTTGAGCAGGGTGATTCTTTGTTGGGCAGGGAGGCTGTGTTCTTAGGATGGTTAGCAGCACCGTTGGCCACCATCACCAAATACCAGTATTGCCCCCTCCAGATGGGACATTCCAAAATATCTCCAGACATTGCTGAAAGCCTCTGACTGCACAAAATCTCCCCTGTTTGAGACCCACTGCTCGAAGGGTAAGACCTGCCTTCTTCACCTTCGTAATAGTGTGGGGAAGCTGGGAGGTCTGGCACTTGTCGGTTTTGTACGAATGTGATCTTGACGTAGCATAGACACAGGCCTCTGATTTTCTCCCTAGTCATTAATATTTATGACAAGTTAATTCAGTGATACTCATTCTTTTTCGGGGGAAAGAGTTTATCAGACCATCAATTCAATACAAATATTTCTGCATGAAATATCTCATGTTTTCTACTGTTTGTGCATTCACTCATTATCGTGCACCTACTGTTTCCCAGATGTGGCTTCTCTCCATCTCTGCCGTGATCTGTGTTGGATAGAATACCTTTCTCTTCCCTCCTTTGGTTTGATAATCAAGAAGTCTTATATGCTTGTTGCAAACAAGAGTCATGAATGGTTTTGAAAGATCAGTCTCATCAAAAATGAAAATCTTCTCTTTGAACAAAATGCCTCCATGGAAGGGTTGTCATCTGGCCTTGGCACCCACCCATGCCTTTCTGGAGAATTATTCAGAAAACATCAGTTCTGACATTTCTCATGGAGATCTAAGTAGTGTTGTGAGAGAACCAGTTATGGTTATTTGTATCTTCTGAAGCACCTTTCCTTTTTTGCAACATTGGCCACCATTTGCAATGGCCCAGGAAGTGATTTGTTCACTAAGCCACCAAGAATTGTGACAAGGTGGAAAAAACACCCTCTGTAGGTTTCCTTCTACTTCACGGGGAAGAACACTGGACTAGAAACCAGAAAACGTGTATTCTAGTAAATTCCCCAATTTTTTATAAGTTTTTGACCCCTGACAGGTTGGTGAGCCAATGTCACCCATGACCTGTCCCACCTTCCCCTTCTGCCTCCCACACTTGCACGTATACACACACTGACACACAAGTGCTGTTACCCCGAGACCACCTTGAAGACCAAAAGGACCCACCTTCTCTCCCTAAAATTACCCCAGAATGATGGGAGAGGCAGGGTCAGCAAAATTTTTCTGCAAAGGACCAAACAATAGGGGTGCCTGGGTAGCTCAGTTGGTTGAGTGTCTGACTCTTGATTTCGGGTCCGGTCATGATCTTGGGGTCTGGGGATCGAGCCCTGAGTCGGCTCTGCACTCAGTAGGGCATCTACTTTAAATTCACTCCCTTTCCTTCTCCCTCTGCCCCTCCCCCTGCTTGTGTGTGCTCTCTCTCTCTGTCTAATAAATAATAAATAAATAAATAAATAAATAAATAAATAAATAGAATCTTTAAAAAAAAAAGGACCAGACAATAAATAGTTAAATATTTTAGGTTTTATGAACCACATAATGAAATCTTCCTCTCGCTCCACCTCCTCGTCCTTCGCCTGCTCCTTCTTCTTCCACTATTCCTTAAAAAACGTGAAAACCACTCTTAGCTAATGAGCACTACAATAACAGGGGCTGGACTGATTTGTCTGGCCCGTAGTTTGTGGATTGTGATGAAAAGCATGGATGAAAACTCCTCCTGATTTTCCCAGGACTGTCTAGATTTTAAAACTAAGTTCTGTGTCCCAGGCAAGCCAGGACAGTTGGCCACCCTGGTACCCCTTCTGATCTCTGCGACCGCAGGTAATTACTTAATGTCTCTGAGCCTCACCTTTCTGTGAAAGGGGGCTAATAAGACCAAGCAGGATTGCTACTGAATTGTCTATAAAATGGCACATTTGAAGGCCAAAGGACAGTGTCTGGTACACAATCGGGGCGTGGAAACAGAAGTTCTTCTAAACTCCCCTTAGGAGGAGGTGGACAGGAGATTTTAAGTGGTGGAGTCACCTCAGGCTGCAAAACCCTCTTGGAACAATTAGGGCTACTTGTTTTGTTCATCTGTTTGAGGACAATGGAGTAGACATTGTAACCATGTTAATATCTTACCTGCTTTGCATGAGCATGGTTTATCTTTAAAATTTGGGCAGCCAGCTCCTATTTAAGAAACAATTGACTTCGTCAATTTGTACCTTGTCCAGTTTTAAGGGGTTTAACCACTTATTTTTCCTCACTTCCGGTCTTTCCTGTGGTTAGCCTTTTCAATTTTTACTTCTTCCTCACATCAGTTTTTTAAGTCCGTGAGAAAAGTCTTCTAACTCCGTTCTGTTATTCTTTTAATTTTTTTTTCTCAAAATTCTCTCTTTCGTGGTCTTCCGAAAAGACTGCGTTGTCCCCTCATTATGTTGTCGTTTCTCAGGACACCAGTTGGGGAAGTCAGGTTTTTCATGGAGGTTTTTCATCAGTCTGTGCGACTTCTTACTGTTTGCTAACTGAGTTCAGCAGGACTTTTTTTTTTTTATATATTTTTCCTAGATGTTCGCTTAAGTTCACTACTTGATGGCTCTGTTATATTTTTTTTAAACTTCATTCTGTTCCCTTCATGATTTATTTTTCCAGTTCCGTGTGTACTATTTATAAAGGGCAGGCAGGAAGCGTGGTCACGGGCCGGCAGCTGTGGGAGAGCCCACGACCCTGGCAGAGGATATTGCTTGTACTGTCTGTCCCACCCGTTCGCTCAGCCACTGCTGGGGATCCAGCTAATCCTTCCTCCGTGCCATCAGCTAATCCTTTCTTCATGCCATTCTTCACCAAAGCCTCACAGACAGGAGTGTAACCTGGGTGTACGCATTCTGCATGCCACGTCATGAGTGATCTTTCCAAAACATAGACATGACTGTTTGCCTACCCGCTTGGACCCTCACTGAGTCACCACTGTGACATAAAAGACGACAAAGTAGTAATGACCACCACCACAACCACAGTCAATACTCATTGAGTAATTACTGTGCTACAGGCCCTTTGCTAATTGCTTTTCATCAATTGACCAACGATATTTCTAGGAAGGTATTCTTATTTTACAGGTGAGGAAATAGGAGGACCAGAGAAATCAACTAACTAGGCCAAGGTCATGCAACAAGGAAGTGGCATTATTGGGAGACCAGATCCTTAATCACTGGGCTAGGCTGCTGAGCTCTACACCAAACAACAAACTGAGCTGTTTAGTATCTGGCCCTTAGTGAGGGGAATGGTTTGCCTTGGTCACCCTGGGGCAACATGGTGATTTAAGGCCCACTCTGACTCCAGAGTTGGCTCCCTAATCCCCACCTCCACTATCTTCTCTGAGAGTAAATAATGGGAAATAAACATTCTTTGTAAAGTAGCATAAATACAAAAGATTTTAGTACTTTGTGGTTCTCTGGGGTGTTTCTTAACCTGAAGGAAGAAAGTTTGTAAGGTATCATTTATTCAGAAAAAAAGTTTGTGTGACACCATAGAAGAGAATTTAGAAAAAAAGATGGCCTCATATTTAAATATATATAGAACATTTGTTGCATGTCTGCTATAGGTGCTTTCCTATATACACATGTAGATGCAGATATGCATATGTATACATTACTTCTATAAGGTGAAGTTTTATTCCCATTGTTCAGATGAGAAACTTGAGGCCCAAAAAGGCAAAAGGTGACTTCCCTAAGGTCATAAGCCTAGTAAGTGGTGAAGATGAGATAGGCAAATCCGGGCCTCTGGCTACAGAAGCTCTAGCACCAGGCAGGTGCAAAAGCTTCTTGTGGGTAGCTGCCCCACTCACTTTGTCAGGACCCCCTTCCACCAAACCTGAATATCCCTGGGGATTGTGGAGAGTATTATTTTTATCATTCGGCCCCGTATTCATGCTTCCCACTTCTGCAGCTTCTCCCTCTGCCCAGGATGCAGCCATCACTGTCCATGAGGACAAGCCTCAGTCCAAACGCAGAGAGGCCCAAACACGGGGACATTTCTCCAGTTGTAAGAAGGACTTGTAAAAACATGCCACAGCTTGCCAGGAACATGGGCGTTGGGGTTAAAGAGCCTGGTGCTACTCATGGCTCTTGAATCTTCTAACCTTTGGGCAAGTTACTCTCAGGGTCTTGGTTTTAACATTTATGGATGGAGGTAACTGGTGGCCTAGAACATCTTTGTCGGGAGAAGAGTTAAGAATGCAGACATCTGGCTAACACAGGGCCTGGTTCACAGTCAAATGCTCCGTGAATCTCTGAATCGATTTAAGCAACCGTTTTTAAGATGTGTTCGAAGGCCTTTTCCGTGCCTTGGGTGACTCTCTTTTATGTCCTAGAACCACTTACATGGCTTCTGGACTGTGTTAAAACAAGCCTGCTGGACGGCACACACATCTCTTGCATGGTTCCTTCCCCTTTCCAGGCTTCGCAACCGAGCCACAAAAAAATGGCCAAACCCTAGTGTCTGCCATGCATGTGCCGAGTCTGCATTTGTGGCTCGAGTGAACTTTGTGTTTGCGGAGCAACGGGCTCAGGGAGGAGGGTGGAGGGCACAGTAGTTCAAAGTGCAAGAAGTTCTGATGCCAGTGAAGCTCTGCCGCTGGCTTCATCTGTTCTCTCGAGCAAATGAATGAACAGTGCCTCCCGCATCGGGCTCTTGTGGGGTCTACGTGAATGAAAACCTGCCAGGAACTTAGGACGATTCCTGGCATATACTAAGTGCTCAACAAATGCTAGGTTTCAATTAGAGAAGGATGCCAGACCCTCGTCTGCCAGGCTCATTCACCTGCAGATACCAGGCCTCTACCTGCATGGTTCACCTATGCCCATTATGTGGCAAAACATCCAACATGCCTCATGCGTGGTGCAGTATTTAGTTGCTAAATTCTACCCTAGTCTCCTGAAAGGCCTCCATTTCTTCTGAATATCCAAGGTCTCCTTCAGGTCCTGGCCAACCCTTGCTTGGATCCCGCAAAGTCAGACTTCCTGCGTTCAGTTCCCTGCCCTACCACGGGGAGGGCTGTTTAATCTTAGGCAAGTTCCTTAACCTCTCTGAACTTCAGCCTCCTTATATGGACATAACAATACTTCCTTCCCCATTGAGATTATGTAAGAACATATATGAAAATTACTTCGTAAGTTACCCTGTGCTTAATATGAACTCAAAAAAGTAAGTTATACGTGCGATTAGGTAGTCTCCCAATTTCAGCCTGCATATCCTCCAAAATTTATGATGCACCATTAATGCAAAGGACAAATCAAGGTGGAAATCCTTTAAAAATTAGTTTTCAGCATTTCATATAAATTAAGCTGCAGGGTAACACCTTTTAAATTTCTGGTTTCTATTAAAATATTGGAAATTATCCAAATACAAATCAATCCTTATGGGATTACAACACATCTCTTCTTCATTTTCTTTCTAAGTTTTAAAAATAAAACTATCTCCAGGGAGAGAATCACTTTTCCAGAACTGGAAAACACATACAACGGCACTTGAGTGGATGCTCTCTCAAGACCCAGAAACAAGTGGAAGGAGGGTTTTCCCCGTTTTTTTTTTTTTTTAAGATTTTATTTAGTTATTTGACGAGGGTGGGGGGAGCACAAGCAGGGGGAGCTGCAGGCAGAGGGAAAGAGAGAAGCTCCCTGCTGAGCAGGGACCCTGATGCAGGGCTTGATCCCAGGACTCTGGGATCATGACCTGAGCCCAAGGCAGATACTTAACCAACTGAGCCACTCAGGCGCCCCTCTTTCCCCTGTTCTTAATAAAGCAGGTCGCCTCCAGCCATCAGCAGCTTAGGCTGTAGACCATGGTGAGGTTTCCTGTACAAAGTGAGCCACAGACAAAATGCAGTGCATCCTCCGTGGCACCAGAAAGTACACACTTTGGTTGTGAGGCCCCAGGGACCCGGTCCTCTTTCCCCACCTCCCATCTAGCTACTCTGCAATGAATAGCAGTGGATTTTTTCTGCAGTGACAAAATGCAAATCCTGTATCAAATGGGGAAGCCGACTTTGTGAGCCCTTCCATCTCTGAGCCTCCTGGCCTCAAACAGCAGTGTCCACACGTGGTCACCACCCCGGGGTGGAGGGTGGCACCTGGGGCCCACAGAGGACCCTTCCAGTGCCAGAGGTTGGGGGAGGCTGTGGGGGAAGGTAGGGAGGGACTTGTTCTGTTCTGGATGAGGTTGTGGAGGGCTGCCTACCTCAGTGACACCTCCCTATTCCCAGTGATTACAAAACTGGACCAGAGCGGTGGGTGATTGGAATTTGCTCCTGTGACTGTGTCAAATCAGACTGGACAGGTGTTTGCTGAGCACTAGGATCCTAGGCCCTGCATAAGAGATGGAGATACAACAGACATGGCCTCTGCCCTCTGGGAGTTCAGAATTTAGTAAGGCTGGTGGTCCTACAAAAAGGAGGTCCTCCAAAAAGGAGGTCAAAAGGTATTGCTATGTGTGATCTTCAGGCCATTTTTTTGAAACAGAGATTCTCTTATGCCAGCCTGTGGACCTACTGCTGTAGATCATTTTGTGAGCTTTCTAAAATGAAAGATTCTCCGGCCATATCGTTAGGTATTTTTACCCAATAGGTCTGAGTAGGGCCCATAGGACTGGCATCTTTGTAAGCCCCCAGGTGCTTCTCCTGTGCAGTCACAGTAATGGTATTTCTGGAGGCCATTTGGTCTCTGACTTTTTCTGATACTCTACACAAAACCCATCTGTAAATCGGGCTGTCTCTTCCTTTGACATATTCAAGGTCCAGCCATATCACAATGCCTGCATGATTGCTGCCCTGGTCTGAGCCAAACTCTCTTTCCAATGGGACTTTTGTAAGAGGCCTCCAGCTTGTCTCCTTTCCTCTGGCCTTGCCCTTCCTGCAGTCTGTTCTGTTCCTGGTAGCCAGCATGACCCTTACAACATGGAAGATAACCCATCTTCTGAATCCCCAGAACTCAGAGCTCCCTTCCCATCTCATGGAGAGAAAAATCAATGCAGGTTTCCCCTGCTTTCCAAAAGTTCCACTTTGGAAGTTTGGAAGTTTGGAAGAGAAGTTAGAAGTTTGGAAACTTCTCATAGGCCAAAAATGGTGCACAGCCAAGAAGCAATTAGCATTGACTTATATGGAAAATTTTTTGAGCATTCCCAGACCCCTAAAATCACCTCATAGGCTTTTCTGGTCTACTTTGTACATGTGTGGCTAATGGAGGCACACAATAAGTTGAGATAAAAGACAGATGCTCCCAGACACAGAGCTCTGGCGGTTGCTGCTGAGATGCTGTGTGGTCCCTGGGAAGGAGCTGGGCATTGCCACTCTCCCTGCTCGGGGTGCCTGTGGCTTCTGTAACATACCAATGTTGGACACTATTTTTACGTATGGCTAAAGCAAAAATCCTCTTCAGATTTCCTTCAGGTAACAAAAACAGGTGCTAATGTAGGTCTTTTGTAAAAGCGAAATAGCATAACATGAACTTTCAAAGAGGGACATACCTGTATCCCTCTCATGGTGCAAGACCCTACCAGGCTTGACCCTTCGTTCCCTTCAGACCTCAGCTCCTAAATGTGTCCCCACCCTCACGCACCCCTCTCCGCTGCAGCCACAGTGGGCTTCATGCTGGGCTGGAGTGGGCTTCTTCCTTCTCCTGCCACAGAGCCTCTGCACTTTTCTATTCCCTCTGCCTGGAATGTTCTTCCCAAATATCCTCATGACTCATGGCCTCACTTCTTTCAGGTTTTTACTCAGATGTGTTCGTAACAGAGAGGACATCTTTGAACTCCCGAGGAATGAGCAGTCCTACCTCTCATTGTCACTTTCTATGCTGCTTATGCTGCTATATTTTTCGTCATAGCATTTATCACACACCACCACCACTTATTAAATATTCCTGGTTTATTTGTTGATTGCTTGTCTCCCACTACTAGAGTGAGAGCAGGCGTTTATCTGCTTTGTGCACTGCCAGTTTATGAAACCATACCTGATGTAGAACTTGCTCCATAAATAATTTTGAATGGTTACATTTATTAATAGGAGCAAGGGGCTAGGAAGGCTTATCCATGGCAGTTTACAGATCTTTAAAGGTAGAAAAATAGAGCATTGATCAACAAGTGCTTCTTAGGCATCTCACACTTAACATGTCAGCTCCAGGGCAGAGGTGGCTTACAGAGGGGTCTCACAGGGACCTAGGTAGAATTAGGTAGTTTGGAGGATTACAGAATATGACCAATCCAAAAGAGTTGTCACAATATATGCCGCTCCTCCATGGACCCACAGATCTGCAGCTGCCACAGTGGAAAAGTATTTCTTTCATAAAATTTAGTTATAAAAAGGAACAATAACTTATTGAACAATGTAGGGTTTGGGGGGGTACTTAGTTGATGCTGAAATGCAGCAGTAAAGATATTTGGGAAGTCAGTTACTAAGAATCAAGTCCATATAGGAGTGTGTGCTTCTGGGCTCTGTTCTCCTCCAGCACCTCTGCACCATTGTCTCTCCTCAGCTTTTGTTTCCCTGGTGCCATCTTGTTAGATCTTCACAAGTGAGTTTGTCCTATTTCAATACACGCACATATATGCACACGTTTACACATAGGCAAGCACATATACCTGCAAATATATATATATATATATATATATACACACACACATATATATATGCATTTCCTTTTATACATGTGTACACATATATATTTCCTTTTATTTTAAGCATGAGGATTACATTGGATTTATAGGTTTGTGTTTTAACACAGCTTTAAATTGAAAAGTTTTAAATTAAAGCTTTTAAAATTGAAGTTAATTTAGATTTAATCTTAAAAGTTTTGAATTAAAGTAAAATTACATTTTACTTAATGTATCATACAAATTGGCTCATGCCATTAAATATTTTCCTGTGATTTTATGTTCTTTTGTGTATGCACATCTCCAGTGCATTCAGCCATTTCCCCAATGGTAAAAATACGCAATTTTCTTTTTCTCTCCATAAGAAAGCTTCAGTGAAAATCCCTTAACAGAAGTTTCTGGTCCTATACCTGATTATTTCCTTCAAATAGATAACCAAAAGTTGGGCCAGAGGGTCAAAAGAAATGAGTAAAACTTTGCAACATGTTGCCAATTTGCTTTCTACTTCAAAGATGATCAGGTTCTTTTAATTTAAAAAATTTTAGTTATATTTAATTTGAGATTTGGGTCATGCTTTTGTGCTGACTGGCTCATTTTCCACATGTAACTCTTTAATCCACTGGCATCTATATGCATATATATCATGAGGTGACCTTCAATCTTTTTTCCCGTAGTTGACCAATAGTCAATGAATCCCTTTACTGACAGTTATTTTTCCCACCGAATTGTTGAGCTATATGTATCATAATAAAAACTCGTTGTCTTCTCTTTTGTCTATTTCTGGGTGGTGTACTCCATTTTATTCTATTAATTTTTCAGTTGAGATTTTTTCTACTGCCACAGAATTTTACTTACTGGAGCATGATGATTTGTATTACCTTTTGGCTGGGCAAGCCCCCCACGTTCCCCACTTCCAAATCCCTTTTGTAAAAATGTCTTTGGTATTCTGACTCATGCATTATTTTTTTAAAAAGATTTATGTATTCATTTCAGAGAGAGAGAGGGCATGGGGGCATGGGGCAGAGGGAAAGAGAAAATCTCAAGCAGACTCCCCTCTGAGCACAAGCCCGATTGGGGGCTTGATCTCATGACCCTGAGATCATGACCTGAGCCAAACCCAAGAGTCGGGCGCTTAACCGGCTGCACTGGCTTCCACTTGGGAGTATAATATTGAAGCTATAAAGTGATTCAGGCACTATTTACATAGTTGATAATAGCATCCCTTTACTAGAAATACCTCCCTCCTTTATCCTCTGTAACGTTGCATACTTTAGTTACTCCCCCCCCACCCCCAGCTCTCACACATTTGCTATTGTTATTGTCAAGGATATTCTTTGGTGTTTTACATTATCATTGCTCTTGTGAATAAGATCACTGTCTCATCATATCTTGTAAATGATGATTAGTGGTACATAGGAAAGCTGTTTATCCATTCAGCAAATATATTTAGTACTTAGTAGTTGCTGAGCACTTAAACAGGTACTCTGCTAAGCACATCCACTATGCTAGGTACTAGGTGTCAATCAATGTCTAAAATGAGCACCATCCTTGCATTATTAGAACTAATAATCCAGCGTGACAGGCATCAAACAGCCAACCAAGCAAATAAATACACAATTACAATCTGTGATAAGTGCACAGTGTGCAGGAACAAAGAATAACAGGCAACTCCTACTTTGATGTAGTGATCAGGGAGCATCTCTTTGAAAAAAAAACAATAATAAAATCGAGAACAAAGGATAAGAGGAATCAGCTAGGCAAGAAATATGGGGAAGTGTGTCTCAGGCACAAAAAACAACATTAATAATAACCCAGAGGTGGGACAGGCTTATTGGAAGAATAGAAACTAAACCAGGTTGTTGGTTGGAACAAATGAGTAAGGGGAGAAATGGTATGAAATGACCTTGAAGATGATCAAGCAGGCTTTATTGTCACGATGAGGAGTTCGCATTTTTCTCATTTTTAGCAATAAATTTATCAATCTTTTTAAAAATCCATGCGTTGGGATAGGTACTACATGCACATATTCAAAATATAAAAGGTAGGTATTATAAACCAGACTTCAGTTTCTGTCCCCAGAATTACCCACTGCCTTACTGAAGGAGTCTGTGCATGTAAAAATGAGAACAAATGTTAGACCTTTGCTCTTTCCCCCCACCTAGCAGTATATACTGGAGAATGTTCAGCACTCATATACAGAAAATCAACTTGGTTTTTTCAGCATATGATCTAGTTGTATGGCCTTATAATTTAACCAGTCCTCTGTTCATGAGCATTTACGTTCTTTCTAATTACATGTAAATGATGCTGTGTTATCCTTTGATGCTAACACCTGGTGGTCATATTTATAAGTCCATTGAAGTGGAATCACTGGGCTGATAAGCATGAATATTGTCAACTTTGATAGGCATTGTGAAATTCATATCTTCAACAACTAGGCATGAAATGATTGATCCCACAACCTCTCCAGAGGAGTATGTCATCAAATTTTTGATCATTGACAATTTGATGGGTAAGGGAAAAAAATGCCATCAGATGCTATCTCATGTGTCCATAAGCAATATATTGTCTAGTTTTATTGCTTTTGTCTCTATGTCACTGGATTATACCTTTTAAAATATTATTATTTTCTGTACTTATCCATTTGGATGCATGCAGGGATAGTTCATATATTTTCAATGCTCAGTAGTATTTCATTGTTTTAATTCATCACAGAATATGTATCTATTCCACTATTGGTGGACATTCAGAGTATTTCCAGTTTCAAGCCCTTATGAAGAACGCTATTCCAGACATTCCTGGATATGTCTCCTGGCCACACATGCAAAGGTGGCTGTGGAGTGAAAAGGTGAAGTTCTGGAGTGGCGCAAATTAAATAGTAATGTGTAAAGTCAAAGTAGTTGCATCATTTCACATTCCCACTGGCATCCTTGACAATTTAATGATGCTCCACTATATATTTTCTTTTTGGAGCCAACCTAGTAAGTGTGGAATGGGTGTGGACTTTAACTTACAGTTCCTAGATGGTTGCACTCAGTTTCATATTTGTCTTTTCTTGTCTTTGAAATATCTGTTTATCTTTTGCCCTTGTTTTCTATAGGATTGTTTATGTTTTCTTATACATTTGTACAAGTTCTTATAAGCTAAAATTAATTCTTGGTGGTTATAAGTATCGCAAATATCTTTTCTTAATTTGTGTGTAGTTTTTTTCTTTCAATTTTGTTTGTGGTGTCTTTGAATGTATAGAAATTCTTTAATCAAATATACTCCTCTGTTCTTTCTAGTTTGTATTCTTTGTGCTTTATTTATTTTTATTTTTTAAAGATTTTTAGTTATTTGAGAGAAAGAGAAGGAGAGAGCGAGAGAGAGAGAGAGTGCATGAGCTGGTGGGGGGGAGGGGCAGAGTGAGAGGGAGAAGCAGACTACCCGCTGAGCAGGGAGCCTGACTTGGGGTTCGATCCCAGGACCCTGAGATCATGACCTGAGCCAAAGGCAGATGCTTAAATGACTTAGCCACCCAGGTGCTCCTGTGGTTTATTATAAAAACCTATCAAGGTGGTAAAAATATTCTCCTAGATTGTCTTTAATATTTTTGTCTTTCGTAGTGAAGACTTTAACCCACCTGCAGTGTGTTTCCATGGGTGGTATTAGGCAGGGGTTTACTTTTACTCTAGTTTCTAAATGGATAACAAACTGTTCTGGTACCCTTTGTTGAAAATCCCTCTTTTCTCCTTAGACCTGTGGTGCCCAAACTTTGTGCCTTTGTGTTTCTGGGTTCTCTGTTGACATCCACTGGTCAATTTTTGGATACCTATATCAATACCATGATGTTTTAATTGCTGAAACATTATAATAAGTCTCAATATCTGGTATCACAACTCTTTCTATTTTGTTCTTCTTTAAGAATATCTTTTGTATTTTTGACCCTTTGCCCTTCCATATAAATTTTAGAATCATCTTGAATTCCACTGGGGGTAAAAATACCTACTAAGATTTGAGAACTTTACTGGAGCAATTCTTTCCTATCCATAACATGGTATATAACCCTCCATCTATGTAGGTCTTATTTGATTATTTTAAATTAAATCCCATTATTTTCTCCACTAAATTCATTTCTTTCTGTTTGTTATGGGTGCATAGAAATGCAATTGACATTTTATTTTGATTTTATATCCAGCATCTTTGCTAAATTATTATTAATTTTAGTCATTTTTCTGTAGATATTTTTGGATATTCCACATGGATAATCATCTGCAAAAAAATGAAAGTATATTTCTTCCTTTCCAAACTATCATTTTTATTTTGTTTCTGTGTTTGTCCTATTGAGATGGCTAGAATTCGAGAATGGTGTTGAATACATTCATTTGATGGTAACTGCTACCCTGGTCTTTAAACAAATGCTCTTGAACCTTTTTCCATTGAGCAGGATGTTTGCTTTAGGTATTTTTGGTTTTGTTTCTGTACATATTCTGCATAATGATTAAGAAAGTTTATTTTTAATCTCAGGTTTTTCTTTTAATGAAAACATACTGAATTTCATCAATGCTGTTTCATCTCAATGGAATGATTATACGTTTTTTAAAAGCTATAAATGTGAATTACATTAGTTGAGTTGATAATTTTAAACCATCATTGGATTTCTGGGAGAAATTCCCTGTTGTCAACTTGAAGTATTTTTTCTATACGTTGATGGATTTGATTTGCTAATATCACGTGTAGTAATTTCTCTTCATGTTCATGAGTGAGATTTACTTATCCACCAACCATACTGGTTTTGGTATCAAGGTTATGTCAGCCTTATAAACTGAGTTTGCAATTTTTTGTTCTCTGGAAGAGACATGAAATATTTAAATTATTTCTTCCACAGTTATTTATAAAATGTTCCAATGAAGGCATCTGGGCCCATTGCTTTCCTTGTGAAAAGATTTTTAATTATGGTTCCTTTTATTGACTTTTTCTCCTTTTCCTTGAGTCAGTTCTGGTGAAGATGTATTTTGAGAAATACACCAATTCCATCTCAGATTTTTTGTAGCATTAAACTTCATAACATATTCTTATTACCTATTGATTTCTGCAATATCTTTGTCACATTTCCTATTCTTAATATTGCTTATTTGGACCTTTTCTCTCTTTCTTTTAAATTAAGCTTATAAGAATTGTTATCCTTTCTTAGTCTCTTCAGAAAAGGAACTTTTGACTTCATTTATATATTTGTCTTTATTGTATATTTGCTTTTTATTTATTTTTGCTCCTGTTTTATTATTTTTTTTCCTTCTACATACTTTGGATTTATTCTGCTTTTTGTTTCTTGCTAAATCCTTAAGTTGAATGGCTAGCACATTGATTTTCAGTTTTTTAAAAAAATAAAGCATTTATTACTATATATTCCTCTGTGAGGACTACTAAATTTTGTTCAGTAGTATTTTCATATTATTCTTTAACTATACCTTTTTTCCATTATGATAATTCTTAGATCCATGAGTTATTTAGAAATATTTTTAATTTCCAAACACATGATGTTGTCTTTGTAAATTGATTTTAGTGTAGTAATTGACTATAGTTATATGCTACTAATTCTTTGAAATTTGCCGAGGCTACCTTCAAGTTTTATCATAAAATCCTATTTATAAATATTCAATAAGTGCCTAAAAAGAATTTGTACCATCTAGTTGTTGCATACTGTATTCCATTTCAAGTTTTTAGTTGTATGAGATACTTAAGTTGTCTCTGTCTTTGCTGATTTTTTTAATCTGTTCGATCTGTTAACTGCTGAACATTGTGTAAAAAATAGATCACTGTGATGATAGATTCGTAAATAATGCCACAGACTTATGTTACACTTGGCATTGTGTATTCTGAGCTATGTTGCTAAATGTGCTCAAGTTCGTAATTTTTAGATCTTTCTGGTGAATTAAAGCTCTTAACATTATATAGTGACCTTATTTATCGCTAGTAATGTTTTCTTCCTTCAGTTCTCTTTCATATAGTATTTACACAGCAAAACCAGCTTTATTTTGTTTCGACTTTCAAACTTTTCAGTGTATTTTATTATTTTTTTAAGATTTTATTTATTATTTATTTAGAGAGTATGAGCAGAGGGAGGGGCAGAGGGAGAGGGAAAGAGAGAACCTCAAGCAGACTCCACACTGAGTGTGAGCCTATGCAGTCCTCCATCTCACAACCCTGAGATCATGATCTGAGCCGAAACCACGAGTCAGATGCTCGACCAACTGAGGCACCCAGGTGCCCCTCATTTCAGTGTATTTTAGTAATGTCTTCCTTTTTTATTTACCTGAAAATCATTGTCATAACTAGAGAGCATGTCCCCTGTCTGTAACATTTTCTCTGACTGCTTTCAAGGTTATTCTTGGCTTATTGATTTATCTTTAAATTTATTGGTTTTTTTCTTCTGTCATTTACATTATCCTATTACTATCCTCCAGTGACTGTTTTAATTTTCAGTGTTGTGTTTTCGGCTTCTAGAATTTTCATTTTGTGTGCATGGTTTCTATTTCTCTGCTAAGACTTTTTTGCATTCATTGCTAGGATATTTACTTCTGTATCATCGAAAAAAAGTTGTAAGAGCTACTAGATATAACAGTAGTACTATTAACTATTTCTTACTAGTTCTTTTCCCTTCTTCTGACCTGCTCCTCCAACCATTTAGAAGGCTAAAAACTTCAGCTAGTGAAGGGGGAGAGGTAAGGCAGAGTGAGAAAGAGAGAAGTGCTCCTATCTAACCTCAAGTTTCCAATTCACGTTCAAATCCACACTTGCAGTATGAGAAGCTTTAAATTGGATGGAAAGGCCAGTGGGGGGCTGACATTTCACCCATGACCCAAATGGTTCTATTAGGCTGATGCTAAATGTTTGGGTTACTACCTTAAGATTTACCTTGGAAATCTTTCTTTATGTTTTCCTCTTTGTCTCCAAACAGCTCTTGTTTTAATCATCTGACCAGCCTATGTTTGCAAATGTGTTTTAGGTTGTGGCCCAGGCAGTGTTATTCATGTGTATGAACACAGCTGGAATCTTCATCAGCTACCTGTCAGACCGGGCCCAGCGCCAAGCCTTCCTGGAGACGCGGAGGTGTGTGGAGGCCAGGCTACGCCTGGAGACGGAAAACCAAAGACAGGTACCAATTGGAAAGGCCTAGTGTCTGAGTTACATGGAGCTTTTTTCCTCCCCAAACACATCCTGACTTCAAGTGTTTTCTTCAGGTTTGTGTCATGGATTCCAGAGTCTAAAATAGTTATGTTAAACTTATAGCTCAAAGCAGGTTGGTCTTGTTTCCCACATTCGATTAAATGTTGTCTACAAGAAATAAAATGATTTGTCACCAAGTGCTTTTCTGACACTTTGACATCTGTGTTTGTGAACAAGGCCATGGTTCCTAAAAGCCATTAACATTCTCATTTTTGACCCTCTTTTTTTGAAACTGTGAACTCTTATTTGAAATAAATATTTTCATTACATACCAAATCATAGTAAGCTTATGGAAGAATCTTGTACATGTGTAGTTCCCTATACCTCATCCTGATTTTCAGAAGAGATTCCAGAACACAACAAATTTTGTGGAACGTGATACCAATCCTAGGAAGGGGATGCAGTAGGGAAAACAGGTTGTGTTGGGTCAGAGACCAGGTGTTTTCAGTTTGAAGAGATCGAAATGAAGATTCTTGGACATCCCGATTGGGTAGTTGTTAAAAGGATTTAAAAAATAGCTTTGGCCCTAAATTATATGTTTCCCCAAAATGAAATCAGCTTTCAAAAAATAAAGATTTGCCCCATGAAAATTATTCATGTGATATTCAAAATTCATGCCTATCTTTGCCTCTGATTGCAGTTTTCAAAGAGGGGTAGCAGGAATATATGGAAAAAATTGGTTATGGAATCAACATATAATCTCCTAAATATATATGCTCTTGGGAATTCTATGCTCAACAGATATATTAGTGTTATCACCCGAGGCTCTCATCTCTAGATACACACTTGTTATATTAAGCTTTATGCCATAATAGTTTGAGAAACTACTAAAAAGTGCCACATTGTCTTCAGCTTAATTTGATCAAATCATCAGTAAAACATGGGTCTTTGAAGTGAGTGAAGCCAGGTCTGTGTGATCATGGATGGGCCAAAACTCAAGTCCCACTGCCATATGTCATTGCCAGGGGCACAGAGAAAACTACTGAATTTCCAGACCCTACGTGGACTTCACAGGAATCAGAGCTAGGAAATTTTTTAAATTAATGTCTGGAATACTTATGCAACCTCATAATAGATTTATTATAATTGTCCTGAATATCCCTATAAAATAATTTAGAAAAATAACTTGAAATCACCTTGTGCAATCAACACCAGCATCTCCCAGGATAAAATGTTTTGTTCCTCAGCAAAACAGAACAGTTGCCAGACTGGCACGTCACTCTTTCCATGGGATGCCTGCCAATTCAGAGAATACTGCTGCATTAATAATTTATTTGACTGTTCTTGATGCCCTATTGCAATGAGAACGGCAATTGTGGGTGAGATGTCTGGGAAGCTCAGGCTTTTATTTAATGTTTATGAAATATTGGAGGTCCTACAAATGATTGCTTTATCATACCCATAAGACTTTTCTTCTTTTCCCGTCCTTCAAGTTGAGTGTCTTGGAGTCCCTGTGATGTAGTCATCCCACATGCCAGAAGGACCTTCCTCCGTCCTTTAGATAAGCTTTATTTTTTTAAGCTGGTGGAACAAGGAAGGAAAGGATACTATACAGGGAGGAGAACAAGTGACAGCTGGAATGTAGGAACAGTCGCTAGAGTTCATCCACAGCCGTCTTACCCTCTGGTGGGGTCACCAAAACCAGTGAACTCCCTGTTCTGGTTCCTCATCCATACATGGGGCAGGATCTTTCTTTCCAGCTTTGTGTTTCCCTCAAGTGAGATAAGGTGTATAAATCAATACAAAATTATAAGTCAGGGGGCACCTCGGTAGGTCAGTTAGTTGAGAAACCAACTCTTGGGTGTCAGCTCAGGTCATGATCTCAGGGTAGTGAGATCAAGCCCTGCATCAGGCTGCATGCTTAGTGCAGAGTCCGCTTGGGTTTCTCTCTCCCTCTCCCTCTACCCCTCCCTTCCTCTCTCTCTCTCTCTTTCTCAATAATAAAATCCTAAAAAAATTTATAAGTCAGCCTCATTAAAAGAAAAAACTGTCTTTTGGTGGAATACTCTTCGTTCTAAATATACAGCAAAATATGTTATAAGTTGTTATAGCCCTGTGCTCACCATTATAATAACGTGTTTCTGGTATATTGACCATGCCCTGCCCCCAGAGGCAGTAGCTAAGCTAGCGGGCTCTGTATCATTCAATGCTAAGTTTCCTTTCCTTTGACATGTGGTCTCTGCTTAAGGTCTCTGTTGTCTCTGAGAACTTCCTCAGTGGTAGATGGGCAGAGAAGGCTTTCCAATGAGACTGCTCAGGATTTGACATCTTTGGTGAATTAGTTACTGTCTTAGTGAGCTCAAGCAAGCTCTGAGCTTTAGTTTTTCCATCTGTAGCATGGGAATGATGATACCCTTCCTGAAGAGGCATCTTAATGAGAAGTAATGTATGTAGTGCTCTTGCAGCTCAGTGAAGTTTCTATTAGCATGATTGTGCAGAATGATTTCTATGAGTCAGCCAACAGAGTTCAATGCCAGGAGGACTCCTGTGAGAACACATTATGGGTTGGCTTGTCTCACTTGAAACCCCAAGTGAAAGTTAACTCATTTGGAGGGAAATCAGGATGGTGGTTTGACTTTGGTTTCCAGCGGTCAGAGCTCAGCATTAGGCTCCATATCTGTTAAAATATCGTGTGTCATTAACAAATCCAATCCCATTTACCTCTTATCAGAGCTAATTATAATACCATAACTGTTAGAAATTCTGTACCATGCAAAAGAGACGCTATAAGGGCCTGAGTGACAGCGGATCCTTTTTCCTTGGGAAATTATCCCAGAGGAGACTAAACCGCATTTTTTGGTACTTATAAAAGTATAGAATTAGGAGGGCTTATTGCACATAAACATTGAAGTTTTGTGGGATTTTTCAAGACCTGGCTTTATTTCATGGTAGGATACAAAGGAAATATTTAAATGACATACTTTGTTCAATCATGAATTAATTTATTTGAGAACCTATTATGTGCCATGAACTTTACTGGACATTGGGAACATAACAGTGACTAGCACTTGGTTCCTGGTCTTCCAGAGGTTACCAGGTATGGAAAAGGATGGCTACCCAGATGCCTCAAACCTAGAAGCAGGCTGAAGCAGGCTGATGGAAGCCTACCTAAAAGAAATGATGCCTGAGTTGCTGTATGAGTAGGATTTAGCTCAGCGGAAGAAGCAGTGAAGATTGCTACATAAGGGTCTAACCATACAAACATCCTGAAAGAAGGGAGAACACAGTTTGTTGGGACAGTTATGAGCACTCCCATGATGACTTCTCCCATCATTCTCTATTTACTCTCCATCCATTCTTGGTGGGGTTACAGAGACAAGTCAGTCCCAGTCTGCACTCTGGAGAGGGCCTGGAGGATGAATAGAACTTTATTATTGGAAGAGAGGGAAGAAAGAATTAGCAAAGATACTGATGACAGCAACATGGACAGCAACATGGGAAAGTAGGCGTCCTCGACACCCTAGCAAAGTTACGTACTTTCTTCAGTGGCATACCACTGTGCTCATTTTCCGTTCAGTATATATTTATTGAGTGTTAACTATGCACTGATATAGCTCCCTGCTGGGCATACCAAAATGAAGAAAATCTGTTGCCCACCTCTGTTCCACCATGGAACACTGGACCTCGATCACTGCATGCCTGTTACCCTGTTAAGGTAACTGACCCCTTAAGAGTGACCGATGGCTCATTCCTCTATATAGCCCACCAGCAGTTCCTGAAAACCAGCATGGAATGGATGATTATAAAATGACCGAGATTGTCAGTATTTAATGGTGGTTACCAATAATTTTTCCAAAGAAAATTGCCAAGCAGTAGTTAGAGGCTAAGTGGCACATGAGCCCTCTTGCTTGGCAGGTCCCATAGTATGATGATATGCTTGAGGCCCAGGGAAAGAGGCTTTTTCCTGGGATAACCTGAGGTTGGGTGTGTGGGTCTATCGTTGAGAGCAAGCAGGTAGGTCTCTTCAAAGAAGGTTTTGGGGTTTTTTTGCATTTTATTTTATTTTATTTTACTTTGATGTAGTGATCCACGATTCATTGTTTGCGTATAACACCCAGTGCTCCATGCAGTACACGCCCTTCTCAATACCCATCACCGGGCTAACCCGTCCCCCTCCCCCCGCCCCTCTAAAACCCTCAGTTTGTTTCTCAGAGTCCATAGTCTCTCATGGTTCGTCTCTCCCTCCAATTCCGCCCCCTTCGTTTTTCCCTTCCTTCTCCTAATGTCCTCCCTGCTATTCCTTATGTTCCACAAATAAGTGAAACCATATGATCATTGACTTTCTCTGCTTGACTTATTTCACTTAGCATCATCTCCTCCAGTCCCATCCATGTGGATGTAAAAGTTGGGTATTCAGCCTTTCTGATGCCTGAGTAATATTCCATTGTATATATGGACCACATCGTCTTTATCCATTCGTCTGCTGAAGGACATCTCAGCTCTTTCCACAGTTTGGCTATTGCGGACATTACTGCTATGAACATTGGGGTGCATATGGCCCTTCTTTTCACTACATGTGTGTCTTTGGGACAAATATCCAGTAGTGCAATTGCTGGGTCATAGGGTAGCTCTGTTTTTAATTTTTTGAGGCACCTCCACACTGTTTTCCAAAGTGGCTGTACCAACTTGCATTCCCACCAACAGTGTAAGAGGGTTCCCCTTTCTCCACAACCTCTCCAACACTTGTTGTTTCTTGCCCTGTCCATTTTTGCCATTCTAACTGGTGTAAGGTGGTATCTCAATGTGGTTTTGATTTGAATTTCCCTGATGGCTAATAATGATGAACATTTTTTCATGTGTCTGTTAGCCATTTGTATGTCTTCTTCAGAGAAGTGTCTTTTCATATCTTCTGCCCATTTTTTGACTTGATCATTTGTTTTTTGGGTGTCGAGTTTGAGTTCTTTATAGATCTTGGATACCAGCCCTTTATCTGTAGCGTCATTTGCAAATCTCTTCTCCCATTCTGTGGGTTGCCTCTTTGTTTTGTTGACTGTTTCCTTTGCTGTGCAGAAGCTTTTTATCTTGATGAAGTCCCAAAAGTTCATTTTTGCTTTTGTCTCACTAGCCTTTGGAGATGTATCTTGAAAGACGTTGCTGTGGCCGATGTCAAAAAGGTTACTGCCTATGTTCTCCTCTAGGATTTTGATGGATTCCTGTCTCACATTGAGGTCTTTCATCCATTTTGAGTTTTTCTTTGTGTATGGTGTTAGAGAATGGTCGAGTTTCATTCTTCTGTATATAGCTGTCCAATTTTCCCAGCACCATTTATTGAAGAGACTCTTTTTTCCATTGCATATTTTTTCCTGCTTTGTCGAAGATTATTTGACCATAGAGTTGAGGGTCCATATCTGGGCTCTCTATTCTGTTCCATTGGTCTATATGTCTGTTTTTGTGCAGTACCATGGTGTCTTGGTGATCACTGCTTTGTAATATAGATTGAAATTGGGCAACGTGTTGCCCCCAGCTCTGTTTTTCTTTTTCAATATTTCCTTGGCGATTTGGGGTCTTTTCTGATTCCACACAAATTTTAGGATTGTTTGTTCCAGCACTCTGAAAAACATCATTGGAATTTTGATCGTGATGGCATTGAAGGTATAGTTTGCTCTGGGTAGCATAGACATTTTAACAATGTTTATTCTTCCAATCCATGAGCATGGAATGTTTTTCCATCTTTTTGTGTCTTCTTCAATTTCTTTCATGAGTGTTCTGTAGTTCCTAGAGTATAGATTCTTTACCTCTTTGGTTAGGTTTATTCCGAGGTATCTTAAGGATTTTTTGTGCTATTGCAAATGGAATCCTTTCTCTAATTTCTCTTTCTACAGTTGCATTGTTAGTGTATAAGAAAGCAACTGATACAAAATCAATGCACAGAAATCAGTTGCTTTCAAACTAGGTTTTTAGCTTCTTGAAGGTGGTTCTCAACATCTTTCCTTCCCATAGCCACGGCACAGTGCCAGGCAGAAACTACTGAATGGATCCAAATTTTGACATGTTTCATTTAGATTGGCATCAAGAGGTTGAGCACATATTGGCTCTTTCCTTTGGGGAGGCAAGGGTATTGCCTTTTTTAAAAATAATTTTATCCCCAGTTGTAACCAGCACAGCACATACTAAACATCTAGCTGGTCTCTTGGTCTCCAGCTTCTCTTCCTCCAATCTGTTCTTTCCAAATCCCTGGTCTGGTTTAGAGCCAGTATGAGATAGAGGTTAAGAGCTAAACCTTCAATGTTTGGAAGATCTGGATTCCAATCCTATTTTCTTTGCTTCCTGGCCTTGGAAATGTATGTAAACTATTCCCTTGGGAGACCTTGACTTTGTCGGTTTAAGATGAGCATGATGATTTTGCCTTCCTCCAAGGGTTGTGGTGAGGGTTAAGGATGAAATTAACCGAGGCAGGGGATATACTCAAGCTATATGAAAGAGGATGCTGTGATGATAATGACATTGATGTCACTCTTGTCTGCAAGAAAACCCTTCAGTGGCCACGTTCCCTCCCAGACAAAATCCAAACCCCCACATGGGGCCCAACAGCCCTCCACTTTCTAGCCCCCATTGTCTCTCCCCAGATTCTTCCCCACTCCCTCTCCATTCTTGCAATACCATAGGACCATCAGCTCCCTGAACTGCTGTTCGATGGCCCTGTGCTCTGTGGTTCTCTCGGCCTGGAAAGCCCACCTCCCTCCTAATGTCTTCACCCTGAAAATTCTGCACCAGGATCCCTTCCTCCATGAGGCTTGCTTTTCATCTTTCCAAGTTGTATGGAAATGCTTTGCTCGTGCTTCCAGCATGCTTTAAAGTTAACTCTGTTATAGAGCCTGTCACACTTTATGACATTTGCTAGCCTGAGTGTCTCTCTACCCTCCATGGCCAGTACAGACTACTTAGAGGCACCTGCTCTTTCCAATTCATCTGATTCTCCTGGCATTTACCCAGCACAATGGCTGGAATATAAGATCTTCTGATTAATGTCTATTTAACTCAGTTATATTGAATTCAAACTTTGGCTCCTGGCCTTATTTCTACCTAAGCGAGGGTTGTGTTGTAATAATTCTCCTATGTAAAAGGAAAGGGACTTTGTGCTCCTTGTGACCCCCATGAATAACGGTTGGGGGAGGACACTTACCCAATTCAGGATAGACTGGGACAGCCTGAACACATGTCTTACACAGACCTGTTAGGGGAATTTTCCATCTAGAAGCTGAATCTTAGAACATCTATCTTTGGGGAGCTGAATTCTAATTATTGTAGTTACTGTAATCCCATTTCTCCTCCCAAATGATCCAGTGGCCCATGTTTATTTTAAATATTAAAATGAATTAATTGTTTTTCTTTTAGTTTGAGAATTACCGAAACCCGCTTATGGTAATCCTGGCATTTCGAGGTGTCTCAGAAGCTCCGGGTGCACTGGAATAAAGTTTCTGATGATGCCATATGTTGCAGCAGCAGGAAGATTATTATTAAATGCAGCAGATGTTTTAGCTGTTTTAAAGCAATTCTGTTTAACTTAAACGTCTTCGTTAGACAACATTGGTATAAACTAGTGGTTAGGACAATAGTTTGGGTGAGAAAGTTAGGTTTCCTACTTGAGTTCTGAGTTGTTTGGCTCATATTTGTGCCCTACAGAATTGTTTTTAAAGTTACAGATAACTAAGTAAGGCAGTGCCTTGTCGTTCGTTCATTCATTTATTCATTCATTTAAAGTTGACCTGAAAATGCCAGAATCTCAAAATATTTGGATTTTCTGCTCCAACTTGCTCTCTTCCCATTATATTCCAAAAAACCTCTTGAGTCTCCTATCATCAAGCCATTTTTCTACTGTTTTCCATCTATTGCCTTTAGGACTACCCATGTACTGTCCGCCATGCTCATCCTTATCTTTTATTAATGATTTCATATTAACTGTTCTCTAGTGTATACTGGAATATTCTTGTTCTCCTAAACATTCTTCTTACCTTTTTACACTCATGCCTTTGCTTCTGCTCTTCTCCCTTCCTGGTCCAACACTCCTTTCATCACTAAACACTTGGCTCAGATGTCACCACCTCCACAAAGAGCCTCTCTTTTCTCCCCAACTGTGACTTCCATGAGTGTTGTGTGTGTGTATGTGTGTATTTCTTTATGGCGTTAATCTCCTTCTCCATTCTGCTGTGCTCTTGCTTCATTTTTCCTTCTACACTGTAAACTCATTGCAGATTGGATATATGTTTAAGTTGTGTGCCTCACAATCGCTCTGGATCCAGAAAGGGAGAAGCCCAAGCTGGGAAGAAAAGCAGAGACAATGACCATAATCATGAGTGCTGTCATTGTGTTTTCCCAGTAGTCTTTCATGCAGAACTACCTGTGAATAAATCCTCTCCTCTCGTGCTACGGTGTCCAGGGTCTTTGTCCTCCAAAACCAGGAGTCCAACCTCTCTTTGGCAGTTAGCAACTCCATCTTCCTGATCTTCTGGTCCAGCTTCTCCTTCTGTTATTCCTTCACATAAATGACTTCAGCCTTGGCAGAGTTGTGCCTCGAATTTAAAAAAATAAATCTCACTTCAAGGCATCTTCTTGATTATCTGACTCTTGCAAGTTTCTCCATCTCCATGCTATTTTTGTCATAGCGTCATTTCATTTCTTCTCATGGTTTCACTTTCATTTCCCTCAGGTATTTTGGGGATAAAGAGTGAAACGTTATTCCAGTCACCATCTTCCCCCAATATATAATGCTCTGCAACTCTGTTGTCCAGTTCCCGTGATGATGGGAAAATTTTAGAGCTGTATCATCCAGAAACCACCAGCCACATAGGACCACAGTGTAGAATGTGCAATGTGGTTAGTGTGACTGAGCAATTGATTATTAAATTTTAATAAATTTAAATAGCCATTGAACCACCGTTCTTGTCTCTTGTCTCTCCTGTGGTGAGTTATCGTGACTTCAACCATCACTTCTGGATTGTTCCACATCAGTATCTCTAACACCATGTTCTTTTCTGAGCTCCCCATGCCCATCATCAGTATCCTGCTGGGCAGCTTCATCTGCATGGTTTCACTGCCTCCACCTGTTCAGGATCCTCTCACCACTCCCAAAATGTACTTTGTTCTGATAGGACACATTTTTTTTTGACCTGATCCGTCCGAATCAACTGTGGCACCAATTCCTGTTGATGCTGTCTCTACCATATATGTACTAGCTGTCCCTGAATTTCTTTTTCTAATCTTGTTTAAGCCCTCCCACACTGGTTAGCTTTCTGATGGGTGTTAACCAGTTTCTAACTAGTGTGAACTGGTCTAGCCACCTGTAGGCACTTCACCCTGAGGTTCCTCTTGAGAAAGAAGCTGTCTTTGCATTTTCTTTATGATCTATGAAATCAGAGACACTGCAACATTATGACACCTCATGGAAATGAATGAAGCATGATCCACAGTTTTCTCTCCATCTATTCTTGTCCCTGTCCATCTTACAGAGAGGAGGATTCCTGTGTAATGTGTTTATTTTCCAGGTCTCTTTGTGGGGTGACAATGAGGATCCTCTCCTCCAACAGGGAGCCCACTCCTGCAGGCTACTTTTCTCCCCACAGTTAGCGCACCGAGGCAGTGAGCCCCACAGTGGCCCAGCTGCCCTCTCTTTGCCTGGAGATCTGTAGCCAGTACAGAAATAAGGCATAGAACCCCATGTTCACTCACTTTGCAGCCACAGTCCCAATCCCTTTGCCAGCAAGGCCAGTGTCTATTATGATTCCTGTATACTTCAGCTGTCTATTTCTCAGCTGGTTCTTCTGAGAGGTGAGACATGTGACTAATTCACATCTGAGAGCCCTACCCCAGTGTAACATCTGTCAGGATCATCATCTTAGTGTCCCCATTTTTTATTTTTATTTTTTTTGAGAAAGACACTTTTTTTACTTTTTTTTTATTATGTTATGTTAATCACCATGCATTACATCATTAGCTTTTGAGGTAGTGTTCCATGATTCATTGTTTGTGTGTAACACCCAGTGCTCCATGCAGTACGTGCCCTCTTTACTACCCATCACCAGGCAAACCCATCCTCCCACCCCCCTCCCCTCTAGAACCCCCAGTTTGTTTCTCAGAGTCCATAGTCTCTCATGGTTCGTCTCCCCCTCCGGTTTCCCCCCTTCATTTTTCCCTTCATGCTATCGCCCTTTTTTCTTTTCTTAAACATATAAGGTATTATTTGTTTCAGAGGTACAGATCTGTGATTCAACAGTCTTGCAGACTTCACAGCAATCACCATAGCACATACCCTACCCAATGTCTATCACCCAGCCACCCCATCCTTCCCACCCCCTACCACTCCAGCAACCCTCAATTTGTTTCCTGAGATTAAGAATTCCTCATATCAATGAGGTCTTATGATACATGTCTTTCTCTGATTGACTTATTTCGCTCAGCTTAATACCTTCCATTTCCGTCCACATCATCACAAATGGCACGATTTCATTCCTTTTGATGGCTGCATAATATTCCACTGTATATATATACCACATCTTCTTTATCCATTCATCTGTCGATGGACATCTTCGCTCTATCCATAGTTTGGCTATTGTGGACATTCCTGCTATAAACGTCGGGTTGCACGTACCGCTTCGGGTCCCTACATTTGTATCTTTGGGGTAAACACTCAGAAGTGTAATTGCTGGGTCGTATGGTAGCTCTATTTTCAACTTTTTGAGGCACCTCCATACTATTTTCCGGAGCGGTTGCACCAGTTTGCATTCCCACCAACAGTGTAGGAGGGTTCCCCTTTCTCCGCATCCCTGCCAATATCCTGTCATTTCCTGACTTATTAATTTTAGCCATTCTGACTGGTGTGAGGTAGTATCTCATTGAGCTTTTGATTTGGATTTCCCTGTTGCTGAGTGATGTTGAGCACTTTTTCATATGTCTGTTGGCTATTTGGATGTCTTCTTTGGAAAAATGTCTGTTCATGTCTTTTGCCCATTTCTCGATTGGATTATTTGCTCTTTGGGTGTTGAGTTTGATAATTTCTTTATAGATTTTGGATGCTAGCCCTTTATCTGATATTTCATTTGCAAATATCTTCTCCCATTCTTTCGGTTGTCTTTTGGTTTTGTGGACTGTTTCCTTTGCTGTGCAAAAGCTTTTTATCTTGATGAAGTCCCGATAGTTCATTTTGCCCTTGCTTCCCTTGCCTTTGGCAATGTTTCTAGGAAGAAGTTGCTGCGGCTGAGGTTGAAGAGGTTGCTGCCTGTGTTCTCCTCTAGGATTTTGATGGACCCCTGTCTCACATTGAGGTCTTTCAACCATTTGGAGTCTATTTTTGTGTGTGGTGTTAGGAAGTGCTCCAGGTTCATTCTTCTGCATGTGGCTGTCCAATGTTCCCAACACCGTTTGTTGAAGAGACTGTCTTTTTTCCATTGGACATTCTTTCCTGCTTTGTCGAAGATGAGTTGACCATAGAGTTGAGGGTCCATTTCTGGGCTCTTGATTCTGTTCCATTGATCTATGGGTCTGTTTTTGTGCCAGTACCATTCTGTCTTGATGATGACAGCTTTGTAATAGAGCTTGAAGTCCGGAATTGTGATGCCACCAGGTTTGCTTTTCTTTCTCAACAGTCCTCTGGCTATTTGGGGTCTTTTCTGGTTCCATACAAGTTTTAGGATTATTTGTTCCATTTTTTTGAAAAAAGTGGATGGTATTTTGATAGGGATTGCATTGAATGTGTAAATTGCTCTAGGTAGCATTGACATCTTCACAATATTTGTTCTTCCAATCCATAAGCATGGAACGTTTTTCCATTTCTTTGTGTTTTCCTCAATTTCTTTCATGGGTATTTTATAGTTTTCTGAGTACAGATTCGTTGTCTCTTTGGTTAGATTTATTCCTAGGAATCTTATGGTTTTGGGTGCAATTGTAAATGGGATCGATGCCTTAATTTCTCTTTCTTCTGTCTTGTTGTTGGTGTATAGGAATGCCACTGATTTCTGTGCCTTGATTTTATATCCTGCCACATTACTGAATTCCTGGATGAGTTCTAGCAGTTTTGGGGTGGAGTCTTTTGGGTTTTCCACATAAAGTATCATATCATCTGCCAAGAGTGAGAGGTTGACGTCTTTGCCGATTCGGATGCCTTTTATGTCTTTTTGTTGTCTGATTGCTGTGGCTAGGACTTCTAATACTATGTTGAATAACAGTGGTGATAGTGGACATCCTTGCCGTGTTCCTGACCTTAGGGGGAAAGCTCTCCGTTTTTCCCCATTGAGAATGGTATTCACTGTGGGTTTTTCAAAGATGGCTTTTATGATATTGAGGTATGTATGCTCTATCCTTATACTCTGAAGAGTTTTGATCAAGAAAGGATGCTGTACTTTGTCAGATGCTTTTTCTGCATCTATTGAGAGGATCCTATGGTTCTTGTTCTTTCTTTTATTAGTGTATTGTGTCACATTGAGTGATTTGCAGATGTTAAACCAACCTTGCAGCCCGGGGATAAATCCCACTTGGTCATGGTGAATAATCCTTTTAATGTACTGTTGGATCCTATTGGCTAGTATTTTGGTGAGAATTTTTGCATCCATGTTCAAGGACATTGGTCTGTAATTCTCCTTTCTGATGGGGTCTTTGGTTTTGGGATCAAGGTAATGGTGGCCTCATAAAATGAGTTTGGAAGTTTTCCTTCCAATTCTATTTTTTGGAACAGTTTCAAAAGACTAGGTATTAATTCTTCTTTAAATGTTTGGTAGAGATCCCCTGGGAAACCATCTGGCCCTGGGCTTTTGTTTGTTGGGAGATTTTTGATGACTGCTTCAATTTCCTTAGTGGTTATAGGTCTGTTCAGGTTTTCTATTTCTTCCTGGTTCAGTTTTGGTAGTTGATACATCTCTAGGAATGCATCCATTTCATCCAGATTATCTAATTTGCTGGCCTAGAGTTGCTCATAATATGTTCTTATAATTGTTTGTATTTCTTTGGTGTTGGTTGTGAGCTCTCCTCTTTCCTTCATGATTTTATCTATTTGGGTCCTTTCTCTTTTCTTTTTGATATGTCTGGCCAGGGGTTTATCGATCTTGTTAATGCTTTCAAAGAACCAGCTACTAGTTTCGTTGATCTGTTCTACTGTTCTTTTGGTTTCTATTTCATTGTTTTCTGCTCTGATCTTGATTATTTCTCTTCTCCTGCTGGGTTTACGCTTTATTTGCTGTTCTTTCTCCAGCTCCTTTAGGTGTAGGGTTAGGTTGTGTATTTGAGACCTTTCTTGTTTCTTGAGAAAGGCTTGTATTGCTATAGACTTTCCTCTTAGGACTGCCTTTGCTGCATCCCAAAGACATTGAACAGTTGTGTTTTCATTTTCATTGGTTTCCATGAATTTTTTTAATTCTTCTTTAATTTCCTGGTTGACCCATTCATTCTTTAGTAGGTTGCTCTTTAGCCTCCATGTATTTGAGTTCTTTCTGACTTTCCTCTTGTGATTGAGTTCTAGTTTCAAAGCACTGTGGTCTGAAAATATGCAGGGAATGATCCCAATCTTTCGGTACCAGTTGAGACCTGATTTGTGAGCTAGGATGTGATCAATTCTGGAGAATGCTCCATGGGCACTAGAGAAGAATGTATATTCTATTGCTGTGGGATGGAATGTTTTGAATATATCTGTGAAGTCCATTTGCCCCGGTGTGTCATTTAAAGTCTTTATTTCCTTGTTGATCTTTTGCTTTGATGATCTGTCCATTTCAGTCGGGGGACTGTTAAAGCCCCCCACTATGATTGTATTGTTGTCGATGTGCTTCTTTGGCTTATATCATTGGCTGCTCCCATGTTAGGGGCATAGATATTTACAATTGTTAGATCTTTTTTGGATAGACCCTTCAAGTATGATATAGTGTCCTTCTTCATCTCTTATTATAGTGTTTGGTTTAAAATCTAATTTGTCTGATATAAGGATTGTCACCCCAGCTTTCTTTTGCTGTCCATTAGCATGGTAAATGGTTTTCCACCTCCTCACTTTCAATCTAGGGGTGTCTTTGTGCCTAAAATGAGTCTCTCGCAGACAGCATATAGATGGGTCTTGTTGTTTTTTATCCAATCTGATAGCCTGTGTCTTTTGATTGGGGCATTTAGCCCATTTACATTCACGGTAACTATTGAAAGATAAGAATTTAGTGTTTTTGTATTGCCTGTAAGGTGACTGTAACTGTATATTGTCTGTGTTCCTTTCTGGTCTATGTTGCCTTTAGGCTCTCTCTTTGCTTAGAGGACCCCTTTCAATATTTCTTGCAGGGCTGGTTTCGTGTTTGCAAATTCCTTTACTTTTTGTCCTGGAAGCTTTTTTATCTCTCCTTCTATTTTCAATGACAGCCTAGCTGGATATAGTATTCTTGGCTGCATATTTTTCTCATTTAGTGCTCTGAAGATATCATGCCAGTCTTTTCTGGCCTGCCAGGTCTCTGTGGATAGGTCTGTTGCCAATCTAATGTTTCTACCATTGTAGGTTACATATCTATTGTCCCGAGCTGCTTTCAGGATTTTCTCTTTTTCTCTGAGACTCGTAAGTTTTACTATTAGATGTTGGGGTCTTGACCTATTTTTATTGATTTTGAGGGTGGTTCTCTGTGCCTCCTGGAGTTTGATGCCTGTTTCCTTCCCCAAATTAGGGAAATTCTCTGCTATTATTTGCTCCAATATAACTTCTGCCCCCCTCTCTCTTTCTTCTTCTTCTGGGATCCCAATTATTCTAATGTTGTTTCATCTTATGGTATCGCTTATCTCTCGAATTCTGCCCTCGTGATCCAGTAGTTGTTTATCTCTCTTTTTCTCAGCTTCTTTATTTTCCATCATTTGGTCTTCTATATCACTGATTCTCTCTTCTGCCTCATTTATCCTAGCAGTTAGTGCCCCCATTTTTGATTGCACCTCATTAATAGCCTTTTTGATTTCAACTTGGTTAGATTTTAGTTCTTTTATTTCTCCAGGAAGAGTGTCTCTAATAACTTCCATGCTTTTTTCAAGCCCAGCTAGTATCTTTAAAATCGTCATTCTGAACTCTAGTTCTGACATCTTACTAATGTTCATATTGATTAGGTCCCTGGCAGTTGGTACTGCCTCTTGTTCTCTTTTTTTGAGGTGATTTTTTTTTGTCTTGTCATTTTGTCCAGAGGAGAATAGATGAATGAGAGAACAAAATGCTAACAGGGTAACAACGACCCCAGAAAAATATACACTAAACAAATCAGAAAAGACCTGAAACGGGGAGAAGAAAGGGAAAGAAAGAAGAAAGAAAAAGATAAAAACAAACTTAAAAAAAAATATGATCAAATATGATCAGCCTGGTGCATAGATCAGTGCCACACACTAGATTTTGGGCGTATTTTGGTCTGTTAGAAGAAAGTGCCTCCCAAAATTTTAAAGAAAGAGAAACATATATGTACAAAAATAAGGGTAAATATGATGAAAGGATGGAATACGACTGTAAAGATGAAAATTATAAAAGATTTTATAAAAGGAATTGACAAGATAAGAAGTTGGTTGAAAAAAGAAAGAAGAGGATTTAAGAAAAAAAAGGGGGGGGAGAATGTGATTAGGCAGGAGACCAGAACAAAGCCATACACTAGAGTTTAGTGTATATTTTGGTCTTTTAGAAGTAACTAGATCCCAAAATTTCAAAGAGAGAACAACTTATATATATATACCAAAGATATGGTTAACTACTGTGAAGGGGTAGAATATGACTCTAAAAATGAAAAATGAAAAAGATTTTTTTAAAAAAGGAATTGATAAGATGTTGGTTGAAAAAGAGAAAAAGATAAATTAAAAAAAAATAAAGAAAGTTAAAAAAAATTAACTTTGAAAGACTAAAGAATCATGGTAAAAAAGCCATGAATTCTATGTGCAGTATTCCCCTAGCGCTGGAGTTCTGCCATCCTCATTGATCGGTAAACTTGGTCTTGGCTGCCTGTTCTTGCTTATCTTCTGGGGGAGGCGCCTGTTGCTGTGGTTCCCAAATGTCTTTGCCGGAGGCAGAATAGCCCCGCCCTTGTCGGTACAGCCTAAGTAATCTGCTCAGGTTTGCTCTCGGGAACTTTTGTTCCCTGCCAGCTTTCCGTACAGCTTTGGAGGATGAGAGTGAAAACAGCGGCCTCCCAAACTCCGCCCCAGAGGAGCCGAGAACTCGGGGCCCCGCTCCTCAGTGCGCCCCTAGAGCAAAGCACTCAATCACTCCCATCTCCCCAGTCTCCGGTGGCATTCCATGCTCACCCGGCCTGTGACCCAGCGTTTCTATCTCTGGCACCCGACCCCGTGTGGAGTCTCCAAACCCAGCAGATCCCTGCGGTGAGCTCCACGTAGCTCCTCTGGCGGGGGGGAGTCTCCCCGGATCTGCCGCTTATTGAGTCCCTGCTGGAAGAGCAGTGGCCCGACTGTGCGCCCCCCCGAGCTGAAAGCCTGTTTCTCGGCCCCGTCTCTGCAGCCGGCTTCCCCGCTCCGATACCTGGGAGCTCTGCTGCACTCAGGCACCCCCGGTCTTTCTGTGACCCCGAGGGTCCTGAGACCACACTGTCCCTCGAGGGTTCCACCCCCCCACTTAGCCGCTGGAGCGACGTCCCCCAGTGGAGCTGACTTCTAAAAGTTCCGATTTTGTGCTCCGCGGCTCTATCACTTGCCAGAAGCGGCCAAAGGAGGCCCCCTCCCCTGCCGTCTATCTTCCCCCAAACATTGCCTTGGATTCACTTCTCTGCACGTCCTACCTTCCAGAAATCTGTCGCTTTTCTGTTCAGAGAGTTGTTGCTATTGTTTTCTTCGATCTCCTCTTGAGTTCGTAGGTGTTCAGAATGGTTTGATCCCTATGCAGCTGAATTCCTTGGACCAGAAGAAATTCAGGTCTCGCACTCCTTCACCATCGTGCGCCTCCCCCCGTCCCCATTTTTTTAAAAGATTTTATTTATTTGAGAGAGAGGGAGAGAATCCACAAGTAGGAGGGAGGGGCAGAGGGAGAAGCGGTGTCCCCCACTGAGCAAGGAGCCTAACTCGGGGCTCTATCCCTGGACCCCGGGATCACGACCTGAGCCAAAGGCAGATGCTTTACTGACTGAGCCACCCAGGCATTCTCTTTTTTTCCATTTGATTATATAAGCCTTTACAGTAAAGCTCCCCATTGATTGCTACTACCCACACAATACAATCCAATTCATTTACCCAACATTATAGTCCATCCACTACTTGGCCCAGCCCGACTTTTCAATCGTTTTACTTACTAACTCCATTCTCGTACTCCACCCAGACCAGCAAACATGCCCCACGCTTCTGTGCCTTTGACTTTTTGCTGGATGTCCCCTGCTCACCCTCCAGATCCAGCCTTTACCCTTCTCTGCCTTCTCAGTGCCCCTGAAGGCTAACTTTTATGGATGCATCAACAAGCTCAATACCATCTAGCTTCTGGTTGGGTTTGGCCAATGTGAAGTACAGAATGAAGATGGGAGGGCAATGAGGTCAATGGCTTTATCTCCTCATCAGCCTGGCCAAGCTGTGAAATGAGAATGGCTACATTTCTCTACCAAGGGCCACAGCTTCTCTCAGGCTCCCCTGTCCTCCCGCTACAGGATTTGCCAGGTTCCAAGAGTATTTGTAGATTCACTCTTTCTAGCCTTAGGATGTTTTACCATTCATTGTTGGGTTCCTTAACTCTTCATTAAGGTCTCTTCTGTTACCCTTTTTGAAGTACCAGTTGTGTCCTGCTGGGACCCTGAATTACAAGTTGCTATTGCTTCCTTTGGGTGAGATGCCCTGCTGCCCTCCCTCACTCCCTGTACATGTGAGGCAGTTTAGGAGAGCTGGAAAGACAAGGAGTCAGAAAAACTGCCCTGCCCAACATGGTAACCACCAGCCACATGTGGCTATTGAGCACCTAAAATACCCTTCATCTAAATTGAGACGTGCTGTGAGAATAAAATACATACCAGCGTTTGAAAAGGATACCAAAAACAAAAGGAATGTAAACTATTTCCTTAATAACTTTTTAACTATTGGTTACATGTTGATTACACACCAAAATAATATTTGGGCTATGTTTGATTAAATAGAATATACTATTGATGTGAGTTTCAACTGTTTATTTCTACTTTTTAAAATGCATACACTAGGGATTTTGAAACGCGGCTCACACGATATTTCCACTGGACGGGGCTGCCCTCGATGCTCCTCCCATTTCCATGATGGGACCGAGCAAGTTGTTGAACCCCTTTGTGTGTGAGCGTTCTCATCTCTCAATTAGAAATGATAAGTCCTGCCCTAACTCATGGTGGTGTTCTGAGAGACAATAACATAATGCCTGAAAAACTGTTATTTCAACTGTAAAGAACTCTACAAATGGTAGGGCTCTATCTATGAAAATCTCACCAACACCCCCTCTAGGAAGCTGGTGCTCAGACGTCCCCTCTAGGAAGCTCCCTCTGCTTTTCCCAGTCATGAGCTATGACTGGCATTCAGAGATTTTTAGTTAGCACGGTTTTTTTTTACACTTTGCCTGGTGTCTCGATTAGCACCATGATTCCCTCCAAGTGCTGGTAAGATGCTGAGTGGTGAACAGAGACCTCGTGTTAATAGCTTTGACCCTCTTGGAAGAGCTGACTTCACTCAAGGGTCTGTGTTTACCCCCTGTGGGTGGAACACCAGCTCTCGCATTCCATCTGGCTGCCTTGTTCTTTGTGATCCTCCCAGTACATTATTTGCATTTTCTGGCGCAGTGGAGAGAGTGTGAGCTCTGTAGAACAAACTTGGATTCAATTGCTAGTTCCAGCTCCATATCTGGGTGACCCTGGGTGTATCAGTTAAACTCTCTGAATTTTGGATCTTTCATCCATCAAAAATGATAATCCCTCTATCTCAAGGTTGCTGTGAGGAAATCAAGCTTATGGGTGAAAGTTGGATGTCATAGTTGGTCCTTGCACCTGGATCATATGCTGAACTTCATAGCAGAACACACTCTGATTCTAGTAACTATAGTTTTTTTTTCTTGCGGTTTGTGTTCTTATTCATATTTGCCATCCTGGGCAGTACTAATTCTAAATACTCCCCCTCTTCAAAGAGAGGCCATCACCCTGTGCTCATTTGCATACAATTAACATTTCCAAAGGCAGTTCCAATGGGAAAAATCAATCACCATCCCTGCCCTTAATACCTCTGATCCAGCCTGGAGAAGCTGAGGAGCAGCCAGAGAGCCAAATGGGTCCCTTTTATCTCATAAACCTGTCCAGGGAATTTTGACTAAAGAAATTGGAATTGGAAACCCAATACAGTCCAGCTATAAAATGCTGAAGGGAGGGCATGCTCTGTTGCCTGGATATAGTTGAAGGCACATCTCAAAAGTGGTAGGAGAATAGAACAGGGGAAAATAAAATAAGTGTTTTTAAAAAGTGATTCATGCGGGGTGCCTGGGTGGCTCAGTCGTTAAGTGTCTGCCTTCGGCTCAGGTCATGGTCCTGGGGTCCTGGGATGGAGCCCCACATTGGGTTCTCTGCTCCATGGGAAGCCTGCTTCTCCCTCTCCCACTACCCCTGCTATGTTCCCTTTCTTGCTGTGTCTCTGTCAGATAAATAAATAAAATCTTTAAAAAAAATGATTCATGCCTACAATAGCTTATTTCAGCTGGATTTGAGTACAGGTCCAGTGATGGGAATTCTGTATCCTCTATTTGGTATAAATTGCAGCCAAAATGGATTGGCCATAAAAGAGGACAAATAATTTAAGAATACTCTTAGAGCAGTCTGAGTACAGAACCATCCTAGAATTGTGTTTGTTTCTAATCTTTTGTAAATGTCTTGCCCACACCTAATTTGAGAGCAATATTTTAGAAGGAAACTAAGTATTTACAAAGTGTTCAATTTATTTTTCATAGAAACAAACGCTTGCTTTCTTTTCATGCTTATATTTTGTTGTTTACATTATACTCAATTTAATTTGGTGATAGCAATGGCAAGTATAACTCATATAAACAGATTTGGGAACAAACATTACTGCCTGTTCGTAGAGATAGGACATAACTGAGGGAGCAGACATGGGTGGTGGATGGCCAGGGCTTGATATGCGTATTTAGCATGTTGGAAGCCTCCATCAATCAGTTAAGTGGAGGTCTACTGTAATGCAATGACATTTTAAAAATTATTTATAAAAAAATCAAAGGAATCCAAACTGATCTTTTAAAAATATTGAAACTACTCTTGATTAGCGGGCAGAGTTTACAAAGTTGAGAGAGCCTGAGAACTCTGGTTTCAAGGCAAGAAGACACACAGAGACAAAGAGGAGAGACCCCTGGAGCAAGCGCCAAGAGCAGAAGGAGGCGGAGACTGGAATTGACAGATCTAGGACTCCATTTGGACTTGAGATTGGAGAGATGCACAAGCCAAGGAAAGCCAAGGACCGCTGGTACCCAGCAGAAGCTAGTAAAGTGGCATGGGGCCGTCTCTCTCTGAGAGCTCCTGGAAGGAACCAACCCCTACAGCTTGATTCCAGACTTCTGACCTCCAGAACTGTGAGAGAATAAATTGCTGCTGTGTTAAAACTGCCTAATTTTGTGGTGATTAGGAATCCAGTGCCAATTTCCATTGCCTTTGTTTTTAAGATTTTTTATTTATTTATTTGACAGAGAGATACACAGCAAGAGAGGGAACACAAGCAGGGGGAGTGGGAGAGGGAGAAGCAGGCTTCCCACGGAGCAGGAAGCCCGACCTTGGGCTCGATCCCAGGACCCTGGGATCACGACCTGAGCCGAAGGCAGACGCCCAACGACTGAGCCACCCAGGCGCCCCTGAGCCCCTCCACTGCCTTTAGAATCCAGTCCACTTCTTACCCCTGTCTTCACCTTAAACATTACCTGGATAGAATTAACAACAGCTAGTCCTTATAAAGCTTTTACTGTGTGCTGAATGCTGTATTATGATGCTCTTTACATATATAGGTGACCCTTCTTGAATAACACAGTGCATCCACTTACTACTCAGAGAAGGAGAACCAGCAGCCTGTGGAGCTGCTAGCTTCCAATGAAAACTTCAAGGGAAGCTTTCCCTTCATGGGAAGGCTCTTGCTGACAATGGGAGAGCCTGGGCAGGCCAAGGATAGTGTTGGGTTTTCAGCAAATTCTCTTTGCTTTTGTCACAGCCAAAGCATCCTGGGTCCTCCCAACTATTCTAAAGGCTCCAGCTTCGTGCCTACCTGCCCACCATGGCAACAAACTGATAATGACCTCAGAAGGTCATCTTCCAAGGTATGTGGTCCTCCTCCCAGAACATCTTTGTCCTGCCTGAGTTCCATTCTTAACAGGCTTCAGGCACAGATTGAGCCAGGGGCCATCCAGTACACTTGGTTGACTTCTTCCTTATTTAGGACTCAGTTAAGTCATCAAAATCCAATCAAAATTCCACATTAATTGACTTTTACTCAGAGCCTTCTTCAGAGCTTTCCTAATAGTAATAAGTGTTATTATCACTATTCCGGTTAGTGCATTAGGGAATGTAGACAAAACCCTGAGTTAGATGTCGGGAGTAAAATAAGATGAGATTTTGTAGATCGAATTTCTCATAATTAACTGGAGTTTGGTAAGCTTGGCACTTTCCAACTTACAGTTATATGTGGCATGTCTTATATCTCTTCACTAGAATCCAAGTTTCTTGATCAATGGAAGACTCATGTTTTCCCCCCTAATATCTAACTTGGTATTAAACACTTAGTATTGTACCAAATAAATAAAGTAATGACTGAATTAAGGAGCATTTTCCATGAATCCCTTCCCCAAATATGAGTATTATTGACAAATATTGAGGAATAATTTCCCTTTCCTCCTTAATCAGTTTGATGATAAATTCTGCAGTGGATTTCATTTACAACAGAGGGTGTTCCTGCTCAACTTTCTTCTCCATCAGCTCCTTTTCCTCTTTCCCCATTATCCAAGAGTCTACAGTTTAACTCGGTGGAAACCACCTCTTCTATTAATCACTGGAATGTAAATATTTCATCTTACACCTCTTGACTCTCCAACAGCTCAAAGCATTTCATTTCTCACATCTATTAACTTGTTACCTCTTTGAAACACACAAGAGGCAGGTAGTTCCCTGTACTGACTTTTATCCTAATGCCATTAATATTTTATGGCAATCATTTTTAGTCTCCGAGTCAAGTAGACTGCAAGCACAGTGAAGGTCATCCCTTGCTTTGCTCAGTGCATGCGTGAATGAGTAGCGGATGATATTCCACAATATATTATACAAACAGGTGGAAAAGCTTGCAACAGGAGAGTCAGCCCTGTGTGGTCCATTGCACCCACACAGAGCCTGGTGGATAGCACTCACTCACTAACAAATCTCGATGCCTGGATTTGTATCCGGGGGCTGCCACTTAACTCAATCCATGCCCTTGGGACAACTATCTGACTTCTCTAAGCCTCAGTTTCCACCTCTGTGAAATAGCAGGAAGAAATGTATCTTACTGTGTGGATGCCTTGTGAGTTGCTGTGAGGATGGAATGAGATAAATCATGGACAGAGCTTGACCCATAGTCTAAGTGCCAAGTAAGACCCGTTGTTGGCTGTGGGGTTGTCATTGTACTTGTCAGTCTTTTGAAACATTTGTTTTAATCATAAAGTAATACATCGCACAGAAAATGGAATCTTTGGACTACCCCAGGCTGAATTGATTTTAAGTAAGTAGAGGGAGGGACACACTGGTATAGTGGCAGTGTGGAAAAGTGGGGAAATCAAAGGCAGGCAGCCGAATTACACCTTATGTTGTAAGGAGTAGCTTGTGTTTGCCCTGAGTTCAAGGGGACTAATGAGTGAGCATTGCATGTATTTTCCAGGTAACCTTACTGATTATGATATTTTTTGTTTTTTCAAATATAAATGAGGAGGGTTTAATTGTTCTTTTCATGAGCGGAGAATGGGCATAAGCTCATAATTCAACACTGGGGTGAAAGTAACAATTCAGCTCAGCAGCCAGTTGGCTTTATAGCCTGGGAGGAAGGGGGTCACAGAGACCACATGCCCACACCTGATCTGAACAATTTCCCCGGCAGTTTTGTGGAGGTAGCAGCTGAGGGGCCACCAGCCACATTGCCCCTGCCGTGCCCTCTGGCCTCTGACTCCGTTTCATTTTTGGAGCTCAAGCATTGATAGCCACGCTTTTTTGAGATGCAGCAGAAGTGGGAAATGCAGCTTGGATTCTGCATTAATACATAGATTGGCCTCAAGCCGATCACTTTTCTGAGCCTTAGTTTCTTCACCTGTAAAATCGTTTTAATAATCCGTACCGGCAGTTCCTGGGTGGCTCAGTCGGTTGAGTGGCCAACTCTTGATTTTGGCTCAGATCATGATCTCGGGAGGTGCCTGGGTGGCTCAGTTATTAAGTGTCTGCCTTAATATCCGTATCCAGCTCCCTGCTCAGCAAGGAGTCTGATTCTCCCTCTCCCACTCCCCCTGCTTGTGTTCCCTCTCTTGATGTCTCTATCTCTGTCAAATAAATAAATAAAGTCTTTTTTTGAAAAGATCATGACCTTGGGGGTCCTGGGATTGAGCCCCCCTCTGGCTCTGTGCTCAGCAGGGAGTCTGCTTGGGACTCTCCCTCTCCCTTTGCCCCTCACCTCTGTGCATGTGGTCTCTCTAAAATAAATAAATAAATCTTTAAAAAAATAATTCCTACTTCATAAGATTCTTGTGACCATTAACTGAGTTGGTACATATGAAAGCTAAGTTTTGAACTGTAACCACATTTCAGATGAAAGTGACAATTTCTTCATTTTTTAACTGTTGTCTTTGAGGAGGGTATATAACCTCCTGATAATGCTGCATGCAAGGGGCTCCTTTTTTAAGTTTTAACTAATCTTTTAACTTCTCAATTAGAGCTACTTCAATTACCATCACACATACAATGTTCTTGAATAAATATGAAAAGCCCTGCTCAATATCAAGATAAAACATAAAGACGGTGTTTAAAAAAAATGTCCGTGGATGAGTGTCTAAAGCTCTTGTAAATTAATAATTACATAGATCACAGAATCATAACAATTGAATTAGAAACTAAGAACTCCCTGTGTTGGATTCTCATCATTTGGCCTTTAGCACAAATATACCCTTTAAGTAGGTTGCACAATTACATTGTGAATATATACGCTTACTCGGTTATTGTAGGTCTCCCGATTAAGAGTAATTCGGTAAAAATAGGGGTCTTATTAGTTTTGTGTTTCATTATATCTCCCAAACTTCAAAAGATGTTTATTGAATGAATGAATGTTTTCTGGGAAAGAAAGAAAAAAGAACCACTGTGTTGGAAACAGTGTTCACATAGCCTGGGAAGCATGCATTGTGGCAGTTATAGGCAAACGTCACAGCTGCATAGTAATACTTGCAGTGGGCAATAGTAATCGGTTGTATCTGTCCATATGCAGCCACGGGCTAGGTGGTGCTCCAACATGTCGGCATCTTCCAATATTTATAGTAATAAAAGTTTGCCTGCTCAGCACAAAAGACTGTTTGCCTGCTATGGTGAAGTATGCTTAATGAAGTTTAAGCTTCAAGACCGCTCATTTAAAAAGCTCTTCCAAGGCCCTCCAAAGGGCCTTAGTAAGTGTGTACTGACTACTTGTGGTGTGGAGGTTTTTTGTTTTGTTTTTTTAAGATTTTATTATTTGAGAGAGAGAGAGAGAGAGAGAGAGTGAGAGAGCACAAGCAGGGAGAGCAGCAGCAGAGGGAGAGGGAGAAGCAGGGCAGGGAGCCCAAGGTGGATTCGATCCCAGGACCCTGGGATCATGACCTGAGCCAAAGGCAGATGCTTAATTGACTGAGCCACCCAGGTGCCCCTTGCGATGTTTTTCTTAAAGAGGATCCCTCTAAAGTACTTAAGTGTGGCAACCCACAAACCTGGATCAAGCCACTGTCCCTCCCCCCTTGGAGTGGATGGAATATCCTCTCCCCCCACTATACTTTCAGGACCTAAGCCTTCCCCTTGTAAACACCCAAGTGGTTTACTGGCCTCAGACATGGATGCCAATTTGAAAATGTGTGTGTTCTGCCGAGTCTGCTCAAATGTTCACAGGGGCAAAAAACTTAGAATGTGGAGGTCTTTTCCACATCAAGATTTGCAGTTGTCCAAAAGAGGTGTGCCTGTGTAGCATCTTGAAGTAATACTTGGTAGTTTTGTAACATTGTTCCTCATCACCGATGATAGCTCGCTGTGATAAATTTTGAAGTTACCATGGTTGGACAGCAATTTATCAGAATCGAGGGGTGTATAGCAGACAGTGCTTTAAAGGCAAGTCTGTTTGTGACTTCTGCTTTTTCCTTTGCTAGAATTTCAACGGGAAATTTATTTCTGAGGAAATCCCTACGGTGTTTATGGGCAACTTCATTATTGTGTGGACGGTGGAGTCAGACACACCTGGGTTTGAATCCCAGCTTTGAGCCTCAGTAGCTGTGTAAACTTGGGCAAAAAATGTACCTCGATGTGCCTCAGTTTCCTTATCTGTTAAACTGGAATAATCCGACGTACCTCACTGACTATGGTGAGACTTACTTGAAATGAATGTTTGTGGTGTGACCCAGGAACAGGCACCGCAGGTCCCTGCTTCCCCTCCCCCCACGTCACAACTCGGGTTCCAAAGCACGGCCTTCTTGTTTCCATGATTGAGCTTGTTGAATCAAGCCATCGGGATGTTCCCACATCTTGGATGCCCCAAGATGTGTGTTCTTTGGGGCCAGGGTCTGACTCAGCTCCCAGGAACACACTCCGAGCCTGGCACACATCAGGCATGATTACCGTTTATTGAAAGAAATCGAATTGAATAGTTAAACAGAGCCAAATATGCATGTTTTTGGAGGGGTACGTAATGGAACAGTAGAGAGATGAGTGGTGTGACGTTTGCAAACATGTAGTCAGGAGGATTTCCAGGGTGTTTGTAATTTCTCCTGGCCTGATGAATTTTAGAAAAGATTGCTGAGTATTGATGAAATTCTAAGATACCTTCCTGCTCTAATCCCCTGCCAAGGTTACACATGAAGACTTTTCATCTCCAATGGCCTTGGAGGAGGGTTAAATCCTCTCTAGGGACATCGATGTTCCTCTTCTAGACCTGGTGGACCAGCTTCCCAGTCGCGGTGAAGGGCAGAGGTCGGGAAAACACCCCCACCACAGCTGTGAGCTCCAGAGCCACTCTGCCTTCTGGGTCCACCCTGGCAAAACATGGACAGTGGCCACTCTCTGGACCACCACAGATCTTGCCACTGGACACCAGAATGACGCTACTGAAAATTCCAGTATCTCCATGACCATGATTGCCGGTGACAAAAAGAAGAAATAGCTAAAAAAAACCAGCCTCTGTCTCACCTCTGCATTCTAGATCTTGCATCTAATTCGCACAATTCACATCCTCTCCAGAGCTGCAGGATTTGGGGAAAATGCAGGAATTAACTTTCCAGGCCTTTTAATTCAGAAAGGGGATACTTGTGGCTTTCTCAGTCTTTGGACCACACCTCCCAGTAGGAAGTTCATTTTATTTGGTGATCTAGCAGCATGTACTTAAAACAGAGAAAATGCCCATGAAGCCACATTTAATGCCCAGGAAACTGTTCTGATGTTTTCTGTTTTTACTTATTTCATTTTTTAATGCTGTGTAGGATCCACTACATTTGATTTCAGGCTCACAAATGTGCACAAAGTCCAGTTTTTAAAATGCTGCACTGTTTGCACATGGTGGGGAAGAGCACGGAGGGCTAGATCACCACACCCACCATGCCCACCACACACTTCGTTATGTCCATTCCAGCAGACTCTGTAGTCCCTGTGGCTGAAGCCTATGGCTTGTAAGTAATTCTGATGCCTCTGGATCCAGGACCCCATGGGGAAGCATCCTGGGAGCAGGGCATCCATACCTCTTCCAAGATGCTGGCTACCACTCTTGACTCTAAAGCACAGAAAGTAGGGGAGGTGGACAGCCCATTGAAGGATAAGGAAGCAGAAACGTGAATGGTGCTTTGGTGGACAGGGTACTAGCTTCACTTATAGACAGAAGGGCAGCTTTGGAAACTTGTGTACCTAAATCATCAAGAGTATTCAAAAGAACACTGGCTCTTGTGCCAAACTTACCAAATTTTTTAGTCCAGTTCTGCCACTTACAGTTAGATTTCTTGGGTAAATGTTTTCACTTCTGAGCCGGTATACTCATCTATAAAACAGGATAATAATTCCCACTTTGTGGTATGTCCTTGGACAATATATAATATCTCTCTTGTTTTTCTTGGCTATAAAATAGGCTTTGCTCCATGGGCTAGTTGTAAAGATCAAATGAAATAAATTGTGTGAGAACTGTCACACACAGGTGCTCAGATGTCAGTCCCTTTCTTAGTCATTTATCCTAATCAAACTCCTTTTCCTTCCATCTCTATTAACTTGGAGTATTTGTTATCTTTTGCTTTGTAATGACCCCAACGTGTAGTGGCTTAAGGTAATCACCATTATTTAGCTCCCAATTCCGCGGGTTAGCTGGGGAGTCAGTCCTTCTAGGCTCTAGTGAGTGTATCCAGTCACCTTGTGGGACCGATGGCTCTCAGGTGATCTAGGGCAGCCCCCTAACACATCCAGCAGTGTGGCGGACTAGAGACCAGGGCATCCAATTCTCTACCACATGGCTTCTCATCCTCCAACAGGGAGTGCAGGCGCACTCACATGGTGGTCTCAGAGTTCCAAGCATTGCAAGAGGTAATATAAGCCTCAGTGAAAAAGCACATTGCAAACCTCTGCTTCTGTCGTATTTGCTATTGTCCCATTGGTCAAAACAAGTGATGTAAGCATGCCAAGAATCAACGTGGGAGGGCGCTACCTGAGGGTAATTATTATGCACATATTTACACACAGTCTACCACGATTAGTAAGTTTGGACTGTCCATGGTTGCCCTTCCCAGAAGCTCTGCAGAATATTGGACAAAAACCACATCCCTCAGGGGCACCTGGGTGGCTCAGTCTGTTGAGCGTCTGCCTTCGGCTCGTGTCGTGATCCCAGGGTCCTGGGATCGAGCCCCACATTGGGGTCCTTGCTCCGTGGGAGACCTGCTTCTCCCTCTCTCACTCCCCCTGCTTGTATTCCCTCTCTCGCTGTTTCTTTCTCTGTATCAAATAAATAAATAAAAATCTTAAAAAAAAAATTCTATAAAAACCACATCCCTTATTTTTCTCCCCACGTATAGGGCTTACAGGAAGTGAGAAAATGTTTGTTGTAGACCATTGTGTCTTATCCAAAAAGGCACATGTTGAACGTGGATGGCCTAATAGTATATAATTCATATTAGATACAATATCTAGTATTAGATGTTTATATTATCTAATACAAACTTTCTTTTCTGGTACATTTTGGGAGGTTAAAGTGTAGAAGGGAAGGAATGTGGGGGAAGGAAAGGAGACAGAGCAGCCCATCAGCCTTGGTTGAGCCCCCACCATCCATCAGCAGCTCTAGTGTCTCTTCCACATGAAACCCTCACAGAACCATTGAGGGCTGTTTATCATTCCTATTTCCCAGATAAAGAAACTGACACTCCAGCAAGATCACTCAACTAGAAAATGAATTCAAACCTCATCTGCCTTACATCAGAGCAAAATCTCTTCCTTCTCTGAGGTAGTATGAAGACCCAGGCTGGTAAATATGGGGCCTCGTTCCTGTGGTTTCCTAAATGCCCCCCAGAGAAAACATTTTTCATTTTAAATGAACATAGCATGCTCACCTCTGACTACAAAACAGGTTTACAAATACGAATGGATTCCTGAGAGAATATCAAAGTGTTTTGGTTCCATCGATGTATTTAAGAAATGTGATTTTTCAGGCTTGGAAAACCATTCCAAAATAGGTACTTTGGACTTTTTAAGTTTTATTTTTAATGTTGTCGTATTTCTGCTTTCATTGTTACAACCTTGCAAGTTGTTTTGTCCTGACAAGGCCAAATGAATCGAAGTCTTAAGTTTTGATCTTTCAGTGTGTGTGTGTGTGTGTGTGTGTGTGTGTGTGTGTGTGTGTGTGTGTGGCAAATTGATCCCAGCCCTGTTGACAAAAGGAACATAAAGTTTAGCAAAGCACGTGATGAAAAACCATAAGAGACCTACATTGACCTACATACACTGAAATTTCTGTTCTCCCAAAATGTTGAAGAAAGGAATGTTCTAGGCGATTGAATATGCTGGTTAATACACAATTCCGTATGGATCAGCTGCTCTCAGATGTTCGTTCCCAGGGATCCCAAACACTCTTGAGAGGACTGCCGTGAGAGCACCAGTGTTTGATGGTCTCTCACTAAGGACTGTCTTCTCATTCGTTCTAGACTCGCCCATCCGTTTCCCTCTTGTCCTCCTCTGATCCGTCGCCATTCCTTAGCCTGAGTATCTCTGAAAGATGCAGTGTGAGTCATTCATAAAGTAAGTCAGCTGGCATTTATCGAGTGCCCACCACGTCCCAGACACTGCTCCAGGTTCTCGGGATACCACTAAGATCCTTGCTCTTGTGCACTTACGGGGAGAGGAGAGGAGATAAGCAGTGAGCCGATGAACAAATGAATAACCATGAAATTATTCATGATGATGAATGCTATGATTATGGGAACTGATGAGGTGACAAGAAGAACCTGGAACACTACTCCAGACTAGGGGTCAGATGCAATGTAACCTGTTGGAAAAGGCAAACCAAGCAAGGAACTGGGGGAAGAACATTCCAGGCAGAAGGAATACCTAATGCAGAGGCCATAAGATGGGAATAAGCTCGCCAAGGAGCAGAAAGGTTCATGTGGCTAGAGGATGGTGTTTATTGGGATGAGAGATGGAAAACTGGGCCAAAGCATGTATCTGGGTCATGTGAATTTAGATTACTGTTGTTCACCCTAGTGGAGTTGTCAAGTAGGCACCTAGGTATAGAGTCTAGCAGCAGAAAGGTTGAGGTTGAAATACAGACTATGGAGTGGGTCAACATACATATGGTGTAGAAAGTCATGTCTTAGAAGAGTGAATCCAGGAGAAGGTAGTGTAAACAAAGAAAGGAAGAAGCTGCAGTACTGAACTCTGGAGTTCCCCAACATTTAAAGGGGTAAATAGATGTGAAACAATCAACAAAGATGTTAAAAAGGTAAAAAATAATAATATAAAATGAAAACCATGCCACCACCACCACCAAAAAAAAATCAGAAGAGCAGGTGCACAGACTGGAACCAAAAAGTGTCTCAAGGAGGAGTAGTGGATGACTCCCTTCAGTGGCTGCCAGAAGGTCAAGAAACATGAGGCCACAAGTGACCCATTCCTTCTAGATGTAGAGTGATAGAAGCCAGACGCAAAGGAGAACATACCATGTGATTCCATTATACGAAGCTCAAAAACAGGAAAAACTCATCTATGGCACTGGGAGTTCTGACTCCAGTGGTTCAAAGCATTTCATCTTTCACGTCTGTTATCCTGGCATCTCTTTGGAACATGCAAGAGCCAGGTGGTACCCTGTGCTGATGTTTATGTAATGCTGTTAATATTTTATTGGAGCCATTTTCAGTCTCCCAGCCAACTGGACCACAAGCATCGTGAAGGCAGAAGAGAAGAACATCCCCAGTTTTGCCCAATGAAGTGCAAAGCAAAAAGCCCACCACTCACTCCTTCCTTAGTACCTGCTTGCTACATAACAGTTCATCAGATTCATGAGTGGGTAGCGGATGATATTACACAATAGATTATACAAAGACGTGGAAAAGCTTGTGACAGGAGAGACAGCCCCAGGTGGTCCACTGCACCTGAGAAAAGAATGAGCCCTAAGTCAGGCTCCATAATGCAGAGCCTGGTGGATAGAACTCACTTACTAATGGATCGAGACACCCAGGTTTGCATCCAGGTGCTGCCATGTACTCGTTCTGTGCCTTTGGCAAGTTTCTTTAGTCTCTGTGTGCCTCAGTTTCTACATCTCTAAAGCAAGGATAATAGAAGTATCTTCTTTATGAGCTGTCGTGAGGACAAAAGGAGATGATTCATGTACAGAGCCTGACACATAGTAGTGATCAACAAGAGTTGGTGTTGGTGGTAGGGGTAGTGGTGGACAGAATTATACTCTGGCAATATGATTGCTACTCTTCCTTAGGCATTAGCTCTGTTAAATAATGTGTTCCCTACTTCTTGAAGTTGTGACTTGTTGGAGACAACAAAGGGCTTTTGGGGTAATGTCATGTTCTGCTTCCAGGTCTGGGCTCTGTTCATGAAGAGTGTGTTCATTTTGTGAAAATTCATACAGCTGTCCATCTAGGATATGAACATGTTCCTCTATGTGAATTACACTTCAACACAAATAAGAAAAAGATCCTTCAGTGGCTCCCCTTAGCTTTCAAGCTGAAGTTACTGTTTCTTAACTGAGCACACAAGGGCCTTTAAGACCCAGCCCTTATCTTCTCCACATCAGCTCTTTGAAGTGTTATGAATATACCATCTCTGTTACTTCATCATGGCTTCACTCATAAAATTTCCTCTACTCAAAACCAAAACTCAGCTCAATACCATCTCTTCCGGGAAGACGTCCCTGACCGGGTCAAGATGTCCTTAATGGGATTCACACTGTCCCTGCACTTCCATCCATCACTGCATTTACCACCCTAATATCTTTATGTACTTGTCTGAAGTTTGGTGAGAGTAGCATCCTTTTTCTTTTCATTAAATTGTGCCATTTTGAGTAAGAGCTTGAAAAATAATGAATGATTACTTAATTAAATGGATGAATAACATTAAAAGGAACCCCTTTTCAGATTTATGACCATAGAGAGGTGGCAATGGAAAAAGACAGAGCTGGAAATTCTTTAGTACAGGTTACTCGGGTTTCTTTGAGGATGTGCATTAATATCATGGCCTGTCTCAATTTTATCCACTTAACTCTGTTGTAAGAGGTGTTCTCTAACTGAGAGCAACGCTTTTACTTCTAAACAACCTAAACGGGAGTATTGAATGCAAAGGACATAGCTATCTCTGTGACCAGTAGTTTATTACTAACATGGAATAATTAACATGACAATGGCCACCTGTTAGCACAGCAACAAGCAAGAGATATTTAGTAATCATTTATTGGGTTCCTACTGTATACCATAGTATACACTATCCAGGTGGAATTCAGACTTACATGTTCAGCAACTCTGGAAGAAAAAACTGAGGTGGCTTTCATGGAGCCCCTCTATGCATTAGGTATTATACAGATTATCTCAATTCATTCAACACCCCCCAAGGTGGGGGTTATCAGCCCAATATCAAGAGATGTGGCTGTGTAATCAGACAACTAGTAGAAGAACGACAAGCAGTACAGAGGTCCTTTCATCTCTAAAATCCAGGTTCCCCCATCCCCTAGATGCCAGTTCTTAAGCAGAGCAGTGGGAGCTAGTCAATTTGCTGAGTGGTTTTTTTGGAGGGTTGGAGGGATCAGGGGATGCTGATGGAAGAGGCAGAGAGCTCCAAGACTCATATTTCTCAGGTTAGAGAAAGACCCATTGCCCTTTCCTTACCATGCTCTCCCTTGCCAAGTCCCATGCCAGGAGTTTTGAAAACCAGAAGCAGCAATTTGTCAAGCAATTTCCTTTTGGTGCATGCTATGTAAGAGACAGCCATGGTGCGGCTTTGCGGTGGTTGAGATTTTGAGTGCTTTTGCGCTAGGGAGCGTGTCTGCATACTTCCTTGAGCCCGGGCGGCAGGTAAGCAGTCCCTGCTAGCACTGAATGTTGTTTACACTGCAGCGTACAGAGACTGTATAACTCCGGGTGCTCTGTGTTGTTCAGTAGGTCCATCAGCATTGCTGGGCATCACTGAAATGACCATAGTGAAATAGAGAAGACAGAGCACTTTGGGTTCCTAGGCTACTGTATAAGCAGGGTATCTATCTTTCTGACTACCTATTGATTGATCAATCTATATCTGTATCTGTCTACATACATATTTACATATTACATATTTATAATTTAATATATAATTTATATCTTTGAGATATATATATATATACACACACACACATACCATTTTCCCTCTGTTTTGTATGGTTTCATCCCTTGTGGAATTTCAAAAACTTTTTGGAAAATTTTCCAGCCCATATACAATCACAGTACCTTCCCTTTGTCTCTCCATTCTAACCCTTCTCTTTGCCCGCTGCACTGGCCCACATTCAGATCTGCTCTCCTTGCTGGAGACATGGCAACAACTATGTCACGTATTTTCTGTCTGTCCCCTAGCCTTGCAATCCATTCTCTAGAGTCATGCAAATAATGGTGTCACCTCCCTTCTCTGCCCCCACTTAAAAAATCACTCGTTCCCTATTTCCCTATTAGCTGAAGACCAAATTCCTTGCCACAGGATACAAGGGCCCTTCCAAGGGCTCCTGGGTTGCTCCTTGGTTAAGCGACTGCCTTTGGCTCAGGTCATGATCCTGGGATCGAGTTCCACATCCAGCTCCCTGCTCGGCAGGGAGTCTGCTTCTCCCTCTGACCCTCTCCCTTCTCATGCTCTCTCTCACTCTCTCTCTCTCAAACAAATAAATAAAATCTTAAAAAAAAAAACACAACAAAACAAGGGCCATTCCAAACTGTTTCCAGGGAACTCTCAAGTCTCAATTCAGACCAGTCTTTCACAGAGAACCTTCAACCATGGTGAACTCACCCACAAACTTGCCATCTGCTGTCCATCCCCTGTGTCTTTGCTTGTTGCCTGAATGGTCTTCCCTAACTCTAACTGGCGAACCCCTATTTTTTAAGACACTGTAATATCCAGCTGGAATGTCACACCCTCAGTAAAGCCGCTCTGTGAAGTAGGCAGAGCAAAGGTCAATGACTGCCTTTACACCTCAGAAAACTCAGATTCAGAGAGAGGAAGGAGCTGGTCCAAGATCAGACAGTGAGTACGCCCATGCCAGAAAGAGACTCAAATTCAGGTCTTCCGATTGTGATTTCCGACCTATATGTCAATGTCTCTTTGTTGAAAATGGCTCAGTACTTTTCTGTGTCGGAGAAAAGTGGCAAACTTTACGTGAAAGAACCTTTCAGCACTCCCTAAAAGGACTGAAATCCTCAAGCCATAAGAAGTGCTTAAAAGAAATTTTTTCAAGAGGCGATGCTTGGCAGCAGATTGGGCGCCTAATGTCTGCTGCATACAGCAAATGTGCTCTTTTGCACATTTGACTAAATTCCTTTCAGGAGAACTCAGCATTGTGCTTTTAGTGTCATATTGCCTTTGGTTTATTGTTTTATTACCAGAGCAAAAAACTGCCTTCCTTTTTGCTCGATTAACATTATCCTAGGAGTGGAGGGGAGTATTTTGTCGCTGACTTTGTTTCAAATAGTCCGTGAGTGGTGATAATGATAAAAAGCAAAGCAACTTTTAGTCCTCTTACTATTGTTTTAAGTTCTCTACAGACCAGGGACCCGCTTATTGCCTGCACCTGAGACGGACCACTCCCCACTTCATCCCCCCGACTCCCAGGGCATGTTGATCAAATGTATCTCACGGGGTCCTGAGGATAACCGCAGAAGGGAACTACTGTTAACATTTTGCACATGAGGATAATAGGCTTGGAGAAGTTAAGTCACTTGCCCACTTGCCTAGGGACACACAGCAAAGTTACAGGATCTGAGTCGTGATCTGTGAAGGCAGGGCCTTGATTGGCTTTGTGCGCTGGGGTCTCCCGGTATACAATAGGCATTCAGCAATGCTTAAGCAAATCAAAGAATGAAGAAAGAGCTTTGTCTGGCAACTACTAAATGAAGGGATCTGGGAAAATCTTAACTCCTTAAAAAGAGAAAAATAAGAAAAAGTTCCCTGAAGCCTGAATTTTGTTACTCATCCCTTTAAGTTCTATTCCATATCGTGGACCATAGACTATAGAGTAATGCTGGTTATGATCTGTGAACCAGCCACTGGAATGAATTAAAACACCCTTGATGACTACTGCTATTTAATAGGCACCTACTGTGTGCCAGGATCTATAAAAAGGGCTTGAGTGTAAACCACAATCCTGGGAGGCAGGCAGTATTTGTTCCCATCCTGTAGATGAAGAAACTGAGCCACAAAGTGGTCATATAAGTTATCATGGTCACAAGGCAAGCCACTTGTTGAGCTCAGCCAGGACTTAACTCAAGATTGCCTGACTCCAGAACTTTTGGTCTTTGCATTTCCAGGCAGAACTAAATTTCCTGGTGGTCTTAGACCCCCACCAGGTAGACACGGACGTTATCCGGACTGTCAGCCCCCTCACTGAATCAGCCTAAAGAGCATATACAGACTATGGCTTTCGGAGCCAGCTCAACAACACCTTTTGCACGGCTGGGCTCACACTTAGCTTTCAGAAACAGTAACAGTTCTGGGTGACAGTTCCATAAATTCCCTTTCAGATACAAACTCAACTGCCAGAGTCAAAATTTTGGTAATAAAAATGGAAGAATTTTCATTTTTACAAGTGTGACTGAAGCTTTTCATTGTGTAGTACGATGGCCTTTTTATATTCTGTCTATTCATCCCTCCCCTACTTCCTGTGGAACGTTCCTACTTCAAGAGCTTAAAGCATTTGCACCCAAGTACAATTCGAGTTCTAAAACAATGCTTAAAATAGAGCATGCTTGCCAGTGAAATTCATCAACATTTGGGCTGCGGTTACAGCAAGCTAGACACTAGATCTAATTCTTTTACCAACACTAACTCACTTCATCCTCCAGCCTTGTCAGAGAGGTGCTGTTATGGGGCGCCTGGGTGGTTCAGCCGTTTAGCGTCTGCCTTCGGGCTCGGCTCATGATCCCGGGGTCCTGGGATGGAGCCCTGCATTGGGCTCCTTGCTCAGCAAGGAGGTCTGCTTCTCCCTCTCCCACTCCCCCTGCTTGTGTTCCCTCTCTTGCTGTCTCTCTCTCTGTGTCAAAAAATAAATAAAAATCTTTAAAAATTAAAAAAAAAGGTGCTGTTATGATCAGCTCTGGGTTACAGACAGAGAAACTGTGGTACAGAGAAGCTAAAGGATGTGGCCCAAGTCACAGAGTTAGGAACGGGCCGAGTTAGGTTTCGAAGCCAGAGCCTACCTCCGGGGCAGTGCACGTGACCACCAACCTACACTGCTGCTTCCGCTTACTGACCTTCCCTCCAGGTTCCCTGCTCTCCACCCCTATGGTCAAAGTGGGACCCTTTTCAGGGACACCTATTTATCTTGTACTCATCTATTCCTTCCACAAGTGTGCACTGGCTACTGTTTTGTGCATCTTTGTTTTCTGCCATGTCCCCACTTGGTTGGGACTTACTCTCTCCCCTCTGTATCCAACCTGCCCCTCTCTTAATGGTCACTTCAGTGATGACCACGCTCTTTATTGTGGCCCTGCACCTGACCATGAGCCTGAGGCAAGACTGGATGTTTGACCCAAGCAGACTCCTTCTGCACACACGGTGAGTCTTGAACTGAGCAAGAATCTTCTCAAAATGGCCAAAGAGAGAAGGCATAAGGTACAAGGCATACAAAGATAGAAGGCATAAGAACTCTCAGTAAGGGAGAAGTGAGAGAGCCTTCTTGCTAATTTGTAGGACAAGTAGAAATCCAGGTTCAAGGGCCATAGTCATTAAGGGTCACTGGGTCTTTTTGTTCCCAAGACCCAGCCTCTCAGTTTTGCCCTCAGCTTCCATGAGACACTGCAGTATCCTTAGGATAAAGCCTGAGTTTTCTGAAACTGTGTTGAGTTGGGTATCGATCTGTCACCAGAGGAATCCAGATAAATATGGCTACCCCTTCCTTCTTAAGCCTGTGTTGGGTTCTGGAGGTGGACAGGACACCGCCTTGGCTCTCAAAGGCTTCGTGGTCTAGAGGGGTGACAGACATCCAAACAGGAATTGTAAAACCACTTTAGTGGAAGTAATCAGGGCACGCGGTTGCTTGATTCATTGGAAAAGTAGATTAAAATGGGGAACTATTGAAAAATTATACTTGAACATTTCATTTATGACTTAAACACAAAACAATACATTCATTATCTGGTCTTTTAAAATAAGGCCAAGGCATTTATTTTTAGCTTTGATCTGTTGTTTCTTATTGAGACCATAGCTAATTGTGCATCAGCCAAGACTTCTGGTTCCTTAAAATGGAGCAAGAATTTAAAAGTTCTTGCAATATTATCAGAGTGACTTTTGAATTTTCATCACTTTTCCCATAAACGTTCATGGCCACCTCACCCATGTCTTAATTCGGTGTTGATGTTTTGGTTATTCAGCATTACCAAGTCTTCCTGAAGCATTCAATTCCATTTTCATACAAACAGCAACACTCATTCCTACTTGTTTAAAAATTTTAATTTGCTACCTAATTAAATAGAGTGAACACACTCACAGATAAACCGACATAATTGCATTTGGGAATAAGCCCAGAGGCTCCTGGCCAACATGGGGCTAATATGGAATAGAAGCTGTGGGCATTTAGAGAGCCCCTTATGAGCTGGGGACCTTCAGCCCTGTAAGTGCCCAGCTGACAGGTGTGAGGGAGGGACTGGAAAACGGACCCACTGAGTCAGGTAATCCAGAGTGTCGGTAAGTGGAGGTCAGCCAGGAGAACTGTTACTGCATTCAAGTAGTACAGGAACTGGTTCACAAGTTGGTGGAGGTTGCCATCAGGGCAGAAACAGGCGGGTCAACATGGCATAGGATTCAGGGCGGGTGCTTCACGGAGGATGTCACTTCCGCAGAGCAGTTAGAGAAGGCATCCCCCGGGCAGGTCCAGGACGATCAGAGGAAGGCGTGGCTCATCTGAATAACTGCCTGGTTTAGAACACTTGGGTGGCAAGCCCCTGGACCAGGGATGAGCATATGCCTTCTTCCTGAGACTTGCCACAAATATTTAGGCTCTGCAGATCCGAGTTCCCATCACTTGCTCTGTGCCTGGCTCTGAATCTTGATGCCAAACTGGGTAGAAGCCCGGCCTCTCCTCCTTTACCTTTACAGCTCTAGCAAGGCTCCCAGGACCTCATCGGTGGCTTACAGAGCGGTCTGCCCCAAGTCACTGGGTTCTCTGCCCATGCTGCTAGTGAGAGCTTAGCTCTGACTTACTGTCAGAGTGCTTGTCAAGCTCCTGCCAGCCACATTCGCCTGACCTCTCTGCTACCATGACTGTCACTTCTTGAGCCTGGCATCTCTGAGATGGAGCCTGTCAGCCCCCCCCCCCCACCCGCCAGGGAATTCAGGATTGCATCTGTTTGTTCACTCCTATCTTCATAGCGGCTAACCTACTTGTCTACAGAAGAATCGCAGTAAACGTGTAGAGTGAATGAATGAGTGAATTTCAAAAGAGACCATATCCCCCAGCCTCACTAGCTGCCCCCTGTGCCTGCAGCACGTTCTCTAGCTTTCTATAGGACCGCTCTTTCTGTCCTTTAGCTCCCTGCTTCAGTCACCGGGTGGAGTCCTTCACTGGCCGTTTGCAATGGACAAAGGAGTAAACCACTGAGGCACTCAGCTAAAGTAGCCACCAGCTCCTCTTCATCTCTTCCAGGATCCGTTTATTAGCTCTAGAACACTGGCTCTCCAGAGGCGAGTGCCATGCCTGTTTTGGTTTTCTGCCAATTCTCCACGCCCAGCCCTGCACCTGTCACATGGCACCTTCTCCTTGACATGGTAACTGAATGAATAAATGGATGAATCATGATCCAAGTTCCAGTGAGGGCGAGGAACCATAGGCTTAAGTCTCTGTCATCTGTGTGTTCAGCATTTGTTTAGGAAGCATTTACTGAACTTCTCCTATTTTCAGGCACTCAGTGCCCCTCAAAGCCGTGATTAGCACCTGCTCCCATGCAGCAGGGATGCATGAGCAGGGCCACGGATACCCAGGAAGCTGGAAAATTGTGATAATGAAGACAAAATGGACATGATGCAGGGTCATTTGCAAGAACCACGCTTCTCAGTCTCATGATGAGACAGCTTTCAAGAGCGGAGAAGCCTCATCGTATGAAGCTCCGTGGGCACTTCACTGATAAAGCCCTTTGCATGGGAGCAGAGTTAAGGGGAGCAGAGAGGAGGGAAGGAAGTCATGCCAGGCCTATCGCACGTTTTATTTCATGGAATGCTCACAACAAGTCTGGGAAGTAGATGATTTTATTGCTATTTGCCAAATTAGGAAACTAAGGCACAGACATGACCAAGCTCACCTAATACTACTCGACTATCAGTGATGGAGACAGGGTCTCAGACTTGCTGGTCAGCCTAACAAGCCTGTCCCTCTCCATTGTTTTGTTCCAGGAGCGGCTCGTGCTCTCTGTGCTCCCCCGCTTTGTCGTCCTGGAAATGATCAACGACATGACCAATGTTGAAGACGAGCACTTGCAGCACCAGTTCCATCGGATCTACATCCACCGCTACGAGAACGTCAGGTGAGAACCACGGCACCCTCCCCCCCACCCCGCACCCCGGCTCCGTGCGTGATCTGGGTGTGCACCTCGCTGCTCTCATCACTTCTGTCTGCCTGAATGTCAAAGCCTTTCTTTATTTGGTTGATTAATTCATTAACCTGTGATTATTCATCATAGAGTTCCTTTCCAAATTGAGGCTCAAGAAGAATGTCAGAGAAATGCAATTATATTGGCTTGCCTGCCTTTATATTTTGAGTGGAAAAGCAAAAGTCTTTTACATTATGATTGAAAAAAATAATTCCAAGATGTGATCTAGAGACCTCAGGAGTGATCACATAGCTCCTCTCCTTATATCCCTTATAACTTTCTTCAAAACAATATAAAAAAGGATTACAGCTGATTTTTCTTTTGTGAACGTATTTTTGGCCAACCATCCATCCATCCATCCACCCATCCACTCAACTACCCACCCACCCATTCTTCCATCCACCAACCCACCTACCCAACTATCCACCCACCCATCCATTCACCCGTCTACCCAACTACCCACACACTCATCCATCCATCCACCCACCACCCACTCATCCAGCCATCTACCACCTTTGCACCCACCCACCCTTCCCACCCATCCACTCATCCGTCCTTCACCCATCCATCCATCCATCAGTGCCCCTCTCTGCCGAGCACTACCCTGGACAATATGGTATGTACCGAAAAATTAGAGGTGGGGGCTCCTTGATGAGGCAGGGCAGTTTTAAAATTCCAATTCTACTTCTTCCTTGTGTGTGACCTTGGACAATTTACATAGCTGAATCTTAGGGCCCTTCTCTGTAAAACGGGCATTTTAATAACCACCTTGCAGGGTTGATGGAGATGATGTGAGTGAAGATACATATAAAGCGTAGAATATAGGGATAAGCATATAGCAGAGCATTGGGCATATTGTAGATGGTTTCAGACATGTTTCCTAATTATAAGCAAAAACAACCTAACCCTGGTTGATTTAAAAGAAGTCTGTAGAAAGGCTGAGTAGTGGCTCACAGAGTAATTGGGGAAGGATGGAGAGGCAGGCTCAGCAAATGGGCTAGAATCACAGCAGAACACTAGGCCAGTGAGTACGCTGCCTCCACTGTTTCTGAAGAATCCCCTGCTTGTGCTACCAACTCTGTCGCCTTCCCCAGCACAGCTGCTACCTCTTGGATTCCTCCTGCAGTCCCCCAGGATCTGGAGTAGCTGACTCTTCCTTGCCCCCACTCCCTGTTCCCCTCTTTGCGCTGCGAGTTAACTCGGGCAGATGTGTCTGATTGGCTTAGCGCAGGCACTCACCAGAAGAGCAGATTTTTCATGAGAGGATTAATAAACTAAGAATGTTAAAAAAAAGAAAAGTGCCTGGAAAGCAGATATCTGACCTTTTCAGCTTGTACAGTAGAATTATATCTCCTTCCCACTAAATACCGTAGAGTGAAAATTCCCAAACGGAGAAAAGTTTATATGTTAAATAGCTCTAAAACACCAGTGTACCCTCTTGGTTCCCTTCTTCTTGACATTGGTCAGAGGGAAGAACAACTTTTCCTTCTTACCAGCCTCTCTGGGCATTCACCTGGCATGCTGGGACACTCATTTGAAAGGAAGTCCAGTGGAAAGCATGGTTCTAACCCAGCAGACATATTCGTAGAGATCATTATCAGAGTTTTGTCCAAGAATAGAGCTACACTGGTTTAGATGCCTGGGTTTGCAAAGCAGCCTTTTGTCAAATAGCCACTCCCATAAAAGATAGTCCCAAGATCCATGAATTGGTCCCATCCGTAATGGGAACTCATCAATACCAACTGTAGACAACAGGCTCAGGGAAGCATCTATAATTATAATATATTGTGGGATTCTATTTTTACAGTAAGCAAAGGGTGCAAATGGATCGTAAAAAGAGGAACACCTAGAGAGGGGGGTGGGGTGATAAAAGAAACCTTCCTACAAGAGATGATTCTTATTTGCCTTATTGGAAATTGAGTCCACTTAGTGAAAAATATCAAAGAAAAGGAATCCTACACCGAGGGATTAGTACAAGTGAAGGCTGAACACTAAGCTATATCTGTCTATATCTGTATCTCTATATAATATATACCATATATTTTATGTATATATGATGATATTCTCTGATATTGATGATTATCATTATTATATGAGATATATAGTTATGTAGATATGAAAAGAGTATTATGAAAGTGCCTGTCACCATGGAAAAAGTGATGGTGGGGGAGGAGAATTACCCTTAATAAAGAAAAAAAAAAGGAAAAAATAAACAAGCCTGCACACCCACAACAACATACTCGGGAGCCTTAAGTTCAATAAATGACATGTTTGGCTTTCTTTCCGCACCGATCAGTTTTCAGTGCTTCCCTTAGTCGAGAACAACTAAAGTGACTTCTGCCCTCCCCACCTCACCCATTTATTTTAAACCATTAAACGGAGTTCTTAAGCTTGAGACGGACCCTCTTGCAGAAGTGCACACTGCACTAAATTAGAATTGGGTTTGCTGCCCTGCATTTCTCAACGGCCTCAGCCCACGGCAAAGAAGCCGTTCCTAACAGCAGAGTCTGCAGACCCCTGCTGCCACATTGGGCCTCTCTGGCCATCACAGAGGCGGGGCGGGGGGAGGGGGGTGGTGGGCGGGATGCCCACCGCTCCCTCTGGTATAGGGAAATGGAATTCTGGGAGGGGTGGTGGGGTCCCTCCAGCCACTGCAAGGTTGCTAGTTACTAAAATAAGACCAGAGATGAGAAAAGCAGAGGAGGATGGTCCTTAGCCCATGTCTGAGAACAAAGCCAGACCGGCTGCTCTGCCCTGTTCCCCAGCCCCTAGAGCACACCCACTGCAGTGGAGGGAACATTTTTAAAATTATTTCCAATCCTGTGTCTATCTCTTCAGGGCAACCCACCTAGTTCATTCTTTCTTCTCTGTTGCTTATATTATTGTCTGTTGTTTTGTGACCCTTCCCTAAAAACAGTCTGCTGTAAATGTCTGACTCTTGATTATATTTCCTACGATTCTTGGCCTCCTGTTGTGTATATAGGCATCCGCATGTCGGTTCAGTGTGTCTGGTAAGGCGTGCACGCGGCCCTTCCTGTGCCCAGGGGACTGGGAGCCAATGGATTAGGCTTCTCATTCCAGAACACATTCTCTGAGCCACTTCTACTGCTAGACTTTGGCTGCATCATTTCATCTTTTGGGACCTCATTTTCCTAATCTAAAAGCTGCACTGTTTGCAATGGACAATTTGGATTCTCATGTTGATTTCAGCTCTGTGCATCTGAGAGTTCCCTGGATTCTCTCTGGAGACCTACTTGGCCACTTGATGTTTTACTGGAAGCCTTTTGGGCTTCTAGTACACCCCCCCCCCGCCCAATTCTCTTTATTTCTCCTATTTTTTCCCATATATTTAAGACGCTTACATTATTCAGAGTAATACTGTCTGCTCTAACAAATCACTTCTCAATTGCATTGATTTAAATTCAATAACATTTTTTCACACAACTGCCCACTGCTGATGTTCCTGGTCAGCGGGTGACTCAGGGACAGAGGCCCCTGAGTTTTATATCTGTGTCCTCCCCTGAACTCAGGGATTTTGGCATTTGGCTCTTGGAGGAAAAAAGGGTAGAAAAGGCACACCTGCTTCTTCACCACCTTGGCCCAGAGATAACACATATCGCTTCTGTTCAGATTGCATTGATGAGACCCATGATCCCATGGCCCTACCCAGACATGAGAAGAAAACAGAATCCCTAGCTCAGCGGCCTTTCCTAGTGACATGGGAACATGGATTTGGAGGATGGTTCGCTTCTCTCCCAGAGCTCCCTTCCCCTTCCTCTCGCCCAGCCCCACGCCATTGGCACACTTGCTGGCGCACAGTTTGGATCTACTCAGGAGGCAGATTTGTCTTTACCTCTCCCAGTGTTAGATAGTTCAGTGAACCTTCATCGGGGATCAGAAAATCCTCAATTTTAGAGGCTTACTCAGTCTACTCACTTTCTGGGCTGGCTGATCTCTCCAGTCAGCCCTGTCCACATGGGTAGCCACCACATTGGCCATGTAGACCAGAGTTTCATGTACAAGCAAAATGCAAGTGAATGGGCCCAGAGAACCTGTTGGCTTTTGAGACCTATCTGCATGACAATCTATTAAACGCTCTCTGACTCCCAAAAATTTCCCCAAGGAGTTACATATCCTCCACTTATCAAGAACTATGTTGTGATTTAAAAGTTACCCACTTGTAGGTAATGGTACAGAGTTGCTTCAGTGATCTCTTCTTTATTATCAAGAAAATGGAAGCTCAGAGAGGCTAAATAAACTTTCCAAGGACACGCAGTTTAGGAAGAAGAGTCTACCCAGGGCCCATGTTCCTAACGATTCTTTAGAACCGTGCTAAGGCTTCCTTGAAGTCTCTCCATTTGCAGAACAGCTATTAGGTAACAACACTTATTTTTAGCCAAATAAACAACATACATAAGCAAATTAGATTTGAAAATTAACATGGCCTCTTCAGTACATTCCTAAATGAATACACTCCAAGATGATTATCATGGAAGGTTCCAAGTTCATACCTAGAATCAAGAGACCTGACCTGGAGCTCACCACATGGGGGGTAGTAGAATGAGCAATGCAGAGAGGGCAGAGCCCTGGTTTCTGTTTTCCTCTTTTAGTCAACAAACTCTCATTGCATAACTATGACTTAAACAGGTGCTCCTCATCTTGAATGTGCACATGAATCACTAGAGGCTCCTTTATTTTTTTTTTTAAGGATTTCATTTATCTATTTCAGAGAGAGAGCGAGCACGCAGGAGTGGTGGGGGGGGAGGGCAGAGGCAGAAGAGACTCCCTGCTGAGCAGGGAGCCCAACTCAGGGCTTGATCCCAGGACCCTGGGATCATGACGTGAGCCGAAGGGAGACACTTAACCAACTGAGCCACCCAGGCACCCCTAAGGGCTCCTTTTTTAAAAATTTAATTTAATTTTATTATGTTAGTCACCATACAGTACATCATTAGTTTTTGATGTAGTGATCCATGATTCATTGTTTTCATATAATACCCAGTGCTCTATAAAGTATATGCCCTCCTTAATACCCATCACCAGGCTGACCCATCCCCCCAGCCCGCTCCCCTCTAAAACCCTCAGTTTGTTTCCCGGGGTCCATAGTCTCTCATGGTTCATCTCTCCCTCTGATCCCCCCCCTTCATATTTCCCTTCCTTCTCCTAATGTCCTCCAAGCTATTCCTTATGTTCCACAAATAAGTGAAACCGTATGATAATTGACTTTCTCAGCTTGACTTATTTCACTGAGCATAATCTCCTCCAGTCCCATCCATGTGGATGTAAAAGTTGGGTATTCATCCTTTCTGATGGCTGAGTAATATTCCATTGTATATATGGACCACATCTTCTTTATCCATTCATCTGTTGAAGGGCATCTCGGCTCTTTCCACAGTTTGGCTATTGCAGACATTGCTGCTCTGAACATTGGGGTGCATATGGCTAAGGGCTCCTTTTAAAGCGGATTCTGATCCAATGAGTCTGGGGTGGGGCCTGAGATTCTGCGTTTCTGACCAGATCCCAGGAGATGCCAGTGGGGGCCTTTGACCACATTCTGAGAAGAAAAAGACTTCATTCTGAAGATTTCTGTTGATTCAGTTCAGGAAGCAGGTCAAGAGGCCACCGTGTGCTAGACAGTTGGGATACAGAAGTGACTTTCTTCCTGTCTTTTAGTTAATAGGTGGAGCACACTTAGTCTTCAATGATTGTGTTGTCGAGTGTTAAGTGTCATGACAGAGGGGCCACAGGCTGGGTAGAAAGCTGGAGTAGGAATGACTAGCTGTGCTTGGGAGAATTCCCTATAAAAGCAGGGTCTCTACGTAGGAGTGGGTTCTTGGAGGACAAGTAGGAGTTTCATAGGTAGCAGCAGGAAAGAGAACTATGCCAGGGAGCAGGTACATCATGTTCAGATGCTGTTGCATGAAGTACGGTGTGTTCAGAAGATCACAAGAGATTTGATGATATTGGATCACTGAGCACATCTGAAACTTTTTTGACCTTTGGTTTCTGCAAATCCATTTTTTTTCAATAGGTTGATGCCCCATAAGGGCTGCGATGGTTCTTTCTGCTCACCACTGTCATTCCACCGCCTGGCACAAGTAGGCATTCCATTAATTAGCTGTTGAATGAATGAATGAATGGACCGTCCTTGGAATAGACAGATAGATATCAATAGTTTTGGGTGAATGGGTTGGACTAGATGATCTATGGGCCCTTCCACTTACACCTGCCATGGCAATGACCATCCTTACTTCAGAGGTAGCACACCAGAGTGATAAAGAGTACAGATTCCAGAGCCAGGCTGCCTGGTTCAAATCCTAGCTTTTCGTGTCCATGGGCAAGTTACTCAGGTCTCCATGTCCTTATCTGTAAAATGGAGATGGTCACAGTAGGTCCCACCTCATGGAATGTTATGAGGAACGAACGAGTTAATACATGTGGAACTTAGGACAGTCCACAGTAGCTCCTCTGTAAATGTTGCTGCTCCTCTTATTCCCGTTTGTGTCAAGTCAGGAATTCTTTCAGCTGCAGGTAACGAATGATCTAATTACTTTCTCCTCTGATACCTCTCTCCTCTCGTTCTCTCTCAAATGCAATCATTCAGTTCTAGTACATTTTTGTAGAATAATGAAAAGAGCTAACACACTTACGGAACACTTACTATGCCAAGTACTGTGCTAAGCATTTGCTACTCACCAATGAGACAGATACTAGAATTATCTCCTGCTCGCAAATCAAAGGCTTAGAGAAATTCGGGAAGTTACCCGAAGTCCTGGTATTCGTAAGTGGTGAGCTGGGCTCTGAACTCTGATCTGTCCAGACTCAAATCCTATGCACTTGGTCCTATGCACTTGGCGGATGCTGTGCCACCAGAACACAGGACAGTGACCGTGTAGTGACTTGCCCGGAGGAAACTGTATACACTAGAAATCTAAAGGCATCAGGCCCATGCTTAAACCCCATCACTGGCTTTCCATCACTTTCAGGACAAAGTCTGTATTCTTGAACCTGGCTTACCAGCCCATTGCCAACATTGCCCTGCTCCACATCTCTAACTCACACACACTCTCTGTCTCCCCTCTTCTTTTCCCCACCCCATTGCTCAGTGCTACCCTCTGACCAGCTGCCCCTGAATTCTTACAGAGCTTCGGTACATTTGCCCCACTTCCACCAGACCCTAAGAGGTGCCGATTGCTCTGCTCAGACCCCCCATCCTACTCACTTTACCATCTGTCTAGACACATGGGTCCTTCAAAACTCAGCTGAGACTTTGTTGCATCGGGAAACTCTTGATCCCCTGTGACTGGTCATCCCCCAGTGTGTCCTTCTGTCAGAGTACAGCGGTCCCCCTGTTATCCGTGGTTGCAGTTTCCCACGGTTAACTGCAGTCCAGAAGCAGATGACCCGCCTCTGACTTAATGTCAGAAGGTAAACGGTAGCTTCACACTGGAGTGCAGTGCCTGGGTCATGCCGTCACTCACCCCTCGCTTCATCTCATTACGTGGGCATTTTATCATCTCTCATCACAAGAACAGTGGGTACAGATGTTTTCAGAGAGACCACATTCACATAACTTTACGGTATATTGCTACAATTGTTCTATTTTATTACTATTGTTGTTAATCTCTTGCTGTGCCTAATTTAGAAATTAAACTTTTTTTTTTAAAGAAATTAAGCTCTATCATAGGTATGCATGTATGGGGGAAAAAATAGTCTCTATAGAATTCAGTACTATCTGCAGGTTTAGGAATCCCCTGGGGGGTCTTAGAATGGATCCTCCTGCCCCACCCACCATCCTTGGGTAAGGAGGGGGCTGCTGTAGTCATCTCCTGTGTTGTTTCTGTCTTTCTCCTTGACTGGCCTACCTCAGTCCCTACACTGTGAGCATCTTGAGGATACACACTGCATCTTTTTTATCATTTAATCCAACTTCCTAGTACAATGTGTAGCTAGACACATGGTAGATGCACAAATATTTGTTAAAATAATGAAGGCATTACATAATTAATTCATGCAATAGTTGTTGCTGTTTTTTTTAAACCGGGGCCTGATTCCTAATCGGTCCACAAATGGGCTTCAGGGAAGGTGCAAATGCCTTGAAATGAAGTACAAAATTGTGAATACTCGTGCATTTTTAGGAGAGAGAATTCATAGCCTCTGTCAGATTCTTAAAAGGGTTTATAATGGAGATAAATTTAAGAACCACTGAATACTGAGGTTAGTAACCAACGTAAGTCAACACACATTCCACAATGTCTTCTGGCTAATTAACCTATCGCATTCAAACTAAGTTACACTGATTGTAAGACTCGCCATTACTTTATGCAACACTAAGAAAAATAAAAATGAAAAGTTTGAAACACTGCTAAGATGGTATCCTAGCTTCAAAGATGATACAATATGAAAAGTGCCTCTGCTCTTTTTTATGTTCTTCTTCTTTTTTTAATTTTAATTCCGATATAGTTAACACACAGTGTTATATTAGTTTCAGGTATACAATATAGTGATTCAATAATTCTATACATGATTCAGGGCTCATCACAGTAAATGCACTCTGAATCCCCTTCACCTATTTCCCCCATCGCCCACCCACCTCCCCTCTGGTGACCACCAGTTTGTTCTCTATGGTTAAGAGTCTGTTTCTTGGTTTGTCTCTCTCTTTTCCCCTTTGCTCATTTTTTTGTTTGTTTGTTTCTTAAATTCAACATATGAGTGAGATCATATGGTATTGGTCTTTCTCTGACTGACATATTTCACTTAGCATTTCTAGCTCCATCCATGTCATTGCAAATGGCAAGATTTTGCTCTTTTTAAAGGCTGAATAATGTTCTATTGCGTATATATACCACATCTTTATCCAGTCATCGACTGATGGACACTTGGGCTGCTTCCATATTTTGGTTATTGTAAATAATACTGCAAAAATAATAATTTTTTCAAATTAATGTTTTCATATTCTTTGGATAATTACCCAGTAGTGGAATTACTGGATCATTTAATTTTTTGAGGACTCCATCCTGTTTTCCACAGTGGCTGCACCAGTTTGCATTCCTACCAGCAGGGCACGAGGCTTCTTTTTGCTCCACACAGAGGGACCTCTGCTCTTGCCTGGGTCCCTGAGCTGGTGCGGAGAGGTGGGGTGGGGAGGCAGTGCCCTACAGTTTAAGTGGACAACCCCAACTCTGCCACGTATTACGAGGGGACTGTTAGGCATGTCTCCTTGCGTCTCTGAGCCCCAGTTTGCTCATCTTCACGGTGGAGTGGCATTCCTACATACTCGCTGGGTGGATGAACTAAGGCAGTGCTCATACAATGCCTTGCTTTCAGAGGGCTTTCAAGGACTACCCCCTTCCCTTACTTTCCTCATCCTTTATGCCTAACATATGCAGAGCTAAGGCCTGACCTCACTTAAATCCTTAGTCAGTGTGAGAGTTTTAGGCAATGAACTATTCTGCCTGAGTCTCCCAGCTCTGCTACCTATTCCCATAATTTTTGAAAAATGCCACTTTCTATTTGCCTGCAATTTTAGGTATGTCATTTGCTGGAGATAATGAGATTTTTTTTTTTTATTCTTTGTTCTCCTGTGTCCATTTCACGCTATGTTCACAGCATCTGCATTGTTGTTCACTGTGAAAACAGGTAATTCATAAAGCTTCATGTTGCTTTCCACAAATTGATCTGTTCATAGTGACAAATTCCCTTTGGGGTTGTTTGCATTGCCCACACTCCATTGGCCCTGCACAGGAAGAAGGGTTTTCCCTTGCCCCCTTGCCCTTCCTGAACCCCTGGGTGAACTCTGTCTGCTGAGATATTTGTTAAATACTGACACATTCCTCCTGACTCCCATGGCAGGGAGAACTAGAATCTCAGACCACGGCTGGTTATTTGGATGGTGTTGATGTCTTCCAGGATGGAGTAAAATATTAATATGCTTTCTCCTCACCCTGTCCCTCCCCTGTTGTCTAGTATTCTTTTTGCAGATGTTAAAGGATTTACCAACCTCTCCACGACCTTGTCCGCCCAGGAGCTGGTCCGGATGCTCAACGAGCTCTTTGCCAGATTTGATCGACTGGCCCATGTGAGTTGAATTTAATTCCCTTCTAGTCTTTTGTGGGAGTGAGGGACTGCATGTGGAATTAGGGAGAGGAAGACTCAGGCTTCATCACCAATGATCTCCTGTCCTGCTTCCTCTTCCCTGGTGTGGACCCTCAAGCCCCGCACCTTCTGGGAACCGATATTAGTTATTTACAGACCTCGGACGGGAGGTTTGTCAGATTAATTTTCCCAACTGAGAGATAGCCGGTTGAGTGACAGTTAAGTCAAAGCCCTTTTTTTCTGTTTTCTGCCCCTTCCCCCTCATTACTTCCCTCTTCGTGTGGCCAGGTGCCATCCAGCTGCAGCCTGAGTTTAGTTCAGGCAGTGATGGCTGCCTGCAGCCTTCCAGCCAACTCCAGCCATCTGAAACAAATTAGCCTGTTCTTTAGAGCCAGTAATCCACTGGACCGCCATTTTGTTTGACCTAGCCTAACTGCTTTGTTTTTAGCCAACAGAACACTATCTTTATTTTTCAGCTGGCTCGAGAGAACAGGCTAAAGGAGATGGACATTTGCTCTCAAAACACAGATTGTTAGTCCTAAAGCATACAAGTTGCAGAAGAATATCATTGTCACACTGTATTTTAGAGTGGGCTTTAGGTTCAAACAGGCATCGGGCTTCCTGCTCAGTGGAGAGCCTTAATTTCCTTCTTTGTAAAGTGTGTTTCTGTCAGTGCCAACTTCACAGGGCTCTTGAGAGAATCCCATGCAATCATATCAAGTGGCAGTTCATTTTTCAGAGTGTCCAAAAGTCCGAATTTAAGGCTGCCTCCCTCCAGCGAGAGCCATTCATACTTGCATCTGAGGACCTGCTAGGTGTTGTGCACTGTGCTATGGGTCAGGAGTGTGGGAATAACAAAAACATACTTTGTCCTTCCTGGAATTAATTCTAGCCAGGAACAAACACATCAATAAATGATCAATGCACAATGTGTTGTGTGTATTGAGGGTGAGTCTGGGATGCTGTGGGAAGGCAGACTCCACACATAACCCTGGCATCAGAGAAGACTTTCCGGAGAAAGTGACCCTAGACTGAGTCTTAAAAATGGGAAAAGAAATACAATTGAATACTATTCAGCAACAAAAAGGAGTAAACCACTGAGGCACACAGCAATATCAGTGAATCTCCAAAGCAGTATGCCAAGTGAAGGAAGCCAGACGGAAAAGCCTAGATAACTTTATGATTCCGTTTATAAGACATTCTAGAAAAGGCAAAATTATAAGGACAGAAAAGAGATAAATGGTGGCCAGGAGTTGGAGGTGGACAGAGAGGATTGATTGCACAGAAGCATGGGGTGCAGTGATTTGGGGAGTGATGTAGCTCTCCATATGTGAGCATGACTGTACCCTTTTTCAAAATAGTCAGCTTTATTGTTTATAAATTGTACACCAATTAGCAAAGTGAAGAAGACAAGGACGGTCATTTTTTAAAAGATCTATCTATTTATTTGAGAGCACGAGCGTGAGGGGCAGAGGAAGAGAGAGAGAGAATCTCAAGCAGACTCCAAGCTGAATGCAGAGCCTGCCGGCGGGGGGGGGGGGTTCAATCCCAGGACCGTGAGATCACGACCTGAGCTGAAACCAACAATTGGATACTTAACTGACAGTACCACCCAGGCGCTCCTGGCAGGGAAGATCATTTTATGCCAAGGGGAGAACGAAGATAAAGATGCTACCCTGTATGTGTGAAGAAACCAGAAGAGATTTAGCGCTGCGGGAGGGGCGAGTGAAGGTAGTGAGCGGTGGAGATGAGGCCGGAGAGGTGGCCAAGGACCTGCCAAGGAACCCGCCTTGTCACCTGTAGTTACTGGACAGCTGTAAATAGGAGACTTGACTTGGCAGAGGAGGAGGGGCAAACCGAGCCCCCCTCCAGTCCCCCTACCCCAGGAAAAGGGTTGAGTTTACCTGAAGTGCTGGAAATTTGGAGGTGGAAAAGAATGTATGCCACTTCTTTTTACTGTTGCACCTCTGGGGCTTGGTGCCAGTTCCAATAGTTATTCTACTTCATACTACGGTTCTATTTCTGTCCAAAGACCTAAGATGACCAAAAATGGCCCTCCAGTGAGAACCAACAGATGTGATCGGGGTCAATTTTTAGTGTCACGGTAAATAAACTCCACTGCCCCAGGGACAGTTGCTAAGTAAAATCTAACCCAAGTTGTTCAGCCAACATTTATTGCTAGGTATCGTGCAAGACTCTGGCAAGACAAAACCTGTCCCAGCCCCCAGGAAGCTCAATTCTGGTAAAGGGAGTGCAAATCCATAAGAATTGCAGGACAGAGCGGGTTCAAGCCATAATAGGCGCAGAAGTCCTGGTGGAGGAAAGAGCAGCCAGTGCTTGGGCGAGGGGGCGGGGGCAATGGTGGTGATTTGGTAGCACCCAGAGAAGTGGCCATGTGCAGGCTGGGTCTTGAAGAAGAGCAGAAGCTTTCCTGGTATCAGATTAGACCAAAACAGACAAACAAAAATACCTTTTAGCCTGAGCTGTGGTGCACACGCAGGAAAATGTGAAAATTCAAGAATGTGCTGCTTGTTTGGAGAGTTATAAGAAGCTAAAGATTGGGGCACCTGGGTGGTTCAGTCAGTTAAGTGTCTGTGTTTGGCTCAGGTCATGATCTCAGGGTCCTGGGATGAAGCCTTGCATCGGGCTTCCTGCTCAGTGGAGAGTCTGTTTCTCCCTCTCTCCCCGCCTTTGCACGCGTGCACACTCTCTCTCTCAAATGAATAAATAAAAATCTTAAAAAAAAAAGCTAAAGATTACTAGAACATCAAGGGCAGGGATACTGTAGTGAGAAAGGAGCTTAGAGAGCAAGCAGAAGTACGTTTGGAGGGCATGGTGCAACTTTTTAGGGGATGTGAACTTTGTCCTGTAACTGGGCCGAAATTTCCCCTGGTTACCTTACACACAGGGAGAGCAGGGAGACAGGGTACACAGCCCACTTGGTCCCCAATGGGTGCAAGAAGCTATCATCCATCTTCTAGGATGAGGCTTACTGAAATTTTAAGAAAAACATTTTGGAGAAAAAAAAATTAAGCACAGATCCATAGTGGAGTAAAATTATTATTAATTTGATAAGACTATTAAACGCTCATCAACTGCCTGGTGTATGTTACTTACCGTTCTGGGTGTTTGCCCTGGATTCCCTAATTCAGTTCTCGCAACAGACCTACAAGATAGGTTATTGATTGTTCCCATTTTACAAAATGAGTGACTGAGGCTCAAAGAAGTAATCTTCCTAGAACCTGGTAGTTGGGTGTATTTGACTCAGGCCGACTGGGCCAGCTGCTCACTTTTTTTTTTTTGAGATTTTATTTGTTTACTTATTTATTTGAGAGAGAGAGAGAGCAAGAGCACAGGAGAAGAGTAAGAGGGAAAAGCAGATTCCCTGCTAAGCAGGGAGCAGGATCCTGGGATCATGACCTGTGCAGAAGGCAAACGCTTAACCCACTGAGCCACCCAGGGGTCCCACAAGTGCTCCATCTTGACCACCAAGCAATGCCACAGGCATTTCAGGAGACAGAACACAAGACATTGGCAGATGTGTTGCTGCCCATGCGGGAGCTTGAAGGGTTAGATCCGTGGGACTTCAGGTGTGGGCTGGACTTGAATGTACCTGTGCAAATTCCTCTCTCTGTCTCTGTTTTCTATCAGAATTGCAATGGAGGATAAATGAAAAGGAAAAAAAAAAAAAAGACAAAACACACGAAATGTCTCTTAACCTAGAGACTGTCTCCAAATAAGTACTCAGCACCCATTAGCGCTCCGTAGCTCTCACCCCCACCCCAGGTGCATCAGTATCTATTACTCTCAGGGACCTCCCTGGAAAAGTTTGAGAAACACTGCCAATGAAAACAATTCTACTCATCTTGGAATGAGAAAACCTACTTTCAGTGCTTTTTGCCCCCAGCGGTGGGCCAGTCACTTAACCAACTGGGTCAAACTCTGCTTCTCTGTATGAAAAGGTTTTAGAGTTGACCATTTTTGCATTTTTTAACATCAAGATTCTGTGGCTTTATAAAGATTCTCTATCTGCCTCACCATGATTTTTCCACTGTAGATATTTTTATGTTGCCTATCAGAGAGAATTCACCTTGCATGTGAATTTCATACACTGTGCCTCTTTCTCTACTGCATTATTGAAATGCAGGAAACTTCAAAGCTTCCTCTTAAAATTCCTCTTAGTTTGATTGAACTCCTGAGTGCCCTTGTGGTTCAGGCTGCTCAGAATAGAGTTTTGTTGTTTGGTTTTTTTTCTTTTTTTTAAGATTTTATTTATTTATTTGAGAGAGAGCTAGAGAGAGAGAGAGAGCACGAGCTGAGGGGAGAGGTAGAGAGAGAGAAGCAGACTCCCTGATGAGCAAGGAGCCCAATGCGGGACTTGATCTCAGGACCCTGGGACCATGACCTGAGCCGAAGGCAGACGCTTAACCAACTGAGCCACCCAGGAGCCCCTAATTTTGTTTTTTGACCCTTGACAGTGCCCTTGGCAAATTTTGTAACTTTCTGTCTTTGATCTTTTTTTAACATACTCTCTGCCTACTCCTCCCACATCCAAATTAAGAACGAAGAATTTGCATACTATTATGAAGGCTTTAAAATTGTAAAACAAGGAACATATTTACTGTTACGCAGTTGACATGATTGCATCTTAAACTTTATTTTAAATTGCTGACAAACTGGAAGCAACCTAAGTTATTGCTGGAAGGAATAAATCCAACACTATGGAAAGTGAATGAACAGATTAAAAAGAATGAGCTAGCCATTTCGGTACTGACATAGAAATTCAAGACCTGTTTTGCCTGAAAAAAAGCATGTCTCAGATCCATAAACATGGTATAATATGGCTAAGGATGTGATACGGCTGCAGAGGATGAAAAATAGTACATATATATAAACATGTAATGTACATGTAGATGCATAGTAGCCTCTGAGGAGGGGAACAGAGCCAGGCTTCCAGGCGGCTGTGTGTCTGAGGGGGAGGGGCTTCCCAGGGGGATTTATTTGCGAGGACAATATATTCATGTCACTTGTGTCATGACAGATAGAATCTTATAAAATTGTCATGATTTCTAATACAACTTTTTCAAAAATACATAATGCTTTTGTTCTGAGAGTCTTTCATTTTTTTTTAAGGTTTTATTTTATTTATATGTCAGAGAGAGAGAGCAAAGGCAGGGGAGAGGCAGAGGGAGAAGCAGGCTCCCGCTCAGCAAAGAGCCAGATCTGGGACTCGATCCCAGGACCCTGGAATCATGACCTGAGCCGAAGGCGGATGCTAAATGGACTGAGCCACCCAGGTGTCCCACGGTCTTTCACTTTTTATTGACTTTTTTCTGATTACTAAAGCCAATCTTAGTCATTATGTAAAATTCAAACATCAAAGGTATAGAGCATACAGCAGGTATACATCCCCGTAATTCCCTCCCTCCCCAACAATATAACTACCTTTGATAATTTGGTGCTTTTATCATCTCATTATCATCTATGATCAACATGATTTCATAAACGTCCAAAATTTTTATACTATATCATAGCCATCGAGATGGGAAGAAAAAGCTTATATTAAAACTCACTTAGTAAAATTTGCAAGAAGACCCTCACCCTACTTTATTTTTCCTTTTCAATATCTTTTTTTCAAAGCAACCTGCTTCCTTAATATTTTAAGGAGTTTCTGGTAAAAAGAAGCAGTTTCTGGTAAAAAGAAGTTGCTTGGATATTACTGTCAAGTCATCTGACAGCTCACAGGAATTGATCAGAAAAATGTGCCTGCAAATTGACAGAACTTGACAGACCAGACAGGTCTTTCATGTATGTATATTTTTATATTTCACACACACACCCCATTTGTGTTGAGCTCAAAGTTTTTCAAAGAGGCTGCCAAGCCTCACCTTTTGTTTATAAGCAAAATGGACCCTGGGCACGAACATATTCACCCTATTATGTGTGTCTGCTCCAGAAGGATGATAAACCATTTTACACCCTTTGCTTCAAAAACATATTTTTGTCAGGAGAGCTACCATTCTGGACTCTGTCATCATGTCTTCAGTTTCCTGGAGAAAGAGCATGGAGTCCAGCAAAGGTCAGACAGACTCAGGTGTGAATTCCAGGTCTGCCTCTCACTTGCTTTGTGACCTTCACCTACTTAAGCCATCTGTGAAATGGCACATGACTCAAAATGGGCTCATGAAGACTCACCAACATAAATGGAATGCAATTAACTCATCGCCTGGCGCATAGTAGATGCTCAATAAATATTACTTCCTTTCCCTACTTAAGTTTTTCCAGAATGCTTTTACCTCTGTTTCCATGGAAAATTCACTGATTAAGAGTTGATGAATATCACATGTAGTCCATAACCTTTTTTTTTAATTTTTTTAAGTTTTTATTTAAATTCCGGTTAGTTAATACACAATGTGATATTAATTTCAGGTATACAATACAGAGATTCAGCAGTTTGATACATCACCCAGTGCTCATCCCAACAAGTGCGCTCCTTAATCCACATCACCTATTTCACCACTCCCCCACCCTCTTCCCCCCTGGTAACCATCAGTTTGTTCTCTGCAGTTAAGAGCCTGTTTCTTGGTTTCCCCCTTTGCTTATTTGTTTTGTTTCTTAAATTCCACATATGAATAAAGTCATATGGTATTTGTCTTTGCCTGACTGACTTATTTTGCTTAGAATTACACTAAGAAGATAGACTCTGAAAAACAAACTGAGGGTTCTAGAGGGGAGGAATGTAGGGGGATGGGTTAGCCTGGTGATGGGTATTAAAGGGGGCACGTTCTGCGTGGAGCACTGGGTGTTATGCACAAACAATGAATCATGGAACACTACAACAAAAACTAATGATGTAATATATAGTGATTAACATAACAATAAAAAAATTTAAAGAAAAGAATTATACTCTCTAGTTTTTTTATTTACATTATTTACAATAGCCAATGCATGTTGTGCAAGTGGCAAGATTTCATTCTTTTTTATGGCTGAGTAATATTCCATTGTATATATATATGCCACCTCTTCTTTATCCATTCATCAGTTATCAAAAGAAAAGTCTTCTGCACAGGAGAGGAAACAATCAACAAAACTAAAAGACAACCTTTTATGGAAGAATGGAAGAAGATATTTGTAAATGATGTATCTGATAAAGGGTTAGTATCCAAAATATATGAAGAACTTATAAAACTCAACACTCAAAAAAACAAATAATCTAATTAAAAAATGGGCAGAAGACATGAATAGACATTATTCCAAAGGAGACATCCAGATGGCCAACAGACACATGAAAAGATGCTCAATATCACTCATCATCAGGAAAATGCAAATCAAAACCACAATGAGATATCATCTCATACTTGTCAGAATGGCTAAAATCAACAACACAAGAAACAACAGATGGTGGTGAGCATGTGGAGAAAATGGAACCCTCATGCACGGTTGGTGGGAATGCAGACTGGTACAGCCACTCTGAAAAACAGTATGGAGTTTCCTCAAAAAGTTAAAAATAGAATTACCTCTATAATCCAGCAAATACACTGTTAGGTATTTACTCAAAGAATACGAAAATACTAATTCAAGGGGATACATGCATCCCAATGTTTATAGCAGCATTATTTACAATAGCCAAACTATGGAAACCGCCTAAGTATCCATCAACTGATGAATGGTTAAAGAAGATGTGGTCTATATATACAGTGGAATATTACTCAACCACAAAAGAGAATGAAATCTTGCCATATCGTTACTTTTAGCCAGCTGATCTGTGGCACACGAAATTTTTCACATATTTCCTATCTCTCATACTGAAACGTTCATATATAAAAACAGGTGTAAATCCTAACTGTCCTCCTGTGTTCAGGGCTATTATGACAAGACTCAAAAGAAGAAAGATCACTGAACACTGGGATGACTGTTTCCAAGGTGTTTGTTCTCATTGCTACCATTGCTAACTGATGGCCATGCTTACATTATTATGTATTAAGAACAAGATGGGTTACTTTGACACGTTTTCTAGATGGGGAATTGAAACTCACGTATCAGTGGCTTCAGTGATTTAGCCAAGGTCAAACAGCTGGTAAATGAGACCAGAATGCAGATGTTAGATTCTTAGACTAGAGCATTTCCTGCTCTACCCTTCCCCTCCTCCTTCCCTACTGCCAACACACAGTGCTCCAGACTATCATTAGTCTGAGTCACGCAGAGCAGATTCTGCCCCCAAAGAGTATGGTTGACTGAATTCACCTACTGAACCTCTCAGCCTCAGTGTTCTCAGCAAAATCTCCATCAGTGATCTATTTGATCAGTGGTTCTCAAATGCTCTTTCACAGTCAAATATCAGGAAGTTGAATTTGTGGCCATGAGATAAAATATACACATATTTATCTGCAATGTAGTGAGTTTTCATAATGATTTTATTTAGTTCAAAAACCTTTCTTTTAGGAATTTTTTTTACTTTTTTAGTGTTAAAAGTGTCCTTTCTTTCATAAAGTCATGGGGATAGTGGATGGCACTTGGGTTATTTTGTTTGTTGATGGATTTTTTTCATATTTCTTTGGCAAAATACAAAAACTGAACTTTATAGCAGTCCCTTGAGCCCTCTGGTTTGTTTTTTAGTTTTTTTTTTTTTTTTTAGTATAACTGTACCATGGATGCCACAAATCTGGAAACTGCCAGGACCCGTAGGCCAAATACTCTCTGGCTCTGTTCCAGCCATACACTAGGGGTCTTAGAAGACCCAGCTGAAGGTCTGGAGTTTCCCTTGTTGATCAGACCCCCACCAGAAGGTCTCTTGCAAAATTAGCTGCAACAAAGCAGCCAGAGGACAGGAACCACAAGTTACTAAAAATAACCCTGGGACAGCTGTGCATGCCATCAGAGTTCTGAAGATTGCATCTGAGCCCATTTGGGAAGGTTGGCAAAGTCCTGGCAATCTGATCGAGGCGGGGAGGCTCTCGTGTCAGTTCTTCTCTTTTCCCTGTCAGATATTTGTGTTTTGTATTGGGAGAGTGATTTCATTCATTCATTACCCAAACACAATGGCTGAATCCCCCGATCTGATGAGGAAACCAGCATGGTGCTGTGTAGGTTAGCAGGACAAAGGTGTCCATTGTACTGCTGGTGTCTCAGGGGGTCCTTTCCTGTGTGTGCCTCCTCTCCTCTGCCCTTGGACCCTGCTTTCCCAAGGAGAGCCTCGCACTCAAAAAGCCCGTAAGCTTTTAGGACTTCAGATCTGAGATGCATCTCAGAGGTCATTCAGTTCCACCCATGTAGCCGAGGAAGCCGAAAAGGAAAGTCATCTGCCCACGATCACAGACAGATGTGAGAAAACTGGGGCAGGAGTCCCACTCGTCATCACAGAGACAGGTCACACTGATGTAGTACCCTGTCTGCTGGACCCCATACTAAGCCTCCACACGCATCATCTTATGGTCCTCGCAGTCAAACAATGAGGTCCCCTTCATTTACCATTTTACAGACGAGGCAACTGAGGCTCAGAAGTTAAGTAGCTGTAGGGAATGTAGGATTTAATCCTGTGCAGTGTGACTCTTTAGCTGGTGCTCTTAGCTCCTACTTTATGCTGCCTCAAGGTCTCTTTCCTCGAAAACCTGCGTCATCCGGCCTCTTCCCATCCAGTGCGAAAATGCACCATTTCCCTGTGCTTTTTGCCCTTTGAGACTAGGTAAGAATCGTGTCCTCAAGACTGCGAATCTGCCAAACAACTGTGCCATCCTCCTTACCTATGAGGTATTGAAGGTACTACCCTTACCTTAACGAGGATAAAAACTGTACCTACTTCATAAGGTTGTTGTGAGGGTTAACTCTGTTTAATATAGTGTGCATCATAGGGATGGTTATTAATTATCTTTGTGTCAGGGACAATGCTTGACTTAATCATCGTGCCCTATTGGCATTTTTTTTCAATGAACAAGCATATGAACTCACACATGAATAAAATGATAAGTAAGACATAGTCAGCCCCTCTTCTTAAGGTGCCAGGACCCTAGTAGGGAAAGGGCCTAAAACAGAGTTGAAGTAGTAGGTATCCCTGCATGATTTATATTTTTATTGAACTAAGACTGCTAAAAAGTGTTAATTCAGAAACCTGTCCTGTGAAAAAAGACATTGATGAGCAGGATTCACAGGGGAATACTGAATATGGGTGTTTAATGCCCACACTTTAGCAGGCCTGCCCACATGTTGGGTGTTCATCTGAAGGCTAGTACATGGCAGAGCTGGGATGCAGCCCTGTGTCTGTTGAGCTCAAAGTCCAGTGTTTTTCCATGACTCCATTCTGCCTCTGAGGCCTTCAAACTCTTATTTAGGGTACCCCTCCCCCAATCTCTTAGGAAGATGATAGAAGCGCATTTCAAAAGTAGGTGCTCCCCCAACCCCAGGGTGAAGACCGCCTGACCCCACTGCCAGCCTTTCCAAGCCTTTCAGAAGCACTTACCTGTGTGCTGACTCAGTCCTCTCCTCTCCACCCTGTTCCTTCCAGGAGCATCATTGCCTTCGCATTAAAATCCTGGGGGACTGTTACTACTGTGTTTCAGGGCTTCCCGAGCCCCGCCAGGACCACGCCCACTGCTGCGTTGAAATGGGCCTCAGCATGATCAAAACTATCAGGTAATCTGGCGTCTCTTCCATAATACCCAGGCCTTCAATGTGCATGAACACAAACCACCCCATCGGTCCTTTGTGGTGGATGATGTGTTTGTTGAAAGGTGACACGCTTTGACTTATGACACAAAAACTTCATGCCCATTAACTCTCTCATATGAACCCATGAACCTGCCAGCTTCATTATGTTCCTGGTATACCTCCCTTTCAATAATTGTCCAGCATATTGGTATGACCAGTGTCCTTGTGGGGATACAGCTGTTTTCTAAAAGGTGAGCAAACCTTAGATCCTGGGGGAGTGGAGAGTGTGATTTGACACGTGGGGGGTCAGGATGTGCTACAGTGACAGCCTGGGGAGGAAAGGGTGGTGACAGATGCATTGCAGGTTGGAAGCCGGCAGGGCTCACAGGGCTTTCTCAGCCTTGATAAGGATTGTACTTTAGCCTGAGGCCAACAGGAAATCATTATAGGGCTACCACCAGGGTTGGCTTTATGAGTGTGTGACAAGTGCTTTTGGCTATGGTCAGTGTATCTGCCAAATAGAAGCTTAATCAAGAGGGCAACAGTTATTGAGGTCAAGGATTTTGGAATTAGACTGTGGCTTTGGGACAGAAGCTCAGTGGTGTCAGAGCTCCCCTTGAGGTTCCAGATAGGAGGCTCCAAATCAAGCCTACAGGCATTGCAACCTTCCCCGACCACAGCAAAGACAATAAAGAGGGTACATGGGTAGAAGTCTTCTCTGTGGCTTATGCCTTCATCTTACAAGGGAAGAATAATCCTGCCATTAACAGGCCAGAAAAATCTTCCAATGAACTCATGCCTTGGTTGTGTGGTCTAGTGGTATGTTCATGATCCTTGGCTGTATCAGTCTGATTTAAAGAGCAGTAGGAGGACAACTCATGTACCCCACACACATCCTCCACTGAAGGCTCAGATCACCTGCTGGCTTCCAAGACCAACCCTGGAGTGGGCAGGAGGGATGTAAGCAATTGGAGCCATGACCAACACAGTGTGCCTGCCTCCTACTTGCTGACAGATCCCTGACTTCATTCAAATTTGGGGCAGAGGTCTGTTGACATCAGGAAAGGCTGTGTAGTCCTCTAATTCAGAAAAAGATGGAAGCTCTTTCCCTAAATATGATTTTGCTTCATCGATGTGACACTGGTCGTTTCAAGACTTAGCCAGATAATCTCATTCCTGGTGGGCAGATATGCTACCCTGGCAGACCCTAGGGTCCCACCTCTGGAACCAGCCCATCACCAGGGCCCAATCAAGGTGGCACTGTGCTTTGCTATGGGGTGTATGATGAAAACCCAACCATCACCATCCCCAAGAGCAAGTAGACTGGTGGAGAAAGAGATAGGACATGCCCCCTCTTTGACAGAAATGCAGAAGTTCTCACCTTTAGGAACTGTGGAGAGAGGAGCCTACAAATTCCAAACCAGAGTTTCCTTTTTTTTAATGGAAAAGCTTGCAGATGCTTCTTGGTTGTTAATTTGGACACTTGTGAGTCTTGCTCTGAAAACTGGGATGAATTGTAATATTTTAACTAGCTTCAAGGGAGGCAATGGGACTGACATGCAGAAGACTTGCTGTCTTGTATGCATTCTACAACTAATTAAGTGTGTGAACTTTATTCTACCAGCCAGTTGGTAGAAAAAGAAAAAACCAAAACAAAACCTGTGAAGCTCTACCAAGTGTCAGATGCCGCCATGTTAGTTGCCAGAAGTACAGTGATGAACAGGTCACAGGGCGTCATTCTCTTGCCCATGGGTGTCCATTAGGGAGATGACTTGGATTTTCTGTTTGTGAAATGAGGAAATTGGGCCAGACCAGCTCTGAAGTCTTTGCCAGTTCTGAAAATCTGTGATTTTTGGTCAACCACATCAAAATCAAGTTTAAGTAGCAAAACTTGCCACAGGCTTTCTTTTTAATTTATTTTTATTTTTTGTGGTGATATAATTGACCAAAAAAAATGGTATGTATTTAAAGTGCAGAGCATGATGATTCAATATATGGATACATTGTGGAATAATTATATAGTCAAGTTAATTAACACATCCATTGCCTCACAAAGCAATCTTTTTCTTTCCTTTTTTTTTTTTTTGTGAGAACGTTTAAGTTCTACTCTTCTGGCAAATTCCAAGTACAGCATTATTAACTGTAATCGCCATGCTGTGCATCAGATCCTCAGAACTTAATCATAACAAAAAGTTTGTGCCCTTTGACCAGTATCACCCCATTTCCCCCACCCTCCCTTAATGCTGGCAATCACCCTTCTACTTTGTTCCTATGAATGTGACCTTTTTGTTTTTGGTTTAGGGTTCTTTTAGATTTCACATATACAGTATTTTCTTTCTTTGTCTGGCTTATGTCGTTTAGCATAATGCCCTCCAGGTTCATCCTTGTTGAGGCAAACAGTAGGATTTCCTTCTTTTTTAAAGCTAATTAATATTCCGTCCTTATATGTGTGTATATACAGGGATTTTCTTCTTTTTAAAAGCTGATTAATATTCCAGTGTATATATATATATATATATATATATGTGTGTGTGTGTGTGTGTGTGTGTGTGTCTATAGATACCACATTTTCTTTAACCATTCATGTACAAACTTGCCATAGGAGTTTGTATCTTGAGCTTAGAAGAAATGCTGCAGAGATGATATTGCAGAAAAAATGAACGGTGATTATCAAAATGCTTAAGATACTTAGGACGTTACCATTTATCTCTCTGGGGGGGACCTTATTCCTCCTGACCATTTTATCCAATCTGAGGGCTCCTCTCTCGAGTTCTGGAGTAGGTCAGTGAGAGGTGAGAAGTTGAAATGACTCAAGGACTTTCTCTCATCCGTTGCTTAAGGGCTACTTTCATTCTCTTAGAATAAGACAGCTCAGTAGGATATTTTTTTAACTGAATGAATCAGAGTCTATTAATACTCAAACACTCCTTGATTATAACGTAGGTGACAGGAGGTCCTGTTAGCAACAAACATTAATTCTTCCAGTTAGCAACAAACATTAATTCTTCCAGTTAGCAACAAAACATGATGCAGAGGAATACATGAGAACTCTGGAATGAGACAACTTCAGTTGCAATGGGCTCAGACTTCTAGAGCTCTCACCCTTACAGTCAAGTGTTGCAGTCTGAGGAAGGATTGGCAGACAATATTTCTACCTGAATGCATATAGAAGAGAATCCCATTTACATAACTTTATCACAATCTTAACATTGCTTACACAAGATGCAATTTTCTTCTTCAGACCCAAAGGCACTTGTTCCAACCGGGAAACTCAAGAGAAGCCATAAAGTCTGGAACCATATATAACATGATGCTGTGTGTGTTGTCATATAATGAAAATAAGCCATTTATTTACTGGTATGCCCAGACTTGATGGCTGCTCTGTATATTTGTCATCAGAGATGGATCCCTATTTGAGGTATTGTCCCCAATTTGTCAGGGTCTCTCCTTGTTCTTTTTTTTTTTTTGGCATTTCCTCAAAGAGTTAGGGTCCCATGCTGGTCCACAGAGTGCAAACTGGCAGTGAGGGACTGGTGTTTTGTTGGAGAGATGGCATCTGGATCTTGGATCTCTAGATCTCAGGAGCTCCAGTAGTTTCTTTGTTCGGTGAGATTTACAATTTTGGCACAAATGGCAAGCCAGCACTCAAACGACCCTGTACCTTAGTCACCAATGAGTCTAAATATGGGATGGAGGTCCTCCTACAATTGTAGACAGGTGAGGACAGGTGCCAAGCTGACCCCGAGGTCAGCTGCTGCTGCTTAGAGCACTGGCAGGATTCACAAGTGAGCAAGAGTCGAGGCAGTCAGAAGAACAAGCATGACAGAAGTAGTTTCCCCTGCATTTTGTCTTCAGATGTATCTCCACAGTAGTCATTTTGACTGAGAAATAGAGGTGTTTTCCTGGAAACAGAGACACGAAGAATATGCCCTCCTGGCTGTTAGGAATGGCAGAAGCCACGCACACGCGTGTGTGTGTGTGTGTGTAAATGCGTGTGCATATATATACATGTGTTCATTTCTATCTGAGTGTATGTGGCATGTGTGTGCACAGACGTGTGGTATGTAGGTGTGAGTGCATGAGTGTGTGTGCATGTCTATACACACGTGTAGGCATGTGTGTGTACACGTGCATATTTGTGCAGGCGTGTGTGTATTGAGCATTTGAAGCAGCCTTTTGTGATCACACTTCTAAATTCAGACAGTGAATTTAGAGTCAGAGTTAGCGCACAGTTAGTTGATGACCTTGTGAGACAACTGTGGCTTTGTACCTCGGGCAGTGGGTTCTCACCAACACGTAAAGTAGGGAGGCATCATTTCCCAGCTGGGGCATGAAGAAGGTAATTGTGGACATAAGTAACTCTCTCTTCAGTTAACTCTAGAAAAGAGGAGGCAGATGCTGAAGGAAGGAAACTGGTTGGAAGATATTTTTGTAGCAATTCAGGGAAGAGAAGTCAGGCCCTGAATAGAACACGAGCTCTGGAGCAAAAAGAGGACGGTGGTAATATTCCATCCGACCCAAGATCGTGAGAGCCTCTGTAAGAAACAGTACATGATGTGGACATTTAAATTAAACAAAACACTTGTCAGGACAGTGAGGTTATATATCGCTTGACAATGCTCCAATAATTTTAGATAGGATTCCATTTTATTGGAGATAGAGTTCATTGCTAGATCTTGCTGACATGGCCATGTTCCTTGAGTGGTGACTTCTAGGGAATGTTCTGAGGGTACGTATGGAGGGAGTCCCTGGCCTGCAATCAGCAGACCTCATCTGGTTTCTGCTTCTTCCTATTATTAGGTATGTGGCTGGGGACAAGCGTGACATCACTTCTCAGAGCCTGTGTGGTCTCTTTTTTAAATGGGGATCATAAGATCCCAACTTCAGAGTGTTCTTTTGAAAATTCAAATAGATGGCAGGCACATGGTGACCATACAAATATTTAATAGAATCTTGTAGTTAGGGCTGAGTTTGGACACTGGGAAATTTGACTCAGTTAAGTTATAGAAACCTATTCCTTTCTTATGGTTTCTATTTTATTCCAGTAAAATAATGATAGTAGCTGGGTTTATTGAACACCTGCTATGCTACTTGCCAAGCACTGAGACAAGTGTTTTACATATTTTATCTCATTAAGTCTTAACGACAATTCTAAGAGTTAGGCAGGGGTGGTAGAAAAATATTGAACAACCAGTGTGGCCACAGTACGGACTAATCAGAATAGTCCAGGGCAGTTGATGAGAGCGGATGTCAGCCATTAGCAACAAGTACAAATTTTGGGGTTCATCCTGAGTAACAGAAGCTCTGGAAGTTGGCCTCTCCTTTACCAATGAGGAAACTGGAACTTACAGAGTTTGTGTAATTGCACAAGATCACACAACTAGTCAGTGGCAGAACAAGGAACACCCATCTGGAGCCATCTGAATCCAAAGCCATTGGCCTTAACCATATGGTACCCTGCCTCTCAGCATCAGGTTTCTACGATTACTTCTGATGCCTGAAGCCTGCCATTAATAGCCAAAGGCTCAACACACAGCTCAGGAGATCCTCCATACATCCCTAAAAAATTAGCAGAACCAATATTGAGGGGGAGGGAAAGTCAGTAAACATCTGAGAAGAACAAGATAATAAGTTGTAATCAAGCCTCACAGTAAATCCATCCCATCAAAAATACTTGATTTTAGAAACATGACATTAGCTGGATGAATGGCAAAAAAAAAAAAAAAGTGATTGTAACTTTATTTCTAATGAAGCATTTAATACCATCTCATGCATGTCTGTTCATAAAATTAAATTAATTAAAATTGGCTTAGATAATAGTTCCATTAAATAGATTGAGAAGTGTCTCCAGGTGGCTCCTCTTCACATGCCCTGGGTCTATTTTGGGGACGCTTGATAGCTGAGAAGACAGTGGAGTTAAGGTGGGCTGTTATGTGCAGGATCTTTATTAATGATTTCGAAAGGCTTCCTTGATGAATCTTAATGAAAATTGCAGAGCCTGGTCTTTTCAGTGTGGTTGCTAAAAAGTCATAGAATGACACCAGAATGCCAAGCAGGAACTGGCTGTTCCCTAACAGTTAATTGGAGCAAAGATCTTAATCCTTGTGGCCGGGTTCCCCTGCCAAGCAACATAGCAGGACAAGGAATGAAACACAGGAGATTCTGCTGCCCTCATTTGAGGCAAGAATGCCCAAGCCCCCTCTTGGTGTCTCCTACTCTCTCTCTCTCTCTTTCTTGTACTTCCTTTTTGCTCTGTTTCTCCACTCCCCCACTGTTCCCCTTCCTTTCCTTCCTTCTTTCCTTCCTCCTTTTCCCTCCCCACCAATCACTGTTTGTCTCTCATCCTGTCCCCCTAAGAGCCCCCCCTTTCTTATTCATTGTTCTGAAACGCCATTCACTATAGGATCCATAAAGTCCCCTCTCCTCTTACAGATACAGCAGTCAGAGTGGTCCTCAGTCCATGGACAGGATTTTTAAATTTTTTTTGCAAAATCATTTATAATGGTGAAGATTGAATCTATCTAGTAATGATAGCTGATAAAGCTATTTTTAAGTGAAGGCTCACCATGTGCCAGCCACTAGACTAGAGTTCCTGGCTCACCTCACCTAAACCTATTGAGGATGCTACTATTACTTCCCCCACTCTTCAGAGAAGGAACCTGAAGCTTTGACAGGAGAAATAACTTCTGAGCAGTGACATACAGCTTGAAAGTGGCAGAGAGAGAACTTAAGCTGGTTCACTGGACTCTGTAAATGCCCAAAGGCAAAGAATTACTTAAATAAATTTTGGCGTACTACAAAATAGGAAAATGGGGAACTATGAAGCATCATAGTTTACATTAATATTCAGTGGCACAAGAAGACGGTTGTGAGTTTAAAGAAGTATGCTTTGTGGAGCACACACACAAACACGTATCTGGGCAACCTCAGGTTTTTAAAAATCTATTTTAGCAAAAAAGAGAAGGACATAAAGCTCTGTGATGGAAAATGGATGGCCAGATTGTTTCTCTCACTAGGTCCACACTGTTTTGGAACAGGAATGCAACATTAGATCTTTCCATTACTTTCCACTCGAGAAACAAGAGTCTAATGCTGAAGGGAGTGCAGGCAGCAGTTAAGTTAAGCAGAGCACTCAACTTGGAATCTGGCGCAGTGTGGACCGATGGGGCCATTACCTACTGTGCTTGACTGAATGACTTAGCCTCTCTCTTGCTCAGGCTTTCTTAGCTGTGCAGTGGAGTAAACCCTCCTCATGGAGCTCTATGAATACGGACGCTGACTTCCTGACTCGTCCATTTGGTTTACTACGGACGCTGACTTCCTGACTCGTCCATTTGGTTTACTACTTATATTGGCAGAGGTCTTCAAGAAACGCTTGTTGAATGAACAAGCGAGTGAATGAACTCTGGTGGCATTGGATGGTTGTGAGGATGCAATGAGATCATGAACATAAAAGGCCTGACACAGAAAAGGTAATAGAGTGGGTGCCTGGGTGGCTCAGTCAGTTAAGCATCTGCCTTCAGCTCAGGTCATGATCCCGGAGTCCTGGGATTGAGCCTCTCATCGGGCTCCCTGTTCAGCGGGGAGTCTGCTTCTCCCTCTGACCCTCTCCACTCTTGTGCTCTCTCTCTCTCTCTTTCTCACTGTCTCTCAAATAAATAAATAAAACCTTAAAAAAAAGGTAATAGACTCACCTGAATTGTCTTGGAGCCTCAATTCCCACATCTGTAAAATGGAAGCTTATAATCCTTATAGTTCTCTACCTCTCAGAATCACTGTAGGCATCAAAAGGAAGCACTTTGTGAAATTGCAACTTCTATGCTAGGATAAGACATGGTGGCTTTCGAACATTTTAAGAAGTCTGATGCCTTTGGAATTAATTGGTAGAGACTGTCATCGGCCTATTGGGCAGAGCCAGATCAGACCTCAGTGGTCCATATACCCTTGAGCATGGCTTCTTGGGTTTAGACTCATACATCCGGGGTGAAATTCCAGCTGTTTCACCGGTAGCTGTGTGACCTAAAGAAAGGAACTGCTTGAGACTCAGTTTCCTCATTTGGAAAATGGTGTGGATGATAATAATATACAGGGTTATTGTAAAGATAAAGTGTGACACAGTGATCGTAGATGACCTCCATAGCTAACTCTCTCACCTTTCCTTTTTTCCAGAATGTTCAAGGGCACTGTTTCTCCCAGGTAGCTGAGGAGGACCCAAGTTTTTATTAAATTATAAGTTAGTTCTTCCTTTTGGAGCCAATTTATGCCTAGGAACTCCTACCTGGTGTATGAAATGGGTTTGGTTGCAAATAGAGTGAATGCAGGCACAGTTTAAGCAGGAAAAGTTTGTGTGATCAATTTATAATTTTTTTTATCCAATTCAACATGTGTAGTTATAAGTTGTTATTACTAACAAAAATTAGTATTTGTTATTATTTTTGCATGTTCACCAGTTTAAGGGCTTTATATACATGAGTTTATAAAGCATCCTAACAGTTCTGCAAGGGACCCATTCTCTTTCCCATTGTACCTTAAAGAGCAGGACTTGGGGCCTAATGCATGCAGCCCAAGGGCCACATCTAGCAAGTGGGGAAACCTAACTTCACATCCTGGTTTGCTTCAATGCACACTCTGCTCCTTGGTGGTGTTGAGAGTGATTTGCTTTGAGGAGCTGATATCATTCCCACTGACAGAGGAGACGGGGGAATGCATACATGTGTTTGTTCTAGCTCCCACAGCCAGCGAGGGATAAAGCCAACATTGGAACTCCGGTTTCTGCCCCCATAGCTGAGGAGTTGGGTATCCTTCCTCCCACAGTACCAACTGTTGCAGTGCTGAAGTTGGTCTCTCTCTCTTTTTTTTTTTTTTAAAGAGAGAGAGAGAGAAGCATGGGAGGCGGGAGGGGCGTGAGGGGAGTTGGGCAGAGGGAGAGGATGAGAGAGAATTTTAAGCAGGTTCCACACTAAGGGGGAGCCCCACACAGGGCTTATCTCATGACCCTGAGGTCACGATCTGAGCCAAAATCAAGAGTCAGACGCTTAACTGACTGAGCCACCCAGGTGCCGCTGAAGTTGGTTTTTTCATTCATCCATTCATTTAACAGTAGAGAGAGTCTGATTTACAGATCAGTGATGGCTACTAGATTATGCTTCCTATCGTTCCTCCAGCATCTTCTACAGATTGATTAATTGGCTAAAAAAAATTTGAAGCATTGAAATCAAAAGAAAAATTCTCAGGGTTTTCATGTTTTACCATTTACCAAGCACTCTCCTCTTTAATGGTTCAAATAAAAGAAATGACATCTTCAATTTTTTTGCAAGTTGTGTTACTGGTTCCCGGCTTGACATACAACTGCAAAAATTCATAATAATTAATACTTTCTTTACTTAAAAGAAATCTTAGATGGAAGCCTGCCATGAGAAACAGATGAGAGCAAAGCTGCCTAATTTGAAGGGGGAAGATGCGGCAGGTTCAAAGACACCTCTGTGGTTTCCTGGGACTCTTAGAAGCATCCTGGGACAACATGGAGCCACAGAGCAAGAAAGCCTTTGAGCTTTGTCCATTAATTCAGTAAATACTTTTGAGCACTGACTATACCTGCGCACTCAGCGTTGTGCTATGGTCTGGGCATGTGGAAATAAAAGATAGTAAGTACCCCTGCCCTCCAGAGGCTCAAGAGTTTGTGGGGAGGAAAGAGAGGGTACACATATGTAGAATGCAAGTGATCTCTAGTCATATTCTCTTTATTTGTGGCTGATGAGGCGCAGAGCAAAGCATCCCTAGGGCTCTGCCTTGGAAGAAGTGAACAAGACTTGTAATGCAGAGCAGAATTCCTTCATTTTAGCTTCAAGGATGCTCACAGGTCCTCCCCTCCAGAGCTGATCTTGAAACACATGGTGTGTGTTTGCGATTCTGTACAACCACCGGGTCGCCTTTCCAAGGAGGATCAATACCTGTAAATTATTCATTACTTTTACACACTGTTTATTCCTATCTTTCATTTAAGTCAAATCCCAGACATAACAAAAAGAAAGGAAAAAAAAACAGTGCAATAAGGAAATTTTGTCTTATGATTTTTGTTTTGCAGAAGAAAATAAAAAATCTAAATGCCTTTTCATTAAGAGGTTCCAATGTATTCCCTGTATCGTGTTAATTACCTAATGGCATGAGCACAGTGTGCTGTTCAATAGTCTCTCACAATTAGTTGGCAAAGCATTTTAACATCCATTACCTCCTTTGGGACTCACAAAGGCTCCATGAGTGAGGCAATCTGCTAGAGCTTTGTTTTGTAGCTCTTGAAACTCAGGGTCAGACCAAGCTATTTGCCCAAGATCACATGCCATAGACAGTACCTATGTTACAAAGAGGGTGAGGGGTAAAGACACACAATCCCAGGTTGGTCCTAGAATCCTCCTTACCAGCTATGTGACCATAAGCTTTTACTTCCTTTTACTTCTCGGCTGCAGTTCCTTCGTATGTGATGAGCAACCAAGTCATCCTTCGCCTGTGCCAGACACTTTCTCAGCTCTCCGTTCATCTGTTCACTTAATCCTGACAGTGCTATTATTATTTGCATTTTATAGATGGAAGTTAAGTAATTTGCCAAAGGTCATACAGCTAGGAAGTGGCAGAGCAAGACGTACACTCAGGTAGTCTGGCAGTAGAGTCCATATTAAGCCCTCCACTGTAGGGGTAATGGGAAGAAGGTAGATTGGGACTGATGACTGTACCAGTCAGCATGGTCCTGGTTATGCTGAAGTAACAAGCATCCTCCCAAATCTCAGTGGCTTAAAACAGCAAAGAGTTATTTTTCACTCATATTTTCTGTCCCAACCCTATGATAGGTTTAGGGGGAGTGGCAAGGGACCACCAGACATCGTCCTCATTCAAGAACCCCAATTTCGAACTCTCTCCCAAGTGTGCTTGAATGACAATTGACACAGAAGGAAGGGGGGGAGAAGAGAGAGAGAGAGAGTGTGTGATTTTTCAAGCTCTTAAAGCTTCTGCCCAGAAGCAAATCATACATGTCACTTTGTTTACATTTTATTGGCCAGGACAACATGGAATATACAGGAGAGTACAATCCTGCCACGTGCTTGGTATTGTAGTACTTGACCCAGCCAGCCGACAGCACAGATGACCTCTCCCAGCGACCTGCCCCACACACATTCACTGGGTGACTGTGTCAGAGCTGAAATGCTCCTCTCAGCTGCTGGACGCTGTTTCTCCTCTTGCCTTATTACATTCTTCCACATGGCTTCTACTCTTTGCTTCATTAGTGGATGGCGGGGTACTATATAATTTTAACATAAAAGTTAAAGTTAAAACCTTGGCCCAGAAACTAGAATCTTCACCAGGGACAAGAATTATTTCTTTAGCCACAGACATTCTCCCACGACTGCCTTCCTAGTATCTGATTTATTTCAATATTTCTATATTTTCAACCCACAGCAATTTTGCTTTCTTATTTAAATAACTTTGTATTATCTTACCACTTGTGAAGAACAGTGAAGACAGAGATTCGGGTTTTGTACGTGGAATCATCCATTCATTTATTCTTTCAAATAAAGGCTGGAGGAGAGGGGTCATGTTTTTTTTTCTTTTTTTTATTATTATGTTATGTTAATCACCATACATTACATCATTAGTTTTTGATGTAGCGTTCCACGATTAGCGGTCATGTTTTTAAGCCCAACTATTGGCAAGGCTTGAATCTCCACGCATGATTTCAAGGGTTGACTGTATTATGTTCTACCATTTGAATTTCTTTCTATGAAAACAACATCACTTAACTCAAACTAAAATTGTTTGAAATGCTCTGAAATTGAAGAAGGGATGTGGGTGCCTGCAGAAACCTTCCAACAGCAGAAGTGCTTTCTTTCTTCAAGAAGCTTCCTCCATGCTTACAATCTGGCATGGACCCTGTGAAGTCAATGAGGGCAACCCATATATCAAATTTGGGTAAAGATTTTTAAAGAGCTATAAATGGAGGTTTTAACATTTTCTTCCTGCATGCCAGGGATGAACCCGCTCAGCCCTGGGGCGTGAGCACTCTGCTCTGGAATCCACTGCTTTCGGGGTAGGAGGTCAGCAAAGAGTCTTCAATGAAGGAGTGATGGAGTGACGAGGTCACATTTGTGTATGTGATAGCCTGGCAGAACATGGGCTGGAAGAATTTCAGCCTGGGGCAGGGAACCCAGACTGAAGCCTGCTGAACTGGAGTGTTGATGGAGAGAGAAGGAAACAAAATGAAAATGAAAATACTTGTCTTGGAAATGGAGTATGCCACGGAGGGCAGAATCTATAGTCGATCCCAGGTTTATGCACTAGTTGGCGGAGAAAGATGTTGATGCCATTCTCTGAGACAGGTTGTATAGCATGAGCAGGTTTGGGGAGAAGGGTGATAAGGACACTTAAAATTTCAGGTAGAGGGGTAGGGGAGCTCAGGGGAGCAAGAAATTCCTTCCTGTTACCAGAAAAACCTAAGAAAGCTTCATGGAAGAGGTGGCATATGAACGGGCAGGAGTTGAACTTACAGAGTTGGGAAGAACTGGGCTGCCACCAAAGCCAAGAGTGTCCACTCCGGCCTTATGCATGTGCCTCCATTTCACCTATGTCCACAGGTATGTGAGGTCAAGGACGAAGCATGATGTGGACATGCGGATTGGAATCCACTCGGGCTCAGTGCTGTGTGGAGTGTTGGGCCTGCGGAAGTGGCAGTTTGATGTCTGGTCCTGGGATGTGGACATTGCGAACAAACTAGAATCTGGAGGAATCCCTGGGTAAGTCAAAGCAAAGCCATCTTCTTGTTTAACCCTCGTCGTTTTGCTCACTCTGTGGCAGTTGGTTTCCTGTGTGCAGAATTCTGAGGTATCGATCTATGAGAAGCAGTTGTTTAGGAGGAGACAGGACATTAAAACGTCATACAAATATTGGCCTCAAAAGTCTAGTGAAATTCATCACAGGTAGTGAAGGTGGTGGGACGGCAGGCAGATGTTCAGGACCCAGCCCTGCAAAACTTACTGCTTTCCAGACTGGACTCCCATTCGAATCAATGGAGGAATATTTTAAAACCACTGGTGTCCAGACCCATGTCGGTACATATAAAGCAGAATCTGTGCAGAGTCTATAACTTCTTAAAGCAATTCTCATGGGCAGTCAGGGGTAAGACCTCCTGACCTTCTATATGACCTTACTTACCTTGAAAACTCAGCTCTCTGAATTTGGCTGGCAAGACCAGTGGGTATAGAATCCCCAGTGGTACTAGTGGCCTGGAAGGGGTCACTGAACCCTGAAAAGTAGTAGTGAGATTCTGCTTATGCAGATTGGGCCTAATAAGATTTTGGATATATGTGAACCAGTAAGTTGTACTGAGTTCTTGCACATACTTCTCTCTAACAGATGATAAATATTAGATGATAGATAGATAGATAGGTAGATAGGTAGATAGATAGATGATAGATAGACCAAGAGGCAGACAGAAAGTTTAGACAGACAGAAGGTGTACACATATTCCTTTCCCTACGCCTCATCCCCAACCCTACCTTTGGAGTCAGAGTTCTCTGGTGTCTGCCATCATTCCTTGCTAATTATATTTAATATCAGGTAACATAGTATCATGGGAAATAAACTGTAGGAGGTGGTATCAGAGAAACTAGGATTTCCACGCTGCCCCGTACTAAGCTCTGTTGCCTTAGCAAGTCATGTAAAACACACATACCTCCTGGCATGTGATTTTAGCACAGACTTGGCTTTTGTTGCTCTGTCTGCATGATCTCAGGCCAATACTTAACTTCTCTGAGTCTCACTATAAAAAGAGAGATGATAATACTGATATGGTACCTTGTGATTTTATGTCCCTTCTCCATGAGGGTTTGTTTTCTCATCTGCCAAATAGGCACAGTCCACCTCACAGATTTTGTCTGAGGCTATGTCGGGCAGTGGGTGTGAAGCGCTTTGTAAACCATGCAGTGATGTCCATCCTTTTAAGGGAGCCCTCACTGTCTTTAATGGTCACCACTCCTTGCCATGCGGCTTGGAACTAAGATAAGCCTAACATGTCACCACTGGGTTTCTTAAATCCTTACATTCTCTGGGATTTTCCTACAATAACTACCTGCTGGATCCAAACAAACCAGACAGCTAATCTATCTGTGTATATGTCTTGAAAGCGTAGCTGCATGAAGAGTTCCCGTATGCCTGGTAAATTCCCTTTGCAAACTGCAGAACACAGCTCTGTGGGTGTGTGACATAATTCTGGAGGCCAGTTTAACTAATATTCTCAATCACACCAAGAAACACAGGAGTGACTGAGTTTAAATCTGATGATGTATTTGAATGGTGGATTTACTACTTACCAGTTATAGAGGCTGGGGCAAGTTTCTGAATCTTCCTGCCTGGTTTCTTCACCGTAAAGTTGGGCTGAGAATGCTTTCGACCTCAAGAACTTGGCTTCCAATAAGATAGTACTTACAAAGTACTTAGTCTTCTATACATTATCCAGGTCTGCTGAGGCGTAGGATGTGCCCATGTGCAGAAATGTAGTAAAACTGAGACATGTCTCCAAATCCTACCTGGTTTGAAATTGTTGGGTTTTATTTGCTTTTCAAATGTCTACTTCCTTTTCCTGTCCATCAGGACATATAGGAATAAACTCAGCTTACTTTTCCTTTTAGTGAGAATTAGCCCCCAGTTCCAAACATGTATTGAGTACCTACCACGCACTCACAAGTCAGCTAACTACCATCAATATGTTATATCGTTTGATCTTATGACACTCCACATAGTAAATACAGACATACCTTAGAGATATTGTAGGTTCAGTTCCAGATCCTCTACAATAAAGCGCAAATTGCAATAAAACGAGTCAAATGAATATTTTGGTTTTCTAGGGCCTATCACAGCTATGTTTACACTCTACTGTAGTCTCTTAAGTGTATAGTACCATTATGTTTTAAAAAAAAAACAATGTGCGCTAAAAAATGCAAACTATCATCTGAGCTTTCAGCAAGTCCTAATCACTGATCACAGATCAACATCACAAATCCAATAATAATGACACTGATTGAAGTATCGTGAGAATTACCAAAATGTGACACAGAAAACTGATGTGAGGAGACGCTGTTGGAGAAATGACGCTGATAAATTTGCTCAATGCAGGGTTGCCCCGGACCTTCAACTGGCAAAAGATGGACTATCTGCAAAGCACAGTAAAGCAAAGAGTACTGAAAGCAGGTGTACCAGTCTTAGCTTTCTTGTGTTCATAAGGAAACTGAGGCTCAAAGATATTAAAGATGTCACATAAAAACAGCTTGTAAGTGCCTCACTGTCCCTCACTGTTAAATCACTGTACTCTCTAATGTATCTAACTTGCTCATGACTGTCTTCTTATTATGACTGTCCGGGCCCTCACTGTGTCCCCAGAGGCTAGCACGAGGCATAGAACAGAAGCGAGAGGGAGGTGTACAACTCCATGGCATAGTGGTTAGTACCCTGACCCTGAGGTCATGCAGAATTGGATGAAAATCCTTTCTCTGCCATGGACACCGGCCACGTGGCCCCAAACAAGCAGGGATTCTCAAAACTTGGCATGCGTCTGAATCACCTGAGGGCTTGTTAACCTGTAGGTAGCTGGGCCCCACTCTTGGGGTTTCTGATCCATATGTCTGGAGAGGATCTAAGAATAGGCCTTCCTAACAAGGTCCAGGTGATATTGATGCTGCTGGCCTTGGTACCACACTTTGAGGACCACTGTTCCGGAGCTTCTGTTAAATGATATATATAATGCATATAAAGTCCCTTGTCCTGTGCTCGGGACATATTCACTGTGGTCACAGCTGTCATGGTGGCCATGGGCTACAGTGTAGGGTCTTGAAAAGACTCTGAAAATGCAAGTCCTTGTCTCAATCTTGCACTGTCATCTTCCACTGATAGAACCTCAGGCCAGTTACTTACTCATTATCTCCGGGCCCATCTCACCATCTGCGAAAGGAGGTGAAGAAATGCCTGTCCCCAAGAGTGGTTGGGAAGAATGGAAATTATATGAGATGATCCACAGAGCCAAGCATCTAGGAATACCTTTGGCTACAAAATAACATTTATGCAAAATGTGTCACCCAACTGTTACATCTTATTTACTTTCATAACTGTTATTATTATATGCTGGCATTTGAAATTACCAGAAAATGTTGACCCAACATTCCATGTATGAGAATATTGTCTGAGACTGGATTCATTTCTTTAGGGGGAAATGTAATTACCACACTGTCATCTGCAAATGCCTCACTCCCAAGCTCAAGGCACTAACAAGGATGAAAATGAACATCTGAAGCCCAGTTTCTGTCAAAACATTTAAGTGTATATTGATTATAACTTCAGCAGAACAGTCAGCAATAAATAAAAGTGAGGATGTCTTCCACAGTGTTTGAAAACATAGTATTGATTTAGTATATGCAAATATTAGTCTCCTTGAGCACTGACAGCAGAATAATAAAATGTAGAACCCATATAAAATATCAAATGAGGTTGATATTTAACTTATTTAAAATCAACCATCGGACTTAACAAAACACTCCCAAGAGTTTTGTTTTGCCTGGGAGAAAAAGACAGCTTTCTAGCCCCTAGCTCTGGACTTGATCTGAGAAAGAAGACCGGAGCATCCATTTCATAGAAGGTCAATGACTTTTCTATTCCCCTAGGTTAACATGACTGAGTTCCCAGGTGTTAACAAAATTCATCATGAGAATAATTTGCACTTACACACATTACTCACATTTCTTAAGAAAGCTCAAAACATGTTTCACATGCTTTTATTTTTATTATCTTGCCTTGCTTTTGAAATCGATGACTACGTATAATGATACTTGTTTGGAAAACATGGAGAATGTATCTTAAATGATCAGAAATGCATTTTCTTGTAGTTTCTGTTTCTTTCTGTGTCCTTTGCAGTGAGTTATTCTCTATAAACAGGAGCTTAGCAAGATGGGTAAAAAGGGTAACGGGGAAGTAGAGATAGTACTAAAAAGTACGATGCATTTGGAAATGCTCCTTTTAAAAAATTTTATTGTTTCCTTCCTTGGATATATTTTTTCTATGATTGCAAAAGCGAAGCAAAATTTTAAGCATTTCCCTTATTCATTCATTCATTCATTCAGAAGAGTGGTAAAGTCAGCCTAAGGAAAATGACTTTTGAGCTGAATTGGGGAGTAAGAAATTGTCCTGTAGAAAAGATGGGATGAGCATTCCAGGCAAAGGGCATGGCTTGTTCTGAGTTTAATAGGCATGAAATGGTACCTTGGCTTTAAAGAAATGCCAGTTACTTGATTAGCTGGAGAAAGCATAGGGTACAGGAAGGGAGCAGTGTCAGAGAATGAGTTTTAAAGTGGTAGAGCCCAGAAGAGAGGGGCTCAGAAGCCTTCTTCAGAGCTTAGGCTGTATCCTGTAAGCCTTGAGGAGGCATGGAATAGACAACAGTAATTTCACAGTGGCATTTTTGAGAATATTATTTAAGCATGTGCTTTTATAGTATGTTCAGTGTACCGTACACACTGTCTTTACACAAATCAACTTTGGAATACAATGACCTTAAGAGATGGGTACTTTTATTTTCCCATATTTAAGGTGAGAAAACAGACTTATTGAAAGTTTAAGTAGCTTGCCCAAGATCTCTCAGCTAGCAAGTGGTAACGCTAGGATTTCAATCCAGGCAATCTGGCCAAACAGTCCATGCTCATCATCACCATACTAATCTACCCAGACCACAATACAGCACAAATAAGTAGTCTGATTGAATTAGACAGTTAAGAGAACAGAAAAACTCTTCCCCAAAGGGTTTACGATGTGAAGTTTCCACAATTCAAGTCTGATCCTTAAGGCTCTTGATGTCATCTGTTGTTTTGCTAAAACAAATATAAAAACAACAACTTGGATCATGAGCTGTGATGGAATGAGCACTTACCTTGTGAGTGAGCCTAGCCAGCCACCTGCCTACCTGTGTTGACTTCTCTGTTCCCTGCTCCTTGCCATATACACCTTCTAGAAGAAATTGCATCTTAGAGTAGTTTTCCGAAAGGACCCTCCATGCAGCCGTGTGAACTCCTGAGACCTGCCTTTATTTTTAAGAAGATGATAGACAAGTAGAAGAATCCAGGCACAAATATATGAAAATTAAAATGAGGAGAAAAGTCCCAAGACACTAAGGGAACTGCTGTGGTTTCATGGTGATTTGGACAATAATTACTTTTGGGCTCAGAAACATTTATGGAACTTGGTTTTCCAATACAGTCAACAATACCAAAAAATCACCGACTCTTGAAGGTTGCTGGGATCAGGCTGACAGTCATAGGAAAAGTCAAAAGAGGTGCTTAGGTATGGCTCAGCAAGCCTGGATTTTATCAGAGGCTGCAGTGTCCCTTGGGGTGAAGTCAGCGATACGCTGCTCACTGATTTATGCCTGTACTTCTGTTTTCTTTTATTTTTTTCTGCTTTTTCAGGGGAGCACGTATTGTCCTTGAAAATATGTCTTCACAGTACCCGTGTGTAGCCCTGATGTTGGCTTTGCCCAGGACGGCAAACAGCAATGGTTTTTGCAGGCCACCTCGGGGGTGTATAATGACCTATGCTTTGTGCACACAGGAGGATTCACATTTCCAAAGCCACGCTGGACTGCCTCAACGGTGACTATAACGTAGAAGAGGGTCATGGTAAAGAGAGAAACGAATTCTTGAGGAAGCATAACATAGAGACCTATTTGATTAAGCAGCCTGAGGAGAGTCTGCTGTCGTTGCCCGAAGACATTGTCAAGGAATCGGTGAGCTCCTCAGACAGGAGAAACAGTGGGGCGACATTCACAGAAGGATCCTGGAGCCCCGAACTGCCCTTTGATAACATAGTGGGGAAACAGAACGTAAGTCCTGGCTTCCTTCTTCTGGTTAGCCAAGAATGCATGCTCGAGTGCACCCCCAGCCCAGACTCCTTAGAGAAAACTGATTCATCTTTAACCTTTTCTCTGCGGAGCACCATAATTGCAAATGATTAAACATCTCTCCTCAGGACAGATTTAACCTATGTATGCAATTTCAGGAAATACCAGAAATATCAGAGGGTTCCCAACACCCTCTCTCTCTCTCTCTCTCTCTCTTTTTTGATCTAGCTGAAAATAAACATCATGTGAAGGTGGATTAATAATCCCCTCCCTCCCCCCGCCCACAAAACTACTCATGTCGGAGAACCTGACATGATTAAACTAGCAACAAAAGTAGAAGGTAGAAGTCCATGAGAATGCCATTTCTCAGGGAGCTGGCAGGCCAGGAGTTCTGAGTTGCCCTCTGAAATTTAAAATCAGGAGGGCACTGTTGATCTGGGAATATAAAAGCAGCACCGAGTGAGGCCAAGGGTGAGTATGAGCGCTTTAGGAGGAGCCTGCAATTTCAAAGCCACCCACATAGTTCTCTTCCTATTTAGTGTGGATTTGCATCTTAAATGAGGGATAGGGCTACAGAGTTAGTACAAAGGTATAAATCACCAATAATCAAATTATTTTAAAAAATTATTTTTTCCAAATCCCAGAATCACTCTAAATCCAATGAGATGCTCAGACTCCGAGATGTACTGGAGAAGTGAGAGAACCAGAGGGATTCAGAGATGCTCTTGTCCCCAGCGTGCTTGTCCAGAGCACAGGCAAAATCACCTGCTCTCCTAGGAGTTTACTTTTAATCCTTTGGGCCAAGTACAGGATAGTCGAATTCATGTAAATTCATGGTGTAACTCCAACATACCTTTTTAAAGAAACAAACAGAAGCCAGTATATAACACTTAGAATCAGTTTCTGACAGGCTCCTGAGCCAAGCAAAAGCTGAAAGCAGTGTGAAGAGTGCTGTAGCTTTATGAGGACATAAATGGGTAATTGTCCTCATCCGTGGACCTGAACTTTTCTCATTAACTTGCAGATAAGACAAATCTATCTGCTTAAAGGCATTTAAAATGGAGCAGGTTAAAATGATGAAAGCCTTCCCTCTTTCTTCAGCACTTGAAAGATGGATGTGGGGTGCCCCAAAACAGGTTAACCTGTTTCTTTCCAGTTCTGTGTGAAGAAGCTATGGAACAATCCATGAATCAGATTCCACTGGGGAAGGATGTAGGTCCAGCTAAGCCCACATGCCTTGTAAGAGTTTTACCTTTAGGTCTTCACTTGTCTTTTGTGAGTGTTTAATTTGCCCCCAAATTATATGTCCACACAAGTCATCATTGAGTTCAATGTCTACTTCTTTCCATCCTTGGATTGGTATGCATGGTACAGTTTGATGTTACATAAAATAACTGTCTTGTACATTTGCTGCAGTGGATGCATGGCCAACTGACAGTGTCCTCCCAGCTCCCTCTGCCTGTTGTTAGCTTGAACCTGAATGCTGGTTATTGAGAGGAGATGCGTGCCTCACCCTGGATACCTCAGTAACTGCATAAAATTCTCTCTTTGTTTTAGTGTTTCTGTTTTTCCCTTTTTGGTCTTTCCATTTGAAAAATTTTCTATTTAAGCTGATCGTAGAAATTGGGAAAATTCCTAATTGTCCTCACCTCAGTTGTACCCAACCTTGCCACTAATAGTTGAGAACCAAGAAGAAAGAGGTGGAGATGCTTGGTTTTATTTCATGATTGAGCCATCTGGCAAAATTGTATAGGGAGAGTGGAAATATTTTCTTTGCTGATTTCCTAAAGATATTTTCTGGTGTCATGAAATATTTGGGATGACATATCATTATCAAAGATTATTAATCTCGGTGTTTAAGCATACCGTGCATTTCTTGTGATGCCTGAGTTTTACCTGGATACCACCCACCTGCGCAATGTTCAGCATGCATAATCTCAATTCATTTTGATGCCATCAGACCTACAAGCCAATGAATGTGTATCGATATTCATAAATAACCAAGTGGAAGTGACTGAATCAATGGAAATGCCCACAAGCTCTCAGAGTTCGTCCTTAGGCTTAGCTCTAGAAGTCAGTGAGTCGTGTGTGTGATTCAGAGATAGGACGTGCACCTGGAAGAGATCAGGAGTGATCTGGCTAAGCCCACGCTCTGCCAGACACCCAGTCAGTTCCACAGACAGTCCAGACCATCTGAGTGTTTGCATAACACAAATAAAACATACTAATGCTTCACTGGGGGGTGGGGTGGTTTCCAACTAAATTGGCCAGATGTTTTAGAGTCTATTAATTCATAATGTGTGCTTAAAAATCGTGTTAATGACATCAGTATGCTGAGCCCTAATCTGTGCTGTGCAGATGTTCAGATAGTTACATTCTCATGTATTCATTCATTCATTTGATAAAGATAAATAGAGCATCTATTATATGCCAGGTACTGCTAGGAATAAAAGATAAGGGGAGACAGAGGAAAGAGACACTTTAGAGGTAAAGTCAGACAGTGGTTTATATGCATCATGAAGACAGGAATTACGTATTTCACTTACCCACTGTTTAGCCTGCAGTTAGAACACTACCTGGTAAATAGAAGGGCTTGATTACAGTTTGTTGAATGAATGAATGAATGAATGAGTGAATGAATGAATGAATGAAATGATAGCGACAGATGGCAAGGGAGAGGAACCAGTCAAGTTTGACGTTCAGATTTCTTGTTTGAGTGACTGGGTCAACGATAGAACTGCCCTCTAAAATAAGCACTACTGGAATGGGAGGAGACTGAGAGGGAAACATTAGGAAGTCAGTTTGGGACATGAGGAGCTTGAGCCTGGGATGGATCAGGGAAAGATCTCCAGAAGGCTATTGGACACACACTTCTGAAGCTCTGGTATGAAAGAACAGTGCAAGAGAGGAATCTGGCAGTCATCAGGATTTGCATGCTCGTTCAAGGCATGAGAATGGCACAGATCACAGTAGGGAATATGTAACATAAAACAATAAGAAGACACAGGGCAGATACTGGAAGGCACCAGATGGGAGGTGAAAGAGAGGAAGGATCCCATGATGGAAATAGACAGGAAGCAGTCAGAGTGATCAGGAGAGAATTAGGGAATGTGGTGTCATGGAAGCCTAGAGAACAGAGCATTCTGATAAGGAAGAGGAAATCAACCATGTCAACTATAACCAAGAGACCCAGTAAGATGAAGACTAAAAACTACCAATTGGAATTAGATTGAAAAATATCACTGGCAGGAAGCAGATTTGATGAGGTGATGAAGTCGGAAGCCAGATTGTCACAGTCGATAAGAGAGAGTTCTTGGGTTTTGAAGAACCCCGACGCAATCCCTCTCCCCATCCCAACGCCCATTTCAGGAGTCTATCAGTGGTTTGGAAGAGCAAGAGAAGTCACTAAGCATTCTCTCTGGCCCCTTGTATGAATCTTCCAGTCCCTGTCTATGCCTGAAGATAATCTCTTGATTTTGATGTCCTGCACCTTCCCTGCCCATATATCTGTATCCATTTGGGTTAAACTTGCTGGTTCAGCTCTCTGAGTTCTGGTATCCAGGTTGTGTTTGGACACACTGAGTATTTCTGCTTTGCATCTCTAACTCTTGACATGGGCAGGTGTTCTGTTCATTGATTTGGTGTCTTGGCTTTCTGAACCCAAGGCTCAGTTACCAGTGAGGCTTCCTATGCTCTGAGCCTATGGGTGGAATGAAAGTAAGAAAATTGGAAGGCAAGAAGCTTAAATCCCTGATGGACTATTGAAAGTTGAGATTGTAATAGCAGAAGTAGGTCATTGAAGTAGACCAAAAATTAAAATGTTGACATTTAGGGGAGGATGTCCAGAAACTTCAAGGTGAGATTATTGGGTAAGTCATCAACATGGTCATTGGATCTCTCAGAATAAAGACAAAACTTGAGATGTGAAGTGAAAACTTAAGAAAATGATCTTTATGTTAAAGATCACATTTCTCTGCTGGTTGCATGCTGTATCTAAAAATCTGTTTGTGGGCTTGAGCTCTTATTCATTTAGTTATTTAATAGGCACTCTATATTCTAGATCCTGGGGATCCAGTAGTGAGCAGACAGACTTGGACCCTGTCTTCCGGAAGTTTGCCTTTTAAGGGAATGGGGAATGCAGACAATGAACTAAAACATATAAGTGCTACAAAGGAAGTAGAGATATATGAGTAGGAGGTGGATAGAATTACTGCAGAAGAATTATATAGGCCTCTGCAGATTCTGTTTGAGTGCTGAGAGGACTGTAGATGCAAATAACCAGGAGAAGAGCTTTGCAGACAGAGAAAACAGTAGTGCAAAGACCCTGAGGTACGAAAATTTTGGTGTGTTAGAAAAAGAACAGGGCGCCTGGGTGGCTCAGTTGTTTAAGCGACTGCCTTTGGCTCAGGTCATGATCCTGGAGTCCCGGGATCGAGTCCCACATCGGACTCCCTGCTCAGCGGGGCGTCTGCTTCTCCCTCTGACTCTCCCCCCTCTAATGCTCTCTCTCTGTCATTATCTCTCTCAATAAATAAATAAATAAATAAATCTTAAAAAAAAAGAAAAAGAACAAAAAGGAAGCTAGAACATAAGCAAAGAAGAAAGGGGTATGAGATGAAGTTTTAAAGGAGACAGGAGCTCAGTGTTACAAGCCTGCTGGTTTTAGATTTTATTCAAAGGGAAATGATAGAAAGTTTTTAAGCAGGGCAGTGACATGATCAGATTTAGATTTTTAAGAGATCACTTTGGCTGCCTTGTGGAGAATAGGTTCTGGGGGCAACAATGGACTTATCCTCAGACAGACTGCATCTTAGACTTACCATTTACAAGAGGATACCAAAGGGTGAAGCTTTCATGTTGCAGTAAAAAGTATTGTGTGAGGTCATTAATAATTTTAACTTGATTTTTATGACAAGCAATAGGCCAGGGGAGGTGCAGCTGCTCTTTCAGAAGCAAGACCCTCTCAGTGCCTGGGTTCTGTCCTCAAATACTTTGAAATCCTCAGCCCCGTCTCATCCATCCCTTTCACATTCACCATGGCATCCCAATCCAGACATTTTGCTATTACTCCTCCAGGCTTTTTAGAAGAATCACCTCGAGAAAAATACACATTTGCCACTTAATTGTATATATTAGTCATTTCTACACCGTAGACTGACTTTGGTCATCATTGTTACCATGAAAATAATGCCAGCCCTGTGAAGATTGAAAACATAGGTAAAACTTGTGTATTCCACACAACAAAACAGAACGTGAATGCACTTCATTGCTGAGGGTATAGCTAAATAACCACAGCATCGCTAATGCTAACAGAGATCTAGGGTCTGGGGTCAGGTGCCATGTTGGGAATATTGTTCCTACCCTTTCCATTTAATTTCCGTACCAACCTTAGAGGGTAAGTGTGATGTGCCTCTTTTACAAATGAGGAAATTGTGACTCATAGAGATTAATTAATAGCCTTAAAGGACGTGTAACCAGTATATAGCAGGGCTGCAATTAGAACCCAGTTATGTCTGATTTCAGGCCACACTGCCTCCCCTTTGTGACCTGAAGGTAGATGCTGGGTGTCTACCTTCTACTTTGTTTCCAGGTCAGTCAGTCAGTCTCAAAAGTGTGTGTCTGTGTGTGTGTCTGTGTGTGTCTGTGTTCACCCACTAAAGATGGGTAGCCACTGATATTTAGGAATTTTCTGTGAAAGCTCCAGGAAATGACCAGATTTCCCCGCAGCTTGTCCTGACATACTAGGTAGCATCTCATCCCATGAGTGTCCTGATGTGATCGCTGTTTGCGTGGCAAAGGCTAAGCTGGGCAGCCTGCCATGTCTACCTCGTGATAAAATGACAACACACCATTTGATGTAGTACCACTCTCATTGGAGAATCTTGAGCCCAGGAGACAAGGAGATGTGGAGAGAGTGAAGCTGGCTCGGCTGGAAGCAGGACAAAAAACCTTCGTGGGTTATTATGTCTTCATCAGTCCCAGACTTTTCTTAGGTCCTGCTCTCTTTGTCCATAGGGAGAAAAGAAAGAATTCTCATTTGATTGCCTGCTGATCAAAACCCTCATGTTGACCTGATGCTGAGGGTCACAGGTTCCTCATACTAAACTGGTTAGTCCTGTAGGTTGTGAGTCTCATGATCCTGGGACAGATCTCCGCAGGACCCAAAATTTGTCCAAATGAGAGTGGGAAGGGCCTGAATGGAAACTCCAGAGAACCAAGTTGGAGCCCTGATTGCTCCACTTACGGCCTTAAGGCCTTGGGCAGTCACTTCCTTTCAGCACTGACATTGGCCCATTCCATTTCTCAGCCGCAGACGCATGCCGGGAGTCCGTGTCTGTGCCAGGGAGTTACCCACACTTCAGAATCCCACCCTCCAAAGCTCAGGAAACACATAATTCACCAGGAAGCAATGGGGCCACCTACTGTTTACAGTTATCCTAGTATAGGATGGCAGCTTAGCGCAATTATCATCCAGTGAACTGTCTTAAAACATCAATATCAAGCTCAGCAACAAGTTAAAGCAAAACACTGGAAAGGTATTTGAGGTAAAATCTTACATAACTAGACAATGCAATCTCTCAGCACTCCGGATAGTTGAGTTTTGATTATATGAGCTAAACACCCAGACATCATCACAAACATCATCACACTTTGCCTTCTTTCAGCATCTTGCTTTCAACATGATCATTGTGTTCTGTTGAGTAGTGTTGATCCCTGGGTTTGGTGTCTTCACTTGGGTTTCTGCCCCTAAAGGGCACGGGGCAAAGTGGTGGGTGCCTTTTATGTGTAAACCAATGCCCACAAGAAGAACTCTCTAAATTCAAGCTCATTTTACCTCTGTGATCCACCTGATGATAGCAAGTCACTCCCCATCAAGGTGTTCATTTGTTTGCTCATTCAGTCATTCATTACTTGGCTCCTCTTTGAGTAAAGGCCAGGTGCCAGGCACTGTGCCGGGGGCTGGGGAGAGAGATGAGAAAGGAGGTCCAAGTTGTCAAAAGACCTCATTGTTCCTGGGATCACCGCCAGGTCAACAGCTCAGTGTGAACTTGCTATCCTTCCAGCAGGACAGTGTTAGTAAAGGACAGAAAATTGAACCAGGGTAGTTGGGGAAGATCTTCCCAAAGAAGTGACTGTAAAGCTGAGACCCACAGACAAGTAGGAGGTAGGCCAAGGGTGAGAGAGCAAGATCCCAGGAGGAGAGGGATGACAAGGCCACCATCTGCTGCTCAAGAAGAAACACCTGCTTCTCCCCCCAAACCCCCAAGAACTCTGACCTGAAATTCCCACTCCTAAAGATGCCTGAAATACTGGGTATTAGTTTTAAAGGAAAAGAAGGTGTGTTCTCAGATCTTGCTGCTTCTGTGATAAGCTGCTGAATATCTAATTGTCCACATTCAGTCTTGTATGCAGGAAATCACAGGCGGATTTTTCTCCATCCGCAATTTATTTTTAACTATTTAACATCAGATTAAGTCTTGATGTTCCCTGGATGGGACATCTGCAGGCTGTTTGGGCAGAGAAAATGGAGGGCTTCGTCCATTTCCCTGCAGTGCGTCTGCACTCTTCCCGTAACATGTTTTTTTCTGACAACAAATCTCCCCAGGCTCTCCTTAGCCCTGACTCGGAATATAGCCTCTGGGTTGAGCCAGGGAGAGTCATTAGAGGGGTCTGGTTTTTCACTCTCTTCAGACAGGCAAGTGGATTTGAAGCCTTCGGGGAGTGTTGAGTGGATTAAGTAGGCAATTTGATCCATTAACTTTGACTAATCATCCTTTTCTGTGAAGTTCCAGAGCTAGCCAAAGGTGGGAGAGAGAAAGGTAGAGGTGAGCTTGTGGCTCATGTGGGATCTCAGGCCTGCAAATGTGCATTAGTTGGCAAGTGTACAACACATGGCCTATGCTTCCCCAATGGTCAATACCTGGCTGAAACTTTTCTAAACAAACCGGCCGGACTTGACTTTCACTAGGGGTTGACTTGTTGTTCGGGGAGTCACAAAACTGTGGCCTGAGGAACCAGAACCAATGAACTCTTGGTATCTTAAATAGGAGAAAGTTAATGTATGATATTTTAAATATTTGAAGATACGTAGCAAAAGAAAGAACAAAAATCTGGATTTTTTTTCCCCTGACTCCATTATATCCTTGAACTGGGATCTCAGTTTTATTGACCTTGGCGCTAATGTGACCAATGACCGGGATAAGATTCTTCAATGTAAAATTTCTTCATTGAGCTGCATCAAATTTTTTCCTCTTTTCGCCACCAAGGATACTTTTTATTATTTTGACCCAGTGCAAGGCATATGTATGAAGGTTTTTATTTCCACACAAAATTGCATCTGATGTGAATGAGTGTGCATGCCCACTTTTTAAAGCGGTGGGGTAGCATGTGGCATAGCCCACCATCATGGCTGTGGCTCTGCACAGGGAGGCGAGGGTTACCACTCTCAGGTGATTTTCATTCCAGCCCAGAGCAAATGCTTGACATTTCTGGTGGCCTCAACAGCCTCATTTTGGTTATTCATGCATGTACTTATTTTTACTTCACTTAGGTCAAAAAGGTATTGCCCTGCCTTATACTTTCTTGGGTACTGATGGAACTTTGTGAAAGGTTTACTCACATCTCAAGGCCCCAGCATGTAAGAGGAAGTAGAAGACACAGTGTCCCAAAGACGTAACATGACCTGAGTAGCTTCTTTTCCGGGTTCTGTCCTACCATACCTGATGAGAAGTAAGAGACATTGGGCTCTTGAAGGTCAGTTATTGTAGCTCCACTGGAACCAAATTAAGAAAAACATCAATAACCAGATTTAATTAACAAATTGCAGAAAGGAGCCTGAAAAAAAAACCTCAGACAGAGAGACTTTTTAAAACACCGAACAGGAGTCATTTATCAGCAACTCACATTTATAATACTTCTTTCTCTTTTTTTTTCTGTTTTTATTGGTAACTTTTATTTTAAATAATTTCAAGCTTACAAAAATCTTCAAGGACAATACAAAGAACTCTTTTATGCCCTTCACCCAGATTCTCCAATTGCTCACATTTTGCTAATTTGCTTTATCCTCTTTGTTTTGCACATATGCATATAATTATAGGTTTTTCTGAACCATTTTTTTATTATTATGTTATGTTAATCACCACACATTACATCATTAGTTTTTGATGTAGTGTTCCATGATTCATTGTTTGCGTATAATACCCAGTGCTCCACTTATTCCTTATTCCTACGTAAAACGAGTTACTTCAGAACCTTACAAAAAATAAACGTTTTGGTAATGCTTATATTTCAATTCTCTTCAAATTTCTAAGAACACACACATACACACTCCACCCACAAATGTGCCCCGCCCCACACACACTTCCATTTTCCCCTGTGGCGTTGACATTCTGAAAAATATACATCTTAGATGTTCACACACACACACACACACACACACACACACACACACACACAAAACCAAATAACTTAGGTCCTCATATGTTTGTTGATTCATTTCCTGAGCTGAAAGTACCCATTTTGTTAACCCCGAAGGTCATTTGGTCAGTGTGTAGTGGTTACCTCTCCAACCGCAACCTAGTTGACATTTTGGTCCAGTTATTACAGCGTTACAAGTCCTTTGATCCACACCAGCCCTGTGGCCCTATACACAAACCATTAATGTGTCAGAGTCTCTCCAACTCATGAGTCATGTCCTGAGCAGGAATCTTGCCTCCCTCCCTGGGCTTGCCCCATCCCTTTTACTCATTCCAGCTTGATCCTGAGATGAGGTCAGTGCTGGGGTTTACATATGTAATCCACGCATCACAACGGATGTGATATTTTAAAAGCTAAAACTTCGATTGGCAGCTTGCTTCAAATCATGTGGCTTCAAAGTGGCTACATCTGAATGGTTGTGCCAAGTTCTGTTTCAGCCAATTCTACAGTTTAGCGACTCTTTTTGATTAAAAATGGCCCAAGTGTTTAGTGACTCAAGCACAATCACATTCCCATCCCAAGATGAGCATCTTTCTGAGAAACTCAAAGGATATTATCAGAGTAAGAAATCCTGAATTAGCTTAATAAAGGATCGGCTGAACAGAGCCAAACAATCTTCTCAGGCAGGACAGAATCCATGTCAGGCACCACTTGTCCTGGGTTAACCTGGCTCTGCGGTCTTGAGCCAGAGCTTGGGGACAAAACCTGGGACATTGGTGATTCCCTCTGTGGGCTCTGAGCCCCGTTATTCTGAGAGCTCTGTGGTTGGCCTGAAGTTTGACCACAGCGGACGATTTGCCCACACCTCATCCAAAGAGAACCAAAACCAGTGAGTTTCCAAGACGATGAGCCTCCGATAGGATGAACTGAGGCAAGGAGCAAAGCATTAACTGTCAGACAAAGCACACTGGGAAGAGAGCTTAGCATGTCTGAGACATAAACCCCCAAATGAAGAAACTGTCTTAATGATCTGGCTTATCAATATTAGTTGAAAGTTCAAGAGCGAGGATGCGGGCTTTATATAAGTAGCAAATTCTAGAAAATTCTTCTTGTGGGATCTACCAGAAGTAGGGTACCTGCCACATCACTGTTTTATTCTCTTAATCATAAATTTCAGGACACAGAGTGACAAAGGCCAATGAAAGAATTTCATACAACTTTGATTCCTCATCAAATGTACCATCCAGACAATATTTGCAAACTTTCAGTTCAGCTGAAAGCTGGAAAACAATGATTGCCCAGATAGTCTGGGCCCCGGACTCATGCTCATGATTGAAGTTTGGGAACCAAGTTACACAGGGTTGCTGGAATCCAGCACAGGCTGACTGGAAACTTCTGGACTATTTCAGCAAACCGCCCCCTTGTTATTTCATTTCTTGGAGCAGAAGCTAGGAGCTTATGAAAATTACTGAAACCTCTTCCCATAGCAATACCACATAGACCTCTCCTGCAAGAAGATCTCATTGGCTATTATTTGGCTTTGTTTGGAAGACAGATTATGGTGACATAAATATCCAGAACATAAAAGAGAAGTAAGTACTGTTGGGCATGTAATCTGAATGTGATTCTTCATTTTCTTTTAGTATAGATGAGGAAAATTGTAACAGTCTTGACTAACACTCCATAACCTCGTTTATGGAGGATGGTCCAGTTTGCTAACGCTAACATTCCTATAAGGGGAAGAAATGTTAGCAATGGGTTCCAGGAAACCCCATAGGGATAGTTTCCCAAGGGTACCCCAGCTCAGTACTTACCCAAATGCCACTTAGAGCCTCCTCACCAGGAAATCAGTATGTACCACATTCCAAGGAAATCTCTGCTCCCCTACCCCTAGATTGGAGGGGAAATATTTGTGTCTCTTTCAAACACAGCAAACGTTACCCCTGAAGCACTGAATGAAAATCATCCTGGATTAGATCACCTCAAAGCTTTCCTAAGAAGTGAGCTTAGGGAAAAAAAAGAAAAAAAAAAACTTTCTTTTTTAAAAAGGTAGGAGCTTTCTATTCTGGGGGTGGGATTGGAGTTTTAATAAACAGAGAAAAAAATAGCTCTAATGTGTGCCGCTGGGTACTCTTATTCAGGCTTAGTGTTTGTTCCTGGCCATTTCTTTTTACATTTGTAGGACCTGGGAAGTGGGTTTGGAACTGAGTGAGGTAGAAACCTCCGCCTTTTGCACAACTCAAACCGTGCAGGTGGCAAGTTTGACGTAGAGCTGCAGAGACCTCCAGGGCAGGCACAGGGAGATGCTGCCAGGGAGGCAATGCAGGAGCAAAGCAGGAGTTGGCTGAGGAAGCCTCAACCTTTCCTGCTTCTGAGTGCAGGCTCCAGCCTGAGTCTGGAAGCAAGCAGGGTCTTGGGAAAAGATAAGGCATCTCAGCACAAGAGAGGAAGGCACTGAGCCTGCTGGACTTGGCATTTTCTCTGGGTCTTTCCCAGATCAGCAACAAGCTGGCCCATACTGTGGGGTCCCGATCACAACCGCCTACAGCTAAATCTCAAGACTGCCGTGTCCATCTCCCAGAGGCACTCACAATGATGACTTCAACCTCCACTTCAGGCTGTGTTGTGGCAACCACTCAGGCTGACGTGAATCCAGGCTTTGGTCTTTGTCATCTGTGACCTCTGGTGCTTCAGTGGCCAGCACTGGGAGGTAGTAAAGGGGTGGTGCACTCTCTGGATTCCAAAAACCTGGGTAAAACCTCATGTTGACAAGCATCATAAGGCTGCCTTTCAAGGCTCTTGCTCTTGGCTGGAATTATATTCAGCTGTGTGCTAATGCCTTTTACTTCCTGCTGATCAAATACTAGGCATTTGATTGAATGGTAGAAAAAGAAACCAGGTTTTATTTAATAACCACAGTTTGCTAAACAGAATCTTTCCCAATCAGAGTCCACTTGGGAGAGAATAGGAAAAAAATAACAGGGCTTTTGATAGCAAGAGTTTGGAAACAATGCCCTTATTAGTGCTCTATAGTCTCTCAACCTTATAGCCGCTCATTCACGCATGCATGCACGCATTCACTCCACACATACTTATTAAGAACCTACCAAATATTCCAGATGCTTGAGATTCAGTTATGGATAAAACACAGTGCCTGATCCTCAAGGGGATCATAGCCTAAAGGAACAGACAAACTACATCACAGTAACTGCTCTTCTGAGAATAAGTGCAGGCTCAAGCAGGCTTCCTGGAGAAGGTGATGTCTAATTTTTTATGTTATGTTAGTCACCATTAGTTTTTGATGTAGTGATCCACGATTCATTGTTTGCATATAACACCCAGTGCTCCATGCAGTACGTGCCCTGCTTAATACCCATCACTGGGCTAACCCATCCCCCCAACCCCCTCCCCTCTAAAACTCTCATATTGTTTCTCGGAGTCCATAGTCTCTCATGGTTCATCTTTCCCTCCAATTCCCGCCCCCTCCCCTTCATTTTTCCCTTCCTTCTCCTAATGTCCTCCATTCTATCCCTTATGTTCCACAAATAAGTGAAACCATATGATAATTGACTTTCTCTGCTTGACTTATTTCACTTAGCATAATCTCCTCCAGTCCCATCCATGTTGATGTAAAAGTTGGGTCTTCATCCTTTCTGATGGCTGAGTAATATTCCATTGTATATATGGACCACATCTTCTTTATCCATTCATCTGATGAAGGGCATCTCAGCTCTTTCCACAGTTTGACTATTGCGGACATTGCTGCTATGCACATTGGGGTGCATATGGCCCTTCTTTTCACTACATCTGTGTCTTTGGGGTAAATATCCAGGAGTGCAATTGCTGGGTCATAGGGTAGCTCTATTTTTAATTTTTTGAGGCACCTCCACACTGTTTTCCAAAGTGGCTGTACCAACTTGCATTCCCACCAACAGTGTAAAAAGGTTCCCCTTTCTCCACAGCCTCTCCAACATTTGTTCTTTCTTGCCTTGTCAATTTTTGCCATTCTAACTGGTGTAAGGTGGTATCTCAATGTGGTTTTGATTTGAATTTCCCTGATGGCTAATGATGATGAATATTTTTTCATGTGTCTGTTAGCCATTTGCATGTCTTCTTCGGAGAAGTGTCTGTTCATGTCTTATGCCCATTTTTTGACTTGATTATTTGTTTTTTGGGTGTTGAGTTTGAGAAGTTCTTTATAGATCTTGGATACCAGCCCTTTATCTGTAGTGTCATTTGCAAATATCTTCACCCATTCTGTGGGTTGCCTCTTTGTTTTGTTGACTGTTTCCTTTGCTGTGCAGACTCCACCCCCAAATTACTACAACTCATACAGCAATTCAGTAATGTGGCAGGATACAAAATCAATGCACAGAAATCAGTTGCTTCCTTATACACTAACAATGCAACTGTAGAAAGAGAAATTAGAGAAATGATTCCATTTACAATAGCACCAAAAACCATAAGATACCTCGGGATAAACCTAGCCAAAGAGGTAAAGGATCTATACTCTAGGAACTACAGAACACTCATGAAAAAAATTGAAGAAGACACATAAAGATGGAAAAACATTCCATGCTCATGGATCAGAAGAATAAACATTGTTAAAATGTCTATGCTACCCAGAGCAATCTATACCTTCAATGCCATCACGATCAAAATTCCAATGATCTTTTTCAAAGTGCTGGGACAAAGAATCCTAAAATTTGTATGGAATCAGAAAAGACCCCGAATCGCCAAGGAAATGTTGAAAAAGAAAAACAGAGCTGGGGGCATCACGTTGCCGGATTTCAAGCTATATTATAAAGCAGTGATCACCAAGACAGCATGGTACTGGCACAAAAACAGACATATAGACCAATGGAACAGAATAGAGAGCCCAGATATGGTCAAATAATCTTCGACAAAGCAGGAAAAAATTTGCAGTGGAAAAAAGACAAGTCTCTTAATAAATGGTGCTGGGAACATTGGACAGCCACATGCAGAAGAATGAAACTCGACCATTCTCTAACACCATACACAAAGATAAACTCAAAATGGGTGGAAGACCTCAGTGTGAGACAGGAATCCACCAAAATCCTAGAGGAGAACATAGGCAGTAATCTCTTTGACATTGGCCACAGCAACTTCTTTCAAGATACATCTCTAAAGGCTAGTGAAACAAAAGCAAAAATGAGCTTTAGGGACTTCATCAAGATAATTGGTTTTTAAAGTAGTGGTAAGGCATGCAGCTTAGATGCTCCATGTTTGAATGCATAAAATAGAATGGGCTGAGGAATTGTTTAGTAGATCATATTATGGCAGGTATCTAGACTCCAGCACGAGGTCAGATGTCATTTGCATTGGGTCTGATTCTATACACTAGAAGAGGGGCACATGGAGGGAAGTTAATAGGATCTTACTCAGCGATCAGAGACAGGACCCCAGGTAGAATTGTGAACAAAAACAGGGAAGAACTTCAGACCAACGTTTCCCAAATGATATTTCATGGAACATGTAGAGGTGATTTGAGCCAAAAAGCATTTTGTGGTTCTAAGTTTGGAAAATACAGAATTTTAAAATCTCATTTCTGCAGAATTTATCAGTACCTTAATTTCAGTGACACGTACTGTAAGTCTCTGAACAAACACGTGCTGAGTGGCTATGATGCAATGAACCATAATGGATCCGTATTTCCTAAACTGATTGGTCCACAGAACCATTTTGTAAAGAAGCATCCCTTGATTCCCTGTGTTCTTCGAACAAGGTTTTTGGAAAGGACTTAACTAGGAGAATTAGTGATGACTTCCCCAGATGCCAGCACTGCAACTATGTCAGCGGATTTGCAGTATCTCCAGGGATGCTTTAGAGGGTGTTTTGCAATTGGAATATGCGATCCATAAGAACTACAGTGTTTCTGACTCAACAAAACTGGATGTTTCTGGAGAGTACACCTTCAGCCGGAAATCTTACTGGGAAGGATGTATTTGCTGCCACAACCTGATGAAAGGACTACCAAAGTTAGTGGCCATCCATGAAGTGAGAGGACAGTAGGAAAAATGGATTTTCACTCTGTATGTTGTATAAGACAATTCCCAAAGAAAAGTCACGGGCCAAACCAGATGGTGAGTTTAAGAGGATTTATGACTTGCTCCACCCCATTCAGATGCTGTTTACAAAAGCATAACTGGGACCTGTGATGCTGATTTTCACCTGAACCCCCAGATTCTCAGGCAGATCCTATGTTCAGAAACTTGGGAGAAGGGGCTCTGGGCTTCTCATCTGGGCTTTGATCTGTCCTAAGTGCCTATGAGTAAGGAGGTCATTGAAATGCATCAGGAAGGCATGGATCTTGGTTAGGATAAATCTCAGGGCTCCTGTGCTTTTATGTGAAGAGACTCAGATATGAGAGGCCAGCTCAGCAGCAACATTTTTTAAAATTTTTTATTGTTATGTTAATCACCATACATTACATCATTAGTTTTTGATGTAGTGTTCCATGATTCATTGTTTGTGCATAACACCCAGTGCTCCACACAGAACGTGCCCTCTTTAATACCCATCACCGGGCTAACCCATCCCCCCACCCCCTCCCCTCCAGAACCCTCAGTTTGTTCTTCAGAGTCCATCGTCTCTCATGGTTCGTCTCCCCCTCTGACTTACTCCCCTTCATTCTTCCCCTCCTGCTATCTTCTTCTTTTTTTTTCTTAACATATGTTGCATTATTTGTTTCAAAGGTACAGATCTGTGATTCAACAGTCTTGCACAATTCACAGCGCTCACCATAGCACATACCCTACCCAATGTCTATCACCCAGCCACCCCATCCCTCCCACCCCCCACCACTCCAGCAACCCTCAGTTTGTTTCCTGAGGTTAAAAATTCCTCATATCAGCGAGGTCATATGATACATGTCTTTCTCTGATTGACTTATTTCACTCAGCATAACAACCTCCAGTTCCATCCACGTCATTGCAAATGGCAAGATCTCATTCCTTTTGATGGCTGCATAATATTCCATTGTGTATATATACCACCTCTTCTTTATCCATTCACTGTCGATGGACATCTTGGCTCTTTCCACAGTTTGGCTATTGTGGACATTGAGCAGCAACCTTTGATATTTCCCAACATTGCTGCTCTAATCTGACCTCCCAAATATCTGGAAATAGCAGCTAAGGTAAATAAATGAATATATACACTTATGATTGTATATAAGCATAATATGTATTTGAGCTATACATTGAAACATACATTCAGATACATGTATTCAATTTTGTATGTATCTGTGTGTATGTATGTGTACGTGTGTGTATATATATATTTCTATTATTCTCGGGCATTTCCCATTTCCTTCCATTTCATCCATTTGTTTTCTTAGTGCTAGCCAACTGCTTAAGTTGTTTACATAAAAGAATAATATCAACTTTTAAGAGGTCAGTTGCAGTTAGAATCCTATTTGAAAGCTTATGCTATTTTTTAATATGATCTTAATCTTGCTCCCACTACAGCTGTCCAACTCAAAAAGAGAAAAAGGCATATTCTATTAAAAACAACTGGTTCCATAATGACTCTAAATCTGCAAATGAGACCCATTACCCATTTCCCCAGTACCACTTACAAAAGAATCCCTGTGAAGTATCAGCATATGGATTTTTGGTGTTGACAACCGTATCCAACTTGGTCAAATCTTAGTGGTCATCACTAATGGAGGAGGAGAGGTATACCAGTTCATCTCAAACCACAGTCACCCCCAAAGCGAGCCATGCTTTGCAGTGGTGCATGGGGGGTGAGTGAAAGCAGATGATTTCCCTCCCTAATTCCAGTTCGCTTGACTTCTTTAGTTGATGCTGGTCTTCCCTTGAGCATATACATCCTGAAGCTGTGGGGTGGGTACCAGAGACATTGCTGGTCAAACAGCAGATATGATGGTCCTATGTCATTGACAAAGTGAATGATCAGGAAAGGGTCCACTGAACACTGACAACTTTAATAAAAACCTAGGGATATAACTGCAAAGAATAAAAATAATTGCCCGGAGAAGAAAAGAACTCTCCAACACAGCATCATTGACATGTTGATACAAGGGCTCCTTCCCAGCTCTTAACTATGACCTGGTAGCAATGATGAAAAAGAGAGAGGTGCTTCCAGACTTTTATTTGAAGTAGCCACAAAGCTGGTAGAATTTTGTGGGGGGTAGGAAAGCTCTGACAGGTGACTCAACTGGTCTCTGCCTTCAGAAGTGGCCAATGGTACAGGCAACCAGGAAGCAACGTGTATTGTTGGTTTTCGGAAGGACTGCTTATAGACCAGAGTCAGTCTTTCATGACATTTTCACCAGTCCCAACTGACATAAGAAAAAATGAGCAGAGTTATCCATTAATTTAAATGCATCCAATGTAAAGGACTATCCTTTGTTTCGAGAGTATAGCATTCTCATTGAAAAAAAAAATGCCCTTTATTTTATGAAGTGGTGGTCACATCAGAGACCTGTCATGGCACTGGTGGCAGCTTTTGTAATTTATATATATCTGTCCCAAAGATATTTTTTGAAATTCCCCTTCTCTGTGAAATCCAGAGGTTCAAGAGCCAGTGAAGGCATGAGGGACTGGTAGAGTAAGTAGGATCAATTTTGTTCCAGGAAGGAAAACCGTGAGAAAAATAAAAATGACAGGGAGAGAAAGAAATACCTAACGATGAATGTACTAAGCCAATATTTAGCCGATTCCACATCCAACTGTTGGACCCCAGCTCCAAGCACTTGCTGGGGGAGCATCTTGGCATCTCTAAGCCAGAGGATAAAAGTGCATGCCCAGACAACAACAACGTGAACATTTCCCCCTCCCCTCCAAGATAGAGAATGAAATCTTGTCATTTTCCAAACTGTGTGGGAAGAATCTCTGCCCAAGAAACCAGTGTGGGATGCACCGTGTGGCCGACAGTACAGATGCCTTTGCCTTCTGAGATTCTGTTGTAACAGCATTTAGTCCCAGGGGCTCAAGCCCTCTGGCCCTGCATGGTTCCTGCTGTTCAATTTTCTGGAACATTGGTCCCTGCTTCCTTCTCCCTGCTCCTCACTTCTCATCCTGCCATTCCTCCCCCTAACATCTATCTTTTTCTCTGCAGTAGCCTCCTTGGTAATTCAGAGCTGAAATTAACTGCTTCAGCATTCTATGAGCATGTACTTTACTTTCTTATGTTGGCACATGCAACTCCATCCTTTATCCTGGGGCTGGAGAAAGGGTTTCAGTAAATTCTACTGGTGATGAAGCCCTACTATGGAATTCCTTAGAGACCTTGAATTTAGGTTACATTAAATAATCTCCATGAAAGTTAAAATGAGGTACCAGAGGAAGAATCCTTATGGAATGGGCTAGAAGTTTTCCATGAGCTCAAAGCCCCTGACTCTGGCTCTGGAGTCAGAGGATCTGACCCGACTGTAGATGAGCTGATGGCTCTTGAGCACATGCCTCTGAGGCTCAGAGATACATGAAGCGTTTGGGCAAGACAGCATCCCAGGTGCTCTGTCAGGTCCCACAGGCTGCCATCTGATGGCTCCATCACCTGACCCCAGTCTAGTCTGTGGGCTCAGTGTGGCCAGGCTGGGAGGCTGGCAGAGAAAAGCAGATGCGGTGAGCGTGTACAGAGAGGCAGGGAGTTTTCAGTTCCTGACTCTACAAATGCACCTCATCCTGGACCTCTCCCCAGGGAAATCTCCTGGAGGAGGAGATGGACATCCCTTGTCCCCATATCCCTTCGGCTCTGACTCCCACTATTTTGTCAAAGAAGTTGTCTTTAATTGGAGCTGTGAGCAAGCATTGCATTTGGCTTGATCCAGCCAGTTGGTGTTGTCACCTGCAGCTGAAACAGCGGGAGACAGAGGCCTCCGTGTCACACCTGGTGGATCTTCACAAGCCAGTGCTGTTGCTGTGTCCATGTGACCAACCAGGGTGGTCGCGCCTTTCCCCACCTCATGCTGTTTAATCCCTGGGAAATGTTGAGAGGCTGCAGCTGCTTGCATTTTTTGCCTAAAAGGAATGAAGCATTATATATCATTATATATCTATATCAAGATATAGATCTATGGGGAAAAACGTATTTGTGAAGTGCAAAAATCTAACAATCTTCGAGTTTAAGTAAGAGCTCCTGACACGTTTGGCTGTCCGTCCACAAGGAATGTGAAAAACAACAACAACAAAAAAAAATGCAAGCCCTGGGTCTCCCAGTCTCTCCCCCGCCATTAAAGGAAAGACCACACGAAAAGTGTGGACTCTGCTCGGTGAGAGATGATCATTTCTGTGGACTTTTCAGCTGTTTTACTTTCTGTTATTTCTGGTGGTTCTCTTTCTCTCATACCAGCCATGTGCCTGGTTAGAGAAAGGGTCTTGATTAACATCTCCAAGCCAACAGCTCTTTAAATACCTGAACCAAAGGAATTCAGTGCACCTACCCAGAGGAAAGGCAAGTGATCCTCCTGATGTGATATTTTGTGTTTCTCTGAAGCAAATGGCTAACTGATCGACTTCGGTAGGTTTCACTGAATACGACTGCATGCATGGAGTGCTATTACTGTTTGCAATGCAACCTGATCTAAAAACATTGCATTTCTTTTTAATCCAAAGGGGACTAGCAGGTTTATTGTGTTTGCATGTGCTTTCCCCCTAGACTCTGGCTGCCCTAACAAGAAATTCAATAAATCTACTTCCAAACCATCTTGCACAAGCTTTGCATGTCCAGTCTGGGCCTGAGGAAATTAACAAGAGAATAGAACATACCATCGACTTGCGGAGTGGCGATAAATTGAGAAGAGAGCATATCAAGCCATTCTCACTGATGTTTAAAGACTCCAGCCTGGAGCACAAGGTAGAGCTGGGTCTCCATAGTGGCTCTTTTTCTGAAGTTACTTGTCATAAATGTTTATGGGACCAGAGAGAGAGCCCAGGGGCTGCGGTGTTGGTTGGTGTGTTTGTCGTTTGTTTGTTCGATTTGGTTTGATACTGTCTTTCCTTTTTCTCTTTGCAAATCATGAGTAGACTGAAGGCCATGAATGGAGATGCTAGTTAGGGGAAGAGGGCCTCAGCTTTGCTCTTTAAGGAGAAGATAAGTAAAAGAACAGAGGAGATCCCTCGACTTTGAGGTTTTTAACCCTAAGGGACATTAGCAGCCACTTGCTTTTGCTTTTAGGAGAACTCATGTCCGTTGTAACCCTTGTCACATAATGTATGAGAACACCCAATAACTGGACGCAAGCATTAGTGATAAAGACTGCCTTTCTTAGATTACAGACACCTCTTCTCCCATTTTCCCAGTTGTCTGATGGCTCAGAGGCCCCCTGATGTAGGCATAGTGGAAAGGAGTTGGGTGGTGGGTTCAGCATTCGGTTGGAATTCCACCTCTGCCACTTCCTTGCCATGTGACCTTCAGTAAGTGAGGTAGCCTCTCTGAGAACGAGTTCCTCAATGCACCATGAGGATCTTGGATGTGCGTCCCACTTAGGCTATTATGAGAAGCTCCAGGCAATGCCTTGATTAGGTTTAGTGTTCAAAAGTGGAAGCCATCCCGATACTGATAATGACGTTTTCCCATGCCTCTCTCCCTCCCTAGCTCTAAACTGTAAAGGGTTGTGGGGAGGTAGGCGCTGTCCCTGCCTAGCTGGGCTGCTCCTCTGCACTGAGGGAAGCGGACAGACCTTCCTGGACTGAGCACAGGAGATGCTTGGCCCCTGCAGGAGCCTCAGGCAAAAACAGCAGGGAATTCGCAAGCAAATTTCAGGAGTTTGATCCAATACTCTGCAAAGCTCCAGTGAGCAATTTTTTATTACTTTGTTCAGCTGCCTGGGACATTCCTCTTTCCTCGATTTGGAGAATTCACACTTTTGTGCACATACACCATTCCCAGTGAGTTTCTGTGATTAACTAACTAAAGGTTGCAAACTCCAAAATTAGTATCTTCACCTCTAGTTCACAATTTGAAATGGATTGTGTCTGTGTGCTAACAAAAAGAGAAGAAACATTTTGTCTCACTCAGCACCCTCCCCTCCTCCAAAGAGCAAGTAGGCTTTTCTTACTTGTAATATATTTAAGGGGCTTAGGGTCCAAATTAAAAGCGTTTTCTTTTGTGGTTGCCACATTGAAGGAGTTAGGAAGAACAGGGTGGTCTAGCAAAGAATCTTCTCAATTAGCCTGGATACATACCTACGTTCAGAGCTATACAAAACCCTTTTGTTCATTCTTGCTAAAGATGTAGTTGCTTTGCTAATGACCTGACCCCTGCAGACTGTAGATAATTTTTAATGTGTTTTATTCAATAGCATCTGCATCTCATCTGCGGGACCTGGTGTTGGAGCAGGAGTGGGCTTGCGGGGGGCGGAGGGGCGGGGAGGGGGTAGAGTGTGTCTGAGGTTGATTTCTAGGTCCAGGAGAGATTCTTCTAGGAGAAGCAAAGGGTAACATCCTGAACTGACCTGTGGGGATTTGCCCCCTGACTGTCCAGCCTTGCACTATCCAGCGTGGGCTCTGCCTTGCATGGGTTCCCCATGGTGAGGACAGTGGGGCACATCAGAACGTTTGTTCACTCCCCCCTTTCCTGTCACAGAGACCCTCGCATTGACTTTTGCTCTGAGACTCTCTCTAGGGGCTGCATTACTGTCGAGCTGAGGATGTATCATAAGTAGTAGCCATTGGGTGTTTACCAAATACCAGGCACTATTCTAAGCTGTTATCACAAATTCACTAACAATGACAGTGTGAAGTAAGTGCTCTTATGAGCCTCATATTATACTTGATGAAATGGAGACACAGAGAAATGATTAGGTGGCCCACCCCAAACTCCACCTGTCAGTAGAGGGGCTTCAATCTGAGCCCTCTGTGAGCCCCCAGCTGCTGCCTGGTCTGTTCACCACACTGCCTCTCCCAAGAGTCCTGGAGCTCGTTCTCTCCCAGGCCTTCATATAAAGACAACAATCCTGTGCTATCTGCATTCTCTCCTCTTTGAACTTTGGATGGGGTGGGAGGCAGGAGGCAGAAGGTTCTGGAGAGCGAATAAGTAGGAAAGAGTCCTGGAGCCTTAGCTGACTTAACACAGCACCTTCAAGTCCATAAGTTTCCAGAACTGGACAATATTATCAATGTGCATCTACTGTGTGCCTGGTGTTTATGTGTGTCAGCTTATTACATCCTCAGAGAAACATTACTATCCTGCTTACAAAAAAAGAAAACTGAGCTGTCTAGAGGTTAAGTAGAGGTCCTAGTTCTCAAAATTTGGCTGCCATATTCTGTTGACTCTCAGGTACCATCATCCGTGAGATGCCCCATTTTCTATGCAGCACTAAGAAAGAAAAACCCAGTATGGGGAGTCTGGAAGGAACTCCTCCCGATAAGCTGGGCTTACCCCTTGAGGTAAGGATGGACAGAAAAAAATCCCACCCAGCAGATAATCCCACCCACATGCCCATTCCCTGGGACTGGTCTGGAAAAAAAGGAGCTCTCCAAGAGGTTAAACTCCAAAATGGAATCCATATAGCCTTGCCACCTGATTTCACACACTCGATGTGGTCTTTAAAAAACCTTAGTCAGGGAATTGGATGTGAAGTGGTCCCGGGTTGATATTGCCCCCTGCTGACCAGCAGAAGCAATCACAAACCTCTCTGAAAGAACTCAAGGCTTTACCACTCCATGGAGAGTTAAGATGATGCATCCTGGTTTCAGAGATGTTTAAAAGTGGGGGGAAAATTGTGCATCTTAGGATTGTTGTTATATATATATATATATATATAGCATTTGTGACTCCAAAGACCTCTTTCTCCCCACTGCCCTACCCTGCTTCTTAGGAGCAAGTTTGCACCCCTGAAAGTATATTTTCCAAAAGGAAAACAGGAAATGGAAACATTGATTTTTACCATTGGAACTTTTGTGGGGAAGAAAAGGCTTCATTTTGTTTGAACAATAAGATGTGTGAACAAGGGAACGCCTTCCCTTCTCCACCCATGTAGTGAGTTAGAGAACATAAAATCTCCTTCGAAATGTCATTCAGACATTTCCTGATCACATTTGCTTATAAAAATGGGCACTGTTTCACAGTGTTCTGTGAAACAGGACCTTTATATGCCTCATGGTATTGCACAAAAATACCTGTTGAATGAATGAATGAAGACTTGGGTTAAGGAGCAGTTTAGAGGAGACTGTCTTGACTCCTGTAAGCTGGTCTTGGGATATTTTTTAAGAACTCCAAGAGCCAAAAGACATGAGTCAGTGTTGATCTGACTCTTAGCAGTGGAGCTTCGAGAGAGAAGACTGTGAAGTTCTGCTCGTGTCCTACCATGTCATTTCATGGTGGTGCACACACACACTTACACACTCACACATACACTCACACTCTTGTACACTTATACACTTACACTTTGTCACACACATACCCACACAGAGGAATCTTTTGAGTTAAGCTTCAGAGCAGCATGCTCATGACTCGTCGTCACCAAGGTTGGGCAGCACGTGTTTCCTTCTCTCTGCGGTCCTGTTTCCTCATCTGTGAAGAGAGCTGGACAGGCCCTGGCATCTTTCAGCAATCGATGCCATGAGCCCCAGAATTCCCTATGACCATGGTGACCATACGTCCTGGTTTGCCCAAGATGTTTCTTTTCTTTTTTTTTTTTTTAAGATTGATTTATTTGAGAGAGAGAGCCCAAGCAGAGGAGGAGGGGCAGAGGCAGAGGGAGAAGCAGACTCCCTGCTGAGCAGGGAGCCGGACGTGGGACTCGATCCCAGGACCCTGGGATCATGACCTGAGCCAAAGGCAGTTGTTTAACTGACTGAGCCACCCAGGCGCCCCAAGACATTGATTCTCTCAATGTGATTATCAGTAACACCTCCCTTCACTTTCAAAACTCACCACTGTGGATGACAAGAAACATGAGCCAGGGCTTGGACCTCAGCCAGGTTAGAATCCATGGTTCTTAGCATCTCTAGTTCCCAGCATCCCCATGAGGACCTGCTGAGCAGACCTCTGGGTGGGATGGGGGGCATAATCCAGGCAGCAAAAGTCCCCTCCAGTCCTCCCAAATTTCACGGAAAAATCCTCTGCCCTTCTTTAGCCTCAAGCTAAATACTTCCTGAGACAGCTTACAGATCTCAGGGGCAAACAAAAATCAGAATTATGGGAAAGGGATGTGGAAACATGGCAGGTTTGTCAAATACTGTTGATCATATTGGATTTTTTTCCTTCCTTACGTATGACTTTTTTCTTATAAAAAAATGAATGCATTTTCACTAACAAAAGTTTATGCCAAGCATATAAGACAAAAAGAAGAAAATAATATCTCCTGTGACCCTTACAACCCAGGATAACCCCTGCAAACATTTTGGCATCTGACTCGCTACGCCTTCATGATTACAATTCTGTCTGTATGCTTATCTACACGATTTTTGTATTAAAATGGGACCATTTTGTACATAATGATTTGTGATACAGTGTTAAGCACTCTTTGCTTGAGCCTTTTCCCTATTATCAAATATGCAGTTATCAAAAAAATTGTAACTACATACTACTGCATTGCATATTTTAACCATTTTTGGCTTTTTTTCCTTAGTTTTTCACTCTTATAAATTATAAACTGCATTGCAGTAAGCATTGTCTTAGTTAAATCATACACCCATGCTTAATTCTTTCCTTGGGAAGAAGATCCTAAAAATGGCTACAAAAGAACGTACATTTAAAAATACTTGATGTGCATTACAAAATTGATAAGAAACAGCGTATCTCTGTCCCTTTTATTTTTTTTAATTATTCTTGAGGTTGAAAGTCTATCTGTATATGTTTTTATGTTTTGGTCTTCCTGTTTCTCCTTTTGTGATTGTCATCTTTCATTGCAGTGCTCACCTGTTACTGATTTGTGAGTATTCTTTATATATATAGTGAAAGACTTAACCCCACAACACTTACAGGAAGGGGGATCAGCCTCTGGTCCTCATTTCTCTTCTAGGACAAGGCTCTTTATTTATTTGTGAAGCTTAGGATGGGGAAGGCAATTAATCATAATTGCTTATGGATGTTTCCAGGCCAAATAAACCAGCCTAATACCTGTAGTGCCTGAAGAGAGCTCAGTAACATAGGGATACATACTTGGAGGGACTTTGTTAAGCTTAGTTTTCGAAAACAGTATCGCCATCTCCGAACAACTCAGCTTCCTCATCACGAGTAAAGATTAGGCTATGTTTAATATACACTTCAGAATTGGTTTATGGGAATTATACTTTTGATGTGAGCATTTTAGGAGGCTAAAATGTATTTAATCAAGTATTAAACCAAGTATTAAAATCAAACCATATCAATGATGACTAGATTTCCTTCTTCTTTTTAAATGCCGGCATCTTTTTTTGCTAAATTCCAAAACCTTTTCCATTGAGAAATGACGTCCTTTATGTGATTGTGAAAATTTTAAGGTTAAAAAGCCTCTTTGTCCTAGGCTGATATTTTTCCAAGTAGAAGAGTATTTGGGGATCTTGTTAAAAATACAGGTACCCACCCATCACTCTGTCCCCAAGATTCTGATTTTCCAGGGGGACCTACATTTAGGATTCCAGGATTCCTTTGTCCCAAATTGGTGGCCAACTTTCTCTGTCTTTGGCTGCACATTAGGATTTGGGGTTGTCACTTGCCAAACACCCTCAGAAATCAGGTCATATCAGAAGGTCCTAGATCCACACTGGATGCCAGTATGGCCTCAGGGAATGTCTCCATAAGGCTCACAGTATTCCTAGGAGCTCAGACTCTAGAGTCAAGCAGACTTTGGTTCAAATCCCACTTTGGAAATAGAAGTGGGTGCAAAGAAAGGTTGATGGATTTATGGGTCATGAGTGGATGCTGACACACTGAGAGCCTTCCATCATGCCGGAGGACATTCATACACCTCCTTTATCTCACAAGTGTCTGGTCTTCGTTAAACAACAGAGAAAAAACATACACTTGATTGCTGGATAGACATGCTTGAATCCAGTTCCTACCAATTACTGACTGGGTGACACAGGACAAGATGATCTCACTGAGAGGATGATGATCATAATACCTGCCCCTCACTGGGTTGTTGTGAAATTTAGTTGACATCATACTCATGGAATAGATGTTTGAATAAATGCAATAGTTATTCTTTTCCCTTTCCTTGTGACTGATCCTATGTCAATCCACATCTGGGTGAGGCTAAACCCTCACGTAACATAAATCTCACATTTGTAGAGCTTCCGTAAAGAAACTACTTCATTAAAAATGGTGGGAGGAAACAGTGTTGCTGTGGCTTGTATACCAGGGTCACAACCTTCACAAATACATAATCACATAAGTACATAAAAGTGCGAACTAACTAAGTACACACGGACAGCCCATTGTGCGAGGCCTTCCCAGCCCTGCCTTCAGGTCATTAGAGCACAAGCAGTGGCCATCTTGACCCCCTGGGATATATTTAAATATGTAAGAGTCATTCAGTTGTCTTTTCTCTAAATGATTTTATTTTTCCAAATTCTCTATTATCACTACCTTCCAAATAAGATGAGAAAGATCGGCTCTCTCTAAGGGCATTTGGTGTTTGATCATTCCCAAAGGCCATGCCCTTCTTCCTGGGAGACCAAGCCAGCTAAGGATTTTAGATTTCACAGAAAGCTCTCTTTATGCTCCTGCAAGGACTGTCCTTCTGTCCATGCTCGTGAGTCCTGGGAAGTCCCTCAGGCCCAGTGCAAAGCATATGGTACCTACTGACTGCTTCAGACATAGACCAGGGCAGGTGCTGTCAGAAGACAGAGAGACGTGGCTTCCACTCCCTTCAAACTTACACTCCAGCTTGTGATCTCAGGCAAGTCATTGAACTTCCCATCCCCACAAGGTTGCCGTGCAGATGAAAGGCAGATAACTTGTATGGAGTGCCTCGAGGCAGCAGTGTTGCAAGGGCACTGACGTTCGTTGATCACTTGCTACTCTATCAGGCCCTACTGGAAGCATTTTATATTTGTTACCTCATTTAATTTTTACAACAGTCCTTCCATGTAGGAATTAGTTTTATTGTCTGATAAATGAGGGAGGCTCAGAGAGTTGGAGTAACTTTCTCAAGGCTCAAACATGTAGAAGATAGCAGAGCAGGGATTCAAATCTAACTCTTTTTCCAAAACTCAGATTCTACCATACTTTACAAGATCTATTGTTTTCAGGGTGTCTACTTTTCACATAGTTTGGAATTGTGTTGAGGATGAGGCTGATGGGGTGTGCTGGAGATTATATCGCTGTGCATGTGGCAAATACCTTGGAGGCAGAAAAAAAAGCAAAATTAAACCATGAAAATGTCTCTCATTCTTTGTTTACTCCCCCCACACACACCCATGCACATGCACAGACATGTACATATGCATGTGTGTAGACACATGCGGGTGCACAGACACACGTGCACACATACACACATACCCATGCACAGCCATGCACACATGGACACATACACCCGTGCACATGCACAGACATATATACATGCATGCATGTAGACACACGCATGTGCACAGACACATGAAATGCATACATGTATACACCCATGCAATGCACAGACATGTACATGTGCACACATGGACACGCATGCATACATATACACACCCATGCGATGAAAATACATGTACACCTGCATACAGACACACATGTGTACGTACGTACATGCACAGATGTGTATGTATGTACATGCACACACGTGCATATGCACAGACACATACACGTGCATGTATGTACACATGTGCGGGTATACAGACACATGCACGTGCACACATGGACACACACACCCGTACACACGCACAGACATGTACATATGCAGGCATGTAGACGCATGCATGTAGACACATGCACGTGCAGACACATGTAATGCATACATGTATGCACCCATGCAACGCACAGACGTGTACACGTGCACACATGGACACACATGCATACATATACACACCCATTCGATGCACATACATGTACACATGCATACACAGACACACATGTGTACATACGTACATGCACAGACGTGCATATGCACAGACACATGCACATGCATGCATGTACACATGTGCGGGTATACAGACACATACACGTGCACACATGTACACACAGACATGCACACATGGACACACACACCCGTACACATGCACAGACATGTACACATGCATGCATGTGCATAGACACATGCGATGCATACATGTATACACCCATGTAATGCAGACATGTACACGTGCACACATGGACATGCATATACACACCCATGCGGTGCACATGCATACATGCATGCACAGACGTGTACATACGTCCATGCACACACGTGCATATGCACAGACACACATGCACATGTGTACACATGCACATGCATAGACAGGTGTGCGTGCATACATGTGCACACACCCATGTGCATGCATATGCACATACACATGCATACATGCACACATGCACAGGCACACATGTACATATGCAAGACAGGTACACATGCATACATGTACACAGAGAGACACATGTAGACACACATGCATATACATGCACACACAATCTACCACATTTCCTGGCAGCACCCAGATACAACAAGGACAACCCCATCACTCTCACTGTCCATGCACCTGTGAAAACCAAGTAAGTGACTAAGCAGACACGTGAGATAGCTCTGTCTTAGGGCCGTGGGGGTGGGCATGCTGAGCCCTCAAGTTGCCCCTGAACTGTGTATCCAGACAGAAGGCTGGGTGGTATGAGCCATCGAGGAGCAAGCTGTGTGAGCCAATGGTTTGAGAGAGCAGGCAAACCGGACAAGAGCCTGTCTGAACAAAACTGACAGTGAGCTTCCTCTTCACACCCAAGTCAGCCATCAGGTCTTGCCCACTTTTTAGGTAATAATAATAATACCTGTCATAGACAGTACTTGCAATGACCCAAGTTTTGTGCTGAGTCCTTTCAAAACATTCATTTGACATTACTCTTCTTTCTGTCAGCAGCCACATAAAAACAAGGACAACAAAGACTTGTCACACAAGGGAGCCTTTGGGTAATCCTTTCGGAGTACAGGTGGTTCTTATCTGCATTCAGAATTTCTCTCAGTTTCCTCTAGCCTTTATAAAGAAAGTTAAGTAGGGGCTTGAAAGAGTTCTGGAAAAATGCATATAAACTTTGACATTTCTCTTTCTTGTTTTTCCACCCACTCCTGTTGGAGTTATGACAAATGGAATGACATCATTAAGGAGGACTTGTGGCAAAGCCAAGAAATCTAGGCAGATGAATGAATTTTCCAATGGATTAGGATTTTGGACTCTGGAATTAGGTGTTCAGAATTTGTTGAACCATTCCGTTTCTTATTTAGGTGCAGAAAGGTAGGAATCTGGAGCCTGAACCAAATGGTCTCAGGTCTTCTTTCTTATTTTTCTGAATCAGACACTTCCTGATCCTCTTCATGACCTTATTTTTTAAATTATTTTTATTTTTTATGTTTTTTTTTACTTTTTTATTATTATTATGTTCAGTTAGCCAGCATATAGTACATTGTAAGTTTTTGTTGTAGTGTTTTAAAAGAATTATTCTGTTATAGTCTCAGGTTACTCTTGAGTTTTACTCTTAGTAAGGCCCAAAATACCAAGATTGTTTAGGCCACCTCCTTCCGGTGGGAAGAACAGATTTCAAAGAAGCTTAGGAAGAAAATCCTTCTCTTATTCAAACAGTAGCTTTGTGATACTCTTTAATATTCATGATATTACCCTGTAAAATTACTGCTATTTCTAACACCCTCTAGGCAATCAAATGATATCAAGGGTCATTTCACCTGTCTCTTTTTATCAGACCAATTAGCTAGTTCCAGTCCCCCAAAGCCAGTATTTTCAGAGTCAAAAGTACCAATTCCATCCATAAGTGCAGTGTAGAATGGTAGAATTAGGATGATTTCAACCCAAAAGACATTGGCTCAGTCCTTAGAGCAATCCTCATGCCTCATGTGTAGACCTCATCAACACCTACAACCAGCGGCTTCTAGGCAAGGAACACAAGAGTAGTTATCACTCCTTTGGGCTTATCGTGGCTTGGGGAACTCGGCCAGTAAAGAAAGGAAGAGTCTGTCCTCCCAAGGATGAGAGATTTGAGAAAGGGTGAGGCGGAAGATTCAGGTGGGAAGCTTTGTAAAGTCCTGCTTGGAATTCTCATATGTCAGTCAACCTCCCTACCAAGGAAGATGATAACATAGTATCATAACACATTAATGATATTGTATTGTCATTAAGGATCTTCTATAATGCCCAGTATAGTGTCCTCTCAGCCTCATTCTTCTGAAGCTGTCCATCTTAGATATGTGTCCACATGATTCCTCGTGAGTTTATTAAAGATGAAGAAATCTGCCTTTTTCAAAGGTCAGGTTACCTGGGAAGAAGTAAGACAGTGAGACATTCTTCAGACACACTTATCACTCATAGAATTATTGCTGATAATGATTTGGTTAGACACTAGACAGCAAGAGAAGGAAGATTATTTCAAAATATGAAATTATTGAAAATTAGTCCCTCCCTCTTTTATTGCAATTATGTCTTTTACTCAAATGATCAATTAAGGGTACTCTAGCCATTGTCATGCTACATAATGCATGAGTGTAACAACAGAAGTTAAATTCCTTCATTCACTCATACAAAACGAACAAATTGTCCTGGTTGAGATTCTTTAATTTAACAAACATATTAATTTATACTAATGAGAGGTGTGCTAGAAAATGATCTTTTTTCCAATTAGATTTATCCAAAGATGGAATGGGCTCTCAAGTTGAGGGGCTGATTTCCCCCATCACTGGAAATCTTCAGGCAGGATTTAATGAGAGATTTTACTGAGTGAAATTGACATGAGTAAGCATTGGAAGAGGTGACAAATACAATCCACTCCTCCTGTAAAATTGTGTAATCTCACACACACAATTGGGTAAAAACAGTATAGCTGTAGTTTAGACAATTAACTAGGTCATTGCTTTGGTTAGATCTATTCCTTACAACTTATAGAGACACAAGAATTTAGTCAGTACTCTTTAGCTCATAGTTGAAGTGGCCAATCTAGGAGAAAGAGTAATTTTCCTCCCACACATATAGGAAGATTTTCCAGGCCTGACTCAGGCACAGAAACAAAAAATTGTGAAAGCTCTGTTCATTCATCTCTGAAAGCTAGCTTCCCTGGTCACACCTTTGTGGATGAAGAATCTAGAATAGGCTTTTCCTTGTGTGACCAAACTCGGGTTCCAAGCTTCCTGTGACAGATCTAGGAACCCGTAGATCCTCATGGCTCTGATGTCATTTCTGAAGATGACTTCCAAGAGAATGCAGGACCAACGTCCCCAGACATGAACAAAATGGAACACTTGTTCTTCCTGCCCCCACTTCCTTGGAAGGGACCCCATGTCTCAACCTGGTCAAACGAGTAGGAGAGTTTTATTTTTAAAACAATGTTTTAATCACTTGAAGATTGTGGTTCTTCTTATTCTGTAACTCTTAAATAAAGCCTACTGTGCTTTTTCTTTTCTTCCTTGTTAGTGGTTCACTCCTGCAGGCTTTAAGAAAAGGGCTCTTCCTTTGTATTGCTTTGTGCTGAGAATCCATCCATCAATCATGAAAATTCAGCAGTGCCAGTTTATTAAATTCATTCATAGGGTGTTCTTAAGGGCCATGCTTGGCCCAGATCATGATTTACTCTCATTCTAACCATGATTTAGATAGACTCAAATTTTTAATACATTTCCTTTCTTTGTATCATGAACCACATCACTGAAATATAGCAAGACCCAGTATAGTGCATCCTGTGAAGAAGATAACCATGCCTTAAGAACATCAAAGTAGCAGCTGCTATACTACAGCCAATGAGACATGGCATTCCAGGGCTAACCTCAGGATTCCCTACTTGTGATCCGTAAAGTCCTGTTTGAGTTACTCGATTATTCTAGTCCTCAGTTTCATTATCTGCAAAATGGGGATATGATAAACAGTATCTTCCTCAAAGCATTGTTGTGATAACTAAAAGAGATCGTCCACATAAAGCATATGGCATGGTGCCTACCTTGTACCAGACATTGGTTATTATTATTCCAATATGTTACAAAATTTTGACCATTTCCTGAGTCAACCAGAGCCCTACAGATTAAAAAAACAAAAAGTAATCCAAACTCTAAGATCTCATTATTTGTTCCAAGTGGCATGCTCTTTAATTGGTATTAATCCCAATATACTTGGCTCAGGTACTGGCTTCAGGCTTTTTCTGCTCTCAGACAGTGGTCTAATAGAGTGAACACTCCACTGAGAGCCAAGAGGTGTGGCTTATTGTCTGAACTTGGCCACCAATCCCCTAATTGACCTTGACAAATGTTTTCTCCATATCTGATTCTCAAGTTTCTCTATCCTTGCAGACCAAGGATTCAGTGAATTATAAAGGCCCAGTAGTCATTTCCAAGGACATCTTTCCTAAAGGTCCCTGGAGAAGTGGAGAATTCTACCCACTGGTGGAGGATCTTTTAGGAGGCAGGGGAAGGAATAAGGGCAGGGTCTTTTCCTAAGACAAAAAAACCACATACAAGATTACAATTCCTTTTAAAAGTATCCTTTCTAACATGATAGACCAATCAGTCAGCCACACTCTAGGGGACCCTACTGAGTACAAGGTACCATTTTGTACAGAGGAATAGAAGACAGCATTCTAGAAGGCAACACTGAGGTTGAAAAGCAGGCTCTGAAAAGGTAACAAGCATAGCAATACAGTAAATATAATTAATTGATTACAGGGAAATTTTATATGAGGTTGCCCTGCCCCCTCAGCACCTGCTCTAGGCACTTTGCATATATTAACTTTTCCATTCTCCCAGCAACCTTAGTGAGATAGTTCCTATTATTATCCTTATTTTCTTGATGAGCAAACCATGGCATACAAAGCTTAGTCAACTTGTACAGGGTTCCATAGATAGTAGGTGTTGGAGCTAATTCCAAATCCAGGTAGTCTAGCTCTAGGTTAGTTCATTTTGCTCACCACTAAGGCTTAAAAGGATAAGCGGGGCCAAGTGAGGACAGAAGAGACGTGAAGTGAGCAAGAGAGAGCTCTAACGATGGCAGGAGAGAGCGTGCTTGTAACTTAATATAACTGCAAGCCCAAGTGTTCAGACCTTCACAAGTCAAGAGGAAGTGAAATGAATCACCACCCAATGTCAGTACCCTATCATCCTGAGCCAATTAGGAATGTTCTTTCCGTAGTTCTGTTCTCCTTTGTGTTTCCAAAGTAACAATGCCCTCCATTCTGAAACCCAGTATTTTATATTCGATTGACATCGGCTTCCCAAATATTATAAGGCTCCTTCTTGTGACGGTGCTGACACTGGAGTTCAGACATGAAAATAATAGAATTTATTATTCAATTCTAGCACAAATAAGATAATAGCATTGGGAACCTATGAATTGTATTCATGCCCACATCTGACAGATCAGAAAAAGGAAGTTCAAAGAAGCTGGCTTCACTCACAGTGAGCCACTGACAGAGTGGACCATCTGGAGCCAGAGGAAGTCTTTCCAGCCTGCCAGCCGAGGCAAGTGAAAAACCTAAAGCCATGTGCAACTTTAGGCTGGACCAGTGATGACTAGGTGACATTTTTAAGGTCATCACTGAGAAGCTTTCAGGAAAGGAAAGGAGACAGAGACTCAGGCTTGAGGTCTACAGGAAAGACCTCTTCACAGTAAAAATGGACCCTACATGGAAAGGAAACTTTGCAAAGGAATGAGTTCTCAGGCACTAGGAGTGTCCAAGGCAAGGGTGTTTAGAACCCCCTAGAATGGTCTGCCCCAACCCAGCGGGAAAAACCCACTTGCCCCAACAAAGCAGAGAGGGTCATCTAATGATAATGAGCAGGCATTTGAATAGACCTCAAGAATGTCATGGAAAGGATTCCTGCTGGCCACGATCCATTACAACTCCAAGGTGTTGTGATGATGGTCGGGATGATGAAGATGCAGAAAATGAGGAAGACAGGGATTAGACACACCAAAAATTATCATTGTTGTTTTAAAAATCTCATGACCAAGTCTCTGTAACCTAGCTGGTTTGAAATTCATCAGTCAGCCGACAAAGAATAATTAGAGCTTGTACGATTCGTTGTTAGAAGAAATTCAGACATGTATCTTTCCTTGACTTAACTGCTTTGTGGCTAACTTGCTGATTTCCAAGCTGGTGTGCATATGCCTCTCTCTGATTGTGCCCCATCCTTAGGTAGCGCTCTTGGTAATACAGATTTTCCGTAGTTTTATCGGGAGTGAGGGTGGCTTATAGTGAGGGCTTTGGGGGAGTATTCCAGTTTCCCCTCCAGATACCAAGCAGGTTATTGGCAAGCAGACAGAGGACTCAGTACTGGGGAACAGAAAAAGCGTTGCCCTGAAGAAGCAATGAAGGTGCATTCTCCAAGCAACTTTGTGCTTCCCCCGTGGAGCTCGCTGGCCACAGGACATTGCCATTCCCCACATCTTAGCCAGGACACTGAGCAGTCTGTTCAGTCTAAAACCCAGACCACACCAAGAAGTAGGCAAGAAAATAAAAATCATGTAACTGTTGATCATGACTACCACCCCAACAAGTTGGACTGATTTTATTATTTCATTGACCTGACCAAAACCTTCTCGGTACTGGGGATGAGCCTACAGTGTTGCCAGAGGTCCATTTACTTGTTTCCTTTATAAAGTAACTCTGAATTTCAAGCCAGGGATTACAAAGTTCCAAAGCCAGGCTTAGCTTTCTGTTCCCCCGCCCTAAAAATGATCCGTATGCTGTGTGATCTATGGCAAGTTGCTTGACCTCTCTGGCATTGAGGGAAAATGAGGAGCTTGACTGAGGCTAATTTTAAGGTATTCTTCAGTTTTAGAAACATTTTCTTCCTTCTGAAGGAATTGGATTCTTCTTCATTTAGTGACTCCAAGATGGTTTCAGGAAACTAGACAGGACTAAGGCAAGTGCATATTCAGTGTTGACCTTCCAGAAGCTTTTAAGGCTGGACAGTGAAATCACTGAGCCCTCTGGATAATCAAAATTAAGTTAGCACCATTATGCAGGGATGCCTGGAGCAGACAAGAGAAGGGCATGGAATACACTGGGCGATCATTTGCGTTTCTCTGTGTGAAATGAAAAGGCTTTGCACTCGCTGGAGTTCTCTTAGGCTGCTCTCTCCTCTAAGATTCTGTGATCTTATTTTTTAATAGTTTTCATGAAAGAGGAGGCAGGAAGACTCGGGCGAAACCTTTTCCTGTGTCCCCCACCTAACAAGAAATAGAGAAAGACCCTTTAATGACTTAAGTTTACTCATGAAGGAAGTCCATGTGAATTTGATTTGTGACATATATGGCTGTGTGCTCTTCTGTTTTGTTCAAGTGATGCTAGTTCAGAGGGAGGAGAGCTGGAGAATCTTGCCCAGAATCCCCTCCCATTCCTTTTTGCTGGGAAGGGATTTGGATTCACTCCTGGGCTCTCACTGGAAGGGTGGAGGGAGGGATGGAGATAATGCTCTGTGAAGAGTTAATTAAGATATGGATTCCTCCTTTAAAAAAAATGTTTTAATATTTTTTTTTCTTGCCGTTTGCCCTTAACTCCAAACACCAGAAAAACTTAACTCTTCCGGAAGTCCAGTTTTGCTGTGAAGTAATTTATTCTCCTTCTTTTTTTTTAATTACAGTATTCTCAAATGAGGGATGAAGTATTCAAGTCAAACTTGGTCTGTGCATTTATTGTTCTTCTATTTATCACGGCGATACAAAGTTTGCTTCCTTCTTCAAGGTAAATACGAGAGGACTAAGTTCTCAGGTGAAATGTCTTTGTGAGTTGATGGTCCCTCACCTGGAGCCAGCCAGCTGACCTTTCCAAGGGATCGGAATTTAAAATAACGGGATCCAGGATCCACACCAAAATGTTTGACAATATCAGTGTCTATCCTGGTTGTCTTACTCGGCATCATCTCACTGCTCTGCAATGAGTCTTTCTCACGATCTTAATAAAAACAACAACCAAAATCAAAATAGGCCCCAGTCTTATTTGCTACTGCACCCGTGAATGCAGCATGTAAGTATTAGAGCCTCTACCACCATGGTCTTGTGCCTCTGTTAATCACTTCTTTGTTGTTCATAGATACAGCACCAAAGCTTCCTGGGCCAGCAAAACTGGCCCTTTAATAGTACCACAAACACCTATATGTGGCCAGTCACTGTTCCAAATACTTTCCATGCAACAACCCATCAAATCCTCATGGCAACCCTATGAGGTATGTACTACTCTTGTCCCCATTTTAAAGAGGAGAGTACTGAGGCTCAGAGTCATGGAATAATTTGTACCAGGTTTCACCACTGAAAAAGTTACAGCCTGCATTCAGACCCAGGAAGTCTCCCTCCAGAGTCTGGGCTCTTGACATTCTATCAGACATGGACGTATATTGTACAGGTCGTTGGTGCCAGAGCCAGCATTTGAACTTAGTTCTGAGTTAGTCGAGAGGCCATGCTTTGTGCTCTTCCTGTACTTTAAGGAAGCCCCCACATCCTTGCTCAGGTAAAGTCCCTTCTCCTTAAACTTACTGTGAATTTTCCCCTTTAATGGGATCGACATATATCTGTGAAATGTCTTATACAAGCTAGCAATATGCCAGCCCTCGACTATGGTATAATGTTGTAAGAGGAGGTCTGCATCCTCTAAGATGTAATTTATTGGGAGAGAGAGACATCAGTGCTGACTTCCAGTTAATGAGCACTTATTACATGGAAAGCACTAAATCCTTGGCATGCATTGTCTCAGCAAAGCCCTCAAAGGCAACCAGTAAGTGAGAGAGCACTCTGATTCCCGTTTTGTGATGGCTGAGTTGGGAATTGAACCCAGAGACAGAGTCTGTGCTTTTGACTACCTACCTACTCTATACCAAAATCAGTAATTCGTTCTGACCAGATGGCTGAAGGAAGAGTTTGCAGAAAAGGTAATATTTTGAGCTGAGCAGGATGAGATAGAAAGAGTAAGTGGAAGGGCATTCCACGTTTAAAAAAACAGCACTGGCAAAAGCACAGGGGTGTGCAAGACGTTGTGTTTGTAGCGTAGTGGATACGTGGGAGAGTCTAGAGTAAAGGGTTTGTGTGAGGACGTGGTGGGCGCAGTAGCCGAAGAAGGAATGAGCTAGTGCAGGTTCAGTGTCTATAGTGGTAAAAGGTATTCAAGCTAAGTAACATTCCGAGAATGGCCATGCCTGACCTTCTCTGGATTAGCAGAGATACTAGGAGAAAGAGAAAGGGGACTCCAGGGAGTTGGTGGCAGAAGGTGGTGTATTTCAGAACAGCTAGATAGCAAAACCAAACACTTCGTGGACTGTATTTACAACAAAAACAGGTGAGATGATAGCCCCATAAGTTCCCAAATGGAAGTAGGTGGTGACAGTTTCCCAATAGCCCCAGGATTGGTGTGACATCAGCATCTGTGTAGGAGGAATCAGAAATAAGCAAGTAGGCATCTGTCATGTCTGGGAACAAAAGAATCCCAGTACAGCCAATAGATACTCACTGGGAAGTACCACCGGGTAAACTGAGGAAGCCGCCGGAAGCAGGAGGGGTTTGCCCAGTCCGGCACCCAGTGAGTGCGAAGGCCCACAGTAAGTTCAGAAGAGCTGGAACTGTCACACACCTGGAACCCACCAGACCAACCACCCTGTCTCCTTCCCAGGAGAGCGCCTTGGAAGGATCTGTGTGCGGGGAATCCAGAGAACTCACAATAAAGACTATAGAAAAGAAGAAAAGCCAGGGTCATTGTAAAAGTGGAAAGAGAATGTAGCCATCACGCTTTTGAACACCACATGAAAGCAACTAAAGAGAGTGTTCTGTAGAGTTAAAAAATAAACTCTCCTAAACCACACCTATTTCTGGAAGTTCAGCAATGTTAATTTGACACAGAAATGAGCAACAAATCATCTTGGTGGCAATCCCATACCAAGCTATTATCAAAAGAAAGAGGGAAAAAAGTAGATCGGTATCCTTACAGTTGATGAAAACATTCCAAAAATACAGGCCCACAATGTATATCAAATCTACAACCCACTACCTCAGAAGAATTGAAGCATTTCATGTGGTTCAGGACATGAATTAACAACCTAAACCAGAAGTAGAAAAACTTAGAAATTCAATAAGATAGCTCAGGAAGGAAATAAAAATGAAAAGAAAGATACATTTCGGAAATGAAGACCTAAGAAGAGGGAACATAGAGCACATAAAGACACCAAATAGTGCCTTAAGAGGAACAGGAGGTAAAAAGGAAGAATTTTTTTAATAAAAAAGAAGAGTAAAAGGCGGAGCGCCCTCCCCTACACTTTCCCACCACAATGACAAGAATCCAGAAAATTAATGGTGGACTATAGCTGAAAAAACTGCAAGACACAGACTCTTTCTGAGGAGGAGTTCTCAGGGGAGCCCAGTTCAAGAGGGGAGACAAAAACAAGGACACGAATTTGAAGCCACTGGTAGATATATAGCTACTGAAAACACTAAATGTAGCCCAACTCCAAGGGACATTTACTTAAATCCTCACCGTAAAGATCAATTCACTTCGGTTTCTCAAACCTGATACAATGTGACCAGTTTTCAACAAAAAAATTACAAGGTATGCCAAAAGGAAAGAAGAGACAGAGCAATCATTAGAATCAGACTCAGGGATGACAAAGATGCTGAAATTATCAGAAAGAGAATTTAAAATAACTATTTTTAAGGTATTAAGTGTTCTTCACAGATTTGGACGTAATGCTTGCACAGAGGCCATGCTAATCTTCTCTGTATTGTTCCAATTTTAGTATATGTGCTACTGAAGCAAGTACAATATATTAAGTGTTCTAATGGAAAAATTAGACACCATGCAAGAACAGATGGGCAGTATAAGTAGAGAGAAACTCTAAGAAAGAATCAAACAGAAATGCTAGAAATAAAAAGACTGCAACAGAAATAATGAATGGGCTCATCAGTAGACCCAACAAGGCCAAGGAGAGAACCAGGGAGCTTGAATATAGGTCAACAAACTCTCAAACTAAATACAAAGGAAAAAATAAGTGGAAAAAAAAACAGGTCAAAGTATTTAAGAACCCACTTTAAACATAGAAAATCAAATATGTTAAAAGTAAAGGGATGGAGAAAGATAGACTATGCTAACATTAATCAAAAGAAAGCTGTAGTAACTATACTAATTTCAGTTAGAGTAGACTCAGAACAAGGAAAATTATCAGAGGTGAAGAGGACATTATGTCATGATAAAAAAAAAAAAACACTTCTCAAAGAAGACATAACAATATGTATGTTATGTCTTGTATCTACCTATGAAGAGAGTGCCAAAATACATGAAGATTAAATAACACATGGGCCAAAAAGAAATCTCAAGAGAAATTTCAAAATATTTTCACCTAAGTGAAAATGAAAATACCATTTGTCAAAATTTGTAAGATGCAATGAAAGCAGTACTTAGAGGGAAATTTACAGTAATCAATGCATATATGACAAGAGAAAGATCTAAGATCAATAATCTAAGTTCTACCTTGGGAAACCAGAGAAAGAAAAGGAATTTAAACCTAAAACAAGTAGAAAATAAGAAATCATATAAATTAGGTCAGAAATCAATGAATTTGGAAACAGGAAAATAATAGAAAAATCAACAAAACTGAAATCTGGTTCTTTGAAAATATTAGTAAAATCAATAACCCCCGGTCAAGTAAACAGAAGAGAGAGGCAGAGAAAGTGACACGCACACAAATTACCAATATCATAAGTGGAAGAAAGTTTTCACTACTGATCCCACGGGCATTAAAATGATAATAAAAGAATATATGCCCATAAATTTGGTGACTGAGATGAAATAGACCAATTTGTTGAATGAGACACAAACTACCGAGATCCACACAAGAAGAAAAGGTTAACCTGAATAGCCCTATATCAATTAAAGAAACAGAGTCAGTGATTTTAAAACTGACTAAAAAAAATAAAACACCAGACCTAAATGGTTTCACTGGTGAATTCTATCAAAGATTTAAAGAAAAAATCATACCAATTCTACACAATCTCTTCTAAAAATTAGAGGTAGAAGGAACAGTTCCTAAGTTATTTTATGAGGTCAGCATTATCCTAATACCAAAATCCAGTAAAGACTTTGAAATAAAGGAGAACTACAGACCAATATCTTTCATCAACAGAGACACAAAAATTCTCAACAAAATGTTAGCAAATCAAACCCAACAATGTATGAAAATAATTATACACCATAACCAAATAGCATATATTCCAGATAGGCAAGACTTATTCAGCAGTTGAAAATCAGTGTAATCCACCCTATCAACAAGCTAAAGAAGAAAAATCTTACGATCACATCAGTTGACACAGAAAAAGCATTTGACAAAATCCAATGCCCATTAAAGCAAAAACTCTCAGAAAACTAGGAATAGAAGGGAACTTCCTTAACTTGATGAAACACAATCTACAAAGAACCTAGAGCTAGCATCATCCTTTGTGGTGATAGACAGGAACCTTTCCCCCTAATATCAGAAACAAGACAAGAATGTGCTATCTCACTATAACGACTTAATATCATATTACACATTCTTGCTAGTAAAATAGAACATCAAAAAGGAATGAAAGTTATACATATGGGAAAGGAAGAAATAAAACTAGGTGTATCTGCAAATGGCCTATGTAAAAAATCCAAAAAAAAAAAAGCCACCAAAAAACCCTCCTAACACTAATGAGCAAGTGTAGCAAGCTCACAGCATACAAAGTCAATATACAAAAGTCAATTGCTTTCCCATATACCACCAATTAAAAATTAGCATTTAAAGTTAAAGAAACTTTTTAAATCACCAAAAATTAAATACTTAGGTGTAGATCTAACAACATATGTACAAGATCTGTATACATAAAACTAAAAAACACCGATGAAATAAGTCAAAAAAATATGTAAATAAATTCTATGTTCATGGATTGAAAGACCTGATATTACTAAGATGTCAGTTCTTCCCAGCTTGATCTATAGATTCAATTCAGTATCACTCAAAATCCCAGCAAGCTAGTTTGTAGATATCAACAAACTGATGCTGAAGTTTATATGAGAACACAAAAGCTGTAGCATAAACAATAAAATACCAAAAAAAAACCCCACCAAAACTAGAGTATTCACACTACTTAATTTTAAGACAATATAAAGCTATAGTAATCAAGAGAGTGTGATATTGAAGAAAGAATAGGCACATATTTCAAAAGAAGAGTGAGCCCAGAAATAGACTCACACTAATATATATATATATAATAATCAACAGGTTTGTGACAAGGTGCAAAGTCAGTTCAATGGAGAAAGGATATTTTTTTCAACAAATGGTACTAGAAAAATTGGATGTCCATATGAAAACAAAAAAGAACCTATACACAAACCTTACACCTTTCACAAAAATAACTGGAAATAGTTCATATACTTAAATGCGAAATTATAAAATTCCGAGAAAAGAACATAGGAGAAATTTGTGATCTTGCATTTGGTTGTGAGGTTTTAGATCTAATGCCAAAATCATGATCCATGAAAGAAAAAATTGACAAGTTGGACTTTATTAAAATTAAATTTTCTGCTGTGTGGAAAACACTGTTCAGAGAATGAAAACTCAAGCCACAGATTAGAAGAAAACATTTGTAACTCACATATCTGGTAAAGGACTTGCATCCAAGATACACAGAGAACTCTCAAAACTCAACAATAATAAAACAAACAACCCAATTTTTATAATAGGCAAAAGATCTGAACAGACACTTCACCAAAGAAGATACGCAAATATCAGAAGAGCATATAAGGGGCGCCTGGGTGGCTCAGTCATTAAGCGTCTGCCTTCGACTCAGGTCATGATCCCAGGGTTCTGGGGTCAAGCCCTGCATGGGGCTCCCTGCTCAGTGGGAAGTCGCTTCTCTCTCTCCCACTATCCCGCTTGTGTTCCCTCTCTCGCTGTGTCTCTTTCTGTCAAATAAATAAATAATCTTTTAAAAAAAGAGCATATGAGAAGATGCTCAATATCATTTTCCATTAGAGAAATGCAAATTAAAATAATGACACTATACCGCCACATACCTATTAACAATGATAAGGACCAGAAAATAAGGAAGTATTAAAATGCACAAACCACACACACACACACACAATGATGGGAGAATGTCAAGGGACACGGGAGTCAACTGAAAGAGCTCTCAGGAGCCAAAGATGGAACAACTTGAATAAGAAAATAAATAGAATTGGGCTAAAACCTAAAATATAAAATAAATATCTATTGGTTGGTACGGATAGAAATAAATGATTGAATGAATAAATTAAGAATAGATAAATCTCCCATTCAGAAAAATCCCAAATAATTTATGTAGATACTCTGTCCTCAATGGTAGAATTTAACTCCCTGCTCCCGTAGGGGGCATGTGGCTATGCTGAATGTAACTTCCTTCTGAAAAGTACAGTATGGGTGGACGGAAAGCCTGGAGAAACATGACAAATGCTCTCAGTCAGCTGATGAAGACTAATATCAACAGTGATAAGTCATGTTGAATGAGAATGGCACGTAACCTCTGTGGTCTTCCTCTCAAAACCCCATAACCTAATCATAGGGGGGAGAAAAGGACAAATTCCAATTGAAAAACATTCTACAATATACCTGGTCAGTACTCCTCACAACTGTCAGGTCATTTAAAGCAAAGGAAGTCTAAGAAACTGTCACAGTGAGTAGAGCCTAAGGAGATATGACAACTAAAATTGAAGGTGGTATCCTGGATTGGAGATAGGAATGTGGAAAATCCTATCAAGAATGTCCAACCCAGTATCTATGAGCCTAACATGGGGCCAGACTGTGCTGTTGAAATAATAATCCAGTTTTTGTTTAAAAAAAATTTTGGAGATATGTATGATTCCAGGGCCAGGACAGGAGATATACAAGACAATATACAGGACAAGAACATCTTGTTCTATTAGAAAATAAGGAAGCCATCAAGTTTATTCGCCATGTCTAAAGGACTCGGAAGCCACACTGAGGAAGTTCTCATTGTTCCAAAATGGAATAACTTGAGCTTCAGTATGGATAATTGTTAAAACATTCAATGAAAACCCAGCAAATATTTTTAACTTTGTGGGTTTATAATGACATTTTTAGAAGTTGGATGGATGATAGAGAACTGATTGGTTATCTTGGAAAGAACAAAAGAAAGAAAAGAAAAGAAAGAAAAAGAAAGAAAGAAAGGAAAAGAAAAAGAGAGAGAGAGAAAGAAAGATGTTTTCTGTCTTTCCAGCATGTAGTGTACTACGAACTCACCAAATAGTAGGTGAGTGAAACATCATAAAATTATTCATGCTAATAGTTTTTAAAGAAATTTTAGAATTAAAATACTGCCATTTTCCAACATCCCAATGAATTAATGGATCTAAGAATTGAGCATCAGAGGACGTTATTAACACAAAAGGAGGGAGAGCCTTATCTCCTGATGGGAGAAGAACATAACATGTTTATAGTCTTACCGAAAGGATTAAACCTAAGTCTGATCAGACCTTTGAATCCAGCTTCCAATTTGCAGGAATCGTGGAGGATAAAGGATGCTGAATGAGTCTGCAAAAGTAAAATCCAGGCAGTGGGAAATGCTATAGGTCAAGGGCACATATTCTTCAATAAAGACATTGTGAAGAAAATAAAGGGATAAAGAGAGAACCTGCAGATTCTTTGGAAGACTTGATAAAACAATTTAATTTAAAAATGGGCACAACTAAACTGTACTGTCTAAATATAGATGATAAAACTATAAAGGAAAGGGGAGTGATTGATTGAGGGTAGGAGAGAGGGTTATAACGGAGCCTGGGGATGGGCTTTCGGAGTGCCCGACAGAGTTCTGTTTTGTGAACTCAGTGGTCATTACAAAGGCAGACATGTTATAATAGCTAATTAAGCTAGACTCTGGTGTGGTTTTCTGTGTTTTTGCTTCATCTTACAATTTAGTCTTTAGTGAGAGAGAGAGGGAGAGAACGAAAGACTGTGTACCTCTGCTCAATTGAATGCCTATTATGAGCCAGACCTGTGTGAGATGCTGGGAATCTATCAGTGAACAAAAAAGACAAAAAAGTGCTCTCCTGGATCTTATAATCTAGTGGAAGGAGTCAAAGAAATAAGCAAGATATGTGCATATGTCTATATGCTCTATAGAGGTACATGTGTAGATACACTTTTGCCCTGCGTATGGATGACATATATACTATGTATGCAGATCTGTATTTGCTATTGCAGTGAATGAATGAATCAGGAAAGGTACCAGGGAGTGCCATAAGAGGATGGGCATCCTGCCTCCCTAAGAACCATGTGCGGCCTCGAGTCTCAGGGATGGCCTCAGGGTGGTGAGCTGTGAGTGATGGCATGGTCTTGTCAGATTCACCCAAACTTCCTGAACTCCCCTCTTGATTCCTGCCAGTGGGGAGTTGGGGGCCAAGAAGGGCCCTATCTGGGGGATGCTCCCTCCTGACTCCTGGATTCCCAACAAACATCCTTTATGTGCCTGTTTGTGCTGGACACCATGCTGGACACTGCAGGTACACAGTCCTGGTCCCTCCCATCAGAAAGCTCACAGTGTAACGGGGGGGAAGGCAATTAGCCGAGCAGCTAGAATACGGGACAAAGACTCTTACGACAGGGCAAATGTAAGGTGGAGGGTGTGTAGGAGTGAGGTGAGGAAAACAGATCCAGGCAGTCGTCCCAGAGGAGGTGACACTGACATCTCAACCCCCTCCTGAAGGACTTGCCAGGTCACGGGAGAGCACTGAGATGGAGGGGGCAGGGAGACTGGAAAGTGAGTGTCTGGAGGTGAGGGGTTTGTAAGCCTTGCTGAGGAACGGTGACGGGTTGGCAGAGAAGATATTATTGAAGCTTTTCATCGAGGCAGTGATGAGGTCGAATTTGTGTCTAGAAGGATCACACTAACATGGAAAATGGAAAGGTGGAGTGGCCTATAGTTGGGGTGACCAGTAGAAGGCAGGTGCAAAACTCTGGGGTGAGAAATGGTAGGGACAAGGTAGTGGTGGTGGCCATGGAGGTGGGCGGGACCAGAGAGGAAAACTTTGCTAGATAGTTAAGGCAGAGACGGCCTGGGTTGTGGGGAATGGGAGACCGAGAGGAGCCCAGGGCGGACCTGAGGGTCTGAAGTAGCACTGGGACAGAAAGGGTCACTGTGCCAAGAGGAAGGGAGCATGGCACTTCTCGTGGCCCGGGCAGGCTCCCTTCCCAACGGCCTTGACCACAGAGGTGAGCCAGCCCTGCTGCCCGATTCCTGGCTTCAGGGGAAGAGACCTGGTTCCTTGAACAGCAGCTGGTGGGCAGTAGTCTCTAACTCTGGGGTGCAAGCTGAAATACCAGCCAACACCCTGAGCTCACTTGCACAGCTGAAGAGAAAAAACTGACAATGAAGAAAACATCCCAAGCCGATCTCTGACCAGACAGGCCACATGTTGTGGGGACTGAGGGGCCCCTTTGCCCCAGACACAGCACAAGCTTTCGTCAATGTGTGCTTGTTTCCTCTCCAACTCATTTTGTGTCTGATTGATTTTTTGTGACTAAACAGATGGCAGGTGCCTTTCACTGACATTTCTTCCATCACGGAATTTTTAGCAGGGGAGGCAGGCTCTCCTCATATGACCACAGCTGACTCCCAGCCCCCAAAGCAAAGTGTAATGGACCCTGGCACGCATAGTGCTTGCTCCGCTCTTCGCCCTAATTTCCTCATGCACGCAGATGTTCCTCTCCCAGAGGGGTAAACTGAGGAAAGAACAGATAATAGCTCTTGTGATTATAGAACAGAGTAGCTCAGTCTGCAAGCATGGTGATGAGGGGGTAGAGGACAGACAGCGAGGAAGGTGGGGAAGTGGGAACGAAAGAAGGCAAAAGAGAAAACACGCAAGAAAAGAGGGAGGCTAGGAAAAAAAAGAAAGAAAGAGGCCCTGGGTCTTACTACTTTCTGTGCATCTCACTAGCTGTATGTACATATTTGACCTCTCCGGAGCTTCAATTTTCTCACCTGTAAAATGGGAATAACAATGCCCATTTCCCAAGGTTGCTGTGAGAATTAAAAGAACCATGTCCATTTTGATAAATTCTGGTTCCCTTCCCTTTCCTGAGCCATAGTGTTTTCATCCGTTGAAGTGGCTAAGAATACCTACCTCTCAGGGTTGCTGTGAGGCTCAGATGTACTATTGTACTCATAGGCTCTTTGCAGATTCTGAAAGGTGGTATAAATGTCATCTTTGGGTATGATCCGACTTTCTGTTTCCTACTGCACTCCAAGCTGCTAGAGGCTGTTCACTCCTCCCCATTGATCCCCGCCTCCCCAGCAAACACCCAGTCGTGATACCAACCCAGACTCTGTTTTTAAAGACAGACTATGGGGAGCAATTAGAACGTAATGTCTAGAAATGATTTGGAGAGAGCTGTTTGCAAATCCCTTATCATTTCTTTCAGATTGATTTCAGAAATGAGAGGTTTCCTTTCCCCTTATGGACACCAACAATGCAAAGCAAATTCAGAACCCCTGGATGCCTAAGTAGCTCTATAATTAGATTAAAAAACTACAATTGGTTGCTACAATGTTTATGTGTGCAGATGATAGCTGAAGAGCTGCTGCAGAGATTCTTAGAGGAATTTTATAGGCAGCGCCAGCGCCTCACATCTTATAATTAATACTCTTCCCATCGATTTTTGAAATGCCCTTGGTTTTCTGGATTTCACTGTGAATAGAGGAGAACTAATGTTTCTTTGAGTCTGTCTTACGTGCTAAGCATACTGCTTTATTACTTTAACCTCAGAGCCTCCTTAAAAAGTGGGCTTAACAATTCTGGTTTTGCAGACTAAAAACATGATACTCAGAAGAGTTAGTTACCTTGCCCAAGTCTGTGCCACTGGTTAGGTTTTGGAGCTATGGGTTCAGACACCCAGGGTTTTGTTTGCTCTTGCCACTCACTAACCCACATGCCCGCCTTTTACCTCCTGTCTTAGCTCCTTTAGGAGCTGTCACAAAATACTACGGACTGCGGGCTTATAAACGGCTCCCACGGTTCTCACAGTTCTGGAAGCTGGAAGTCCAAGATCAAGACACTGGCACATTCAGGGTCTGGTGAGGGCCCTCTCTGCCTAGTTTGTAGATGTGTCCTCATGGGGAGGACGGGGCCAAGGAGCTCTCGGCGGGCCTCTTTTATGAGGGCACTGGCCCCATTCATGAGGGTTCCACCCTCATGACCTCATCACTTCCAATGCCCCACCTCCAAATACCATCACATCAGGCCTTACGATGCAATATCCAAATTTGGTAAAACACAAGCCCTCAGTCCACAGCGCCTCCCTTTCCTTTGTTTCAGTAAACCCGGAAGGAAGTGCTGATCACTTAAAATGATGTCGGGGCAGAGGTGGGTTCTGTGTGCCAATCCCACACACAGCCCTCCAGCATACCAAAACACCCCACCAAGAGTCGACCCAGAAGCACAATAGCTAAATGGGCAACAAAGCGTCAGTTTTGTAAATTGCCAAGCAAATGCTTGCTTTGCCTGTGCAAAACTTACGGTAAAGGCTGGGATACAGAATGTGGTTGAAGTCAAGAGACCACATGGTGTCCATTCTGAATCTCCTGGCTCTCTACTTATGTCCCCTACTCCACCTTCCCATGCCAGTGTGGGATCTCACTGCTGTGATGTCGAAGAAGACTAGTGTGAGGCACACCCTCCCAGCGCCAAAGGAACAAAGAAGATCTGGGCAGTTGCCTGTTGGTGCTTCCTGGGGACACCTGAGCTTTGTTGCTCAGGAGGAGATGGCCAGTCTTCTTCTTACAGAGAAGGCCCTGGTTCTGGCTTCCCAACCATCTTAGTGGATCTACAAGGAGGGGAGGGCCAGCAGCAGAACTTCACATAAACCTTGAACTTTAACACTGGCCCTACCTTCCGGGAAGAACCAGGTCCCCTGAACATCCCGGATAGGCTCTGATCAGGCCAATGGCAGACTCCTCCCAGAGGTATGGGGGCAGGTAGAGGGGCCGGAGGGTGGCTGGTGAGGGGAGGAACAGCATCTTCTTTCCCCACAAAAAGTATAAGTCAGTGAGTGTTTATTGAGTGTTGTCTGTGTGCTCAGCTCTATAGCAGGTGTCATGGAAGAATCCAGAGAAAAACAGCTTTGAAGGATAAATGAGACATTCCCTCAGGAGAGAGCACAGAAGGGGAAGAAGCAGTCCTTAGGTCACATGCCTGAGTGTTGCCCATGGAGGGCGGAGAGGCTAGAGGGGGAGCCCAGAGCAGGCCCCACGGCCCTGCATATCGCCATGGAGGTCCGCAGACTATCCAAATGGCAGCAGGGGCCGCAGAAGAGTCTGAGGCTCCTGCTGAGTGACTCTCAACGTCCTCTTTGCCGGCTTTGCTTCTGCCTCACACTTTGAAACAAGGCATTCTTATTCTTGGTGGCTGCCTCACGGAATTGAGACGCATCAGCCTCGAAATTGGCCCTTTTTGTCTGGGGAACTGTCTGACAAAAGCGATCCTCCTCCATTTGCCTCCCCTGGGTGCCCCAGAATAATGGTGTGCTGTTTAGGAGTGTGTTTCCAGCCTGTTTGGGGGGAAGTTTCCCATCTGCCCAGAGCCCTCTGGGAACCCACTGCTACACAGACCTTCTGTTCTTATCTAAAACTCCTGCAGAGACTTCCTGTCAAGGTGATCTATAAAACCCAAACTGTGCAAGTATTTTTTTTAAAAAAAGGAAAATATAAAACCTTCAACAATAAAAGCTGGGGCTGTGGGGAGAGTGACTTGTCAGCCTTTGTGATGCTTGAGCATGCAGAGGGATTTGCCAGTCTTGGTTACCCACCCACCCCCCTTGCAAATGTCTTCCTCCTGGCTGTCCTGATGCCATGCACTCTTTCTCTCCTGCTCATTTGACTACATTTCCTAAATTTCTTTTGCTGCCTTCTCTCCTTCCAGCCCATCAACTTCCTCTGTAGCTTCATCTGTAGTGCCCTTACCTCTTACCCTCCTTGGGCAAACTCCTCCCTTCTCAGATCTTTAACCGCCACCTGTTCACTCCAGACCCCGAGTTCCACAACTGTCCCTCCAACTGCCTAGCCGTCTGCATGTCTCTAGCTGGGTGACCCACAAGCATCAGAAATCAACTGGCCCCACATCAAATTCATCATCCTTATCCTCTATGGATCAGCTTCTCTTCCTGAATTTACCAGTTCAGATGGTAAAAGCATGAGTGTCATCCTTAATGACGCCACTCTGCCACACACCTCTGCACACATGCAAAAAACACTTACTAGGATTATTGACATGTCTTTCCCCAAACCTCCCAGTTATCCGTGCTGCTACCTTATGTCCCTCCCTTGGCAACTCAGGCCCCAACTATCTAAACCTCTTCTAAACCCTTTCTCTTCTCTTCACTTCATCCGTCATCCTCCACCACGGTTGCCCTTCAGATACACAGATCCAACCCTGTCCTTCCTGATTAAACATCTGGAGTATCTGTGCATCGCCTCCATGCAGAACTTTCTACATCGCATGTATGAGACCCTCTCACTCTCCAGCCCCACAACCCTACCACCTGGATTAGTGGAACTTCTAAACATATACTGGTCACTCTTACTCTCCTGCTCCTTACTTTTTCCTCCCTAAAACCCTCTCTTCAACTTCCAAGGTCTGACCCAAATGTCACTTCTTTTGTGAAGACTCCCTTGGTTCCTTTTCCTGTTTTCTAAATGATGGTTGTTCAAACCCCTTTATAGATCATAGCATATTATCCAATAGTTCATCGTGTATATGTCCATGTTCTCCTCTAGATTATGATCTCCTAGAGGATGGGGAAGATTTGTCCTAGTGTCTACCACTGTATCTGGGAAGAAGATTGTGGAATGAATAAGTAAATGACACCACAGAATCCAAAATAAAAGATGACAGCACACGTGGGAGGTCTGTCCCTCACCAAAATGATTAGAATGGCACAGTGGACTTTAAATCTTAGCTCTAACACTAACCAACTCATCGACCTCTGGGAAATTGCTTTTCTCTGAGCCTTAAATCTTCACCTGAATAAAGAGAGATCAAGAGACTTCATAAGTCTGTATCAGGGAATGGAAATCAGCTATTATATAGAGTGCTTAGCATTTTGTCTAGCACATAGTCAGAGCTCCATGCGTTACTGACACTAGTGTTATTAATAATAAGTATATGAAAATCCAAGCAGAATGATAGTAAAGCATTGTTAGAAAGTAGGTCTAACTTCATTTACTGAATGCATGTTGACTGAGCACCAACCAGTGGAAGATGCTAAAGCCAAATGGATGGACTTCACTGTAGAGAGGGAAGGGCCCCTTCCATGAAGGTACCCTTCAATGTGAACAGTTGGTTGGTTAAAAGAGAAGTAGAGAAATGAGACATGAATGGCTGGACAGAGAATAGAGAACGAGGGGCGAATTCCCAAGGAGAAGGAATGTGCCTACTGAGAGTTTGGTTGGTAAGGAGAGGAAGCAGTCAAAAATGCCTCCAGAGATGGAGTTTGAGATCACCAAGTTGCTGGAAACAGCCTGACACCCAGCAGAGGTGTCCAACAGACAGGGCTACCATTGGACAGAGCTTTGGTGAGACCTTGAAGCTCAAGATGTATACTTGGGAGTGATGTTGAAGCCTTGGGCAAGGATGAGTTCTCCTACCTACAACTCAAATTGTTCCCTTAACCATGTCTCAAGTGGCACATAGTATATTCCCTGCAAACCTTGAAAATCACTAACCAAACTGAGCAATTTGGAACAGGTGCCAAGTTCAGTTCTGGGCATCAGAGTAGACCAAGAGGGAAAGTGTTTCATAAAACACACCTCAAAGGGGAAAGGGCATGCGGGTCCCTCCCACAGTCTGGGTATTGAGATAAAATTCCAGTGGTGTGTTGCTTTGGCAGCAGTTGCCTAGTGAGAAAGATGATGATAGAAGAAGCAAAAAAAAAAAAAAAAAAAAAAAAAAATGGGCAGGAACAATAAATCATGCCAAATATTTCATGGTCATTTCAAGGTTTCTCGATAGAATATTCTAGGGATGGATGTAATAAAAATGTCTCCTGCTGATTTTTCTTGAACAAACAGAACTTTAGAGAATTATCGGGTGCCAGTGGTGGGGAAGGGTAGTTATGAATGTGATTACCAGTGTTGCCCAGTGAGTGGAGATCAGACAATTGATGCTATGTGACCCAACGTTCTGGGTTTCCCTGCAGGGTGATGCCAATGGCCATCCAGTTTTCCATCCTGATTATGCTGCACTCGGCTCTGGTCCTCATCACCACAGCAGAGGATTATAAGTGTTTGCCCCTCGTCCTCCGGAAAACTTGCTGTTGGATTAACGAGACCTATTTGGCCCGGAACGTCATCATCTTTGCATCCATCTTGATTAACTTCCTGGGCGCCATCTTGAATATCGTAAGCATTCCAAACCCACCAACCCTCTGGCTTCTCGCGTGCAGGCAGGAATGAAGGGTTTATGGAGCCTGCAGCTTCTTTTGTTTCTTCCTTTGTACCACTTACCTTCAAGTGCCTGGTGCAGCCCCAAGCTTAGGGATAGAGAACAGAGATGCGGCTACTGTCAGAGCTGTGCATCTTACTGTTGGCAAATTGTCTTTTTCCCAGTGGGGGTGGTTATCTGCTCCAAAGGAGCGTAAATGCCCTAAAGTTTCTATATTGTCAGTGGCCAACCAATTATAATCGTCAGAGTTTCCTTTAAGTACCTACCTGCTATGTGCCATGCACTGAAGGAGGAGCTGTACGTGTTTTTCTTAATAAATCCTCACATAAACCCCGTGAGGTAAGTCTCCTTATCCCCACTTTATGGCTAAGGAAACTGAGGCTCAGAGACATGAAATAACTTGCTAATAAGGTCTGTCTGACTCCACGACTCATGCTCAATCTCAAATAATAAATTGTATCTCTGGGAGTGGGGGTGGGGTGGGGAGTGGAAATTAAAGATCTGTCATTTCTTGAGCACCTACTATGTGCTACAGGTAGGTATTAACGTTCCCATGCAATGGGTAAGGAAACTGCACTTCAGGAAGCTTGAGATCTTGCCTATGACTTTCTAAGGGTTCATATTGGATGTGACACATTGAACTTGGATGACTCTCTAGCTGCCATATTTATCACTGTTTTTAATTTGGTAATACATGTTTTAATGATTTCATTTTCTCTCTAGAGTGGTAACATAATAGCGCCAGCATTTTTTGTGTATATACAAACAGTCTGTGTTGTCCAAGGCTGAGTTACTCTAGATTTTAGGAGTGATCTGTCTGATTCCAGGTTTTGAACTTGGCACATTGAGAGAGGCTAGTGGAGGCATCCATCTTGTGGCTGAGCCCATCATTGTGGCCTTTGGGCCTGAGGGAGGGTCTCCACGTGTTCAGCGACCCAAACTGAGGACTCCCACAGTTGTCAGCCTGTGAGTCGGAGGCTTATACTGCCTGAAATTCACTGTCCAGAATGGCCCAGTAATTACTTACAGTCTATGTTGCCCAAGCTCTATGGTTGGCCTTGTAGGAAAGGATTCTATGGCGTAAAGAAAAAGGAAAATCCTAATCTAATTAAAGTCATCATCTAATGAATATTTTATAGATTATTGCAATTGAAAACGGAAGTGCTTAGGAATATTGATCATGGTCTGTGGAGGCGTAGCCAGGATCTCAAGGCTTGAGGAATCAGGTATTTCTGGGGTGCAGGATCTGGAAATAAATTCAGTGATTCAGGTCAGTGTTACCTCTGGGCCACCCATGCCAGAGTGGTGCAGCAGGTAGTTCAGAGGCTTTGGAGTCAGATAGACCTGCCATCAAATCTCAGCTCTACCGCTTACCAGCTCGGTGATCCCAGACAAGTTACTTTACTTCTCGGAGTTTCATATTTTTCTATTGTAAAATGGGGATAAAAACAGTAGCTACATCACAAGGTGGTTGTGAGGCTTTTTTGTCCAAAGTGTCTGGCACAGAGGAGGCATTCAGCCAATGGCAGCTACTCCTTCCCGAGCACCGCAAAATCTGCCGCAGTTTCTGGCCTAGGGAATGCCCACCACCACCACCCCAACCGGCCTTGCCTCATGCTAAGAGTCTTTCTGGAAAACGTGCCCCCTCAGATCCCTAGAATCCTCCCAGCTATTGAGGAGGAAGCAGGCTGCGAGCATCCCCCAGACCTTTTCTCCTGCCATCTGGCTCTCTTCAGAGCCCCACAGACACTCTCCACTGACCCTACGTGATGGGGCCAGCAGAGCTGTCTTAACCTGGCTTTGGGGCTGGCTTGCAAATGCTTTTTCTGAGCCAGTACCTTCTTTAAAATGAAAGAGGAGATCCCAGCTGGCACCTCCATTCTGGAATGAAGCCCCCTGTAGGGCCTGGTCTGCCCAGGCTCCTGCTGAAGCTCAAGCACACTGCTTTGTTCCCAGCACTCACACTGACTTTGTTGTTCCTGTGTTGTTTTGTTTTGTTTTGTTTTGTTTTGTTGTTGTTCTTTTTTTTTAATCCGCAGCTGTGGTGTGATTTTGACAAGTCGATACCCTTGAAGAACCTGACTTTCAATTCCTCAGCTGTGTTTACAGATATCTGCTCCTACCCAGAGGTATTTATTCTCGAGCTCCCCTTGGCAAGACGTGGGCCTAGGTACCACCACCAGCTCCACACAAGCACAACTGGCTGAAGGGTCTCAGAAAATGTTCAAGAGGCCTACTTCCTTCTTCTGCCGCCTGCTCCTCCTGCTCTCCTCTTCCTCCTTCCCCTTCTCTCCCTTTCCCTCCCTCCCCTGCCTCTTTCCCACCCCACTTCCAGCCCTTCCTGATTCTCCCTTCTTCTTCCTCCTCCTTTCTTCCTTCTTCACCTATACCTCTATCCATTTTCCTCTTCCCCTCCCCCACTCCCCTACTCATTTCCCCTTCTCATCTCAGAATCCTAGAGCAGAATGTGCCGCTGTTCCCAATGTAGGGCAGAGTTAGGTCTCAAATGGTATTTGCTGCCTTCAATAAGGAGAGAAGGAAGGAAGAGAGGTGAGGAAGGGAGGGAGGAAGGAAGGAAGGAAGGGAAGAAAGGGAGGAAAGAAAGAAAGAACAAGGGAAGGGAGGGAGGAAGGAAGGGAGGGAGGAGGAAGGGAGGGAGGGAGGAGAGAAAGAAGGAAAGAGGGAAGAAGGGAAGGAAGGGAAGGGAGGAAGGAAGGGAGGGAGGGAAGGAGGAAGGAAGAAAGGAAGGGGGGAAGGAAAGAAGGAAGGGAGGGACGGAGGGAAGGAGGAAGGAAGGAAGGGGGGGAAGGAAAGAAGGAAGGGAGGGAGGGAGGGAAGGAGGAAGGAAGGGAGGGAGGGAGGAGAGAAAGAAGGAAAGAGGGAAGAAGGGAAGGAAGGGAAGGGAGGAAGGAAGGAAGGGGGGAAGGAGGAAGGAAGGAAGGGGGGAAGGAAAGAAGGAAGGGAGGGAGGGAAGGAGGAAGGAAGGGACGGGGGGAGGAAGGAAAGAAGGAAAGAGGAAAGAAGGGAAGGAAGGGAAGGGAGGGCGGAAGGAAGGATAAAGGGAGGGAGGGAGGGAGGAAGAGAGGGAAGGAAGGAGAGAAGGGAGGGAAGGAGGAAGGGGGGAGAGATAGAAGGAAGAAAGCTGATGAGTCACAAACACAGAAAACCACAACTAAACTTAAAGCAAAGAGCAACACCACAGGATCAGGAGGTGTCCCAGCAGATACCCACCATCATTATGTAAGTCTCACCCTCCCTTGGCCACAGAGCCAGAGGTCTGGCCCTGGGTCTTGGGGTCAGCCTATGGCACTGGACAAAGGACAGTCTTAGGCTGTGTTAGCCATAGCCCAGAACTTTACATTCAGGGCCAGAAGTTCTGGGTCAGGACAGAGGACAGCTGGGATGTCCCAGCAGACCCCAGCCAACCTCACACCCCAAGGACCCAGGTAGACCCTTGTCCTCTAAGACCTCTCCACCATCTGGGTGGGGGAAAGGCTCTGTGTCGTCTCAACGAGGCCCCAGAATCGTTGTGAGAAATGCTCTGAAAAGGAGAGAAAGCCTCCTGCCCCGTACAAGGTACAGAGCATCTATTTGATGCTCATGGCATCATTCAATCCTCCAACTGTAGGGGGCACAGGTGGTTGTTATCTCCATTTTCTAGATAATGTAACAGAGGCCCAGAGAGTAACGTGTTCAGTGCCACCCAGCACCACTCCTGCCTGCCTTCCATCCTCCCTCACGTCTTTCCTTCCTTCTTTCTTTCTGTCCTTCTCTTCTTAATTCAGTTCTCGAGACTTGGAACTGCAGTTCAAACCCTATCTGGATTGTTCTTGACTTCGTGCTTCTGCATCCAGGCTCAGTCCTCCATCCCTAGGGGGGAAATAGGCTTTTCTTAAGGAAGTCCAGGGCAGGATGGGACTAGCTCTTGTTGGGGGACCTCCTCCCACCAAGTACCGAGAGAGCACAGACTTCATGGACTCTGTGGGCCACCAGCTCCCTGAGAACATCTCGGTTTGGGGGACATGAGCAGTGTTCCAAGAGGCAGTGAGTTGGCCACCCATCAGCCGTGGAGAGTTAGGCAAAGCTGGATTTCACTCCCGGCTGAGCCCCTTCACCTGCTAGCAGTGGAATCTTGAGTCAGCTCTTCTTCTCTCTGAACCTGAGCTTCCTTGTCTGGAAAGTGGGACAAATAATATCTTCTTCACACGGCTTTTGTGGAGTTAGGGAATATCATGTTGTCATGGTGCCTACCTAATTGAGTTAGCAGATGTGGAGCTCCAGCGTGTCATCTGACATGAAGTTGGTGTTCGTGAGCTATTCATCTGGGCTTCCACATCACTCTAAAACAGTGCATACCCTTGACCCCAAACCTAAACTCCCAAACTCAGGACCACAGCACTCATGGGTTTGCCAGTCCTAAGAAAGTGGCTTTTGGATCACATATCATCTCTGTGCTTCGGTTTCCTTATCTATAAAACAAGGAGGAAACTAGTACCTTCCTCAAAGGCAGTTGTGAGGATTAAGTGCATTAATCCATGTAAAGTGTCCAGAGTCGCATCTAGCACAAAGTGCTGATTTAATGAGCAGATGCTCATTAAACATCAACCATGATGTATTCATGATTTCCTGTAAGAAGGTTTTGAGCCTGTACCACTGATACACGTTTATCTCTAAGTTACATTCCTGTATCACTATGCTACTGTATCATGTACATTATGGAACATATTCAAAATGTAGAAATGTTAAAAATGAGATAAATTAAATAAGAGTTTCAGTACTTTCTTCCCACAACCAAAGGATCATCTTGCTCAGGGGTGAGCAAACTGTGGCCTCTAGCCAAATTCTACCTGCCACCTGTTTTGTAAGTACACTTTTATTGGGGTCTAGCCACACCCATTTAGTACCAATTGTCTATGGCTAGTTTTTTTGGGTAAAGATTTATTTATTTAATTAGGGAGAGAGGGAGAGAGCACGCACGAGTGGGAGGAGGGGCAGAGAGAGAGGGAGAGAGAGTCCTCAAGTATACTCCATGCTGAGCGTGGAGCATAATGGGGGCCCAATCCCAGGACCCCAAGATCATGACCTGAGCAACATCAAGAGTCGGCGCTCAACCAACTGAACCCCGCAGGTGCCCCGTCTATGGCTACTTTGATAGTACAATTGGCAGAGTTGCGTAGCTGCAAGAGATGGTGTGGGGCCCGGTGAGCCAAAATATTTACTGTCTGACCCTTTACAGAGTTTGCCAACTCCTGGCATTCCCACAGATGCAGGAATCCCACTGGCCCAAAAGATGGGGATCTGGACTCTTTCCATCACCATCTACCACCAATGGCCTGATTCGACTGACCAGTTGCCATCTTGATATACATGGTTGTGCCTCCCTACCTAGGGATTTGTCCACCAAACAAGAAGGAATTAGACCTTCAGACCTTGTAAAAGACTTATTCACACACAGCGCCTCCCAGCACTCACACTAGTGTGCCCCCAAATCCCTTCATCTCTCTGAGCTTTGGCTTCCTCATCTGTGTACCTGACCTCTCTACCTCACCCCATGAGAAACAGGACTCAGTGCGAAAGCATGTGGTATAAACATATCATATAAACATGGATGATGCGGTGTAAGCATAAGAGGCTGTTCTAATATACAGTATCGAGTATAATTTAGTCTTGAACTGGAGCTTGCCAGTTACTCAAAATGGATGAAGATACAGTAAATGACTGAAGAAAGCCGCATTCCAACTATGATGTGAGAAATCGTCTTGGGGAGGAAAGAGACATGGGTTTGCGAAACGAATGCTGATCACATGCACAAACCCAGAGTGTGGTTATCTCAACACCTGCACAGGTTCTCAGCAGGCTCGATAGGAAGACCTTCATTTTAGAGTCAAGCCCCTTTATTATAGGCGCTGGCACATTTGAATAAATAGTCAACTGTATTTGCAGGAACAGTTAGAGCTTGCTAACGTTTTGAAGTGTCCCTGAGAGCCAATCTCCCACAGGGGTGTCATTATCTGTGTCTTTGTTCATTAAATATTTGCTGTCTTGATGGAGATGAGAGAAGAAAGGTGGGAGGGATTGAAAGAGGAAGACAAGAGGGAGAAAAGTCAAAAAGAAGGCAGAAAGAGGAAGAGAAACAATTAAAAGAAAAGAGAATCCACGATCAAGCAAATAGGCAGTTTTTTTTTAATTCCAAAAGTGACGATAAAAACTAGTGCTTTCATTTCTCTGGTTAACTCCTCAGGTGGGAGTCCAAATCCTGAGTGGTTTTGGAGGAAACTTTATTCAGGGTGGTCAGAAATCCCCAGCTGCTATTCAGGATAAAATTAGGTTTTCCCACGTTCCGGCAGCGGCAGGCCCACCAAAACGTTCAAACAAAGAAGGAGTGTCAAATGGCTTTGCAGTAATTTCAGAACTTTTTCTAGTTGAACAGAGGGCTGTTACGTGAGCTCATTGTTTCTGCACAGAGCCGATCAGATGTTATAGCTAAATATATAAAGAAGATCGATGTGTTTTTTTCCCAAGTGATAATCAGTTTTTGGAATCGCTTTTCCCCACAAAGAGCCCAAAAGCCATAAAGACACAGGATGATCCAAAAACCAACAAGCCTTGCTGAAGCTTAGATTTCAAGTCTTTAAGGACCTTAACAGAACATGGGAAACAGAACAGGTATGGGTGGCAGAGGCTATGTGGTGACCTCGAATGAAGGAGGACTCTTCTGCCATTTACTTGCTTTGTAGCCTTGGACAAGTCACTTAACTTCTCTGAGCCTTATTTTTCTCATCTCCATAATGGGATTATTTTTTGTTGTTGTTTTGTTTTGTTTTGTTTTGTGGAGCCCAACACAGAGTTTGAACTCACCACCCTGAGATCAAGACCTGAGTCGAGATTAAGAGTCGGTTGCTTAACCGACTGAGGCACCCCTATAATGGCATTATTAATAATATCCATAAGATTGTTGGGGTGACAAAAAGAGATGACATCCATAAAACACTCATTCAATTTTAGTTTCTTTCTTGTCTCTTTCTTGAAGCCTTTGGTACCTAGGGGAAAATAGTGTCTGCCCAAGTGGAGATCTGAATTTAAGGAAGATAGGACCATTACAAATTTCTTAAATGCACAACGTTCTGTGCTCCAAACATGAGCTTATCTACATGATCATGTGTCCAGTGTATGACTAAAAACTTTGAACAGGCCATATTTTCATAGCCTGTTTCCCTCTCATAATCTCGCTCTCCTGGCTTCACCAATTGTTTCCAAGATGGTGACCACCTTGCATTGTATCGTTCTCAGGGAGCCAGATCCTTCCAGACCCTGCACTTGTTGCCCATGCTTAGGGAGTGGCCTTGGAGGGCACACACTTAATTCCAACAATGTCACCATCTTCCTCTCTGCTGACCATTGTTAGCTGATTTCAATTTGCTGTCCTCTGGAAGCACATTTAATTTCTGAAAGTCACTGAGATGCATGATCTGGCTGGACATCCCTGTTCAGGAATCAAACACAGACTGCATTTTTTATATTTTTCAAAAATGGACTCTGATGATGATTTACAAAAATTTGAGGTCAGTCATCAAAGAAGCACAGCCAAGACCAGGGCATAGTCTTGCAAGCGACGGCATTGAATCGACCAGTAAGCACTGCCAGGATAAGCATCGTCCTACATTTTTAAAAATATTGTGTAGTAATGCCCTTCCATGTCTCCCTGCGGAATAAAGTGCAGACTTCTCAGCAGTAGATACAAGGGTTTTTGCAACGTGGCTTTGCCTCCTATCTCTGCCCTGCCACACCTGTGAACCCCTAATGCTCAGGACCCATTAAGGGGGCACTCCAGAAGCTATGGAGCATCTGAGTTCCTGGGCTAACTTAAAAGAACCCAGGGACTATCGGTCGTTTGACAGAAATTTAGTCATTGTGTTGGGCCCAGCATCCTTCCAAGTTGTAGGAAACATGCACCCAGATGCAGCTGAAAGAGAGGTTTTCACAAAGTCATAATACTTCCTAGCTTCCTGTTCCTCTCCATTTTCTGGCCTCACTCCCACTATCCATTCAAGCCAGAAAAGAGACAGAGGAAAAGCTCCTGATGTTATTCACCCATGGTCCTCATACCTTTGACGTCCGATGATTTACAGCATCACCATCCATAAGGTTCAACTTTAAAGCAGAAAGTTCCCTAAACTGTGCAAGGCAGTGAGCAAGGTGGTTCTTTTCAGTGGAATGGAGGGTGATAACAGAGCTGCCAGGAGCACACTAGCACAGTCGATGGAGGCAACAAAAAGGGAAAGATCCACCAATCCATTGTGCAAACATGGGACTATATTTAACTACTATGACTTCAGATGTCTTGGCAGAGAAAGAAGGAGGGCAACTCATTTGAAACTTCCCTGCCTGCCAATGTTACTAGCTCTCTTTATGATTAATTATGTAGGTGTTTTGATATACCCAAGGCATTCATTCTATAGATTTGTTCCTTTGTACCTTTGAGTTCATGTCATTCTATCTTCCTAGAATGTTCTCCCTTTTCCGTCATGTGAATCCTATCCATCCTTCAGATCCAGTTCAAATCCACCTGTCCCGTAAATCCTTCTCCAAACGTGTGTTCCTTCTGCCTCTGTGCTCCGTCATATTTGATCACGTTGCTGGCAGAGCACGCGACAGCACATTGGTGTTGGTCTCTCCATGTCAGCTTTACATCTTAGACCACAGGATATGGTCCAGGCAGTCTCTCACCTTGGAATTCCCAATGCCTAACAACATGCCTTGATTGCAACGGCCACTCAGTAAATCCTTCTTACACTTCTTAAACTTAACTGTTGTGCCCTCATAAAGTTATTCTTAAAGCCATAGTCATTTTGACAGCTTTGATTTAATACACGATTCATAATTTTCATTGACAAAACTGTGCACAACCCTTCATTATGATGCAGGTAACAACGAAACAAGACGCTTCAGGCCTACCCACCTCTCCTCTATCTGTTAAAATGATGGATTCGGGGCATCAAGATGAGTTACCTGAAAATCTTGCCAAGGGAAGATCTTAAAGGAGAGTTGAAGAAAGCTCATCATCCATTTGAGACATGGATGTAATTGGATTTACTAAGAAAGAAAGATAAAAGTAAAGGGTGCCCAGACACAGGGGTCTTTAGGGATAGGCATGCTGCCTTATTCATTCCCAAGTCCACCATATGCACGATAAAGGCATGGGACCTGGCCCTCATAGGGGTCTCATCAGGGCGCTATCCACATTTGTTGATATCGCTGTTGAAAGTGTACATTAATGAGTCGGTTTGACTTAGGAACTCAATAACGTGTCTTCCATAGTTGCTTGGAGATTTCTAGAAATCTTATGGTTTCCTCTGCCCATCCAGAAACTGTCTTTTTGTAATAGGAGAGAGGAGACAGCCAGTTGCTACAAAGAGCCATGCATAAGAGGGCTGCAGTGGATTTTAGGGATTGTCAAACTCAATGTGTCCACTGGAGTCACATATATGTGGACAGATTGCTTCCAAGGGTCCTAGGTGCCATTTGACGGTTGTGAGAATGCAAACAACTCACTTAAGCTCTGTGAGCTTCAGTCTCTTCACCTGTAAAGTGGGAGTTATGATCCCCATCTTGGCCAGTTATTTTGAAAATTATAAGAGAACCACGTGGGCCTTGATAACACACCTTTTATTCTTTTTTCCCACTGGAGAGTCATTATCCAAACCTGACATTCAGAATGATACAGTGGGATGCTTCTGTAAGGGAAAGAGGCTGGGGAGCATCCTACAAAAGGCTGAAATCTGGCTGGGCAGACTGAGCTGTGGGGGCTGCATCAGGATTCCAGCTTGAGTGGCGCCAGACTGGCCTTTTGGACAGCTACTTCTTATACAAGGAGATAAATCTTATCCTGAGTGTGGGTGGTGCTATGGAGGAACGAGGCAGTTTCCAGGGCACCTGGAAATGCACACTAAGGCTTCTCAGAGGAAAGGACACTTGTCAGAGAAGTGAGGCTTAGTCACATGGATGAGCTCTGAGCAAGAGGACATGGGATGCAGAGCACAGAGGCCCAGGAGAGTCAGGAAACAGCCATGGGAGATGCAGGTAGATGGTGAGGCTGAAATGTATGTTGGGTTTGGAAAATGAAGGGAAATCTGATCCGTGCTGGCCTTGTGAGCTCCCTCTCAGAAAGGAGAACACCATTTGAAGGAATGGTGAGCCGTAAAAGGCCTTCAAGCTGAGGCGTGGCATGATGAGGTCTGTGTTTTAGAAATTCGGGAGAGAGAAAGACAGTTGTGTGTTCAGTGGGGGGTGGGGGCTGCAAGCAGACAGAGTTGCCGGAAACTGTTCTGGAACCAGAACAGACAATGCTTGGGAGGGGAGGGCTGCCTGGATGTGAACTCTCTGAAGGAAGTGGAGGCTACAGACTTAGGGTGGCCTGACTGTGGAGTGTGGGGAAGAGAAAGGCAGCAAAGAAGAGACCAGTGGTTCTGGCTTAGGGCTGGTGTGAATGGTCCCCAAACGCCAGGGAACAGAGGTTCAGGAGGTGGTAAGGAAGTGATGAGTTCTGTTGGAGGCCTGTTGAACTTGAGGGCAGCCTGAGGTCTCCAAAGGGAGGTGCTCAGCCACCGTCTGCGTCAGGAGACCCTCTGGCACCCGTGCTGAGGGGATCGGCCCTCCCATATTCCTGTTGAGTCTGACCACCTCCCCTCTCTCTGTTTCCAGTACTTTGTCTTCACCGGGGTGCTGGCCATGGTGACCTGTGCAGTCTTCCTCCGCCTGAACTCTGTCCTGAAGCTGGCGGTGCTGCTGATTATGATCGCCATCTACGCCCTGCTGACCGAGACCATCTATGCGGGCCTCTTTCTGCGCTACGACAACCTGAACCACAGTGGAGAGTAAGTGCCCGCCATCACATGCTCAAAATGTGCTCAACTCCTAGTGGGAAATGGAGCCCTTGGGAGGCTGATTGTGATGGCGCCACTAAAATTTGGGGACCGTTGGATATTGACTTCTGTTTCTCAGCTCAGGCGCTCGCTAGCTTACAAGTCTAGGCAAAAATCCCTTGTTTTCGGTTTTAAACTTTGGGCTGAGTGGTAACTAAAGAGTATCTCTGTTCTCCTTCTCCAAACCTAATAATTTATGATTCCTTCCAGTTTAACAGCTCTGAGATGCATAGGGTCTGATTATAATTTGGCTGTGATGGTATTAATAGTAGCAGCCACTGTGCATTGAACACTTACTATGCTCCTTGCCCTGGATTATTTATAGAACACAGAAAAATACAAAAAACAACGTCTCGGCCTAGATTTCTTGCAACGGAGCCGGAGACAAGGCGAAGGGCCAGCACAGCTCCAGGGCAGGGAAAGGGAGGGGAAGAGGTCAGGAGGCAAACGCAGGCTGACATGGTATTCTGTGGCCATGTGGGTCGTGAAGAGATTGAAAGGAGCCGCTCAGGGGCGCCTGGGTGGCTCAGTCGGTGAAGCATCTGCCTTTGGCTCAGGTCATGATCCCAGGGTCCTGGGGTCAAGCCCCACGTCGGGCTCCTTGCTCAGTGAGGAGCCTGCTTCTCTCTCTCCCTCTGCCTGTCGCTCCCCCGGCTTGTGCTCTCTCACACTCTCAGATAAATAAACAAAATCTTAAAAAAAAAAGGAAAAGAAAAGAAAAGAAAGGAACCACTCAGTTGAAATGTCTCTGGATGGGCAGGGAAGTGGGGAGAGGCAGGCTCAGGAAGCAGAAAGGGAGAGGAATTTCTCCGCTGGCTCCATCCCTTTCCTGTCTCTTGTGAGTCACAGCTCCATCTCTGGATGAATGTCCTGGTGACAGCCCGTGGTCCCTCACATAGCCCCACGGGGAAGCTAGACTCCACACTTGCAACATGGAGCTTCACCTGCGCCTGGAGTGGCAGAGGCAGAGGGCCTCAGGTGTAGGAAGCACAGGGCTAACTGAGACCGCAGTAAGAGGCCCACAGAATGAGAAAAAGATGAAGCAGAGATTGTCCAAAAAGCCTCAGAAAATGTGTGGGATACTAATCATATGAACATCTATGAACCAACCCCTGGAAATAAACAACGCTAATAATGAGTCATATTTACTTCTGCATTTTTTAAAGATTTATTTCTTTATTTTAGAGAAAGAGAGAGAGAGCAGGAGTGGAAGGGGCACAGGGAGAGGGAGAGAGAGAGAGACTCAAGCAGACTCCTCGCTGAGCGTGGAGCCTGATGCGGGGTTTGATCTCACCACCCTGGAATCACGACCTGAGCCGAAATAAGAGTCAGACTCTTGACTGACTATGCCACTCAGGAACCCCTACTTCCACGTTTTTAAAAGGATAAAGTATCTCAGATATTTAGCTGAAGTTCTCTTGTCCCCGGCATTATTTTCCTCTCTTTCCCCTAAGAGCCAACTTCTAATGCACTTAATGTGTATCCTTCCCATCCATGTTTTTTACATAGATTTAGTTATGTCTATATTATAAATTACTTATAAAATTGTTTCAGTATCGTGCAGTATTGCATTTCTTAGCCGCATCTAGGTTGATAGCCACGGATGTAATTCTGCAGACTGCTTTCACAGTCTGCAGCTGTAATATGTTCTGATTACATAATATGAACGTACCAAAATATATTTATCCTTTGACCTATTAATAGACATTCAGGCTGTTAGCAGTTTTCCCTACTTAAAAAATGCCCAGTGACCATCATCAAAAACGTCTCTGGAACTTATATCTAAAAGCACACTTGCTGGATTGTAAGGTATTTGTATTTTCCACTTTGTACAGTATTGCCAAATTGCTCTCCCATGTGCCTAAAACAATTTCCCTCTCACAAGCAATGGTCCTGTTGCTCCTTGTTCCCACCCCCACCCTTGTTAGACTTTAAAAATTCTTGTCGAATTTATGGGTGTGAATTTTGTCTCATTGTTTTCATTAGTACTTCCTTGATTGTGAGTAAGTTTGTGCATATTTGCTTGTTGACTGACCATTTGGATTTCCTTTTAGGTGAACTGTCAAGGTCATATCCTTTGGCTGGTTTTCTGTTAGGTTGTTCACCTTTTTCTTACTGGATTTGCGAGGGTTCTTTATAAATTCTAGATGCTAATTTGTGTCTGTTAAGCATGTGTGTCAGACACTTTACGTACATTACCCTGTTTGATCCTCACATCAACCGTCCGAAGAACACAGTCTCAGAAAGGTTAAACAGTTTTCCTGGTAACAGGAAACAGACAGTAACAAACAGATCTGGAGTCAAACTCAGGTCATCCTGGCTCCAAAGTCCACCTTTGTCAAAGCTGCACACACCTCTTTTAAGTCAAGCTGAAGAATCTCTCATGATATGTCCAGGGTTCAAAGAAAGTCGGAACAGTTTCAAATTAGGTGAAATGGTTAGTGGCGATGGTTGTTGCCATGGCCGAACAGAGGGCGAAGAAATGTAGAACAAAATAAGCCACATTTGTGGTAAGAATAAAATTAAACCAACAAGCCAGGGCTTTGGCTTCAAATCCAGAGTCTGTTGCCTTAGGAAGTCACTTCCCATCTCTGGACCTCAGTTTGCCCATCAGTGAAATGGAATAACTGTCCCCTATCCCAGGACCGTGTGAGGCTCTGATGTGCCTGGTACATAGCAGGTGATCCATAACAGTGCATTCCTAGCCCCTCCCCCCTATTTAGGAGAGAGGTTTATTAGTTCTGAATTCTGTTCTGCAGTCTTCAGGAAGAACTTGTAGTGAAATTGTTAAGCAGGGTTGTGAATGTGAACGCAATCCCAAACTCACTGCTGCTGATGTTGGAGTGTTTTTCTCAGCTTCTTCCCGACTCAAGGTCAATTATTGGTGAGTCTCATATTAACTCACACTTCGCTATCGACAGAACTAAACTAATAAGGAGCAGAAGAGCTCATTCAGCCTTCTCGTCTGCTGTGTTATAAATCAGCAGGTCAGTGGCCACTGTGGGTCCAGTTGGCAGCCACAGCCTGCTCATGCTGTTGGGGAGTTAGCCGACACTTTAGGAGCTCACCTTGGTTCAGTGGCACTCCGCTGGTTGTACCTGGGGGTCAGGTACCCCTGTAACGCAGAGTACGAAGAACCTTCCACCTGCGGCCTGGCTTCATCTCCGGCGAGATGGTCCCAGACACTTCAGACCAGCATCTCCCAGTCTGCTCAAGAGGCCCCTCCACAACAACTCCACATCTTAGCGAGCCCAAAACAGGAGAGGCACCCCTAGTATCTTATCAATCCCTGGAGATTCTCATCATGCTTTGTAAGGAAGCACTCTATCACAACACGTGTAAGTACAAGTTAAGGAGTTAAGGCACCTAGGTTCAAACCCCAGCTCTGCCATCAGTCAGCTGCGGGATCCTAAGGTCACTTTTCTGAAAAGTGACCATCTCTCTAAGCAAGGCTTTTCTCATCTGTAAAGTGAGGGTAATAACCAATCCTACGTTGTAGGAGTATCCAAGAGATCAAATGTGGTCATGGAAACTTAGCACAAGGCCTGGCATAGAATAAGCACTTGACTGATACTAAAAATTATTATCCCACATGCCCCCTCCATGCCATAAATGCTGCTATTCTAGAAAGATCCACAATCTCATCTCTGGGCTGCTGTCACCTAACAGATCTCCCAGCCCCTACTCTCAATTCATCCCTCTCAAAGCCATCAGAGCCATCTTGTCAACTCATTATTCTTCCTAAAACCCTGAAGGGGCTCCAGGGCACGTGGATGGCTCAGTTGGTTAAGCATCCGACTCTCGATTTTGGCTCAGGTCATGATCTCAGGGTCGTGAGATCGAGCCCTGTGTCAGTCTCTGCACTTGGTGGGGAGTCTGCTTTGGGGTTCTGTCTCTTTCTCTGCCTCTCCCTCCTACCCCCCGCTTGTTCTCTCTTTCTCTCTAAAAATAAATGAATAAATCTTAAAAAAAAAAAAAAAACCTCTGAGAAGCTAAAAATTCAACCTGTTTCTCAAGGACTCCACATGTCTGCCTGGTCTGGCCCCCGTGACTCCTTCAATCTTTCTTCCTACAGCTCCAAAGACCACCACATATACATCCTGTGTTCTGGCCATGGGAAGCCATGCTGTTTACCTACCCAGAGAGCGTCTGCACACACCCCTGCTGGACGCACCCATCTCCCTGACTATTTCCAACCCATCCCTCTCAAGGTCCAACTCAAAGACAGTAAAGCCCTCTCTGATCATCCTTCATTTTCTAATCTGTGCACATCATCTTTTATCATTGCGCTTCTCCCTCTGTGTTGCAAGCATTGATTTTCATGTCTTCCTCTTCCATTCAAGTAGGAGCTTTTGAGGGCAAGGACCACTACTCATGCTTGAATTTTGGCACTTAGTAGAGTACCTGGCAGCAGATGTCCAATTAAAAATTTGTTGAGTGAAACATCAAACAAATGACTGACTGAAAGAAGCCTTAGCTCCTTGGGAATCCTCTTATACCATTGAATCACAGCAAGCTAAGTGTCATCTCTCCACAACCTCTATGATTATTACTCACCATCACCCTGAAACCAGGTGTTCTCCATCCCATAAGCACTTAAGTGTCCCACCTTTGCTAGGCCCTACAACTTCGCAGATGAATAAGACATTATTTTCATCATCAAGGATCTCAGGGGCAAGCAATTACAAGTAAGTGCCTCTAGGAGGGGCACAGCAGCTACTGAGAAAGTTATCACTGAGCTGTAGATTGGCAGCCTGGCTACACCATTCACTAGATGGGTGAACTAGAATGAGTCGTTGAACAACTGAGCCTCAGTTTCTTCTTTCCTGGAAAAGGGCTAATAGTGTCTTAATCATTGATATGACAATTAAAGAGGAACATGTACGTGAAGTGTTATTACAGGTATGGCATAAGATCAGCACTTAGCAAATGTAGTCATTAGCATGACAACAGAATAAAGCATCATTCGAACTGGCTGGTTTATTTTGAGTTTCAGAAGGGGAAATGGGAACTAAGAGCTAAACTAAGAATTTGGCATCAGGTGCACAAATGGCCAAAGCTCTGAACTTGGTGCTTGAGATGGTGAATGCACATCCTGGCTCTGATAGGAATCAGCTGTGTGAACTTGGGCAAGTAGCTTCACCCTGGTCCTCGATCTTAAATCTATAAAATCAAAGCCATGCAACGGATATTACATTATCTATTGTACACATAGTATGGAATAGAATGGATCCACCCAACTTGCATTATAAAGTATTTAATCACATGGTATTATTTGCATAATATATACTAAGTACAGAAGTAGGTTTCAAAAATAGTATGAACCATACAGTCCTAAATTTGTAAACATATTTTTGCATGGAAGAAAAGGAAATGACATTTAGTTGGCTCCAAAATATTTTTTAAAGGTTTATTTATTTATTGAAGAGAGAGAGAGGATGACCTGGAGGAGGGACACATGAGAGGGAAAGAAATCCTCAAGCAGACTCCCCCTGAAGTGTGGACCCTGATGCAAGCCTGGATCGCAGGACCCTGAGATCATGACCTGAGCCAAAATCAAGAGTCGGACGCTCAACCGACTGAGCCACCCAGGCGCCCCTAGTTAACTCCAAAATATTAACCATTGTTTTCTCTGGGTGGTAGGCGTAAGGACAATTTCTGTTTTCTAATTTGTGAATTTATATTAGCTTCCAAATTTACCACAGTTAGCATAAATACTTCTGTAATGGGTAACACTCAAATTAAACATTATTTTTTGTGAGACACCAGATAAGATGCTCTCTAAAGACTGTTATAGCCCTCGAGAATTAGCATTATTCTACATGTGTTTTTACTTAATTATGTGCCTTTATATTAGCATAGGGAGATGGTTGTATTAATTCTGTGATTTTATTACTATAAATAAATTAATTCAAAATATCACTGGATTTAAGTCTGTGCCACCCAGTATCAAACAAAGTGTTAAAATTTCATACACATTTTGGTCATTTAGCTCTCTTGGAAGTTCTTCAAAAAATCACAGAAGCTACCAGAAAAAAAAAAAATTCCTTCTAAATTCAAATGACAGTTCTTTTTTGATGTTCCTTGGCCTGGCTGACTTTCTATGCATATTTTGCAATCTTGACTCCGGCCATAATATTTCCCGGTGAAATAGAGCTCAAAGACTAAGAAACCATTCATAACAATTTTCTCGTACTTTTTTTCTGATCTAGCCACCTCTTTATTTTTGGTCAACCACTGCTTTCCAGAGGTATTTGTGTTTTCCCTTGAAGGTGTGTTGCAAGTGATACATTGCTGGCCTTCCAAAAGTCTTCTACGTCACAAAGAAAAGGATGTCAGAAGTGCCTGGGAAAGCAGGAGTTTCTGTGAGGGCACACTCAGGAGGAGTTAAATGCAGGGTGTCTCCCATTCTATGAAGCTGTGGGAAGGAGGGATTTGTTTCAAGCATCCCCAACAGGAGCAAGAACAAGCACCAGCAGCTTTTCAACCAGCTAGCTTAAGCAAGATACATGACCCATGTCTATAGAGCCTTTCCTATCTTTTCCTCCTGAAGTCTTACCACCCTTGAAGACTCAGCTCCCGTGTTCCCTGAATATCCATCCTGGGTTACTTTCTCCTTCCATGTATTCCCATGGCAACAACGACGTATTTTTACGATGGAGTGCACTGTGTTATGAACTTATCTATCCGTATGGCTCTCTCCTTTCCTGGACTGTTTTGAGGGCAAAGACAATGTGCCTTCTTCATTTTCTGTATCCCAGCATGTGCCTGGCACACAGTAGTGCTCAGTAATTATGTGCTTTACTGGGGCTATAGACAACAGACACAATAAAGAGTATCATCTATTATTAGCATCTTCTCTCCAAGGAAAAGCAGATGGAACTAGGAATTCACAAATCTGAATCTTGTGCCAGCCTGCAGACATGGGGCTGGTCCCCTGGGTCCCTGTATGCACAAGAGCTCCCCAAGAGAAAGCACATTTCTGTCCCTGAGTTCTTGTTCTAGCTGCAGATCTGGACTGGGTCTGCCTGGATCAGCTGGGAGCGTCTTCGACCAAAATCTAGATGAGAAGCTGGTCTTGGCAACAGGGTTCATGCCCCCATTTCCTGAGCCCAGTGCTACTCCTGCTCATCTCCCATGAGGAGAGAAAAGAGAAGGCTGGAGACCACCTGGTGCAGCCATATCAATGTTCACTCTCCCCCCTCCCTCTACACAACGCATCTCCTCTTTGATGGCCCCCTGTGTCCTGAAGCCTCCTCAGAGTTAGGTCACTAGTGAGTATATGTGTGCTTGTGGTTGGGAGGCAATAAAACAGTCAGTGATGTGATCCGGTTTTAGTGACACAGAACATTCCAGCGACCATGTTGGAAATAGATGGTGGAGGGCAATAAAGGGGGCTACTGAAAGTCATGGTGGCTAGACTCAGGTGTCACAGGTAGAGATGGAGAGAGTGGAGGGACTGGGGATGTATTTGGGTGGAAGAGCAGACAGGATTTGGATATTGGGGTGGTGAGGGCTGACTCCTAGGTTTGCTTTTGTATTTGGCTCAAGTACTGGGGTGAGTGGATGAGGGGGGCATTGCCCGAGATGGAGAAAGGTGGGGGAAGAATAAGAGGTAATGGAAAGCAAGTCCCACTGTCCCTACAGACAATTTGTCTAAAACATTTTTATTCTGAGTTTTCTTCATTAGCTCCCAGAAGCCTGTCCAGGGGACTGTTTATTGCCACAAATCGCCTGTGTCCATATTCAAAGTCCAATGTTGCTTCCTCCAAACCCTTTGCCTCCTGGCCTAGCTTGTTCTGAGAAAGGCTTCGTGCTGGGCTGAAATGAGAGAAAACATTCGGAATCAAACAAGGGTCTCCCTGCAACTTCTGAATTCCTTGGATGACTGAAAGTCACATCAGTGTTTAAATACACACTTACCCATCTTAGCTGCCTTCCAGCTTGGTCGCTGGAAGAGCCCAGGACAGGCCAGACCAGCAGCACCTCAGCTTGTACCCTAGCAAGGACTGTGAATGGAGCATTGAGGAGGGAGGGGGTGTCAGTCCAGGAGGAGATGATGCACAAAGAACAGAGTCTTTATTAAAAGATATAAGAATTAAAATGTGGATTTTAACAGTGCCTGACTCATGGAATTGATGTAAGAATTTTAAAAAATTGATAGAATTAAAATAGTGTCCGACTCACAGAATTGATTTAAGAATCTAAGTGAAAGCAGTTAGAACAGAGACAGCCATATCATCAGCACCATGTACCTGTCCCTTAAATAGAATAACATCTAAAGGAAAAGGAAGAGATCCTGGTCTTTGCATGGATTTTTGTGATGAGAAAGTTTCAAAGCTCTTTGAAGTCCGGAAGAGTTCTGCAAAGGGAAAACATTTTTATCAATGTGAGGGCATTGTCGAGATGCTAGACTCTAGATTCATCCACCAGGTGTGACCAAAGTGACCTCAGACCCTGGAGAATCAACTGATTTCTGAATTAGCCTATATGGAAACCCTCAGACAGCAGCCCGTATCACCTAGTGGGTGCTCAAGAAATATTCCGTCCTTTCTGTTTATCCCGCTTTTCTGAACCTGGTCTCCTACTGAGTCTCTTTGGGGTCCCTCCATGGTTGTAAATTCACCCCACTTGCCTTTCTTCTTCCAACAGAGATTTCCTGGGGACAAAAGAGGCCTCACTGCTGCTGATGGCCATGTTCCTCCTTGCTGTGTTCTACCATGGACAGCAGGTAATCTAACACTTTGCTCAAACTCCCCTCTGCTACCTGGCGTTTCCCATTGCCATGAAACTGACCTACAAGGCTTCTGCTCTTCCTTGTAGCAAATGACCCATCAGCTGCTTACAAGAAGTGGTGATTCTTCATGAATCGATTCCTAATAAAGATCACCTAATTAAAAAAACTAAGCTGGAGATGATGATTTGGCAAGCCAGGTGGTTTTTATGTCTTTCAGGTATATCTCTTTCAAAGAGATCATTGCTATGAAAAAAAAAAACTTTCAATTTCTGCCTGAGGTAAACCGGGATCTCTCCCAGTTCCATTATTGCCTGTATAAAGTCATTGCTGGAGAAGTTGTGTGCTGGTCTAGGGAACCATGCAGGTGTGAGGATCAGTTGAGCCAGGGTCTTAATCCAGCCTCTGACTCTCAGTTTGTGGCCTTAAGCAAGTCGCTCATCTCCCTGAACCTAGAGGTCTTCCTCAGATGTGAAATAGGATAATAACACCTGGATGGGTCCATTTTGAAGAATCATTTGAGATTATCATGTGCGGCATTTTGCACACTGCCTCACATAAGTATACGAAATGCTTCATTCCTTACTTGTCTCAAGCAGATAAAGTGCCTAAAGTATATGGATGCCATTTCCCTGTGAGCCACTACTCTGCTGGGATCTGGGGAGGGTACTGTGGCTAGCTCTGTATAAAACCCCATTCCTGGTCCCAAGGGTTCCAATCTCCTGGAGGAGAGCAGACCCTAAATAATGCGATGAGGGACCTGCTATGTGCGGATCAGGCTGTCCAAGGACTTCAAGAGTTGGAGGGGCAAGAATTTATTCTGCATGGGAGCGTGATGCCAGGCTTCGCCCAGGGGATTTACCTGCTGTGGCCAGTAGGACATCTCCATGTGGACTCCGACCATGAATGCTGTGGTGTTCATCAACTGGGGAGATTTTCTCTCCCCGGTAGAGCCAGGTCCTGCCAATATTCTCTGCCCTGCCCTGGATCCCTGTCCATCTTTCTTCGGTCTGCATGCACTTCAGAAAAAGTAACCAGGAAGGGAGAAAAACAAAACAGGAAGACTCTCAGCTAGAGCAGAAATAGAAACATAGCGCTGAGAAATCACCATGGAAACGCGGAGGTAATCAACCCTGAGAAACCCTGAAACAGCCCCAAACCCCGAGAACCTAGAGATACATACGAAGTGATGTGTGTAGCAAGGGGGATAGTAACATGTAGTCAAGGGGGAGAAAGACAAGTATACAGACCTGATAAGGAGGAAGGGTTACTGTGTATCAAGTTCCTACTCTGTGCCTCTATTATCTGTATCATCGTCCCAACAACGCGGAATGGTAGTTGTTAGCAGTCCTGTTTCACAGATGAAGAAAGTCACGTTACTCATCTAGTCGGGGGGGTGGGAGGGACCAGATTCAAACCCAGATCTTTCTCTAAAGCCCACCCTTTCTACTTCTCTAGACTGGAGAAAGAAAGAAGCTAACATACCAACAAAATGGCCCCGGGCACTCAGTCTTGCAGTGTGACTTTGATTTGGTTTTAAATTTGACCTGAAATCATGGCAAAATAATAAGCCAAATATCAAAATCTAGCCATTTCTAGAATTCCTGTATTTAGGTATTTCTGGCTCTCTGTCAGAGCTGGGGTCATATCTTCCATGTCTTGATGGCTTCTGGTTACAGAGGAGAACTCCTCAGTCTGACACGCAAACAGCAATCCATCTGAGGGCTGTGAGGATGGAATCAGACAAGGCGATCCTACAGAGAAACATACCCCTCCACCCCCCATGTTTGAAACTGAGGAGTGAGCAACCCCCCCCCCCCGAGATAACTAAGAAAGAGCAAATTCAGAGTGAGGGCCTCATTCCACAATAGGAAGGATGCTCCTTTCTCCTCTGTCACCTTACGGAAGTATTTTGTGCCCTGGCAATGGCCCTTCCTCGATACCCTTTTAACATTCTGATTCAATTCGTTCTATGCCCCATTTGTCCTAGGAAACAGACAACCTAACCATGTTAAGATTATGTGTAAATATGAGTATATTTGTGCATAGTGAGGATCCGAGTGCTTAAGTGACATCTGTTATGGCTCCTTCTTATTTTTAACTTTCAAAAGGCTCTAAAATTACATAATCATATCCCATAATGGTAGCAGTTTCAGGTCTATAGGCTTTGGATTGGGGAAAAAGTATTCAAGCTCCGACTCTGCCACTTAGTGGCTATGCGACCTTCAGCAATTTACTTAACTTTCTGAGTCCCAGTTTTCTCGCCTATAAAATGGGTGTGCTAACAGGTTCTACTTCATAGGGCTGTTATAAGATTATACAAGAATATAATTGTAATATACTAATCCCGGTGGTTTGCACATAGACTATGTTTTCAAAAATCCTAAGCTATGGATGCTTTACTTTGAAAACAGGCCTCTGAGACAAACAGGGAAAGTATTATTATGCATCTGGTCCCAAGTCACCGAGGTCTTAAAGCCAACAAGGAACACCAGGTAGAAACAGGAATCCAAAACTTCCGGGTCTGTTCTCTCCCCACTGAGTGCCCCTGTCTCTCTTTGCGAAAGGGGTCTTTCTGCCTCACCTGCATCACTTCTGTGTCCTCTGTCTACTGCACCTGTCAGGCTCCTGTTTCTCTGAACCCAAGTCTGCCTACCCCTGGGTCTGCTACCTGCTTCCACCAGTTTCTCTTTTTGGGACTCAGAGCCCTCAATTTTTTTAAAGGTTGAATAGTGCCCTTTGATGCCTGGTACAGAGCAGCAGCCTGATGGGAGCATGTGTAATGAGACATGTCCAGAGGGACAGAGGGAATTATGTAACTGAACACTTGGGAAATTTCACCTTGTCCATATGCTGAAGGTCTATGCCATTCCTTCCTCCTCCTCCAAGGCAGGTGAACGTTCTACACGGTGGGGAGACAGAGAGCAGTCAGGTGCCTGCCGCCTCGCCTGGTTCACTTGCAGCCCTGAGGTGTGGGCTTGGCCTCAGGGGCTCCATTTATAGCAGAGGAAGCCGTCTCTGCATACAGGGACAGAGATTAATGAGGTCTCCAGTCACTTACTTCCAGGTCAGATAAAGATGGGCACCAGGACTGTGTGGCTTAGAAGGAAAGACCCAAGCATTGGAACCAAGTATTCTTTTTTTTTTTTTTTTTTTTTTTTGAGAGAGAGAGAGAGCACAGGGGGCAGGGAGAGGGAAAGAGAGAATCCCAATCAGGCTCCACACCCACTGCGGAGCCCCATGTGGGGCTCCATCTCATGACCTTGAGATCATGACCTGAGCTGGAATCAAGAGTCAGATGCTTAACCGACTGAGCCACCCAGGCGCCCCTGGAACCAACTGGGAGGATGGGTGACATTGAGAAACTCAAGCCCCTCAAGCTGACATTCCTCTACCTATAAAATGAGAAGGATAATAGTTTCCTGCGAGGAGTTTGAGAATGGCTCCCTGAGGCCAAATACATATAGAGCAGGGGTTAAGTCACAGCTTGGCGTCAGAATGTCCTGAGTTCAAAGCCAGTCTCTATTTGTGAGCCCTTGGGCAATTGACTTTGTCTTACTGTGACTCCATTTCCTCACCTGTGAAATGGAAATAATAAAGTACCCACCTTGTTGAGTCGTATGACTAAATGAGCTTCGGTATATAGGAAGTGCTTAAAATAGTGCCTGGTCCAAGGCAAGAGCCCGGCCAGTGTTAGCTCTCATTCTGTGCTAAGAGCCTGGCACAAAGCTTCTGAACAGTAAGTGTTGGTTCCTTGGTACTCTTCTCATAGAGCCAGTTCCCTAATAGTCTGGTGAAAATCAAGAAAGAGATTGTGCTTCCAAATCCATTGACGGTTCTTGAGCAAATGCTGAAGAATTTTCACTTTTAAAGCTTCTCTGTGCCTTCTGTGTGCTTTGCCTTGCTGTCCACGCCTGCTCTAACCAGTGTGTTGAAATGTTCTCTTTCCTTAACGTGTTCCTCTGTCTTTCATTTTTCTCCCTTCACCACTGAGCTGAGAGCAAATCAAAGGCAGAGACTGAATTTCACGCATCTTTGTATGCCGAGCACCGTGCACATAGTAGGTGCACAATACACTAGACCTTAGTAAACTGGAAAGGCTTACTTTCCTCCCCCAGAGGTTAAATAAGCGATGCCTGCCTGCATGAGACTTGCTTTGTCAAGAGACAGAGCTGTCCTCGGATTAGAGTCTCCTTATGGACATGTCTTCAGCGCAGTGACCAGCCGTCGCCTGGCTGAAATGCAAAGTGTGTTCTTAACTTATAACTGAAAAATCCTGGCTGAAATCAACTCCAGGACTCCAGGTTTCCTTACCTGTGTTTCCAAGCTGAATTCAACCAGATGAAAGGTTTTCAAAAGAAAACAAATAAAAAATGATCTGCTTCAACCAAGCATGCACTTTTAACGGAGATAACTAAACATTTCATTTGGGTAAGAAAATACTGTCCTACAACTTGACAAATTAAAATTTGATGTTCTTGAATCTGGAAGGAAAAAAGCTAAAGCACAGCCTTGATCTGACCTTATCCACTGCTGCCTTAACTTGCAGTAGTACCTTATAAATCTATAGTTCAGACATTTCAGAATTCTTTCGCAAGCAGAATGTGATTTGGTCCATATAATAGATCCATATAATAATCCATGCCTCTTGAACTAGACATGATGGGGACAGTTATCCTTATTTTTTTAGAAGGGGAACCAAAATACCAGAAGTTGAATGACTTTCCCAAAGTCATACAACAAAACAGTCAAGACCAGCATTCTTTTTTTTTTTTTGGCAGTTAATATGCATTTTATTTTTTCCCCTTTTTTTTATTATGTTATGTTAGTCACCATACAATACTTCATTAGTTTCTGCTGTTCCCTGATTCATTGTTTGCGTATAACACCCAGGGCTCATTGGAATACATGCCTTCCTTAAGAGCAGCGTTCTTTTGTGCAACATGCTGCCTCCACTCATTTTTGTTCTTATAGAAAATCTCAAACATATACAAAAGTTTGTGAAATGCATAATTAGTCCCACAACTTCAACAATCATTAACTCCTATGTCTTTTCTCGCCTATTTCTCTATTCATTTTGCTCATAGCTCCTTCCCAGTTATTTTGAAGCAAATTCCAGATGTCCTTTCATCTGTAAATGCTTCAATATGCATCTAATCAAGATAGAGAATTCTAACCTAATCATAATGCTATTAGACACTTTAAAAAAGAAAATGGTGTTTCTCTAACATTGTCAAGCCTCTAGGCACTGTATCAATTTCTTAATTGGTTTATAATTATATTTTTAAGTTTGTTTATTTGATTTGGGTCGCAAATAAAATTTGTGTATTGCCATTGGTTGATTATCTCCTAAGTCTCCTAAGTCTCCTAATTTGTAAGATTACTCTCCATGTCTTTTTTTCTGGCAACATTTTGTGAGAGTCGTCCAACTTCTATAATGCTTCCCAGTTTGGAGTTAGTCAATTGCATCCTCTCAGGACATTCAACACATTCTTCTGTCCATTGTTTTTCCTGTATTGGTAGTTATGTTTAGAAACTTGGTGAGATTCAGTTTCACTTTTTTTCCTACAAAAATATGTTATTGGTTGGTTTTGTGAATTATTTTTAACAGGCACATCATATCTGCTTATCTTTTTTTCTGTTAGCAACTATTGACAAGAATAGCCTCTATCCATTTATTTTATAGGTGGTGATATCTCCATTCTATCAGTAGTCCATAAGTCATTAGCTAGAATACAGCTTGAATGAGAACCTACTCCTCCAAGTACAGCTCATAAAGCAAAGGCAGGATAAATGATTAATTCTTTCCCTGTAACTGCATTTCCCCATAAGTTCCCCAGTCAGCCTGTCCCCAAGCACCATCCAGAGATGATCGATGAGGTTGTGTGTCTTCAGTGTCATTGTGAACTGAGGCATGCTACCATATTCCCTGTGTTTCAATCCATTGCAATCACTATCCTTATTAAAGCTCCATTTGTCACATCTTTGACACGTGGGAGCCTGTTCACATAACCCCCATCATCTCTGGGGGTCTTCTTATTTTCTGGTGTGAAAAGATGGTCCAGGCTTGTACGTTTCCTGCCCTAAAATTCGGCCATTTCTGCAAAGAGCGTGAGGTCATTTTTGTAGGAATTGATATTTTGAAACCAGTCTGGACACTGGGAGTGCCCACTGCTACTAGATTTTCATTATTTCTAGGCTTTTATATTAGTGGGCCAAGGTAGGAAATATGTACATACCATGAGTTCATAGTAATACTTATTGACTTTTGGCTTAGACCCATCAATTTTATAGCTGCATCTCCTTTTTCTCTTCCCAGAAATATCAGTTCTCAGTGACACCAGTACAATTACCCATTTGCTTTATCCTGCAATTCACAAGCAATAGTCTAAGAGCAATGATACAGACACTGCCACCTACAATATGATTGTTATAAATGGTTTTAAGATTCTTTTTGACTTCTTTTTATCCTAGAATATTTCCCTCTACAAATGTGTCATCAAATTATTGTGTTAAATGTGTTTGGTATATCTCTTCTCAGGGTGGTTATATGCATAGATTCATTTGCTTGTCTGTCTGTTTGTTTTTACAGAGTTTTTTTAAACAACTATTTAGTTTTATAATTTATAATTATATAATTTATAATATAATTTTATAATTCCACAATTCAATAGCCAAGCTTATAAAACAAGATACAATTTTAAAACTTTAAATTTGTCCCTATTTCTCCACCCTATTTCCTCCCTTCCTCATCTCTTTGGTAATGAGTTTTTATGTTTGACCTTTTATTCTTCAATTTCCCAATAAATAAAGAAAAATATATACATGTGGACAGAGAGGTAGATGCCCCCTTTTTATATATTTTTTAATTCTTTATTTAAATTCAATTTAGTTAACATATAGTGTATTATTAGTTTCAGGGGTAGAATTTAGCGATTCGTCAGTTGCATACAACACCCAGTGCTCATTACATCACATGCCCTCCTTAATGCCCATCACCCAGTTACCCCATCCCCCCACCCACCTCCAGCAACCCTCAGCTTGTTTCCTAGAGTTTAGCATCTCTTACAGTTTGCCTCCCTCTCTATTTTCATCTTATTTTATTTTTCCTTCCCTTCCCATACGTTCATCTGTTTTGTTTCTTAAATTCCACATATGAGTGAAATCATAAGGTATTTGTCTTTCCCTGATTGACTTATTTTGCTTAGCGTAATACCCTCTAGTTCCATCCATGCTCCTCTTTTAGATGCTCCCTTTTTAGATCAAAGGTGGCATACTCTACACACTTTTCTCTACCTTGGAGACTAGTCCATCAAAGTATAGAAAAACAGTTTTCCCCTTTTTTTTTATAGTTTATTGAACCAACAAAATGAGCACCCGGGTTGTTTCCAGCTTTTGTTATTACAAATTCTGCTGAGGGAGTTATCTTATGCCTCTGTCTTTCCATATTTTTACCATCCACTGAGACTTTCACCTAAGACAAAGGAAAGGAACTAGCTGAATGTTTTAAGCCCTTGAATTCAGGACATTTAATCATGTGTTTGGCCATGGAGCATATTGTCCATTTTGACAGTTAAAGACTTGGAAATAGGGATGCCCGGGTGGCTCAGTCGGTTAAGAGTCTGCCTTAGGCTCAGGTCATGATCCCAGGGTCCTGGGATCGAATCCCACATCAGGCTCCTTGCTCAGCGGGGAGCCTGCTTCTCCCTCTGCCTGCCACTCCCCCTGCTTGTGCTCGCTCGCTCCCTCTCTGACGAATAAATGAATAAAATCTTAAAAAAAGAACAGACTTGGAAATAATGGCGTCCCCAAAGCTGTCGTAAATATGGTTTAGGAGATTCTTTAGAAAGGAAGCTGTCTGCTCTCCAGTGCAGGGAAACTAAGACAAAGGGGAACTAATAATGTGCATTGGGTACCTACTGTGAGCCACGTGCCTTCTCTGTAACTTTCTAAGTAATTCTTCCAGTCCCACGTGCTCATTATTAGTGTCCATCCCAGTGGTAGAGATGAGGGATCTGTGATGAAGTCATGAGTCCAGGTTACAGCGTTTGAATGTGGGACTGGGACTCTAAAGCACATTTGTGTCATAACTTAAAATCCACAATCCTTCAATTCATTTCTTCTTGCCTAGTGATAAAGAGCTCAGACTCTGAAGTTGGACTCTGGAGTTACCTCCAGTCCTGGCTTCCCCCCTCTCACAAGTGTATGACTTTGGTCAAGTCACTCAGCCCTGTTCGCTTTGACTTGCTCATCTGCAAAATAAGGGTTGATAATGATAGCTCCCTATCAGGGTTGTTGTGTGAGAAGGGAGTGAATGGATGTATATTGGTTAGAATAATAGCTGATACATAGCAAGCACCATCTAAGTGTTAGCTGGCTTTATCATCGGAATTTATTTGTGGAGTCAACAAATATTGACGGAGCGTCTCCCCTGCACTGGGCACAGTGCTCCAGGGTAAAGATATCGTTGAGCAGGTGAAGGGACTCCTGACCTCACAGTACCAACAATCTAGTAGACGACACAGTCATCCCCAGATAATCACGCAATCACAAAATCGTAGGTGCCTTAATGGTAGGAAGGGAAGGTACATAGCCCCATGGAGTCTAATCGCCGTCCCATCTCTGGGCATCCGCATGCTCAGCTCAGGCTCTGTTTTGTTTGCGAAGGGTTCCAGAGAAGGCTCCCCCACTGCGTACCTGAGCCCGTACCCCGAGATCTCACCTGTTCCTTCTCTCTCTCTCTCTCATGCACGGCAGCTGGAGTACACAGCCCGCCTTGACTTCCTTTGGCGAGTACAAGCCAAAGAGGAGATCAATGAGATGAAGGAGCTGAGGGAACACAACGAGAACATGCTCCGGAACATTCTACCCAGCCACGTGGCCCGCCACTTCCTGGAGAAAGACCGAGACAATGAGGTGAGCCCAGGCTCGTCTGGCTGTGAGGAGGGGTGGTGGTGGTAGGGGTGTAGTTGGGCACACTGGCCTGGAGCTCTGGGAGAATCCCCCTGCCCTCACATGAGCCCCCGAGAATAGAGACCATGCTACCCCAGAGTGCCAGTCCACCCAGACTGCCTGGCTCCACCAGGTCTACACAGGGCCTTCCCAACCCCAGGTACCACATCTGTAAGATGGACTTCATGTGAGCTCCATCCCGAGACTAGATTGAAATTTGAGTTTTATATACATCTGTGCACATGTTTCTGTGTATCCATAGAGTGGGATCTCCAGTGTCTCTCCCTGTGTGTGTAAGATGTTACTGTTAATGTTACTTGCTGATATGCTGAAGACATTTGAGTTTGTGACCCTTGCCTGAGGGTAGAACTAGGAGAGACCCCCCGCCCAGGTCCGTTTCCCACCCAAGCCACCACAGCAAGATCAGTGGAAGAGAAGTAAAGGCAATGAATAAGCTGCTGCTTGAATAATCTTGATGCATCAAGACCCTGGAGGTCTCCCAGATGCACATCCAAGCACTGCCCACCCTCCTCGACAGACGGAGTTCTCTGGAATCAGCTTCAGGCCTGCTTTTCTCAAGGCCCCCTGAGGTCGGGGGCTTTGTTGCAAGAGCTTCTTGACAAAAGCCAAGAAAGCAGAGAGACTTGTGCATCCGCCATGACCACCAGAAGGAGCAGGTGAAACACTGGAGCCCTCAGAGGAAGAACTGGAAGAGAAATGAAAAGAAAGCTGCTTTTCAGTTGAAACAGCAAAACAATGAGGTATCTGGGACCAGGGGGCAAGAGCAAGAATTTACTGGCTTTATCCTGAAAGGAAGGAAAGCCCCCAGAGATGCTGTCATCAGCTGTGGTCCAGGCCAAACCTCCAATGAGCAAAATAAATGACAGATTCGGCCTTAATCATAGAAGACATGTTCAATCCAATGTCTTGTCATGCTTCTTTGAGGTGTTAAATATTTAAATAGTTCGCAGTTGACCAGGCTTAACCACAAAGTTTTGACATGGCCTAGAGAATGTTCACTCTATAAATAAGCATTTACAGAACACCTGCTGTGTTCTGGGCACTGGGCACTATCTCAGATACTGAGATAGGCAATTGATGTAAATGATCTTCGGTTCTAGTGACAGTCTTAAGAGGAGAGTTCATCACCCCACGCTATTGACGAGGACTCAGGGGCTCAGAGAGGGCCATGACATGCCTCCCTGTATGGAAGCAAAGCTGTGAGACAAATCCAGCCCCGCAGATTTCTTCCCTCTGTGCTGCACTGCCCCCACCGTGCCTCTGGGGGTTTGGCAAGACTAGCGTGTGTGTGTATGTGTGTGTGTGTGTGTATGTGTGTGTGTGTGTCAGAGTAACATGAGAAGGGATGACAGAGGAAGAGGCAGGAATGTTGTAACCTGTGGGAACTCCCAATAACCTGTTTTGTTATTGTGAGAGGCATTCTTAGCTTCTCTTCTTGCTACAAATCTGAACTATGATACGAACGTCTAAAAGGTTGAGGTCTAGACATTTTGAGTTTGGGGCCCAGCCTCCACGAGGCCACAACACTGCTCACAGATAAGAATGATTATCCCCGTTTCATAGAAGAAGAAAGTGAGGCTCAGAGAAGTAAGAACACAAAGCTAGTGAGTAATGAGCTTGAATTCACACCCAGGTCTGTGCAACTTCAAAGCTAAATCTTGTGTTTTGTCCCATGTTGCTGTTAGGGCCTGAGTGGGAGAGAAGGGACAGCAGTGACAAGCAATGACTCAAACCATCTAAACACAGGGTGGTGGACAGTTTTGCCCCCTGGACATCCTGTCCGGTTGGTTCTGGCTGTGTCACCCCACATATGTTCTGGAAACTTCTGCTATTCCCTGGACTTTTGACTTAGATTAGTGCTCACCACCCCAGGGCAGGTACTTTCTCACAGATGAGGCCCCCTGAGCTGGGTCATCAGTGTCGGCAAGCTATGGCTGAGTCCCGGGAAGCCTACTTGCTCCTTGTAGCTTTTTTAAGACCTGCAGAAAGGACACTAGTAAGGGCAGGTGTCCCGGGTGCTGCAAAGTGCATACAGCACAAATTCCGTCTCTGCGCCTTGCCAGCTGTGTGACCTAGGGCAGCTTACCCAACCTCTCCGAACCCATTTTTTTCCATCAGATTCATGAGGAAATAATTCCAATCTTGCTGACTTTAGCGTGAGAACTCAACTTAGTAAGAACATACGAAGTGCCCAGCGAAGCGTGGTACCAGGTGGGTTTGGTATAGAAAAGCTGTGTGGTATTCTCAAAAGCTTGATGCCCTAGATTCAATCCTGGCTTCTCTTCTCACTACCTCTGGAACTGAGCAAGGGATGAATCCCCCTGGACCTCACTTTCCTCACCTACAAGGTAACAGTTCTTTGCAACTTGCTCCAGTTGCTACAATGTTTCCATGAATAATTATGCATAAAACATCTAAATGGTGCTTGGCCCATTTTAGGAACACACTGGGTTGTTGCTATTGTTTTTGATAAGGGTGAGCCATCATTATATTTTCGGTTCCTTTGCAATCCCAGCCCCCCACCCACCGACTCATTCACTCATTCACTCAGCAAGGATTTATTGAGGGAAACCATGTACCAGGTGTCATTCTAGATCCTGGGGGTCAAGCAGTGAACAAAGAAGAAGAAGAGTCCTTGCCGATATGGACCACGCGTTTTCATGAGCAGATAGACATGAACGTGAATAAATACACAGGATAGTGCCCAGTAGTGATCAGTCCTCCTCGGACAGAAGAAGCTGAGTAAGAAAACAGAGTAGGTGAAGGGGGTGGGGTTGACACCGGAGGGTCTCTCCAAGGTGGGGGTGTTCACACAAACCTGAGGACGCTAATAAAGTCAACCGGCCCCAGACATTGTTTCTCCCCTGCAGAGAGGTGGCTTAACTCAGTAGAAGAAACACAGGACCTGGAATCAGGCAGGCCTAGGTGCCCTGGGCCAAGAGCTGGCTAAGTCTTCATCCTGATACCTGGGCGGAGCCGGGAGTGTGCATATGCTAAAAACCCTCTAAGAAGCCCAGACCCCGAGGACAATAGAACAGTAATAGCTTTACTATATTCATCAATCCCTCCCCAGTTTACAGTGCTCTTGTGTTCTTTGAGCCCAAAATAGCAAGAAACAGATGGCATACTCAAAGCAGTGGACTGGGGAGAGTTGAACAATGGGGCTGTCTTTAAAGGTGTAGGCAGGTGGCTGGCACTTTTCCATACCCGCCCCCCAAACCCTTCACCTCCTTTGTGTGCAGCACAAATTCCATCTCTGTTATTAACTAGCTGTGTGACCTAGGGCAGCTTACCCAACCTCTCTGAGTACATCTCTTCATTTGATTTATAGGAAATAATACAGACCTTCCTGAGTCGATGTAGGAATTAAATTGGGTGAGAACACATGAAGTGCCCAACACAGCCCAGTGCAAGGTGGGTTCGGTACAGATAGGCCACCCGGTGCACCTGAAAGCCCACTGCCCTGGGTTTGGTTCCTACGGCCACTTTCTTCACCAGATAGCATCTGACAGAGAGGACTGAGCCTCCTCCCACCCCAGTCCCACCCCTCCAACCCCTAATAGGATGTAGCAGAGTCAAGATCTGAACTCAGGTCATAGGTCTTGAAGTTTATGCACTGAGAAACCCCCACCAAAGGTCCAATCAACCATCCGTTCAGAAGGACTTATGGATCCAGTTTCCAGTCCCAGTGACATTTATTCCTAGGCATTATCCTGACTATTATTGTGGTTACTGGGGTGATGGTTGCAGTCATGGTGTTTGCCTATTAGCATTGGTAGCAGCCCCAGCAGCATGGGCTCTGGAGTCAGACTGCCTGGGCGGGCATGAAGTCCAGCTCTGTCTCTCAACAACTGCGGGTCTTGGGTGAATTATTTAATGGCTACGTGCCTCAGTTTCCCCACAAGTACACCAGGATCTTAACTGTATCTAGCTCCTGGGTTGTGAACATTCCACACGGTGATGTATGTGCAGCCTTCTGTGTCAAGCTTGTCATGCAGGAAGCGCTCCATGGACGTAGCTGACATTATTAGCATTGTTTGTGTTGTATAAGCAATCGGACCATTCCAGTTGTTGGCAGAGGCTGAGAAGTAAAACTAAGAACTGAGAAGTAAAACTAAGGCTGGGAGGAGCTAGGATTTGTGAGAACACTCAAGCAGATAAAGGATTGATGAGAAACCCCTGGGGACCCGCCTTTATATCACAGCAGCATTTATATATCACCAGGCAGAAGTGGGAGGCAAGCTGGCCCACTGGGTCATTATGGACTGGGTTTCAGAGGGCTCTGATAGGGTTTTCTCTTTGTTTTAAAACAGAAAATAGAAATAATGGGTGTTGTGGGCTGAATTGTGTCTCCCACAATTCATATAAGTCCTAACTCCCAGTACCTCTGGATACAACTGTATTTAGAGATAGGATTTTTAAAGAGGTGATTAAGTTCCAATGAGGCCATTAGGGCAGGTACCTAATCCACTCTGACTGTGTCCTTATAAGGGGAGATTAGGACATACACACACCCAGAGGGGAGACCATGTGAGGACACGGGGAGAAGACTGCATCTCCAAGTCCAGGAGAGAGCCCTGGGGGCGGGGGGGGGGGGGAACAGCCCTGCTGACCCTTGATCTTAGACTTTGTAGCATCCAGAACAGTGAATCAATTTCTACGTTTAAGCCACCCGGTCTGTGGCACTTTGTGATGGCAGCCTGAACAAACTAATATAATATGTAATAAACAGATTTTTTTTCCTCCAAATCACAGCCAGTTGGAGGAGTCGGATAAAACAGAGAATCAGGCTCTTTCCGGGGTATCACTCCATTGCTCAAGGCCAAGGTGAATGGCCACCCCTTGAAAGCCACGTGCCGTGGCTCTGCTCCTTGGCCACGATCTGTGCTCCCCACACCCTGCCCAACCCAACCCAGGTCAGCCAGTCACCACCAGCCTGTGCTTTTTTGGACGAGGTCTAGTGAAAGTACTCACTCAGATTCATCCACGCTTGAAGCTCAAGACTCATTGATCTTGAATCAGGGTCACCATCTTTCTCAGACCGAGGGCACGAAAGCCAGAGGAGACAAGCCCAAGTGTGCAGCGTGGGGAGGGCCCTGGAGGTCCTCCAACCCTGGCTCGTCCACTGCTAGTGGTGTGGTCCAGAACAACAGCTTAACTCCTCTCTCTCTCTCTCATTTTCCTTATCTGTAAAGTGGCAGTAAGAATCAGTGCCTGTTTCACAGGATCATTGCAAGGATTAAATCATTGAATTCCTATGAAAGCGCTTGGTAAGCTTTGATGTTTCCTGCAAAGACCAGGGAGTAATTAATTCCAACAGGTTAGAGCATTACCTTGTACCAGATGCTATAGACAGCATGCATGATAGTGCAGGCATCCAAAAAAATATGAACTGGATGGTTAGAATGCACTAAGATGAATGCATGGGGTCTTTGCCTCATGGAATTCCATGATAAAGGAAGAGACAGACAGTAGGTGATGATGCAGGCAACTCGGGCGCTGCCACCACACTGCGCTCAGCCTCCTGGCCCCAGCTACGGGTCCAGGAAGGTTCACAGCAGATATGGTATCTACGTGGCTAGTGAAGGCAGAAAACAAGCATTAGCCTGGTTAAGGAGGCTAACTTCAAGAAGGAAGGACATGTCCCGTCAAGGGACAGACAGTAGGAATCAAAGCATTCAAGTGTGAGAAGTGTGTGTGTGTGTGTGTGTGTGTGTGTGTGTGTTTGGCTCTTCCAGAAGCCGACCTTGAGAAAGGATTTGGTTGAACGTCATTCGCTTGGAGGTGGTTCCGGGAAGCCAAGGCAGGCAGGCAGGAGAGTGGGAAGGGAGGGAAGGGCTAAATGAGGCATTATCAGACTAGTTACCTCTGTGGGGCACTGGAGCTCCATCCCACTGGGAATTCGGGGATATGTCGATAGCATACCTCACAGCAACCTAGCCCAAGGAGTGAAGGAGCTGAGGACTCTAAGGCAATTGCCATCAGTCACTGGTTGAGAGCAGCTCCCCAGGGACATTAATTTCCTGGAGCAGTGAGCCCGCTTCTCACGGGGCAGAGTGCCCTCTAGTGGTCAGAGAAAAGCTCCATGCAAAGCAAGGCAAGGACCCACAGCTGGACTTCTGGGAGAGAAGCAGTCAGTCAGGACATCTGCAGCATCTGCTACCGTCCTTACACAGGAGTACAATGCTTCGCTGTTTCTGGAACATGAGGTCTGATGCAGGGAATCGCAAGCAATGAGGCTGAAGAGAAGGGTGGAGGCAAGGGCATGCATATATGAATATATGTCATGCTGCTGTGTTTGAGCTTTATCCTGCGGGCAGTTGTGGGCCACTGCAGGTTTGAAGAATGGGAGAGGCATGGTCAATATTCTGTCTTTAAAAGATCACTGCGGACACCATGGGGAACATGCCTCGGGATGGGACAAAACAAGTCAGGGAAGCCAGTGTGGGGAGGAAAGTGGGTAGCCCTGATAAATAGCAATGGCAGAAGGGGCCGAAAAAAAATACTTGAGACAAAAAGAAAGCCAGCAGAACTTGGCAATTTACTGAATCCAAACATGATGGGGAAGAAGGCTGACGTCAAGGCATCTCTGAGCATCTCTAACCTTGATGACTCAGCGACACTGTGCCACCCACTGAGAGCAGGTTTAGGTGGAGAGAAGGTGCATTTGGGTGTGGCATATATAGCTTGAAGAGTATGAGGACAACCCAGCTTGGGACCCAGCAGCTGAGAGCCTGAGAACAGGAGCCGACTCGAAGACAGGAGTTCAGAAGATGTCCCACCTGTATGTTGGTGAAAGGTGGAGAGTAAACGAGACGGCCCAGGTAAGTGTGTGAACTTTGGACCTGGCCGTGGGTCAAGGACAGAACCACAGCCATCACCAACATTTCAGATGGAAGGTAAGCCCCAAAAAGGCATCTCTGAAGGAGCCAGGCATAAGGAACGCAAATGCGGCATCACTGAAACAAGGAAAGTCAAGAGACTCGTGGTCTTGGGAGGGATGACCCCACCGACCTGCATAGTGTCCCGGAAGACATGAACCGATACCCATGCCACGTAGTGATTTTTTCTTTCCACTTTGGCCGGCTGTCTGACCTGCGCCAGAGTCACTTCATCACAGCCTGACATGTGAATGAACACTGCCAGGGTAGGGACAGGCCATGGAGGGAACTCATTTGGGAAGTTTGGCGCAAAGAGGAAGAGAGATGGGTGAATGGTCACAAGTGTGTTCAGGTTCCAGGGGGTGTCATACTACTGAAGAAGTTAGAAGCAGGAGTTGTCAAGACATCTGGTAGAAACGTTGACCTTCAGCAGAAGGAAAATGCAGTCTGCAGTTGAAACAAAAGGGATAAAAATAAATATGAACATAGGAACAAGTATGAGTATTGGAACAGTGCTGGGTCACTGCCAAGAGGCTCAGTTTTTGCCACAGACTTAAGAGATGAGATCAGTTCTTGCGAGGAATCGAGTGGGGGGTGAAGTTAGGGACAGTGGTGAAGGTTTGGACTCGCTGCTAGGAGGACAGAAAAGGAAGGTGACCAAGGTCAAAGGGTGTGCAGTCAGAACTCGAGGCCCAGCCGAGGCTGAGGACCATGAATTGTCAATGGCCCCCAGTGCACATGGCTACCGTGTTGACATGACAGTGTCAGAGCCCCGTTCTCTGTGCTCTCCGTGGGCACCTGTGAATGGGTGTAGGTGCACGTGCTCACGGGGCAGCATCACTGCAGAACCTCACCTCTGATGACCATTTGTGGCTCCCTCTGTCTCCCCATGCAGGAGCTGTACTCTCAATCCTATGATGCCGTCGGAGTGATGTTCGCCTCCATCCCGGGGTTTGCAGACTTTTACTCGCAGACTGAAATGAATAACCAAGGAGTGGAATGCCTGCGCCTGCTGAATGAGATCATTGCTGACTTCGATGAGGTAAATCAAAGCCTCAGAAACCTACAGTCTCCAGTGGGCATCCCTGTTGTCCTAGCATCACGTTCGCTGTGGCAGTAGCCATGGTTGGTATTCACAGAACCCCAGGCTGCAGTATGAACACAAACATGTATTAGCTAATTTAAGTACCACATGAGATAAACACCGTTGTTTTTCCATCTGGGAGATCGACATCAGAAGCGTCAGTGAGGCCGGGTAGTCTAACCCAATGGCAAACAACCATCATATGGCAAAACCAGGGCTTGATTGGAGGCCGCTGCTCTGCAGGCACTGGCATCACAGAGACTGGGCACTGATGGGGACATTTCTCCATCTGCTCAACGTGCCAGAGATAAAACCATGAATTCGCATTTGGTCGAAGACCTAAACACAAGTATACACGTGCTCCAGATACTGCTTTCTCCTTTTAGGCTCCGTGAGTGTAAAGAACACATGACATGGGGGGATATACTCATACGGCACTGTATTTACATTAACAGATTTGGCAGGAAAGATCCTCCCCCACCCCAATCTTCTAGCTTCAAGTAAGGCACCATTGTCCATCCATTTGCCCAGGCCTGAGAAGGGAAGCGATTCATCAAGAAAATGTTAGGGAAGAGGCCATGTAAAGATGGGGGTTCAGCTGAGGTCTAGCCTCCTAGCCTGATCCCTGGGGAGCTCAGGAGTTTAAGTGGTACCACAGAGTTGTTTCAAGCTGAGGGAAGGGGGCCAAACTTTTGTACACCATGTTGGTCAGCCATTGACTGTGGGTTGCCCCTTGAGGGGGATGGTTGCCTCACTTCCCAAGCATTTCCAGCATAGGGGCTCCCAGTGGCCCAAGGCAGTTCTCCAGAAAAGGGTACAGCAGTGCATTGTCAGCAGCCAGACCTCATGGCATTCTTGAGAATGGCCTCATAAAGGAGATGAGCGTGGGGCACCAAGAGCATTTGCAACACCACTCAGTGTCCTCTCTCTCGATCCCCAGGTTCCATTTGGCTACCGGGTCCTGTGGGTTCCTTCTTGATGACTCTTTGGTCTGCCCCTTCCTCAGCATCTTCTTGCACTTGGCCATCTTACTTCTCCCCTGGATGGCTGCGGCATTCCCTAGCTGCCCCTTCCGGTACCTCACCTCAGCCATCACCAAAAGCACAACTATCTTTTCACAACCCCTTGAAACCGAAAGGCCATCAGTGGCTCCCAACTCCTTGTAAGGTCACCTGAGGCTTTGCACTTGCTGTCCTGTACCCTCTCTGGCCTTACCTCCCACTGCGTGCCACCCGGCCCCCCACCCACCGTCCAGCGGCTTACAAGCCTTTACGCCCACCAGGCTATTCCACATTCTGCTCTTTTTGCCCAAAATTATACCATCCTCACTATACCCTGTTCTGTCTCCCTCAACTGCATGGCCAACAGAAAACCTAATACTAAACAAGCCATTCAAACATCATCTCCATGGAACACTACATCAAAAACTAATGATGTACCCTATGGTGACTAACATAACATAATAATAATAATAATAATAATAATAATAATAATAAAGGAAACTATGCAGAAAAAAAAATAAACATCATCTCTACTTTTGACACCTCTTCTAATCCCCCTTCTATCTAGGTAAATGTCATCACTCCTATTTTGATGAAAAACTTATACTCTGAAACCTTTCATCACAGAACCTAAAACCCTTCAGTGTACAGATCCACCTCCCCCACTAGCCATGAAGTTCTGGGGCAGAAACCCATCTTATTAATAGAGGTGTTTACCACGTGTTGCCACAACTGCAAAATAATTTCAATATATAACATTCAGTTGGTACTTATCCCTCAGTAAAACGCACAGAGTAGGAATTATTAGCCTTCATTTTATAAATAAGCAACACTGAGGCTCTGGGGCACCAAAAGAGCCCAGGCTTTGCCACCACTAAGTAGCACTGCCACCATTTGAACCCGGGTCCACCATCCTGTTTTGGTTTTTAACCATTAACTGACGTTTATGGTTCCAGTTTTGTAGTCAAAAAGACAACAGTGGTCATTTTAGTCGTTACAGGGATGGAGGTGGGGATCGAGGTAAGTAAGACACAGTCACTTCTTGTTTCCATGGCTTCACAGCCTAGTGAGGGGCAAGATAACTGAATCACTTCCACAGGAGATGTCAGGGCTAAGTGTACTCATACAGAGGGCCTTGCACTGTGGAGACTGGAGGGTGACTCCATGATAATAGTACCTTTATTCCAGCTCTTTGTGGCAGGCCATACTCTCATAAAGGTAGAAATTATACTCTTAGGTATCTTGGTCATTTTTTAAGATTTTATTTGTTTACTTCAGAGAGAGAGCACAAGCAGGGCAAGGGCAGAGGGAGAAACAGACTCCTCGCTGAGAAGGGAGTCTGATGAGGGCTCTATCCCAGGACTCTGGGTTAGGGTTAGGGCTGAAGGCAGACGCCTAACCGACTGAGCCACCCAGGAGCCCCAACTCTTACGTATCTTGTTAAGTCCTCAGGAACTAGCGCTGTGCCTAGAACATAGGAGATGTTCATAACAGGTGCTTACTAAGTATTTGCTAAAGGGATCAATCAATTAATTAATTAATGGGGGACAAAAACAAGCTGGAAAATAGCAAGGTGAAGATAAACTAGTGTAATCCAAAACATATCTTTAAATTAAAAAAAATTAAAATAACTGTATTTAAAAAAAAAAACAAAAAACAAACCCTGACTGAAGGTTGAGCCATCAGGCTGTTTTATTTTAAACTCTATAGTCCCCCATCCCCCAAAAGTACTCACAAGCATGTATTTAAATTGTAATAAATCAATATGAAGTAAATTTGCATCTCCATGCCCCAATTTGTAGACACCTGGTATCTTACAAAAACAAGACAGCGCCCCTCTTGGTAGAGGTGGGTTTTTGCAGAGGAAAGTTGGATTGGCTAGGAGAGGGGGAGATTGATTGGTCCAGGAGCTGGGTTTTAGACCAGGAGGAGGAGAGGAGGAGGAACTGGAGGAAAATGAGAGAAGAGAGGAGGGCAGAGATCAGAGGGAGAATCAAAAAGAAGACGTCGGAGAGGATGTGGAGAAAGGGGAACCCTCTTACACTGCTAGTGGGAATGCAAACTGGTGCAGCCGCTCTGGAAGACAATATGGAGGTTCTTCAAAAAGTTAAAAATAGAACTACCCTGTGACACAACAATTGCACTACTAGGTATTTATCCAAAGGATACAAACATAGTGATTCGAAGGGGCACCTGCACCCCAGTGTTTATAGCAACAATGTCCACAATAGCCAAACTATGGAAAGAGCCAAGATGTCCATCAACTACATCAAAAACTAATGATGTATTGTATGGTGACTAACATAACATAATAAAATAAAATTTTAAAAAAACAGATGAATGGATAAAGAAGATGTGGTATATATATGCAATGGGATATTACTCAGCCATCAAAAAGAATGGAATCTTACCATTTGCAATGATGTGAATAGAACTAGAGGGTATTTTTTTTAAAGATTTTATTTATGTATTCATGAGAGACAGAGAGAGAGAGAGAGAGGCAGAGGGAGAAGCAGGCTCCCAAGGAGCAGGGAGCACAATGCGGGACTCAATCCCAGGACTCTGGGACCACGACCTGAGCCGAAGGCAGACGCTTAACCATCTGAGCCATCCAGGCACCCAGAACTAGAGGGTATTATGCTAAGTGAAATAAGTCAGAGAAAGACAAATACCATGTGATTTCACTCATATGTGGAATTTAAGAAACAACATAGATGAACATAGGGGAAGGAAAGGAAAAATAAAATAAGACAAAATCAGAGAGGGAGACAAACCATAGAGACTCAACCCTAGGGAACAAACTGAGGGTTGCTGGAGATAGGGTAACTGGGTGATGAGTATTAAGGAGGGCACGTGATGGAATGAGCCCTGGGTGTTATAAGCAACTGACGAATCCCTGAACTCTACCCCTGAAACTAATAATACAGTATATGTTAATTAAATTAAATTTTAAATTAAATTTTTTTAAAAAAGGAAAGAAGGGGAAGAAAGGGGAAGAAGTAGAAGAGAAGGGGCAGGAAGAGGGAAGAGCATGCAGTCAGCAGGAACATTCCATGGCTTGCCCACCCCGAGCACTGTCAGCTTTCCCCATGTGGGTCCTTGGGACACCCAGACGTGCCTTATTCCTCTGTGTCAAGAGAGACCCTCCATGTTCTGCCCTGGCTAAGCTCCAGCCAGATGCTTCGTGCTGACTTTAGTAACAATGCTGCTCTTCTTGCTGATAAAAGTACCACGGGAACCTGGGAGCGTGCGACATTCATTCTTGGCTCAGAGGAAAGCAGGACATTGCATGGAGCACATGCTCCGAGACTGGGTTTGCAATAACCCAATGACGGGGCTCCTCTCCCCACAGCCCCTGCTTTGTTGAAGGCCAAAGGGTGCTCCCACATCTCGGCACTCCGTGCGGACAAGCGAAATAATAAAGGGGCTGATTAAGACCCGCATTATGCCCCCAGATGCTTTTAGCTATATGGCCGATACATTTGCTGCGTGGACATTCGATGAAATAATGAAGCCTCTTGCTGCCTTCTGATTGACTTCTGAGGAGGAGGCAGTTTTTCCTGGGCCTGAAGTTGGCCCTTGGCCAAGTCGTTCCAAGAGAAGAGAGGAAGGAAGAGTGCCCCCTCCCTGCAGGAAGCTGGGTAAAGGCAGTTGTAAGGAGGCAGAGAGAAGGAGATGGGCAACCGAAGACATTCCAAGATCCCTGAGCTAATATTTTAACAGCTGCAGGGCTGCTAAGAGACCAAACAAACCTGCTTAGTGGTGTATGAAGGCAAATGTCAGACATGATCCGAGGCTGAGGATGTGCAGGATGCACCAACCACTTCCTTTCCTGGGTGCAGTTGGTGGAATCTTCACCAGGGCAGAACAGTGGCTTCAAGAAAAAAAAATAATAAACAAAGGATGCCTCAGCTGTGAATCAGGCTACACATACACACACACACCCCAAAGCAAATCACAAAAGCACCTGCCAGTTTTCCTTGTTTCCCAGAAGAATTTCTCTCCAGCTAGAATTTTTCGTGTTTTCTTAGCTCCAGAATAATTTTGAGAGGATGCCTGTAGCAAGACATGTGTAGAAAATTCATCTCGTCTTCTTGGTCTGACCCACCTGTTGCATGAGCCCCTGAGCATATTGTAGTCTTAAAGGGAGACAGAGAGTTGGAGAACCAGAAGTTTTATCTAAATACCTGCCAACATAGGGGAATAAGAGGCTATAACTTAGCCCTGGGAGCCAGGGAGGTTTGTGTTTTGAACCTACATCCTCCATTCAGGGCTGGCTTCATGGATGTGTGGCCTGTGTGGGGCTGGTAGTGAGACACAGTCAGAATCTGGGTATCTTTGAAGGTGAGCTAAGGATTTCCTGAAAGGTTGGATGTAGATTATGGTGTTTTTATCCAGAACAACTGGAAAAGTGGAGACACCGTTAATCAAGATAGCAGGTGGGTAGAGGACCAAGGGTGTAGTTTTGAGAATGGCAGGCGAGAGATGCCTCTGAGGCCCGTAACGGGGATGTCACTGAGCAATTTTGTGCAGAAAGAGTCTGATGGTCAAGGGAAAACACATACATTTAGGAATCTTCAGCAAAGAGATTGTGTTGAAAGCCATGAGCCATCATGAGATTGCAAGGGAGTAAGCTATTTTTTTTAAAGATTTTTTAAATTTATGTAGTGGGGGGAGGAGCAGAGGGAGAGGGAGAGAAGGAATCTCAAGCAGACTCCCCACTGAGCATGGAGCAAGACACAGGGCTCGATCCATGACTCTGAGATCACAACCTGAGCCGAAATCAGGAGTTAGCCATTTAACTGACTGAGCGACCCAGGCGCCCCAGGGAGTGAGTTAAAATAGAAAAGAGAAGAGGTCGGAGGCCTGAGCCTTTTGGCCACCGACACCGTGAGTTAAGGAAGATAAGAAGGAACTAGCAAAGGGGACTGAGGAATTGCCAGTGACATGGAAGTAAAGCCATGAGTGGGCAGAAACCACGTGCGTGGGAAAGGTATCACAATCAACTGGTCAGATCCTGCTGATGGGCCAAGCAGGGTGAGCCCAGTGGTCATGCAACGGGAGCGGTCGTCACAGATCTGGACAAGAGTAATGTCAGTGTTAAGGGGGGACTCGGGATGCCAGGTCTGTAGTGGATTTAGAAAAGCACAGGGAAGAATTTAGAGGCAATGAGGAGAGACAACAATTTGAGGATTTTTATAGCAAAAGAAACGTGGTGTCCACAAGGACTTTTCTTAAGATGAGAAAAATAACCACAGCCCTCTTCTTACTTCTCTGAACCTACCATGCATTCTCCCCAACCTCCGGCCCTCATTCGTGTTGTACCCTCTGTCCGGACGCTCCCCCCAACCCTGTCCATGCCGCCAGCTTCCCAGCACACAAAGCCATGCACCCGCCGCTGAAAGACCTTTCCTTCCTTGCTCTTAAAAGTGAAGCTAGAAATCACTTGCTCAGGGAAGTCTCCAGATGTTACCAAAATGCTCCATTCTCCTCATTCCTACACCCTGTATGTTTCCATCATACACTTTACTAGAATTGAACTAGGGCATGTTTTGTGTGATTATTTCTTTAACATGTGATCCCGCCCCTGCCTGGGCTGTCAATCCTCTGATGGCTGGGACCTCCCGTCTTGTTCATGAGACATTGCAGAAGATCAATGGATAGTTGCTGTATTAGTTACTACTGCTGCTGTAACAAATCACCACCAGTTTAGTGACTCCAAATGACAGAAATGTATTATGTTACAGTTTGGAGGTCAGAAGTCCAAAATGGATCTCACAGGTCAAATCAAGGTGTCAGCGGGGCTGTGTTCCTTCTGGAGGCTCCAGGGGAGAATCCATGTCATTGCAGCTTCCAAAGGCCACCTGCATTCCTTGGCTTGTGGCTCCTTCCCCCATCTTTAGAGCGAGCAGTCACACCTCTGACTCCTGCTTCTGCCCTCACATTGCCTTCTCGACCTTTCCTGCCTCCTCCTTTCACTTATAAGGATGCTTGTGATTACGTGGAGCGCAGCCAGCTAATCTAGGGAATCGTCCGATCTCAGGATTATTAACTTCATCACATCTACGAAGTCCTTTCTGCCATGGAAGGTAACATCCACAGGTTCCAAGGATTAGAACGTGGACATCTGTTCGGGGGAGTAGAATGGGAAGCCACAGGAGAGTAGAGTTTTGCTCAGAGTGGGGACATGATCTGACTTGCCGTGGAATGGATCTCTCTGGCTGCCGGGCTGGGAGGTGAGGGAGGGAGCAGGTAGGTCATGGTGGTACAACAACCAGGTGTAAGCCAACAGTGGCTCAGACCAGGATGCTGAGAGCAAGTGTTAAGATTCCAAATACATGTTGATGGTATAGCCAAAAAAAATTTGTTCACAGATTGGGGAACATTTGTGATTTCTTTTTTGAACCAATACAATAACCATTTATTTCAAAGATTCACTGAAACAGATCTACTCCTTAAAGAGTATCTGGGTGTGCCCATCGTGGCGCCTGGCACTTAGCAGGTGCTCAGTAAACATATGTTGACTGCCTAAAGGCATGATTCTCAGAGAGAAAAGTAGCTGTCTTGAGGATGCTAAACCAGGCAGAAGTAGTCCTCATTGTGAGCTGGGGGCCTGCTTCAGGAAAGCAACCCATCTTCTGGAAGAATAAACACCAGGACTAATATCATTGCTTGGATCTATTTCAGCTGCTTGGCGAAGACCGGTTCCAAGACATTGAAAAGATTAAGACCATTGGCAGCACCTACATGGCCGTGTCAGGCCTGTCCCCTGAAAAACAGGTAAAGCAACTCCTTGCACACAGCCACACTGCATCGCAGGCACCTCACTGTTTTCATGTCGCTGAAGGCAGTGAGGCCACTGTCACCAGGCTGCATGCGAACTGGTGGGGAGACGATCTGATGAACTGGATATTCCAGTCATGTGACGTACATTTGCTCCTGTGGGAAGTAAGGTCTACTGGATGTAACGACGCTTCGTTATGATTGAGAAACCTCTAGGCGCCATTCTGAACCTCGTTGTTGACTTGATGAACAAAATCAGGGCCAAGAAATACCCTGGCTATGACTCAGTTGTGGGTGATTCCAAACCCCTGATACCAGCCTGTTTTCTTATTCTTAGAGTATGTAAGAATAATAGCTCGCACTCTTTTGAGGGCTGACTGTGGGCCAAGCACTAGTGTCAAGTAGGAACACTAGCATCTACCTTCCAGCGTTAGTGGATGAGTTACCTGAGACCTTGTCATGCTCCCCATGCAAAAGCCTACATGGATATGAGTCTGAGTTCCTGGGAAGAAGGAATCCTCATTTCGTCCTCTCATCCTTCCTTCGCTTGCTTTCCAACTAAAAACCTAGAAACATTCCACAAGCAGCTACCTGGGAAGACACCCACACTAGTCATTGGATGCCCGTGCATGGCACTCTATAGCAGGGTCCACAAAGTACAGCCTGCCTGCCAGATCTGACCCACCATCTGTTTTTGTCAACAAAACTTTATTGGAACACAGCCATACCCATTTGTTCATAGTTTAGCTTTGGCTCCTTTCAAGCTAAAATGGTGGCATTGAGCAACTGTGACAAAGCCTAAAATATTACTGTCTGGCCCACCATGATTCACCAACCTCTGCTCTGGAGGGGCACAAAGTGCTTTTACATACACAATCTCATGCAATCCTTGGGAGGCAGGCAGGACATATATGTGAATCCCCATTTTATAATTGAGGAGATTGAGGTTCAGAGAGGCCCAGAGGCTTACTCTGCTCTTCCCTCAGGAGTTCTGTGAGCAAATGTCTATATGAAACATCCCTTGAACAGACGGTGTGAGCACTTCAAAGGAAATATACAGATTTCCCAGCACCTAAACACATACACACCGTCAGTGTACTCAGGAATGCATGGTGCATCAACCCGACAGGACAAGTGTAGATGTGGGGAAAGGAATATGATGAGCCACACATATTACACTCGCTTCAGCAAATCTCCCGTCATCCCGCGTTTTGGGGACGCTGCTGACTTGAGTGTACAGGGGCTCACATACCTGGTTATCTCCATCTCAGGGACGCGCAGGTGGGTTAGGACATAGGACAGGCCCCTGCTGCAGAAAGGCTCACGTTCACCACAGTGAATGAATTCTTCTCTACCCTCTGCTCCAGCAATGTGAAGACAAGTGGGGACATTTGTGCGCCCTGGCCGACTTCTCCCTCGCCCTGACCGAGAGCATACAGGAGATCAACAAGCATTCCTTCAACAATTTCGAACTCCGGATTGGTGAGTAGCCGCCAGAGGTGTGGCGAGTGGGGGGCCCCACAGAGCTGGCTGGCCTGGCTCCATCAGACCCTCCCATGCCCTGGGCCATGGGTAGCTTTCTCCTGAGAAAAGCAGCAGGCTCAGTGTGACCTTGCCAAGGACAGGGACAGCAGCAGCTCAGGCCAGTCTGGCCTTCTCACTCAGGGTGCTGGAAGCCAGGGAAAGATGCTGGCCTGTGTGCAGAAAGACACAGCAAACACTACACCCTAGCTACCTTTCTTCCAAGTTACTTGTGCGGTACCCCACCCACACAAGGCCCTGTTGAGGGAGAGAGCTGAGTCGTCTTTCATTTCATTCCGACTTCATGTCATCTGATGCTGTTGGTCAGGGAGCTGCTCCCTGGTTCTTCTGGATAATGCCTTAAAGCAAAAGCAGGATTTGAGTCCTAAGGATGTCAGATGCTATGTTGCTCAAGGACAGAGAAAGCGTTTTGGCTCTTCCTTGGCCACACAGCTCACCCTTCCTTGAGCTTAGAGACACCCTGGAGCAACGCAACAGTGCAACTGAAACCATAGCAATGTGAATAGTGACCTTTTATAATGTGTATAATTGTCAATGTCTTCGGCATCCCTGCTGATTCTCGAAGGCCTCCTCCAGCAAGGTGTGAAGGCCCCGGCTCTAGTCCACATTCTCGTTCCATAGTGGGTCAACTCAGGCCCAGAGAAGGGGAGTAATAACTTACGATCACACAGCCAAATGGCCACTCAGGCAGGGGCTCCAGGACGTCAGGACAGACCAGTGATGTTCTGGCTGCCAGGCTGCAGGTTAACACAACCTTCGCTGCAGTGTTCGGATTTTAGATATCCTCTGGCCAGCATGTCATCTGACTGACTTAGGTCTCCCTGAGTAGCTTTCAAGAAACAAGGGTGAAGAAATGCCAATATCTGACTTGTCAGATCTAACAAATGCCACGAACCTTTGTTCACCAAAATAAAAAGAAGTCCTTTTTTATGTTTTGGATCTATGGCTGGGATGTTCGGGGCTTGTTCCCACATGTTCCATCAACCCTACATGTCCTTTCTGAAATCATTGACCACACACTTGAACCAGGACTAAAAAAGCAGAACATCAACCCTGAACAAAGCAGGAGATGTCGCTGGGGTCAGGGCCGACCCTTGGTGTGAAATCTCAGAGTGCTGGCGTCGTTCAGAGGTTAGAAGATCATTTTCCCGACTTTGCTGGGCATCTCAGTTTGTGTTTGGGGTCCGTTGCGACCGGCTCTACGATGTTGGGCAGGCCATTTGAACCCTCCGAATGCCAGTTTCCTCATGTGCAAGCTGGGCATGATATTATTTACCCCTGCTCCCCGCCCCCCACCCCTGCCCCCACCTTGCGGTAGTAACGTGGAATCAGATGGGGTAATGCCTGTAAGGTGCTCTGCAAATCATGGAGAGATCTCCATCACTGTAACTCCCACACGGTCTGAAAGGTCTGCTTCTCCGATTTCTCAGTCACTTCTATCTGATTTTGTGTGGGGCTGGGAGGGGTTTGCTCTTCCCCCTGCCTGGAATGATTTAACCCAGATATCTGCCTGGCTTGTCCTGTCACTGTCTTCAGATGTCTGCTCAGAAAGGCCTTCCCTCACCACCTCCTCCAAAATGTCCCCTCCCACCTCTCTCTCCCTCTAACCCAACTGGTTTTTCTTTATAGCCTTTATGATTCATTGATATATTACTTTTTTTTTGTTTCTGTCTCTCCCCAGTAGAAGGTAAGCTCCATGAGGGCTGGGGCTATGTCTCTTTTCTTTTCCACCATTTCCCCCACGCCTGGAACAGTGTTGGTCCCGGGCAGGGGTCTAGTCAGGTAGAATACATGAGAAATTCTAAGTCTACTACAAGGAGACATATATGCCCACCAACATGATTAGTGAAATGTTATTATTCCTAAAAGAAGGCTACATTTCATGAAAGAGGAGTCACTGAAACTGTCTTCAGAGGTATTTGCCAAATAAACGGTGGGATTGGGCAGACATGATAGTCCAAGCAGGGAGATGGGCCGGGACAAAGGCACAGACGTACTTCATGGCCGGCAGGTGAAGGCAACTCTAGCACTTCGGGGTGGGTACAATGCAAAGAAAGGTGAAGGGGAGAGTGGTGGTGAAGGCGGTTGACAAAGCAGGCAAGAGCCAGAATCGAGAGGCCATTGGCTGGGGTTCCAAGGCCCATGGGCATCATCCTATAGGCCAAAGGAGCCATGGCGGTGTTGAAGTGGGTTGGAACTCAGTCAGATGCACCCCAGCAAGAGCCCTCCCGCTCTGGCAGTGGTGTGAAGGATGGTTTGCAGGAGGACAAGGCAGGGGACGGGGAGGCTGGTTGGGAGGCTTTTGCCATGGACCAGGGAATGATGCTCAGGACCTGGGCACAGACAGAGAAGGAAAAGTTCTACCCGAGCTCTCAGAGTACTGTACCAGAAGAGGCTGGAGGACACCGAATGTCCTGACTCCTGGTCCAGTGCTCCATCTGTCCTGGCAGCCACGATAAGTCTGTGTCCATGTGAGAATAATAATAATTTCCTCTCTAGCCCTCCCTGGTTGTCAGGCACCATGCCAAGGCCTTACTTCCATCATCTCGATTCATCTTCTACTTTGAAGATGGGAAGTGAGGTCCATGTAGGCTAAGGAACGGACACAGGCCACACACATAATGAGTGACTGAGGCGGGATCTGGGCCCTGCAGTTTAAGCACAGAGACCACCCCCTCGCTGGTCACTGTCCCAGGCTGGGGTACAGCCACCTCAGTGATGTCCCTCTTCTCTCACCGCTTGTTCCTTTGGTCACCTGCAGGCATCAGCCACGGCTCGGTGGTAGCTGGCGTTATCGGCGCTAAGAAACCACAGTATGACATTTGGGGCAAAACTGTGAACCTGGCAAGTCGAATGGACAGCACAGGGGTCAGCGGCAGGATCCAAGTCCCCGAGGAGACCTATCTCATCCTGAAGGACCAGGGCTTTGCCTTTGACTACCGAGGGGAGATCTACGTGAAGGGCATCAGTGAACAGGAAGGAAAAATCAAAACGTACTTTCTGCTGGGAAGAGTCCAACCCAACCCATTCATCCTGCCCCCGAGAAGACTGCCCGGGCAGTACTCCTTGGCCGCGGTCGTCCTGGGCCTTGTCCAGTCCCTGAACAGGCAAAGGCAGAAGCAGCTCCTCAACGAGAACAACAACACGGGGATTATCAAGGGTCATTACAACCGGCGGACTTTGTTGACACCCAGCGGGCCAGAGCCTGGAGCCCAAGCCGAAGGCACCGACAAGTCCGATTTGCCATAAAAGCATTTTCTTTGTGTTTCTTTTTTTGTATTTCTTTTATATATAAAATAAATATACTAATAAAAAGGTTTAATTTTTTTTAGAACAAGGATGGTTTCGTTGGTCTTTGGCTATACTAATTGAAGATAGGGGTTGAGTTTCTCTTCCATCACAGACCTTTATTGACCACCTCTTATGTACAAGTTTCTTTGGGAAGCACAGATAAATAAGGTCCGGTCCCTGACCTTGAGAGGCTCACAGTTGAGTGTGAAAGAGGGACATGTAAACAGACATTCAACACACCTGCCATTTATTGAGCTCCTGTGGTGTGCAGGGCCCAATACCCAACTCTTTACATAATGGCCTCATGTAATCCCCACAGTACCTTGTACTTCCCTTCAACCAGCGTATATTAAGCACCTACAATGTGCCTCTGCTTCCCTAAGCTCCAGAGAAATCCTGGCAAAATCTTGCCCTCGTAGAGCTAGCATTCAGGGTGGGGATAATAGATCATATTCCTATAAACCAATACATAAATGGTCTACTTCCAGTTAGGGGTAGAGGCAATAAAGAAAATCGGGTAGGACAATGGGGATAAAGAATTGGGGGTCAGGGAGGCTATTGAGCTGGAATCCACAAAGAGCTTCTTTGAGGCCTTTGTTTTGAAGATTTGCTTTAAACGATGAGAAAGAAGCACCCTGGGAGAAAAGTGAAGGGGTCAGAAGGAATCGGAAAGGCCCAGAGGTGGGATCAAGCCCATGCGACCTGTTGTAGGAACAGTGACAAGGTCATGGGCTGGGAAGTGGTTACAGGTGGATTACACCCTATCCTGGGAAGACTGCATCCTACGCCCTCCTTCTCCCTTGACCTCAAAGACTCCCAGGAAAGTTTCGTGCAGGTGAGAGAGCTCAGAAAATTAAAGGATTTTTCCCAGATGGTGTAGTTGCTGAACTAAGATCAGAACTCTCTCGGTCAGTCAACACTGACCGCTGTCACAGGTAACTCCCACTTTAGTGGCCAAAACACGAGATTTCTCTCATTCACATCCTGTTGGACAAGTCGGGTTGGGGGGGCCTCCATGCCATGATTTCAGACTTAACCTCCTGCCACTGGGGACGTAGAGTGCTCTGCTTGATCCTCTATGTCCAGCCAGCTGAAGAGAAGACAGGAAAGAAGGGGCATCGCTCAGAAGGTCTTAGGCACCCAGCCTGGAGGTGGCACATTCTTGCCATAGCTCAGTCACTGGCCCCACTCACCACAGGAGACGTTAGGAAAAGGGCTCTTCCTGTGTCACACTACTAAGAGGAAAAATGTAGTGAGATGCATTATCTCTTCCATAAGAATCTACACTCGTGTAAGTCCATCTTTGCAAACACTGAGCTATTCCGGTAAGTTCTGTGTTGGAGGAATGTACAAGGTTGAAGTAATGGAAGGAGAAGTATGAAATCCCAACCATTCTCTAAATCCTTGACTCTTAACAGCAGGCCATTTAGAAGAAACTTAGGTCCAGTGGACACGCTCTGAGGGAAATACCTACCTGATGTATCTCAGGTGAGAACCCCCCCTGGCAGAAGAGAGACTATGGTATCCACAGAAGCACAAAGCAGGGGAGTGGGGAAAGGGGCTTGAATGCCGAGCCATGTTTGGAATGACCTTTGCTCTCAGAAACTATACAGGTATCAAAGAAATACACGAGGTCCCAATGGAGTGAGAAGAGGGTATCAGGTGAAAACCTTTGTCAACTGTAAAGCCTTCCAAACACCAGGCTTCATTATTACCTCTGCAGACCGAGAAAGCCTCCAGGTTTATTCAGTGCAAGTGGCTGAGGACATTTAAACAAAGTCAAGCTCAGTGCGTGCTGAGACTTGGAACCACAGGAAGGAGGGGGGAAGCTGAGTTCAGCTGGGCTGGGGACTCGGCAAACGTCCCAGCAATGAGTCCAGCCTCAGTGATAGCCATCAGACTCTGACAGCACAGCATCCCAAAGACAGAGGAAACTTGATGTGGGCCATCAAACTTTGGTCTGATCCACAGCGCAGGGTCCTTCTGGAATCTATGGGCTGTGTTCAGCAGAGGCCCCAGGAAGCAGACAGCTGTGGGGAGGTGGATTCAGCCCCAGGGAGAGAGTTTACCAAGCACAGACGTTATCCCTAAACTCTGAGCTAGGACTTAGGACAGAGTTCCTGGACTGGAAGCAGAATATGGTCCTAAGCAAGATAACTGGGAAGAAACCAAGGTGGGAAGCATCGGGCCAACCCCAGGCTTGTGGATGCTGCCAATTTGGGGGTGATGGTGGGGCTGCTGCTGTCAAGCTTCACCCAGAACCTGCCCCCGGTTCAGTGATGACAAGGCCTGAAGTGAAACAGATGGAGGTGGTGGGGACCCCATCCTGAGTCTGGGAGGTGTGGCTTCCTTCCGGGCTCTCTCAAACAGAGGGGCAAGGGGGCAAGAGGGCAAGATGGTGCCGAGAATCTTCATTGGATCATCAAGAACCCTGCCAGGTGGGCATCTGGCCATCTGCTCTTATACAGCCCCAAAACACTGAGTCCCTGCCCCTGGCTCAGCCCATTCCTTGGTACCCAGTCTTTCCATAAAGGGTAAAGTGCAAGAGACAGAGCCAGGAAGCTGGCCTGTGGTTGACGAGCTAGGAATCATGCCTCTTCTTGGGCCTTGTATAAGGCTAGAGGGGGTGGTGAAGAAAGGCAGCTTCCTGACATTAGAGATAATGTTTCTGTTTGCCTACTTCTTGGTCTGTTCGTCTCATTTATTAAAAGAACTTCAAATGTCATGTGATTTCTAGGAACCTGGTATAACTCAGAAACAAACCTGGCATCATATTCCAGCCAGGGACTCCAACCTCATGTTTTCCCCACTGATTTCTGCTTGTGAAATTTTAGGTTTGATCTTATTAATGCCAAGTGTAAACTCTGGCAGAGGGAACATACAAAGAGAAACACAGAATAGGAACTGCTTAGTCTCCATATGTTCAGGCCCAATAGAGGGCCTTTCTCAGTAGCTCCGTATTCTTGACAGTCTTGACATCTGGCTGCTGATTCTGGTCGCCCCCACCTGCGTTTTTCAGCCTGTGTGAGCGATGCACGGCTTTCCATGAGATGAGTACAGTCCCTCTTAGAGAAGAGGTAAGGCATTGCTCCAAGGGCTGGGTCTGAGGACCTGCTGCCTCCCATTCTGCCCTCCCATAAAGTCAGGCGGATGACCTGGAACTCAGAAACGCCCCACACCAGCTCCACTGCATCCCCTCCTTTTTAAGAACCATGTGAGCGTAGCTGCTCTCGGTTGGAAGTTAGGACTGTGTTATCATCACCATTTCACAGATGAAGAAGCTGAGGCTCAGAGATCTGAGCAACACTCCTGGTAAGGTCTTAGAACTGGAAAATGGGGGCGGTAGCTTTCAAACCCAGGAGCTCTCGTTCCAGGGTCCTGCCCTGAAGCACCACCTCCCAGCCTTTTGATGGGTACATTATATTCATTAAATGAGAGGCCAACAGCCTGCAGGCTAAAAAGACCGGTGAACCAGGGCAGAACTTTGGAACGGCAGTGGGCAGAACAGCCCGGCATCACTGGCCCTGATCCTAAACAGCCTCCCCAGCTCCCCCCTGGGAGGTCAGACAGCTTCTCACTCTCTCTGTGGGGTGTGATGTGGAAAAGGTCCCGACACGCTGGGTTGAGAGTTCCAAGCTCAGTTCCTCAAGGTGAGCAGACCATGGTTCGAATCCCCCACTTGTCAGTGGTTCAGTGTTGGGTCAGTAGCATAAACTGTGCACCAAAATTCTTCATATGCCACATGGGGATAGTCATGGAAACCACTGTGTAGAATTTTGAAGTTCTCAGATTTGAGAAGTATGGTTAAAATATCATATACTAGAGAACATCCCCAAAGGGGTCTGAGGCAATGCTCAGTAATTAAATCTGTTAATAAAAATGTTCTCACAATACACGAATATTCACACCAAGTGGCATAACTGGAGTCTGTAAATAGGACTAATTTCAGGGCATGTTTTGCCCCCAAATTTGTTATAAAACAAACGTCAGCTTTTAGAGCATTGTGGAATTTGAAGTGTCGATAAACAATTGTCCACCCGCAAGGCCTCACAAGGCTGCCTTCTGGATGACAAGCAACAATGTGTCTCATCACCCAGCAGCTTGGCCCTCTGCCCCACCCAACATAGCTTGTTGCTATTATTACACAGGACAGCTTTTCTGAAATAATGGGCATTTGTCCTTTGCCTTTATCTTTAAATCTTGGTTGTTTGTCCACATTTACAAAATTTGCTTTAAGGAGTATATGTTACTTTAATCATGAAAAAAATGGATAATTCAGCAAAAGTAAAGCATGTGGATTGCCTTAAAGGCATGCAAAGGATTTCACTGGACCCTTGGAGATTGCACCCTGAACCAGAGGGTCTGGACCACTCCCAGGATGGAGGTGGACACCTCGCAGAGGGGGCCGGCACAACATGGTACATGGTGCTCCCCATCCCCCACCCCCTGAGGCAGAATTTTCCCAGCGATGCAGTCACCACTGCTGACCCAGATTTCAAGGCTCCCCTTTTGGATGCAGTAAGAGAAGGGGTGTCGGAGACTCATTTCCTCCCCTGACATTTTTATTCCAGACCCGCAGGCTTTTCTGACGCTCTGCTTCCTGTGCCAACCAGCATTTCCAAGTGAGAATGTTGTTCTCAGATGAGCTGTGGGTTCCAAACAACTGAACCAAATATTTTATTGATAAGTTACCAGGGGAGCAGGGTGCCCTGCAGAATAGGGCCCTGTGCCGATTTGAATTATTAATTGCATATCAGCCACACACCTCCCACCACCATCCTGCCCCTCCGGCCCCAGGAAGATAATATCGCCATTCTGATAAGCAATCTGAGTCTACTCCATGCACCTGTCTTTTCCTTTTAGAAAAACAGACAGCTCGACTTGAGTGCAATCAGCTTCTGCTTGGAAATAATTTCAAATATAGTTCTACACTGACTCCTATCTTGACATGATTATAACAATAATGGTAATGAGAACCATTTTCAGACTGCTTTACAGTTTGTAAAGTCCATTTCTAAAAATGATTTCAGTTGATCTTCATAACAACGCTCGGGGAGAAATTTTATTATCTCAATGTTCCAGCAATCTAGGGCTCATAAAAATTAATAAAAAATAAATTTTTAAAAAACCCTATCTAAAAATACAATGTTAGGAATATTCCCTCTATCCCTATACTCTGAAGAGTTTTAATCAGGAAAGGATGTTGTATTTTGTCAAATGTTTTTTCTGCATCAGTTGAGAGGACCATATGGTTCTTCTCCCTCCTCTTATTAATGTGTTCTTTCACATTGATTGATTTGCGAATGTTGAACCACCCTTGCATCCCAGGGATAAATCCCACCTCAAGTTCATAAAATCCATCTATGAAAAACCCACAGCAAATATCCTCAATAGGGAAAAGCTGAGAGCCTTTCCCTTAAGATCAGGAACACGTCAAGGATGCCCACTCTTGCCACTATTGTTCAACATAGTACTAGAAGTCCTAGCAATAGCAATCAGACAACAAAAAGAAATAAAACATATTCAAATTGATAAAGAAGAAGTCAAACTCTCTCTTTTTGCAGATGACATGATACTTTATGTGGAAAACCCAAAAGACTCCACCCCCAAATTACTAGAACTCATATAGCAATTCAGTAATGTGGCAGGATACAAAATCAATGCACAGAAATCAGTTGCTTTCTTATATACTAACAACGCAACTGTAGAAAGAGAAATTAGAGAAATGATTCCATTTACAATAGCACCAAAAACCATAAGATACCTCGGAATAAAACTAGCCGAAGAGGTAAAAGATCTGTACTCTAGGAACTACAGAACGCTCATGAAAGAAATTGAAGAAGACACAAAAAGATGGAAAAATATTCCATGCTCATGGATCGGAAGAATAAACATTGTTAAAATGTCTATGCTACCCAGAGCAATCTATACCTTCAATGCCATCCCGATCAAAATTCCAATGACATTTCTCAAAGTGCTGGAACAAACAATCCTAAAATTTGTATGGAATCAGAAAAGGCCCCGAATCGCCAAGGAAATGTTGAAAAAGAAAAACAAAGCTGTAATATTTCAAGCTATATTACAAAGCAGTGATCACCAAGGCAGCATGGTGCTGGCACAAAAACAGACATATAGATCAACGGAACAGAATAGAGAGCCCAGATATGGACCCTCGACTCTATGGTCAAATAATCTTCAACAAAGCAGGAAAAAACATGCAATGGAAAAAAGACAGCCTCTTCAATAAATGGTGCTGGGAAAATTGGACAGCCACATGCAGAAGAATGAAACTCGACCATTCTTTAACACCATACACAAAGATAAACTCAAAATGGATGAAAGACCTCAATGTGAGACAGGAATCCATCAAAATCCTAGAGGAGAACATAGGCAGTAACCACTTTGACATCACCCACAGCAACTTCTTTCAAGATACATCTCCAAAAGCTAGTGAGACAAAAGCAAAAATGAACTTTTGGGACTTCATCAAGATAAAAAGCTTCTGCACAGCAAAGGGAACAGTCAACAAAACAAAGAGGCAACCCACAGAATGGGAGAAGATATTTGCAATTGACACTACAGATAAAGGGCTGGTATCCCAGATCTATAAAGAACTTTTCAAACTAAACGCCCCAAAAACAAATAATCAAGTCAAAAAGTGGGCAGAAGATACGAACAGACACTTTTCTGAAGAAGACATACAAATGGCTAACAGACACATGAAAAAATGTTCATCGTCATTAGCCACCAGGGAAATTCAAATCAAAACCACATTGAGATACCACCTTACACCAGTTAGAATGGCAAAAATGGACAGGGAAAAAAACAACAAATGTTGGAGAGGTTGTGGAGAAAGGGGAACCCTCTTACACTGTTGGTGGGAATGCAAGTTGGTACAGCCACTTTGGAAAACAGTGTGGAGGTGCCTCAAAAAGTTAAAAATAGAGCTACCCTATGACCCAGGAATTGTACTCCTGGGTATTTATCCCAAAGACACAGATGTAGTGAAAAGAAGGGCCCTATGCACCCCAATGTTCATAGCAGCAATGTCCGCAATAGCCCAACTGTGGGAAGAGCCGAGGTGCCCTTCAACAGACTAATGGATAAAGAAGATGTGGTCCTTATACACAATGGAATATTACTCAGCCATCAGAAAGGCTGAATACCCAACTTTTACATCCACATGGATGGGACTGGAGGAGATGATGCTAAGTGAAATAAGTCAAGCAGAGAAAGTCAATGATCATATGGTTTCACTTATTTGTGGAACATAAGGAATAGCAGGGAGGACATTAGGAGAAGGAAGGGAAAAATGAAGGGGAATTGGAGGGGGAGATGAACCATGAGAGACTATGGACTCTGAGAAACAAACAGGGTTCTAGAGGGGTGGGGGGAGGGGGATGGGTTAGCCTGGTGATGGGTATTAAGGAGGGCACGTACTGCATGGAGCACTGGGTGTTATACGAAAACAATGAATCGTGGAACACTGCATCAAAAACTAATGATGTATTGTATAGTGATTAACATAATGAAATTTATAAAAATAAAATAAAATAAAATAAAAATACAATGTTAAACCTGCAAAGAGCTTAAAGATCATATGTGGTCCAAAGACTTGATTTTGCGCATATGAAAACTAAGGCCCAAAGTGGGGGGACACGTTTGGCCAAGATTCAACAAGCAGGAGTAGGCATAGAGCCAGTGCAGAGAACCAGATCCCGGTCTCGTGCGCTCCGACTCCACGTGGGCTCTCTGACCTCCTCTCCTTTGCTCACTGTAAATAAGGCTGCCCTGTCACCTTAAGTCCTCCCTGCTCTGTGAGCCTGAGTGAGGTCGGCTCAACATCCCCCGGCAGCCCCCACGACCCCCGTCATAACCCTGCTTCTGGTGCTCACTGCTCCACAGCCCATCTCTGCTCCATGCTCCTGGGACCCAACCCGAAACTCGGCCCCTCCTCAGTTTGTGTAAACATGCGATTGCACACATGCGTGTGCAGACACATGTACATATACAGAACACTTCCATACACACTCATATACACCCACATGCACGTATACTTCCACACTCACAACCACCCGCTTATGTACACACACACTTACACACATGGGTATACACATACACATACCCACACTCTCACATGCATATACACTTCCACACCCACACACCCACATGCACATATACTTACAGGCACACACACTTCCACACATACCCATACACACCCACATGCACCTAGATGGTAAGCCCAGAACTCTCTCCTGAACTGGGAAATCAAACATCCAAGTGGTTCCAGGCACCACCACCTGGATGCCCCATGAACTTCTAGTCAAATCCTCTGTGAAGGAGCCCAACTTCCATTCCTCTAACGTCTTGTTGCCCTGTGGCCCCGAGAGCAACTCCCTGAATCCCAGCTCAGCTGAGGCCCATCCAGCTGATTCCCCAATCCTTCCCCTTCCCCCTCCCCATCCTCCTTCTGCTTCCTTTATCAACACAACTACACACCCACGCACCCACCCACACATACACACACACACACACACACACACACACAGTTATTCCTGATTCAAAACCTTCAGTGAATAAGCTGGTTTCTCCTCCCATAATAACTGTTTGACTTTAAGCCTACCTTCCCGGAATCCAGTGAAACTGTGTCATCTAGTGCTTAAGTGTGTGGTTTGGGACCAGGTGAACTGTATTGCAAACCTAAAAGCATGTTGCCCAAACAAAGCCTGTGCAAGCCATTATCACTTTGTGATCACTCATTTTCCTTCAGCAGACCCCAAATCCCTCAAACACTGTGCATCTTAAATGATAGCCCAGAACTGCATGGGGAAGGCAATTTTGGGATGCAGCCCCTGGCTTCTCTGTGATGCAGAGAAGACCTTAGAAGAGGGTGACAGTGGTGCCAAGTTAACACCAACAACCAGCACAACAGGGCTGCCCACTCCGGCTCCCCAGTGCACACTGCAGCTCATAACACGGCCTCTCAGCCCAGGTGTATATGCTCTCACAATTTACTGCTAATTGTCTATGACTTCCCCATCTGCTAATTACAGATGAGATCATAGTTCACATTAATAGCTTAAAATGCAATGCTCTGAGTCCCCCTTGCTTAAATAAAAGGACTCGATCTCTAATAGAGAATCTAACCACTGATAATAGTACCTTGGCCAATGTCAAGGCCAATAGCATCCAGGGCTCATATAAGAATGGATACATTGGAGGTACAGAGCCCAAATAACCTAACTGATGGCACCGCAAGCTTCCCCATCCTTGAGACTGGGACCATGTCACTTTCTTGCTTCGAAAACTGTGGCTAATGCAGTGGCTAGCCATGGTAGGTCCTCAAAATCATTTGTTGAATGAATGAATGAATGAATGAACGAACGAACCACTAAATGAACACAGGAGGGGACATGTAAATGAAGTGGATCAAGGTGTGCCTGCTCAGAGGCTATAGCCCAAACTCTCTGGAAAGCCCTTCTAAACCTGGCCCCTGACCCCTTTTCAGCCATCTCTCTACTCACGCCCTCTTTCCATTACCCAGGCGGACAGAAACCACTTCATCCCCCCACCCCAGTCTGCTAGGATTGCTCCCTGCTTTCTCTGTACTTTCTCTCCTATCCCGGGCTGATGACGCTGAGTTCAGGACTCTCCCTAGGAGTTACTTCCTCTGGGGTACCCTCCTCATCCCCCTCGCTACATGGGTGAGCTGTTCTCACATGTGCTTCCAAGCTTGCCGTCCTTTGCCCATACAGCATTGCCAGACTTTGCATTATTGTGTTTCATTGTTCACTTTCTCCCACTAGACTGTAACTGCCAAGAAGGGGGACCATGTCCAATTTATTCTCAGGTCACTCCGTGCCTGTCAGTACCTCATGTTGTCCCACGCTGCAAAACACCATGGACTCCCCCTGCCCTGCTGGTGCTCCACCCTCAGTGCTGACCCCTGGGCATATAGTTATTCTTTCTTCAAATAAGTATTCATTCTCTTCTAGGTAGTGAGGACACAGTGGTGAACAAAACATACAACTCCCACCTTCGTGGAACTTGCATTGTATGGATCAGCCTGACCTGTTAGGATTATTGGAATATATTAGATTTTCAAAATGATGCTCTTAAAGCAGAGGACCCAGAGGTGCCCTAATGCTGTCTTTCCCTTCTCCCCTTCCACCCCAAGGATAAGCTGAGAAAGCTCTGTCTACATAGACTTACACACACACACACACACACACACACACACACACACACTATTAAAGAAAAATTATTCTGACACTTATTAAAATGGTAAGGAAGACTTTATTCAAGACTATTGCAATAGGGGAGAGAGATGGGCCTCCACTCCAAACATGACAGGACAGGTGAGGATTTACGACCAAGGAGTGGGGGGAGGGGCAGTGGATGGAAAATCACTGTGAGGGGATGTGAAGGGTGGGGGTTTCAAGGACTCAAAGATGGGACTGAGGAACCTGATCAGATATCGACGATGGGAGCGATGACTGAGCAGGAGTCTTGCTAAAACTGCTCTCTGCAGACCCAGCAAGGACAGGACAGACACAAAAGGTCAAGGTTGAGTCCTAGTTGAGAAGAGGGCTCAGAGGAGCCCTAACAAATTTTTGTCAAGGAGAGTCTTTGTCAACACACATGTGCGCACACACACACACACACACACACGCACGTACACACATGATGGCAGCAGAGAAGTCACAGCACTACTTTCTTAGTCGCTGGCCCAGCCAGCAATGACCCCAGAGAACTGCCCTCTGGTTAAAGTTGAGTTGTGCTGGCAGCTTCAGCACCCAGCCTCCTACTTCTCCAACCAGTGGAAACATGGGGACCAGCAGAGTAGGGCAGAATGATGGGAAGAAAGAGATGGCCAGATCTCAAGCTGGAAGGGGGTTGGGGGAGGGTCCTGGTTCAGTTGACCAATTCTGCCACATGGAGAGGGACAGAAAGTCTAAGAAAAGAGCAGAGAATAGGCTCTTGCATTATGGTATGTCTCCCTGCAGCTAGCCAGTCATTGCCCAGTGAGTGTCCTGAACTCACTCATATGGTGACCCCTCTGTCCTCATGGGAATGGGGAGAGCTAGGGGACAGGGAGGATGGGCAGATTGTTCCACATCATCCATGACAGTCTTCCAACCATATGGAAGACATATGGATCCAAAAAGTCTTCCAAGGGGGCATTCTGGGCACGAGAGTGGAGGAGCTGAGTCCACCCCATCCCAGACTTGGAGCCCTCAGTCTGTGTCCTCAGTCAGAGCCCAGGCTAGCATCCCCTTCAGACACAACCTTGCATGTCCAAGATGGCCCCTGGCTACAGCCCAGGGCCTCTGGGCTCTGTTACCCTTCACTGGGCTCAGGCTGTTGATTTTCTTTGTTGCTTAAAGATCCCACAGCCTCATTTAGCTCAAGCCTCAGTCTCAGATTGCAGTTTTCCCCTGTTCATTAAATTCGCTCTCGGCTGGCCCCAATTTCATTTCTTTTTCTCCACCCATTGTGTGAGGGCTGGGCAGAGAGATTGCGGAGAGCAGCATGGGGTTGCTTGGCACACCTCCAGAGCCACAGAGGAAATGCCGCTGGCTGCAGAGCCACAGGCAGGAAGGGAGGCTGGCCTGGGCCACCCAGGGCTAAGCTCCCGGAAGGGAGGGGGCAGAGGATCAACAGGGAACAGGAAAGCCTGGGGCACCTGAATCCAGTCCCCGAGGAGGCTGGGAGCTGGCAGAGCACTCCTGCCTAGCACAGAAAAAGGAGACAGACAGAGAGCAGGCAGGGGAGGAGGGAGGCTATTTCAAGTGTGCACATAACTACCAATTACAGGGAGTGCGGGATCTTGATGAAAATGCCTGAGAGACAAGAAGATTTGAATCCTCTTTGGAGGCCAAAATTGCAGATAATAGGATTGAGGTGAGGTTAAGAGACACAGTAAAAGGAGCCAAGACAAGAGAGAGATTGAGAGGAAGTCAGAATTCTTCTGTTTATCTTTTGCACCTCACATCTCATCTGCATTCAGAGGCAACGGAGTCCCAGGTTCAAAGGCTGCCTTCACCTCTTCTGAGTGGCAATGCTTGGGATTGTTACTTAATCTCTCTGAGCCTCGGTTTCCCACCTATGTAGAAAGGGATTAGCTGTCCCTCTCTCATGAGATTCCTATGTCAGTTCAATGTGATCCTGTGTAGAAAGCCACCAGTAACCAGACCCAGCTGCTTAGCTCCTGAGCCAGGATGAGAACAGACTTGTCCAGAGATGAGTTTCCTGTGAAGGTTGGCATGTGGATGCTCTTCCGGTTCCCAGAACCTCTCCAGGAGTGGGGGAACAGCCCTGGACAGAAAAGGAAGGGTAGGCTCTATGTTCATTGCAGCATTATTTGCAATAGCCAAGATATGGAAGCAAACTAAGTGTTCATCCATAGACAAATGGATAAGGAAAACTGGTGTGTATACACAATGGAATATTACACAGCCATAAAAAAGGATGAGATCCTGCCATTTGAGACAACATGGATGGACCTAGAGGGTATTAAGCTACGTGAAATAAGTCAGATTGAGAAAGACAAATACCATATGATTCCACTCATAAGTGGAATCTAAAAAAAAGGAATAAAACAAAAAGCAGAAGCAGACCTATAAATACAGAGAACAAACTTATGGTTGCTGGGGGGAAAGGGAGGGGAATTGGGGGAAAATGGGTGAAGGGGAGTGGGAGATACAGGCTTCCAGTTATGGAATGAATAATTCATGGGAATAAAAAGCACATCACAGGGAATTTAGTCAATGATATTATAGTAGTGATGTAACGGGACAGATGGTAACCACACTTGTGGTGAGCATAACATAATAATAAACTTGTCAAAGTTGTACATCTGAAACTAACATAACGTGTGTCAACTATACTAATTTTTTTTAAAATGTAAAAGAAGAAAGAAGAAGAAAGAAAGAAAGAAAGAAAGAAAGAAAGAGAGAGAGAGAGAGAAAGAAAGAAAGAAAGAAAGAAAGAAAGAAAGAAAGAAAGAAAGAAAGAAAGAAAGAAAGAAAGAAAGAAAGAAAGAAAGAAAGAAAGAAAGAAAGAAAGAAAGAAAAAAAGAGAGAGAAAACAGTAGGGTCATCCTAGACCCAATCTGGACCACATCTGCCTTAACAAGTCCTTGCCAAATTCAGCTCCCAAATGTGTTTTGGCCATGTCCTGTGCCAGGCACTCTGCAAGAAACCAGGGTCAGGGAACTGAACTATATAGAGGTGGTCCTTCCCTCCCTGAGCTCGCAGACCCCTGGGGAGAAGAACAAGAGACAAATGAACCCCCAGAGAATGGTGGGATCCATGCCCCGCCTGGAAAGTTCAGGATGTCAAGATCAAGAGTGATGGCCACACAGTGGGGACCACGTGCCACACTCACTGGTTCTCGTCTGGGCACTTCCGTGTGTGCCCGGAGCCACTCTACCTCTGGAGATACCGTGAGAATCGTGACTAACACTTTCCTAAACGTCCTCGTGAGTTGAGAATCACAGACACACAAAAGTAACTTAGAAAGTAAAAGCAGAATTGCTTCTGATCGAGGTGAGCGCTTTGAAGAAGTGAGGTAGAAAGTGGGGGCTACTTTAAATGGGGGGAGTCATCGTGGAGGAACAGATACTTGAGTTGAAACCTGAAGGACGCAGTCGTAATAATAACACCTGTCTCCAAATGAGATGATGGTGCAGAGATTCGTAATCAATCTGTATAAACGGCAGTGACGTTCCTCATGCTGGCCTCTAGCCCGCAATCCCAGTCTGACCTCATCCCCGCCCCCGAGGCCCCAGTGGGGACCCGTTAAGACACAAGCTCCCGTCAAAGGCTCCACAAGACCAAGGTCAGAAAGCTGTCCCTTCGCATGTGAGCAGCACAGGCCGCTTCAGAGAGGATAGTGATTAGGCTCTGCATGGCCCCCAGGTCGGGGAAGCTCAGGGAGCAGTGAGAACCCTCCCTTTCCTAATTCAGGGAGACCAGCAGCCTAGAAGAGGCCCTTAGAACTGCCAGGGCCTTATCATTGGGACCCGCTTTCCTTTGCTGCCATCTTGTGGTCAAATTTGGGAACAAAAGCCTGAAGTGTGGGGTGCTCAACTGGGATTGACTCCAGCAATGACCAGGTGCTGTTCTAGGCGCTGGTGCTGGACACAGAGCAGTGGGCAAAACAAAGTCCCTGCTTGCGTTCTAGTTGGCTGTCAGATCCTGCTGCATAAAGGAGGAATCATTCCCATTTGACAGAGGAAATGATGAGGTTTCAAGGAAAACTTTTTGCCCAGACCACACAGCTTGTACATGGAAAAGTAGGATTGGAGCTGAGAACCCCTTTGACCCAGCACCATCTTGCCTTCCCATAGTCTGTCAGGAGGACGGGAGGTTGTCTCTGAGTGAGGGGCCAGCCAAAAAAATCCTAAGAGAGCCACGATGTGCTCAAAGGAAGGAGCCCCAGGCCAGGACCCTGGAGACCCAAGTTTGAGTCTTGGCCCTACCACTTTCTGGCTCTGCGACCTTGAGCAAAACACTAAGTGTCTCTAATCATCCATCAAATGGGAAAAGCAAGACCTACGTTACCTAGCCCGTCTATGATTTCTTTATTCCCCTGCCAGGTTTTTTTGAGCACCGAGCCTGGGTGTAATTGTGCTGGTAGTTGACCACAAAGCTAGTTGAGTCTTTGTTTCTTCCAGGCCCCTTCCCATGGTGAAACAGCCTCGGTCCTAGACCCAGGCCCCTAAAGCTCACCCTCTCTCCTGTTCCAAGGCTGCCGACACTTTTGGCCCCTCCAGGTGCTCCCAGTCTGGCTGCCTCCTCCTATCCCCATGTCCTTCCCTCCGCCTGGTTTCCATGATCAGCCCAAGTAACACCTCCCACCTTCACACTTGTTTGCCCCAGGCATTAACCCTGATTGAACACCACCATTGCTGGTCCCATGCCTATCCAGACCTCTTATCTCCAAACTCCTCAGGCCCCACTCTTGCCTACGAGCTCTTTCTGAAGTGTGTCTTCCTTTCTTCATCCCTGTTGGCACCGCCTCCTTAAGCCACTGAACTCTGGGTCACTCCTTGCCCACATATACCTCTGGCTGGAGCTGTCCACCCTCATTGTCTCATTGCCTCACTGCTGGCTCTCTGCAAGCTGGCTTGACCTTCCTTGTCTCCTCCTAGGTGCAGTCCTGTTGACACTCTTGCTGCATGTAGCACCACCCAGCCTGGCCCCCAATGTCTTGACAGCTTCTCCTCCCTGGCTCTGAGCCCATCATACTCTCTTGTCTCTGAACACTCTGCCCTGGTTCACTAACTGTATGAGGAGCCTGGTCAAAGGGCTCTGCTGGGAAGTACAATGTGCATGCTTGTTGTCTGGGTTGTCCCCTGCCTGCCACCCCACCCCCAACCCCAGTCCTTGGCAATGTGTTCTAAGACCCTTCCAGTTGCACAGCGTTTACTGGGCATGGACTACGCTCTTGGCTCTGGTCTGAGCACATTTCTTGAATTATCTCATCTATGCCTCTCAACAATCCTATTAGATGGATGGTATACTATTAGATTCCAGTTTAGGCTTATCCCAGATAAGACTGAGGAACTCAGCCAAGGTCACAAGGCTCATAAGTGGGGCAATCTATCTCCAAAGCTTCCCTCCTATGCATGACATGCATCCTCTGAAATTCACTGACATAGGCACCATGCCAATGAGTCACCCATGAGAGGTCATGAAGTCACTTGAATATAGGTTCTTCATGGAGTGGGGGATTAACAGGGATTTTCAAGGGTATCAGAAGTAGCTTCCTTCGTAGTCAATTATTACAACAGCTAATAATACATTCATTTGTATGATCACATCCTAATGGTCTTCCCATCCAGATTGACATGGCGCCCAATAAATACCTATGAAGGAAGAGTTTAGGAGGAAAAGGGAGAGAGAGGGAGGAAGAAAAGGAGGAAGAAGAAAGGGGAATTTGAGGCATGGATCATACAGCTAGGAAGTAGTCAAGGTCATGTGGCCATGGGTGGTCACAACCATGCAACTGGACAGTGGTCTAGGTTATGCAGCCATCGGTGGTCATGACCATGCAGCCAGACAGTGGTCAAGGCCATGCAGCTGGACAGTGTTCAGGGCCATGCAGCCATAGGTGGTCAAGCTTAGGAAGTGGCACCTGGAAGTCTGGCTCCAGATCACAAACTGAAATGCAGCACTGCTTGCTCACTGTCTGTAAGGCCAGAAAACCCACATCAAGAGAAATGAAAACACGGAAAACAAATAAACAAAAACTCAGCATGCCATTCTTTAATCAATACCAAGTTCCTTCTCAGTCTCTGTGTGTTCACTATGTATTTATATCTTATACTTTAGTATCCCTGGGGCTCCCTCCTCCTTCTTCTTGCCTCCCTCTACTCCAGTAGTTCTCAAAAGGAATGGGGTAGGGACAAATTTACCCCTGAGGGACGTTTGGCAGCATCTATAGACATTTTTGGTTATCACAATTTGCAGGATGCTGGGGGTGGTTAGTGTTAGACCTGCTCCCCACATTCTCCTGGGTCATCCTATCCTTGCCTATGGTTCCAAAACCCCCTCTAGGTGACACACCAAATCTGTATCCAAACTTGAGGTTGCCCTTTGAGCTTTGGACCACTTGCCTGACATCTCCACTGGTCTGTCCTGCAGGTAACTCAGAGTCAACCTCCTCTGCGCCTTCCGTGTTCCCAACCGTTATTCCATACTGAATTCCACCCATTCCAAAATCCACACTTTAACATCTCTGAAATCCAGACGCATCACGCGATCAATGTCAGGTTTCATTAATGGCATTTTGTTTTCTTTCTTTGTGGCTTGTAAAATAATGGTGCTGTTTCCTCATCTGTTTACCACATCTGCAGCTGTTCCTTGGCACAGTGCAGGTGTTCGGCTCCTGCCCTGACTCACATAGCCCTTCTTTTAGCAGAGCTATGGGTGTTCGAGGCCAGCCCCAAACTGGAGGAACCCAGAGGCAGCTCCAGGTGGGAAGGCCACAGACTCACACCCTCTTTGCCAAGTGTACAGGCTTTCAAAATCAACATTTCTCTTGCACAATTCCATCCACGTGCCAAAACAATTACTATATCCAAGGCTTTAAACAGGTTAACTTTATGGTATGTAAATGACATCTCAATAAAGCTGTTAAAAAATAAACTTCTCAATTTATATATATATATATATATAGATGAGTTATTTGTCTTTCTGTTGAGAGAGAGTGTGTGTGTGTGTATGTGTGTATGTGCACACTCTCTTGCCTAAACCATCAATTAACCACCACTATACAGTTTATTCCAGCATCAACCAATTCTTGCTATGTCTGTGTAAAGTCCAGAGTTTAGAACTAAAGTCAAGGTTGTGACAGAGAAAGTTAGGACCCTGGCCAGTGTTCACTTTTGAAAGTTTGGTGCCCATCAAAATGTTCCTGTTGAGCAAACAGAGAGGGGCCCACAAGTGGAGAGAGAAAGGACCATCCTGAGCACTTTTCTTGAGGACCTCCAGGCCAGGTATGTTTAGTTGACACTCCTCTCCCCTTTGTTCTACTGGCTGGTGCTGCAAAATCTCCCTGGTGGCCTGTGTTTCTTTATATATCCTTGGAGATGTGTCACTACACCCAAGATTCATTCATTCCTTCGTTTGACAAATAACTTGACTCTGTGCTAGGTTTTCAGAATATAGGGCAGGGGGCCATTCACATGGACCCCCTCCCTTCCCCAAACCTACACATTAGCAGAAAAGGCAAGTAATGATAATCAAATGGGATGGTTGCCATGGTGAGAGAGTGCAAGATGTCAAACTATTTTCTGAAAGAAAGAGGAAAGAAAAAGAAGAAAGAAAGAAAGAAAGAAAGAAAGAAAGAAAGAAAGAAAGAAAGAAAGAAAGAAAGAAAGAAAGAAAGAAAGAAGAAAGAAAGAAAGAAAGAAGAAAGAAAGAAAGAAAGAAAGAAAGAAAGAAAGAAAGAAAAAAAGTAAGAAGAAAGAAAGAAAGAAAGAAAGAAAGAAAGAAAGAAAGAAAGAAAAAGAAAGAAAGAAAGAAAGAAAGAAAGAAAGAAAGAAAGAAAGAAAGAAAGAAAAAGAAAAAGAAAGAAAAAGAAAAAAGAGAGAGAGGGAAGGAGAGAAGGAAGGAAGGAGGGAAAGAAGGAAGGAAGGAAGAAGGAAGGAAGGAAGAAGGAAGGAAGGAAGAAGGAAGGAAGGAAGGAAGAAGGAAGGGGTCCTCCTCTGTGCTTGGGCTACTGTTAGATATGTAGAGAGAGCTGGGATTAGTCATCCTCCCCATATTTGCCATGAAGCATTTACGTAATCTTGCTGTTCTACCCCCATCTTTTGATGCTGGATATTTCAAGGACACTGTATGGCTCGAACTGTACCAGGGCGCCAAGAAATAAAAAATATGCTGGCTCTGACTGTCCAAGTTCTTGGAAATCACCAAATTGGATCCGTAGGAGCAAATATGTCTAAAGTGAAGAGTGGATGATGCTGGCTCGTTTCTCTGGTTTCTCCTGCTAAGGTTCATCGGCCTGTAACGAGCCCTGGGTTGTTTTGGTGATGCTGGCAGGAAGGGGAGGGGAGGGAAGAGGTTGCCCTCTGGAGGGAGACGTAGTTTCTGTGAGATTTGATGAAGGTTGTTTCACTGGAGGGCAGCCAAGCCCACCAGAGACACATTGCCTCCAGGCATCATGAAGTCAGGAAAATCTCCGGAGACTCAGAAAAACAAACTGGTTTTGTTTTCGGACTTCCTGGACTTCCTAGGAAGTCCAGGAAGTCCGAAAATGAAAGAACAGAGAAGAGGAGGTCTGTGGACGGGAAAGCTGGGGTCCAGGACTCTTCCCAGCTAACAGCACTTCATTCTAGAGCATGTATTTTAAACTACCTAGCAGGTTTGTAAATCAAACATTTTTTAAGGAAATTGAATGGAAATATGAACAACAGTGCATACAAGGAGGGCGGGTATAATTCTGTCACACTTTTGTTCGAGTCACACATACACAAATACACAACATGAACGGTATAGTGTCAGAGTGTAACATCTATTTCTATCTGCAAAGAGCAGTTTAGAATTTTGGAAACCTGTTTTCGGTGGCAGGATTATATGTTTCTGTGCTTCATTTTTCTTCACAAGTGTTCCGAATTTTCTACAATAAAATTTGTTACTTTTGTGACAACCATAAAAAATGGGGGCTTTTTCCGTTTTTCATTTTGAAAAATATTCTATTGTACAAAAAAAAAAAGTGAAAGAATAATATGATCCATGCCTGTATGCCCTTCAGCTAGATTCACCAATTAATAGCACTTGATCGTATTTGCTATCGTGGCTCTTTAGTTCTAAGTTCTTCTAACTCCTGAGATCTGGGGCATAACCACCACACAGTTAACATGCTCAAGAAATTTAGTATGGATCTAATAGTGTTATCTAATACACAATCCATATTTAAATCTCCCTAATTGTCTTAGTAATGTCTCAAAACTGTGGTTTCTTTTTTTGTTTTGTTTTTGCTTTTTTAAAAAATCTAACAGTGAATTAATTATCCCACAGTGTGTTTAGTTGTCTTTAAAAGTGCATGTTTTTTCATTATCAAAAATAGAAAGAAAGCAAAAGAGGGCAGAGCAGGTAGAATGTTCCTTAACACCACACTGTGTTTCTAGGCCAGATGTTTATGCTGACTGTTGTGTCTGGGGCAGCCTTTGCGACACAGGGAATTGGGGCTCCCAGGTGAGCTCACTGTCCCTAAGGGTTCCCTTCAGCTCCTGATTGGGCACCCTTGGAGATATGAACCTCGGCAAAGTCCCAGTGACATCAGGGCAGAACTCGTATCCCAGCTCTGTTATTTATCATCGGGGCGACCTTGGACAGTTAATCACTTCTGAACCTCGGTTTCTTACCCATCCATGGGATCATCACAGCGCTCGCTTCATAAAGCTGTCATGAAGGATTAAAGGGTACATTTTATAGACAGCTGGCTCATATTCAGTATTCCAAAAATATTAGCTAGTTATTAATAACATTATCTTGATTCTTGTCAAGGGATCTTAATTAAGACATGCCAAAAGACTGTCCCTCTGAGATGGCCCCACGGCTGCACCCTCAAAATAGAGCATTGATGCATCAACCAGGAAGGCGTGTGCAAGTATGACCAGGACAAGGACCTGACCCGCTGGGTGGGTTCCACTGTCACATCTTCCTTTCAGTCTCTGCTAGTCTCCCCTTCCATTCTTCTAGAACAGGAAGAACAGTAGCATTGATGGATCCTATTTTGGATCTCAGTCCCTTGGCCAACTCACGCATAGGATTTGGGCCACCAGCTAACCTGTTATGGACTCAATTTCCTTCACTGCAAAATTAAGAGTGCCCAGATGGGTTCTCTTCCAACCTCATATCTCCTGATCTTATAGGATGGATTTAAAAATCTCCAGTCCAACGTGAGTGTTGATTCTCGCAACAAAAACAACAAAATTAGCTTGATGTCATGCAAGGGAAGAAAACAGTGGGCAAGGTGCTGTTAAAATGACAGAAAACAAGTGATTTCTTTATTTCTCGCAGCTCTCAAGTACAGAATGTTTCCATCATAACTGACAAAGCATTGCCCCAGCTTTCCATATTCTTAGATGGTCAATGTTTTTGTTTGTTTCACAGGACCAATGAAAGCTAAAAGCCGGTCCAACAACAGATAGAGACTCGAGATCAACCCCCTCAGGTCACTGACTCTTTCCATGTTAAGTTCCTCACAAGAGCTCCCCAAACATGTTCAAAGCAAAAAAAAAAAAAAAAAAAAAAAAAACCCTGGAAGTTTTTCATTGATGGATTCATATATTTTCCAAATAGCTTGGACTCTGAATAAGAATCTGTGGATCCTGAAGCATTTAAATTAATTTAGTGACCATAAGCCTCCTTGATGAAATGTTATATCATCCCCATTTTGATCAGTCCAGCCCTTCACTAGCACTCTGGACCAGAGGAAGGAAAACAGATCCATACCTGGGGCTGTTCTTCATGCAGGAGCACTCTGTCTCTTGTATTGGAAATACAGTGGGCAATTTTAAACCATTGACTTCACCATTAAATTATCCATTTTTGTCTGAAGATCTCAACAAAGACATTTATTAATAGCCACCCCACAGGGAGGATAGATAGATTGAATCAATTCTACCTACTTCAGGGCAGATTATCATTTTGACAGTTACCTATGAAGGAGAAAGCATCAGTGTAGCTTACATTTACCAAGTGCTTACTATTTGCCAAGTACAATACTGATGCTTACGATGGAATCCCACCTCCCTGACTACATGTCTTTCTCACCCATCAGATATAGGACAGCACCACAGTCTGAGAGCTTATAAAAGAAGTGATCCACTGACAAGAAATTCTGCATGACATCAACATGGAACAAGGTACCCACTCTACAGCAAAGGAAGGGTTTTAATGGACACAAGACCATGGCACCCACTGCTTTTTTCCCATACCATACCACCCAGAATCTTACAACCTAACAGAGAAATGAAATTGCCTGTTGAAGGTACAAAGGAAGCACCAATTTGGGGAAATGTCTTCTAAGGAGTGAGCACCAGCCTCCAGGATACACCGTAAATCAACAATCATCGCACAGTGCATGGCCCCAGTAGTTAGGATCCAGGGGGCCAGGAGTGCAGGGGCAGAAGTAGGGAAGGTCATGATTGCATCGCTCTCAGTGATCCACTGGGGCATTTTTCCTTCCCATGCCTATAACCCTGGGCTCTATGTGTTTAGAGATCCTGGCCACAGGGTCACTTGCTGTCCCAAGTCCTCAAGAGTCAGATGAGGCTTTTTGAACAGCACGTGATTATCTGCTGTAGATGACATAAACTTGCTCCAAAGCTTTACATTTTGAGTGTCCTATTGTGGCTTCCCATAAACTCTTCACAGAGTCTTCTCATGGCAGATACTTCTCATACCTTAAGGACTGCCAGATTATATGACCCAAGTCACTGAGCTGTTTGTATTGCAGCCTGGAGTTGGGATGATCCTTCAAGATTGTCCTAAATTGAGGAGAGGGAGCCCAGCTTTCATCATATCGATATCACTCAATGCAGGCTGCCCTGGGATGAGGGGGAAACTAGGATGAACCATAGACGGTCACCAGAGAAGTACGCTGACACCAGCCCTCGGGAGCTAACACTCCCAGCAGCTGGAGGAATCCAAGATAGGCAGTAGCCTCCACCATAGTGGAAATCCATCTCCTGGGCAGTTCTCGTCCTGAACAGGATTAATCCCTCCATCCTCGGTGTCCCAAGGCAGGGTTCAGACCCCAACTGTAGCACTCATCCAAATGTACCAGTTTCTCTTTCTCTACAGATCCACAGTCAACAGCTCCAGGACAAGAAGTATATTTAGTTGACAGTTGCACGGTATTCAGCTTATAAAAAGCCATCAAAAAATGTTTTCTGTTAGATATATAAATACATAAGCCACCTGACTGAGGCTCGCATATGCTTAAAAACAGGTAATGTACCTGTTATTTTACGTCTGTCAGCCAGTGATAATGACTCAGTACTGGCCTTTGTATTCCCCATAGATTCCTCCAGTTTTATACCCAGGGATTTTGTAACCTAAAGGACTTTCCTTCTGAGCACCCACTCATCCCTTACCTACATTTAAACAATTTTAGAATAAATACTATTTTTTGTTTCTTTCCTTCTTTATTTTTTATTATTATTTTCAATAAATGCTAATTGAGATTCTCTCACAGGTCAGGCCAGGTTCTATATTTCCATTGTATAGTTGAGGAAGTTAAAACAATGGGGAGTTTGTATATCTTGCTCCAAGATCAGGTACACAGCTAGTAACAGACAGTAGTGGGATTTGAACCCAGGCAGTCTGGCTGTGGGGTTTCCGATGCTAGGCAATAACAAGACAAATATCGTTTCTTCCAACTTGGAGCATAAAATCTAGTGGGATAGAGAAACACTGTACAATTTAACAAATAAAATAATTACCCATTTATAGCATTACTTTCTATTTGGGAGAGGGAAATGCACTGTGGGTAAGATTCAAAATAACAAAGAGGTTCTACTTTTAAAATGGTGCACAGGGAAAATCCCTGTAAGACGATGATATAAACTGAGAACTAAAGAATATGAAAAAGTCAGGTATGAGAGGGAGCATCCCAGGTGCAGAAACAAAGCTAAAAGGGGACCAGTGTGGCTAGAGCTTAGTAAACCAAAAGGAGACAGACAAGTGAAGCATTTGAAGATAGGAGTGCCAGCAGACCATGCTCTGAAGTCTTAAGTAAGGACTGGGCTTTTACTCAAGGTAATGGAAATTTGCTTTTAATGAGAAGTGTCAACATCTGATTTTAAGAGGACCACTCTGGCTGCCATATGGAGATTAGGTTGGACCGGAGTAAAGTGGCATCATACAGGTGAAGGGCTAGTGCAATAGTCAATGTAAATACGTTCATCCGTGTTACTTACCTTCCTTTCTCTTATCCTACACTTCTCATATTAGAGCATACCATTCATAAAACCCACAAGCTTGCAACTATTTCTAAACATAGGGCAAGAGTATGCAAAAGAAAAACCTTATAACCCTTCAAAGTTAGCTGTTTCCTTTAACATCAAAATGTTTGCTCTTTTCAATGCCCTGAATAGTGACTAATAAAATGAACAACTCCCCCGCCCCAGCCCAAATTCTCTAAATTAAGGACTTAACATTCCATTTATAGTGTCCTTTACCTGGAATAATCAACACCAGATGCAGAATAATGGCAGTGATTAGTAATTTTCTCCCATGAGAGCCATTTTTAGGAAGGATACAGATTGTGTCTTACTCTACCACCTCCATTCCACCCCCTCCCAGCTGCTTTCTCAAGCTGGGTTTCCACTCACCTGACTGACAGCAGTTCTCATGGGGATGGAGCTCTCTTGGTGAGGAGAGCAATGAAAACCAAAAGCATCCAATATGCAGAATTGTACCTAAATGGAAAATAGTAATAACAACATAATGGCTATCATTTGTTGAGAGTTTGCTATGGGCCAGGCACTATGTGAAGAACTTAATACACCTTTAAAAAGTACTGAAATGTCTCACCAACTCATTGCCAACTTACCACACTGGAGCCTTAGCAGGTGTCTCCAGCAGAGCAAAATGCTACAAGCCACATAGAGGAAAAACAATATGGTGGTTCCTTGGTATTTACAAAAATCCAGATTTCAACTTATTCAAATGTCATCTTACCTAACCATCCATTTTCCAACCCCAAGTTTGAATCTCTGGATCGTGTCCTGCTCTGCTGTCCCAACTTGCTGACAACTTGAAAAACTTTCTCTTCTCCCCACCAGCCTGTGCCAGCTCCCAGACATTGATGAGCATCTGTGTCCTGGAGGCTAATCCCCTCATCACAGGCTTCCTGTAAAGACCATCATGGCAGGTTGGCCAGGGGAAACCTGCCTCTTATGTCTCACTGCCCTTCCCAGATTGGTCCTAGGGATTTAGCCAAAGGCTGTAAGAGAAGCATGATAACACATTATTTAATGAGATGTTCTATAACCTTATTTTTTTCAATTATCAAGCTTTCTTTCCTGTCCCAGGGTCCTTACAGTCAGCCAACCTCAACCGTCAACAGCAGATAGCACTTACAGTTCTTCACTCCTCCCTGTATCTGTCCACCTGTTGACGTCACCTTGCAAATCCTCCCTTCAAAAGAAGGGGATCAATTTCTCAGAGCTTTTTGGGTCAGTCACAAGGGCTGGCCTTGTGACTTGCTTAGGCCAATGGAATGTGGTGAAAGCAATGGGGTCCCAGTTCCAAGGTTAGGTTTCAAGAATCCATGCACACCTTCACTATCCTTTGGGAAATCTGTAACTGCTATGTGAACAAGTGTAGGCTAGCCCACTGGAGGATGGGAAATCATGTAGAGGAGGGCCAAGGAACACCAGCCAACTTCCAGAAGCAGAGCTGCCTAATGACCTTCGGCTGATGGCAGACAAATGGAAAAGCCTCTTAAACCAGAACTATCCAGCTGAAACATAGACTCATGAGCAGGAGTAATTTGTGGCTACTTTAAGTCATGTGGTTTGGGGGAATTTGTTATGCATCAGTAGATGCCTGATACAATCAGGAACCCAAGAAGCTATCTGAGAAAATTGTCCAACTCATCAGCCTCTTCTCCCTGCCCATCAGTCTCAGCTCTTACTTGTTCTCAACTCATATCTATGACCTCTACCTTGATAGCTATGTGGCCCCTCTGAAATTAAAACAGGTTAACTCTGATGTTTGAAATGTCGCTCTACTCAACAGACTCTGTTCTGAAATATAATATACCAGAGTCTTTGCTATTGAAAAAAAGTAAAACCTTGATCATGTATCCATGCAGCACACACACATTAAGGTAACCCTCAATTAGTCCTGCCCTTGTAGATTTCCCTCTCCTGGAGTGCAGGTGGAATCTGTGACGTGCATATAGCCAACAGAATATGGCAAAAATGATGGCATGGTCACTCCAGTGATTACATTACATTATGTAAGACTCCATCTTAGCAAACTGGAGCGAGAGGTTCTCCTGCCAACCTTGAAGAAGTGAGCTGCCATGTTGTGAGAGGGTCATATGGCAGGGAACTATGGAGGCTTCTAGGATCTGAGATCAGCCCCAGGCTGACAGCCAGCAGGGAAGCAGGGACCTCAGTCCTACAACTGCAAAGAATTGTATTCAGCCAATAACCATGTAGTCTTGGAAGGAGACCTTGCAATGGACTGAACTTTTGTGCTCCCCGTAAAATTTGTATATTGGAATCTTAGTCCCCCAAGGCATGGTATTAGGAGGTGGAGTGTTTAGGAGATAATTAGGTGGAGGGTGGAGCCCTCATGAATGGAATCAGTGTCCTCATAAAAGAGACCCCAGAGAGCTCCTTCATCCCTTCCGCCATGTGAGCACACGGGTGGAAGACGGCCATTGGCGAACCAGGAAGTTGCTCTCACCGGATACTGACTCTGCCATCACCTTATCTTGGATTTCCAGCCTCCAGAACTGTGAGAAATAAATTTCTGTTGTTTATAAGCCACTCAGTCTGTGGTATTTTGTTACGGCAGCCTGAATGAACTAAAATAAACCCCAAGCTCCAGAAAGGAATGTGATCCAGCTGACACTGATGTAGCCTTGAGAGATTCTGATCAGATGACCCAATTGAGCAGGGAACTCTTGATCATTAGAAGGATCCAAGCAGATGGCAACTCCCTGCCTGGCCTCCTTCATTGAATGGAGGTCTAACAGAGGGTCATTAAGGTCCCTTCCATCCCTAGGATTCTAAGACCTTTGGTCTCTACCTTTCCTAGAGAGCACAGCCGCTATGTTCCCAAGAATATCAGAGAACGAGGATCTCTCTCAAGTCATTGCTCCATAGGCCTCGACCTCAGGACTGAGGCGTCAAAATAAGCTCTGCTTCTCTTTCTCATGAGTCAATGTGGCTGCTAGGACATGGAGGGAAGTGTCACGGGCCAGACTTGAACAGAGTGTTTTCAGCATGGTGGTATTTCAGTGGGATCCACATCCTTCTTCCAAAGCACAGTAAGCAACTCCAAGCAGAGTGAGGGGAATTTTCTCATGGCTTCCCTGGAGGGGCTAATAAGAGAACCAGCACAATGATAAGCATATGGCAGAGGGTCATGGGGGAAACATTTACTGGGGTTTAAAACAGACCATGTGCTGCATGTTCCTCACAGCAGACCTCTGGGATAGTTGTCTTTCTCCTCCTTGAACTTGCTTGAACTCCCAGAGCTGGTGTCAAGGTAGAGATTAAAATGCTTGCACGCGGAGAGCTGCCTGGCCTGCCTCGCAGCATGCTTAAGTGACCATTTAAATTATGCCCTGGCTTGTTTCTGAAGTTAGATTCTGGATGTTAGACAGAGGTCATGGAGGGGAAGTGTTTGTGTTTCCCCAGCACTGTCTCCCAGGATAAGAGTCCAGGCCTTTATAGAGAGGTCACACAAGCATGAATGTAAATGGTCACCCTGTGGGATCATTCCTAGTGTTCATGAGGGACACTCTCCTAGGGTGGAATCCCCTCCCATCTTCCTTTTTGGGGTTCATATTTCCATCTTAGTGCATGTCACATGCTCTGGTAAGAATGCTGTAACCCCAATTCTAAAATGCACAAATTCTTCCATATTGAAATGTTTCTAAAATTGGGATGTGTCTTAAAAGCATTTGTACATTTAATATAGTGTTTCTTTTGTCCTCATAAACTAGAGTAACTAGATAAATAGTACGTGTTCAGTCAGTAGTATCTTAGGACCAAGGATATCCAAATGCGCTGTTTCTTTCTTTGTCCATCTTCCCCAGTAAATGGAACCTTGAGGCAGAAATATATTCATTCTATTATTCACAGTTCCTAGCGCAGAGCAGGCTCAAAAGATAGGAGATGAATAAATAAACGGACAGATGAACAAAAATGTCTCTAAAGCAAGAAGGGAAATACATTTTCCAATGGCCTGGTGCACATGGCCTTCAGAAATCTGTGTGTTCGATTTCGCACCTCTTAAATATCCTTCTGATCAGTGATGTCATTTGGTCTCCAGAGATGACATTTCTCCAGGAGGAAGTCTTCCACAAACACTTGCTGTGCCAATGCTCCGGTCATTGAGGACATTACAAGGACATTAAGAATTGGCATGTTGGTCCACCTGTCAGGCTCTTGGGCATTTGGGTGGTGTGGGGCAGGCCCTGCAACTGGTTCTACTTGGATGGACTGATAGAATCAAGGTCTCAGGCCTACAAATGTGCTGTTCTGACTCTGTATAGCCAACTATAAGAGCTTCTGCCATTTCTCCGCCCTCCTCACCTCCCAGCCTAGTTCCATGCAATTAAAAATCAAAGACCTCAGAGGCCTCTGGGCATGATAGAAGTTCAGAAAAAAATTACAGCAATGCCCTAGGATGACTGAAAAAGTTAATTTATGGCCCTCCCTCACATCTGTAAAATGAAGGTGTCTGGCCGCATCCTTTCAGATTAGTTGATCAAATATTTCTGAGGACCTACTGTGTACCCGGTACTATGAAATGGGCTTCATAGGGCAATGACGAAAGAGGGAGTTGAAAACCACCAAGACTCAGTTATTATGATTATGTGACATCTTTTGTATTCACTGCCTAGTAGTAACAATTAGTAGAGAGAGCTTTAGAATTTATAATCCCCTTGGTTCAAAACTCAAAACAAACAAATAATAAAAATAATAAAATAAAATAAAACAAAACAATTCACATGAAAAGATGCTCACTAATCATCAGGAAAATGCAAATCGAAACTACCATGAGGTATCACCTCATACCCATTAGAATGGCTGTCATCAAGAAGACAAGAGGTAAGTCTTGGTGAGGACTTGGAGAAAAGGGATCCCTTGCTCACTGTTGATGGGAATATAAGTTGGTGCGGCCACTATGGAAAACAATATGGCGTTTCCTCAAAAATAAAAACAGAACTATCATATAATCCAGCAATTCCATTTCTGGTTTTATATCCAAAGGAAATGAAAACAAGATATGGAAAAGACATCTGAGTCCCATGTTTATTGCAGGATTATTCACAGTAAACAAGATAGGAAAACCTAAATGTCCATCAATGGATGAACGGCTAAAGAAGCACCTTGAAATTAGCCCCATTCTCCAAATGCATGACCACCCCTTGCAAATTTGGGGGAGGCAAGAGTACGTAAAAGGTAAGAAGCTCACAGCCTACCTGTTGGGAATCAGCAGACAGGTGGGTGTTCTCAGCCTAGTGCCTCTTCACAATTCCCCACCCCAGATCCCAGTCTATCCTTCCACTGTCTAGCCTAGTGGTCTTCCCAAAGAGGCATTGCTACAGATTGAACACCTACTGTGTACTAGGTGTTCTACATTCATTGTCTGCAAAGAAGGTGTTGTCTACATTTTACTGCTGGGGCAATTGAGGATCAGTCATTTTTAGCCACACAACCAGTAAAGAAAGGGAAAACCCTAAATTTGAACCCAGATCTGCTGGCACCTGCCGCCTGGGGCTCTTCTCCCCATATGCGGTGGTTAAGAGCATGAGCTCTGGAGTCAGGCTGGTCTGAATTAAAAATCCTCACTTGCTAGCTATGTGACCTTGGGCAGGTCATTAACCTCTCCAAGCCTCAGTGTTCTTCTCTATAAAATGAGGATATTAATGACACCGGCCACATAGACTTATTCCAAGGATTAGAAAAGAGAATATGTCTAAAATATTTCCTGGAAACAGCTCAAATAATGGTAGCTAGTATTACATAACAATAGCCCCACCCTAATACTTAAGAAGGTCTGTAGCTATTCAGAGAGTTAGCTAGATTGAAAGTGGAGTAGAACTTAGAGGGGATCTAGTAAAATAAACCTCCCAATTTCAAAGGTCATATTTTTTCCCTTAAATCCAATTATTTTGACATTTTCTTTCAGTAAAATTTCAAAGGCAGGAGCATTCCTTCTTTCTTGATATTCTCTTGTATCACAAAACATTTTTTAGGTTCCCCAGACTAGTCAGAGGGGGAAATTTGTCGCATTGCCTTTTCTTCTCAAATACTGTCTGTGACCGCCTGCCTGGCTCATTAATGTCTGTTCCAGCCCAGGGCTGGAAATAGCAGCCCTTAGTTAACAGCAGGAGCCAAAAATATCACATTCCCTCAGTGAAATGATTTAGCCACTTTAGACCAGACCCTTCTTTACTGTCCTTATTTTCAAAAGCAATGTTAAATGTAGGTTTTATTCCTTATACATTGCTGAGATGTCCATATACAGGTAAGGGAAGCATCACCCCTAGTATTCATTTTTTTTCTGTTCATGTGTACAAATAATATGTACTGAGTGCATACACGTCAGTGCCAGGTGCATGCTAGGCACTAGGAACAAGAGTGAGCAAGTCAGGAGCATGGTTTCTCCGTGCATAGACGTCTGGTCTAGCACAGAGATAGTAAATCAACATTTTTTAAAAATTATTGTGTAATTGCAATTGTGATAAGAGCTGAGGGAACAAATTGAGGGACTCTAAAAGTGTTGAACAGATTGCCAATATAGTTCCTGAAGGATGATGCGCTCTCCTTCTTTCATTGAGCTGAACACGGAGAAGAGCCTGGTGGGAGGGGATAGCTTCAACAGAAGATGCTACCCAATCAAAGGCACAAAGCAAGGGGAATGGGAGGGAAGCCTCCTCAGGTCAGCTATGTGAAGCAGATACAATAAGCCCAGCTGGCTCAGCATCTGTCTCAACTTTCTAAGGTCACTTCTGGTACTACAGCGGCTGGAAATCTGAACAGCACATTTCTCGGACTCCCTTGTCACACCGGTTCGGGAGGCAATTCAGGACACAAGTCCAGAACCGAGTTCATGGAGAAAAGAGAAGGCAGTGGGGAAGGCATCATTTTGCTGGTGCTGATCTGGCGGGGATGGCAGAGTTCTGAGCCAGCAGTGGCAGCGTTTTACTGATCTCTAGCTCAAGATCTAGGTAGAGTGAGAGTTTGGAACCAAGTGTTGAGAAAGAGATACTGATATCCCAAAGTAGTAGTAGCAGCCAATAGCCCCTCAGCCTAGCTGGGTTTAGCATGGCATTGGTGCACAGTTCTGTGCATGCTGCCTGTATCCCACCCCAAGCTCCCACCATGGCATGTCTCTGTTTCTCTGCCTCAGCCCTTCATCCAAAGTCACGGACGGTTGCTCAGCCTATAGAGATGCAACCCACCAGTTCTAAGGTGTTTACACCCTGGGGGCCCACCCTCAACTAACAGGAAACATGTGCCATGAGTAAATGCCCCAGCTTCTCACATTAGGAGGGATGATGCCAAGGTACATTCTGCTTATTTCCTCTTAGGGTCCCCAGAGGAATACCCCAGGTGCCCACAGTGGTAACCTACCCACTAATGCACACTATTGGCTTTCCCCTCTTCTCTGTTTTGCTCTCCCTGCTCCCCCATCCTAGCTTTCTAGAATAACCTTCCAAGTAAACCACCAGTTTTATCTCAGATTCAGCTTTCCAGGAAGCCAAATTAAGACACCCAGCATACAGAGCCAGTCAGATGTAATTATTCCCTTACGAGGACACTTCTGCAGTATTTTTCTGGGAGTCATTCTGGAGACCCAGCCCAGAGCCAGCCCCTCCAGCACTAGCAAAAATTCTTTAAGCAGTAATTCCTTGCATCAAATCCTTTTCTAATCAAAATCACTGAAGTGGTTTGTTGGATATACTTGAACCCTGACTGCTACAGCAGGGTTTCCATACTTCAAAAGTCCCCCATCTGCCTGGTATTTGGGGAGGCAGAGTGGAGAGCTTCTAGTCAACTTCGCTTTGACTCCAATGCCAAAGGGGCCCTTTCTTCCTAGTAGATCAAGAAAACTGCAGCTATGGCTTTACTGTTCTTCAGGTCTAATGTATTCTGCTACTTGCTAATTTGGAATTTTCTTTTGCCCATATATCACACATTTACTTGTTAAAACATCCCTTAACTCCCTCCACTTGTCTTCTTTGGTCAAGACAAGACCTTTGGACATGACTTACCAACAGAATAATGTTTAAGACATGACTATACAATGGTTTATTAATGTTTCATGAACACACCCAGTTTATGGTTTTCTCTAAGCAAGCAAATGATTTCAGGGTTAAGACCAAATAATACCAGTGGTGAGGCATATGGCAAATAGGGGTAAGGCAAGGATTTCTTCTTGCAAGTTAAAATGTTGAAATACACAAAAATACAATGACTATTATAATAAGCACCCAGAATTAACAAATGGTATCATGCTTACTTCCAGTTTCAGTTACTTTTCTAAAAAAAAAATAGATTTAAAACATTACAAATAAGTCAAAACCCCTTATGTCATCCTCCCTATTCTAATTCTTTATCCTCCTTCCCCCAAAGCACCCACTATCATGAATTTCGTGTGGAACCTTTCAGTCTATATAGACATAATTCTGTTACAAGATCAATCCATAAATATAGTTTGTTTTTCTAATTTATGTAAATAATACATTATATTAATTCCTCTGTAACCTTATTTTACTCAACATTATTAAAATCTATCCACACAGATAGATCTATTTATTCTAACTACTATGAATACTTTTATTCATTTCTCCACTCACCCATTGATGGACAAATAGATTGTTTCTAGATTGATGCCATTAATAACTTTACTTCAACAACTACCCTTACATAACTTTCTTTGTAAAAATATGTGAACCATTCATTCAGGGATATAGTTAGAAATGGAATACAAAGTATATTCTCTAGGGTGTGCACATACTAAGTTTTTCTAGGCGTTATCAAACTGTTTTCCAAGGTGGTGGTTGCAATTTACAATCCCATCAAGAACATATAAAAGTTTTTGCTTCCTCCCACCTTTGGCAAAACTTAATATTTTCAGAATTTTTAAAAATTTTGCCAAGTTTATGGGTGTGAAATGGTCTCTTATTTTATTGTTTAATTCTGTGATTTCCTGGTAAGGTTGAACATCTTGTCTCATATTTCTATGTGAATACAAATTCTAGAATGCCCATGCATCAGTTACATGCATGTTTCTATTGAGTCTCCTGTTTATTACTTACTCAGAGAATGTGTGTGTATGTGTACACACATGCAAACTTAAGATGGGTTAAAGATCTAAATGTGAGACCTGAAACCATAAAATTCCTAGAAGAAACCACAGGCAGTAATTTCTCTGACATCGACTATAACAACATTTTTCTAGATATGTCTCCTGAGGCAAGGAAAACAACAGCAAATGTAAACTATTGGGACTTCATCAAAATAAAAAGCTTCTGCACAGCAAAGGAACGCATCAACAAAACAAAAAGGCCACCTACTGAGTAGAAGAATATATTTGCAAATAATATATCTGATAAGGGGTTAATATCCAAAATACATAAAGAACTTATACAACTCAACACCAAAAAAACACACACTATCTTTAAAAAATAAGCAGAGGACCTAGATAGACATTTTTCTAAAGCAGACATCCAGATGGCCAAGAGACACACGAAAAGATGCTCAACGTCATTAATCATCAGGGAAATGCAAATTAAAATCACAGTGAAATATCACTTTACACCTGTCAGAATGGCTAAAATTAAAAGGATAAGAAGTAAAAAGTGTTGGTGAGGATGTGGAGGAAAAGGAACTCTTGTGCACTGTTGGTGGGAATGTAAATTTGTATAGTCATTGTGGAAGGCAGTAGGGAGCTTCCTTAAAAAATTAAAAATAGAAATATCATATGATCCAACAATTCCACTCCTGGATATTTATCCAAAGAAAAGAGAAACACTAATTCAAAAAGATACATGCATCCCTATGTTTATTGCAACATTATTTACAATAACCAAGATATGGAAGATATGGAAGCAACCTAAGTGTCCATCAGTAGATGAATGTATAAAGAAAATGTGGTGTGGGTATATGTACACATGTATACACACACTCACACATATATATGGATAAAGAATATGTGGTATATATATGTATATATGTATAAACACACATACACGCAGCAATATTATGCAGCCATAAAAAGAATGAAATCTGCCATTTGCAACAACATGGATGGACCTAGAGAGTACTATGCTAAGTGAAACAATTGATAGAAAGACAAATACCATATGATTTCACTCATATGCAAATCTAAAAAACAAAACAAATGAATAAACAAACAAACAAAAAGCAAAATTAGAACTAAAAATACAGAGAATAAACTGATGGTTGTCAGAGGAACAGGAGGTGGGAAATGGGCAATATGGTTGAAGGGGAGTAGAAGATACAGGCTTCCAGTTTTGGAATGAATAAGTCATGGGAATAAGAGGAACAGCATAGGGAATATAGCCAATGATATTGTTTTTTTTTTAATTATTATGTTATGTTAACCACCATACATTACATCATTAGTTTTTGATGTAGTGTTCCATGATTCATTGTTTGTGCATAACACACAGTGCTCCATGCAGAACGTGCCCTCTTTAATACCCATCACCAGGCTAACCCATCCCCCCACCCCCCTCCCCTCTAGAACCCTCAGTTTGGTTCTCAGAGTCCATCGTCTCTCATGGTTCTTCTCCCCCTCCGATTTCCCACCCTTTATTCTTTCCCTCCTGCTATCTTCTTCTTCTTTTTTTTTTTTTAACATATATTGTATTATTTGTTTCAGAAGTACAGATCCGTGATTCATCAGTCTTGCACAATTCGCAGCGCTCACCATAGCACATACCCTCGCCAATGTCTATCACCCAGCCACCCCATCCCTCCCACCCCCCACCACTCCAGCAACACTCAGTTTGTTTCCTGAGATTAAGAATTCCTCATATCAGTGAGGTCGTATGATATATGTCTTTCTCTGATTGACTTATTTTGCTCAGCATAACACCCTCCATTTCCGTCCACATCGTTCAAATGGCAAGATTTCATTCCTTTTGATGGCTGCACAATATTCCATTGTATATATATACCACATCTTCTTTATCCATTCATCTGTTGATGGACATCTTGGCTCTTTCCACAGTTTGGCTATTGTCGATATTGCTGCTATAAACATCAGGGTGCACGTACCCCTTCGGATCCCTATATTTATATCTTTGGGGTAAATACCCAGTAGTGCAATTGCTGGGTTGTAGGGTAGCTCTATTTTCAACTTCTTGAGAAACCTCCATACTGTTTTCCAGAGGGGTTGCACCAGCTTGCATTCCCACCAACAGTGTAGGAGGGTTCCCCTTTCTCCACATCCCTGCCAACATCTGGTGTTTCCTGACTTATTAATTTTAGCCATTCTGACTGGTGTGAGGTGATATCTCATTGAGGTTTTGATTTGGATTTCCCTGATGCCGAGCGATGTTGAGCACTTTTTCATGTGTCTGTTGGCCGTCTGGATGTCTTCTTTGGAAAAATGTCTGTTCATGTCTTCTGCCCATTTCTTGATTGGATCATGTGTTCTTGACGTGTTAAGTTTAAGAAGGTCTTTATAGATTTTGAATACTAGCCCTTTATCTGATGTGCCATTTGCAAATATCTTCTCCCACTCTGTCAGTTGTCTTTTGGTGATGGACCCCTGTCTCACATTTAGGTCTTTTGACCATTTGGAGTCTATTTTTATGTGTGGTGTAAGGAAATGGTCCAGTTTCATTCTTCTCCATGTGGCTGTCCAATGTTCCCAACACCATTTGTTGAAGAGACTGTCTTTTTTCCATTGGACATTCTTTCCTGCTTTGTCGAAGATGAGTTGACCATAGAGTTGAGGGTCCACTTCTGGGCTCTCGATTCTGTTCCATTGATCTATGTGTCTGTTTTTGTGCCAGTACCATACTGTCTTGATGACGACAGCTTTGTAATAGAGCCTTGAAGTCCGGAATTGTGATGCTGCCAGCTTTGCTTTTCTTTTGCAACATTCCTCTGGCTATTCGAGGTCTTTTCTGGTTCCATACAAATTTTAGGATTAATTGTTCCATTTCTTTGAAAAAAGTTGATGGTATTTTGATAGGGACTGCATTGAATGTGTACATTCCTCTAGGTAGCTTTGACATCTTCACAATATTTGTTCTTCCAATCCATGAGCATGGAACATTTTTCCATTTCTTTGTGTCTTCCTCAATTTCTTTCATGAGTATTTTATAGTTTTTGGAGTACAGATCCTTTGCCTCTTTGGATACATTTATTCCTAGGTATCTTATGGTTTTGGGTGCAATTGTAAATGGGATCGACTCCTTAATTTCTCTTTCTTCTGTCTTGTTGTTGGTGTATAGGAATGCCACTGATTTCTATGCATTGATTTTATATCCTGTTATTTTACTGAATTCCTGTTTTAGCAGTTTTGGGTGGAGTCTTTTGGGGTTGCCACATAAAGTATCATATCATCTGCAAAGAGTGAGAGTTTGACTTCTTTGCCAATTTGGATGCCTTGTATTTATCTTTGTTGTCTGATTGCTGTGGCTAGGACTTCTAATACTATGTTGAATAGCAGTGGTGAGAGTGGACATCCCTGCCACATTCCTGACCTTAGAGGAAAAGCTCTCAGCTTTTCCCCATTGAGAATGATATTCACTCTAGGTTTTTCATAGGTGGCTTTTATGATATTGAGGTATGTACCCTCTATCCCTATACTCTGAAGAGTTTTGATCAAGAAAGGATGCTGTACTTTGTCAAATGCTTTTTCTGCATCTATTGAGAGGATCCTATGGTTCTTGTTCTTTCTTTTATTTTATGTATTGTATCACATTGATTGATTTGCTGATGTTGAACCAACCTTTCATCACAGGGATAAATCCCACTTGGTCGTGGTAAATAATCCTTTTAATGTACTGTTGGATCCTATTGGCTAGTATTTTGGTGAGAATTTTTGCATCCATGTTCACCAAGGATATTGGTCTGTACTTCTCCTTTTTGATGGGGTCTTTGTCTGGTTTGGGGATCAAGGTAATGGTGGCCTCATAAAACGAGTTTGGAAGTTTTCCTTCCATTTCTATTTTTTGGAACAGTTTCAGGAGAATAGGTATTAATTCTTCTCTAAATGTTTGGTAGAATTCCCAGGCGAAGCCATCTGGCCCTAGGCTTTTGTTTGTTGGGAGATTTTTTGATGACTGCTTCGATTTCTTTAGTGGTTATAGGTCTGTTCAGGTTTTCTATTTCTTCCTGGTTCAGTTTTGGTAGTTGATACATCTCTAGGAATTCATCCATTTCTTCCAGATTATTTAATTTGCTGGCATATAGTTGCTCGTAATATGTTCTTATAATTGTTTGTATTTCTTTGGTGTTGGTTGTGATCTCCCTCTTTCATTCATGATTTTGTTGATTTGGGTCATTTCTCTTTTCTTTTTGATAAGTCTGGCCAGGGGTTTCTCAATCTTGTTAATTCTTTCAAAGAACCAGCTCCTAGTTTCGTTGATCTGTTCTACTGTTCTTTTGGTTTCTATTTCATTGTTTTCTGCTCTGATCTTTATTATTTCTCTTCTCCTGCTGGGTTTAGGCTTTATTTGCTGTTCTTTCTCCAGCTCCTTTAGGTGTAGGGTTAGGTTGTGTATTTGAGACCTCTCTTGTTTCTTGAGAAAGGTTTCTATTGCTTATACTTTCCTCTTAAGACTGCCTTTGCTGTATCCCAAAGATTTTGAACAGTTCTGTTTTCATTTTTAATCCCATGAAATTTTTTAATTCTTCTTTAATTTCCTGGTTGTCCTATTCTTTCTTTAGTAGGATGCTCTTTAGCCTCCTAAAGAGTTCTTTCTGTTGTTGAGTTATTTCTGACTTTCCTCTTGTGATTGAGTTCTCGTTTCAAAGCATTGTGGTCTGAAAATATACAGGGAATGCTCCCAATCTTTTGGTACCAGTTGAGACCTGATTTGTGACCTAGGATGTGATCTTTCTGGAGAATGTTCCAGGGGCACTAGAGAAGAATGTGTATTCTGTGGGTTTGGGATGGAATGTTCTGAATATATCTGTGAAGTCCATTTGGTCCAGTGTGTCATTTAAAGTCTTTCTTTCCTTGTTGATCTTTTGCTTACATAATCTGTCCATTTCAGAGAGGGGGCTGTTAAAGTCTCCCACTATTATTGTATAGTTGTTGATGTGTTTTTTTGCCTTTGTTATTAATTGACTTATATAATTGGCTTCTCCCATGTTAGGGGCATAGATATTTATAATTGTTAGATCGTCTTGTCGGATAGAACCTTTAAGTAGGATATAGTGTCCTTCCTCATCTCTTATTACAGTCTTTGGATTAAAATCTAATTTTTCTGATATAAGGATTGCCACCCCAGCATTCTTTTGGTGTCCATTAGCATGGTAAATGGTTTTCCATCCCCTCACTTTCAATCTGGGCGTGTCTTTGGGTCTAAAATGAGTCTCTTGCAGACAGCATATTGATGGGTCTTGTTTTTTATCCAATCTGATACCCTGTGTCTTTTGATTGGGGCATTTAGCGCATTTACGTTCAGGGTAACTATTGAAAGATATGAATTTAGTCCATTGTATTGCCTGTAAAGTGACTGTTACTGTATATTGTCTGTGTTCCTCTCTGGTCTATGTTGCTTTTAGGCTCTCTCTTTGCTTAGAGGACCCCTTTCAATATTTCTTATAGGGCTGGTTTCCTGTTTGCAAATTCCTTTCGTTTTTGTTTGTCCTGGAAGATTTTCATCTCTCCTTTTATTTTCAATGACAGCCTAGCTGGATATAGTATTCTTGGCTGCATATTTTTCTGATTTAGTGCTCTGAATATATCATGCCAGTCCTTTCTGGCCCTCCAGGTCTCTGTGGATAGGTCTGTTGCCAATCTAATGTTTCTACCATTGTAGCTTACATATCTCTTCTCCCGAGCTGCTTTCAGGATTTTCTCTTTGTCTCTGAGACTTGTAAGTTTCATTATTAGATATCGGGGCATTGACCTATTTTTATTGATTTTGAGAGGGGTTCTCTGTGCCTCCTGGAGTTTGATGCCTGTTTCTTTCTCCAAATTAGGGAAGTTCTCTGCTGTAATTTGCTCCAATATACCTTCTGCCCCTCTCTCTTCCTTCTTCTTCTGGGATCCCAATTATTCTAAAGTTGTTTCATCTTATGGTATCACTTATCTCTTGAATTCTGCCCTTGTGATCCAGTAATTGTTTATCTCTCGTTTTCTCAACTTCTTTATTTTCCGTCATTTAGTCTTCTATATCACTAATTCTCTCTTCTGCCTCATTGATCCTAGCAGTTAGAGCCTCCATTTTGGATTGCACCTCATTAACAGCCTTTTTGATTTCGACTTGGTTAGATTTTAATTCTTTTCTTTCTCCAGAAAGGGTTTCTCTAATAATTTCCACGTTTTTTCAAGCACAGCTAGTATCTTTAAAATCATCATTCTGAACTCTAGGTCTGACATCTTACTAATGTCCATATTGATTAGGTCCCTAGCAGTTGGTACTGCCTCTTGTTCTTTTTGTTGAGGTGATTTTTTCCATCTTGTCATTTTGTCCAGAGGAGAATAGATGAATGAGAGAACAAAATGATGACAGGGTAACAATGTCCCCGGAAAAATATACACTAAACAAATCAGAAAAGACCTGAAACTGGGGGAAAAGAAAGGGAAAGAAAGAAAAAAGAAAAAAGAAAGAAAAAGATAAAGATAAAAACAAACAGAAACAAAACAAAACAAAACAAAAAGAATATGACCAAATATGATCAGGCTGGTGCAGAGATCAGTGCCACACACTAGATTTTGGGTGTATTTTGGTCTGTTAGAAGACAATGCCTCTCAAAATTTTAAAGAAAGAAAAACTTATATATGTACAAAAATAAGGGTTAATATGATGAAGGGATGGAATATGACTGTAAAGATGAAAATTATAAAAGAGTTTTAAAAGGAATTGATAAGAAGTTGGTTGAAAAAAGAAAGAAGAGGATTTAAAAAAAAAAGGGAGAGAATGTGATCAGGCAGGAAACTAGAATAAAGCCATACACTAGAGATTTAGGGTATATTTTGATCTGTTAGAAGAAACTGTATCCCAAACTTTTATAAAGAGAACAACTTTATATATATACCAAAAATAAGGGTAACTATTATGAAGGATAGAATGTGACTCTAAAAATGGAAAATGAAAAATACTTTTTTAAAAAGGGATTGATAAGATGTTGGTTGAAAAAGGGAAAAAGAAAAGTCAAAAAAAAAGTTAAAAAAATTAACTTTGAAAAACTAAAGAATCATGGGGGAAAAAAGCCATGAATTCTCTGTGCAGTATTCCCCTAGCGCTGGAGTTCTGCCATTCTCATTGATCAGTAAACTTGGTCTTGGCTTGCTGGCTGTTCGTGCTGATCTTCTGGGGGAGGGGCCTGTTGCTGTGGTTCCCAAATGTCTTTGCCGGAGGCAGAATTGCCCCGCCCTTGCCGCTCTGGGCTAAGTAATCTGCTCTAGTTTGCTCTCGGGAGCTTTTGTTCCCTGCCAGCTTTCTGTACAGCTTTGGAAGATGAGAGTGAAATGGCGACCTCCCAATCTCCGCCCCAGCGGAGCTGAGAACTCTGGACCCCACTCCTCAGTGTGCCCCCAGAGAAAAGCAGTCAGTCACTCCTGTCTCCCCAGTCTCCGGCCGCATTTCGTGCTCACCCGGCCTGTGACCAAGTGTTTCTAACTCTGGCACCCGACCCGGTGAGGAGTCTCCAAACCCAGCAGATCCTGGGGTGGGGGGGAAGGGGACCTTCCCCGGATCTGCCACTTGTTGGGTCCCTGCTGGAGGAGCAGTGGCCCGACTGTGCCGTGGATCACGGTTTATGGCAACCCTGAGCTGAGAGCCTGCTCCTCCACTCCGTCTCTGCAGCTGGCCTCCCCACTCCAATACCTGGGAGCTCTGCTGCACTCTGGCAGCACCGGTCTTTCTGTGACCCCGAGGGTCCTGAGACCACACTGTCCCAGAGAGGTTCCACCCCCTGCTCAGCCACTGCAGCGACATCCTTCAGCGGAGCCGACTTCTAAAAGTTCTGATTTTGTGCTCTGCAGCTCTATCACTTGCCAGAAGCAGCCGATGGAATCCCCCTCCCCTGCCGTCTATCCTTCCGAATATCACCTCGGATTTACTTCTCCACACGTCCTATCTTCCAGAAAGTGGTCGCTTTTCTGTTCAGAGAGTTGTTGCTATTCTTTTCTTCGATCTCCTGTTGAGTTCATAGGTGTTCAGAATGGTTTGATCCCTATCCAGCTGAATTCCTCAGACCAGACGAAATCCAGGTCTCCTACTCCTCCACCATCTTGCTCCTCCCCCTGCCAATGATATTGTAATAGCATTGTGCAGTGACAGGTGGCAGCTACCCTTGTAAGCATGGCATAACATAAATATGTTGAATCAGTATGTTGTACACCTGAAATTAATGTAACATTGTGTGTCAACTATACTCAAATAAATTTTTTAATTCATCCAAAAAAAAAAAAAGAATGTGTGTATGTGTGTACCCTGAATACCAAGTCTATAATATATGTTGCTTTTTCCAGTCTTAGTTTATATTTTAATTTTGCATACATTGCCTTTTTCATTAAGAACTTTAACTTTTGGAAGGGGGAAAAGATGGCAGAGGAGTAGGGGACCCTATTCTGACCCATCCCTGGAATTGAGCTGGATATCCACCAGAACACTCTGAACACCCATGAAATTAGCCTGAGATGTAAGAAGAGAGATCTGGATCTCTACAAACAGAATATCACAGGCACTTGGTTCCGAGGTACAAAGCAGGAAGCCGTGATACCGCAGGCAGAAAAATGGCAGCAGAGGGAGCCTGGCTGTGCGGGTCCTACACTGCAGGTGAGCAAGAGCCTCCAATGCTGCAGACAGGGCACAGACTCGCAGACCAGTAGCCACGGGGAAAGGACTTTAGGGCAGACCCCCCCCAGATGGAAACCTGGAGCAGCGGGGCCACCTGTGCGAACTGGGGCGGCTGGCGGTTTTAGAAGCACAAGGGGCAGAGACATGCCCCAAGCTGGAGGCGAGGACTGGGAGCCCCTCTGAGGGGCGTACACCCAGGATGCTGCAGTTTATAGCAGTACAGACAGAAACAAAGATAGTGTGTCCTGGAGAGCTTACTGAAGAATAGACTGTGATCTCTCTGCTCTGAGGCAGAGGGTTGGGAATGGTCTCTTCTGCTCTGACTTGCATTAGAGACACGGAAAGCTGCCAGGGAAAGCCGCCAGAGAACAAAAGCCCTAAAAAAGTAGTTTTCACTGAACCCATCCCCCACCACAGGGGGGCAGGGCAACTCTGCCCAAACACGGTTGCCTGAGTAACAGTGTGGCAGGTCCCTCCCCCAGAAGACAGGCTGGGAAAACAAGAGGCCAGCAACCCTAAGGTCCCTAGAAAACAGGTGCATCTTGCTTGGGTTGTGGTCAATAATTCGGACTCTATACGTTCCCTCAAACACCCCTCAACAGAATGACTAGGAGGAGGAAGCCCCAAAATAGTAAAGACTCATAGATTATGATTTATGCCACAGATTTACAAATCGATTCAGATATAACCAAGATGTCAGAGACAGAATTCAGGCTAGCAACTGTGAAGACAATAGCTAGAATGGAGAAATTGATTAATGGCAACATAGAGGCTCTAAGGGCAGAAATGAAAGCTGAATTGGCAGAACTTAAAAATGCTATCATTGAGCTCTAATCTAATCTAGATAATCTAACAGCTAGGGTAAGCAAGGCAGAACGATTTAATGACCTAGAAGACCAAATAGTAGAGAAAAAAGGAAAAGAGGAGGCCAGGGAAAAACAACTCAGAATCCATGAAAACAGAATCAGAGAAGTAAGTGACACCATGAAACATTCCAATGTCAGAATTATTAGAATCCCTGAGAGGGTGGAGAGAGAGGATTAGAAGATATAGTTGAGCAAATAATAGCTGAGAACTTCCATAATCTGGGGGAAAAAACCAACATTCATGTCCTAGAGGCAAAGAGGACCCCTCCCAAAGTCAATGAAAATAGGCCAACACCCCGGCATGTAATAGTAAAACTCTCAAATCTTAGAACCAAGGGAACCATCTTAAGGGCAGTTAGGGGAAGAGATTCCTTACGTACAGAGGGAGGAACATCAGAATAACGTCAGACCTATCCACAGAGACCTGGCAAGCCAGAAAGGCCTGGCAAGACATATTCAGGGTACTGAATGAGAAGAACATGCAGCCAAAAACACTTTATCTGGCAAGGTTATCATTTAGAATGGAGGGAGAGATGCAGAGCTTCCAAGACCAGCAGAAACTGAAAAAATATGTGACCATTAAGCCGGCCCTGCAAGAAATATTAAGGGGGGTTCTATAAAAGGAGAAAGATCCCAAGAGTCATATACAACAGAAATTTACAGGGACAATCTTTAAAATCAAGGTCTTCACAGGCAACATGATGACAATTAATTCATATCTTTCAATAATCACTCTCAATGTGAACGGCCTAAATGCTCTCATAAAATGGCACAGAGTTGCAGATTGGATAAAAAGAGAGGACCTCTCCATATGCTGTCTACAAGAGACTCATTTTGAACCTAAAGATACATACAGACTGAAAGTAAAGGGATGGAGATCCATCTTCCCTGCCAACGGACCTCAGAAGAAAGCTGGGATAACAATTCTTATATCAGACAAATTAGATTTTAAACTAAAGAATGTAGTTAGAGACAGAGAAGGATACTATATCATTCTTAAAGGGTCTATCCAACAAGAAGATCTAACAATTGTAAATATCTATGCCCCCAACATGGGAGCAGCCATCTACATAAGCCAACTGTTAACCAAAATAAAGAGTCATATTGATAACAATACGTTAATTATAGGAGACCTCAATACTCCACACTCAGCAATAGACAGATCAGCTAAGCAGAAAATCAACAAAAAAACAAAAGCTTTGAATGACACACTGGACCAGATGGACCTCATAGATATATACAGAACACTCCACTCTAAAACAACAGAATACTCATTCTTCTCAAGCGCACACGGAATGTTCTCCAGAATAGACCATATACTGGGTCACAAATCAGGTCTCAACCAATACCAAAAGATTGAGACTGTTCCCTGCATAATTCTCAGACCATGATGCTTTAAAACTGGAACTCAATCACAAGAAAAAAATTTGAAGAAATTCAAACACTTGGAAGCTAAAGACCACTCTGTTTACAAGAATGTTTGGGGCAACCAGGAAATCGAAGAACTTAAACAAATTCATGGAAACGAAAACACATCAGTCCAAAACCTATGGGATACTGCAAAGGCAGTCCTAAGGGGAAATACATAGCCATCCAAGCCTCACTCAAAAAATTTAAAAATCCCGATTTCACCATCTAACTCTACACCTTAAAGAACTAGAGAAAAAGCAACAAATGATGCCTAAGCCACACATTAGAAGAAAACTAATTAAGACTAGAGCAGAGATCAATGATTAGAAACCAGAAACAAAGTAGACCAGATCAACGAAACTAGAAGCTTGTTCTTTGAAAGAATTAATAAGATCAATAAAGCACCGGCCAAACTTATCCAAAAGAAGAGAAAGGACCCAAATTAATATAATTATGAATGAAAGGAGAGAGATCATGACTAACACCAAGGAAATAGAAACAATTATTAGAAATTATTATCAACAACTATAAGCCAATAAACTGAGCAATCTGGATGAAATGGAGGCCTTCCTGGAAAACTATAAACTCCCAAGACTGAAACAGGAAGAAACTGACATCCTGAATAGGCCAATAACCAGTAACGAGATTGAAGCAGTGATCAAAAACCTCCCAAAAAAACAAGAGTCGAGGGCCTGATGGATTCCCTGGGGGGAATTCTACCAAACACTCAAAGAAGAAATTTTACTTATTCTCTTGAAGCTATTTCAAAAATAGAAAGAGAAGGAAAGCTTCCAGACTCATTCTATGAGGCCAGCATTACCCTAATCCCCAAATCAGGCAAAGACCCCATCAAAAAGGAGAATTTCAGAACAATATCCCTGATGAATATGGATTCCAAAATCCTCAACAAAATCCTAGCTAATAGGATCCAACAATACATTAAAAGGATCATCCACCATGACCAAGTGGGATTTATCCCCGGGATGCAAGGGTGGTTCAACATTTGCAAATCAATCGATGTGATAGAACACATTAATAAGAGGAGAGGGAAGAACCATATGGTCCTCTCAATTGATGCAGAAAAAGCATTTGACAAAATTCGGCATCCTTTCCTGATTAAAACTCTTCAGAGTATAGGGATAGAGGGAACATTCCTTAGGTTCATAAAGTCCATCTATGAAAAACCCACAGCGAATATCATCCTCAATAGGGAAAAGCTGAGAGTCTTTCCCTTAAGATCAGGAACACGTCAAGGATGCCCACTCTTGCCACTATTGTTCAACATAGTACTAGAAGTCCTAGCAAGAGCAATCAGACAACAAAAAGAAATAAAAGGTATTCAAATTGGCAAAAAAGAAGTCAAATTCTCTCTTTTCACAGATGACATGATACTTTACGTGGAAAATCCAAAAGACTCACCCCAAATTACTAGTACTCATACAGCAATTCAGTAATGTGGCAGGATACAAAATCAATGCACAGAAATCAGTTGCTTTCCTACACACTATAATGCAACTGTAGAAAGAGAAATTAGAGAAACGATTCCATTTACAATAATACCAAAAACCGTAAGATACCTCGGAATGAACTTAACCAAAGAGGTAAAGGATCTGTACTCTAGGAACTACAGAACACTCATGAAAGAAATTGAAGAAGACACGAAAAGATGGAAAAACATTCCATGCTCATGGATCGGAAGAATGAGAAGAACATTCCTGAATGAGAAGAACATTGAGGTCTCATCCATTTTGAGTTTTTCTAACACCATAAACAAAGAAAAACTCAAAATGGATGAGACCTCAATGTGAGACAGGAATCCATCAAAATCCTAGAGGAGAACATAGGCAGTAACCTCTTTGACATCACCCACAGCAACTCCTTTCAAGATACATCTCCAAAGGCTAGTGAAACAAAAGCAAAAATGAACTTTTGGGACTTCAACAAGATAAAAAGCTTCTTCAAAGGAAACAGTAAACAAAACAAAGAGGCAACCCACAGAATGGGAGAAGATATTTGCAAATGACACTACAGATAAAGGGCTGGTATCCAAAATCTATAAAGAACTTCTCAAACTCAACACCCAAAAAACAAATAATCCAGTCAAAAAATGGGCAGAAGAGATGAACAGAAACTTCTCCAAAGAAGATATACAAATGGCTAACAGACACATGAAAAAATTATCATCGTTATTAACCATCAGGGAAATTCAAATCAAAACCACACTGAGATACCACCTTACACCAGTTAGAATGGCAAAAATGGACAGGGAAAGAAACAACAAACGTTGGAGAGGCTGTGGAGAAAGGGGAACCCTCTTACACTGTTGGTGGGAATGCAAGTTGGTACAGCCACTTTGGAAAACAGTGTGGAGGTACCTCAGAAAATTAAAAATAGAGCTACCCTATGACCCAGCAATTGCACTTCTGGGTATTTACCCCAAAGATGGAGATGTAGTGAAAAGAAGGGCCACATGCACCCCAATGTTCATAGCAGCAATGTCCACAATAGCCAAACTGTGGAAAGAGTCGAGATGCCCTTCAACAGACGAATGGAGAAAGAAGATGTGGTCCATATATACAATGGAATAGTACTCAGCCATCAGGAAGGATGAATACCCAACTTTTACATCCACATGGATGGGACTGGAGGAGATGATGCTAAGTGAAATAAGTCAAGCAGAGAAAGTCAATTATCATATGGTTTCACTTATTTGTGGAACATAAGGAATACCATGGAGGACATTAGGAGAAGGAAGGGAAAAATGAAGGGGTGGAATCGGAGGGAGAGACGAACCATGAGAGACGATGGACTCTGAGAAACAAACTGAGGGTTTTGGAGGGGAGGGGCATGAGGGGATGAGTTAGTCTGGTGATGGGTATTAAGGAGGCCACGTACTGCATGGAGCACCGGGTGTTATACGAAAACAATGGATCGTGGATCACCACATCAAAAACTAATGATGTATTGTATGGTGACTAACATAACATAATAAAATAAAATTTCAAAAAAAGAACTTTAACTTTTGACACAGTCAGATATCTCAAAGTTTTCATTTATAATTCCAGATTTTTGTATCTTATTTAAGAAAATATTCTTTCCCTGGGACAGTCTGGCTGTTTACCAAAACTCATGTACTCTTTTCCTTGACACATTCCCAGATACCCACCTCGGCCATTGGCTGATGCTAGTAGAAGTGAGGTGTCTCACTTCCAGGTCTGGCGTCTAATACCTCTCGTGTGATTCCCCTTCCTCTTTCTTCCTTCATCAGTAAGGTAGCTGCCGAAAAGCCAGAGAAGGACCTCAGGCCCTAAGGTATGATGGAACCACTGGATAAAAAATATCCTGAATCACCCAATGGAAGGCTGCCCAATGAACACCCAGTTGAACTGTATTATGAGTAAGAAAGAGTTGTTTCAGAGCACGTGCATGAGACCCTCATCATCTGATATTTTACTTGTAATCTCAATGGAGCCTAGCTTTCACTTACTAGACGTCGCACTGAATCTAAAACTTATTCTAGATTTGTTTTTCAAGTTATAAAACTTTGCTTTTCTACATTGAGAGTTTCAATCCTTCTGGAATTTGTTTTCTATAAATATTGTGAAGAAGGAATCCATTTTTTCCTTAACAGTTTTTCCATTAACTCCCCACAGGTTAATTCCATCAATTCTACATTTTAAGCACTTATTAAATAGTCCTCTTTCCACCGTCATCTCCATCATATATCAAGTACACAATTTTGTGTGTAAATCAGCTTCTAAACTCTTCATCCTGTTATGTCATTTACAGCGTGTCTGAAAAATTAAGAAACATGAAATACATTTATTTATTTACTTATCTTTTTTTTTTAAGTGGGCTCCACGCCCAGTGTGGAGCCCAACACAGGGCTTGAACTCATGACCCTGAGATCAAGACCTGAGCTGAGATCAAGAATCAGATACCTAATCTACCAAGCCATCCAGGCACCCCAAAATGAATTTATTTTTAAATCATATATTCATTACATTCTTCAAATCATATGCTCAATTTATTTGTTATCAGCCTTCAGCTGAAATCAGCTATTTTATATCTCTACATATAAAGCAATGAATCTGTCAATCTGAGAATAGTACAACAAATGTACCATTTTCCTTATGTCTCCAAGATTTTTAGACACCCTGTACTGTCTTTATTTTCCAGAAAAATCCTTAAATTATTAAAAAATAACAGAATGTAGTCACATTTAATCTTACTTGAGATCTTTGCTTCAAGCTGATTAGGTGTCTTTCATGAAAAAAAAATTTTTTTGCTTATTAGTTTAGGTTTAAAAACAACAGAAACTAGAACATTCAACAGCCCAGAATGCAATAAATTAGTTTCATGAGCAGAGGTTTGTTTTTATAGTTTTCCTTTAATTAAAGTTAATTTTCTTCATAAAGAGAGATTACAATTTCTGATTCCATATTTTTCTTCCTCAAAGAGCTATATTATATTAATTCTAATCTAAAAATAAAAATTATCTGGAGGATTTTTATTAAAGTTGCTTTAGAGACATATATTAATATAATATTTCCTTGAACAATATTTTGTAACTTTCTCTGTGAAAGATTTTCATATCATTCATTAATTTAAGTACCTTTATGTTATAATTATAAATCTGATTTTTTAATGCTCCATTACATATTCTATTTTCTATTCAGTTCCTAACTAGCTTTTTGCTAGCATGTAGGAATACTATTGACTTTTGAATTTTAACCTAATTTATGTTGTTTCTTTGTGGTGCCATTCAATTTATTTTTATAATTTTTCTGAAGACTTTGTTTCATTTTCTATGTAAGTGATCATATCATTGCAAATAAAATAAATGTATCTCTTTATCTCCAAAACTTAGATACCATTTCTGTTTTCTCACATTATTACATTGGTTTGACCTCCAGAAAAAAATGCTGAATGGGGGGGCAGAGGAAGATGGCGGAGGAGTAGGAGACCTGGATTTCGTCTGGTCTCAGGAATTCAGCTGGATAGGGATCAAACCATTCTGAACACCTACGAACTCAACAGGAGATTGAAGAGAAGAATAGCAACAACTCTATGACAGAGAAGCAACCACTTTCTGGAAGGTAGGACGTGTGGAGAAGTGAATCCGAGGCGATCTTCGGGAGGATAGACGGCGGGGGAGGGGGCCTCCGTCGGCCGCTTCTGGCAAGTGATAGAGCCGCGGAGCACAAAATCGGAACTTTTAGAAGCCAGCTCCGCTGAGGGACGTCGCTGCAGTGGCTAAGCAGGGGGTGGAATCCTCCCGGGACAGTGTGGTCTCAGGACCCTCGGGGTCACAGAAAGACTGGGGGTGTCTGAGTGCGGCAGAGCTCCCAGGTATCGGAGCGGGGAAGCCGGCTGCAGAGACGGAGCAGAGTCGCGGGCTCTCAGCTCGGGGTTGCCATAAACCGTGATCCGCGGCCCAGTCGGGCCACTGCTCCTCCAACAGGGACCCAACAAGTGGCAGATCCGGGGAGACTCCCCTTCCTCCCCCGGGAGGAGCGGCGCGGGAGCTCACCGCAGGGATCTGCTGGGTTTGGAGACTCCACACGGGGTCGGGTGCCAGACATAGAAATGCTCGGTCACAGGCCGAGTGAGCACAGAGTGCGGCCGGAGACCGAGGAGATGGGAGTGTTTGACTGCTTTTCTCTGGGGGTGAACTGAGGAGCGGGGCCCCGAGTTCTCAGCAGAGAGTTCTCCGGGCAGAGAGTGGGAGGCCACCATTTTCACCCTGGTCCTCCAAAGCTGTACAGAGAGCTTGGAGGGAACAAAAGGTCCTGAGAGCAAACCCGAGCAGCTTGCTTAGCCTGGACTGACAAGGGCTGGGCAATTCCGCCTCCGGCAAAGACATTTGGGAACCACAGCAACAGGCCCCTCCCCAGAAGATCAGCACGAACAGCCAGCAAGCCAAGACCAAGTTTACCGATCAAGGAGAACGGGAGAACTCCAGCGCTAGGGGAATACAGCACATAGAATTCATGGCTTTTTTACCATGATTTATTAGTTTTTCAAAGCTAATTTTTTAACTGTTTTTTCTTTTTTGTTTTGAATTTTTCTTTTTCCCTTTTTCAACCAACATCTTATCAATCCTTTGTTTAAAAAAACATTTTTTATTTTTCATTTTTAGAGTCATATTTTATCCATCCATAGTAGTTACCCTTATTTTTGGCATATATATATATAAGTTCTTTTCTCTTTAAAATTTTGAGATACAGTTTCTTCTAACAGATCAAAATATACCCTAAATCACTAGTGTATGGCTTTGTTCTAGTCTCCTGCCTGATCACAGTCTCTCCCTTTTTTTTCTTTTCTTTTCTTTTCTTTTAAATCTTCTTCTTTCTTCGTTCATACAACTTCTTGTCTTATCAATTCCGTTTATAAAACCTTTTATAATTTTCATCTTTACAGTCATCTTCCATCCCTTCATTGTATCAACCCTTATTTTGTACATATATAAGTCTTTCTTCCTTTAAAATTTTAGGAGGCACTTTCTTCTAACAGACCAAAATACACCCAAAATCTAGTGTGTGGCACTGATCTATGAACTACCCTGATCATATTTGATCATATTCTGGTTTTTTTTGTTCTGTTTTTGTTTGTTTTTATCTTTTTCTTTCTCTTTTTCTTTTTCTTTCTCTTTCTTTTTTCTTTCCCTTTCTTTTCCCCTGGTTTCAGGTCTTTTCTGATTTGTATAGAGTATATTTGCTGGGGACGTTGTTAACCTGTTAGCATTTTGTTCTCTCATTCATCTATTCTCCTCTGGACAAAATGACAAGACAAAAAAAATCACCTCAGCAAAAAGAACAAGAGGTAGTACCGTCTGCCAGGGACCTACTCAATACGGACATTAGTACGATGTCGGACCTAGAGTTCAGAATCATGACTTTAAAGATACTAGCTGGGCTTGAAAAAAGTGTGGAAGTTATTAGAGAAACCCTTTCTGGAGAAATAAAAGAACTAAAATCTAACCAAGTCGAAATCAAAAAGGCTATTGATGAGGTGCAATCAAAAATGGGGGCACTAACTGCGAGGATAAATGAGGCAGAAGAGAATCAGCGATATAGAAGACCAAATGATGGAAAATAAAGAGGCTGAGAAAAAGAGAGAGAAACAACGACAGAATCAGGAGGGCAGAATTCGAGAGATAAGCAATACGATAAGACAAAATAACATTAGAATAATTGCGATCCCAGAAGAAGAAGAAAGAGAGAGAGGGGCAGAAGGTATATTGGAGCAAATTATAGCAGAGAACTTCCTTAATGTGGGGAAGGAAACAGACATCAAAATCCAGGAGGCACAGAGAACCCCTCTCAAAATCACTAATAATAGGTCAACACCCCGACATCTAATAGTAAAACTTACAAGTCTCAGAGACAAAGAGAAAATCCTGAAAGCAGCTCGGGAGAAGAGATATGTAACCTACAATGGTAGAAATATTAGATTGGCAACAGACCTATCCACAGAGACCTGGCAGGCCAGAAAGGACAGGCAAGATATCTTCAGAGCACTAAACGAGAAAAATATGCAGCCAAGAATACTATATCCAGCTAGGCTGTCATTGAAAATAGAAGGAGAGGTAAAAAGCTTCCAGGACAAACAAAAACTAAAGGAATTTGCAAACACAAAACCAGCCCTAAAAGAAATATTGAAAGGGGTCCTCTAGGCAAAGAGAGAGCCTAAAAGTAGCATAGATCAGAAAGGAACACAGACAATATACAGTAACAGTCACCTTACAGGCAATACAATGGCACAAAATTCATATCTTTCAATAGTTACCCTGAATGTAAATGGGCTAAATGCCCCAATCAAAAGACACAGGCTATCAGATTGGATTAAAAAAAAGACCCATCAATATGCTATCTGCAAGAGACTCATTTTAGACCCAAAGACACCCCCAGATTGAAAGTGAGGGGGTGGAAAACGATTTACCATGCTCATGGACACCAAAAGAATGCTGGGGTGGCAATTCTTATATCAGACAAATTAGATTTTAAAACAAAGAGTGTAATAAGAGATGAAGAAGGACACTATATCTTACTTAAAATGTCTATCCAACAAAAAGATCTAACAGTTGTAAGTATCTATGCCCCTAATGTGGGAGCAGCCAATTATATAAGGCAATTAATAACAAAAGCAAAGAAACACATTGACAACAATACAATAATAGTGGGGGACTTTACAACCCCCTCACTGAAATGGACAGATCATCTAAGCAAAAGATCAACAAGGAAATAAAGACTTTAAATGAAACACTGGACCAAATGGACTTCACAGATATATTCAGAACATTCCATCCCAAAGCAACGGAATACACATTCTTCTCTACTGCCCATGGAACATTCTCCAGAATTGATCACATCCTAGGTCACAAATCAGGTCTCAACCAATACCAAAAGATTGGGATTATTCCCTGCATATTTTCAGACCACAATGCTTTGAAACTAGAACTCAATAACAAGAGGAAAGTCAGAAAGAACTCAAATACATGGAGGCTAAAGAGCATCCTAATAAAGAATGAATGGGTCAACCAGGAAATTAAAGAAGAATTAAAAAATTTCATGGAATTAAAAATGAAAACAACTGTTCAAAATCTTTGGGATACAGCAAAGGCAGTCTTAAGAGGAAAGTATAAGCAATAGAAACCTTTCTCAAGAAACAAGAGAGGTCTCAAATACACAACCTAACCCTACACCTAAAGGAGCTGGAGAAAGAACAGCAAATAAAGCCTAAACCCAGCAGGAGAAGAGAAATAATAAAGATCAGAGCAGAAAACAATGAAATAGAAACCAAAAGAACAGTAGAACAGATCAACGAAACTAGGAGCTGGTTCTTTGAAAGAATTAACAAGATTGATAAAGCCCTGGCCAGACTGATCAAAAAGAAAAGAGAAATGACCCAAATCAACAAAATCATGAATGAAAGAGGGAGATCACAACCAACACCAAAGAAATACAAACAATTATAAGAACATATTACGAGCAACTATATGCCAGCAAATTAAATAATCTGGAAGAAATGGATGCATTCCTAGAGATGTATCAACTACCAAAACTGAACCAGGAAGAAATAGAAAACCTGAACAGACCTATAACCACTAAAGAAATTGAAGCAGTCATCAAAAATCTCCCAAGAAACAAAAGCCTAGGGCCAGATGGCTTCCCAGGGGAATTCTATCAGACATTTAAAGAAGAATTAATACCTATTCTCCTGAAACTGTTCCAAAAAATAGAAATGAAAGGAAGACTTCCAAACTCATTTTATGAGGCCACCATTACCTTGATCCCCAAACCAGACAAAGACCCCATCAAAAAGGAGAATTACAGACTAATATCCTTGATGAACATGGATGCAAAAATTCTCACCAAAATACTAGCCAATAGGATCCAACAGTACATTAAAAGGATTATTCACCTTGACCAAGTGGGATTTATCCCTGGGCTGCAAGGTTGGTTCATCATCCGCAAATCAATCAAGGTGATACAATACATTAACAAAAGAAAGAACAAGAATCATATGATCCTCTCAATAGATGCAGAAAAAGCATTTGACAAAGTACAGCATCCTTTCTTGATCAAAACTCTTCAGAGTATAGGGATAGAGGGTACATACCTCAAGATCATAAAAGCCATCTACGAGAAACCTACAGCGAATATCATTCTCAATGGGGAAAAGCTGAGAGCTTTTCCCCCAAGGTCAGGAACGCGGCAGGGATGTCCACTCTCACCACTGCTATTCAACATAGTATTAGAAGTCCTTGCCACAGCAATCAGACAACAAAAAGAAATCAAAGGCATCCAAATCGGCAAAGAGGAAGTCAAACTCTCACTCTTTGCAGATGATATGATACTGTACGTGGAAAACCCAAAAGACTCCACCCCAAAACTGCTAGAACTCATACAGGAATTCAGTCAAGTAGCAGGCTATAAAATCAACGCACAGAAATCAGTGGCATTCCTATACACCAACAACAAGACAGAAGAGAGACAAATCAAGGAGTCGATCCCATTCACAATTGCACCCAAAACCATAAGATACCTAGGAATAAATTTAACCAAAGAGGCAAAGGATCTGTACTCAGAAAACTATAAAATACTCAGGAAAGAAATTGAAGAAGACACAAAGAAATGGAAAAACGTTCCATGCTCATGGATTGGGACAACCAAGATTGTGAAGATGTCAATGCTACCTAGAGCAATCTACACATTCAATGCAATCCCCATCCAAATGCCATCCACTTTTTTCAAAGAAATGGAACAAATAATCCTAAAATTTGTATGGAACCAGAAGAGACCCTGAATAGCCAGAGGAATGTTGAAAAGAAAAGCAAAGCTGGCGGCATCACAATTCCGGACTTCCAGCTCTATTACAAAGCTGTCATCATCAAGACAGTATGGTCCTGGCACAAAAACAGACACATAGATCGATGGAACAGAATCGAGAGCCCAGAAATGGACCCTCAGCTCTATGGTCAACTCATCTTTGACAAAGCAGGAAAGAATGTCCAATGGAAAAAAGACAGTCTCTTCAACAAATGGTGTTGGGAAAATTGGACAGCCCCATGCAGAAGAATGAAACTGGACCATTTCCTTACACCACACACAAAAATAGACTCCAAATGGTTGAAAGACCTAAACGTGAGATAGGAGTCCATCAAAATCCTAAAGGAGAACACAGGTAGCAACCTCTTCGACCTCAGCCGCAGCAACTGATTCCTAGAAACATCGCCAAAACCAAGGGAAGCAAGGGCAAAATGAAGTATTGAGATTTCATCAAGATAAAAAGCTTTTGCACAGCAAAAGAAACAGTCCACAAAACCAAAAGACAACCGACAGAATGGGAGAAAATATTTGCAAATGACACATCAGATAAAGGGCTAGTATCCAAAATCTATAAAGAACTTATCAAACTCAACACCCAAAGAACAAATAATCCAATCAAGGAATGGGCGGAAGACATGAACAGACATTTTTCCAAAGAAGACATCCAGACGGCCAACAGACACATGAAAAAGTGCTCAACATCGCTCGGCATCAGGGAAATCCAAATCAAAACCTCAATGAGATACAGCCTCACACCAGTCAGAATGGCTAGAATTAGCAAGTCAGGAAATGACAGATGTTGGCGGGGATGCGGAGAAAGGGGAACCCTCCTACACTGTTGGTGGGAATGCAAGCTGGTGCAACCACTCTGGAAAACAGTATGGAGGTTCCTCAAACAGTTGAAAATAGAGCTACCCTACAACCCAGCAATTGCACTACTAGGTATTTACCACAAAAATACAAATGTAGGGATCTGAAGGGGTACGTGCACCCCAATGTTTATAGCAGCAATGTCCACAATAGCCAAACTGTGGAAAGAGCCAAGATGTCCATCGACAGATGAATGGATAAAGAAGAGGTGGTATATATACACAATGGAATATTATGCAGCCATCAAAAGGAATGAGATCTTGCCATTTGCAATGACATGGATGGAACTGGAGGGTGTTATGTTGAGTGAAATAAGTGAATCAGAGAAAGACATGTATCATATGACCTCGCTGATATGAGTAATTTTTAACCTCAGGAAACAAACTGAGGGTTGCTGGAGTGGTTGGGGGTGGGAGGGATGGGGTGGATGGGTGATAGACGTTGGGGAGGGTATTTGCTATGGTGAGCGCTGTGAATTGTGCAAGACTGTTGAATCACAGATCTGTACTTCTGAAACAAATAATGCAATATATGTTAAGAAAAAAAAAGAAGATTGGAGGAGGGGAAAAATGAAAGGGAGTAAGTCGGAGGGGGAGACGAACCATGAGAGACGATGGACTCTGAAAAACAAACTGAGGGTTCTAGAGGGGAGGGGGTGGGGGGATGGGTTAGCCTGGTGATGGGTATTAAAGAGGGTACATTCTGCGTGGAGCACTGGGTGTTATGCACAAACAATGAATCATGGAACACTACATCAGAAACTAATGATGTAATATACGGTGATTAACATAACAATAAAAAAATTTTTAAAAATGCTGAATAGTTGATAATGGTGGATTTGTTGATTACTTCTTACATTTTTTTCAATTATTTGCTTTATATCATTTAAAGCCACGTTATTGAGTGCATAAAAGTTCAGAGTTATTTCATTTACCTCAGATAATAAGCTTTTATTATAACATAGTGACCTCCTTTATAATGAGAGTTTTCATATCTGCAGGCTTCTCACATATGATTCTGCCTTTTTGTTTATCTTCTAACTCTCACTGTGACTTCATTCTTTGTGGGTTGTGATTGATGGTCTTCCTATGTTTTTTTTTCTTTAATTGAGATACAGTTCACATGTCCCTGGCTTTTTATTTTATTTATTTATTTATTTATTTTGTCCCTGGCTTTTTAAATAAACACAAATAAATCTATAAATTTACTGTCAAGTACTATTTAACTGCATCTCACACATACTAATAAGTAGCAATGTCTTGACATTTCATTCTAAATGTTTTTTAATTCTTGCGTGGCTTATTTTAAGGTAATGTTATGACTAGTGTTTTTTTTAGTCAGTCTAAATGTATGTATATTTTTACAAATTATATTTTATTTATAAATTTCTAATTTAATTGCATTTCAGACTGGAATATGGTCTATGACGTCTTTGGATTTTGTTAAACTTTCTTCATGGTTTAATACATGGTCAGTGTTTTCAAATGTTCCTTGTGTATTTGACAAAAGTCGACATTCTCTGTTAGATGTAGGAATATATATAATTTCAAGTTTATTCTCAGTTTTCAAACTTCTATATCATCAATAAGTTGGTAGCTCTGTGACCTGTAGTTTTCTGAAATAAATATATTAAAACCTCCTCTTAATAGCCTAGGTATATCATTTCTTCTTATAACTGCATTGATTTTAGCTTTACATGCTTTCGGGTTATATTGAAAGGTCAACATAAGTTCATGTTTATTATATCTTCTTTGTGAATATTTCTACTATCTTGTATATAGTATATCCATTAACCTTGCTACTTAACAAAGTAGTTAAAAACTCAATAGTTTAAAAGCGTAAAAATTTATTATTGCTCACAAGTCTTTGGGTCAGCTGGGCACTTGATCTGGTCGGGCTCTGCTAATCTCAGCTGGGAATGCTCATGCTTCTTGGTCAGATGGTGGATTGATAGGGAGATGACTGCTCTAGGTTGGCCTCCTCCATCACACATGTGGTATCAGATGGCTGTCAGCCGTGAAAACAGATGTAACTGGGTCTCTCATCATCTAGTAAGTTAGCTCTGGCTTGTTCATAAGGCACTGTCAGAGGAATCACAGAGGCCTCTTAAGACCTATGCTCAGGGGTGCCTAGGTGGCTCAGTCAGTTAAGTGTCCAACTCGGTTTTGGTTCACATCATGATCTCAGGGTCGTGAGACTGAGCCCCTTGTCAGGATCCACACTGGGTGTGGAGCCTGCTTAGGATTCTCTCTCTCCCTCTCCTTGTGCCCCTCCCCATCCCACTCGCTCACACGCACACTCTCCAAAAGAAAAAAAAAAAGACCTATGCTCAAACCTGGCCCAGTGTCACTTTCAGAACATTCTCTGGGTCAAATAAAGTTACAAACTAGTTCAGATTCAAGAAGTAAGGAAAGAGGCTCCTCTTGACAGGAAGACCGGCAAGATCACTTACAAAGGGAAAACAAAAAAATGGGCACACTATTTACTTATTTTTGTTGAAGTGTAATTGATACACAGTATTATATTGGTTTCTAGTGTACCACATAGTGATGTGACAATTATATATATATATACATTACAAAATACTGAACACACTATTTAAATCAATCTGTCATATGCAATGTTTCTTCTATCTCTAATAATGCTTAAATATTAACATACTTATTAATCTTGACCTAGTTATTTAATATTCTTTCATATTTTCTCTGGAAAGTCCAAATTTATTGAATATCTCTCTCCTACTTCCAATAAGTCAAAAAACTTGGCATGTGCTAAATCGTTAGAATTACCACATTCCCTGGTTATAAATACATATACATGGAATATTACTCAGCCATTAAAAAAGAATGAAATCTTGCCATTTGCAACAACATAAATGGATCTGGAGGGTATTATGTATGCTAAGCAAAATAAGTCAGTCAGAGAAAGACAAATACCATGCAATTTCATTCGTATGTGGAATTTAAGAAATAAAACAAATGAACAAAGAAAAAAAAGAGACAAAAAAGAGACTCTTAAATGCAGAGAATAAACTTGTGGTTACCAGAGGGGAGGTAGGCAGCAAAAATAGGTGATGCGGATTAACGAGGGCACTAGTCATGATGAGCACCAGGTGTTGTATGAAGTGTTGAATCACTATATTGTACACAGGAAATAAAAACACTGCATGTTAACCACACTGGAATTAAAAATCTTTTTAATGAAAAAAAAACTGCCCCATTCTCAACTTTCATGACGTTATTTCCAAAATTTTACTTCCATTATTTTGTTTCAATACAAAAAGGTGTGTGTATGTATGTGTAGATTCTACTCTAAATGGTTAGTCACTTGTATATTGCACCAATTTCTTCTTTCGTGGTTTCTTCTTGCATCTTCTTCCTTCCATGTTCATATTTCTTCTTGATGAATTTTATCATTTTGTATTCTTTCCACAAATATATATGACTTGTAACTTCTCTTACTTTTTGTATGTCTGAAAATATCTTTAGTTTTCCTTGGCTCTTGAACACTTGTTTGGTTTCCTATATAATTCTAGGGTGATAGCTATTTTATCTGTGTACTTGGGGGAGGTGGGAGGCAGACAATCTGCATACGTTACTTCAAAGCCAGAATTTCAAACATATTATTCTTGTGGAAAGGATAGGTTTAATAATGAATTGGTTTAACTGACTGATTAAAGGAAAATAATCAGTAAGGCAAAAATTATATGATGCTACCGGAAAAATGTAAGTATGAAAACCACCTTTCTAAGCTCTCTTAAGTTCCCTTCTCCCTCATGCTCACACCAGCTGGCTGCCCCACAGGGCCTCTGTGGGTAAGCTAACTGTACTCTAAATTACAAATCTGAAGAAAGCAAAAGTTCAGAACTTGTCTCTCTACAGCCTTTTCCAGAATTCCCTGACACTTTGCAAAAGTGCTACCTTCATCACTTTCAGTTTAAGGAAGCAGTAAATGCAAGATCCATTTTAAAAGGAAGGACTAGACATAGTTGGTCATTGAGGCATGAAAAAAACATCTGAGATGTCTTCAAAATCCCTAGGAGGAGAATTCCCATTGACAGGGGCAATTTAACCTTTGCTCCATCAATTTTGATTTTTAGAACTCCATTCCTCCCCAAACATCTGTTCTTCTCCAGTTCAGATGCAACTCACAAGTTGCCCCCCTTAATGCTATTAAGTGAAGAAGTCAATGAAAATTTGATACCACCTTTCCCTTGACACAGCATCATATTAAGCTCAACACCCACATGTAAGCATTTACGGTCAAATGTCCATATGCTTCCATGAGCAGACTGCACTTGTTTAGGGGAAAAGTCTAACGAATGCTCAGAAAATTTTACTGAATCAATAGTCAGCGGGCGATCGGTACTGCAGAGAGAACTGGCATCTCCACTCTCTTTGGGCTTGTTTTCCATCCGTAAAGTCAGAAGGGCAGGGGAATTTGTCTTCCAGTTTCCAGGTCTCAGGACACCAGAAGAATGATGATGCCCCTTCAAGCTTCACCAACAAATAACAGAAGATTGGAAGGCATTTTTAATAAATGAGAACATCTGATCTTGTTTGTATAGAGGAAAATGAACACACTTCCATGTTGCAGAAGAAGTATAAATTTCCTTTCTAAAAAACAGTCTGGTGGCATCCACATAAGAATACGCATGCTGGGGCACCTGGATGACGCAGCTGGTTAAGCCTCCAGCTCTTGGTTTCAGCTCCGGTCATGATCTCATCAGAGTGGTGAGACCGAGCCCTGCGTCAGTCGGGCTCCACGCTCAGTGGGGAGTCTGCTTGGGATTCTATCTCCCTCTCCCTCTGCCCCTCCCTCCTTTCTCTAAGATAAATAAATAAATATTTTTAAAAATAAAAGAATACACGTGCTTTCTCTCTAGCATTTGCATTATCTTGAGAGACTCCCATGGATGAGGACAGATTTGTACAGGGATATTTACCGTACATTATTTGTAATGGCAAAGCCCTGGGAACAACTTTAATACTCATCAATAAGGAATTGGTTGAAGATCCATGCCATGAAATATTACATAGCTTTAAAATAAAGAGAAGTGTAATTGTTGAACTGGAGGAATTGTCTGTGATATGTTATTAAGTGGATAAAAAATATTAGGTGGAAAAAAGCAAGTTACAACATAATGTGTAAAATATCATCCAATATTTCATTTAAAAAAGAAAAACTGCATATACAAGTATATAAATTTACACATGCACACACACATGAAAGAAGAAACACATGCATATATGTAAAAATCTGGAAGAACACCCCTACACACACACACACACACACACACACACACACACACACACACACACACAAACTGTTGCCAATAGTAAATCTGAAGGAAAGGGACTGTAGGAAGGAAAGGGGAAAATTATTAACTTCTTAAATATCTTTCTTGTTTTGTTTGACCTGCCAAAATAGCATGGATTGCTTTTATAATATAATAAATTATTGTACTTTGAGCACAAAGTATTCTGATCCTGCAATATCAATAGCTGGAATAATACCATCAAACTATCATTCTTAAATTGAGATCATTGATTTAATCATTCACTAATCACCTAATGGGCACTGCATGTAGTCAGTCTATATTTAGGGATGCCTGACTTGCACAGGGCACTTGCTGTATTCTCTTTGTTCTGCAGCAGGGACCAAAACAGAGACAGGCACTGCCTTCATGGAACTTATAGTCTACAAGGTGAAAGAGATCGTAAACTAGTAAAGCATATAAACGAATCGTAGCAAGAGCTACAAAATGAAGATACAGGATACTGTGAAAGAATCATAGGTCACACACTCAGACTGTGTGACCAAGAAAAGCCACTCCAAGGGGAACACACATAGACTGAGACCCAAAGCTTGAAACGCTTGTTTGCTGAGAGTTTGCCAGGAGCTGGGATGAGCATCCTACCAACTCCACCGTGGTAGTCCAGATGTAAAAAGCATGTGCAGCAGGAAGAGTTTGGTGTACAAGGAACTGGAAGAAGGCCAGAGTGTGGGGGGGCCCCCTGAGCAAGGGACGGTGGGATGAGATGAGGTCAGAAAGAAGGGCTACATATGCCATGGGATGGCGTTGGCTTTTGTTGTGAAATGCACAGAAAAAGCTAATGCAGAGGACTACCATGATAGGATTTATATTATGAGGCAGACATTGTACAGATGCCAGCGATACCATCCCCAGCTTGGAGGGTCCCAGTCAACTGGCAGAGACGTTTAAATAAGTGGTGGGGTGTGCTGCTATGACAGAAGTCCGTGGAAGCACAGAGGGGAGAATAACCAACGACCTAACTATATTTGATACGGTCTTGAAGAATGATTAAGAACTCGCCAGACTGGGGCCAAGATCGTGGGGATGCGAGTTAAGCAGCCACATTGCAGACAGATGACATAGTGTGTGTGCAAAGATATGGATGCTTAAGTGAGAAGAACTTTGGGGGGAAAAGATCTGCATTTCCATCTAGCTCGAGAATCAGGCACAGAGGACCAGGGAAATAGGGATAGGGGTGTAGGCAGGACACAGATTTTGAGAGTCTTTGTATACATCCCTACTTTTGGGGATTTATCCCACAGGACACATGATTTTTAAAACAGAAACGTGTAATGACCAATTTTAATAACCCTAAGGTTTATTTCAGTTCATCACTCTATGAATCTTCGATTGTGCCATAAAAGAGGAAGAAGTGATCATATTTTCTGAATTGGATTTGCTGTCATATGATAAATGTATGTTTAACTCTGTGAGAAACTGCCAAAACTTTTTTTGGAGTATTTGTACCATCTTTAACTCCCACCAGCAAAGTCTGAGAGTTCTATTGACTCCACTTCCTTCACCAACACCTGATATTGACACTTTTTCTAATTTTAGCCCTTCTACTGGAACATAGAAGTATCTCATTATTACTGACATGGAGCATCTTTTCATACACTTATTGTCCATTCAGCTGTTTGAGACTCTTGCCCATTTTTAATTGGAATGTTTGGATTTTTTATTATTGATGTGCATGAGTCTTAATACATTCTGGACTCTTTTGCTTTACATCCAGTATAATTCCAGGCAAAAGAATGGAAGGAAAATGAAACTTGACAGAAAATGGGGAAGCAGAAGGGAATGAATATGTATAGACTATCTGGTATGTGTCAGCCAATCTGCTGAGTAAACTACATTTGTTATACAGCAGCCCTTGTACATCAGGTGTCATTGATCTCATTGAATAAATGAGGAAACTCGTTCTCGGAGGGGTTGAGAGACTGGGCCAAGATCAGTCAGGTAGGATGTGGCAGGATCCGTGCTGACTGGAATCCATGTCTTGACCCGTTGGGTATAAAGAGGCTTCCTCTCCAGATGGACCTCAGCTCACTCAAAATCCTGGGGTTGATGGGGTTAACATAACCTCTTTGGGCCCCTCCCTAAAGAAAGCCATTTATTCTCAAATCCCAGCTTTAAATGGAGGATACTAATCTGCTAATGGCCCTTTCAATTGAGGCAAATGTCCAACATCTTTCACCAAGGGACCATATCTGTCTGTACTGGCTTTCAAGGAGCTGCAAATCAATGCCTATTACTCCATCTGCTAATTTGCTGCCCTAAGGTGGTGTCCTCCAGTGGATAAGCCAGCCAGTGCCTTGCCATTAGCAGTAATAAGTGTCCGACAATCACATCCAAAGAGGGAGTCACCCGATCTTGTCCAAGACAGGAGCCTCATGAGTGCTATGTGGAAGCAGGAAGGGAAAGCCTCCAACCAGATGCCCTGGGCATCGGGATTTAAGAGACACTGAGATTCTTAGAGGAGAAAGGTGCCTCAGAGAATCTAATCCAGTCCCTTCATGTCACAGACAGGGAACTGATGATTAAGTTCTTTTCTTAAGACATAAATCTGACATCATCCCATGCTTAATGGCTTCTCACCATAACAGAAAATAACCCTAATAATAACAACAAAGAACATTGTCTTTCATCTAATACAATCTGCCATCAGTTAGAAGTTCTGCCATTCCTTGTTTACCCTTAAAAAGAGAAACTATCTGCCACTTAAACTATGACACAGAGTCCTGTGGGATGAGATGATCGCACCAGCATCCCATTGCTTTGAAATGTTTTTCATCTGTTTTGAGGAATTTGGAAATTTCTGTTACCATCGGTTGCCATGCTTGGTGTTTGACAGGCTATCCTTCTGCATACATTGTGGTAACAAAATATAACACAACAAGTGTCCCCTCCTTCCAGCCTGTAAAAGGTGTCTGGTTCTTGCTTTGCAATTAAATATCTAATTGTTATCCCACCAATGAATATTTGCTTCACTAATTTAAAACCTAGATCCTGCTGCTCTGTTTCCATGCCTTTCTGCAGATACAATGACTTTTCAATCCAATACTACATCATAGTGTATTTTTTTAGATATATTTTACATGGTAACTAAATTCAACACCCATCATATCAACAATGCATATGGTGCACCTTAAGTCAGAACACCATGGATGGCTATGCCCAAGTTCGCACACGCAGAGGAGAAGATAACCCCTCATGTCCACTGCCTGGATGACAGTGATAAAGTACCATTCACCATAAGTCACATCCAAAGTTTAGAGGTTTTGCTACAGAAGAAGAAAAATGTGCATCTTGGAATCAGTGAAATATAAGACCAGCATTTATTGGGAACTTACTATACATCAGGCATTTTTCCAAGTCTTCTTCAAGTCTACTAATTTCATTTTCACTACCCAAGTTCACAGGGCTGGTAAATCACAGAACTAGTCATCTAATAGGAGCAATATTGCACTTGAGGTCTCCTCACCCTGTGCTATATGGACTAAATTTCATATCACTCTAATTGGAGGACCTATCCATCTGGGGTCTGTCTGTTCTATGCAGCCTTAACTCACACAGCCTCTGTCCATAAACTTCGTGTCAAGACACCCCACACTGTCTCTTCCTTTCTCGCCTTTGCTCAAGACCCTTCCTCTCTGGACTCCTCCCCTGTGCAACCCTCCCTCATCTTTCAAGACTCGACACACATGCCATTTTCCTCCAGAGGCTCACCATGATGGCTCCTCCCAGAACGTGAGTGGGGCACTTGCTCTGTGCTTCTGGGATCCCTGCACTTCCCTCACTAAGAACATTTGCCACATTGCACTTTCCTCATCCCTTCACAGAGCTGGTAGCCAATCCACATGCACTGGTTAGGAGTCCTGATTAGATGGACCTTTGTGCTGGCGAGTCAGGGCCCTGTGACCACCAGTCAACAAATGGTGTGGGCAGCACTGCCTGTCTGTCTCTCCTTACTAATGAACACTCTTCATATCCTCATCACAGAGCCCTGCCCGTGGCACATAATCAGCACTCAATAAACGATTATAGAAGTGAATTCAGTTGAAGTCTGTCATGGTCACACAGCAAGACGCCACAGAATGGGTCTGTTCATCCAGGCTTGGGTATTGAGGGAACAGTCTTTGCAGGATCGATTCCCATCTCCATTAGAGGGATCTGCATGAGGACAGGAGGAAAGGCAGGAAGAGCAATGTCTATTTGTGAGAAGCAATAGGCATCATGATATCAACCACAGAAGGGAACCCAGGAGAGGCAAGGGCACTGCTCATTCTGTGAGTGTCAGAGCTGGGAGGGCCTTGTAGTCTGATCTACCAATTTTAAGAGGGAGGAAAGTGTGACCCAGGAGAGGTGGTTCCCAGGCTAAAGCCTCTCAGACAGCTGAAGCAGAGCTGGGACCACCAGGTCCTCCCACCTGAGCCACCCACTCCACGCCTCAGGCCAAGAGGGCTGGTTCCTGAGCCTTTTCAAATTCAAAGGCTAGCCTCACAGCAGGTGGGTTCCTATAAGTAGATGAGGAATTATAAAAAGACCATGTTCTTCTTGGAAGACTTTTCCTTTGGCCAGGAGCTTGCTTGCTACATTTAGGAACAAGATGAATGAATCACACACAGTTAAAAATGACTTTGAGGGATGTGCATGAGGAAAGTGCTGATGGACCCTCTCTGGACATCTTCACCGGCTAGCAATCTTAAAAATTCCGGCAGAAATCACTCCTCCTTGCCATGGAAGGTAGGCGAGGAATCTGGGCTAAAAAGGAGAGCACTGGGACTGGAGGCAGCACCGAGTCCAAACAAAAAAAAATGGCAGACAGCAGGAGCTTACCCCAAAGCACCTAGATTTCTAATCAATTAAGGAGAAAAAGTGGAAGGATCCTGGACCTAAAAGAAGACAGAAAGAAGTCTCTAAAATCAGGAGGGGTGGGGGAGACTGTGGATAGTAACATTACTGAGCCCCTACCTTGCACTGGGAACTTTATGGGCATGACTTGTTACCTTCGCAGGAGTGCCGGGAGTGGTTATGAGGGAACTGAGGTTCAGGTTGGTTGAATGTCTTGCCCAAGGTCTCAAAGGAAGTCAGTGGTGATATGTTAGGAGTTGGTCAGACAAACTGAAAACAGTCTAGGCGTTTTACACTGAAAAGGATTAGGTGTATGAATCCTAATTCAAAACTGTAGGAAGAACCCAAGAAGTGAAAGTCGGGGGAGTGATGGATGGATCTGCCCGTCGCTAGCTTTCAGGTTGCCACTGCAGCTGGGGGATAAGGATTTCCACCCAAAGATGAGGACAGAGCAGGAAGACACTGTCAAGATCATGCTTTTTCTGAACCCCAACTTGGAAGTAACTCCTGGGGAACAAGAGAAACCACTGTAAAGAATTTCACACCTGCAAGAACTGCTACTAGAAAAAACCAAATGGCTTCTGTGTCCCTTCTTCCTTCTGTGTCTGCACGCATTTCACTGGAAGAACGCAAAACACGCAGGAGCCCTACTGGCGGGCAAATAAAGGAAATATAGTTCTCAGTCTTCCAACCCCTCAATACAGGAAAGAGCAAAGAGAGGGGTGGGGCTGGGGTGGGGCAGGGCGGGGGGCTAACAGATTATTTCCAGAGCAGTAGTGGAGCTGGAAACCTCTCAAGTCTGTCTGATTCCAACACTTAACACTTTTCCCTCCAACTGTCCTTCTAACTTGAGGAAGATATATAGGAAAACAAGTACCAAAAGTTCAAGGTTATTATAGGTAAGAAGCATCGGCATATTGCTTTAAAAAAATAAAAGATTATTTTTTATTTTAGAGAGAGAGAGCACATGAGTGGGCGGAGGGGCAGAGGAAGAGGGAGAGAGAATCTTAAGCAGGCTCCAAGCCCAGTGCAGAGCCCACACTCGATCTCACGACCCTGAGATCATGACCTGAGCCAAAACCAAGAGTCGGAAGCTCAACCGACTGAGATACCCAGGCGCCCCTTCACATTGCTTTTTGAAAGAATAAAAAGGAATAAAGAGTTAAATACTTCCTTCAACATTCAAATTTAATAGTAGTAGGACTACTTATCGCCAGGAAAGTTGATCCGAAGTTAGCAAAGGATGTAGTTGAAAAGAGTTTATGGATCATAATGGTTTACGGATACATGTGTAGGTATCCGTACAGAAATCACTGAATCCTGAATTCACGTACATGGAGGAAAAACTAAAAATCTTAATCTTCTAACACCAACAAACTTGAATAGCTTCAAAGTTCATGAAGTGATTTTTTTTTTTCCCCCGGAACTGAACTGTCGAAACAGATATCAACAGTGCGTTGCAAAATTCAAGTCTTAAAACACATGGTGTATATACACGCAAAGACAAGATGTTTATGTTCTGCCACCAAACTTTTAAAAATGTGTACCAATGCTTTTTGAATTAAGGGAAATATTTCAGCAGATTAACCAAGGAAATAAAAATGACAGTGCTCAGGGTTTTACAAAACTGGAAACTTGATCAAGTTCCATAAAAGAAGGGGGTCAGAGGCTAGTCAGTGGAAGCTGTCCCATGAAACTTGTACCATCCCTTTATGACACAGACCACAGTGGGCAAATGTAGGTGTTATTTGGGAAGGTGCTTCCCATGTCACAGAGGAACCGAAGCTGGAGCTGGCGCTGGGCCTGGACAAGGGTTCCGTGCTGATGACAGACAGGTCCTCCTGACTCTCAGCCAGCTCCTACCATCCTCACAGGGTGATCTTGGCCCGACATGTCACCCTTCCGGAATATTCACACGGACGTGTTTATCTGACAATATCGTGAGGACCACCCGTGTCAACACGGGAATCAAAACATCTATTCTGCACTATGTGCTGAATTAACTTAAAATTATGCCTGTGAGGAAGAAACTCGGATAAAGTTAGAAGAGCCACAAGAGTGCAGACAATTAGCATATCAACTTATTTTCTTGGCATTTGCCTCGTTCTAATAAAAGCCAAATGTAGGGGGAAATTTGGCTTGTTCCAATTTACTTCTTCTTGTTAACTAAAACTGTAGAAGAGAGAGGTCTCTGCCATGAAGAACCTGAAAATATGACTGAGAAGGTAAAACATGACCAGACAGGCCTCATCTTGGCCCCCTCTTCCCCCCAGGCTCTCCAGGGCCTAGAGCAGATGCATTAGTCAGCGTTTTCCAGAGAAACAGCACCAGTAGGATGTCCACGTAGGAAGAGATTGATTATAAGGAATGGGCTCATGCAATTATGAAAGCTGAGAAGTCCCCCGGTCTGCCACCTGCAGAGACCCCGAAAAGCCAGCGGTATCGTTCAGTCCAAGTCTGAGGGGAGAACCAGGAATGCCAATGGCAGGAGAGGATGGCTGTCCCAGTTCAAGCAACCAGGCAGAAAAGATTGAGTTCCTTCTCCCTCTGTCTTTTTGTTCTCTTCAGGCCCTCAACAGATTGGATGATGCCCACCCACACTGAGGAGGCCAGTTTGGTTTACTGGATCCAAAGATTCAGATGCTAATTTCATCCAGAAACTCCCTTACAGACACACCCAGAAATCACATTTCATCAAATACCTGGGCACCCCAGGATTCAGGCAGGTGGATACATAAAATTAGTCAGCACAGTGGGTTTCGTGCGGTGTAGAATACAATGAAATAATGTCTGGGGTTTTTTTAGCTACTATTTCATGGGGGCTTAATGGTGGTAGAGCTTTTGTTTGGGGGAATAAGAAAGTTTTGGAACAAGTGGTGATGATTGAATAACATTGTGAATGCAATTTAATTAATGTCATTGAATTGCACACTTAAAATGGCTTACATGGACACTTACGTACATAATAAAAAATTAATTTAAAAGAAAAGAGAGAACTGCTGTGGGTGGGGAACACTGGGCTTAAGGCTGGGATCCTTAGGCCACTGTATCCAGTAAGGCTCCAGTCCTGCCTCCCACGCATTCCCGTGAGGTCCCTAAGTTGGAAGGGACACCAAAAGGAGAACAAGTATTTATTACCAAGCTAACTGGCTGCTTACTAGTCACAGAAGATAACAAAAAAATATCATAGGTCCTCCGGGGAAGTGAAAGATGACAGCTTGGAGAGGAGCCTGGCGATCACAGACCAGTGGAGTGTGTGCCAAAAGCCAGCAAAGAGCACAAGACAGATCTGGCCACCGGTCGGGCATCACGCCAGAGGCAGGCAATGGAGCAGAGCTGAGGAAGAACAAGCGTGCCTGGCCTTGGCGAAAGATTGGAGAAGAGACTCAGTGAGGTGATTTCATAAAAGGACTTGATGGTCATGATAAGGAGTCATAATCTGGGACCAGGATAAATCCCCACACATTAGCACTAGTCGACAAATTACCTACTCCTTTACTCTCGAGCAGACGAGAGACTCGAGTCATGACCTCACAGTCAGTGGCACAACTTGGAGGAGATCTCCTACCCCCTGAGTCCCAGCCCCCTGCCCTTCACGATTTTGAGTCAAGGGCTATGGCAAGGATGTCCAACTATTATAAATTATTCGTGAGATTCCCTCATTCCTTTGTCCTCGTATTTCTCACAGAATGCGATGACTTCCAGTTTGAAACCATCAATACAAGACAATAGATTTTTATTAAAGAGTGGATCCTTCTCTCTTTTACTTTTATACCGCAGCCAACCATTTTTCCAGTCCTTTGAAATCTAGCAGTTGTTATGGCCAAAGACAAAAGGGCCAGAACAAACAATTAGCAAATGCATGAATCTGGGCTCTGTTTATTCTCCTTTTGTGAGGGATAATCGTGTGTTGGTTGAAGTGAGGCCCTACAAGTCAATTATGTGTTGTCTGAGCAAAACCACTGTTATGGAATTCAGAAGTTACAGTTGAAACATGTTTGAAAATTCAAATACGGTATCATTTACTCCTGAGATTAACGATTATTATGGGGAGAACCGTTTCATACCAAAGAAATCACCACGTTCCCTTCAGCAATAAATAATGGAGTGTACACAGAGGGGTGACCCACTGTCCTGGTTTGCCAAAGACAGAGGTTCCTTGGCCATGGGACTTTCAGCACGAAAACTAAAAGTCCAAACTGACTGAGACAAGTTGGTCAGCCCACGTGTGCACTCACTATTTGCTAGGCACCAGGGGGAAGTATAGAGAGAAGTGAAATATGACCCTTTCCTTAAAAACAGGACAATAATGGCAGAGGTATTGTTAACGTTGGCATGCCTTCATCTTTGCATTTCCACGTGCATGACCTTCTGTCTCATCCGTCAAAGGCATCCGTTTCCTTCAGTCAAGAAGTAGAGGGATGTGTGTGATGAGGATGCTAACAGCAGAAATGCAAAGATAAAGAAAGTACATTTGGTTTAGTTTTTGAATATGAAAACAGAATTTTCAGGATAGTAGTTTGAAAATCATCCTTTATCAAGATAGGTAGTATCTATTCCCTAAGTGTTGATTCACACATCAAGAACCAGACCTGCCTAAAGTGAACACTGAGTTTTTCAAAGGAAGGCACGGAGAGTACTTAGGATATGACCTGGGGGGGAGTCCCAACTGACAGACAGGAAATGGTTCTCTTTCTGACCCAGGGGACAAAGGAAAATGAGATAGGGGAACAAGCAATTAGAAATGTGTGCACCACTGGCTTCTACCTCCAGAATTTCAAAATTGAAGGTGAGACAGTTGGAAGACATCCCTGGTTTCTCAGCCACCCCCCAACAAGGGACAGCCGCACAGATTAGATTTGGTGATTTCGCATAGTTAGGCAGAGAAACAGCCGAAATGGGCACTGCTGCACCTCCTCGGCCCTGCCTTACCCCCAGTGGGGAATAGACCCAGAAGTCTCTGCATTCCACGCAAGGAGGTCGGGAGTTAACTACACTGAGAGTCCCAGCTGAACTCACGGGGTCAAGAGGGAAAGCGACAAGAGCCACCTGGACCACAAGAGTGAGCAGCCCCACCAGAGGCGGGAGTGAGGGCAAGCAGCATGTCTGTGTGAGAGAAAGAGAAAGAAAACAAATCCCACATTCACCAGCTGCACCACAGGGTCACCCATGCAATTGATCTGGAAACCATTCCAAACTACCCAGAGATCACCCAAGTCACCTCCGCCCACAAATCCAAGACCCCCCTTCCCAGAGCCACGAGGTCGTGTAAGTCCCTCTCCCCACCAGACTCCATCCTTGGGAGAAAGGGGGAGGGGGGCGGTGGTGAACGCTGAGTGACTGAGCATTTACCAAAATGAACTGCTGGAGAGTGAAAGAGAATGTTTTAACCAGGAACACTTAGAATTTACTGGCAAATAACGTTCTTTCTATCCCATTCCCTCCTCTCTCTCCCAGCTGTCTACCCCGTGTGGCAGGAGCTCAAGAAGATCTCATCAGTTATTGGAAACAAGGAAGCTCCTTTTTTCCGCACACATAAAAAGGGGTATGAACTTTTTTTCACCTTTCCTCACAATCTGTAGGTCAAAGAAGATCCCAAAGAGGGTATGTCCAGTTTGGAAAGGAGAGGGAATAATTTAAAGATAGCTCATTTCATTACTTGTTGGGTATGCCTTGGAAATAAAGGCACACGGCAGGCACATGTGAAGTGATGAAGACGACTCCCTGAAGACCTCATCTTACCACTTCAGAGGCTGGTTGTGTGGCAGCGACCAATGACCCCGAAATTTCAGCGGTTCAGATCCACAGACGATTATTTCTTGTTCTTGCCACATGACTCTTGTGCGTTGGTGGGTCTATGTTCACCATACTGCTCCAGAGACCCAGGCTGATGGAATGATCACCAGCGGTGATCAGTCACGGTGCAAAGAGCTCAAAGTGGTCTCAAACCTGCAATTTAATGCTTCAGCTCCCTGGGCCAGCAACCACTTCTACTCACACCTCATTGGCTGGTGCTAGCCCCACGGCTCCCCTCAAGCACAAGGGGGCCAGGAAGCCTAACGCTGCCGTGCGCGTGCCCGGAAATAGTCAGCAAACCACATGTAAAGTGAGACCGTTAATTCCTTATAGCATGCTCTTTCAACATCATATAACTCAAAGTCAAATTGCCTGCGTGTACAAGCTTATTAATTCACTAAAGTTCTAATCTGCAGCAGACAGTAAAGCGTAATATTAGTCACAATATCAGACTAAATTCTCTGAGGTCAGAATCTGTATCATATTTGTCTCTTTAATCTTCAGTGGATAGCGTTTATCAACGAAGATTTTTTACTACTAGTAATAGTAAATCCTGTTGAAACTAGTTTGTAAAAAAGGAAATGGATTGGCTTATGGGGCTAAAAAGATCTGGGTTTCAGGCAAGACTAGATCCAGGGCTCAAATAATGTGATCAAGACAGTCCTTCCCTTTGTTTCTCAGCTCTGCCTTCATTTTCAGGCAGCTTTCCCCTTGATGTCCCAGGGTGTCTGAGGGTGTGGTCCAAAGAAAAGTCCCCTAATTGAGTTACCTGCTCATTTTTTAATCAATCACAGTAGCCAGGGGTATGGATTGGATAGCATGGCTTATGACAATCACTCCAAAAAATGGGGATGGATATCAGTAAAAATGGGTAGCTTTTATGGAACATTTAGTAAGTGCCAGGTGTGCCCCAACCACCCTATAGGCTTACTTAATCCTGGCAACGGTCCGATTAAACAAGGAAGAAGGGGCAAGGCTGTGGGTGAGGAGGCATCAATGTCCTCCACATGGCACAGCATGGCTATTGTTACAGAGGCTCCGTGAGAAAGAAGGTCAATGCCCTTTGCCTGGTCACAGTGACTCCTGTCGTTCCCCAGGACTTTTGCCACCACCAGGCACCTCTCCTCTGTCACTCTCCCTTGTCACCCTAGGCACCTACTTCCACAGGAGGCATCCACACAAAAGTCCTACGCCCTTCAAGGTGCCAGAGCCTCTCCAAGCAGCTGACACAAATTGCTCACTCATAGTGTTCCTGGCACTGTGGTCATGTACTAACCCTTACAACACGGTGACCAAAAACTCTGATTATCCACATTTTATAGGAGAGGAAGCTAAGCTGTGAGAAGCGAAGTAAATTACCCAGGATCAGGCACTAAAAGGTGGCAGCACGTGGATTTGAAGCCAAGTCTATTTAACTCTGGATTCTTGTTCTTAACTACCATCTACCCTCCCAGGGCCATTTTGCATGGATGTGGAGGGCAAAAGAATTCTCTCTTCTTTTACATTTCTCTGGTAGTTGAGCAACAAAGCAGCACTCCTTAGGGCTCAGATGTCTCAGAGTGTTAGTGAAAACAATTCTCCCAACTCCTAACTTACAGCATTTCTCCCTCAGACCCTTCTTCAAGATTCCTCCGATATGAGACAGTGATGTCAAGCCAGAAATCAAAGCCCGGACACGGGCGCCATATTGGTTTCCAAGTCAACCCTCCCCTCCACTGCCCACAGCTTTGTCACCGAGACCAAGATTCCCACCAGTTTCCTCCACCATTCTGTTTCTGCTTCTATCAGAATGACTTCTCCATGAAGCTCCTCAGGCCCTCATGCAATACCCCACACCCCACCCCACCCCCATCAGCGTGAGCTGCCCAAACATGTCAGAATTCTCCACAGCAGACGTTGCTTAGGCTCAAACTGGTTCCTATTAATTCTTATTATTCTACTTGATAATAGGAACACAAATGCCTTACATTATTTTTTCTCTGAAGTTCCATATAAACTGTATCCTGTCCAAACAGAAAAAAAAAAAAAAAACCCACATAAAAACAACATTCTGGAAGATACTTCTATGATTTTCTTCATCTGAACACAAAAACTTGAAATTTTCAGAGAGGGTCTATCCAGCCTGTAACTTGGAGGGGATCTGTAATTTAAGATGTTATTAGCAATCCAGATAATAGCTGGGTGCTCAGAGATTTGTGTAAAATTAATTCAGATCCCCTCTCTAAGGTCCATGGAAGCCCAGAACCCTCTTTGTGCACCCCCTTGTGCCTTTCCAGAGCTCTCACGAGCACCTCTAGTCAGTGGCTATGTCTTCATTTGCTGTCACCGAATTGACCCATGTCACTCAGACTCCAATTTCCATAAGACACCCACTCCCAGCAGACATCCGTGAGCTTATTTAAACTATATTAAATACCGTTAGTGTTAAAATAAACATAATATGTAAAAATCAAAAAATAATAACACGAACTTCAATAACAAATAAATGTTATTTAAATTCACTGAGTATTTGCGAGTCACAGGAGAAGACCGGACTACCCCACTGTGTTAGCCTTCTCTGGCTGCTGTAACAAAATACCACAGACGGGGAGGGGCTTAAACGACAGGCGTTTATTGCTCACGGTTTTGGAGGTTGGGAAGTCAGAGATCAGGGTGCCGGAGTGGTCAGCTTCTGGCGACAGCCCTCTTCCTGGCTTGCAAGCGGCCACCTCCTTGCTGTGTCCTCGTATGGCCTCTCCTGGGAGCGTGCATGGCTGGGCAAGAGATAGAACCTCTCCCTCTAACAAATAGTCTACTTCCCGCAAAGAATTGGCTGTTGTGCCACTTCACCACAAGGTGGCAGTATGCGAGACCTTTGGTGCTTCCTTCCGCATCGAAAGCAATGGGGGGAAATCGCACAATCTTAAAACGCAGCTAGCAAATAATAACCGGCTTCCAGCGCTTAAACAGAATAAATATTTTCTCATAAAGCAGAAACTGCCAAGAGTATGTGATCTGTTTTATAGCCGGGTATTACATGATAAAGTGACTGAACTGCTTGCTAATCCCAGAGCAGAGTTCTCAGGGAGGATGGAAGAAATGATTTTATTTATGTAGAAAACAAAAAACAACGGCAGGAGTAAAGAAGAAACTGTAAGGGATGTAACACTTAGGATAAAAGATGTTGCACTCAAACATCCTCCTAGGAAAAGAAAAAGATGAGAATCAGAAATCTAATACCAACCAGCGTGTTTGGGACCCAACCTGAAATAAAGCCCGGCATAAACATACCTCTTTACTATGCAGTCAGATACACTGCAGATTGCATCATTTGCTCCCTGTGGTTTAAGTTGGCAAGTACGTGCCAATCATCTCCTGTGCACCATGCCCAAGGTTAAAAACATTATGGCTCAATGTAGAAAGAATTGTGAGATTGTCCCCGGCACCATGGAAACATTCAGGGGGGGGATCATAGAGCCTTCTCCAGGGGGTGACGTTTTAGTTGAGCCCAGGGGAAATTGGTCTCGGTGGGTGGTAAGTGGTGGGGCACACACGAGTGTTGGGGGGCATTGAGAGGCACTGAAGGAGGCAGGAAAATTAGCAAATACCCAGGGGTATGAATAACTTTATTCGAACAACAACATCCTATTCGGAAGACCGGGGAGGAAGTGGCCAAGAAGGTGGCCAGAAAACTAAGTGGGGCTGTGTTTGCCAAGAGAGCTTGAACATGATGGGTAACAGAAATCACCAAAGGCTTTTAAGCAAAGGGTAAGACCAGTTGGTGGTGATCAGAGACGTCCCTCTGGGAGGCCAGTTAGGAAGAATTTGTCCTGGTCGAAGCGGCCCACGGTGACCTAAACCATGGCTGTGACAGTGAGGATGGAGTGTAGGTGCAGGTGGCAGAGATAGTCAGGAGGCCAGTAGACACAAAAGAGAGAAGACTCCAGAATGAATTGGTCGGGTAGCTGGAGAAGAAAGAGAAGGAGAAAGCAGAGGAAGGGAAAGAAGGCAACCCAGATCGTCAAGAACATAGAAACAGGCCCAAAGTGGGCTGAGTGGGCAGGTGGAGCATTGTGGATTCGACCAGGTTGAAGGTACAGGTTGCACAGGAAAGGATTTACTTGCCAAGAAAGGTTTGACCCTTGCCCTGGCTTCTGGGAGGAAACCACTAAGCCCTTGGAATGTCTGTCCTGCCTAGAAAGAGTCTTGGCCCACACCTGACGTTCCACGCGAACACTGCGGTTTGGGATGGAGGGTCCCGGGGCCGTGTGGCATCTACTTGACCTCTGAAGAGGTGGAAACCAAGGTCAGCTACATGGCTGTCTACTTGGAGAAGGCAACTAAAATCCGATGCCTAGAATACTCCTGGGCCCTGCCCTGTGTACCTCTTGCCTTTGCTTATTCTGATCAGTACTCCTCTCACTTTAATAAAGCATTACCGAGTATTCCAACTTCTCTGTGGGTCCTTCTAGAGAATCGCCAGACCTGGGGTTGGTCTTGAGACCTTCCGAACTGCGCAGGTGGAGAATCACAATGCTAACTACCAGCCGGAGACCCTGTTGGAATGATGATAATCATGACAGTGACCTGACACTGTGCCAAAGGCTTAACAGACATATTTCATAATCCTCAAAATAATCCCCCAAATGGAAATAATTACTTCCATTTTATAGATGAGAGACTTTATATAAATGATATTGTCGCAAATGATCAATCAAGCACCTTGTAATTAAGATTTGAACCAGGTCACCTGACTTCAAAGCAGATGCTTCCAACATCAGGCATACGATGCAGCAGAAGGACTAATATTGTGAAATATTAACAAGGTTTGGTTTGGTTTGGTTCTGTGGTCTTGTAACTCTACATTTAAGCAGCAGGTAAAACCTTCCATGTTTATTGGCTCAGGGAAGAAATGACCCAGAAAAATGCAGACGGAACAAAGGATGCAGTTGGAGGTGATCAGTTTTTAAAGCCCAAACCCGTCCAGCTCCTGGCCCAAGAGAAAAGAATGCATGGTGAGGACCGAGTAGGCTCTGGTCTCCCTGAGACCTCGTGAAACTTGCCTGGGCTCAGGCAAGGACAGAGGAGTAGAGAAGGGACCTTGGGTCCTGGCAAGTCCAGGGAGGGGGCGAGGTGGCCAAACCCCCTGAGAGGTTTAGAGAACCCAACAGCAGGAGGACCTCAAGCTGGGATGGTATGGGAACAGAAGAAATACTTGCGTGGCAGACCTAGATACACCTGGGAGGCAGCCACTCAGAGCCCTCAAGGCTCCGTTGTCCATAAGAACAGCAAAATGAGTCCAAGAAATGGTGTTTCATTTACAGCAGAGTGGGGCAGGACTCTGTTGTAGAATGTTCTCCCTTCACAGAGACCCAGAAGGTGAAAGGAGACTCATGCTCAGGGACAAAAGAGGACAGAGCAATGGACTAATGGCTAAAGCCCAGACAGGAGCGTCGTATGCAGTGATGACACATGGAGCTCCAGTCCTCCCTCCACTCAGTTCCTTGGCGCTCAGCAAACCTCCCAGAGCTCAGCCGCACTTCCAGACAAAGATGTCCAAAGGGATGAAACGATGTTTCTACCACCTCACCCTAACAGATGCTCAAAACCCAAACCAGATTCCCTTGTAGAAAAACCAAGTTGTTTTGGACACACCTGAGGTCTTGAACCCAGACTCACACCTGCAGCCTAGCCGTCTATGTGTTTGGGGGCCGGATGGATGATCTGCCCTGGGGTTCCAGCACAAACCAAGACAACTGCTACATAGTGCTCCATGAATCTTCTCGGCTGCTCTGTGCACCACGGATGACAACCCATTGGTCACACTCTACATTTAGTCCGCCAAGTCCCCCAGAGGGTTCATTCCTGCGTCCTCAGAAGTGGCTCACAGTGACATCTCCAATGGAACATCTAGCAAGACACCTGCCACACCCAGTGTTGCCACCATTCAGATTTAGGAAGGATGGACAGAGCTTCCCTGAGGGAGCTCTGGGCTTCAGAAAAGCCCTGGACTGGAGGTCGGGGGCCTGGGGCTCCTGTCCTAGCCCTGCCAGAATCAGCTGTGACCTTGGGCACAAAAGTCAACCTCTCTTAGCTTCTGTGTCCTGTCTTAAAATAGAGGTGGTGAGTGCTTCACTGCTTAGTCACCGGAGTGAAGTGAGGAGGGAATGAGGCCAGGCACTGAAATGCTGCAGTGGAACCAGAGAAGAGCTTGACATGGGCCCACCGTGCTTGCCCTCCTTTCTTCCGAGCCTCATCTCCCCAAGAGGCCAAGGCTGTGTCTTGCTTCTTGGAATGTGCGCCCACCTCAGCTGTGGGAAAATGTAGGAACACAAAGTCCCAGCCCTCAAGGGCCCTCTGTCGTACAACCTCCCGCACCAAGCCCTCCACGGGCTTCCTGCCAGACTCAGAGCCAGTGCCAGAGTCCCTCCAGGGTCTACACCGTGCCCCACAGGACCCCAGCCAGTGCCTCTCCCCAACCTCCTCACCTGTGATGTCGCTGCTCCTCAGGCTCCCCCACCCTATGCTCTTGTTGCTGTTAAATGCTCCACGTCGGTTCCAGCCTCAAGGCTGTCGTCCTTGAGGTTCCCTCTGCCAGGGACGCCCTTCCCTCAGGTCTCTTCACACCTGCTCACTCACTTTCTTTGGGCCTCTGTGCAACATCAGTGCCAGAAGCTTCTTCCGCTCAATTCTCTTGCTTGGCAAACAGCTCAATCTTTCGGGATTCAGCTTGAACATAGGTCACATCCACATATGACCATCCTGTCTCCCTTCCCCTCACTGCCCCCCCCCACACACACTCCCCTACCCCAACCACTTCCTTTTTTTGAAGCCCAGCCTTTATAACTCAAGCCCCACAGATGAAAGAAGGGCTTTAGACTTTGGCAAACAGCAGGCAAACCTTCTCTCTGCCCCCCTAGCTGCCACTGTCTCTCTACTTTAGTCCCCTTTGAATTGCTCCCTGCTCACAGCTTTCTTTGGGGATTTAAACACTTTGAAAGGCAAGTTTACAAAGGGCAATGGTAACTCGTAGGCTCCCAGATGTCTCAAAATAAAGGGGCTTCCTTAGTTGCCAGCCCAGCTGTGTGACTAGCTCTGCAAATCATATTCATTCACCGCGCTTCCAACTCCTCACCAATAAGAACCAACGGCTTTTACCTAGAGGATCCCTAAAGATTCTCTAGGTTCTGACAACTCCTTGGCGGTCGGAACAAAGCCAAACATTTAGCTTCTTTACTTTCACTTCCTGTCCCTCCATGCCACCTAGGATCCATCAGATCTGAAGTCAGGCGTACATATTATACAGTCAAGACCCGGGAGGGAAAACCGGCCGAGTTTACTCAACGATGCCTTCCTGATACCCCTCTTCCGACCCTGTGACCAAAGCCCTCTTCTCTGACCCAGCAATTTTCTTTGCTTCCAGGTTCAATGAAACAAAAAAATTTTCTTCAGGCTAACGAAGTTAAGGAAGGGCCGGGATTCTGGACAGATCCGCACACACATGGCTCCATTTGAAAGATTTTCCTATTGTTTTTGGAAGCCCTATGGAATGTAAGCATATACTCAACTTTTTTTTTTTTAAATAGTCTTGTGAAAATGAGTCAGTTTATGGTGTGTTTTGAACTGAGTTTTACATTCCTGTGGGCTGGTAGCTCTTGGAATTGGCTAAACCCTACCTCCAGAGGAGTTGACTAACTTGAAAGACTGATGCCAATTTCTAAAAACCAGAAACCCAAGTCTCGAGGTCTCGAGGCAGTTCCATGCGGACTCACCGTGGTGACCTCAGGTAAACCTGGCCCTCCTTGGCCCACAACTGAGCCATGCCCAGGCGTCCTGTTCTGCTAACGTCTCCCCCTGCGCCAGGACCACGGCTGCATCACCAGCCACACCTAAACGAGATGGCCCCAGACAAGGACATGAATGTGCTGCAGAATTTGTAGTACAGAGCAGGGTTCGGTGGGAACACTTGTCTCTGCTCTGATGAGCATCCTCTGGCGCAGTTTGAAGGCTGGGGGTTGGAATTATCTGAAGCCTCCTTTGCTAGCTTGTCTCCTGGGCTGGGAAGCCTCTAGCAGCTGGGAATGGAATACCTATGGGGTGTCTCTCCATGTTCTGTCTAACATGCCCTCCAGGACTTCCTACAGGTCACCTCACGGCTCCCAAGAAAGTGTGCCAGGTAGAAGCCGTATTGCCTTTTATGACCCAGCCTCAAATGCCATGAGGAGTCAGCTCTGCCATAGTCTGTTGGTCAAGGTGGTCCCAAAGATCCGGCAAAGTTCAAGGGCAGGAGACATAAATATCCGCCCCACCCCCACCCCATGCCCCAGTGAAGGCATGTCACATCCACATTGTAGAAAGACCACGAGGGAGAGGAGATGTACTGGTGTTGCCATCTTTGAAAAGAAAACCTGCCTCCCCCCCCCGCCGCAAACCTGTCAGGTAGACCTCAGTGCCCCCAGTGATGGATCAGGTGGACGAGCCTGATGGAAAGTGACTTACCCCAGCGCCACATGGTGAACAGGTGACAGGGCCAGGATTCAGGAGAAAGGGAGTCTGGAGGATGGAAGTTTTAGGGATCAGGGGTGAGAAGCTCCCTGGCCACCCCTGAGTTGCTGCAAAGGGAAAGGACAGAACTGTCAGGGCCGGGAAACAGGGGCTTTGCCTTGTGTCCCAACAAGAGAGAAAGACCCACGGGAATGGAAACTATCTTACTCTTCATTTTACACCAGCAGAGTTTAGCACCGAAGAGACAGAGTGGTAAGGTGGGCAAAGCTCAGGTACCAGAATTGGCTCTAGGTCGAAGCTGTAGGATCTTGGTCAAGGGTCCTAACCTCTCTGAGCTTCAGCTTCTTCCTCTACTAAATGATAAGAATGACTCCTCCTAATTAAGCTTCATGGAAGATTCCAGATGCTTGTGTGTAAAGTTCCTGGTGTATAGTGGGAAAGCAGACCACGGTCACTACCATTAATCATACAGATGTTTACAACCCTGGACAGGTCCTGGGAGTCAGTGTTTGTGGTAACACTTGGGCGGCCTCAGGCGGACAGTGTGCCAGGACCTCTGATGTGTGGGTCGATGAGGAGGAGAACAAAGCTGGGTGTGAGTAGAAATGGTGTAAGGGAGAAAGTGTGCGCCTAGGGGAGGGGTAATGTAAGCACCCCTACATGGGTGTGGATGTGGGAACTAGACAACTCTATTTGAACTTGGTCAAATTGCTTAATCTCTCAAAGGATTAAAAATAGCCTAAATGTACTGACCTGATGATATTGATATATAAATGAAATAATCGATAGAAACACCTAGCAAACTGCCTGGCATATAGTAAAATTTCAATAGATATTAGTTCTTTCACTCTCTTTCCTTGGTGTCTGAGGAAAAATAGTATTTTGCTCATAATTATATTAACTTCCATATTCAATAAAGTTGTTGAGCTGAAGATACACCATTCATCCCAATGGACTGGTCTGGATCACATAGGTATGCACTCAACATATATTTATTGAGCACCTACCATGGGCCAGGCACAGTGCTGGTTGCCCAACACACCCCCGAGAAACCAAAACACAGTCATTGCCCTTGAGTTGCTTATAGTATGGAAAGGAAGATTTAGGAACTTTCCAGTTACAGGATAGAAATAAGCATTTTCATTTATTTCGTAGCCTCTCTGTTAAAGTCTGGTTCTTACACGTTAACTCCATAACCCCCATGAATGTGTGCTCATGTGTGTGAGGGCAGGCAGGATAGAAGGCACTGCTCACCCAGGCCAGGGTTCAGTCTTGTCTCACCTCCCTGGCCTCCCCAGCAACCCTCCTGGCTTTTAGGACAGCTGGAGGCAGAACCAGCTGAAAGGAGAAGGGGGAAGTGGGCTGAGACCGGCCAGCATGCCTGGTGCCTCCTCCCTCTGTGGTTCCCCTGTCTGCCACCTTCTGCCTTATGGTACAAACCCCTTTGTGTTTTCGCTTCTGCTCCATGCCAAAAACCTGCTCTCCACAAGAAATGGGTTCACATTTTACATAGAAATTTCTCTAATGACCTCACAACTCTGCAGGTTAAATTGCATTGTCTCTTCCTTACAAAAGGCTCTGAGAGGTTAGGTGGGTTGGGGGTGTGTGTGTGTTTTTTTAGAGAGTGGGGAGGGGCAGAGAGAGAGGGAGACAGAGAAAATCTTCAGCAGGCTCTACACCCAGCACAGAGCCCCATCTCACGACCCTGAGATCGTGACCTGAGCTGAAATCAAGAGTCAGACGCTTAAACTGACTGAGCCACCCAGGTGCCTCAGGGAGGTTAGGTGTTTTAAAGATCAAGCCAGCAAGTGGTGGACCTGGATTTGAAGGCAGGGTCGCCAGCTCCAAGTTCACCAGGGTATCAGTTCAGTTCTGTTCGACAAGCATTTCACACATACCTGCCTTATGCTAAGCACTAGGGAACCAGTGATGAACAAGACATGCTTGCTGCTCCCCAGGGGATCACACACTAGCAGGAAAGACAGGCACACCAGAAGGAATTTAAATTTAAGATAAATGGAGATAATGCACAGAAAATGTTTGTCGTGCTACCTGGAACATAGAAAGCTCTCAGTCAAGGTCAGCGACTGTGACTATGTAAGTGCCAACGGAAAGGAGGAGGGAGGCCATGGAGTGCAGATAAAGACAGACAGCCCTCATGTGGATGCACCGCATGCTCTCCATCCAGACTGAGCTCTTTTATATTCAGTTTAGAGCATCATTTAGGAGAGACGCAGGGGAAAACTGGAACAGCTCCCGGGAGAATATCCAGGGGTGAGAGGACCTGAACTCTATCAAGGAGGACTCCTAAGGGAACAAAGAATGTTGAGCCTGAGGCAGAGAAGATCAAGCGTCCATTAAGAATTTCATTTGCCCAATTATAAAAATGACCAGAAATTATACTATTTTTTTTTTATCTCAGTGAAAGAAACCTAAAGGTAAGGATCGCAGGTCCATAAACATCAGGGACCCAAGCTTCTTACATCTTTCTGCTCTGCCAACCTTAGGACTGGCCTCTTGTCCTCAAGGTTGCCTCATATTCCAAAATGGCTGCTAGAGTTCCAGCCATTGTGTCTCCATTCTAATCAGAAAGTGGGAAGAAACCACAAGGTGGGACGAGGAAGGAGAAAAGGCCAGCTCTCTCTTAGGTCAGAATTTAGTGACATTGCCCCAGCTAACAGCAAGGGAGATGGGGAAATGCAGACTTTGATTAAGAACGTGGCACTCCTCGGCAGGGGGCGGAGCAAGATGGCGGAGGAGTAGGAGACCTGGATTTCGTCTGGTCTCAGGAATTCAGCTGAATAGGGATCAAACCATTCTGAACACCTACGAACTCAACAGGAGATCGAAGATAAGAAGAGTAACAACACTCTGAACAGAGAAGCGACCACTTTCTGGAAGGTAGGACGTGCGGAGAAGTGAATCCGAGGTGATATTCGGGAGGATAGACGGCGGGGGAGGGGGCCTCCGTGGGCCGCTTCTGGCAAGTGCTAGAGCCGCGGAGCACAAAATCGGAACTTTTAGAAGTCGGCTCCGCGGAGGGACGTCGCTGCAGTGGCTAAGCGGGGGGTGGAACCCTCCCGGGACAGTGTGGTCTCAGGACCCTTGGGGTCACGGAAAGACCGGGGGAGCCTGAGTGCGGCAGAGCTCCCAGGTATCGGAGCGGAGAAGCCGGCTGCAGAGACGTAGCCGAGGCACAGGCTCTCAGCTTGGGGTTGCCATAAACTGTGATCCGCGGCCCAGTCGGGCCACTGCTCCCGCAGCAGGGACCCAACAAGCGGCAGAGCCAGGGAGACTCCCCTTCCTTCCCGGGGAGGAGCGGTGCGGGAGCGCACCGCAGGGATCTGCTGGGTTTGGAGACTCCACACGGGGTCGGGTGCCAGAGATAGCAACGCTCGGTCACAGGCCGGGTGAGCACGGAGTGCGACCGGAGACCGGGGAGACGGGAGTGACTGCTTTTCTCTGGGGGCGCACTGAGGACCGGGGCCCCGAGTTCTCAGCTCCTCCGGGTGTAGACTGGGAGGCCACCATTTTTGCCCTGGTCCTCCAAAGCTGTACCAGAGCTTGCAGGGAACAAAAGCTCCTGAGAGCAAACCCGAGCAGCTTGCTTAGCCCGGACCGACAAGGGTGGGGCAATTCTGCCTCCGGCAAAGACATTTGGGAACCACAGCAACAGGCCCCTCCCCCAGAAGATCAGCCCGAACAGGCAGCAAGCCAAGACCAAGTTTACCAATCAAGGAGAACGGGAGAACTCCAGCACTAGGGGAATACTGCACATAGAATTCATGGCTTTTTTTTTTTACCATGATTCATTAGTTTATCAAAGTTAATTTTTGTTAACTGTTTTTTTTTTCTTTTTTCTTTTTCCCTTTTTCAACCAACATCTTATCAATCTTTTTTTAAAAAAAACATTTTTTATTTTTCATTTTTAGAGTCATATTTTATCCCTTCATAGTAGTTACCCTTATTTTTGGCATATATATATAAGTTGTTCTCTCTTTAAAATTGTGAGATACAGTTTCTTCTAAAAGATAAAAATATACGCTAAATCACTAGTGTATGGCTCTGTTCTAGTCTCCTGCCTGATCACATTCTCTCCCTTTTTTCTTTTTTTTTTTTAAATCTTCTTTCTTTTTTCAAACTTCTTATCTTATCAAGTCCTTTTATAAAATCTTTTATAATTTTCATCTTTACAGTCATCTTCTACCCCTTCATTGTATCAACCCTTATTTTGTACATATATGTCTTTCTTCCTTTAAAATTTTAGGAGGCACTTTTTTCTAACAGACCAAAATACGCCCAAAATCTAGTGTGTGGCACTGATCTATGCACTAGCCTGATCATAGTTGATCACATTCTGCTTTTTTTGTATTGTTCTCTTTTTGTTTTTATCTTTTTATTTCCTTTTTTTTTTCTCTTTCTTTTTTCTTTCTTTCCCTTTCTTTTCCCCTGGTTTCAGGTCTTTTCTGATTTGTATACAGTATATTTGCTGGGGACGTTGTAAACCTGTTAGCATTTTGTTCTCTCATTCATCTGTTCTCCTCTGGACAAAATGACAAGACGAAAAAAATCACCTCAGCAAAAAGAACAAGAGGTAGTACCGTCAGCCAGGGACCTACTCAATGCGGACATTAGTACGATGTCGGACCTAGAGTTCACAATCATGACTTTAAGAATACTAGCTGGGCTTGAAAAAAGCGTGGAAGTTATTAGAGAAACCCTTTCTGGAGAAATAAAAGAACTAAAATCTAACCAAGTCGAAATCAAAAAGGCTATTAATGAGGTGCAATAAAAAATGGGGGCACTAACTGCTAGGATAAATGAGGCAGAAGAGAGAATCAGTGATATAGAAGACCAAATGATGGAAAATAAAGAGGCTGAGAAAAAGAGGGAGAAACAACTACAGGATCACGAGGGCAGAATTCGAGAGATAAGTGATACGATAAGATGAAACAACATTAGAATAATTGGGATCCCAGAAGAAGAAGAAAGAGAGGGAGGGGCAGAAGGTATATTGGAGCAAATAATAGCAGAGAACTTCCCTAATGTGAGGAAGGAAACAGGCATCAAAATCCAGGAGGCACAGAGAACCCCTCTCAAAATCACTAATAATAGGTCAACACCCCGACATCTAATAGTAAAACTTACGAGTCTCAGAGACAAAGAGAAAATCCTGAAAGCAGCTCGGGACAAGAGATATGTAACCTACAATGGTAAAAATATTAGATTGGCAACAGACCTCTCCACAGAGACCTGGCAGGCCAGAAAGGACTGGCAAGATATCTTTAGAGCACTAAACGAGAAAAATATGCAGCCAAGAATACTATATCCAGCTAGGCTGTCATTGAAAATAGAAGGAGAGATAAAAAGCTTCCAGAATAAACAAAAACTAAAGGAATTTGCAAACACGAAACCAGCCCTCCAAGAAATATTGAAAGGGGTCCTCTAAGCAAAGACAGAGCCTAAAAGCAGCAAAGATCAGAAAGGAACACAGACAACATACAGTAACAGTCACCTTACAGGCAATACAATGGCACTAAATTCATACCTTTCAATAGTTACCCTGAATGTAAATGGGCTAAATGCCCCAATCAAAAGACACAGGCTATCAGATTGGATTAAAAAACAAGACCCATCAATATGCTGTCTGCAAGAGACTCATTTTAGACCCAAAGACACCCCCAGATTGAAAGTGAGGGGGTGGAAAACCATTTACCATGCTAATGGACACCAAAAGAAAGCTGGGGTGGCAATCCTTATATCAGACAAACTAGATTTTAAAACAAAGACTGTAATAAGAGATGAAGAAGGACACTATATCCTACTTACAGGGTCTATCCAACAAGAAGATCTAACAATTGTAAATATCTATGCCCCGAGCATGGGAGCAGCCAATTATATAAGGCAATTAATAACAAAAGCAAAGAAACACATTGACAACAATACAATAATAGTGGGGGACTTTAACACCCCTCTGACTGAAATGGACAGATCATCTAAACAAAAGATCAACAAGGAAATAAAGACTTTAAACAACACACTGGACCAAATGGACTTCACAGACATATTCAGAACATTCCAACCCAAAGCAACAGAATAACATTCTTCTCTAGTGCCCATGGAACATTCTCCAGAATTGATCACATCCTAGGTCACAAATCAGGTCTCAACCGGTACCAAAAGATTGGGATCATTCCATGCATATTTTCAGACCACAATGCTTTGAAACTAGAACTCAATCACAAGAGGAAAATCAGAAAGAACTCAAATACGTGGAGGCTAAAGAGCATCCTACTAAAGAATGAATGGGTCAACCAGGAAATTAAAGAAGAATTAAAAAAATTCATGGAAACCAATGAAAATGAAAACACAACTGTCCAAAACCTTTGGGATACAGCAAAGGCAGTCCTAAGAGGAAAGTATATAGCAATACAAGCCTTTCTCAATAAACAAGAAAGGTCTCAAATACACAACCTAACCCTACACCTAAAGGAGCTGGAGAAAGAACAGCAAATAAAGCCTAAACCCAGCAGGAGAAGAGAAATAATAAAGATCAGAGCAGAAATCAATGAACTAGAAACCAAAAGAACAGTAGAACAGATCAATGAAACTAGGAGCTGGTTCTTTGAAAGAATTAACAAGATTGATAAAGCCCTGGCCAGACTGATCAAAAAGAAAAGAGAAATGACCCAAATCAACAAAATCATGAATGAAAGAGGAGAGATCACAACCAACACCAAAGAAATACAAACAATTATAAGAACATATTATGAGCAACTCTATGCCAGCAAATTAGATAACCTGGAAGAAATGGGTGCATTCCTAGAGATGTATCAACTACCAAAATTGAACCAGGAAGAAATAGAAAACCTGAACAGACCTATAACCACTAAAGAAATTGAAGCAGTCATCAAAAATCTCCCAAGAAACAAAAGCCTAGGGCCAGATGGCTTCCCAGGGGAATTCTACCAGACATTTAAAGAAGAATTAATACCTATTCTCCTGAAACTGTTCCAAAAAATAGAAATGGAAGGAAAACTTCCAAATTCATTTTATGAGGCCACCATTACCTTGATCCCAAAACCAGACAAAGACCCCATGAAAAAGGAGAATTACAGACCAATATCCTTGATGAACATGGATGCAAAAATTCTGACCAAAATACTAGCCAATAGGATCCAACAGTACATTAAAAGGATTATTCACCACGACCAAGTGGGATTTATCCCTGGGATGCAAGGCTGGTTCAACATCCGCAAATCAATCAACGTGATACAATACATTAACAAAAGAAAGAACAAGAATCATATGATCCTCTCAATAGATGCAGAAAAAGCATTGACAAAGTACAGCATCCTTTCTTGATCAAAACTCTTCAGAGTATAGGGATAGAGGGTACATACCTCAATATCATAAAAGCCATCTACGAGAAACCTACAGCGAATATCATTCTCAATGGGGAAAAGCTGAGAGCTTTTCCCCTAAGGTCAGGAACGCGGCAGGGATGTCCACTCTCACCACTGCTATTCAACATAGTATTAGAAGTCCTTGCCACAGCAATCAGACAACAAAAAGAAATCAAAGGCATCCAAATCGGCAAAGAGGAAGTCAAACTCTCACTCTTTGCAGATGATATGATACTGTACGTGGAAAACCCAAAAGACTCCACCCCAAAACTGCTAGAACTCATACAGGAATTCAGTCAAGTAGCAGGCTATAAAATCAACGCACAGAAATCAGTGGCATTCCTATACACCAACAACAAGACAGAAGAGAGACAAATCAAGGAGTCGATCCCATTCACAATTGCACCCAAAACCATAAGATACCTAGGAATAAATTTAACCAAAGAGGCAAAGGATCTGTACTCAGAAAACTATAAAATACTCAGGAAAGAAATTGAAGAAGACACAAAGAAATGGAAAAACGTTCCATGCTCATGGATTGGGAGAACCAAGATTGTGAAGATGTCAATGCTACCTAGAGCAATCTACACATTCAATGCAATCCCCATCCAAATACCATCCACTTTTTTCAAAGAAATGGAACAAATAATCCTAAAATTTGTATGGAACCAGAAGAGACCCTGAATAGCCAGAGGAATGTTGAAAAAGAAAAGCAAAGCTGGCGGCATCACAATTCCGGACTTCCAGCTCTATTACAAAGCTGTCATCATCAAGACAGTATGGTCCTGGCACAAAAACAGACACATAGATCGACGGAACAGAATCGAGAGCCCAGAAATGGACCCTCAACTCTATGGTCAACTCATCTTTGACAAAGCAGGAAAGAATGTCCAATGGAAAAAAGGCAGTCTCTTCAACAAATGGTGTTGGGAAAATTGGACAGCCCCATGCAGAAGAATGAAACTGGACCATTTCCTTACACCACACACAAAAATAGACTCCAAATGGCTGAAAGACCTAAACGTGAGACAGGAGTCCATCAAAATCCTAAAGGAGAACACAGGTAGCAACCTCTTCGACCTCAGCCGCAGCAACTTCTTCCTAGAAACATTGCCAAAGGCACGGGAAGCCAGGGCAAAAATGAACTATTGGGATTTCATCAAGATAAAAAGCTTTTGCACAGCAAAAGAAACAGTCCACAAAACCAAAAGACAACCGACAGAATGGGAGAAAATATTTGCAAATGACATATCAGATAAAGGGCTAGTATCCAAAATCTATAAAGAACTTATCAAACTCAACACCCAAAGAACAAATAATCCAATCAAGAAAAGGGCGGAAGACATGAACAGACATTTTTCCAAAGAAGACATCCAAATGGCCAACAGGCACATGAAAAAGTGCTCAACATCACTTGGCATCAGGGAAATCCAAATCAAAACCTCAATGAGATAGCACCTCACACCAGTCAGAATGGCTAAATTAACAAGTCAGGGAACGACAGATGTTGGTGGGGATGTGGAGAAAGGGGAACCCTCCTACACTGTTGGTGGGAATGCAAGCTGGTGCAACCATTCTGGAAAACAGTATGGAGGTTCCTCAAACAGTTGAAATTAGAGCTACCATTCGATCCAGCAATTGCACTACTGGGTATTTACCCCAAAGATACAAATGTAGGGACCCGAAGGGGTACATGCACCCCAATGTTTATAGCAGCAATGTCCACAATAGCCAAACTGTGGAAAGAGCCAAGATGTCCATCGACAGATGAATGGATAAAGAAGAGGTGGTATATATACACAATGGAATATTATGCAGCCATCAAAAGGAATGAGATCTTGCCATTTGCAACGACGCGGATGGAACTGGAGGGTGTTATGCTGAGTGAAATAAGTCAATCAGAGAAAGACATGTATCATATGACCTCACTGATATGAGGAATTCTTAATCTCAGGAACAAACTGAGTGTTACTGGAGTGGTTGGGGGTGGGAGGGATGGGGTGGCTGGGTGATAGACATTGGGGAGGGTATGTGCTACAGTGAGCGCTGTGAATTGTGCAAGACTGTTGAATCACAGATCTGTACTTCTGAAACAAATAATGCAACATATTTTAAGAAAAAAGAAAAAGAAGAAGATAGCAGGAGAGGAAGAATGAAGGGGAGTAAGTCAGAGGGGGAGACGAACCATGAGAGATGATGGACTCTGAAAAACAAACTGAGGGTTCTAGAGGGGAGGAGGGTGGGGGGATGGGTTGGCCTGGTGATGGGTATTAAAGAGGGCACGTTCTGCGTGGAGCACTGGGTGTTATGCACAAACAATGAATCATGGAACACTACACCAAAACAAATGATGTAATATATGGTGATTAACATAACAATAAAAAATTTAAAAAAAAAGAACGTGGCACTCCTCAATAACATTTAGGCTCTGTTCTAAGGAAGATGGTGAGAATAGATACTGGGTAGAGGACCAGGAGGGTCTGCTGGAAGGAATACAGCATCTGTCGTTATGCACTTAAAAGAAGCCTCTGGAGGGAGAGGAATGAGTGTATTTCATGAGGACAGAATGAGAGGTCAGGTTTCAGCCTAATCCGAGGAAGGACGTCTTCATTTCCAGAGTTCAGCAAACCATGGAATGGGCTGCCTCTTGCCGTAGTGAGAATTCCCCTTTGTTAGAATATTCCAGAAGAGCCTGGCTGGAAGCATGAAGGAATGCTGTGGTGAGGGTCCAGAATAGGGCTGGGCTTCAGGAGGGCTAGGATTCTCTTTCTGATCATGAAATGGGCAATGCATCCCTTAGTTAAAGTTAAAGAATTCCAGTTAGGAGGAGAGGTATTTCAGGAGAGTGGGGATGCCCTCCCCAAGTGCCTGGGAGTCCCTCTGTAGGCAGCTACCACTCTGCCTGAACGTGAGCCTGGGTATAAGCCAGGCAGATGTGAACCATCTGCCCATTTCTGAAATGATATTTATATGTAAAAGAGACACAATTTATCAAAGTAGAATTAGGAAGTGCCAGTAAAGAGAAAGAAGGAAAATAAAATCCATTTATGATCCCTTTAGTGGGAGTCTGACAGCTCTGATGGAAAGAGAATGATCTTGGGGTCAAATCCCCCTCAGTTCAAATGCAGCTTACACCAGCCACCAACCCTATATGCCTGAGAAGTCGTTCAACTTCTCTGAGCCTCAGTTTCCTTATCTGTAAAATGTCAATGATAGCAAGGACCTTGAAAAGTCATAGTGACAATGAAATTTTTTTTAAAAAGCATTTAAGTAACATAACACATATGTGCTTAATACATCATCAAAAAATATTAATTTTCTTCTCTCCCACTCTCTGTCGAAACATTTAGAGTATTTTATTCTAATCTTTATTTTGTTATTAGTTTACTACGATTGCCAATGTATTTCTGTATTCTGCATTTTATTCAGTGCATGTCATAATTGTTTTTGTTAGAACAGACTCTCCAGAAACATAATTTTCATGTCTGGGTAATGCTCCAGCTAGCAGATACATCATAACTAATTTGCTGTTGGTAATTAATATATTTCACCTGTATTTACATAGAGAGAAGAACATTTTGTGAATAAGGCCTTTTTTGCATTTCGGATCATTTCTTTAGGATATATTTTCAAAAGCGAAATCAATGCACCAAAGAGTAAAAATAATTTAAGGCCTTTGACAGAGAGTACCAAATTCTCTTCCAACATTTAATTTTTATATATGAGCTGGTTTCATAATTAAGTTTTTGTCTGTTACTCCTTATAAATTGTGGATAGAGTCCTCATAAATTCAGGATAGAAGCTATATGTTTTCATCCTGTAACCCCATCCCCTATTACAGGGTATATTTAAATAAGTATTTATTTAATGACTAGAAAGAATCAAGCCTATTCATATTCTTATTAGTGCAGTGATGCCTGTTTCATTCCATCCTCGTTATAACTGAATATACTGAGATAGTAGGAGAGTGAGCAGTGGATCCAGAGGACAAATTCTTAATATACATCTTTGTTACCTTCCCAGAGACGCCTGGACTATTTCAAAACTTACAAAGGCTGGCAGAAGCCAAGTTTCTGACTCCTTCAATACCTATTGTCCCTAACTTGTATGCACACCTGGCTGAATTAGGTATTTAGAAGTACTCTCTGACTACTAACAAAAGCAATGAGCTTTCTGCTAAATGTTTCTGTCAGTCTCTACTGCTATGTAACAAACCACCTCAAAACTTAGTAACTTTAAAAAGCAACCATTTATTTAGTTCATGATTCTTCAAGTCAATCATGCTTAGCTCGGGCCCAGTTGGGCAGCTCATCTGGTCTTGACCAAGCTAACTCACATATCTGCAGATGGTGACCTGGGCAGCTCCCGGCTTGGATGGAGGCTGGCTGATGGAGGCTGGCTTCTCTTCCCTTCCAACAAGCTAGTCCAAGCTTGCTTGCATGGCCTCTGGAACGGGTTCCAAGAAATGGAAGACGGGAAACACGCATTGCCTCTTGAGGCTTTAGCTCAGACCTGGAACACCGTCACGGCGTTCTAGCAGCCAAACCATGTCACAAAGCCAGCCCAGATTCAAGGGGCAAAGGAAAAGAGTCCACCTCTTAGGCAAAGGTGCTGCAAAGCCACACTGCCCAGGATATGAACGCAGGAAAGGGGAGAAGGAAGAATTCAGCCTTTTTTTTTTTTTTTTTTTGCAATTGACCAGTATTTCCCCAAGTGATAGAATGAATTAGTCTACTGGGTGGAGTTGCTTAATCTTGCCCAATTGGAACTTGAAGATTATTTATCTCCAATAATTTATATAGTGCCTCAGAGGTTTAAAACATTGGAAATGGTGTTATCTTAGCTAGTTTTTTGTGTAACTGGCACTTGAGGCACGTTGGACAGAAACCATCAATTTTTAGATGGAAGATGAGTCTCAAGGAAGCTGAGCTGACGTCGAGAAGCTTGTAGATCTTCCCCAAGCCTCTCCTACGCACAGGGAAGTTGCTTGTCTCTTTGCTTTCAGTAACCAGAAGCCACAATTTCATTCATTGCTAAACTGTACTGCATTGTTCAGAGATGTATTTTAAGGGTGGGGGCTGGGGTAAAATTAGAACAGAAGCTATCACTGGTCCATTTTCACCTACCCTGGTTCTAGCAATGGTGTGTTGAGTCAGGCTCTGCGGAGATATTAATAGCCTGGATTTGTGCCAAGAACTTGCAGAATCTTCCAACGGGCTCAGTTTTGCTCACCATAACTTGGGATCTATGAGATGTGGTTTCAGGAGGCACTGCCCTGCAAACCCTGCTTGTAAAATTCCCCTGATGGAATACCAAGCCGTTCCTTTCCCAGTAAGAAGTCTGTGCTAAAGTACAAACCACTAGGACATTAATTATTATTATAATAATTACATAATACATTACATAATTACACATCTATACATAATATGTATGTTCTTTCAGTGAAAGACCAACCATTCCTTTCACAGTGAGAAACCTTTCTTAAAATGTAAACCACCAGGACTTTGTTAATTTATTGTAATCATTGTTATACTAATTCTATAATACATTATAGAATTGTGTGTTTTGTATATAGTGTTATTTGTGTATATATTATATAATTGTTATATAGCATTGTGTAAAATGTTATATAATTATAACACATATAATTCTGATATAATAATCTAATCATGATGAATATTTTGTTGGACGAGATATAGGAAACTTTGGCCACCAGGCAAGGCAGGACAGCAATTCCGAGAGATGGAAAGCAAATTGGGTGAGCCGCGCCAGGCCCCAGGATAGGGACTTGGCCATGAAAGGGTTCTGTGCTGCATTAGAGATGCCTGACATGGGCTCGGGGGGGCGCCGATAACAGCCCTGAACCACATATTGCCCATTCCTGTACGATTGTGAAAATCTTTGGCCTTTCCGTACCCTATTCTCCTACCCTTTTCCAGACTCTGACTTTCGGGACACTTCACTCTATATTAATGCTACTTTATCTTGGGCAAGGCACCAAGCAATTTACCTGCACTGTTTCATTTACTCCTCATAATTGCCCAGTGCATCAATCAGTTAACACGCTTTCAACTTCGGGTAACAGAAGCCCCGATTCAAAATGGCTTAAACAAGAAAGGGACTTCTTTTCTCAGATACCAAAATGCCTGGAAGCAAGACAGTTTCACAATTTGTTAATCCACTTCCTCAACAATACCATCGAGGACCTAGAATTTTCCTGTCTTTCTCTACTGTCACCCTCTGCTGGCCAGCCTTATACCTCATGGCCCACGCTGGCTGCCACATGTCAAGACACAGCGGGTGGACGACACAGCGTTCCCAGAAGAGACACCTTTTCCTGTGGCCTTTTCTATATCACCGAGGCTGCAAAGTAGCAGAGCATCTCCTCTGACCTACTCTGACTCCAGAGCCAGAGCTATTTTTTTTTTTTATTCCAAGCAGACTTTTCGGATGATCCTGCCTTGGTTATGGCTAATGACCGAGGTGGTTTGTTGACTCATTTTCAGCAGGGATTTTAAAATAGTAATTACCAGGTTTGATTTCTCCCAAAGAGGAAGTTTAAATTTAGCTTATACCTGCAGTTCTCCTCCGAAACTTTGAAGCAAATCTTTTCAATATCACATAGAAAATACTAATCGTGTCCCAGAGTTTGGGGATAAACTAATTATCTGTTATTGCCGCTGCAAATGCTAGAACGTACCTAATGAGAGGGCCTGAGAAATACATACTTTGTTTACGACCGCAACAGAGAGCCCAGGATGGTGGGACAGGTCTTCAAGCTAGCGGCCCCCCAGCGAAGGAGACACAGCCATCCTTGTTTAAGCTGACAATTTACCCTGATGACAAAGTAGTGTTCCTGTGCCCTGCTATAACGTAAAACCAAGCAAAAACCAAAACCAAACAATGAATTAAATGATTAAATGCCTATCAGGACCCACGTGCTAGAGCTAGGGCTTCAGGAAGACGCTCTCCATGACAGAGCCTAGTGGCCAGGTACGCAGACTCTGGAGCCTCACTGGCTGCCTTTGGCCCCTAACTCTCGTCCTTATTGGTGGCATAATCTTGGCCAGGCTGTCTAATTTCTCTGTGCCTCACCATCCTCATCTGAGAAGTGGGACCAACAAGCACATCTATCTGACAGAGTATGTAATACTCAGAGAAATCTGTGGCCCACAGTGTATCACTGTTTCATCTCCTTATCTCATTTATTTGAATATCTCTCACCACCCCCATGATGGATGGAATTGGGATACTAGTAGCTGGCCCTTGGAGCTGTTACAAGGGCAAGAGGTGATCCATTATTGGGGAAGTACTCAATTAATGGTTCCAAAAACCAGTCCCATACAAGGAAACGGAGGCCAAGTGACTAAGTGACTCAGCAGGTCACCCAGGGGAGCTGGCCCTCTAGCTCCACAGCACCCCTCCCTAGACACACAGTTTCCTCCCCATCACCTCTATTCTGAGCTAACTCCTCTGCTCACCTCTGCCAATGGTGGACCGTCCTGCAGAGAATCCAGGCAGGCTCTGGGCCGTTTACAAAGGACCTGGCTATGTGACCTCTCTCATCTCCTCCCTGGCTGTCCCTCCTCTGGCTCACCCTGGTCCAGCGCCTGCAGCCTTCTTTCTCCTTTCTACATGACAAGTTCATCCCATCTCATGGACCTCTGCCCTGGCTGTTCTCCCCCAAAACCCTAAATCTTTTAATGGCTGACTCCCTCTTATTATTCAGAACTCAGGTTAAATGTCACCCCTTACACACGCCTTTCCTGGCCACACACAAAAGTGCCCATTTATTCACTGGTTAATGGATAGCTTTGCTTTTAAGTACGATGGGAATGTACTTAATACCACTAAACGGTATGCTTAAAAATGGTGAAGATAGTAAATATTATGAGTATTTTACCACAATACAATTTTTAATAAGGCAGTGACCTGTCTTTTGTATGCTCTCTCTCTTTCCCTCTGGCTCACTTGCTCTGAGGAAGCCAGCCACCATGTTTGTGGGCTCCCCCACGAAGAGGAGCCCAATTCTACCCTTGTTAGAGAGACCCCGAGCTTGAGGCCCAGACTCCTGACCACAGAAGCTTTGAGATAAGGGATATTAGCTGCTTTTATGCCACTGGGTATGTGGGGTGGGGTTGGCGGGAGGCAGATTTATTTCACGGCAAGAGATCATAATACACTAACTATTGTTTAGTTCATTTGTGGGTAAAACAAGGGAGACAGAGCACCCTAACCCAGGCGAGAGGCCTGACACCTTAGAAGGCTCCAGTCTCTTCCTCTGCTCCACACACATCTCCCCAGTGGACAAGGAGCCAGAGGGGTCAAGGGAACATACCTACCCTATACATAAGTTACACAAGACTCCGGAGTGCCCTGCTCAAATGCCCCTGAGCTTGCCTCCAGAGTCTGGGGGAGGGGGCCTTCCTCCTCCTGAGGAAAGACCATTCCATTATGATCACACCTTAAGGCACAGGGAGCTGTTGGGGGGTGGGGGTTGGACTGAGCCAGATATGTGGGTGGGGTGCTGACACTGTGTGGCCTGATTGTCTCCTTTTACATATTTAACCGCATGGCTTGGTGCCTCCCTGAGCACTCTTGTTCCTGACACTACACATTGTCGAGGCGGCCCAGAGTGGAGGTGATCGTACCTGAGAACCGACTGGGATCATGTTTGTGTCAGTACCAACCGCAGGGCATGACACGCAGCGAGTGATCAACAAATCACAGCCTTGCTCCCGCTTCTGGCATTCCCATGATGGAAAAGTACAGAAAAGCTGGATTTGTCACCGGAATCAGCTTCCCAAAGCATCCCTGGTTGACAGTTCTGGGCCTCCTGGGGTGAAACTCATGTCTGGTCCTGGGCAAATTCCCAGCTCTGCTATGGGAGGCTCCTACCCACAGCCAGGAACACACACTCCCTGTCATTTTCAGAAAGAAGGAGCAAGACACAGGCCAGCCAGTTGGGGATCTTCTGCCCCTGCCCCTCAAGGCCTCGTGGGAATTTTGGCAACAGTGTTAGCATTTCTTCCTACCAGGAGGCATGAAGAAGGAGACATCCCTGAGTTCCTTAGGAGGTGAAAATGTGCTGTTTTATCTTCACGTTATTATTCATTCAGCAAATTCTTTTTGAGAAAGTACAGCAGAAGGAATAAGAGTTATTTCTTTCTATCCAGTTCATCTGAGAAAAATCTGAGCTAGAATACTGGGATTTGCCTCTCACTAGCTGTTGGGCAAGTTACAAAATCTTTCTAAACCTCAGGGTTTTCACTTGTAAAATGACAGTTAAAAATTGTCTCAGTTGCAAAGGGCTGAGTGAAGAACAAAGGGTACTCATGAATAGTGCTCAGGACAGCTCAGGCTCCTCATCTGAAAATGGGGATTGAAAAATAGCACAGACTCCCAGGTTTGTTGAGTGAATGGTGAGGTCATAGATCTTTCCTCTAGCACCTGACACATGGAAAGGGCTTGCAGTGGTTGCATGGTGGCCCCGCAAAAGACACAGGTGACTGGAATGTAGGAATATGGCATTATTGGGGAAAAGAGTTATTGCAAATGTAATTAAGGATTTCAAGGGGATACCATCCCGGATTAGGGTAGGCCCTAAAACCAATGTCGGGTGTCCTTCTAAGAAAAGAGAAAGGCAGGAGATACACAGAGGAGAAAACCCCGTGAAATCAGAGGCAAAGATTGAAGTGATGCAGCCCCAAGCCACGGAACATGTGGAGCCACCGGACATTGCAAGGAAGATTCTCCCTTAGAACCCTTGGAGGGAACTTGGTTCTGCCAACTTCTTGATTTCAGGCTTCTGCCTCCAAAAGGGTGAGAGAATGCATTTCTGTTGTTTCAAGTCACCAACTTTGGGGGAATTGGTCACAGCATCTTTAGGAAAATAATAAAGGGTGTCATAAATGTACACGATTGCTATTATCTGTTGCTTCTCTTTGCCCCACTTTGCTTTGTTGCCCACAGAAGGAGGGCAAGCTTCTGTGAGGTGCCTGAGCTGGGTCACAAAGGAAAAGACCCACGTGCAGGAAGGTAGGTCGCTGCTTCAGCCCTGCCCCGGCCCCTCCTGCTGGGCAGGGCTCCTTCCTCTGGCTGCTTCGCGCCAGGGCCCCTGAGGCTGGCAGCGCCCCCCACCCCCCGCTGCCCCCTGCCCAGACAAGAGATTCCAAATCGCAGCATGAAGGGAATAATTGTCAGCGAGATCCCAGATTGTTTTGTCACATACATTTTGCAATATGACAAGTAGGCGTCCAAAATATGCTCCAGGAGGGGGGAGCAAGACATTTTCCAAAAGCCTACTTGGCAGCCCGAGTCACTGTGCTGAATCAAATGCCCATCTCGTTCTTGGCTTTGCTCCTCCTGCTGTGTGATGCTGTGTCACTCAGGAGGGGGAGGGCCAACCGAGCACCACCAGGGGAAAAAAAAAAGCCGGCTTCCAGCGGGGTTGGAAGCATCAGCTTGACGCTATTGACTGCTTTGGGATTTTTCTAGATGACGTCATAATAATAGCTCTCTTCCTATGATCCTAAAAATAACAAGCATTGATAGCCATTAGGTACAGACCCTTGCAAGAGGCGCTGCGCTGAGACATTCATGTGCGTGATCCCTTTTTATCTTCTCCGTAATTGTATGAGGTGGGAATTATTATTATCTCTCTTTTTCAGAGCAGCAAACTGAGGAAGAAGGAAGTTCAAAGCAATTTGCCTGCAATTCCATTTCTAGGACGCGGTAGAGGTAAGCTTCTAGCTCTCTGTAAAGCTGGAGGTGTGAGCGCTGAACAGCCACTTTGTATCATGTTCTACAGGTGGGTGGAATCCGGATCCTAGGTCCCTCACCCCCACAGAGAGAGATTGTCTGCAGAGCCGACTCCCTCAGACTGGCGACTCCAGGTAGGAGGTGAGTGGGTAGGTCTGTTCAAATGTGGAAAACTTACATAGCTTAAAGAGAATTCTTTAAGGAGGGCAGATCAAGTTTTCTCCCTCTGCCGTCTCTTCTGGAGCCCAGCATGGACAGATGCTAAAGGAAGAGAAAGTCTTTTGTCATGTAACTCGGGCCTAGGAAGTAGACTGACATTCTTTTAGCACAATGTGGTAGAGGAGAAACGTTTGCAATAGATTAGTGTTGGTAATTGAAAGATTTAATGGAGGCCAGATTATTGCAAGAGTCTCTTCCCTCCCCTTTCTACTCATAAAACCTCACTATGGATTGTTTACCCCACATTCATTTCTGTCCTCTTGCTTCCTAACCAAACTCAGGCATTGTTCTATCTCTCGAACATTAGACTAAGTGGCCATCTACCTCACCCCCAGCTCCAGGGATGGGCTCAATGACTAAGAGTAATCCTGCTCTCTCTGCCGGTGGCTGGTTCCGGGATACTCCCAATTCTTTCCAAGGAAACATGAGAAGTCCTCTGGAGTGAGTGGTGGCTTGGTGGCTTCTGGGAAAAATGTCTTTGCTTCAAGGAAAGAGTCACAGGCGGGAAAAGAAAAGAGAGATGCCTTCTTCCTCTAGATCCTGACCTATCTGGAGAGGATGCTCGGAACGGCTGCCACCATCTTGTCACCAGCCTGAGAAAGAATCCAACTGATGATGGCACAGCAGAGAGAAAGAGAGAAACTCTTCCTGGATGCCATTGTTGAATGGCTAATTCAACCAGCTTTGGGCCCGCCCTGCCCCTGGCATTCCTGATATGTGAGATGATCAATTCTCTGTTGTTTAAACCAGCTTGAGTCAGGGGTTTTTTTCTGCCACCAAAAGCATCCTGACTAATACAGGACTCAAAGCAGACTCTCCTCCCCCTCCTCCTCCACCCAGCAGCTGAACTGAATGCCACTGAGAATTGCCAACAAACCATTCCAGAGGCTGCACACAAGAGGCGGAGGGGTTTGGGGGGCGGGGGGACGGGGGTTGTGATGGAATACAAGAGATTTAAAGAACTGAGGAGTGGCGGGGAATGGGGACAAAGAACAAAGGAGCGAGGGAAAGGACCCCTCTGTGCCGCCAGAGTGGGGTAGAAACATGGTGGAAACATGTGCTCAGGAGTCTATGACTAAGTTTCCATACCCATGGGCAAGGTGAATCCACTAGAACTGCCCCTACTAAATCTCTACTCAAAACATGTTGGACCATAACGTTGGAGCCCAGAGCAAAGAGCTGACCGAACACTCTCCATGGATTTATATGGCCCTTCCCTGGCAACCATTAACCATCCTTTGGGAGGCCAAATTAGCCTTTCTTCCATAAAATACAGTATACTGCTGGAATTAGAGATGGTTGGCCCCAGTAGTCTTAAAAGGCTAACAAATCGGAACCCTCTTATTCTGTGAATGGGGCTCCAAGGCCTGGGACGGGAAGTGATTTCCCTGAGGCAGTGCCAAGGGAGTTTGTGGGAAGGAATGACACTGAAATGCAGGTCTCCTATCTCCCAAACTGGACCCCAGACACCACCATTCCTCTGAGTGCGTACCAAGAAATTGTCAATAGATTTTAACAGCCAGAACAGTTTTGGATGATCAAGTAAACTCAGAAAGTGTTGCATTAAATAAATCACATTAAAGATTTTTCAAAACTAGAGAACTCCTCACAGTTTTTTGTTTTGTTTTGTGTGTTTATTTATTTGCCAGTAATGCTTTGTGAATCGCTAAAACTGAACTGTAGTATACTCTCTTTTTCAAACCTGTTGGGCCATGGAATCTTTCTTTCTCCCAAAGTATCTTACAGGAATAGTATTCTGCAAATTATATTTCAGCAAGTGCACAACATGGACCTGCCTCCATAAGAAGGGAATGAGGTCAAAACATAAAGAGAAGCAGAGACAGGCAGGGTTGAGAAAATGGATGGAGGAATAGACAGATGAATGGATGGGTAGATGGAAGGATATAGAAAAGCAACATAATTTGAGCCCCTGACCTAAAGCAAACTTGCAACATGAACCAATACATTTTTTCCTCTTAAGCTAGCTTGAGTTGTACATTGGTTGGGTTTGGGGTTGTCATTGTTACTATGATAATAATGCTTAACAAACAATCCCCAAGTTACTGTTTCAGTAACTTACTACCACAAATGTTTATATTACACTGTTGGATCAGCTGGACGAGGCTGGACCTCAGCTTCTGGTTATGGTTAAGCCCCAGACTGGAACATAATGTACTTGGTGGATATTCCTCTCATGGTGGTAAGAAGTTCCTGAAAACTGGTGGAAATTTGCCTCTTAAACCTCAGCTTGAAAAAGGCAGCTTGAAACTGTCATTTCCAGCCATGGTCCATTGCCCAAAGCAAGTCTTATTGTCAAAGCCCAAAATCAACTGTAGAAGAAAACTATACTCTGCTCGTAGGGAAACCAAGACAAGAGCAGGGAAGGAAAGAAGATTTGTGGACGAATAAGAAAACACTAGAAATTAGGTCTTTTATTACTTACAACTCAGACTCCTGAAAAATTCAGTTAGCTGGTTAATTTGTGGGTTCCTACTTGGTTAAGTGCCTTTAAGCTACAGAATACTTTATATCTTGACAAAGTTGGCCACTTTACTCTCTTTGACTGTTCCTCACTCCCATGACATCCTGCCTTCTCCATTCATTAGTTCATCCTTCTCTTTGGATTTGTCATAAATTATTGTTTCCCTTTTGTGTGTTTAATCGACTTTTGTAATTGTGTTATGGATGAACAATACAAGCTATTACGGTATGGTGGAGCAGCTGAGAGCTAACAATTCGATGTTAGCAGAGTTGCCCTATTTGTACAGAAAGTTTGTTTGTTCAATTATTTGACTGTTTCTGTTGCACTCACTATTTCTAAAAACAGAAAAAAATGACAGTACTGATCTTAGCAATAAGAAGCACAGATCTCATAAATTTAAGACGTTTGCCACAGAAATGGAAGTCATTAGGCATACTTTGAGTTGGGAATCTTGAGCTTCAAGAGGATCAAACTCCATTCTTTAATTATGAAAGAAACAAACAGAATCAAAGAACATGTCTGGGTGCTGAAACTGTATTTTGAAGACTATGCTGTAGAAGTGAGGTGTAATTGGGGATTTAATTACATTTTATAGGCCTCTGGGGATGTAGACCCCTTGGCAATATATAAGGACATGATTTGACTTTCAAACACCGATTTTCATACATTCTCCAAGGAAGGCCCTGAAGGGGAAAAAGGGGGACTTACTACCTGTATTTAGAAAATAGTAACATGAACATGGCCACCTGCCAAATCTGTGCACATGATTTGAGAGAATACATGAATCAAGAGAAAGGAGCATGGTGTATTGCTCACAGGGATCCAGCTCAAGCTTCCAGTTCTAGGACTTTAAGGCAGATTACTTACCCTCAGTTTTCCCATCTGTAATATGGGGCACAACACCACAGACATCTCAGGGTTGTTGAAAAGTTAAAATGAAATAATACTGATTAGTGAAAGGTTCTTGTTATACACTAGGCATTGTTCATATACTTTACATATGTTAGCACATTACTTAACAACATTTTATAAGTGGTTGTCTGTCTTTTACAGAGAAGAAGACTGAGGCATAAAGAATGCAAATGACTTACCCCAGGTCCCACAGCTAGCTAGTGGTAGAGCTGGGATGCCAACCCAAGCCAGCTGGTTCCACGGACTGGATTCTTGACCCCTCACTATAGACTGAATTTTGGTCTTCCTTCAAGATTCATGGGTTGAGACCTAATCCCCAGTGGGATGGTTATTTGGATATGGGGCCTTTGTGGGAGTTGATTAAGTCATATGGGTGGAGCCCTCATGAATGGGATTAAGGTCCTTATAAGAGAGACCCCAGGGAGCCCCTCAGTCCTGCTTCTATGTGACGACACAGTGCAAAAATGGACATTTGTGAACCAGGAAGAGAGTCCTCATCAGACATGAAATCTTCCAGTGCTTTGATTCCAGCTTTCCTAGTCTCCAGAACTGTGAGAAAACAATGTTTGTTGATCAAACCACCCAGTCCATGCTTTTATAGCATCCAAACTAACTCGACATCACCACACCTCTCCAACAAAGTAAGTATGTGTACTTCCACAGACCGCAGATTCAAGGGAAGTGTGCATCTTCCTTCTTTCACCTCAATGAGGACCTAGTAGAGGCACCGGAACAATCGCTTGGAAGCCCCTGTGTGTGCCTTGCGAGTCTCATGTGTGCCTTGGTGACATGCAAGTATATGAGGCAAATCTGGAGTGGCTCTGCTTCCTTCTAGCTCTGTGATCTTTGGCAAATCATCAAGCTCCTTCACCCTCTACTTCTCACCTATAAAATGGGGCTGAAAATACTTGGCCCCTGATAATTTTACAGAAGTCTTGTGAGCTCTAAAGAGACAACAAATGCAAACGTCCCTCAAAACTTTAAGTCCTCTGCAAATGCTAGATTTCTTTTATAATATAATGAGGCTGATCTTTTAAGATAGCATGCCAGAACTTAACCTCTAAATGAGAGCTGGCCCTTCCAAAACATTCTCCTGCTCTCCCACCAAGCTGTGGGTTTATTCAAATGAGGCCGTTTTTGCTCGAGATGTGCTTGGAATGTTTCTTTGGAAATTACCTTTACAGCTGGTTCCCAATCCAAGCGAGAAAATTAGTTTTATTAACTTACTGGCCGCTATTTCATTTGGGGAGCCAAAAATAGTATTTCTGAGCTGTTCTCCCATCTTATTTATAAGAGGCAGTTCTGAATGATTTATGTATATTGAAAATAATGAATCCATCCTGGGCGGGGGGGGGGGGGGGGGGTTGAAGGAAGATTTGCCTCTGGAGGCCATGAAAGGAACCTGTCTTAGGACTCTCTAAGGAGTCTCAGTATGTCACCTGACCTTTTACACTCCTCAGACGTGAACAACTGTACCCTGTTTTACCAGCCAGGTCTGGGAGCTAGGGCTTCACCTGTCGAAATATCAGGAAATCCATCCCTAGAATCATCTCTGGACTGAAAATAACCTTAGAGGTTATGTCATATCTGAATCGTTCCATTCCTGTATTCCTTCAAAAAAGCACCCCCAGAGCACTGTCCCAGCACCACCGGGGAGCCCAAAGATGGAACTGGCCCCCAGAAAGGAGGTGCACCCCATCGTGTAGGCCTGGGTACCAAACGCTAAACTGCTAGACGATTATTTCAAACTCGGTGTGGGGAGGTGGTGGGGATTCTTACCAAAACTTTCCAGCTTTTAGCTTCTCTGGAAGAGGTGGACAAAAATACACGTGCATTTCTCTAAAGAATGAGAGGGCAGGCTGAGAAGTACCTGCCCTATTGTCCTGGGGGCCTGCACAGCCCCTTAAGTCTGAGTTCTTCTTTGACATGAGGATTTGCTGCAGAAGAAGAGGTGATCACATCTGCGTTGGGGAAAAAACAAATTCTCTGGCAACCGAGAGGGGGAATGAATGCAGTGGGGGAGCGCCGTGTAGGGGAGGCGGCTAGGCCCCCACAGGCATGAAGAAGGCCCACACCAGGGAAGTGCGTGGGTGGTGGTGCTCAGTTCCTGTGGTATTCAGGCTGAGGAATCCACAGGCCTTGGCACCCAGAGAATAAAGTGGCTTAAACCAGGTTTGAGCCCTGAAACCTAATGAGGGTCTTTTTCCCACTAACTGTGCTACCCCAAATCAAGAAAATGAAAATATTATGTTCTGAAGCCAAATATAATTCATGCAGGGGGAAAAAAATGTCAATTTCTTTAGAACACTTCGGTGGATTGGGTGGTCAGGAGAGAGTCTGGATTTCCCAGAATCACCAGTTCAATTCTGCACACTTTGGTGGAGCTAAAGCACAGAGAGGGGCTTGAGGACAGAGGGGAGGGACACCGTGTGGCCCAGAGAAGGCACCCTGGCATTTCAGGCAGGCCAAGTCTTCATCCTGTGCAACCGTCCCGTGCATTGCAGGGCATATAACATTCCTGCTCCCCGGGTATTAAAGACCTGTAGGACTACCTCCTATCATGGCAACAGTCAAAAAGTGCTCCCCCACATTTTCAAGTGTACCCTTGGGACGTGTGGCCACCTTGCTTGAGAGCCGCTAGGCTACAGACAGAAGTAAGGGTAAGAGACACCCTGGCCCCATCTGTGTAAGAGTCACTCCCACAATCCTGCGGCAATGCTCTGTTATGAATAATCTAATACTAACCACAGATTCTTCCCTGCGTATGCTCCCTTGAATGCCTCCATGCCTTTATCCTGCTGTTTCTTCCTCGGGTGCATTCTCCTCCCATGTTGATGTGCCTGGCCAACTCTTTGTGTCTGGCACGTGGTGGGAACTCAATAAATACCAGCCATGACATATCTCTTCTCTTCCAAGACTGTTCCACTTTACTGGGGAGAATAAGCCATGTTTTCCATGTCTGCTGTGCTTTTTGCTTTTCTCCATTAAAACAATGACCAAACTGAGCTGGGATCATTTATTTCCAAAGAGAACATGAACTTCTTTTTTTTTTTAAGATTTTATTTCTTCATTTGAGAGAGAGACAGAGAGAGAGAGAGAGAGCATGAGATGGGGGAGGGTCAAAGGGAGAAGCAGACTCCCCGCCTTGCAGGGAGCCAGATGCGGGACCCGATCCTGGGACTCCAGGATCATGACCTGAGCCGAAGGCAGCTGCCCAACCAACTGAGCCACCCAGGCGCCCGAGAACATGAACTTCTAATAGACACTCAAAAATACGTGTGAAATCAATGCATGAATAATATCTTAATTTGCCCCGTGATCTGCAGTAACTCTCAACAACCCCAAGAGGAGATAAGGAAGCTGGTGTTTCTATTTTGCTGAGAAGAAAACCACAAAACTCCTTCTCCCCAAAAATCTACCATGTATGTATCTGGTGCTTAATTGGTGTTGGGCAGTGAACTGTCACTGCCATTTGAATACACTGTATCATTTAGTAGGGAGTAAGGGTAAGTGGCTCTCCCAAGGTCAAGGGCAAACAGCCAGCAACCGAAGGGCTGAGCTGCACATGGAGGTCTTCTGCTTCCTAATCAGTGGGGCTCGTGGGAGGCACCGCAAGGAAGTAGGGCACACAACAAATCCCAAATGCACACATCAGGATTTAGAAAGAGGGCATATTAAGGCTAGAACTCTCTTTACAAAAGGATTTCAGGATGATACCTTGAAAAGCATAAGCTCTTCTATTAATTTTTAAATTTTTCTGACCCAGTCCTGCAGAAAGTCACCAGTTGCATGAAGCAGACCCACCTGGGTTTCTGGGAACCCAGACATCCCAGTCACTGCCAGGGCAGTAAGGGTCCTTAGCCCATAGGAGCACCATCTGGATCCCCTCCAGGCCCTGCAACTCCCCCACTGGCATGTGTGACCAGGTTCTTGGTCCTACTTGCTTGGAGCTCACGTGGGAGGGACCCCAGCACTGGGGAGACCACAGGGCATGCTTGGCTCCAACAGGCACAGGCTTTGGGCTGAGGTTGGGGGCTGTATTTTGCATTTGCCTCAATGCTTGGGTGGTCTTCAGTGCTGATGCCAAAGAGCACATATTGTAGCAATTTACTGAGAGACCACAGAAGTGGGTAAAGCGGCAAAGCCTGGAGTGGGCTTGGAGCTGGGTTCCACACCCCCACCCTTGCCAACCACCTCCTGCCACCCACAGGGAGAAGCAGTGCTTCTGGCCACGCACAGAGCTCCTTCCAGAGCCTTGTTCTCATGCTCAATAACCCGTTACCCATCACTCCCCTCTCTGAGACTCTGTTTTACTCAGATATAAAAATAGGGCTAACTGGGGCACCTGGGTGGCTCAGTCATTTAAATGTCTGACTCGATCTCGGCTCAGGTCTTGATCTCAGGGTCATGAGTTCAAGCCCCACGTAGGGCTCCATACTGGGCATGGAGCCTACTTAAAAAAAATAAGGCAGGGACCCCTGGGTGGCTCAGTAGGTTAAGCATCTGCCTTCAGCTCCAGTCATGATCCTGGGATCCTGGGATCAAGCCCCACATCAGGCTCCTTGCTCAGTGGGGAGCCTGCTTCTCCCTCTCCCTCTGCCTGCCGTTCCCCCTGCTTGTGCTCTCTATGACAAATAAATAAATAAAATCTTTAAAAAAAAGTAGGGCTAACAATGTCCACTACTCAGGTCCAACGTGAGGGCGAGATGGGGCCTGTTCAAGTGCTCATAGCAGTGGAGGGCGTGGTAGAGGGGGAAACTTTTGTGACCCACGAGGCTGAGAGGGTGCCCAGTCCAGGTCTGAAGCTGTTTTACATTGAGTAGATGCACCATTCCAGACCCTTCTGGAGAAACAGAGATGGAAAAGATATAGCCCCAGCTGTCACAGCCCTAACATGAGGTCTGGTTTTTGTTTTCTTTCAACTTGGAATGGCCCAGGGGACAGCAGCTGTGATGCGAGGGGAGACGGCGCACCAGGTGGGTGGGACAGAGGCTGAAGGAGCCTGGGCCCCAGGTCGGATTCAACTCCCAGCAGCTTTGCTTGTGCCGGCCCAGTGCTGCCCACACACAGCCGGGTGTCCTCAGATCGTCTTTGAAGTTACAGTGGAGTGGATGCAGATTATCGTCCGCCCCCCCAAAGCAGGCATCATTCACCCTGTTCAGAGACAAAGAGGTCACTCTGTGGACAGGCCACAGGTGAAAGTCTCAGAGCCGAGCAGCTGTGTGACGTGGGGCCTCCATTCCCTTATCCATAAAATGGAAAACATGACAGGCTGCCTCCCGGGTTCCTTCAAGAAGGGTAATATCCATTTCACTGCTTAGCGCACACAGCATCTGGCATTATCAACTGTGGTTATTATGAAGTAATAATATCTCAATATTCAAGTCATTTCCAGATGTTCTAGATATTCAAGGTAATGTAGATAGTTTAGATAATAACTAGGTGTCCAAAATACCGTGGATGCTTGACGCACATTAGTTTTTGGCCATCACACCCCCCCCCCACTACAGCCGCACGTGAGCTCTGTGTTCCCAGCATTTGGCACAAAGTGAGCACCTGAAGACATGAGGTGGTGGCATGAGGGCCTTGAGGTGGCAGGTGTCCTCTGGATCAGTGAGTTTATCAGTGTGCGGTAGCATCCTTTCGGGAACACGAGCATGGCTCTCCCCCTGACGCACACACATACACCATTAACCTCTTAGCAGTCTTTGGGTTCTGGGGGGGGGATCCATGTCCAGATACACTGCAGCCCACGACTCCTAGGCCCCAGCGCCATCGTTTGTCAGGACTGTACCTGAGAAGAGCTGAGCCCTGACAGCCGGGGCCAGAGCTCCCCCGGCTGCACCCCGCACCCCAGAGGCCCCACGCCTACCTGCATCTCCTTCACCTGCAGGTGCCCCAGTGAGCCAGGCCCGGCTGTCCCCTGGCCCCACGTTGCTGCTTTCCCTGCCAAAGCAGCCTCACTCCAGCGTTGAAAGGATCCCAGGAAGAACTCTAACCTGAACATGAACATCTCCAAGAATGTTTTTAATGGACTTGTGCTTTCATATGGCAGTGGCACAAAACTGACAGGGGAAATTAGTTCCTGTGAAACATTTCCCTTCGAGCTCCCCTGTCCAAGGAGATGTTTATCTTCATCAAAAACACGTTTGTTTCCAAAGCGATGACAGCAGCAGGGGGGCGCCGCTCAGGCCTCCCCCCTCCCGGGAGCAGGGCCCCCTGTGTCCACCACCCGCGGCCGTCGGAGCGCCCAGCCTCCCCTATCCGCACACACGGAACCAGAGGCCCCCAACTGGGAGTGATCCTCCCCCTCGGGAAAGAAACCAGCTACTCATTCTCCTTTGATTTCCCCATTACAGAGACTGACTGGCTATCGAGCAGGTCTGGAATAATAGACCAATGTTGTTGCCAGACAATGGGATTCTTTTCCCTCACTGGTTGGAATCAGGGTCTTTTTTCAATATAACACATTGAGTTTTCATTAAATTAAATTCAACAAACATGTACTGAAGGCCCGCTACGGGCCGGGTATGTGAGCTAGGTGCTCGGCAGCAGGGATGCAGCCTTACTAAGCATCCCTACCAGCACACCTGACCCAGGGGCTTGCCCTGTGTAGCTCATGACCTTCCCCAACTCCCTCCCAGTATCCTGGAGTTGGTTAAAGGCACTGTTTACCCAGTTGCCTTCTCTTGGACCCGGGCAATCACCCTCAACCCCTTGGTCTCCTTCAGCAACGAGTTCAAACAATTCCAACTGCTACACGACCGAATCCGTTGTTCTCCATGAGGCCCTTGTTGCTGCCATCCTGTTCTCTTTTTATGATTTCTTTACGGCCTAAATTATTTTCCTTTTTATGATTTCTGCCCAGACTGGTGCTAGAACCCCATCCCTCAGTGTCTCCACTTCTAAACCATCTTCACTCTGCCTCCAGAACCATCTTTCTCCAACACGGTCTGACCCAACCCAACTGAAGCATGTTTGATGAGTGCCCACTCCCTCTCGTGAAATTCTTACTTTTGATTTCCCAAGGTCCTTCTCAAACTGAGTTCAGCTTGACTGCCCTCTTGTCTGCAATTACTCCTCCACCCCAACCACTGGAAGCTGCCCTAACGTGGCATCTGACTCACTGTCCGCCATCTGCAGTACGGTGCAGGAGTGAGCCAGGCAGTGGGTCATTTTAAACCAACTGCCTGGTTGCACCTTGACCACGTTACTTTCATGTCAGCATCTCTGCTCAAGGTGACTGTGTGCTCCCTGCGGAAGGGGGCTCGTGAGTGCTCAGGGATGTTGGAGGGGATGAAGGAATTCTGGGATTGGGGGCTGAGGTGTGGGAAGAAGGCTAATCCGAGTCTCCAGGCACAGAGTGGTATCGCTGCTCTCTGGCAATGGGACTGACTTTGCCCATTGAGAATCCTCACAGACCAGCTCCCTGCTGCCCGGGTTCCACAGACCCTGACAATGCCCCCTTCCCTGTCTGCACTGGGCGGTCACCTTCCCCCAGCCTCAGGAGTACATTGCTGACTGGCTTTGCCTCTGGGTACAAGTGGATGAATTCAGTGCGTGCCAGAGAGCTAGGTCTGGGGTGGAGAATAACTCACCAATTAACCATACAATATAACCTGCTGAGTGAATGCTGCTTCTCCCAGGGTGGCTTCCACTGCCTCCTTTAACTGGTAGAGTTCTTTATGGTGTAAGACCAAGTTCATAGGCCACCTCCTGCGTAAATCTTGCCATACAGAGCCCAGGCAGATTTCCTTGTTACTTCAGCTGTGATCCCAGGACATATTTCTCATACCACTGTTATGAAGTGACATTTGCTAATCTACATGTCTTTCTTTGCCACTGGACAAGGCCCTTTGGAGATGGAGACACACAGGCCACTAGCTTTGAGAGGCATTCCGTGACCTAGCTCTGTCCCTCATTCAGGAAACTTTGCTCTCTCTCCCTCGTGCTGGGCAGGGGTGGAAAGTCATCCATTTCCTTCATGAGCCACATCATGCATCAGAATGCCAGTCTGCTTTACGGCCTAAATTATTTTCCTGAAGGCCGTTAAGGGGTTGTTAAAGAATGCCTACTAGTCAAAAATCTATTTTGAGCGAAGAGAAGAAGGCCACTCCATCTTTGCCATTGTTGTCTCTTTCCAGCCACTGGGCTCCTCAAAGGCTGAGCCTCCCATGCCACCTCAGCGTGTGCCTTTGTCCCCAGTGGGGACTGTATCACAAGGAATGATCCAGACATCTCACGGGGCTGGGGAGTTTTTATTTTTACTGCCAGTCTGTTGCAATATTTAGCAAGGAGACTGGGGAAGTTATTCTATTGTGTGACTTTCATAATAATAACTAACATGAGCTAGCTTGCACAGAGGGCCTAGATGTACCGCATGAGGCTTTGAGCAATGCCGGCCTACTCTTCAAAACAGCTCCACCATATGCACAATTTTATCACTCCCATTTCACAGACAAGGACACTGTGGTGCACGAAGTTGAAGCAATTGGCCGTACGTCAGCTCGCTAGTGAACACTAGACTCAGAACCTGTACCAGATTTGTGTGTCTGCAAAGCCTAGACCCTCAGCCTTACAACGTGCCCTGATGGCTCGAACCGGCTCGTGCTGGCTCCAGACATGGCTGACCACACGTGTCTTTTCCCAACTCCAAGTTCAGGGATGGCACATAGCTTGAACCTGGCTGCAGTCAGAATACTTACACCATAGAAACTGGCAAGTGCTACAAATCAGGGCTTCTTTTCTTAGGGAGATACAGTGGTCAGACATTTACCAGCACACCATTAAATGTGTGGCCTCCGTCCGGCGAGGAAGAAAAAGAAGGAAGAGGAGGAAAAGTGGAGGAAATTCTGTTTTTTTCTGAGGCTCTAAGTCTACTGACCCGCTCAGAGAGAGCATCCTGGAATATGGTCAGCTCAGAAGGAGAGCTTAAAAAGGAGGTCAGAGTCTCTCAATCTCATCCCCTCCAAAGCTCTCTGGCTCCAAATCCCGAGTTATTCCCTCACCTAAATCAGGAGCCTGCTGTGTGCCAGGCCCTGTTCTTGGGAGCTGAGAGCTAGGGGCTGAAATCTTTATGCCGAAGTTTGGTTCTTCCAGCCGGAGCCGTGGGATGTGCGGGTCTGTGAGTGGGGCTCCGGGCAGTGTCTGGAAAAGGAGGAGATCTGGGGGAGCATCCGGGTCAGGGAAGCCTCCCCCTCACAGGCTTTCTGCCTAGCTAGCCGGTAGAGGCGGGCCCCAGGAACACCTGGCCTGCGGAGTCTGGGTCACGCCCCAGGGAGAAGTGGGCGGGGCTCCGGGTGTGGCCCCAAGCTGGGACAGCAGCCAGGTAAAGGTGGGAGGAGACCGACCCAGCTTGGGGCTAATTTCTTCTTAGCTAGATGACAGCTAGCTAGTCTATAAACTTCACAGTTCAGGGCTGAGAGGAGAGAGTAGTGGTCACGGGGATAGCCTCTAGAACCAGTCTTTTGGTGTCCAAATCCTGAAAGTTCCACAACTTTTAACTATGGGCTATTTGGTAAGTGGCTTCACATCCCTTGGGCCTCAGATGTCTAGCTGTAAAAAATATTAATTAATTAATTAATATATATATATATATATATATATATATATATACATATAATTCTGTTTGCTCACACTTGGGCAATCCTCTGTACCAGGCATTTGCATTATTTTAATTCATTGAACCCTCACAGCAATCCAACCTTATTCTCATTATCCCTGATTTTCAGGTAGGAAAGCTATCTGAAGGGCACAGAGAGATTAAGCCACTTGCCCAAGTTTACACAGCTTGAATAACAGAGCAAGAATCCAAATCCAGGCAGTCTGGGTCCAGAGCCCATGAACATGCCCCCTACTCGACTGCTCATCTTGATAATAAGAGACAATAACTGTGTCTATCTCACAAAGGTATCATGAGGATTAAGAGAATTAATATACGTCCAGTACTAAGAAAATCATCTGGCCTTTGTTCCTTCCTTCCTCAGTGAGGACAGACAGCCAGACAATTCCCGGGCCAGATTTACTTCTTAACTGGCAAATATTGATTGAGGGCCTATGTTTTTCAGAGTGCTGAGATTAGGGACTGAGGATATTGAGAAAGATAAGACGGAATCTGGCTTCTAGGAGCTCACCATCCGTTGGGCACCACACACGGGCAAGGGGGTAATCGCGGCGGAACGGAACTCATGCAACGCGGACAGAGGATGGGGCCTGGGAACAGGGGGGAGGTGGGACCAGCTGTGAAGGAGGGTGGGGCTTGTGGCAAACTCACGACAGAGGTGACCCCTGAGGCAGGCCTCGAACAGAAATCACGGGGGGTAAAGGAGGATGAGGAGTGGGAAGTTCAGACAGCAGGACTGACCTGTGCAGGTAAAGTCAGTGGAGTGAACGATTAGTGGCGCGTGTGTTTTAGGAAGCGTGGCGGTCTGTCGTGCCTGGAGCAGAGGGTGCTTCGAGGTCCAGTCTGGGAGGAGTTGGGAGGAGGGTGTCAAGGACATGAGCTAGTCAGGCTGAGCCATATTTGCCTTATTTTCCATGCTAAGCATATTGGACTTCGTTCTGAGAGCAAAGAGAAGCTCCTGAAGTTCTTAAGATGGGTTAAGGCACAATAGGGTTAGTATTTTAAGCACGCCCTATAGGTGGACCTGAGGGAACAGACGGCACACTCTCAGAAGAGGGTGGAAGAAGGGATTCAGGAATGCTCATGTGTGCGGCATGCAGCCCACGCAAGGACGCGGCGTGGGGAGTGCAAACCCTGTCCCCTGTCCTCACGCTCACCCTTAACGGCTGAGGCTAACCGACATTAACAGCTTGGTGTGTATCCTTCTTGACTTTCTCCTACACATTGATTTATGGGTGTGTGTGGATGTATTCCAGTAACTTTAAATGTGAAAGTGTGTGTTAATATAGCTAAAGATCAGATGTGCCCGTGGCTCACAAAGACTTGCAGGTCCAGGGATTAGTTAGTGGATGTGAAGGCACTTGGGCAACTGTAAGACCCCCAGACTAGGGCTCTGATGCCTTGGGTTCTGAGCAGGACTTGGTCTCTTCCTGATTGTGTTCACTGGGCAAGTTTCTTCTCCATTCTGGTCCTCTTGAGGTTGAACTGGAAGGTCTCTGAGATGGACCTTTGTCATTTTCTCACTCAGCATCTGCACACACTTCTCCTGGTGACTCCATGTCCATTTCCTCTTGGAACATCCCCTTCCCCACCCCTAAATGGTCTGAGGCCTGAGGAGGTAGGTTCAGCCCTCGGCTCTAGGCGTGGACTCTAGGATCAGACTCGGCCAATCAGGATGCCAAAATCCTCCAGCCCCTGTGATTGGCCCTGTGGTCTTCCCACATGATTTCACCTCATGGTCTCTTCAGCAGAGTACGCAGATTTTTTTTTATGCTGCATCTCATGCAAAAATAGAATTTCTTTCTATTGTTAATGCATTACAAGTTTACATCATGAATGTATGGTAAATTTTGTCAAATATTTGGTTCTATGTCCATGGTGATGATCATATGGCATATGGACTGAATATTGGCATCTTCCTAATATCATATGTTGAAGCCCTAACTTCCAGGGTGATTTTATTCGGACATGGGGTCTCTAGGGATATAATTAAGGTTAAATGAGGTCATGAGGGTGGGGCCTTGATCCAATGAGATTAGTGTCCTTATGAAAAGAGACACAGGAAAGCTCACTCTCTCTCTCCGCTCACATGACCACACCAAGGAGAGGTCGTCTGAGGACAAAGGAGAAGGTGACCATCTGCAAGGCAGGAAGAAAACTCTCATCAGAAACTAAATCAGTCAGATCCCTGCTCTTGGACTTCTAGCCTCTAGAATTGCGAGAAAATAAGTTTCTGTTGCTTAAGCCTCCCAGTTCATGGTATTTTTTTACGGTGGTCCAGACAAATAACACATCGTTTTTACTTTGAAGTCTTTTAACATGGTGAGATAATTATTTGATCCATGTTAAACCAGCTTTGCATTCCTGGCATAAACTCTACTTGGTGAGGATATATTATCCTTTTTCTATATAGGTGACTTGTATTTGCTAACTTTCGTTAAGGATCTTTGCATCTAGGTTCATGAGGGATATTGATCTGCAGTTTCCTCTGTTGGTAATGACGTTGCCTTGTTTTGGCATCTGAGTAATACTGATCTCATAAAATGAATAAGGAAGTATTTTTTTTCTTCTTCTATTTTTGAATGATTTTTATATAAAAGGAGTATTATTTCTTCCTTAAATGTGAATAGAATGTCCCACAAAACTCTCTGGACCTGAGGTTTTCTTTGTGGGAAGATTTTATTCCCTCCCAGAGAATAAGGACTTTCTTAATCACAGCAATAGTAGCAGCCAGAGAACCGGCATGTTCTTGAGCCAGTTTCTAGAGTCCCAATTCCCACAGAGCAACACAAAGAATGTCACTAGGCTCCTGGATTACATTGCATTACAGGAACCCAAAGCTTAGGGAACGCGATTCTTTTAAAATGGACAGAAAAGACACCTGTTCTTTGCTCCAGAGAAAGATATCTTGATCATCCAGCACTGTAACCAAACTTGTCCTTTTCTCTAGAAAGATATGCTCTATCTTCCAAGTCTGTTTGCTTTAAAAATGTCTTTGAGGGGTGCCTGGGTGTTTCAGTCAGTTAAGTGTCTGCCTTCGGCTCAGATCATGATCTCAGGGTCCTGGGATCGAGCCCCGCATTGGGCATCCTACTTGGTAGGGAATCTGCTTCTCCTGCTCCCTCTGCTGCCCCCTATCCCTGCTTGTGCACTCTTTTAAATAAATAAATAAAGTCTTTTAAAAAAAAATCTTTGAAAAGATAGTCCAGTATAAAAGCAATCAGCGCCTCTGCTTACAAGAGCTGCAGAAACACAACTGTCTTCCCACAAACTGTTAGAAGTTACAGTCCTTGTCACATCACTGTAGATTCATTGGGTGACATTTCAGAGGAAAAGGAGCATCCATCACTTTTGTCCATTGTTGACATTCTCTGTGTTAAGTTTTTAATATTCTTTAATATAAAATTATTAGAATTTTAATATGATAGTAATAACTAGTATTAGCAATACTGGGGATGCCTGGGTGGCTCAGTCAGTTAAGCATCTGACTCTTGATTTCGGCTCAGGTCATGATCTCAGGGTCATGGGATCGAGCCCCACGTCAGGTTCCATGCTCAGCACAGAGTCTGCCTGTCCCTCTCCCTCTGTTCCTCCTCCCTCCCTCTCCCTCTCTCTCTCAAATAAATAAATAAAATATTTTAAAAATATAAAGATAAAAAATAAATATTAGCAATACTGAATTTTGAACAACATACCAACTGCAGAGCTATTGAGCTATGGCAGTCCTTATCTGGATTAATCACCATAAAGCTGTGGCAAAGAAATGTTGAAACAGGGAGGAGGGAAGCTGAAATAAAGCCTGGTTGGTGCATTTAAAAACTGACAGACAAACCTTAGAGGATATAGTCAATCCCAGAAACAAATCTGCAAGACCAGCTAAACCCTGAGGTTTCGTCTTATATATATATATAGATTGGTGCTCAGCCAGAGACTGGAGGGAACTCTTAGACAGATTTCTGGAACTCTTCCTTTGCATAGACTTCTCGTCTCCAGAAACATGTCCCACAGATTCTCGCTGACTTGGCATCCTCAAACTCCAACTTCATCTTCTCAGCCCAGCAGGATTCCCAGCCTCACCTGTGCTCCCTTTTCCGGTCCTGTGTCCTGGAAACTGCCTTTCGCCTACAATCTGGACCAAGCACAGGGCTCACTTCTGTTGCTTTCTGTCTCTCAGAGACTGCCTTCCTGTACTGCCTAAATATAATGTCTGGAAATGATTGCTTTCTGGATTTCACTTTAATTTATAGTCTTTTACAGTAGAAGGATAGTTCCTATAGAAGTTAATTGTTTATCATTTGAAAGAAAACCTCAACATATTGTTGAATAAATGATTGAATGAGTGAGTAGCTATGACTCAGTCATTACCCATCACTGAAGCAATCAGGGTAGCAAGGGAAATACAAAACTTTGGCTGGAAAGGCCTAAGTCATGTGACCACTCCAGGGGTTGGGGTAGAATTAACTCCACCTAAAACCCACCTGAAACACATTATCTGAGGATATTTCTCAAAATTAGCTGAGTACTTCCCAAAGGAAAATTTTAATATAATTACCAAGACAAAGGGGAAGGGATATTGGGGAGAAAAAACAGCATATCCATTTATAGATACGTAGTCAACTTCCCTGCAACAACCCAAGGGTCATCCAAAATCTTCTTGGATTCCTGCAGCAGTAGGGAGCTCAGCACTTCCAGTGGCAGCCCACTCCACCCATGGTCAGTCTCAACCAAAAGTTCCTCCTCATTTGAACCAGTCTGCCTCTTCCTCCCATATTCCCCCTATTATCCTAATTTTGCCACCTTGAGCCACAACACATCTCCATCTCCTTTCCACATAGTAGTTCTTCAAATATTTGGATCATGTAGAATAATGGATGATGGTGTGCTGGAATGAAATTAAATTACACCTAAAACATTGGAGTAGAGTCCATAGATCAACGATTTGAGAGAGTTGTTGGTTATGTCAACGTTAGGTGGACAGAAATGGTTGTTTAATTCACAATTCAAATGAGAACATATTAGTTGTGAACACAGACTTTGAATTTGGGCGTCAAATCCTGGTTCTGTCATTTACTGGCTGCGTGTCACTGGAAGATGTACTATGATCTTAGTTTCTTCATGTGTATAAGAGAAGTAATAATGACTTCCTACTTATAAGGGTTCAATAAGATAATATTGGTAAGGTGCATATTTTAGGGTCTATTAAACAATAAACATTTATGAAATGGTAGCTGTTATAATAACAGCCTGAAAATTTAGTCCATTAATTGAGCATAAGCCCAATGTAGAATGAGGGATGGATAAGATGTCTCATTGCCCTCTAGGACCACCGACATTAACATGATGTGCCAAGTATGAGACTAACAATAAAAACAACATGCAAAGGATGCAGGGACAAGAACAGTTTACAGAGCTGGACCTTGGAGAATCAGTAGTTTTCCAGGTGGCCAGGTAGGAATGGAAGTGAAGGAATATTAAAGATGGAAGGAATTTTAAGAGCACATTTACAAAGCTGCTATAGCCATTCTAAAACACAGACCCCAAATTCTTTGTCACACCTCCCCCGTAGAGGCAGAGTCTGAGCTCTGTGACTGCATAAGCGAAGGAATACAGTAGAAGTAAGACTGAGCAGTTCCAAGTCCAGGCTTCTCCTTTTTGTGTCTTTGAACGCTCACTTTTGGAACCAACTTGGCACTCGGTGAAGAAACCAGGCGACCACATGGAGAGGCCATGGATGAGGGCTCCAATGGCCCACCCCATGTGTGACTCATCCCGGAGCGGATCCTCCAGTGGAACCCAGCAGAGGCTGCGTGGAACCCAGGGGAGCCTTCCCCTCTGAGCCCTGCCCAAACTGCGGATTCCTGAGCTACGTAAATGATGGTTGCTGTTTTAAGCCATCACACTTTGCCATGGTTTGGTCTGCAGCGATACAAAACCAGAACAGTGGATAAAGTGGGCAGAGTGTGTTTATTGGCTGGAGGGTACACTGATCTTGGAATAAGCAGAAGATGCAAAGCAGAGAGTGACGGGAGAGGTCTTTGAGATGTTCCACATGGAAGAAGATGAGAACTTTCTGCAGGTTGGAGCATGTGGATGCACGACCATGAAGACCAATGGCAAGTGGCAATTCCAGACGATCTCTACTGCAGTATTATCCATGCAATAGTCCATGAAGAAAATATTCTATGATCACGTAAGCTCCATAGGTGCAAACAAAACATATTAACATGCTGAAGACTCCTTCCAGATATATTTTGCCACCCACATATGCTTTTGTTTCTGTGGGATCCTATTAGCATAGTGTAGTTAGTAGTGGTGTTCTGTGGGACCCACTTTGAGAAATTCTGCTCTATCCCCTCTATCTAAGTGGGTGGAAGATTCAGAACTCATCTCATCTTCACTACTGTGGGGAGGTCCTAAATGCCCCAAAGGGCTAAAGTACAGCCCACAGAAAAGTCCCCCTCCTGACCTACTTTGCCCTGGGAGAATCTGATTCAGAGGCACCAGGCACAGTCATACTCAAGGACTCAGGGAGAAAAAAGGGCTTCTGTTTTCCAAGAACCAAATCAACGCTTCTGTTTTCCAAGAACCAAATCAACTTTGACTTCAGAACTTCCACGCCTTTCATGAAGACTTGTCAGGCACAATCTGTTTACTGGCTGGTATGTCCCAGGCTAAACAACCCCTATAAATACATGTGCTTCATCTGTTTCCCTTATTTGGGCCAGGTGAGTTTTCTCAAATTCCTGTATAATAGACCTCTACTAGTTTCTGGTAGGCTCTGGACATACAAGATCATGTCTGCAACCTCAGTAAAGGTCACTTTTGGTGGACACAATGTAGGGGGGCAAGGGGATAGCCACATGTGGTGCCCATTCATTCAACAAATTGTCACTGAGTGCTGGGGTTGGCACAGAGCACACAGCAGGAAACAACACAGGCGAAGACGAAGGCCCTGACCTGATGGGGCTTAAAGTCTGGGGCTGAAGGCAGGTGAAATCAAAGGAAGACACAATTATGCATGTCATAATTATAGACTGTGGCAAGTGCCCCATAGGAAACCAACAAGGTGCCAAAATGGAGATAATGGGGCAGCTGGGGTATGTTTTAGACCCTGTGGTCAGGGAAGATGAATTTGTAGAAGTGATCGGTGAAGATGAGGAGGGGAAAGAACATTCCAGGTAGCAACAGGCTTTAGCATCTATAGTTTCGTCAGGCCAGCTGTTCAAATCTTACAAGGTCCTACCGAAGGCCCGTTTGGATAAATGCTCTTGGTAGGGAGCTAACCACCCATTATTGAGGACCACGTTTCCAGTTCTAGTGTAGTGTTGTCATAGGTTGGATTCCCCAGTCGCAGATCCTGACACAAAGATTCATGTGAATGGGATTTGCCAGAAAGAGTTTCCAGGAAAAAGCAATAGGGGTTGGTGGCATGAGAAGGGAAGAGAAGGAAGCCAAGTAAGGATTCAATAATAAGTAAAGTCTTGCTTCAACTTGCAGTCAATCCCATGGGGGGAGGGGGTCTTTAAAGACAGTGTGGGTCACACCCAAGTTGTCCCAATCAGGGGACAAGGGCACTGGAGTATTTATCCCCCTGCATCCTTCAGCACTGGTCAGACACTGCCTCCCAGGGGGTGTAAATTCCCAGGCACTCGTGGTCTTCACAGGGCACAGGCCAGGCAGTCTCCAGCAGCCAGAGCCACCTCGCTGACAGACACAGGAGCTGGCTGATGGAGCTGAGATGACCCTGTCTACAGCGTGTCACAGACATCTTCTGCAACCAGTGTATTTTTCTATTTGTTTCAACTATGCTGTCAGTGTTTATTGCAGTCACTCCTGCCTGCTGGGATGCGATCAATACCTGGTTGAACCTCCAGGTATCGCGTTCCTAACCTCAATCAATACTGTCTCGGAATTATGGTCATCATGAAAGCACTGAGCATTCTTAGCTTAAGCTAAGAAATGATCGTCCTCATCAGAGTTGTAAACAGACCCGAAGCAATATTATGTCTAATGTAGCAGAAGACTGTTTATCTGGGAGTCCACATTCAGGAAGAATCCAGATGATATAACTAGTCTACATAGAATTTTTAAAACACCATCCATTTTAAAAATTGGGCTGGTGGGATCGCTAAAAAAAAAAAAAAAATGGCTGCAGTGCATGGCACTGGGCTACAAATGCTAGGTACATACCCAGCAGCTGATCAGAGCAACTGGAGGGCAGCGGGGAGGTTGGAAATATATGACCTGGATTAGACACACTTCTCTCTCTCATAACGGTTCTTGGCGATTGTCCTCAGTCCTTTATTTATCTATTTTGGTAACTTCAATGTCTACCATTAAGCTTTTTAGGAGCTAAGATATCTAAACTTCAGAAATATTATTAATCCAGAAATAAATCAGGTAAATTCTCTTCTACCAAAGTTATTCCTGATGGTGAATCTCAATGCAATGTGGTTTTCACCCCAAACTAGCGAGTAAATCCTTTTCTTTAACAAAGTGCCCTAGGTACCCTATGACCCAACAATTGCACTACTGGATATTTACCCCAAAGATACAAATGTAGTGATCCAAAGAGGCACGTGCACCCCAATGTTTATAGCAGCAATGTCCACAATAGCTAAACTATGGAAAGAGCCAAGGTGTCCATCAAAAGATGAATGGATAAAGAAGATGTGGTATATATATATACACACACAATGGAATATTATGCAGCCATCAAAAAAAAAAGAAATCTTGCCATTTATAACAATGTGGATGGAAGTAGAGGGTATTAATGCTAAGCGAAATAAGTCAATCAGAGAAAGACAAGTATCATACGAACTCACTGATGTGAGGAATTCTTAATCTCAAGAAACAAACTGAGTGTTGCTGGAGTGGTGGGGGGTGGGAGGGAGGGGGTGGCTGGGTGATAGACATTGGGGAGGGTATGTGCTATGGTGAGCGTGTGAATTGTGAAAGACTGTTGAATCACAGACCTGTACCTCTGAAACAAATAATACAGTATATGTTAAAAAAAAAAAGATAATAGGAAAGGAAAAATGAAGGGGAAGAAATCGGAGGGGGAGATGAACCATGAGAGACTATGGACTCTGAGAAGCAAACGGAGGGTTCTTGAGGGGAGGGGGGTGGGAGGATGGGTTAGCCTGGTGATGGGTATTAAGGAGGGCACGTATTGAATGGAGCAGTGGGTGTTATACGCAAACAATGAATCATGGAACACTACATCAAAAACTAATGATGTGATGTATGGTGACTAACATAACATAATAAAATATATTTTTTTAAAAAAGTGCTCTAGGATCTCCAGGTATATAAGGCCATGTAGGGGGTGGGGGGTTAGATTTACAGAATAAGGATGAAACAAGACAATCTACTGTGCCCAGCACTGAGCTAGGCAGTGAGAGTGAAGGGGGAGAAAATTCAGCAAGAACCCTACCCCACAGAACTTAGCCTATGAAGAAGAGAAGTATCTAAAAAAGCAGTAACAATAAAGTGCAGTGCATTTTGCATGAAATGGAAGATCTAGGGAGCAGGCCAAGGAGAAAAGCCTGGACAGAGGTCACAGTTAGCCAAGGGAACAGAGTGGGATCAGTGTTTCCATTAGAGGGAACAGCAAAGTGAAGGCTAGATGTCAAGAGACCGAGATGGTGAGGGAGGGCAGCTTGAGGACTGGTGGCCTGTGTCTAGAGAAGAGAATGCACACGGTGGAAGGAGGTTAGAACAGGTGGCATCAGAAGATAGGCAGAGGCCAGCTCTTCAAGGCCCCTGGTGGAATTTGGAATATATTCTGGGGGGAATAAGGAACCTTTGAAGAGTTAATTTTAGATGAATATTTTGGGAGAAAGCCTCCCTATCTTTATATTTGAACAAATATAGATATCATAGAGACTAGGGAAAAATTCACTTGATTTTTCAAGATAAACACAGATCGAAAATTTGCACCGTCATAGAGGTGCAAATTTTCAGAGCCTGTAACTGGCCTCTGAGCCTAGGGACATTTTCATGGGAAGGTTTGAGAAGCACGGCTTGAAAGTCAATTAGTTCTCCTAAAGGGAAAGAACTGTCAGGAAATCAAGGAATTTGGAAATCCGATTCCTGAAAGACGGAGTCCAGATGCCGAATGTTTCTCTGAGGCTTTACACTTTGATCTCAGGTGGTTTCTTGCACAAGCACTCTGGCTTCCAAGTATGAAAGACAAATCCTGTGAAATCATCACACGTATTTGTACAAGTCAAGCACACTTTTAATTACTACCATCCACTAGTGTACTACCATCGAGGCACAACCTGTCTGAAAAAGAAATACAACAGTATGGAGATTCCTCCAAAAGTTAAAAATAGAACTACCCTACAATCCATCAATTGCACTACTACGTATTGACCTAAAGGACACAAACATGCTGATTCGAAGGGGCACATGACCCCGATGTTTATAGCAGCATTATCTACAATAGCCAAACTATGGAAAGAGCCCAGATGTCCATCGACAGATGAATGAATCAGCCATAAAAAGAATGAAATCTTGCCATCCTCAACGACGGAGATGTAGCTAGAGGGTATTAGGCTAAGTGAAATACGTCAGTCGCAAAAGACAGATACCGTATGATCTCACTCACACATGGAATTAAAGAAACAAAACAAATGAACACAGGAGGAGGAAAAGGGAGGCAAACCAAGAAGGTGTTTGTTCTCTATAGTAAGAGACAGAGATTAAACTGAGAACAACTGAGGGTTGATGGAAGGAAGTGGGCGGGGGGATGGGCTAAATGGGTGATGGGTATTAAGGAGGGCACTGTTGTGATCAGCACTGGGTGTTATATATAAGTGATGAATCACTGAATTCTACCCCTAAAACTAATATTGCACTGTATGTTAACTAGCTGGAATTTAAATAAAACTTGGGGAGGGGGAAGAAATATAACTACCTTGCATATTAAAAGTGAAAGTGAGGGTGCATTCACTTTTCTAATAAGTATTTATTAAGCTCCTACTGTGTGCCTGGCATTGTTCTGGGCACTTGGAATACATCAGTGAGCAAAACAGACTAAATCTCTGCCTTTATGTGGAGCTTATATTCATGGAGTTGATATTTTTTTCTTCCCTGATGCCAGGACGGGAACCAGACAGGATGACACACATCTATACCCACACTTTCATATATTTGTCTTTGGGATATTATTGTCTCGGATAAAATGAGTTTTAGAGGCTGTGAAACTATGCGGGATCTCTAAAAATACAAACGAAGTGGATTTTATTCTCAGCATCATTTTTATCCTTCTAATTGGTTTCCAAACTTGCACTTCATGCTTACCATGAAGTGCGAACAAATCCAGTCACAGCATTTGAAAAGCAACTAACAATATACAATTAGCATCCAACAAGGATACGCTGCTGCAGCCCCCAGCTCCCCAGCCCACAGGGGTCTCTCTGGTCTTGGATTGCTGGCAGAGGTGGCCAGAGCCTGGTATCTCCCCTGGGCTGCAGCCTGGCCTTCCCTGTTGAGTGATGTGGAAGTGTTGGGATATTACAACTAGAAGGTAAGTTCCATCAGAGAATGTGCCTTTCCATATCTTCTCACCTGGCTTCCGAACAGCCAAGCAGAGGCGAGCATTTTCTCCTCCGAATCTGGAAAACAGGGATTAATAGAAAGAATTAAAATCATCAGTACTACTAATTAGCATGATAACAATAATAATAATAATAAATAATAGTAACAACAGCATTGATCTTCACAGCACTTCAGTTTCATACAGAACTTTACAAAGGACGATGGCTGCCATGTCTATTATTTCTTTGACTTTCACCCCAAGCCTGTGCAGTGAGCTCCATGGGAATCACTAATAATTATCACCCAGTGGTTGGTGGTGGGTGGTGGCAGTGTGGATTTGGTACAAGTTTATGGGGTCAATGCCAGTTTTTCAGAAAAGATATTAGGTCTTGTAGTCTTGTAGTTGTTTCTGGTCTTTTTTTTTTTTTTAATTATACATGTTCACTGTTGAATTTATGGTAAGCAAAAAGAAAAAATAAAATAAAATAGAATGATACTCTAGAGAAAACCACTGCTGATGAATAGTCTTTGAGATTCTTCCCCATAGAGTTATAAATACATGCGTGTATATTCAAAGGGAAAGAGGATATTTACTCTTTTTAACTTGATTATCATTTTTTAAAAGATTTTATTTATTTATTTGACAGAGAGTGAGAGGACAAGCTGGGGGAGCAGCAGAGGGAGAGGGAGAAGCAGGCCTTCCGCGGAGCAGGGAGCCCAATGCGGGGCTCCATCCCAGGACCCTGGGATCATGACCTGAGCCGAGGCAGATGCTTAACCGACTGAGCCACCCAGGCACCACTTAACTTGATTATCATTTAGCAATATATTATTGACCTTTTCTATGACAAAAAGTATAAATTTACATAATCTTTATCTGATACATGACATCAATGCACTACAACTTATTGGACATTTACATTTTCAGGTTTTTACTGTTAGGTATATTGTTGCAACAGATAATGATGTTTATTACACTTGTCCAATTATCTATTTAGGACAATTTCTTGTAAGTGAAATCTCTAGGTCATGATTTCTAGAGCGTGTGTGTGTGTGTGTGTGTGTGTGTGTGTGTGTGTGTGTCTTATCAGCTATATTGGATATATAGGAATTGAGCATCATATAAGACAGAGGCATGATACAAATATATATTTCTCCTGGGTATTTATGAACATGCCCATCCCCCCATATCCAGGGCCAAACTGGATATTATTAACATAAGATTTATATTTCCTTGGATGCCCTCCTTCCTTCCTTTCTTCCTGAATAATTCAGTTCAAAACCCATTTAGCAGGCCTGAGTGAGGAAGGTGGCCCTATGGGATCGGAACCCCAGTGAGAAAAGCAGCCAGGCAGGTGTCAGCCCCGTAAGATTGGGAGATCGGTTAGATCTGGGAGGAGGGGACCAAACATGTAAATATTTGAGGATAATGCTTCTCACTATTACAGAACAGAGTTACAAATATAGAAAAGGGAAGCTGGAATGAACGATGTGGTATTGAATTTGAGACAGAGAGAAGTCACAATGTGCACAGCTAGCGCCCAGATCTTGGTTTCAAAATAACATTTTCCATTCAGTGGAACTAGGGCTCCTTAGAGAAATGGCTCATTCCAGGGCTGGGTCTGAAGAAGTACAAGATGAGACTGGCATATCTTACTGCGCTAGAAAATGCTCTAGGTGCTCAAAGAAGGATGGGGACACATCACAAGGACATAGGATCTAGAATGGATCCCACTGAGCAAATCTAGGACAATTTACATATCAAAATAAATAAGGGTAATAATGGATCAGGTGTCACTGAATAAATTAAAAATCCATACCCCCACATTGATAGAAATACATGAATAAGTAAATGGGAAAAATAAAAACTCTTGCTTTTATTTTTTTAAGATTTTATTTATTTATTTCAGAGAGAGAGAGCACACAAGCATGAGTGAGGGGGAAGGGAGAGGGAGAAGCAGACTCCCCACTGAGCAGAGAGCCCCATGCGGAGCTCAGTCCCGGGACTCTGGGATCATGACCTGAGCCGCAGGCAGATGCTTAACTGCTGAGCCACCAAAGCGCCCCCAAAACCTCTTGCTTCTAATAAAATGCCAACTAATAAACATGGAAGGAATTATGGAATTAGAAAGCCACCATTTGGGGTGCCTTGGTGGCTCATTCAGTTAAGCGTCTGCCTTCAGCTCAGGTCATGGTCCCAAGGTCCTGGGATCGAGCCCTGCATCAGGCTCCCTGCTCAGTGGGAAGCCTGCTTCCTGCTTCTCCCTCTCCCACTCCCCCTGCTTGTGTTCCCTCTCTCGCTGTGTCTCTCTCTGTCAAATAAATAAAGAAAATCTTAAAAAAAAAAAAGAAAGTCACCATTTGGCACCAGTTACAGTAAAAATTCAGACAACCATCGATGGGTGTTAACAGTAGGGGGTATGAAACTGAATGAAGAAGAGGATATTTACATAGACTTATAGTATCTCTCCACAAAAATACTGATTAATTACAAAGAGGAGAAGGGTAACTTTATAGTGGAGAAGTCCGTTATCTTGATGGAGTGATCAAAGTTAAAACACCAATAGTGGTTAAAAGCAGCATCGTGTGCCACTTGATGAGATGTAGTTGTGAGATCACAGTCACTTCTGTGAAATTCCTGCCAAAAGGGCATGACCTGAATCCAATAATCAGGAGACATCAGACAAGCTCCAATTGCAGGACATTCTATGGAATAAATGTCCTTTTTTGTTTAAAAAGTGTTTTTTAATATCATCATGCAAGAAGAGTCAAGGAATCACAAGCATTCATAAGAATATCACCAGATATTCTGAGTGCATTTTCCTTTGTCAAAACTTTACAATGGACCTTGAACTTGGCCAGCATCTACCTCCATTACTAATCTGCTTTATTTCTATTAGAATAATCACTGCTATAAATTAAAATAAAAGAATGTCACATTTAAGGGGAAAAAAACCAATGCCAAAACCATGAATGTCAAGGCAGGCTGAGGAACTGTTCCACCTTGAAGGAGACAGATGAGACATGACAACTAAGGTGACAGGGATTCTGAACTGGCCTCTGGCTACACAGGCATCACTGGGACATTAGGCAGAGCTAGGGTGGATCCTGGGAGGAAAAAATGTGGGAGTTCTTGATATAGTTTTTGCTACTTTTCTGTAAGTTTCCAAGTATTTTTTTTAAAAAATTTTAAACGAGTCATAAGTAAGTAAACAATTCTACTGAAAAGTATTGAGGTCATATGCCTTGAAGGAGATAGGGTATTTTACGATGTCTTCTTAAGTCTTTCCTGCTGTATTCGTCTAAGCCAAAGTGTTCTCTTGCTGTTTCTTTGGAATTCTCTTTCAACATATCCTCCTTTTAGTATTTTTTCTGCCTTAGGCTGGTTCCTTGAAAGGTACCCGTAAATGCCTCTCACTTTGGGCTTGACCCGCCTGAGAGTGTCATGAGAGCTGATGCCACCTACAAGTGGTACAAATCACACTAACTCCCACCAACTGTTGCCTGACTTTTCACTTTCACCCAAACCAGAGACCTGTCATCCAGGAATTCATATTACCACTGGTGAAGGGGGTGGGGGCAGGGACAAAGGATTGCCTTGTGGAGGCAATCTGCCCAGTGCTAGTGCACCCAATGTCTCATTTTAATCTCAGGAGCCTATAATGGAGATACATTATCATTTCTGCTTTATAGATGGAGGAACTGTGTCTAGAGAGTTTAAAAATAACTTCTGGCTTAAGAAGCAGGTGAGGTGGGGATCAGATGAACCTAATAAAAATCAACATGTTTATTTCCTCAGTGTAGTCAAGTGGATTGCTTATATTTGAAATCCAGCTCAGAAAATTCTGCAAGAAATAACCGCTATCTTCATAAAAGTCCAAGTCTTCATATAACCCAGCTGGTGCCAATTAACCATGGTGTCAAGCACTCTGCTAGGAATGTTAATAAATTACCTCATTTGTAAAATCAGCTTCAGGATGCTTGACTGGCTCAGTCAGTGGAGCGTGCAACTCTTGATCTGGAGTCATGAGTTTGAGCCCCACACTGGGGGGTGGAGATTACTTAAAAATAAAATCTTTAAAAATAATAAATAAATAAATAAAAATAAAATCAGGCTCTACTGATACGATCCACATTTTTCTCCTCTAATTTTTTCATGTAATGGGTTATTTGCTGTTTCCTGATATTGAACCACCCTTGCATTCCTACAGTACATCCTGCTTGGTTGTGGTATATATTCTTTCTATATGTGTTAGATTTTATTCCCTAACAATAGATTTTCAATTCTTGCCTCCATATTTATAATTGAGATTTCCTTTTCATATACTATCATTCTATTAAGGTAATGTTGGCTTTTACATGAATTACTTTAGTACTTACAACAACACCATAAGGTATATACTCTTATATTACAGATAAGGAAACTGAGCTCAGAGAAATGAAGTAACGTGTCAAAGGTCCACACAACTAGGGTAGTTGCAATTTGCACGTCTCCTTCCACATTGGACAGGCTCTGGTTCACATCCATCCTTCACTTTCCAGACCCAGAAAGAATGCCACACCCAGAGACAGTTCTATGTGCTGCTCTGGGCACCCAGAGATGGGGTGCCAGCTCAGCTCTGCCTCTCAGGTAAGAGAAGTGGGTAGGTTGCCTTCCTTTCTGGTCCTTGGTTTTCTCGTCTATAAATTCAAAGAGTTGATAGAGGCAATCACTATGATTCTTTCTAGATCTGTAAGTCCTATTTCTAGACTTGTTTTGTTAGTGAGTCTTAGCCAGCCACCCCCCAGCCCCCACTACCACCAATTTCCACTGTAGGGATGGAAACATAGCATGCATTACCTGTGTGTGTGTGTGTGTGTGTGTGTGTGTGTGCGTGCGCGCGCGTGTGTGTGTGAGAGAGAGAGAGAGAGAGAGGTAAGGGGTGGAGAAGGGAAGTGGGGGAAGGAAAGGGAGGGGAGGGAAGGAGAAGACAGGAGAAGAGAGGTTTATAAAGGAAAATAACTTGTCTAAAGGGCTTAATTACAAAAACCTACCATGTGTCCTTTATGCTCCCATCTTTTCCTATGCATTCAGCTCACCCCTAGGACGTATTTCTTCACACGTACAGAAGTCCACACTGACAAGTTTCTATTGCTGATAATAATGGGACTGTAGACATCTGGTTTCTGGAAGCCACTGGTACTTGACGTCTTCCTGCCTGGCAACCTAACGTCACTGACCTGCCCCTCACTTCAAGGTGCCTAGGTCACAGTCTCTGTTCCTCTGGCCTGGCCCAGGGTATTTGCTCTGGAACCTGACCTAGTATTTGCCTGTGGCCTCCAAATGCCACCACTGAAAGAAAGCCACTCTCTTGCCTCTTGCCCTGAACCAGTGGGAAGGCACATGAGGAGGTGTTATCCATTCCCAGTTTTTCTGTAGACTTTAACTCTCTCTATACCATGACACTGGAGTTAAATAACAAGTAACCATTACTGAATGTATTCTTTAGCTTAGCATCTTAAGGGCAAAAATAACACCAAGCAGGACCTCCTGATCGGTGAGTAATAGGTGAGTCAAGATATTGATCCTCTTAGCCAATTAGGGCAATAGGGAGGGGACTTCTAGAATTTACCCCAGGTTGTAAGTATTCATGAAGTTGGGGGAAATGTTAGGAAGCCTGGCTTAGGGGACTGGGTTAAGAGACATCTCAATAGGCCTGGTTCTCTTATGGAATAGACGTCGGACTTCTTGTTTGTTTTTGCCTGATTTTGTCTTTGTTGTTTACCTTCCCACTAACTTTCTTTGATTTTCTGATCACGACCCCAATTTCTCCTTTGAGGGGGAGTTACTGGGCTGGAACGATGCTACACTAGGACCTCTGGCAGCCATCTTCCCCCGCTGTGTGGACACACTGTGGCGTGGATGAGCAAGTGAGGACCCTGCCCAGAGAAGAGCTGAAAGAGGAAAAGGGGGAAAGAGATGGAAGAGAGAGAGTCTTGGAGGGAGTTTGACTCTGACCTGATGTTAGATCTACCCAGATTCTCATTATTAGAGGGATTTCTATTCTCCGATCCTCACGTTTCCATGAGACGTATTCCACCACAGAAAAATATCCAGCTTCCTTCACCCCTGGCACTCTCCTCCCCACCATATGGTTGGTAAGGTGGGAAGGGTTTGAAAACCACTATTCCAGGTCCCTTTAGTAGGGAGGATTAAAGTGTTACCAGTTACTATTGTCACATGGTCTCCCTGTCTTTTGAACTTCCTGTCCACGAAGCAGACATGGGGCCTCATGCTCCCAGCTCCATGAGTGTGGAAGATGCTTCCTTTTCTGTCTTTCCTTCACGACCAGAACCTTGGCCAATTTATCTTTGTAATCCCAGCATTTACAACAGTGCTGCTGACACATGTAGGTGCACATTACACATTCAGGGGATAAAAAGAACGTCTGGATGATGTCAGGGTGCTCTCAGAACATGAATATTTCTGGGGAGAATGTGTCTGTACCGTGCCCTTCATGATCTCATCTGAAGGGTGACTTACTCTATCTGGAAAATAGTCAAGGACCAAGAATAAGGTTTTACAGCAGTATAGGATTTTAACCAGAGGTTCAGTTCTATCTGGCAAATAATGCATTTGCATGCCTCCATTGTCTGGAAGCTAAGCTAGAAATACTCTGGGCTCCCAAGCACCTAGGGGAATTTAATTTTTTTCCCATAAAGTCGAATGTCACCTTGAGATGGATTTACTTATTCTGATTAGCTAAGGCTTTTTGAGACCGTTCTGCCCTTCCTTTGATGTGTGTGTTGAAGTGGTCTTCTACCAATATATGGATTGATGATTAATTCAGAGTGCATCAGGAGCCCTTGGATTGTTCATCCTTGGTCAAATATCTAGCTATTCTATTATTCTGAATAATACATTTTCAAGCAACCACTGATTTATTATTATTTTTAAAAAGCACACATTCAGTTTCCTCAGTCAGCATTTCTAGAAGTCTTCTCAGCAGCCTATCCTGTCTTTGGGGGGGTGCAGACAGCCTCAGCAGTGTCTGGGTAGGACAGAGTGTTTGTGTGCAGAGCAGAACAAGGGAACAAAGGCCCTGCATCTCATTGAGTAACGGGACGTGAGCAGCGTAGCATCCGATCTTGGCCAGAGCACAGTGATATGTGAGTTATAATCTCCCAGAAATCCCTTCATTCTGTCTGCAAGATGGAGCCAACTTGAACCAAAGAAAAAAGACTTTGGCATGTAGTGGACACATAGCCCTTGGCTGTATTAGCCACAAATGCCAACAACTCTATCAAAGAGCGAAGCAGGAATTTCTGGGCGCTGTGCTGCTAGGAAGACCTGGAGTCTAGAGCCTGATGACTTGGGTTCTGGAAATCCTGCTGGGAGCTCACTGAGAGATGTTCCTGAAATCACATCATCTTCTCTGGTCCTCAACTTGCTCATATATAAATGGTGAGTGGTTGGGAGAGAGGAACAATCAAACCAATTTATGTCTGAAGTCTCTTCCATGGAAGACCAGGGCCATGTGGTTAATGGCATAGTACTTCCCAAGTCTCTGGCTTTCCTGGGCCTTAGAGATGCAGGGCAAGCCCACCTCCTTTTCCTAATCAGACCACTCACCCCTTCCTCATGGAAGCTATTCACATGCTCTGTGCTCTTCCTAAGCCTCCTGCCCTCCATCCTCTAGCCCCTCACTTAGCAGGTGGTCCTGCATCTACCACAAAGGGGAGTGGAAGCCATTGGGTGGGAATTCTCCAACATCCCAAAACCACCTGACACAGCCACCTATATCCATCCTGTGCTTGCTGAAAACAAATCCTAACACAGACCCAGCCTCCGGCTTCACAGGCACTTTGGAATGTGGATGATGATCTCTCTCTCTCTCTCTCTCTCTCTCTCACTGTCTGCCTCTCTCTTCTCCTACCTCCCTCCCCCATCAACCCCTCCTTCTCCACTGGCCCATTCCCTTCTTTCCCACCCAGCTCCCTTCCATCCCAGCATAAGCCCTTCTTTGCTCAGACACCTCCCTCCCAGGCACAACTCCATCTTTCTCGTCTCTTTCACTGCCAAGTGTCTTGAATGAGGTGTCCTCACCTTCCGTGTCCACCTCCTAACCTTACCTGCCACCTCAACCCCCTGTGACCTGATCTCTGCCCTCACCAGCACACTGACATGGCTCTTGGCTGACCATCTCTTTGCTGCCAACCCAACTAACATTTTGCATTATTTGTTTCACTTGTTGGCTCCATAATTCCCACACACAGTCCATTTCTTCCTCTTTCCTTCATTTCCTTCACTTTTTGGATCGATCTGGTTTCCCCCCTTCCAGACCGCCTCCTACACACTCCTGCCTCCCAACATGGGCAAGGTGCTCTTTTGAATTCGCCTCTGCCGTTGTTCTGACGTATTACACATGATATCGTATTATGCGCCGTCACTGTTCCCTTGTCTTCTTCTTTCACCAGGATCTGAATGTCCGAAAGGCCGTGACTATTTCTACTCTACATCCCTGTATTCCTTCCATGGTGCCTGGTCTATAGTAGGCTCCCACTGTATGCTTTAAAGGAATGAGAGATTCTGAAGGAAGGGCCTTCCTTTGTTCATAATCATTCTAAAATTCTTATACAAGTTCTTACCAAATCAATAAGATTATCTCAATTTACTAATAGCCAACATTGATTCAGTGACTACTATGGGCCAAGTATTATTCTTAAAACTTTGCCTATATAAATTCATTTATTTCACACAACAACCTTGGAGCTAGGGATTATTATTTTCCCGAGTTTACAACTGCAGGCACTGCCCAAAGCCACTCAGCCTGTAAGGGACAGAGCTCTGCTCTGCAAAAAGCCTGTCTTAGACCACAGTCCTTTATTTTCCAAAGGGTTTCGTTGCGGGTGTTTTTCTCAAGTTATCTTTACCAAGAAATCGGGGGGTTGAAGGACCAGGTAAAAAGACTCTGTGTATCCATTGTTCTTTAAGTCAGACATGAAAACAAGGTAGGTTTCCTCGGAGCATTACCGCACTTGTCAGTTTCCCCAGTGAGACACTCCCTTCTGGCCTCTCCCAGGACCATTTGCAATGGATCCACATGGCGCATTTTTGGGCAGGAAGCAGTGAGCACCACAGGCCAGTCTTCCTGGTTCTTGCCCTGTCCTTGGGACTTGGCCTGTGTCCTTCTCTTGGCTCCCTGTGTCTTCAGGTGGGCTAGGCAGGACAGTCTCTTCCGCTGGGGGTCAATATGCGGAAAAGCCTGAGGTCATCCACCTGCTCCGTCTTACCCCCAGTGGTAAGTTCATTTCAAGGGGAAAGTGCTACCGGCCATCTGAGCCTTGGGTCCAAGCCGCCTTGCCTAATCCAAGGATCTGTATTAAAGTTGATTATGTTGATCACTTTATGACTCCAGTGTCTGTATCTCATTTGCACGGGAAAATCAATGCAAATGGAATATGATAAATATGCCCCTCAGAACCCATCAGAGCTCAAGTGGAATACATTTTAGGTATGTCATAGTTGATATATTTATGATCAATCATTGGTTGTCCACCTCTCCTAACACAAGGAAGCCTTTTTAATATCAAAAATGATCACAAAGGCCCACATGAGAGTGATTGACTTTGGAATCTATTGATAATTCAAACAGATAAGATCTGTGAATTCAGAAATGTTTTTGGATGATTTTGTATTTGATTATACACAATGGTATCTATATTCATTTGAAAGACATTTGAACCTCATAATAAGCATTCAATAAATACTTGATGATTTAACGAATAGATGATATACACATGATATTTGATTTTTTAGATTGAATGATGCAGCTGGTTGTGCAAGTAGACCTGAAGCTACCTTGCAATAACCAAGTGGCTCAGCCCTCCTCATTCCCTGCCAGGAACCTGTATCTTACCCATAATGTACATGGTCTTAGATGCTCGAATGTCAGCATATGAGTGCGAATGTGTACGTGCTATCATTCTAAATGAGCCTAACCTCATTTACTGTTCATGATTATTCTATCGGTCAGTATTCTCCAGAGAAACAGCGTGTGTGTGCATGCATGTGTGGGTGCGTGTGTGGAGAGAGAAAGATTTAATAAAAGAAATTGCCTCATGCAGTTGGGTGGGCTGATGAGCCCAAAATCCACAGGGCAGGCGAGCAGGCTGGGGACTGAGACAGGAGTTGATGCTGCAATCTTGAGGCAGAATTTCTCCTTCTTGGGAAACCTCAGTTTTGCTCTTAAGGCCTTCAACTGATTAGACGTGGCCCACCCACATTTCAAGGGTGACCTCCTTTACTTAAAGTCAAGTCATTGGAGATATTAACCACATCTACAAAATACTTTCACAGCCACACCTAGATTAGGTTTGATTAAAAACTGAGTCCTATCGCCTAGCCAGGTGGACACATCTAACCATTCCAGACATTTTTCTCCATTTCTTTCTATCCACATAAAGTATATATCCATGTGTATCAATAGATAAAAATATAAAGATTATTTAAATTCTGTGTTTGCTTTTCTTTCTTTACTCTGTAAGTGTTTCTCAATTTGGGGACCATGAAGGAAGTAATAAACTACTTAAGCTACTTTTAACATTTCAAAAAGACTGGCAAGTAGATCCTGTGTTTTCTGATTAAAATAGCCTTTTTTGTTTTTGCCTGGAATTATATCTGCTCCACTTAGCAAGCTAGTTATTTCATACAAAAACAAAAATGGGTAATTTCATAAATGCATTGTATTGGAAGACATTTTGAAACACGCCTTTTACCGTGGGAAAATATTTATAGGTGACTTTGGTGGGAAAAATACTGGCAATAAACCAACACATAATAAATTCAAAGAGCTTTCTGTTTTGGGTAGCACAGTGTCAAAGCCTTGGATAAAACCCAAAATTTAAACTCAGGAAGCAGCTCCACACCCAGCATCTGTCAGTCCTACCTGCAAGAAAAAATCCCATGGTGGGGCGCCTGGGTGGCTCAGTCCGTTAAGCATCTGCCTTCGGCTCAGGTCATGATCCCAGGGTCCTGGGATCGAGCCCCACATTGGTCCCTGCTCAGCGGGGAGCCTGCTTCTCCCTCTCCCACTCCCCCTGCTTGTGTTCCCTCTCTCTGTCAAATAAATAAATAAATAAATAAATAAATAAATAAATAAATAAATCTTAAAAAAAAAAAAAGGAAGAAGAACCCCATGGTTGGGGTGCCTGGTGGCTCAGTTGGTTAAGCATCCGACTCTGAATGGTGTGTGTTTGGCAGATTGTACAATGTGCTTTTGGTTCTGTTTGCCCATCTGTAAAAGGGGGAATGATAAAATACTGACCCCCTGCCAGGACTGAGACTCAAGTGATTTATGCTAAAATACTTCGATGAGTGTCTGGCTCCATACATGATAGCTATTTTTATTACCTATTTTGTTAGTGTCCTGTGGCTACTGGGACAAACCACCACAAACTTAGTGGCTTAAAGCAACACAACTGTTTTCTCTTCCGGTTCTGGAGGTCAGAAGTGTATAATCAGTTTCACGGGGCTAAAGTTAAAATATCGGAGGCCTGGTTTCTTCTGGAGGCTTTGAGGGGAGAACTGGCTTCCTTGTCTTTTTAGCTCCTAGTGGCTGTGGCCCTAGGAGCCTGTGGCCCCTTCCCTGCCTACAAAGCACATCATTCCAATCTCTGCTCCCACTGTCACATCACCGGCTCCTCCTCTGTCAAGTACCCCCTGCCTCCTGCTGAGAAGGATGCTTATGATTACACGTAGGGCCTGCTCAGGTAATCCAGGATAAGGTCCCCATTTCAGGATCTTTAACCGAATCATATCTACGAAGTTTTTCTGCTGTGTAAGTAACATTCCCAGGTCCTGGGGTTAGAACGTGAATATTTTTGGTGCTCATTATGCAGCCAGCCATATAAATTAATAATAGTGTCAGAGCAGGTGGATGGATAGAAATGATGGGAAATCTGAGACCCAGAATAGTCAGAGGAGTTTGGAGAGAAAACTGCTGTGTATCCTATTGAAAGTCAGCCCTCAACACAAGGGTTTGCAAAAAAAGAAAAAGAAGAAGAAAGAAAGAAAAAAACACTGCCGTGTATTGATCGAGACTGCTAATTACTTTCATAATGCAGGTCATTGTGAGGATTGAGACACAGAGTCTGTGCACAAAAACTGTCAGCTCTTAGTGGTTATCATGGTAGCTCCTTACTCCTCAAAATTCCACTCTGGGTAGGTGGTAGTTGCCTTCCAAACATATTTCATCTCTTCCTGTGTAGCAGGGGATTTGAGTAGAACCTAACCCATCTTCAGAGTGGGCTGAAAATTGTCGAAGTGCCATAGTGGTCATGTTACCTAAGATGGTCCCATCGAAGCTAAGACTTTTTTAATTATGGGAAAGGAGCTACACATAGGTATCTTATTACATGGAAACAGCCAGCCTAAGGATAAAGCCAACACACGGGATAAGTTGGAGCTGGAGCTAAGATCACGGCAGAAGAGTGGAGCCAAATCCTTGATCAAACTATGCCTGAAGTCCTACCTCTGCACTTTTTAGTTATATAATGCCATGTCTCCTTTATCGTTGAGTTATTTGGAGTTGGATTTTCCTTTCCTTGTTATCTGTTATCCTGGAGACAAGTAGATAAGGCCATCTTCATTTTGTAGGAGACGAAACTGAGATCCAGGGAGATAGATGGCTTGCCAAGTGTGTATAGCTGGTCCAGGGCATCACAGGATTCAGTGCAGGTCTGAGCTACTCTTGTTTTCCTCCCAAGTACTGTGTGGCTGGAGCAGCTGAATCCTTTCCCCCAGTGGCTCCAACAGTACCGAGAACTGTCTGACAGGTACCAACAGAGGGTCAGATGGTGCCACCCATGGAGAAAGTCACAGAGGAAGACAGAGTGCCTGATGGAGACTGCATCTGCAACCCCCAACACACAGTATGGACACAGGAGGAGCAAGTGACTCCAGACGCTGTGCCACCTGGTCTGTGTTCAACGTCCTCCTTTCCAGGTTTTCTCTCCTCCAGAGACAATGACTGGAGAAAGAGTGTCCCTGGCTCTGCATGAAAGCAGTCTCAGCTGCATTTTAATTCCTCCCAAACAAGATGTGATAATAAAAGCTCAAGGGAAGTGGGACGTAATTTGACCCTTGTTGAGGCATCTAGTAAGTGCCCTGCATGCCTCTTAGCATGTCACATGGGTCATTTTGCTTCATTACCATAACTCTGTGGGTGGCATAATTGTGTTCACCGGGCTCATGGGGAAACTAAGGTACTGTCAGTTTAGGTCACTTGCCCAGCTGGTAAGCGGCAGAGCCAGAGTTCGAATCCCAGGCCTGGATTACTGAACACTGCAAGTAGCTTTTACAATAGCACGTGGCCTCCTCTAAAAATATTACCTTGACCATTGTTTCTGGGATGTTGTCTAATGCAGTGACTTCAACACCAGCCCAGGACATAATGAGAGAGAAAGTGCCAAAGACACCATGCAGGGCAGTGAGCAGGCGGTCTGTGGAATGCTTGGGTGAATTCTCAGAGCTCTCAAGAGGCCTGCTGGGCACAAAGGTACTTGGGAACATCTTGGGGACCAGATGGTTCAAGTGAACACCCTAAGCACGGCCGTGATCTCAGACTCAGTAATTACCTCGTTCCCAAAAGAGCTAGAGGACAGTCATAAAAGGACCAGTGACTCACACCTGAAAAGGCACAGATACGTTTTTGCTGGCCTCACAGAGGAAACCAGCCTTCGATGCTGGGGCAGGACCTATCACCAGGAGAAAGATAGAAAAGGCACCTGAGCATTGGGTCTTTTCTTGGCCTCAGCAATGAGCAAGCAGCCCATGCCTCAAAACTGCTCTGTAAATCAGCGTTCGGACTCACCTCCTGCCTGCTGGCCTCAGCGAGCTATAATTTATAATGTGGGAACAGAAGAGAATGCTTGGTCATCTCATCGCCTGCTGGCCTCCTGGGATAGAGAGCGGGCTGGCATGGTTTCCATATGGAATTTTCAAAGGTGCTATCAATTTTAACTTCAACCAGGGAGGGCTGTGGCTGGGAAGGAATAATGTCAACAACCCAAGGGCCCCAGGAGATGTTTTGGCCCTCGATTGCAGGGGCATATCCAAGTTTCTTTACAGGGTTGAAAGGAAAGCTCCATGTTTGAGGATAAAGACAGTCAGGCCAGGGGTGGAGCAGAAATGGAGCCGTTTCTAGGGTCTCTGGTTTGAAATGGAAGAGAGAGCAATGCTCAGGAGCACTGAAGCAAAAGGGAGTGGGGAACAGAAAGTGGAGACCAGGTTGGGACTCAAAATGACCTGGAGTTTAATATATAAACATATAAATGGCAGAGTTGGATCCTTCCAGGGACTGGGAGGGGAGGACCATTCCCAGGCCTCTCTCCTTGGCTGGCAGATGGCCATCCCTTCCTCCCTGTGTCTTCAGGTGGTCTTCCCTCTGTGTGTGTCTGTGTCCAAGACCATTTCAACAGTTTGCATATAGGATAAGGGTCCACCCTACTGACCTCATTTTAATTTAATTACCTTTTTGAAGACCCTGTTTCCAAATATGGTCACATGCTAAGGTACCGAGGGTTAGGACTTTGACATACAAATTTGGGCCAAGGGGTACAAGTCAGCCCATGCCAGGGCCTAACTTGTGCCTGGAGCCTGTAATGAATGCTATAGCAGAAGTGTTTTCCTGCAGTTCTGGGAACCCCCAGAGGACAGTCGGTGATCCATCAGTTAGAGACTAGGAAGACTTCACAGAGAAGGTGACATGGGACCTGGGCTGGAAGAATGGAAAGTTTTCACCAGCTGGAGAGCATTTAAAGACGGAATTCTAGGTGGACAGAAGGACCAGAGCTTGAACATATGAAAGAAGGAGCCATGTTGAAGAGAATTGGGTAGGATGAGGGTAGGGGTGGAAGGACAGGTGGACATGAAGGTGAGAAGACAATGAGAGACCCCCCGCCACAGGGTCGTCCAGTGCCAGTCAGCAGTGTTAGCAGATCCAATCCTCTGGAGTTGATTCTGTGAACACATTGTGTGTGTGTGTGTGTGTGTGTGTGTGTGTGTGTGTGTGTTTATTTTATTATGTTATGTTAGTCACCATACAATACATCATTAGTTTTTGATGTGGTGATCCACGATCCATTGTTTTAGTACAACACCCAGTGCTCCATGCAGTACGTGCCCTCCTTAATACCCATCACCGGGCTAACCCGTCCCCCTCCCCCTCCCCTCTAGAACCCTCAGTGTGTTTCTCAGAGTCCATCGTCTCTCATGGTTCGTCTCTCCCTCCGATTTCCCCCCTTCACTTTTCCCTTCCTTCTCCTAATGTCCTCCCTGCTATTCCTTACGTTCCACAAAGAAGTGAAACCATATGATAATTGACTTTCTCTGCTTGACTTATTTCACTTAGCATCATCTCCTCCAGTCCCATCCATGTGGATGTAAAAGTTGAGTATTCATCCTTTCTGATGGCTGAGTCATATTCCATTGTACATATGGACCACATCTTCTTTATCCATTCATCTGTTGAAGGGCATCTCAGCTCTTCCCACAGTTGGGCTATTGTGGACATTGCTGCCATGAACATTGGGGTGCATATGGCCCTTCTTTTCACTACATCTGTGTCTTTGGGGTAAATACCCAGAAGTGCAATTGCTGGGTCATAGGGTAGCTCTATTTTTAACTTTTTGAGGAACCTCCACACTGTTTTCTAAAGTGGCTGTACCAACTTGCATTCCCACCAACAGTGTAAGAGGGTTCCCCTTTCTCCACAACCTCTCCAACATTTGTTGTTTCTTTCCCTGTCCATTTCTGCCATTCTAACTGGTGTAAGGTGGTATCTCAATGTGGTTTTGATTTGAATTTCCCTGATGGCTAATGATGATGAACATTTTTTTATGTGTCTGTTAGCCATTTGTATGTCTTCTTCAGAGAAGTGTCTTTTCATATCTCCTGCCCATTTTCTGACTTGATTATTTGTTTTTTGGGTGTTGAGTTTGAGAAGTTCTTTATAGATCTGGGATACCAGCCCTTTATCTGTAGTGTCATTTGCAAATATCTTCTCCCATTCTGTGGGTTGCCTCTTTGTTTTGTTGACTGTTTCCTTTGCTGTGGAGAAGCTTTTTATCTTGATGAAGTCCCAAAAGTTCATTTTTGCTTTTGTTTCACTAGCTTTTGGAGATGTATCTTGAAAGAAGTTGCTGTGGCCGATGTCAAAGAGGTTACTGCCTATGTTCTCCTCTAGGATTTTGATGGATCCCTGTCTCACATTGAGGTCTTTCATCCACTTTGAGTTTATCTTTGTGAATGGTGTTAGAGAATGGTCGAGTTTCATTCTTCTGCATGTGGCTGTCCAATTTTCCCAGCACCATTTGTTGAAGAGACTGCCTTCTTTCCACTGCATGTTTTTTCCTGCTTTGTCAAAGATTATTTGACCATAGAGTTGAGGGTCCATATCTGGGCTCTCTATTCTGTTCCACTGGTCTATATGTCTGTTTTTGTGCCAGTACCACGCTGTCTTGGTGATCACAGCTTTGTAATATAGCTTGAAATCGGGCAACGTGATGCCCCCAGCTTTGCTTTTCTTTTTCAACATTTCCTTGGTGATTTGGGGCCTTTTCTGATTCCATACAAATTTTGGGATTGTTTGTTCCAGCACTTTGAAAAATGTCATTGGAATTTTGATTGGGATGGTGTTGAAGGTATAGAATGCTCTGGGTAGCATAGACATTTTAACAATGTTTATTCTTCTGATCCATGAGCATGGAATATTTTTCCATCTTTTTGTGTCTTCTTCAGTTTCTTTCATGAGCGTTCTGTAGTTCCTAGAGTATAGATCCTTTACCTCTTTGGTTAAGGTTCATTCCGAGGTATCTATGGTTTTTGGTGCTATTGTAAATGGAATCATTTCTCTAATTTCTCTTTCTACAGTTGCGTTGTTAGTGTATAAGAAAGCAACTGATTTCTGTGCATTGATTTTGTATCCTGCCACATTACTGAATTGCCATATGAGTTCTAGTAATTTGGGGGTGGAGTCTTTTGGGTTTTCCACATAAAGCATCATGTCGTCTGCGAAAAGAGAGAGTTTGACTTCTTCTTTGCCAATTTGAATACATTTTATTTCTTTTTGTTGTCTGATTGCTCTTGCTAGGACCTCTACTAGTATGTTGAACAATAGTGGCAAGAGTGGGCATCCTTGACATATTCCTGATCTTAAGGGAAAGGCTCTCAGCTTTTCCAGATTGAAGATGATATTCGCTGTGGGTTTTTCGTTGATGGACTTTATGAACTTGAGGAATGTTCCCTCTATCGCTATACTCTGAAGAGTTTTAATCAGGAAAGGATGTTGTATTTTGTCAAATGTTTTTTCTGCATCAAGTGAGAGGACCATATGGTTCTTCTCCCTCCTCTTATTAATGTGTTCTATCACATTGATTGATTTGTGAATGTTGACACCCTTGCATCCCGGGGATAAATCCCACTTGGTCATGGTGGATGATCCTTTTAATGTATTTTTGGATCCTATTAGCTAGGATTTTGTTGAGGATTTTGGCATCCATATTCATCAGGGATATTGGTCTGAAATTCTCCTTTTTAATGGGGTTTTTGCCTGGTTTGGGGATTAAGGTAATGCTGGCTTCATAGAATGAGTTTGGAAGTTTTCCTTCTGTTTCTATTTTTTGAAACAGCTTCAGGAGAATAGGTATTATTTCTTCTTTGAATGTTTGGTAGAATTCCCCAGGGAATCCATCAGGCCCTGGACTCTCGTTTTTTGGGAGGTTTTTGATCACTGCTTCAATCTCGTTAGTGGTTATTGGCCTATTCGGGTTGTCAATTTCTTCCTATTTCAGTCTTGGCAGCTTATAGGTTTCCAGGAAGGCTTCTGTTTCATCCAGATTGCTCAGTTTATTGGCATATAGTTGTTGATAATAATTTCTAATAATTGTTTCTATTTCCTTGGTGTTAGTCATGATCTCTCCCCTTTCATTCATAATTTTATTAATTTGTGTCCTTTCTCTTTTCTTTTGGATAAGTCTGGCCAGTGGTTTATGATCTTATTAATTCTTTCAAAGAACCAACTTCTAGTTTCGTTGATCTGATCTACTGTGTTTCTGGTTTCTAATTCATTGATTTCTGCTATAATTTTAATTATTTTCTCTTCTAATGTGTGGCTTAGGCATCGTTTGTTGCTTTTTCTCTAGTTCTTTAAGGTGTAGAGGTAGTTGGTGAATTTGGGATTTTTCTATTTTTTTGAGTGAGGCTTGGATGGCTATGGATTTCCCCCTTAGGGACCGCCTTTGCAGTATCCCATAGGTTTTGGACGGATGTGTTTTCATTCTCATTGATTTCCATGAATTGTTTAAGTTCTTCTTTGATTTCCTGATTGACCCAAACATTCTTGAACAGAGTGGTCTTTAGCTTCCAAGTGTTTGAATTTCTGCCAAATTTTTTCTTATGATTGAGTTCCAGTTTTAAAGCCTTGTGGTCTGATAATATGCAGGGAATAATCTCAATCTTTTGGTATCGGTTGAGACCTGATTTGTGACCCAATATGTGGTCTGTTTTGGAGAAAGTTCCATGTGCACTCGAGAAGAATGAGTATTCTGTTGTTTTAGGGTGGAATGTTCTGTAAATATCTATGAGGTCCATCTGGTCCAGTGTGCCATTCAAAGCTCTTGTTTCCTTGTTGATTTTCTGCTTAGATGACCTGTCCATTGCTGAGAGTGGAGTACTGAGGTCTCCTACAATTAACGTATTGTTATCAATATGACTCTTTATTTTGGTTAACAGTTGGCTTATGTAGATGGCTGCTCCCATGTTGGAGGCATAGATATTTACAATTGTTAGATCTTCTTGTTGGATAGACCCTTTAAGAATGATATAGTGTCCTTCTGTGTCTCTAATTACAGACTTTAGTTTAAAATCTAACTTGTCTGATATAAGAATTGCTACCCCAGCTTTCTTTTGAGGTCCACTGGCATGGAAGATGGATCTCCATCCCTTCACTTTCAGTCTGGATGTATCTTTAGGTTCAAAATGAGTCTCTTGTAGGCAGCATATGGATGGGTCCTGTCTTTTTATCCAATCTGCAACCCTGTGCCGTTTTATGGGAGCATTTAGGCCATTCACGTTGAGAGTGATTATTGAAAGACATGAATTAATTGTCATCATGTTGCCTGTGAAGAGGTCGTTTATATTATAGATTGTCCCTGTAAATTTCTGTTGTATATGACTCTTGGGGTCTTTCTCCTTTTATAGAACCCCCCCTTAATATTTCTTGCAGGATCAGCTTAGTGGTCACATATTCTTTCAGTTTCTGCTGGTCGTGGAAGCTCTGCATCTCTCCATCCATTCTAAATGACAGCCTTGCCAGATAAAGTATTCTTGGCTGCATGTTCTTCTCATTCAGTACCCTGAATATGTCTTGCCAGCCCTTTCTGGCTTGCCAGGTCTCTGTGGATAGGTCTGACGTTATTCCGATGTTCCTCCCTTTGTAAGTAAGGAATCTCTTCCCCCTAACTGCCCTTAAGATGGTTTCCTTGGTTCTAAGATTTGCAAGTTTTTCGATTACGTGCTGGGGTGTTGGCCTGTTTTCCTTGATCTTGGGAGGGGTCCTCTCTGCCTCTAGGACGCGAATGTTTGTTTCATTCCCCAGATTAGGGAAGTTCTCAGATACGATTTGCTCAAATACATCTTCTAGTCCTCTATCTCTCTCCACTCCCTCCGGGATTCCAATTATTCTGACATTGGAACGCTTCATGGTGTCACTTATTTCTCTGATTCTATTTTCATGGATTCTGAGTTGTTTTTCCCTGGCCTCCTCTTTTCCCTTTTTATCTATTATATTGTCTTCCAGGTCGCTTATTCGTTCTTCTGCCTCAGTTACCCTAGCTGTTGGATTATCGAGATTGGGTTGGATCGCATTGATAGCATTTTTAAGTTCTGCCAATTCAGCTTTCATTTCTGCCCTTAGAGCCTCTATGTTACCATTAATTGATTTCTCCATTCTAGCCATTGTCTTCACAATTGCTAGCCTGAATTCCATCTCCGACATCTTGGTTATATCTGCATCCATTTGTAAATCTGCAGCATAAGTCATGATCTCTGAGTCTTTTCTATTTTGGGGGTTCCTCCTCCTAGTCATTCTGTTGATGGGTGTTTGAGGGAATGTATAGAGTCCAAATTATCGACCACAACCCAAGCAAGATGCACCTGTTTTCTAGGGACCTTAGGGTTGCTGGCCTCTTGTTTTCCCAGCCTGTCTTCTGGGGGAGGGGCCTGCCATGCTGTTACCTTGTTTGGGCGGAGATGCCCTGCCCCCTGTGGTGGGGGATGGGTTCAATGGGAATCAGTTTTGGGGGCTTGTGTTGTTCTCTGGCGGCTTTCCCTGGCAGCTTTCCCCATCTCTAATGCGAGTCAGAGCAGAAGAGACCGTTTCCAACCCTCTGCCTCCAACCCTCAGAGCAGAGAGATCGCAGTCTGTTCTTCAGTGAGCTCTCCAGGCCACACTGTCTCCATTTCTGTCTGTGCTGCTATAAACTGCAGCAGCCTCGGTTGTGCGCCCCTCCGCAGTGCCCCCAGTCCTGCCTCCAGGTTGGGGCACGTCTCTGCCCTTTGTGCTTCTAAAACCCCAGCTGCTCCCAGTTCTCATGTGCGACCCCGCTGCTCTGGGTTTCCACGCTGGGGGGCTGCCCTAAAGTCCTTTCCCCACCAATACCGGTCTGCGAGTCTGTGCCCCGTCCCCAGCGCGTGAGGCTGTCACTCACCAGTGGTGTAGGATCCCCACAGCCAGGCTCCCTCCAGCTGCCGTTTATCCTCTGATATCTGCCCACTGAATCTGGTCCCCAGTTTGTACCTCGAAACCAACTGCCTGCGATATTCTGTTTGTAGAGATCCAGATCTTCTTACATCTTAGGCTGGTTTCGTGGGTGCTCAGAGTGGTCTGGTAGATATCCAGCTCAATTCCAGGGACCAGTTGGAATAGGGTCCCCTACTCCTCCGCCACCTTTCCTCTCTCTGTCCTATGAACACCTATTATTGCAGAACCATTGAAGCCCAGAATGTTGGATCTGGAAGGGCCATGGAGGAGTACCAGTTCAAATTCCCCTTGTTACAGATGAGAAAAATGTGGCTCAGAAAATATAAGTGATTTTCCCAAGGTCCCACAGAGAGTTGATGGCACAGACCTGGCCCCAGGACCCAGAGAGGTCAATCCCCTATGCTCTCTACAGTATCACGCATGGACCCTGCAACTCAGAAAGGGCTAAGATTTATATACACAAGCATCTCAAGCTTCCTGGGAATGTGAAAGGGGAAAAACCCTTTCTCCATCACCCTTCCAATCATAATAACATTATACTGGATCCTAAGAGGGGCCAGGAAAAATAAGTTACCTCCAGTGATTTATGATCCAAGAACTGAGACCACCCACCATGCTCTGGCCTGAAGCAGGTTCCACTTCAATTTTGAAAACAACCCTCTGAGTGCAGCCAGCCTGCTGGCCATGGGCCTGCATGGGCCCCCACCCTGGCATCAGAACCCAATAGCCTCGGCCCCCTAGCCTTGATCTTGCTGTCGCTTATGAGGTACAGGAGGTACAGACTGATTGCAGAGCAGGGCACGATTTATTTTTGGCTCTTGTCTCTGGAGGGAAATTAATCCCAGATGATGCTGCCAGGGTGGAGAGATGGGGGCTGAGCTCTTTCCTAGGACACTGGGGGCAGCTGCTGACCCCAGAGAGGGTTCCATAGCAGAGAGGGGAAAGAACCAACCAGGACCCTCACTTGGCATGAACCTCACTCAGCTCACAGGTGGTATTGCTCTGATGAGCCTGGGCCTGCCAGACAGTCACAGAAAGTCACACCCAGATGGAACATTAGAGGACATCTTGGCCACCTCTCCTTCAAGTTGAGGCAGAGAGGGAGACAAATGACTTATCCATGGTCACAGTTAGGTAAATGGCTGAACAAGCTTCAAACCTGAGTCAACCAGCCCTCTGTTCAGTGTTTTTCTCACTCTAGCGCCTCACCCCCTTCAAGCAAAAATGGATAGGGAGGGCTGGGCATCCATCACCTTCTCACCTGAAGGGCAGTTCAAGGTCTTGTCTCCCCTGTCCACTACCCACCACCATCCCTCCTACTGCTGCACCCTCCCCTTCGCGTGAGATGATGTTTTCAGCTAAATTTCAGGTTTGGAGAGCCAGGTCAATGGCAGTGCTGGATTTCTTCACTCTGGACAAGTGAACAAGATTCACATGTCACAACCTTGGACCCTGGGGAGCCTGTGAGGACTGGGAGGGGAAGGAGTGGGAGTGTGGGTGGCCGTAGAGGCCCTCAGGTCAGGTGAGGCACGGTGAGTTCCCAGGGGGCCTTGGAGAGAGGCAGGGGTTGGAAAGTGAGGGAAGAGCTGATGCCAGAGGCATGGTCAGCCTTCGAATTTGATGAAGGCTGTCCCTTTATGGAGAACTGAGGGACGGGCAGGTGAGCACGGGTCTGGCAATCATGAGTGGGAACCAGATGAGGGGGGCCTTGGGTGCCAAGCCCTCAACCTCACTGTGCTCCCATTTACCCAACTATCAAGATAGAGTCCTAAGAGTTACTCTGTCTTTACCAGGAGGCTGTGGGCAGGGAGCTGGGAACACAAAAGCAGGAAAGACCTTTTTCCCCAGATCTGACCCCCTCAGCTATAGAGAAGCATTGTTGGAAGCGGCGAGATGGGAAGATGAGGAAGCAGAGGGAGACAGGAAGATGACTTAAGGTTGAAGGGCTTGAGGCAGAAACATCAGGAAACTGAAACTGTCTTGGGGAGAGATAGTTAATTCCATTCAGATGTTAGGTGGTGTTCTTCTTATCCTACGCATTTGGAATGATGGGTTTGACAGGCCCGATGCAGCTTTCCAGAATAAAGATAAAATCGTTCCCGGAAAACCAAAACAGAATTTATTCGTCTAATTGATCCCTGAGCTCTGACTTTTGCCTCTGCCCTCAGCGCTGCTCCTCCTGAACTACCTCCCCACCCCAGGCCTCCCCCATCTGCCCAGGCTTCTCCCTCTTTGGGAAGAGAGCCTGTCATCGTTATCAGATGACCTGGTGTGACCCCCACGCATGCTCATGTGCACACACACAAACTAAAACACTTGCTCAGATTCTCTTTTCCCTCTTACATCAATCGGAGTGATCAGATACTGTATGGGATCAAACGTAAGCAGAAAGAATTAACATGTCCAGCACCTGATTGAGCCCGTGGTGGCACATGCACAGCCACCATTTCTCAGACAACTCATCCGCATCCCTGCAGGGGCGCTCTGAGATAGGCAGGCTAAGAGCTGCAAGAATGGATCCGAGCCTCCGAACGTGGCCTTGGGCAAATCACCTCCCTCTCTGAGCCTCAGCTCCCTGATCTGTAAACTGGAACCACATCTAAGATGATCTCAGAGGCCCCTTCGTTTTGTGACCATCTATCGTCTAAATCCTACAGCCTCTCCCTATGTTCCCCCTGGAGGCTGCAGAGGCATGTGGCTGGGTGAAGACCCGTGGGCAGTCACAGCGTCCACCAGCCTCCCAAGTCACACAGGACATCTGCAGAGTACATCAAGCCCCCAGGAGACCTGCTGGGATGAGCTGAGTCATAGTCTCATCGCAAATACTGTGATGAACTGTAAGAACCTCTTGGGAGCGGGCGGGGGCAGAGGGGAGGAGGAGGTGAGAAGAGCGGACGGCTGGTGGAAAGAGCAGGAAACCTCACATGGTGGAGGACTCCAGGCCTTCTGAGCTGGAAATGCAATCTTGCTGCCCATCCCCCAGCACCCTGGGACTCCAGTTCCCACCACCAGCTCGCAATCCCCCCTTGGAGCTGGGGGCCTGGTGCACAGGCCGGAGAACTAGCAGAAGGGCTGTCGTCCACAGCCAGGAGTGGCTTTTCTGTACCAGCCCACCCAAACCTTGCCTACCTGCTGCCACCTCAAGCTTTTCAGAAGTGAAAAGAGAGATGGGGCAAAGGGAGGCCCAGCAGGCTCTGGAAACTTTCTGTGTTCTCAGGGGCATCGCAGTAGGTCCAGAATGACTCAGGGTTTGAAAGCGAAACACCGGCACAGAGCGGATTCCTGATGAATGTGGCCCAGATGTTCTGAGCGATTTATTTTTGTTAATGGAAAATGGCTGAACTAATAACCCTTGGAAGGCATTTCTAAAGGGAGAGCTGAGGTCTGCTTTGCTTCTCTGCTCCTTGTATTTACTTGTGGTTTTCTTTTAGGGAAGAAGGAAAGAAATTGGATGTAAGAAAAAGCCCAAGCAACAACTTTCTGCATTTCACAGCTGGTACCAAAATCCCAAGCCCAGATTTTTTGGCCTGATTTCTATCAATTATTGAACATGCACCAAGATGCAAGCACATCTCATCATTATCTCATTCAGTACCTGTCACAAGGAGGAGACCAAGGTCCAGCGAGATGATGTGTCCTGCCCAGAAGCACGCAGCCAGTAAAGTCAGGGCAGAGAATGGAACCCCAAGTGTTAGACTCTAGATCAACCATCTTGCCACCACAGTATTCTGTGGGGGAACGACAAGGGGTCTAAGGACTAAAAGGGACCTTGGGAAGTCTTCTAATTGATCTACCTGCTTTTTGTCAGCACCTCCATTTTAAGCCTTAAATTTCCTTAGAGGAAAAGCACCGCTTCTTGACTCCCCACTCCCCAGCATCTCCTGGGCAATGAGTGATCACACTGCTGTCCAGTCCTGAACTCATGGTACAGTGAATGAAGCAGGCACAATCGGGTCTGCATCTAAGAGTCACCCTCACATAAGTGACTTTGAGCAAGTTATGTACGTTCTCTGTGTTGAATTTCCTCACCATCAGCCTGGAGCTCACTCTCGCTCTCTCGCTCGCTCTCTCTCTCTCTCTCTCTCCCCCTCTCTCTCTGGAGCCATAGCTGCACATATCAAAGGGGTGTTGTGAGGATAGTTTTAGCCCAGCACTTGGCACTGAATTGGCTCTCAGTAGATGGTGGTTATTACTATGTAAGTATGGAAATGAGTGAGGAGCGAATGCGTTTCCCCCTGCTCTGTGCTAAGAGAGACTCAATGATCATCAAGGTTAAATGTAAGGAAAGGCACATAAACCTCCTCGTTGGTGGGGACTGTCCTTGGTGTATTTGGCCTCCTGAGAACCGGCCACCTTGTGTTTGGAGTAATATGCAAATGACATTATGGGAACAGGAGAATGGCCATGCGAGGATGCATGTGTGCAGGACTGTCACCTCCTGTTTCCACATGCTGACATCGGAGGGCTTGAGGATCCAGCAGGATCACCTCATTCGGCACTGCACTTAAACCACATGAAACTGAACACATCTCTAGGGATCCATGATTGCACAGCCGCGAGGTGCCAGGCCCGATGCTGGCAGAGAAAGTCAGAGACAGAGAGGGAAAGAGAGAAAAATCTCAAAGCCTCAGATTAACCTTTCACAGAGGCAAGACACAGTAGTGAAAGAGAACGTGCTTTGGAGTAGGTGGAGGTGAGCTGAGATCTTGGCTTAGTATAGTCTCTCTGCTGATTTGGGGGAAGTTGCTCCTCTGCTCAGTATCCCCGTAGAAGCAGGGAAATAATATCATATGAACTATTTTGAGTCAGATCAAATACATACAGTACTTAGGACACTCTCAGGAGGAGAGCCACGAGGAGTGTTAATTCTCATTTTTACTCACTCTGCAAAGTTGTTACCATCCTAGTTTACAAGTGAGAATGTTGAACTCAAAGACCTAAGAGGACTTGTCCAAAAATCACAGAGATGAGAGGCAGGCATGGAATTAATCTGGTTCTCTTGTATTTCTGCTTCATGGTGCAATAAATATTCACTGAGCACTTAACGATGCCCTATACAATAGGAGAGGGGCTGGGAATTTCTAGACAATCTAGGATCCCAAGGGTCTCACCTCTTAGTGACATCTATTTGGGAAATACTCATTTCACCCATATTGTATTTTTGGCGCTATGGAAGATGGTGGAAATACCTTGGTGGACCCAACAAGTATGGCTCTGTCCTTAAGGAACATACAGGTTGGAGGATGAATGTAATATGTGTATCAGAATTAAGTGTGATTAGTGCTCTGGTAGGGGGAATCCTACAGCCTGGGACTCACCAGGTTAGTCTTGTTGAGATTTCCAGAATGGAACGGAGTTGGCCAGGGAGGGAGCAGGTGGAGCTGGGATGTCCTGGAAGGGAGAGACCAGCCCTTTGAAGAACTGGAGTAAGTTCGGTGTGGCTGGAATAGCAGGTAGGAGGGGTGGTGGTCTTAGGTGAGACTGGGGAAGTCGGTCTGGGTCATGGAGAACCTTACAAGACAGGTTAAGGAGTCGGGATGTTTTAATGAGGCCAGTGCCGAACTTTTGAAGTATTTGAAGCAAAGGAATAGGATTCACATTTTAGAGAGATTACTTGGTTGCAGTTTAGAAAAAGGATTTGGAATGAGGAAAAGACAAAAACAAATAATAACCAGTAAAATAAGGCAATCGCTGTGATGGAGGTAAGAGCATATTCAAAATATTGAACAGTTAGTCCGATGGCCATCAACCGACGGAACAGAAGCCTACTGGAGAAGTCCTGAAGACCCCTTGCCATGTCAGGCATCATCCCTGAGGGTCTCAGGAGAGGGCTGGGCTGCTGGATGGCAGGGAGGGGGCGGGCATGGGAGGGCCACTGGTGGTGGAGGGCAGTGGCTCTTGACCAGTTAGCATGGACTTCAATATTTTAGCCATCGGCAAGGTTGTCCTGGTGCATTCCATTGTGAATATCAGCCTGGGGGAGGATAAAAGCAAAGTGTTTCTGGAGCCTGGGGGAAGACGCAGCAGCTTCCATACATTTCACCTGTGAGCTAATAACCAAAGCAAGGACCTTCCTATGCTCACAGTCTAAATACCTTGAATCTTGGAACTCCTGGTAAGACAGTTAGGACTTTGGAGAAGGCTGTGTCACATAGCAGAATGGGGACACTGCCACTTTAAAGGGAATGTGCTCTTCATGTGAACTGATGGCAGCCACAGCTGGAGAGCACGTCCAAAACCAGCTGCTATGGCCAATCAGACATTGTCTTGGATTCACCCTGACAACTCCCACTCTGGAGATTCTTGACATCCTTTCCTTTGTCTTGACCCTGACCAGGTTCTTGGTGAACAAGGCCACTCTACTAATTTGCCTGATTCTTTCTTGATTCTCCTGGCTGTGGGCTTTGGGGGTTTTTTTTTGTTTTTTGTTTTTATTCTCTGCAAACACCAGACCTTCCCAGCTCCTTTTAAATCTCTGTGTCTTATAGTTTCTTCTGCTTAATCTTCCAGCTCAGTGCATACCACTCATACCCTGCCAGTGCCCCAGTTTTTCTCTGGGGGAAGCTATGCTCCCGGGAAACCCTAGGATTGAGTGTGGTGTTTGCTGCTTTACAAACTAAGATAATCAAATCAGCAAAGCAATTCATTCATTCGCTCATTCATTCATTCATGTTTTCCTGCCAGGAATGGCTGATAAATAGTTGACTGTATGAACTCCTTGAGTAGCTGTTGTGCTAGGGCTGCTGAGGATTCAACGATGAGAAAACATGGCCCTGCCCTTAGTGAACGTCGGTCTATGACGTTCATTTATGGATTCATTCATCGTCAAGTCTTTAGGGTTGACTGAGTGCCCCATTTGTGCCAGGCACTATGAACAAGGAGCAGTTTCTGAACTCAGGCAGATCATTGTTTGAAAGAGGAGATGGTAAGAGAACAATTACAGTGCCAGGTGTATCTTTAGCTGAAAGATTGTGTCATCCATGAAAAATGAAGATGGGAAATAAAACCAAAGTTTCTAAAGCTCTTTTAGTGTTAGATATTGACTTTGGCAAGAGGATGGAGAGTGGGTGGTCCTACTTGGTTTATGAGGCCCTAAACCCTATGCAAGGGTTTTCCAAATCCAGCTCACTTCAAAGGTTTGAGTCTAATGGGGGAGAAATGCACTTAGACGCCGACTGTGAGCCAGAGCTGAGTTCTTATGTGAGCCCTATGCTCCATAAAGAGCATTGCTGAGACCCTCAGTGGTCCAGGAAGACAAGGCCTGGCCCAGGTTCACTACATCAGCCCTCCTCTGTCAAGATACGAAGCTTAGAACAAGAGAAGGTGTTCCCTCAACACAGCCATGGCCGGACAGATGGAAGTATGAAGTATTCGAGCTCTGCAAGCAGTTAGAAAAGTCAAACCTCTGCGTTCCTTCTTCATTTAAAAAATACTTGCTGAGCACCTGTGAGTACCAGGTACTATTTTAGGAGCTTGATGCATGGTGGTGAGATGGAGTCCTTGCTGTCATGAACTTCACAGGCAGATGGGGCTTCCTGTGTATGCCAGGCAGGATTCTAAACAAGCCACTTACAGATGTGGAAACCAAGGCACACAAGTTAAAGAACTTGCTGCAAGATAACAGAAACTATATATTGGTCTCCATGCCCATTAACTGGCACAGAGACCCTTGTAATTTCCTAAGTGATAGAACACCAGGAGCATTTTTTTGTTCTATTGAGTTGACTCTGAGTGAGCTCCTGAAGGCCACTCATGGAGGCTGGTCACCAGAAAGGCCAAGTCATGATCACAAGCTTAGAGTTTTCAGCCCCATCCTCTAGAGAGGGGAGGAGGCTGGAAACAGATCAAATAATTGATCACACCTATGTTTGGAAGCCCCCCATTAGATTCCCAGATTCCCAAATTTAAGGTTCAGAGGGCTTTTGGATTGGTGAACACCTCTACACCAGGAAGGTGATACACCCCAACTCCATGGGGACAGAAGTTCCTGTGCTCGGGACCCTCCCAGACCTCCTGTGTCTCTCTTCATCTGGCTGCTCACTTGTATCCTTTATCACGTCCTTTAATAAACTGGAAAACATGAGCACTGACCTAGCTAGTTAACTGATCCCAAGGAGGGGGTCACGGGAACCTCGGATCCGCAGCCGGTAGGTCAGAAGCGCTGGTGACAAGCTGGCACCTGAAGTGGAGGGAAGGGGCAGTCTCGTGGGATGGAGCCCCTCACCCGTGGGATCTGACGCTGTCTGGGGTGGGGGGAGGAGTGTTAGAACTCGGTTGAATTGTAGGACACCCAGCTGGTGTCTGGAAGAATCACTGGTTGTGGGGAAACCGGCACACACTATGGTGGCCAGAGGTACAAGGCTCTGGTGAGAAGTAAAGGAGACACAGAGGGAAGACAGAGAAGGAGAAGTCTGGGTGCTTCCTTTCTCCACGCCCAGGGGAACCCGGCCAGGAAAGGAGGCGCTAGATTTGAGGGGCACGTCTGTGGGAGCCCATCCCCAGCAGACCGACAGCAAGGGGTCTGCACTGAGGCCAAGAGCCACCTCAATGAAAACTGAGAGTGGGGTGATCATGGCAGGAGAGGAGAGCCGGGGCAAGGGAGCTCTGAGCATGGCTGGGGCAGGCCTCAGTGAGGGGACTGGGAAGCTGGACACGAGGGGGTGGAGGCCCCAGTGAGGGCAGAGGCCCCAAAGATGGAAAATGACGTTGGGGCCAAGAGAGAGGAGCCCAGAGAAGGACATGTGGCGGGTGGCGCATGGAGGCCGGGGGCAGGTCACATGGGGCCTGCAGGTGAAACCAGGAGCCTGCAGTCTGGACAGAGAGGAGTCACGGAAGCCTGACTCACCAGGGGCCGCGAGCCTGGGCCTGATTCGTGCCTGCGGGTCAGGCGGGGGACCCCCACCTGGAGAGGCAGAGAGGCACTTGTGTGAGGACTGAGCCTAGGTTCATGCCCTGGCAGCCTCATCCAGCAAAGGTTTTGCTTTCCTCTGTGCACAAGGAAGAGACAATAATACCTCCCCTCTAAGCCTGCAGGGAGGATGTAAGGAGAAGTGAAATGTGAAGTGCTTAAAACAGCGCCAGGCACACAGTCAGCAATCTGCAAATGTTAGCTCTCCTACCCCGTCCCCACCTTCGCTTCCTGCTAAATACGGCTGATGGCCGCGGTCCGCAGGCCCTGTAATTTAAAAGTAATGCACACTCCGGTGCAGGCAACTGGGAAAGCACAGAAGAGTACAAAGAAAAAAGAAGAACAATTATTCATGTTTACACCACCAAGAGAGAACCGTCACTAATATTTTGTGGTTTTGTCATTTCTCTTTGCCAATGCAGCCTCGTACCAAGTGCAGAGATTTTAACCATGTCTCTCTACGTTCCATAGGCTTCTTTTCAACGTGGCAGCATTGCAGCTTGGGTCCTGGCAAGTAAACTCTGAGACGGTCTGGGGGGACCCATGGGATGTTTATTAGGGGTCAACACCTGTGGTGGGGATGGGATTGGGCACAGCAGTTAAGCTTTACTGCAGGTGTGAAGTTTATATATATAAATACATGATAAACAATGATACATACATACATACATACAAGGGTACATGGTGGGGGAGGGATTCTGACAGGAAACATGAAATCTCTGGTTGAAAGAACAGACTGTTTTTCACTCACAAAACATATTAGCACCAGTTCCTGCTCTCCAATCTCTCCCCCCGCAGGACCATGTCACGAGAGCCAGTCATTACCCCATGCATTCATTAGAATGGCTACCATTGATTGCAGCTCCAAAATTATGACGTTCAGAGCTTATATGAAGGGACTGGCGCATCTGCCCATTCTCTCCTCTGGGAAAAGAAAGATCTTTCCTCTGGAATAGAACTATATGTTTCTGCAGAACGCAAGGCATCTCCAGGCTTTTTACCCAAGAATGTGAGCCCGTGGCTTTCGGAGCGTACGTCTCTAAATCACTTTGGAACAATACACTAACTCTAAGTTCCAAGGCATGTGAGCAATTCTTGGTTAAAAGTCAGCTTTTAACCAAGTTCCCCAGTGCTCTTGGCTCAAAAATCCCAGACCATGCAGAAAATATGAAAACATTCATGGGGAACTGTCTCCCAGCAGTCTTGATACAACCTGGCAAACCTCCTGGGGAGTTCAGGAGCATAAATGGTGCACCAGAATGTTCTGCATTAGGTAAAAATGGCCAGGCTTTTATACCTCTCCTTCAAACAGTCCCTGAACATGGACCAGCCAAAAGGGATGTGCCATTGACCAAGCCTGCTCTCTGCAGTGGACACAAATTCCGAAGGAGCAAATGGACCTGGTAGCAAGCCCTTCCTTGGACTTGGATCCGAGTGGCACATCTCCACATCTGCCTCTACAAAGCACTGTGAAGATTTCTCACATCAGTGACTCTTAATGGTCCCATGGCATTTCATTGCTTCGATTACCCTAGTTGATGAGACCCCCATTACTGAGCATTAGGTTGTTGGGAACCTGCTGCTATTCTAAATCCTGCTGCCATGAATACCTTTGTAGACGGCATCTTTGTATTCCTCCCTGAGTTTTTTCCTTGGGACGGATTCCTAAAGGTGGAATTCTAGACCAAGGTGTCTGGATATTTCTAAGGTTTTAATACATACCACCAAACTGGCCTCCATTAAGGCTGTGCTGATTTATGCTCCCCTGCAGTGGCTGAGCCTTCGTGCTTCTCCTGAGTTCTGCTGACATTGATTGTCGTTATTCATTTATATGTCATTGTATGCCCACTTTTGTTTTATTTGCATTTTTTAAATATGGTGGGTAAACATTTCTTCCCATGCTGTTTGACAATTTTCACTTCTCGGTTTCTGAACTGCTTGTGTACATTCAGGCGTCATTTTTCTAATGGAGCATTTTTCTTTTCCGTATTGATTTGAAAGACCTCTTAAGCCCATCCACCCAGTCTCCTATCATCTATGCTGCCATTATTTTTCCCAGTTTACTGTTTGCCTTTTTATCTTGTTTATAGTATTTTGGGCATGCATCTGTTTTATAGTTCGTTAGAGCCAATTCTTCCATCATTGCCATCTTAGATTCTGTCCTTGTCATTATGTTTGCAAAACTTGATTCACTTTATAATCTAGATGCAGGACCTTGATTTTTCCCTATTGCATTTGACCCAGTTAATTTTGGTTCACCGTTGCAGCCTGCCAGGATCTTTTAAAATCCTGATTATGTCACCCAGCATCTGAGTGCTCCCTCCGAGCTTTGAGTCCAATGCAAATTTGATCAGCGCTCTTTCTATGACTTCATCCAAGTCGCCCATCACCCCTTTTACATTTCTCTAATGATGTTCATTCAAATTGTCTGAAATGGAGCCAAATAGGAGCCTTCTCTATCACCAGTGCAGCAGCCAACTGGCACCAGGACACTGCTGTGGGGGAGGAGACTGTCTCTGCCAACTGGACGCATGGCCGGGTCCAAGATGCCTCTTTGGATCAGTGTTTTCACAGCACCTGTCACCCTTAGAACCATCACCTCATGGTCATAATTGTTTATTTAGATTTTCTCCTCCCTCTGGCATATCTGTCTTTTTCCTTTCTTAGCCAAGTGGAATGACAAGGGACATAAATATGTAGAAAATAATCATGTATTAGATGAAAATGATTTGGCATAGAATAGCAGTGCAAACTGTCCAGGATCATGTTAGAAATTCAATTCATTTCCTTGGAATAATGGACAAGACATTCAAGATTACCTGGTCGCCAGCTTCCCACTCTCACCCTAAGATCCTTTTTGCATCATGAAGGTTAATTATAACCAACATTTATAGAGACCATCTGAGAATCAGATAATTTTCTTACATATTCACTAATCCTTTAAAACATACACATTGCAAGACAAGTGTTATCTCCCTTCAAATACAAGGAAATAGAGGCTCAGAAAACTCAAGATATTAATCCAAAATCACACAATTTGAATGTGTTAGAGCCTGGATTTGAACTTGTATCTCATACCAAACTGTCTCTCTGGCTGATGCCAACAGTCCTACATTCTTTGGATGTCATCAGGAATGGGAACTCACTCCTGAAGATGATTCCAGGAGTGCCCTAGGAGAATAATCCTGGATATTGACCTAAATTTCCCTCTCTATATCTTCTTCCCCTTGAAGACACACAAAACTGATCTTCTCACCCTTCTGACCCAACACAGGTCTTCTAATGATCATATCCTCTCTGTCTCCTCTTCTCAGATCTGTCAACAGTTCCTCATGTGACAGAGTTGGGAGACTCTTCATCTGATCTTCCTCCAATTTATCCCTGTCCCCCATGTTGTCCACAGCCGAATGCCATGCTCCAAATGGGTTCTAATGACAACAGGACTTTACCCCCAGTGACCCGCCCACCAGGTTCTCTCCTTCGCTTCCAGGAAGCCATGGGAAAAGGAAGAGCCTCCTTTCCTCGCTGCCCATCCCCTACTTTCTTTCACTCCATTCTCGGAGGAGGAGTTTTGGAGTAGATGTTTGCCTCTTATACTGACACCAGCCTGGCCTCTGAATCTCTTCTCTGCTGTATGACTTTTTCATACCTACTTTTAACCAAGCTCCTGTCCTTGCTTGACCAAACTTCTCTCACCTCCCAGCCACCCTGAAGTTCCTTCCTGCACTTTCTGAATGCTCAGCTATGGACATGCAGCCCCTGGGCTCTTGTTGCTCAGAAGATGAGATGAGGGAAGCTCAGAGTTCCTGAGCAGGGCTCCCAAGGTGGGGACCTTCTAGCACAGAGCCAGTGAGGGTCCTCTCGAGAGTGGCTGGGCAAGGGCTGGCTTCTCTCCTCTCTCACTGCATCTTGAAAGGAGTCAGGAAGGGGAGGTGGAAAAGTGACTCCCAAAAGTAAGGATGTAGGAATAGGGCACAGTCCCTCCATGGTACTGTCTCACTTCCTAGTTATTGAACTACGTCTTTTCTTTGCAGCCTGAGCCCATATGCTCATTTCCCTCCTTCCTACCCTGAGGATAATATTACCTTTCTCATTGGCTTATTGTGAAAATTAAATGATATAATGACTAGAAAGCGCTCAGAACAATAAGTGCCCCGCAAATGGTGGTTATTATTACTTTCAGCCTAACACTAGATTTAATTATTTCAATTAACAAAGCACCAGGCAGTGTATGAGAATAACATTCTTCCTTCCCCCCCCCCCGCCCCTTGCTTTAGAGCTTTCTCATACGTCACCTCATCTGAGGCTCATCACAACCTTGGAGGAGGGAGCACAGCAGGGCCTTATTGACCTTCACATAATGAGAAGGCAATGAAGACTTGAATGAATGAAAGAATAGTGCCAGGTTTTGTCTATGATGCTCTAACACCACTTTCTCTCCCATCATACTGTTTTGATTTTAATGAAGGTTGTTGACAACCACAAGGACTGACTGAGTCTTGACTTCTGTCCGACAGCCCCTAGTTTCTTCTCATTCTTTCTTTGCCTCCCAGACGAGGACTCAGCAATGGTCCCCAGTTTGAGGCTGAGGCTTCTCCCGGTGCCTGAGTGGGTCATGAAAACAGCAGGATGTTACTTAGCTCCGTATGTTGTTTCATAGTTTTGATTTCCAATAGCAACTCTGCATTCAGTCCAGTTCTCAGCTCTGGATTCCCACCTTGCAGTAAGAACTGTGAAGGATCTGGAATTTTACCCTACCTGAAATCTGACAGGTTAACCTACTACAATTCATGGATGCTGGCAGAAAATGAAAAATTCCTGGTCGGATACAAAAGACAGCTTGTAACTCATAGCAGTAGCCATAGACAGAGTATCATCCTCGGTGCTGATGCCCTGAACCCCACTTCCCGCAGGGCAATGCAATGAGGGCCAGGTAACTCCTGCACACCCAGGGGGTTGTGTTACATGACAGTAATCCCAAGTTTAAGAAACTCTAGTCTTTTAAAGAGCTATCAGCAAATCTGCCCAAATTTGCCCTGGAGAGAGACATTACTGGACAACAAACAGACCTGCCCTCTGCCCGAGAAGGAGACACTATCTCTACATTCCAAAGCTATTTGTTATACAAACATCCTTGGAAAGATAATTGGCAACAAAAGTCCTCAGTGCCTCTGCCCACGAGATGCGCAGAAACTTGAAAGACCCTTGGAAAACTGACCCCTATTACCTTGTCCCCCCACCTCTGTGGTCTGTCCAGTGATTCTAGTCATGAGTTCTGGGACACTCTCAATAGCCAGGTCCTTCCTGGGCTCATCAGGGTGACGTTATGAAGTCAAAAGCCGGGAGATTTTTGGAAGACGAATATGCCTTCTGCTGCATGCTGGCACCATGGACACAGGCAACATGCCTGGCTGCTGGAGGAAAGATGAAGTGTGAGGGATTTGAAACCAGTATGGATGGGAGTATGAAATCGGAGATGGATTGGAGGAGACACTGGCATCATGTGTGTAATGACGTCCTAACCCATTTCTCTAATGATGAAAGTTAATGAGTCCCTAATAATGAATGTTAATGAACCACAAGCCATGAGCAGTTAACCAATGTGGGTTTACATGATGTTTGGGTTTTTTGCTTGAAGTTTATGAATACTGGTGGGCAAGGACAGAGCTGGCTCCGATCCAGGAAAATTCATACCAGTTGAGCTGACCTCTTGCTTCCATGGCTCATTGAAACATCCCTCCATTCTTTCAACCATTAGATGAAGATGTATTGTAGTGTTTCCTATGTGCTGGGTTTTTAAACTGAAATACTGAACACCAAGATGCGGACATTTCAAACTGTTAGCCTTACTGCATCAAAATGACCCGGCATGAAGTTCCTACTGCTCTGCCAGAGCTTTGCAAACACATATACCCTGTTCTCTAGCAATTCCACATCTAGCGATATATCCTACGGAAAGAATCAGAGATTAACAAAATGGCTTTTCTGAGGATTAAATGAACTAATACAAAGTGCTAAGAACAGTATCTGGCTCAGTATATTTCATTTAAATGCTCAGTTCAGTTTCACTTACAAATGAAGTTTAGATAACCTAAATATCCAACAATAAAGGATTCTTTAAATTATAAAATGCACCTAAAATGAAGTATAATATGGATATTAAAACCATACTATACTGGGTTCTGCTTATGTTTAGGATGTAGAAGGTCACAAAAGACTATTGCACTGGCTATAACAATAAGCACTGATAAACTGAAAAAAAAATTACAAATATCTAGGAAAAAATTAACAGATGTGATGACCCTTACAAACTGAAAACTACAAAACATTGCTGAGGTTAATTAAAGACAAAAAAAGAGATAAAAAAGAATGATATATTGTATTAATGTACTAAAATATTTACTTTTGTTAAGATGTAAAAATTCTCCCCAAAGTGATCTATAGATTCAATGACCTTCCAACCAAAATCTCAAAAGGTAAACAATTAAGAAGCTTATTCTAAAATGTATTTGGAAAGGGAAAGAACCAGAACAGCCAAGATAATCTTAAGAACAGAGTTGGAGGACTCCCATTAACATATTTCAAGCTATAGTATAAAGCTGCAGGAATTAAGACAATGGTTCATTATGAGTAGACAAATAAATCCATGGAAATGAATAGAGCCCAGAAATGGGTCAACATACATCTGATGACTGGTTCTTTGACAAAGGTACCAATAGAAACCAAGAGGGAAAGGAAAGTCTTTTCAATAAATGGCACTGGAACAACTGAGTATATGTGTGCAATCAATGAGCCTTGATCTCTGTCTCATACCATAAACAAACATTAATTCAAGATGAATCATAGACTTATATGTGAAAACTAAACCTTGAAACTCCTTCATGAAACCATGAGAAAAATGTCTTCTTAAACTGGATGTAAACAAAGACATCTTCAGCAATAAAAGGAAATAACCATGAAAACTTGATAAGTAAGACTTTTATCAAAATTAAAACTGTTCATCTAAAGACATTGGTAAGAAAATAATAAGGCAAGATAAAGACCAGGAAAACATATTCATAATATATGTATCTTATGAAGAACTTGTATCCAGAATATGTAAAGAATTATTGTAAATTATGATAGTAAGAGACAGATGTCCCAGTTTTTAAATTGGGCAAAAGACTTGAACAGGCACTTCATGAAAGAAGACAGTTTAGTAGCCAGTAAGCATCTGAAAAGATACTTAATTTCATTGTTGCTAAAGAAATGGAAATTGAAAATCATAACCAAAGAATACCCACCAAACACCTGAAATTAAAAAGACTAACAAGACCATGTTGGCGAGCATGTGGGTAAAGGTGGAAGTCCTCATATTGGTGGGAGGGCGCCTGGGTGGCTCAGTCAGTTAAGCGACTGCCTTCGGCTCAGGTCATGATCCTGGAGTCCCAGGATCGAGTCCCACATCGGGCTCCCTGCTCAGCGGGGAGTCTGCTTCTCCCTCTGACCTTCTTCCCTCTCATGCTCTCTCTCTACCATTCTCTCTCTCTCTCTCAATAAATAAATAAAATAAAAATCTTAAAAAAAAAAAAAGAAATCCTCATATTGGTGGGAGTATAAGTTGAGAGACCACTTAGGAAAAGTGTTTGGCAGTTTGCAAAGAACTTAAACATACACCTACCCTGTGGCACAGCAACTCAAGAGTATGTATACACGAGTGCATTTGTCCACAAAAAGATTTGTACAGGACTGTTCATAGTCCATGTTATGGACTGAATGTTTGTGTTCCCCCAAAATTCATATGTTGAAACCCTACCCCTCCAGTGTGATGGAATTAGGAGATGGGGCCTTTGGGAGGTGATTAAAGTTAGAAGAGGTCATGACGGTGGGGGCCTCATGATGGAATTAGTGCCTTTATAAGAGTTAAGAGAGAGCTTGCTTCCTCTCTCTGTTCCCTACAATGTGAGGCTACAACAAGAAGTTGGCAGTCTGCAACAAGGGAGAGGGGCTCACAACGCAGCAATTTATTTATTTATTTATTTTAAAGATTTATTTATTTATTTTTAGAGAGAGAGAGAGAGAGAGGGGTGGGAGGGGGCAGAAGGAGAGAATCTCAAGCAGACTCCCTGCTGAGCGTGGAGCCTGACACGGGGCTCAATCTCACAACCCTGAGATCATGACCTGAGCCCAAATCAAGAGTCAGACACTCAACCGACTGAGCCACCCAGGTGCCCCGCATCGATTTTTTTTAAAGGGCGCTGGATGCATGCAACAAGATTAATCTCAAAAACATTATGTTGAGCAAAAGAAGGAAGACACTCAAGAGTATATATGATGTGTTTCCATTTAATGAAGTGGAAGAACAAGGAAGAATAGTGATAGAAACCAAAATATTAGTTAAGGTGGGGGGCCAGGGGCAAGGAGTAGATTAACCAGAAAGCTGCATGAGGAAATTTTCTATGGTGATAGAAACGTTCTATATCTTGATATGACTTGTAGACACGTGAATATATATATATATATATATGTATTGTAAGTTGTAAGTCACTGAGCTATAAGCTAAAGGTTTGTGCATTTTACTGTATGTAAATCATATTTCAATAAAGTGCTGAAAAAGAACTTGTAGTTATGGCATGGGAACATGGGTGTGACGTATTTTTAAATAAAAAAGAAAGCACCTATAGAATAGTACACAATATGATTTCAATTTTGTAAAACACCCAAAGAAAACCTAACATGTCTATATGCGTATGTAGCAGGATGAAGTTGTCTTTTTCCCTCATTCAGATCTTTTCCTTCACTTCCTCATCACCTGAGCCTTCCTTTGGTAACTCAGTGAGGAGAAAGGGTATCTTATTAACATAAGAATATCTCAACGTGATGCTTTAAGAGGGGTTTTCGATGCCAAGGAGAACGGTTGGCTCCTCTGGCAGATGTTCTACCTTAAAGATCTGAAAGATCAAAAAGCCCCCTCACACAAGGAGGAGAGGGAGAGGGAAGAGAAGGTGGAGAGAGAGAGAGAGAGAGAAGAGAACAATGGGGGACGTTAGGGGGAGGGGGACCACAGCAAAAAGGGGGTTCCTGGCTTCTAGTCCCCTTCCAAGCCAGACTGCACAGATGACAAAAATGACATCTGGCAAAGAGTCACGAATGTCTCATCTTCTGGACTCCACATTTGTTTCTGATGGGTTACTGCTTAAACTATTTTTCTTGCTGGTAATGAGCTGTCCCTACAGGCATTTCCAGAAATTTTATGGATAACTGAAGAATAACAAAAGCATGGGGAAATGTCTGGAAATTTAAGGACCAACCTACTGTTAAAAACAGGACAACAGGGGCACCTGGGTGGCTCAGTCAGTTCAGCATCTGACTCTTGATCTCATCTCAGGTCTTGATCTCAGGGTCATGAGTTCAAGCCCCACATAAAAAAAAAAAAAAACAACACAGGACAACAGAACTTCCAGTTATAAAATAGATAAATCACAGGGATAAAAAGTACAGCATAGGGAATATAGCCAATAATATTGTAATAACTCTGGAAGGTGACAGATGGTGAGTACACTTATTGTAGTGAGCACTGCGTAGTGTATAGAATTGTCAAATCAATACGTTGTACACCTGAAACTAATACAACATTGTACGTCAACTGTATTTCAGTTAAAATTTGTATGGAATCAGAAAAGACCCCCGAATCGCCAAGGAAACGTTGAAAAACAAAGCTGGGGGTAAAAACGTTGCCCGATTTCAGGCTATATTACAAAGCTGTGATCACCAAGACAGCATGGTACTGGCACAAAAACAGACATATAGACCAATGGAACAGAATAGAGAACCCAGATATGGACCCTCAACTCTATGGTCAAATAATTTTTGACAAAGCAGGAAAAAAACATGCAATGGAAAAAAGACAAGTCTCTTCAATAAATGGTGCTGGGAAAATTGGACAGCCACATGCAGAAGAATGAAATTTGACCATTCTCTAACACCATACACAAAAATAAACTCAAAATGGATGAAAGACCTCAATGTGAGACAGGAATCCATCAAAATCCTAGAGAAGAACATAGGCAGTAACCTCTTTGACATCAGCCACAGCAACTTCTTTCAAGATACATCTCCAAAAGCTAGTGAAACAAAAGCAAAAATGAACTTTTGGGACTTCATCAAGATAAAAATCTTCTCCACAGCAAAGGAAACAGTCAACAAAACAAAGAGGCAACCCACAGAATGGGAGAAGATATTTGCAAATGACTCTACAGATAAAGGGCTGGTATCCCAGATCTATAAAGAACTTCTCAAACTCAACACCCAAAAAACAAATAATCAAGTCAAAAAGTGGGCAGAAGATATGAAAAGACACTTCTCTGAAGAAGACACACAAATGGCTAACAGACACATGAAAAAATGTTCATCATCATTAGCCATCAGGGAAGTTCAAATCAAAACCACATTGAGATACCACCTTACACCAGTCAGAATGGCAAAAATGGACAGGGTAAGAAACAACAAATGTTGGAGAGGTTGTGGAGAAAGGGGAACCCTCTTACACTGTTGGTGGGAATGCAAGTTGGTACAGCCATTTTAGAAAACAGTGTGGAGGTTCCTCAAAAAGTTAAAAATAGAGCTACCCTATGACCTAGCAATTGCACTTCTGGGTATTTACCCCAAAGACACAGATGTAGTGAAAAGAAGGGCCATATGCACCCCAATGTTCATGGCAGCAATGTCCGCAATAGCCAAACTGTGGAAAGAGCCGAGATGCCCTTCAACAGATGAATGGATAAAGAAGATGTGGTCCATATGTACAATGGAATATTACTCAGCCATCAGAAAGGCTGAATACCCAACTTTTACAACCACATGGATGGGACTGGAGGAGATGATGCTAAGTGAAATAAGTCAAGCAGAGAAAGTCAATGATCATATGGTTTCACTTATTTGTGGAACATAAGAAATAGCAGGGAGGACATTAGGAGAAGGAAGGGAAAAATGAAGGAGGGGTATCAGAGGGAGAGATGAACCATGAGAGACGATGGACTCTGAGAAACAAACTGAGGGTGTTGGGGGGGGGGGGAATGGGTCAGCCCGGTGATGGGTATTAAGGAGGCCACGTACTGCATGGAGCACTGGGTGTTACACATGGATCGTGGATCACCACATCAAAAACTGATGATGTGTTGTATGGTGACTAACATAATAAAAATTTTAAAATAAATAAATAAAAGAAAATAAACAAACAAATAATAAAACACAAGCCCAAAATGCAGTCGCTTAGGCTAAGCCTCACATCCCCAAACTGACACTTAATTACAGTTTCATCTCTCCCAGAAATGAAATCTGAAACCAGCACTATTAGGTGATCTGCATGATAAATCCCTGCTTTCCCCTAAATTTAGGAAAGTAACCTTGCAATGACCAACCCACTTTTTTGCCTAGTGTAACTTCCTCGTTCCCGCTCCCATCTGCCTGTAACAGTCTTTCATTTTGTACAGCTCCTCAGAGCTCCTTTCTGTGTGCTAGATTGGATGCTGCCCAATTCAGGAATCATTGAATAAAGCCAGTAAGATCTTTACAATTTACTCAGTTAAATTTTTTTTAACACTATCAGTAGTTGCCCCATATTCTGACACGCACCATAAGAGCCTGCACCATGTGCACCTTCCAGGGAAGCTGGAGGAGCCCAGGGTTGACCTCGGTAACTCTGGCTTACTTCTCACTCTTCCCTGACTGCCTTTTTTTTTTTTTTTTTAAGATTTTATTTATTTGACAGAGAGAGACACAGCAAGAGAGGGAACACAAGCGGGGGGAGTGGGAGAGGGAGAAGCAGGCTCCCCGCCAAGCAGGGAGCCCGATTCGGGGCTCGATCCCAGGACCCTGGGATCATGACCTGAGCCAAAGGCAGGCGCTTAATGACTGAGCCACCCAGGCGCCGCCCCCCCACCCTGACTGCCTTTTTAACAGCCCAAGAAGATTATCATAAAGAGGGCTTCTCATACTGTAATATGAGTACAAATCACCTGAGGATCTTGTTAAAATGCAGATTCGGATTAAGCAGAGCTGGGATGAGGCCTAAAATTCTATTTCTAATAAGCTCCAAAGTGATAGCAATGCTGCTGCTCCCTTGACCATGCTTGGAGCAGTGAGGCTAGACCAGACCAGACCAGAGGTTCTCCACTCTGGCTTCATATTAGAATCACCTGGACACTTTTAAAAACTTGATGCCAGACTCCCTTAATTTGAGGATCTAATTAAAGAGTGTATATTTATATCTGACATCGGATTTGCATCCATAACATATAATGAACTCCTACAACTCCATAATTAGAAGACAAACACACTGATTTTTTATAAAGATTTTATTTATTTATTTGACATAGAGATAGAGCCAGAGAGCATAGGCGGGGAGGGGGGTGGCAAAGGGAGGAGCAGCAGGCCCCCCACTGAGCAGGGAACCCAATGTGGGTCTCGATCCCAGGACCCCAGGATCGTGACCTGAGCAGAAGGCAGACGCTTAACTGACTGAGTCCCCCAGGCGCCCCATCACACCATTTTTTTAATGGACAAAAGACTAGTTAGGAAAAGCGCACTTGCTGGTCCAGGTCTGAAGTGGCCATCTGTGATCTGAATCTGTAATCCAAGGGGCCCAGAAAGATCCAGCAGCAGGAAGACTGGGGAAAAGATATTCCCAGCAGAGGGAAGGAGCCGAAGAGGGGAATGAGCTTGGTGTGTTAGCAGAGAGGGAACAGATGGTACGAGACCAGTTAGGGGTTCGTAACCCAGACAGCAAGGGCTGTGAACACAATCTGATGTGTCTTTATACACCATCATTCTCTCTGCTGTGCAGAGAATAGAAGGGGTAGGAGTGGAGAAAGGGGCTGGTTTGAAAAGTCACAGCAAGAGAACACATGAGAGTCTGTAGCTTGGGTTCAGTGGAGTGGAGGGAAGAGGGATGTGCAGAGCTTGGTGGGATAGCCCTGAGGAGGTGTCCAGTTACACAGGTCTGGGCGGGACACAGAGTAAGCCATTGGACACAGTCTCATTCACTCCCTCTTCCAGCAGCTATTAAGTTCTTTCTCTGTTCCAGGCACAGAGATTGGCGGTTAACCAGGCCGTTGTGGTCCTTGTTCTGACTGAGTTTCCATCAGGAAACAGATCACTAAGCAGAGTCTAGAGAGTTCAATGTTAAACAACTTCTTATACAAAAAATGATTGGATGCTTTGTGATAAATGTTAGCACATTCAGAAGTACACATCCTGAAGGCATGAATAAGGGATCTGATCTACTCTGCTATAGCAGGGAAGGCCTTTGTTGCCCAAAGTGTGGCTTTGAACTGAGCTGGGTAAAAATTAGTCAGGTGAGAAAGATGCAGCAAAGGGCCCCCCAGTATGTACCAAGTCCCTGAAATGGGATTCAGCATCCCTTCTTTCAGCACCTAAGGGCAGAGAATGAAGTGGAAAACCCACTTGAGAATGGTTGACATTCTCTAGAGAAGCATGTTGATTGACAAGAGCAAAAATAATTTTTTTTGTATTGTATCATGAAAAACGTCAACAATTGGAAGATCTGTATAACTCAGTGAGCCAATATTCTCCAAATAACCAATGTATGTTGTTCAAAATCATGCCCAGGCAAAAGAGCCATTCAAAGGACAAGATAGACCAGTAAATTTTAGTGGAATAGAATACAAAAAAAAAAAAGATTTTAACTACAAGGTAGCTAAGTTTTCTGTGTTCCTTGCGCATTGGTGAGGATATGGCTTTAAATTGTTAAATCTGGGCAATGCTTATTTAACTGTCCCAAATTTTATACTAGGTTTAGGGCCAAGATGGCAATTTTGGAGGGGCTAAATTTGGATCCACTAGACTTCTTCACAGACTCAAGAGTCACACTCTATGATGCAGTCCCAAGTTGAATCCAGACTGTTAAATTATATATGAGGGATAAACCTGTCCTCAGAAGTCATTTCTTGGGCCAAAGCAACTCTACAGTGAGATCCCACTGAAAGAGTCATTGGGGTGAAGGACTGTGCCAGGAGTTAGTTGGTATTCACCAGGATGGCTGTACCAGTTGTTTATGGCTAGCGTCTGTTCCAATTGGTAAGAATCAGAGTCATATAGATTTTATTCACTCAGTCAACAAATATTTACTGAGCTCCTAGTATGTGCCAGGCAAGGGCGGAATTGCTATGACATTAATCAAGCCATAGCCTTTGGGGCTCCTCACTTGTGGGGGCCCCTCCAAGGATTCATACAGTCATACACCAAGTAGTATTTTATTTTATCCATAATTGGTTAAGACCACTGTCTCTCCTTCTCTTGTCCGTACTTCCCCTCATGTTGATTGATGTGGGAGTAGTTGCGTCATTTGGGGAATTCAACTTAAGTTAAGATGTGGATTCATTCAGTGTGAGCTTAGTGGGATATATTTATGTGGTTGCAGTCACTTCCATGGATGATTACATTATTGTTAGCTGCGCCAAAGAGGAATGACTTTCGGAAATACTCTTACTGCCCACTCTGCCAACCCACCAAGAATCATGAGACAAATAATGTCCAGAACCAGAAACTGTTTATTGAGAGATACATCCATCTTTAAGATGGGATAGTCTTTCCAATATCCCATAATTTTGATGCCAGTCATTGAGATGTGGTGACTGGCATCAAAAACATGGAATATTTAACAAAAATACAGGTGCAAAAGGACTTTGTGGAAAATCCTTCCTAATTTTATAGCTCACATACAAAAGAAATTTGATTGAGCTCTTCCCAACTTTGACCTTGCCAGTAGCGAATTATGAAGTCAGAAGGAACTTCCCTGAAATTTCATCAATAATAAAGCAAATTTCAATCAACCATACTGGAAAAAAGACTGAATTGTCTTTATGTTCTCCATATAAAAAAATATTACAGATTTCCCTGCTTCTATGGGTTACCAAGAAATATGCTGAAATCTCTCACTCTGGCAGCAAATTTGTGTATTTTTCCTTGTAGTCTCATCAAATTTAACTTTATATGTAGTTGAGACAATGTTAGTAAGTATATACAAATTTGGAACTGTTGTATCTTCCTGGAAAGTTGAACCTATTTTTATTACAAAATGTCCTTTTTTACAGCTTGCAATTCTTGGCCTTGAAGCTGTTCAGTCTGATATAAATATGATGATACCACCTTTCTTTTCAGTTTTCATTCTTTTGTTATAATTGCTCTATAGACAGCCTTATGTTTTATTTTTTTTAATAATTCTTTTTTTTTAAAGATTTATTTATTTATTTTGAGAGAGGAGAATGAGAGAGAGAGAGAGCACATGAGAGGGGGGAGGGTCAGAGGGAGAAGCAGGCTCCTCGCTGAGCAGGGAGCCCGATGCAGGACTCGACCCTGGGACTCCAGGATCATGACCCAAGCCGAAGGCAGTCGCTTAACCAACTGAGCCACCCAGGCACCCAACAGCCTTATGTTTTAGATACAACTCTTTTAACGGTCATATGCTTGAGATTATTTTTTAATATCCATTCTGACAATCTATGTGTTTTAAAGGAGTATATATTCTATTAACATTTAGTGTGAGTACCCATATATTCGGGCTTTAACTTACCATCTTAGTACTTTCTATTCATTTATCTGTTATATTCTCTTTTTTTTCTTTCTCGCCTTCATTAGGATTACTAAAAATGTTTTATTATCTCATATCCTTCATATCCACATCTATTAGCATGGAAGTTATATTCACTTTTATAGATATTTCAGCAGTTATTCCAGTGGTTCCAGTACGCATCCTTGATTTATCCAAGTCAAATATTATGCACTTCCTGGACAGTGCAAAGTTCTTATTCTTATCTACATTGTTATTGTGTATTTTAAATATGTGTGTATACATCATTTTAATTATGCATAGAAGGAGTAATTTTCCTTTTATCTGAAGAATACTTTTTCACATTTCTTTTAGTGTGAGTGATAGACTCTCTCGGTTTTTCTGAAAATGTCTTTATTCTGCCTTCATTATTACAAGATATTTTCAATGGGTATAGTAGTCATGGTTGGCAGATTGACATTTTTTCAGCACTTATAAGCTCTCAATTCTTTGTCTCTAGCTTTATTGTTTCTGTTGATACGTCGGCCATCAGTCTTATTTTTGCTCCTTTGAAGGTTACAGGGTCTTTTTGGTCCAGCTGCCTTTAAGATTTCATCCTTTAGGGCACCTGGGTGGCTCAGTTGGTTGAGCAACTGCCTTTGGCTCAGGTCATGATCCTGGAGTCTCGGAATCGAGTCCTGCATCGGGGTCCCTGCTCAGCAGGGAGTCTGCTTCTCCCTCTGACCCTCTTCCCTCTCATGCTCTCTATCTCTCATTCTCTCTCTCTCTCAAATAAATAAATAAAATCTTTTAAAAAAAATATTTCATCCTTTACTTGATTTTGAGCAATATTGCTGTAAGGTATCTGAGTATATTTTCCTTGATATCTTTCCTGTTTAGGTTTGTAGGGCTTCTTGACTTCATGGTCTGATGTCTTTCATAAATTTGAAATATCCATCATTGTCTCTTCAAATATCATACCCTGTTCTTTGTTTGAACTTGGGTTCCAATTTTGTATCAGTTAGTTCTCACAAAGTTTCATTTATGTCTCTTCCAATTTTTTTCATCCTTGCTTCCTCTCATTTCATTCTGAATATTTTCTTCTGAGCAATCTTCTAGTTTACGATTTCTCTCTTTAGTTGTCAAATGTACTGCTTAGCTCCTTCCACAGCGTTCTTAATTTTATTTGTTGAATTTTCCAGTTTTAGAATTTTCATTTGGTTTCCGTATAGTTTTCTGCTTTCTGTTGGTGTTCTTAACTATATTTCTTAGCCTCCTGAGTATGATAAGTGTGGCAATTTAAAAGTCAACTGTGGAGCTGTTCTTTCTCTTGCTTTTGTTGGTTTTCATTCATGTCTTGTCTTCTTGTATGTCTTGTCTCTTTGCATGTCTTTTTGGTTTTTGTTGTGTGCTAGACATAGTTCTTATTAAAATATTTATTAAATGAATGTGAGGCCTAAGATGAGTCTATCATCCTCCAGAGAAAACCTGTTTGCTATTTCCAGGAACTTTGAGACACTAGTCCTCCAGGATCACCTAAATCCAACCTGAGAAACTGAAACATTTCAAGGTTAAGTCCCAATCTCTGAGAGGGCCTAATTCTGACTCATCCATACTCCATTCAGTGTCCCATCCAAAGTTAAAGATATTCATTGGGATCCCCTCCTCATTTTCCTTGAGAGACAGTGCTATAGCCCTAAAACTTTTTAACCTCTGTCTCCAAAACTGACACACTTCTCTAGAGGAAAAAGTAGCCCCAGATACTGAGATCATCTCCCTGGGCTGTTATCCTTTACTGGGTAGTGGCATGGTGACTTTTTTGCTATTTTGTCAGCAATCTGGTGCCTTTAAGAAGATTTTTAAGAATATTGTCAAGATTTTCTAGCTGTTTTAAGTGGAATCATTGATTATTGGTACTTAGTCTGTTATTAGGTCAAATTTATTCTTTCTAAAAAATTTATTTTCTGTCATTTAAAGGATTTCTGAATGGGTGGGCAAATAGATCCATTTGTTTCACTTACCTTCTTGATCTTTGTGATTTATGATTATCTCTGTATCAACACTTAGGACTATACCTAGCACACAATGGGTTCCAATGAATGTATGCTGCATGACTTACAAGCCTAAACAATGCCTGACACAAAAATGTTAAATCCTTTTCTCACTTTTTTAAAAGTCATTTTATATCCTACTTGCTTGCTTATTCATCATAATCTCCTCAGCATTAAGCATGTCCTTGCCACATGAAAGATGGCATTGGCAAACTAGGGAATCTCCAAATGAATGTCCATGTGCCCTTCCAGTTCCCTAGATTGGTAAATTTATGAGGATGCGAGGTAGGTGTTCAATAATTAAATTAGAGAGTTTTGTTTTGTTTTGTTTTTGCCTCTTCTCTCCCTTTGGTGACAATGTCTCAAGAAGAAAGGCTAGGGATCACCTGCAGGCATTCCCAGATTTGAGTTTATGGAAGTTGTAATTATAGTTTTTAGAGGGGAAAATCTCTCACCAAAAACCCTGAACTGATTAAAGCAGCAACTAGAAAACATTCCTTAAGCAAGAAATTTCCTTTCCCAAGCTAGGGGGTTGATTAATGCCTCTAATGCTCAGTGGGTTTCTATGTCTTTGGTATGCAGAGCTGAAGAGTGAGGGGAAAGCCTCCAACCCAGCTCTGCTTGCTCTAGGTTCACTAAACGAAACAGCACATAACTATTGCTTTTATGCCAGTTCTACTTATCTGAGCATTTAATCACCGAGCGCCTCTTGATTCTGGTGAACTATTTCCTATATATGTGCTTATCTCCCCAACTAGATAGTAAGCTCCTAGGCAGAGGTGTCAAGACTTGCTTTGCTTTTGAACCACTTCCTAATAACTAGCACTACAGTGACATCTATCAATCAATATGTCCTTCCAACTAATGTCCATCTCCCGATCCAGTAGCCATCTGTACATCAATGATTCCAATCTTCCGCTCTTTTTTATTAATTATTTCAAAGACATACACTGTTTGTCAAACACTGGTGATAGAATGATGAATAATATTTGAGGAGCTCTTAGTTGAAGGGTAGCAAGTTCTAAATTTTCTTGTGTGTGCACTTCCATTAGGAAAAAGAATACATTCGAGCATGTATTCTTAATATGTGAGTTTTTATTTATATATTATATACAAGTATATAAGTTATAAATCAGTAATGTTTAATTCTTATTAAAGATGCAAAGCCCTCAATCTGACCAAAATAAAATTATCAATAATAATAATAATATATTTCTAGTTAGAGTGATGTGATTGAATATGCTTTCTTATTTTTAAAATGCTGGTTTTATTTTGTATCAGGGATTTAAGGGCTGATTTTAAGTTCAATTTTAATACTTTGTTTTAATGATCCTCAGGAATAACCAAGATATCTCCTTAAGATTCATCCTTCCAATTAAAGGACTACAATGTTGGCTGTATTATGATACTCATTTTCAACTCTGCCTCCAATTTTGCAAGGAATTTTGATAAATTTGGTTAGTAAATGTCCATCTTCCCTGATCTCAATCAGTGGTTCTTGCAAACTAACCAGAAGATGTTCTATGTTTTTCTATTTGCTGGGGGTAGTGAGGTGGATTTAAAATCCACTGAACCTCTTTATTTTGAAGATTTTAAAACAGATTAAGAAATATTGGTTCCACACTTAAGCACACAGATAAGGAGTTTTTTAAAAAATAGGTGTCACACTTGATATCCCGTGACAAAAAATCTTGTATTGGTGGCAATATCGCTAAACACCCATTTTCAAAATGTGCCCCCCGACAAAAGCATGAGTTCTTTTGGAAAGGGGAGTTATTTTCTCAATTATTATTAAATTTCACCTTTGTAATCAAGGAATAGATTGAACATGTTTCATTTTGGTTTTTAGGAGTGTGTGAGTAGCATGCCACTGACAGGCACTTTATCACAGGAACATCAGTCAATACAGCACACTTGCTTTCCATAAAGGAAAAATGCACAATTCTTCTTTACCTTTGTTTGTTCATGGTTTGTCAAGAGATGACCAGTGAACCTCAGGGTCACCATCACATTATGAAATATTGGAAATATTCTCATTTTAATTTAATATATTCCATAAAGCCATTTACCTGGGCACATATTAATAGTAAAATGTCCCAGGATGCCAGAAGTTAACAAATGACCACTCTAGTTTTGCAACTCTCATTCTCTGGATGTGTAAATGTAAATAGCAATTCTAATTTCTTCTTTGGTCCCTAGGGAATTATTCTGTACCCTGCCTGGGGCACATACTTGGGGAAACTTTAGTCTACTGGGTCGAAGCAATTTGTATTTGTATAACAATCTACAAAGCACTATGACATTTGATCCTCAGAATACGCCATGAAGAAAGTAGAAGTATTATCACTTTTATTTTATAGATGAGGACAACTCTGAAGCCTCATGAATAAACTGCCCGTTGTTATTTGAAGTTGGAACAGAAGCCTGTGGATTTTGCCTCCAAATCCCATATTTTCCACTACAACATTTTGCTTCCAGTACACACTTCTTCAAATATATGCTGGAGTGGGTATAAGCCAGAGAGACAAGAAAGTCACAATATTCAACTTTGGCGTAAGAAGGGGGAAAAATGCATTCAATAATCTTTCTTCAAAAACACGACTCAATCAAGCTCCTTGAAATGAAGATAATATATACCCAGTTGGTACTAACCTTCTATTTTGGAGAATTTTTAAAGTACTCAACAACATTATTATTTTCCTCCTAAGGAAATAATTTGGAAGAAAGAAAAAAGCTTTATAAAGTGTTCATTATGGTGCTATATATCGTTGGGAAAATAGTACACATTGAAACCTTTAACAGTAGGAAAATGATGAAGAAAATACATTTACTTGATTCAGCCATTACAATTATAAAAAATGACTATTACATAGGGACAGGAAAAGTAACTATGCTTTCATATTTTTATTGATCCCAGTAGTTCTCAAATGTAAATGTATATCAGAATCACCTGTGAAATGTTTAAACATACTCTTTTCCAGGCCCCATCCTGTACCTACTGAATCTGAATCCCTATGGTTGGTCCTATGGTTGGAATCTCTATTTCTAAAGCTGCATTGGTGTTTCTGCACAATCCAGATGGAGCATCACTGATCAATACTAGGATCGCACAATCTAAAAACTAACTGTGATGAAAGATAAGATTGAAAGAAGATACAAAAAAGTAAAACCAGTTCCATTCACTAGACTAACCAAAAAATAATCATTTATTTTATTTTTACTTATCTAATATATATTGTATAATAATAAATGCAATTTATTAACATGAGCACATGGGATAAAAACTCTTTTCCTTATATGTATTGTAAAGAAATCTGTCTTCTCCCCTTAATTCTCAACTTTTATGTATTTGGCTTTCACCATAAATCTGAGAAAAATCAATAATCTATGGCCTCTGTTTAAAGAGTTTTGTTCAGACAAGATTTGGCCATTATGAATACTACACTTTTTTGCCCTGTGTAGCAGCAAGAGAAGGGCCATGGGATGTTTGCTTTGCTAAGAGTCTTAGTATCAAGTCCTGTTGCTGGTATAAATAGGAGGGAAGATGGGAGATGGCAACCACGTTATTATGAGTCTAACTGTACGCTGGAGATCATGGGGCACACCTCCTGCTGGCCTCAGAGGGTGGTGGCACAAATATTAATGAAGTAATGCTTTTTAATGGCTGGAAGAATCTTAGGATTGTCATAAAGAAAACAACCTGTAAACAACCAACCATATGGAAGCCAATCATCCCAAACTCTTGCAATTGCTCATGAAAAACCAGTATTATGTACCAAAGACATACTGTAACATTTGCTTTTAGTTACAGTTTTGAATGACACAATCCAGCAATATTGCTCCTGATGGTAGAGCTAGTACCTTAGGCCACTTTTATATTAATGATAACATTCCCATTCACTGCCTTCTAGTATGCTACCTACATTGCAGATGCCCCCAAATACTTTACTTTCTGAATAATTATATCTTTATTTATGCATAATGTTGAATGTTTATTTTTTAATTCCAGTGTAATCAATGTACAGTGTTTGTTATATTAGTTTCGGGTATGCAATATAGTGATTCAACAATTCTATGCATTACTCAATGCCCATCACATTAAGTGTACTCTTAATCTCCTTCACCTATTTCACCCATTCCCCCACCACAAAGTACCTCTTTATTTTGGTATGACTTGATGACCAATCTCTGGCTAAAAGTGGAAGGAAATGGTAGATTGAACCCCAACAAATCTCTCTCTCCATTAGTTCCCATTGCCAACTCCCCGGAACTTCCATAGTTCCTATCCTTTCCAAGACCTGTTTTCTCTGATTTTTTCGTTAATTTTGTAATCTACCCCATATTTTTGTGAGCTAAATGTTGCACTTGGTCTCCATCCACCCTCCTTCCAGTTGGGGAGACTGGAAAGCTGTAACTACATATGCTGGACTGCCTTGCAGCTAGAGTTCTGTATGCAACTTTGTTCCACTAATGTGATGGATGCACTCAGTGAGTTTCAGGAAGCAAACTGTCCTTCCCTCTCCGGGCTGTTTCTTCTGATCAGCAAGAGTGTGGAGATGTGAGTTTTCTCTGCAGCAGCACTCCATAACAATTCTCTAGCCCCTTTTGTATTCAGCAACAGTGCAGCAGTGGCTGGATTGGGGTGGCAGTGGGCTCTTGATCCTAGCTTAGCTTCCACAGTAACCTCAAAGGGAATAACTCCCCTTGGGTTGGTTTGTATTGTTCAGCAGTTATTCCTGGAATTTCAGCCAAGAATCTTCTCCCTCAGCCCTTCTGACAATTTTTTTGGCTCCTAATTCTCTACATTGTGTCCCTTTCTGATTAAAATACCTGTAGAAGGGTTTTTTCCTGTACCAAAATCTAGTTCATATACTTCCAACAAATACCATTTTTGCTTATATTTATTTGCCAAAGTCAGTTTCTGTTGCTTCCAGTTAAAGAACTTTCCTTACAGGTGTCTGGGGTGACATTGGCAGAAACTGAGCTGGTACAATGAAAAGAATTCAATACTTGCTTAGGAGTCAAGAGGTCAAGGGGTGACCATTTAGTAGCATATGACCATAGACATACTACTCACGTTTCTGAGCCTCAGTTTCTTCACCTATAAAGTTAGAATAATAACATTCACTTCATGGGATGATAGTAAGGACTAAATCTGGTAAAGTAAAAATGTGTTTCATATCAATAGGCATCCAACAATTGTTGCTTGTGTCTGCTTCGGCTTATTGAACATAATTAGCAATTATCTGGAAACTTTAAGTTTTTTTTAATAAAAAGATACTTTGTCATGAGGAAAAAACAGTGTTTTAAGTTCATCAATGGTCTGTCGGTCTATATATATTTTTAAATTGCCTGGCTATCCATTTTAATTTCCTAGCAGTGGCAAAATGGTGAGATAAAATCTCAAGCGGCTTCTCAAGCCACTGAATTAACTAACCCTAGAGCTCTGTTGTTTAACCTACATTTTATTTGGTTTCCCATTACTTGAAGCTGGATGCTAACAGGTAAATCTTAGGTTCGGCTTTCTGGGAAAGAGGCTCTAAGATGGGTGGTTGATTGGGAAGTACCCTAAGGATTAACACCTGTGAGAAGGTGGTGACAACAGGCAGAGCAGGAGAAAGATGTTGAAGTGCAGTATCATTCCAAAAGTGTTCTCAACCAACCCCACAGGGAACTCTTGAACCAGGGTGTACCATTAGAACTACCCCAAGTGTAGGCAAGGGGGCTGAGCCTTTATATTCCCATTTTATGATTCGTGCCTTGACCAGTCATTGGGTGTGAGTTGCTCCCAGAAAAGGCTGCATGGCCTTGAGCCAGGCAGTTCTATTCAGCCAAGAGCAACTCTTGAGGAGGAACTCAGCTGTGTGCCCTGAGCAGACAACATTGGCAGCCGCTGGAGGAAGGAATGTATATTGGTCCTAAAGGGAGATGGGGCAGTACCCCAGAGCACCCACCATATACACTCAACTTCCAAATCCAGTTATTATGTAAACAGATGGGCCCTCACAACAGTGATACATGATAGTTAGATCTGCTTATTATAACCCCAAACCATAAATATGTTGAATCAGGAAATGGCATTGACAGTTTGGTTCTTAGACTCTTCAAGCTATAAGGCACCTGAGAGATTTTGGAGATCACCCTCTTCATTTTTACAAATGAGGGAACTGAGGCTCCCAGTGCAATAAATTCATTTCCCAAAGTCACAGAGCCACTCTGTGGCTCTGGTAGTACCAGATTCAGAAGGGTACTCTTGACTCATTATTCATTGCATGACTTCAGCCTTGCATTTATTTGGCAGATATCTCTGGTTAGCAGGCTATTATGCAAAAGTTGTATAATCTATATGTATGATGCTTTAAATAATTCTGAAAAGTACCTTCCAGAGTCCCTTAGTTGTCAAGATTTTTGCATATACATTTTCCACTAGCATAATTGATTAAGCTATAAGTGTCTCTATAAAATTAAACACAGTCTTTTGTTATCCAAGTATATTTAAGCCCCTGACAACAGATAGATCAGAAATATATGTAATCCAACATTTATTCAATTCCAAGGAAGATAACTAGTTCTAATAAAGGCTTCATCTGTGTAATCAGTTTGTGTTCCCTAGTACATTATAATTTCAGTTTTGTAGCTTCTGCACATGCATTATGTCATTTAATCTTCCTAGAAACTGTGACAGGAGCAGGGAGCAAATTATTAGCTCCAATTTAGAGATGAAACTACATATGAAGAGAAAAGAAATGACCCACTGGAAGACATGCATCCAGTAAATGGCAGAATCAGGGAAAATATGGGTCATCTGTGTCACAACCCGGGGTAGCAAACTCACCTTAAGGAACCCCCCAATGGATCATGCCCTTATACAATCCCCTCCCCCTCCAGTTCTGGTAGAAATTGTGATTCGCTTAGAATAGAGCAAAGGTAATGAGATGTCACCACCCTGATTATGGCAAAGATGACTGGATGTCATTCTTGTGCTGGTTATATTTTGTTATATAAGACTTTGTAACTGGAGAGAGGCATTCCTCCTGGTCTTGAAGAAACAAACTGCCATGTTGTAAACCACTAATCTGGAGATCCACATAGCAGGGAACTTCAGGAAGCCTCTGCGACCTGAGGGTGGCATCTGGCCAACAGCCATCAAAACACTGGGGCCATCATCTGAATTCTGCCAACAACCTGAATGATCTTGGAAACAAATCCTTCCCTACCTAGGCCCCCAGATGAGAACACAGCCCATCTGCCAACCACGTTGCAGCCTTGTAAGGTCCTGAGCAGACTGTCTCTGGTTTCCCATTTATTTTTATTTTTTTTAAGATTTTATTTATTTTCTTGAGAGAGCAAGAGCACAAGCAGGGGGAGGAGCAGGCAGAGGGAGAAGCAGGCTCCCTAATGAGCAAGGACCCCAATGTGGGGCTCAATCCCAGGACCCTGGGATCATGACCTAAGCTGAAGGCAGACACTTAACCGACTGAGCCACCCAGGCACCCCCTGGGTTCCTATTTATACACAAAACATGCCCAGACTCCTGACCCACAGAAACTGTGAGATAATAAATGTGTCTTCTTTGAAGCTGCTAAGTTGGTGGTAATTTGTTATATAACACTAGAAAACTATCACAACAGTTTGGTATTGGCAGAAACATAGACACATAGATCAATAGAATAGAATAAAGAGCCTCGGAAAAAAAAAAACTACACATATGTGGTCAATTAATTTATGACAAAGGAGCCAAGAATATACAATGGGGAGAGTCTCTTCAACAAGAGGTATTGAGAAAACTAGACAGCCACATGCAAAAGAATGAAACTGGATCACTGTCTTATGCCATAGGGAGACTTTAACTCAAATTGATTATAGACTTGAACATAAGACCTGAAACCATAAAACTCCTAGAAGTAAACACAGGTAGTTAAGCTCTTTGATATTGGTCTTGGTGATGATGTTTTGACACCAAAAGCAAAAGCAACAAAAGCAAAAATAAACAAGCGGGACTACATCAAACTAATGTTTGATGTGTAGCAACCAATGTACAGCAAAGGAACTATTGAGATTTTTTATTGTTGAGCTTTTCACTTTTAGAGTTTGTGACACATAGGTCACTTGATTATGAGCTTCATTGCTCCCTACTCTGTGGATGTATAATCCACCCATGAATAAAGACTGTCGTGAATTCCACATTTGAATGAGCTCAGTGATCTTCCAGTTCACACCAGCAGTCCCAAGAAGTCACTGATCCTGGATCTGGAGACAGTTCTTCAAAGCTTGATTATGAAATTCACCATTAGCTGTAGACGTCACAGGATAACTCCCTTTTACTTTAGCTTAAAGCTGCCTAGTGTGGTGAAAACTTGCAGGTATCAAGTTTTAATATCAGGAATTTCTTGAGGAGGGAGGCTCACCTTCTTTTGGCAATGGTTTGGGTCAGTTGTGGCTTGTTGTCCTTTGGTCTCTGAGTTTGTAGCAGAGACCCAACTGGCAAGAGTGTTAAACAGAATTTCACAGGACACAATCTATCCGCTTGTGAGGGAGTTCTGGATCCAGAATTCCTTCATGTACACAGTCTCCCAGCTGGAGTGCCTGGGTTGGCATGGAGTCCAGTGTCCTGGCAGCTCACACTTAGGACAAGAAGGAATTGGAATAGAAAATGTGTCTTGGATGAAGACGGTGATATGTCCTCCAGGGGTTGGAGCCATCACAGACTGTCCCCTGATGGTTTCATCTGGTCTGTAGCCCCACAGTCCTTTGAACTGCGGCCCTCATATTTATCATGACAATTGGAAGGGCCTCGGGCCACTTGAGGCTTGCTTTTTTTGTTGCAGTTGGCTTCATCCGCTAACAGAGATGTGGAATGGAGCAAGCTGCCTAGATTCTTTCTTTGCAGCCCTATTTATGAAGGTTGATATCACTTCTTCCATGACTTCAAGAGGAGAGCAATTGCTCACATTCTTTGTGGGGGAGGTCATTACCAAATTCTTTTACTGACAAAAGTCTGAAGCTCTCATCCTAGTGGATAAGCTCCCCAACACATACATGTCTTTCTCCCTCTAGCCCTAGATTTTAGAAATCAGTGATTGCTTTGGTCTGAATGTGTGTGTGCCCCAAATTCCTATGTTGGAATCCTAACGCCCAATGTGATGGAATTAGAAGGTGGGGCATTTGGGAGGTGTTTAGGTCATGAGGGTGGACCCTGATGAGTGAGATTAATGCTTTTATTAAAGAGTCCAAGGGAGCTCCCTTCCCCCTTCCCACCCTATGAGGACACAATGAGAAGTCTGCGACCTGGAAGAGAGCCCTCATCCAACCATGCTGGTGCCCTGATCTCGGACTTCCAGCCTCCAGAACTGTGAGACATAAATTTCTGCTGTTTAAAAGCTACCCAGTCTGTGGTTCTTTGTTACAGCAGCCTAGACTGAGACAATGATAGCCTAGGAAATGTAATTTTAAAACTTGAAGATCTGGTAGTAATTTTCATTCTGCTATGTTTTTGGTACCATACAATTCCCAGAAGTGACTTGATATTATATCCAATTGAGTTTTTAAATTTTATGTGACTTGGTCTAACTTGCAGTCACAATGCATAGAGTCCTTCTGCTATTCCCCTTATGTCAAAAAATGCTTTCAAACGCATGAGTTACATGCCCAGACACATCATAATCAAACCTCCAAAACAAAGAAAAGTCTTGAAAATAGAGAAAAATGACACATTGCTTACATGACTGTTTTTCTCCTCTTAAGTTCTTTAAAATATGTATGATAGCTAAAAGCAAAAATGATAGCATTATCTGATGGGATTTTCAGTATGTGTACATGGAACACATATGACAAGCACAACGTAGAGGAGAGAAGGCTAGAGGGCCTACAAGATGGGTAGATGTCTATATTCCATTAGAAATGGTAGAATATAAAATTCTAAGTAGACCATGAAAAGTTAAGTATGATATTATAATCGTTTGAATAGCCACTGAGAAAAAACACGCAAGAGGTATTATTGTCTTCATCTGTTCAGGCTCCCATGACAAAATACCATAGACTGGGTGGCTTAAACAACGAGAATTTATTTCTCACAATTCTGGAGGCTGGAAGTTGGAGATGAGAGTGCTAGCAGGGTGGACGTCTGGCAAGAGCTCTCTCTGTGGGTTGTAGACAGTCACCTCCTTGCTAAGTCCTCAGGTGGCCTCTCCTCAGTGTGTGCAGGTTGGGGGGGGGAGAGAGAGAGAGAGAGAGAGAGAGAGAGAGAAGCCAGCTCTCTCGCATCTCCCCTCTTAAGGGCATGAAACGCATCCTGGGCGCTCCACCCTCATGACCTCATCCAACCCTAATGAGCTCCCAAAGGCCCCACCTCCAGGTACCTCTCCACTGGGGCTTAGGGCTTCGACGTATGAATTTGGGGCAACATAATCTGCCCGTTGCAGATAAAGTAAAAAACTCCATAGATAAATTGAAATGGAAGACTGAAAAACACACAAATAATTCAAAAGAAGGTAGGAAATAGAAAATAGAAGAACAAAAGCAAAAGGGGACAAATGATAATACAGTAGAACTAAAGCCAAACATCCAAAATTACATTCAGCGAAGTTATGACCCCATTTGGGTGATGAGGAAGCATTGGCTCAGAGAAGTGCCAGCAGTAACTTGACCAAGGGTGCATAGATACAAGAAGGTACAGAGGCCAAGTTCCAGCTCAGCTCTGCCCAGGTCCCCAAACCCACCCTCTTCTCCCACTCTAAGCTTCAAAAATCTCAGCACACCCTCTGGGTAGCCATGAATCACAGGCCTGGGGCACATGGAAGATGCTGGTGCCCGCAGTCAGAAAACAAAAGTCAGAAGCCAAGTTGGCAACAGGCTTGCTGCTCCAAATAGCCAAATTCCCTGGGCTTATGCAACCCAGCTCACCTCCCGGTTCTTAACGGGGGAAAAGGAACAGCAACACCCACATCCCCAAAGGCCAGGCTTTGGAAGGAGGGAGGCGCCAACCCGAGGAGCACACTGCAGATAAAGCAGCCCCCAGAAGCCTCAGGCCAGAGCTGAAATGCCATCAGACTAGCAGTCGAGCCTCCTGGCTATTCTAATGCTTGTTACCAAGGTGTGTCTACAAGGTCTCACACAGTTTCGCAAACGTGGTCTTTTCCAAGTACAAAGCTCTCTTTTCAACACCCTCGCCCCACCCCTGCAGTTCCAAATGCTGCCCTGGGCTGTCTTTTCATCCCTGCAGGCTTGCAGGAGAAAATGTCCCAAGCTCCTGGACAAGGGCCTCTCCAAAGTGCTGCGCCGAGCTTTGCCCAAAGAAAAGAGTTGCCAGGAGAAGGTCCCGACCCCTTTGAAGGACTCCCTCTCGACACTCTCCTTGGCATAGTCCAGCCAAAACTGGTCATCACATATCTACCGCCGGAAAACCAGGGGAAGAAACTTCCCAGCAATGGCTTCTACTCCCCCTACCTCCCCAGAGAGCAGCTTCCTGCCAATCCATCTCAGAGCCACTATAAGAAAACCACAAGCATTCCTTTATTATGATAGCAATAATAATACAGCTTCCATCTGTCAAGCATCTAATGGCAAAGCAGGTAGCTTTTATTATCCTTACTGGACCACTAATAATGGCGAACACTTTGAACGTGCTTATTTTGTGCCAGGCCCTCTACCAAGTCCTTTTAATGCATGATTGCATTCTCTCCTCACATCAAACCTGTGAATGGGCATTATTATTCCCATTTCCCACTGAAGAATTAGAGGCTCAAAGAGGATCATCAGTCCAACCAAGAAGGGAAGCTGCCGGGACTGAAAACCAGTTCTGTCTCACTCCAAAGATCAGGCTTCTTCTCCCAGTGGCATCATTCTTAAAGTATAAAATTAAAAGAGCAATAGTATGTTGTAATGTTTAATACCAGTAAATAACATTGTTATCAGGATCCTCCAATAAAGTCAGGTCATAAGGAGAATCAAACCGCTATGAAGAAATTCTACCTTCTAGTAACGCTGATATCCTAGTTGAATTACAGGACCCGCTGTCTGTGCTGGCCACAACTTTCATTTATCCGTTCCAGTAGTAAGTGAGCCTCCATTGTATTGGGCGTTGGTAGATAGCGCAACGAGTTAAGACAAGTACCCCACCTTTGCCGTAGTTTGCGATCTGCTGGGGGAAACAGACAAACGATGAATTAGAGTATAGGATGATAATTCATAAGATAAAGGAAGCACATGGAGATACACCTGACACAGCCCTGGAGGGTGTGGGAGGGAGAACTTCCCAGAATGAGCAACGCCTAAGTCAAGAGCTAAGTTTGGCTGAAAAAGGCAGACAAATGTCTGAGAAGGGTATTCTTAGCAAGGAAGAAAGCACCTGGGAAGAAGGCCCAGAGGCAAGAGAGAATGTGGTACCTTCAAGAAACAGAAAGAAGTTCCTAGAGCACAGGGTTTGGCAAGTAGAGCAGTGAGAAATGAGAAGAAACAGGGCCAGATCAGGCAGGGTCTAAGGATTTGGGACTCTACCCCCGGAGCAAGGGGGAGCCATTGAAGGCACTTGGTCAGGAACATGGCATGATCAGATCTGCATTTTAGACAGACGTCTCTAAGGGCAGTATGGAGAAGCCCATAAGGGATCAGGACCGGGGCAGGCAGAGCCGCTGGGGGACTCTTGCCATCATTCAGCCATGAGATTGTGTTGGCCTGATAAGAGCAACAGCACTGGGGACTGAGAGAATGAACGGAATTGGATCAAGAGATCTGAAGAAAAAAGGCTAGACAGACCCAGGGACCCAGAAGATGTGGGAGAGAGAAGGCAAGGATCAAAGCTAAAGACCAGGTTCCGGTCGGGAAGCACCGCCCACTCAGCACACGGAAACAGAGGAAGAGAGAGCTGGGCCAGGGAGCAGGTAGGTTGGCCCCACTCCTGCTGGATTAAGGCCTTGGAGGGCCACCTGGCTGCCTCAGTCAGTAGAGCATGCAACTCTCGATCGCAGGGTTGTGAGTTTGAGCCCCATGCCGGGTGTAAAGATGACTTAAAAATAAAATATAAAATCTTAAAAAAAAAAAGATTATTCATTGGATATATGGTGACAAGAAGATCACTGAATACAGAACAGGATCCAGAAGAACAGTCTTCTCCCCCCATGGCAAGGAACCAAGAGTATAGGAAACAAAATTAATGACCAGAGTATTTACTCACATGCCCCTAGCAAAGGCAGCCCAGGGCACTGAGAAGAGCAGGAAGCTTGCCGCCTCGATGACTTGGGGTGACATTCCAGCTCTGCCACTACCCGGCTGTGTGGCTGTGGTCTCGTCACACCACCTCCCAGAGCCCAGAGCCACTGATCTCCATGTGTCAAGTGGGCTTAACAATACCTGACCTCAAAGGGTTACGCAAATTCTAAAAGGTTACGCACATAAGTTACGTAGCGCATAGTGGGAGGTCGGTAAGTGGGGAACTATGATTGACAAGGAACTACTTCAGCGGCACCTGGGTGGTGCAGTTGGTTGAGCAGCCGACTCTTGATTTTGGATCGGGTCATGATCTCAGGGTCCTGGCACCGAGCCCCATGTCAGGCTCCAAGCTCAGCGGGGAGTCTGCTTCAGGATTCTCTTTCTCCCTCTGCCTCTCACCACACGCATGTTTTCTATCTCTTTCTCTCAAATAAATAAATTAAAAAAAAAAAAGAAAAGAAAAAATATTGTTTTCATCTCCCCGAGAGGAAACTTAATACTTTTAACCATCACCCCCCAACCCCTACCTTCCCCAGACCTAGGCACCTATTAATCTGTGTTTTGTCTCTGTGGATGCTTTTCCCATTCTGGACATTTCCTATAAATGCAACCATACTACATGTGATCCTTTGTGACTGGCTTCTTTCAGCTCGTGTGTTTTCAATGTTCATCCACGTCTTAGCGTGCTCCCAGTGTCATTCCTTTCTTTGCTGAATGATACTCCCTTGTACAGTTAGATACATGGCATTTTATCCATACACCAGATGGGCACCATCATCTCCTGCCTGAACTGCTGTCCTGCTTCCTGACTGGTCTCCCTGTATCCAGTCTGGCCTACCACACCTTAACATGACTCCACCACTTAAAATCCACTAAGGACTCCCCATTGCCTCGGGTGTTCATCCAAATGCTCTGCATAGCAAGGGAAGCCCTTTGTGATCTAGACCCTGATCACCTCCTCAACTTCATATCCAGCTCGGTCCCCATCCTTCTGAACTTCTAGTGGTTCCTCAAAGGGCCCATGCTCTCACATCCCTCCAAAACTTTGCAGAAACTTTTCCCTCTGGACACTCATTGAGAAAAGGCACCTTTGTTTTTCTCATAAGCACATCCAAGCACCTAGAAGAGTGACTGGCATATAATAGTTGTTGAATAAATATGCGTGCCTGTAAATGTTTCCTCACAAGTGAGTAAGCAGCCTCTAAGAGGGCTTTCATTAAGAGCCACCTCCTGAAATTCAGGTCTTCCTGTACCCCTCCCCCTGAGTGTGATTTAGTGACTACTTGTAGTGACTCACTTCTAAGTAAATGAATATGACAGAAATGATGTGATGTCACTTCCAATATTAGACTATAAAACGACGGTGGCTTCCATTAGCAACCCTCTAACTCTCTTTCACTCTCTCTGATCACTTACGTTAGAATAAAGAGACCGCCGTGTTGTGAATACCCTGTGAAGAAGACCACATGACATGGTGACACATTGAGGCCCTCAGCCCAACAACCTGAGGGAAGGAAACTGGCCAACCACCTCATAAAGGAGCTTGTAAGCCAACCCCTCACCCTAGTTGTCTTAAACTGAGACCTCAGGCCTGGCTGACAGCTTGACTATAATTTCATGAAAGACTCTGAGCCAGAAACATCCAACTAAGCCACTGCTGGATTTCAGACACACAGAAACCGTGAGATAATGTTTGCTTTAAGTTATGCAAAAGTAGAGGATGGTTTGGAGGTTTCTCAGCCTCTATAGGTAGCAAACGACACTAAAATTTAGAAATGGCTTTTAAGCAAAGACCAAATCCAGGGCATTTCCATGAAAACATGGTCTAAAGAGAAGGCCAAGAATGTGAGTAATTCTTGAGATGACTACAGCCCCAACCTCATGAGACATCTTGATCCAGAGACACCCAGCATGCAGCTCCCAGATTCTTGCCCCATAGACACTGTGAGGTATGAAGTGTTATCTTAAGATACAAAGGGCTAAGTTTAGGGGCAATTTGTTACACAGCAATGGGTCACTAATACATTGAGCTTCTGGACAGGATGTCATTTGGAACAAATAAAGTTTCCTGACAAAGAAAGCTAAAAAGCATCTTTAGGAAAGTCTGAGGCAACACAAGTAAACCTTCTTCCCACCAGTGTGCTCAAATACACTGACTCTCTTTAGGTAGTGGTTCCAGAAGAGAGAGACAGTCAGTGAGATGGATTATTGTGGCAGCTGGACTCCTGTGGTCTTTCTTCCTGAGGGATTAAGTGGTGACTTTTCCTGGCCAGCTGGCCCCTTATTTCTAGCCCTTGCTCACCTTGTGCTCTCTTCCCGCTGAGGCGGGAAGGATTCTCAGTCCCTCTCATGCCCAGACAGTGGATTTGAAGTCATTCTCTTCCACCTTTCTTCTCTGACTCCCCATCGCATCCCCACCAAACCAACAATCATATCCAGTGGACCAGCTTGGGCAAAGTTCTTTAAATGGGAGTTTACCAGTTGCAAAGTCAAAGAAAATCTCCTCTGACCAGCCTTGTTTTCACACCACCCTGGAGATTTGATCATGGGCACTCTGATTATGTGCACCTTTAAAGAACCTCACTAAGATGGGTAGAGGGAACATCAGGGAACGATGGAGAGTATAAGGGTCCTTGCCTTAGAAAAGCTTTGATCTCACAGAACTTTTTCTACCACACCATCCTCAGCCCCCTTAACTGTCAAATGACCCCCTCCTTTTACCAACCTGGATCCAGTTTGACTTCTGTCACTCACACCCCAACAGCTCCAAGTGACACCTCAAGCCTGTGCCCTCCCTCTGCCTTCCCCTGCAGCCCTGGTCAACCATTGCCGGAAAGTAGCCCCCCCACTCATGGCTCTGAGAAGGAGGCAGCCTAAGCTGGCCAACGAGAGACAAAAGTAACTGAGATACAACCAAATGTTCCCCAAAACCTGGACTGTCAGATGCAGCTGAGGACAATCAGGACGTGGCACTGAGTGACTGCAGATACACCAGCCTCCTTGGGGCTGAGACAGCCCAGCCCCAAACGTGCCTGGTCGTTCCTCCAGGAGGCTGCCTTGTCTTCTTCCTCCCTCAGCCTGGGCCCTCAGAGGTGACAGCATCCGTTCTGGAGCTTGGGGAAGCATCACATGAGCCCACCGTCCCCAAAATGATAGCAGCTGGACCGTCTCCAGGCCTGGGAGAAATCAAATTCCCTCATCCTGACCTCAAGGCCATTCTGTGTTCATGCTGGCAACAGAGGGGCCGTGCAGGGGCTGGGTGGGTAGAACAGATAGGTGTAGGCAGGGAAAGGCAGGTAATTAAGAGGTGAGGTTCTTGGGGGCAGGGTGCATAACGTGGAAGGTTTTTTTTCCCATTCCTCACCTACCCCAGATTTCTGGAGAGTAGATTTTAAAGTCATGTTGGATTCAGATCTTGGTTGCGTGACTTCCCCTTTCCGAGTGTAGTTTCCTTACAAGTAAAATGAAGAGGAGGTTCCTCCCTTGCTGGGTTGTTACTGGACTAAATTTGACATTGTATATAAAGGGCTTGACAGGGCAGCAGGTGCAAAGTAACCTCACACACAAAATGGCTCTCCCTGGCCATTGCTGTCTGCTCTTTGTGAACGGACGTTGGCAGAGATAATTACCATAATCATCCATATCGGGGAGTATTTGATCATTTCCAACCTATGTCACATCCATTTTCTCCCTTAACTCTCCATCAGCCCCCGGAAGGAGATTTCATTGCTAGTACCGTCCCCACTATATGAAGGAGGAAACTGAGAAGAGAGAGAAGTGAAGACAGGAAGGAACAAGGAAGCAAATCTCTGGTTGGTTCCAAAACACCCAGAAGCAGGTCCGGGAGAGCAAACCACACCCTCAAAGAACTCAGGCTGCGTGTGCCAACAACCTGTTTCCGATCCTAGGAGAAATAAGCAAAAAAACACACGCAGAGAGAGGGAGAACAGACACTGGAGTCAAAGTTCTGGACTCACACACTCACAGGACACTCATGCCCCTGACACACAGGATTTTCTCTGAGAATCAAATGAGACATAGAGGTGAAAAAGCATTCTAACCATAGCATGGTACCTATTTTTATTATTATTGAAAAGGGCATCTCAAAAGCTTTCCTTCTTGCAAACTCTCCAACCACAGATTTCTTTATTCTTAAGCTTTCCATAGTATTCCATACCCCTGCCAAGGCGCTGAACACTGCTTTGCTATTACCTATTTATAGGTTAGCTTTATTACCTTTTGCCATCTGAGCTCTCCGCAGGAGCCCATGTGCACCAGGAGGCCAGGTCTGTGCCTCTTCACCATAATGTCCAGGCTAGCCCAGGGAGTGGCATACAGTAGGCATTCAATACGTGCTCACTGTATAAGGAAATGAATGTGCCTCTGTAGAGAGCAAGACGGAGTCGCTCGTGTCAAGTAGTGATGTAAGCAGCCAAGGGTGGTGGGCTGAAAACAGGTTATCACCAAAGCCAGCACAGACCCAGACTGGCAGCCCTAAGGACTGTTAATCGGGAAGGCCCTGCAAACCTGGAAGAACCAGGAGCTAATAATCACTAGAACTAGAAGTCTGGAAGGACTAAAGACAGATTAAACTCCCTTTAGAAGGGAGGACTTTTGCAGCATACTGTCAGACTCTCCAGATGCTGACTCCCCCACGTCTTACTGCATAAGAAAGGGAACTGTGGTGGAAGGTTCTGCCCAACAGATCTCTGAGCATAAAAGAGGCCCTCCAGTACTTGATCTTAACATGCAGTGAGCCCTGAGGACTGACCCACACTGGGCCAAGTCCACATACCAATGGCCTGGGCCAAGTCCACATACCAACGGCAAGTTCACGGACTGACTCTGTGTTTGGTTGGTTCACTTCCTGACCTTGTTGCTTAACATCTGATGTGTGACTTTCTTTGTTTTGTGTGATGTGCATGAAGCCAAGTTAAACGCGTGGTGAAATGTTATTGAGTTTGGAATCCCAAGCCTGTTATAATTGTGTGAACCTTGCTTTGTGAGTGAATAAAGCTGACACTGTGGAAAGACACAACTCATGTGCACACCTTCAGAGTGTGCTCCCGACAGCTTCTGATTTTTCTAATCTAACATCAGTCCAGAGAAGGGAGAGGCACTCCAAGAGAAATCCAAAAAGAAATACTCTCTCTCTTGGTCCCTTCATCTCTTCTCCACTTCACTGGGTCATGAAAGTTGAGAACAAGAATAATGCAGAACAAACTTTGAAACTAGTGTTTAAAAGGATGCCCTGAACTTTTAGAGACCAAAAAGAAAATACGCCCCAGCGGTCTAGGGCTAGGAGAAGCGGGTGAACTTTCAATTCGTGGAAACAACCAGAAGCAAGGGATTGGAAAGCTACCATGGGATCCAATCCACAAGGCCAGAGGGCAGAGTTCTGGTGCTGAAATTGGCCACGGGGCCCTGCTATACGCTTGTCATCACAAAGCCAGCTTAGCATGACCGCCAGGTGCTTAGCTAGCCAGCCAGCGGTCAGAGTAAATTCAACCAGGATGAAAATAAATCTGGAGGGTAGATTCTAGCCAGAAACTCTGGCCAAGTATTTTATCTAGCCAAAGTGACTATCCTACAGTGTGCTTTAAAAACACACTCAAAGGCAACACTGACTTTTTAATAAATGGTGCTGGAACAAATGGGTGGGCAGCCATTTTGGAAAAAAATAAAATTAGATCCATACCTCACACCAAACACAAAAATAAATTCCAAAGAGATCAGAGATCTAAATGAAAGAAAGGAGGAAGAAAAGAAAGAAACCACACAAGAACTAGAAAAAAAGATGGGTGAGTTTCATTATAACCGGGGAGTAGAAATATGTTTTCTAATCATGACTCAAAATCTAGATCCAATAAAAGAAAAGGTTGATCGATTTGACGACAGAAAATTTTTTTTAACTTTTGCATGACAGAAACACCATAAACAAAGTCAAAATGCAACCGACAAAGTGGGAGAAAATATTTGCGAACTTTATCACAGATAAAGAATTAATTTCCTTAATACACATTCTTGCAAATGGGGAGAGGGAGAGACCAAAAGCGCAACAGAAAAATGGGCAAACTTGAATAGGTAATTCACAAAGAAATGCAGAAATGGCCGGTAAACATTTGAAAAGACATGCAACCTCGCTCGTGATTAAGAAAATGCAAATTAAAACCGTAATGAGATAATCCTGTCGCTCCCGTTGGAATGGCAAAATTTAAAAGATTAATGGCACATATTTTTGATGAGGCTTGTGGGGAAGTCATCCAGAAGGCGTGACCACCAGCTGACCCATGAGCTGGACCTGGGTGATCGGGCGGGGGGTTGAGGGCTCCTCACCCCTTCCCCTGTCCTTGGGATGTGGGTTCCGCTTGCCTTTCTCTTGCCCAGAGGCTCCAAGGACACAGCCTTGAGATGATGATGTGATGTTGAAAACACCTGCATGGTGTATGTATGACTGAGCACAGTGAGGGCCTCTTTTTAAACTTTTAAGGTTTGGAAGGCACATGCAGGGATCCACTCATCTTGTCACCACCCAACACAAGTCCGCTAAGTTCCCTTTGCTTATTAAAGCCGCCACCCACCACCCGGAGGGGTCTGCCTCTTTGTTCCATCTTCTCCCTGCCCTGGTGTTGGAGGTTACAAACGAACAAGGCTGCAGGGAAACAGCTCACACACACCACCGGTGAGCAGGCAAACCCTCACAGCCCCGTGGAGGGCATCTGGGCAACATCTGACAAAAATACACATGTAACTGACAAATTGTTGAACACTACATCTGAGACTAATGATGTACTCTATGTTGGCTGAAAGAATTTAAATTTTTTTTAAAAATACATATGCATTAACCTTTTGACCCGGTATCTCAGGTCCAGGTGTGGGCCCTGAAGATACACCTCCAACACCCCAGAAATCCACACTCACAAGTTGCTCTTTGCAGCCACACCCAAAACAGCTGACTGTTGGAAACAAGGTAACACACACCCTGGAAGCCTGATTGAAACCACAGTACCTTTACACCCTAGAGTGTTCTGCGGCTGTAACAGCACAGTCAAATAAGAACAGAGTGATTTCCAGAAAATACAGTGAAGTGAAAGAAGGAAAATGTAAGAGATGGCCGGCAGCCTTTCATGTATGAAAGAAGGGGAGATTTAAAAAGAAACACACATATCTGCTAACCTGAGCACAAAGGATTACTGGAAGGATAAATCAGCAAGTGCAGACATTAGTTACATGCAAGGGTGGGTGGGGATGGGCCAGCAAGGATGAGAAAAGTTGGAGAGAAGAGATGGTACTGAGCCTTCTCAGGATTTCCCCTTTTGTGTTTTGTTTTGTTTTTTTAATTATTTGTTCATTTCGAAAGAGAGAGAGCGCAAGCATTGTGGGGAGAGGGCAGGGGAAGAGAATCTCAAGTAGACTCTCCACTGAGCTTGGAGCTCAACGCCGGGCTCCATCTCACGACCCTGAGATCATGACTTGAGTTGAAATCAAGAGTCAGATGCTTAACCATCTGAGCCACCCAGGCGCCCCCCTTTTGTGTAGCTTCGACTCTTAAAACTGGATTATGTTTCACATAATCAAGGAAAAATTTCAACAAAGTCAGGGGATAATAAGTAAAATGGGATACAAACAGAAATAAATGAACCTAACTATATTTCAGATGAATCACATAATTGAATTTAAGAAAGGCAAAAACAAAACAAAAACAAAACAAAAAAACCTGGGCTAATCCCTGGACACAGTCGTTTGACTAAATGTCCTCAGGCTAAACACAAAAAGAACTGTCAAAAAATACTGAACTTCAGGTGGTGGGTTTAGTTTTTTGGTTTCGTTTTCTTTTTTGTTTTGTTTTGTTTTTTTAAAACATTTTTTAATTTAAATTCAATTACTTAACATATAATGTATCACTGGTTTCCGAGGCACAGGCCTGTGATTCATCAGTCTTATGTAACACCCAGTGCTCATTGTATCACATGCCCTCCTTAATGTCCATCCGCCAGTTACCCCATCCCTCAGCGGTGGTAGAGGCTGGCCATTCTCCAGTGATATAGTGTGTATCGTAGGATTAAATAAGTGAGACGGGCAGAAAAAGAGTTTCAAATATGGGATGGGAAGACTAGAAGGGACCCACTGGGGCTGAAACGGAATTGGAGGCAAAAGTGTGAACTTGTAGTTTTATTTATTTACTTTTTTTGAACTTGTAGTTTCAATAAAGAGGAAGAGAGAGATCTATGCACATATGTGTATTTATATATACATATATACATACATACAGTGACATAGATCTATCGCAAATGCTTATTTTTAAATATATTGTATATATTATATATAAAAAAGCAAGAGACGGTGCAGTCTGGGAATTGCTAGTTTAGCCCTGACAAGTTAAGCTTCTTTACTGCAGTTTCTACGAGGTCTTTCATTCCCTGATGGGAGCCCTGGATGGCCAGCAGGACAAAATAATATGCCCCGGGTTCCAAGACTATCCGACCACGGCAACTCTCACGGGGCCGGACGCAGGACTAGCGTTCATTCCAGAGGCTGGAATCGGGGATCTGCCCAAAGCGGGGGAAGGAGATAAATTCTCTGAGGTGTGGCGGACATTGAATGAGATCACTTTCAGGCAACTTACTAGTTTTTCACTTTTCTCTTTCTCTTCCGTCCCCGATCCCCTTCTCTTTCCCTCCTTCCTGTCCTCCGGCTCCTCCATCTTGTCGCCTCAGGGAGCCCGTTCCTGCTGCAGACAGTTTCCCAGCAGAGTCCCTGTTAGCGCCGCGCAGAGAGTACAAATGAGCAGGCCTGCCCGCCCAAAAGCAATTAGCTTTGTGGAACTGTGGCCTTTTCTTTCCTCCTTTTGAAACCAGCTCTGCCTGAGCTCAGCACCTGGGTGACAAGTTGGATTTGATTTAAGAAGCCAAAGAAAAGAAGAAAAAAAGAAATGGAAGGCAATTAGCACGGCTTGCAGAAAATTGTAAGCTCCTCATTCTGATCTTCAGGAGGCCAGAATCCTGGCAAGGGGCGGGCAGAAGGGCCCCCCTTGTCCTTCGCCCCTACACAGAGGCTGTTTTCCTAAAGGAGGCAAAGAGCTTCTTTCTCTTGGTTTAGCTTTGTCTTGGCTGGCAAGATCTGGATCATGGGTTGCAGACTGAGCAAGCAGCTCCAATTGCTTGGGAAACCCCCAGCCAATTTTAAGTGAATTTAAAGTGAGCCAAACCCAGAGGAGCCTGTGTGTTCTGACAGTTGGGGGCATGGTTAGAGAAGGGAGGGTGGACAGGAGTCCACTGTGACTTCTTATCATTTTATATCCTCCAGTGGATAATTACTCGGCCTTGCCTGCTGGTTCACCTCAAAGCTCAGTAATTCCCTATGTGGGGATGAGAAATGACTGGCTGGTCCACCCAGCAGCAGGACAAACAGAGAGGAGCCAGGCAGAGTGGTTTAAGTGACCAAGGCCAAGCCCATCGACTCCATCCCTGGGAATCACAGCCTAGTTCCACAGCCTTCCCTCCTGCTATTGCTCACAATGGTAATAAGAGTGGCCATCTGTTGGGCCATGTGTCAGACACCATGTTAAGCATATAGTGTATATGTTTATTATATTATCCCATTTAATCCTCATAAGGACCTTTGCAAAAGAGACATTCATTTAACTAACATTGAACACATTCTATATGCCAGAAGTTGTGCTATACACCCTGGCAATATCATGATGAATTTATACGTAGTGGAGGACTTAATATTCTATTGTACAGATAAGGAGACTGAAGCTCAGAGAGCTTAAGTAAGTTTTTTTTTTAATCAATTTAATTAACATATCATGTATTATTAGTTTCAGGGGTAGAATTTAATGATCCATCAGTTGCCTGTAACACCCAGTGCTCATTCCATCCGGTGCCCTCATTAATGCCCATCACCCAGTTACCCCATCCCACCACCCACCTCCCTTCCGCAGTTAAGAGTTTGTTTCCTACAGTTAAGAGTATCTTGTGGTTTGTCTCCCTCTCTGATTTTGTCTTATTTTATTTTGCCTTCCCTCCCCCTCTGTTCATCTGTTTTGTTTCCTAAATTCCACATATGAGTGAAATCATCTGATATTTGTCTTTCTCTGGCTGACATATTTCACTTGGCATAATACCCTCTAGTTCCATCCACGTTGTTGCAAATGCAAGATTTCATTCTTTTTGATGGCTGAGTAATATTCCATGTGGAATATTATATATACCATACATCTACCACATCATCTTTATCCATTCATCTGTTGATAGACATCTGGCTCTTTCCATAGTTTGGCTATTGTGGACATTGTTGCTATAAACATTGGGGTGCAGGTGCCCCTTTAAATCACTATGTTTGTATCCTTTGGGTAAATACCTAGTAGTGCAGTTCCTGGGTCATAGGGTAGCTCTATTTTTGACGTTTTCAGAAACCTCCGTACTGTTTTCCAGAGTGGCTGCACCAGCTTGCATTCCCACCAACAGTGTAGGAGGGTTCCCCTTTCTCCGCATCCCCGCCAACATCTGTTGAGCTTAAGGAAGTTTTGATCAACTTACTTCCATATACTACAGCCAGTTAACCGGGGCACCTGGGTAGCTCAGTCGGTTAAGCGTCTGCCTTTGGCTCAGGTCATGATCCCGGGGTCCTGGGATCGAGCCCCGCATCAGGCTCCCTGCTCGGCGGGAAGCCTGCTTCTCCCTCTCCCCCTCCCCCTGCTTGTGTTCCCTCTCTCGCTGCGTCTCTCTCTGTCAAATAAATAAATAAAATATTTAAAAAAAAAAAAAGACACCACCACAAACCCCCCACCTGAGGCTGTATATTGAAAACTGGAAATGTTCTATAGGAAGTGGACAACACCCTAAATATAAGCCTTTACAGCAAGTTCTTTTCCTTCAACAAGAAATTGAACTTTCCTATCATGAGGGCAAATTGTCTTGTTAAACAAGAATGATTTGTCCATTATTTATTAATAAATGCAATAGTCAGCCAGAGTTTACCGAACAAATATAACCGGTCCAGCTCAGCAACTAGGGCAAGTCCAGTGGACACAAGAACAGACAGGCTGAAGCACAAAAGCATTTAGGAAATTTTCTCCTTTGATCAGGATCACATCAGAACCCCATCCATTCAGAGTCACGAAGTGAAGTGTTAGCCCCAGAAAGGGAACTCATCTGCTCCTCAAGGGTGCCCTGTGGATGCCTCCCCAGAACCCACCCACTTCTCTTGGTTAAGAAAACAGATTTTCACAAGGTTAGTCACACCTCTGTCTCTTAGCCCATTTACTTTGGAGAAGCTGGTACCACTCCAGTTCCAATCGGGCAGCCCATTCCCTGGCCTCAGTCACGATTCAGAGGTGGGTGTAGTGTCCATCGACCAGTGTTACCCACTGAGGTGCAGGCAGAGTTTCTGGAAAAGAAGCATCCTCACTTTTCTGAGGAAGGGTCTCAAAGCTGAGCTCTGTAGAAGGCAAAGCAGACAGCCTGAAAACAAACAAACAAACAAACAAACAAACCCTGAGTCTCAAGCACATCACTGAGCCACTGAGTCAAACCAACCTGGAAGGCAACGCTTACTTTGGATTTTCCAGTAAGTCCCCTTTATGATTTAAGCCTATTTTATTGGATGACATGCCCAAAAGAACCGTCGTCAATAGGAGGCCAAACCTGTCCTCCTATAGGTAAGGGAAACTGAGGCCCAGAGAGGCTCAATGGCAGGTTCAAGGTCACACATCCAGGGGTGTGTGAGGGGTCAAACTCTTTCTGGAAGTCTCCAGAAGGAAAAGTAGGATTCTAGTTTGGAATTTCCCTGAAAATGGGCTTCTGATACTGATTCCCCATGGGGAAGAATATTCCCAAGTTAGAACTATCCTGTAAAAAAGCGGGAGGGTAGGGGATAGAAGTGTTCAAGCAGAAAGACACAAACACTTGAGGACAGAGTTGCAGAGGGAATTGCAGAGCGTCCTGGAGATTGTTGAGCTAAGCCTCCCTGACTGCATGGGCTGGAACAGATTTGAGAACCACCATGCCAGCACCTAAGAGTCCTTTCAATGTGGAGACTGTTTGCAGAACTAAGATAAGCACGCCGGGTCTGACTCCGGGTCCAGAGCTCTGCCTAACCACCCCACTTCTCCTAAAGAGGCCTGGTGCAGCCGTGGCTAGTGGCGTGGCTGAGAACTGGCTTGGGGAAATAGGATGGCCCTTAAACACATGGGAAGATGCCCAATCTCATGCATCGTAAGAGAGATGCACACACACATGAGAAAAACCCCACAAGTCAACAAACTGTTCCATCGACGGGGCAGAGTAGAGAGAAACACTCTCCACCCTGCTGGTGACATGTATATCAGTATGTGCCTTGTGGAAGATGCTTTGACAGTATCAATCAGAATTGCAAATGCACTAGGCTGTAATCAGCAATCCCACTGCTGGGAATGTATCTTACAGCTACACTTGCATTGTGCAAAATAACATGTTACAATATAACCAGTGCAAGCAATGCCTGGACTCACAAAAGATAGAAAGGTTCTAAACGTCCACCAAGAGGGGACAAGGTAAATACCATGGCTCCTTCACACAATGGCTAAGGTGCAGCCACAAGGCGGGGAGGTGGGAGATGAGGATACTGTGGATTGTTCTGGAAAGTATTGATGTTGTTAAGGTAAAAATTCCTGGAAAGAGGAAAATAAAACCATGTAAAATATAGTAGCTTTTAGTAAAAAGGAAGAAAATAGTATATATTCACCTGTCTTACATTTGCATAAACCCTAGAAAGAAACTGATAAATGTGACGGTAACTGCTTAGAAGTGGGGGAACTAGGGGGCTGAAAGATGAGGTGGGAGCGAAACTTTTCACTATTTTTTTCTTTTATATTGTTTGAAAAATATATACAAAAAGGAAAGTAAGTTTGGCATCTCATAGACCTGGGTTGAAATTCTAACTGCATAGTCTGTTATACGTAAGTAATGTTTATTCCTTATTGTTTCTCTTAATAATAAATAATAGTGTTCATTTTAAAAGGTCACATATTGGGGCGCCTGGGTGGTTCAGTTGGTTAAGCGACTGCCTTCGGCTCAGGTCATGATCCAGGAGTCCCAGGATCGAGCCCCGCATCAGGCTTCCTGCTCAGCAGGGAGTCTGCTTCTCCCTCTGACCCTCCTCCCTCTCATGCTCTCTGTCTCTCATTCTCTCTCTCTCTCAAATAAATAAATGAAATCTTAAAAAAATAAAAAATAAAATTCTTAAAAAATAAATAAATAAAAGGTCACATATTGGGGCGCTGGGGTGCTTAGTCTGTTAAGCATCTGAGTTCGGCTCAGGTCATGATCTCATGGTTGTGGATCAAGCCCTGCATCAGGCTCTGCGCTCAGTGAGAGTCGGCTTCTCCCTCTGCCTCTCCCTGCACTCTTTAAGATAAATAAATAAAATCTTTTAAAAAAATAAATGAAAATAAAAAAAATAAAAGGTCACATATAGGCCATAAGGGGGTTATCGAGGTTCTTGAGTTTTTTTAATGGGATGGAGAAAACACAGGTGAACATTGGGTAGACTTAATTCCTCCAAATGCCAGTTTCCTCAAAGGAGCATGATGGTATCTATGGGGGAGGGGGGGTGCGTTTTAAATGAGATAATGCTGAAAGCATTTAGCACATGGTCTGGTGCACAACAGTGCGCCACACACAGAGCTACACATTTCTTTCTTCTTATGAGAACTTTTCGAGATCTACTCTAAAGTAGACATCTTCTAAACCAACAAAACCATAGAGCAAAGGCATTTTCAAACTCAGTAATTGTAACCACCTCCATCTGACAGGTATACCGGATGGCACAAGCTACCACACAGGAAGAAGAAATGGAGTCAAGGTGAGAAATGCCAGAACACTGACGAGATTCTCCTCCTGCACACCTGGCTCACAGAGGCTGGATTACATGACGAGTGGTAGATTAGAAAATCTGGCTTTGAGGAAATGTTCAAAATATTGCCAAAGAGCAAAGGGCTAGGAATCAAAATACTCCCAGCAAACCCACAGGAGTACGCCGTGTCTGCCATTTATTTGACCATAGGTCAACTCGGGTTATATACTCAAGGAATGATTATATAAGACAAATTAAAAGGAAATCTTTTTTTTCATTTAACGGTTATTGTAGTTTTGTTATTTCCTACAGATTCATTTTTAAAAAATGGATAGATTAACAGACATGGTTTCTGCCTCCTCGTCAGCTCCTTGGGGAACCAGTCTTCACCAAACTGCAGGCCTTGGGGTTTGGGGGGACATCGAATGGAAGGAAGCCTGTCCAATCAGACAATTTCAGTTCCCTGGTCAAAGGGATCTTTCAGAGCTGGCGTTGGACCTAAAGGTGGATAATTAGTGACAATCCTGGGACTCTGGCCAAAACTATCATAAAACGAACCATCATCTCTTTCCAATGAGTTGACCTCGCTGGTAGGCTGGGAGTTTGGGCTGGCTGGTGGCCACCTCTGCCACCTCGTGGGGAGAGCCGAGGTGGATGATCCCGGAAGCATCTTCAGCCAAGGTTTCTTTGATGCCAGCAGACACGGGAGGCTGCCTATCCAACCCCCATGACGGCTCAGAAATGCCAGCGAGTTAACACCTCCAGGTATCACCTCAACCAAGGGGAGAAGAAGCCAAAGGTAAATGTCAGTAGTTCTGGGCGAAATTCTTGGGCAGACAACTCTGAGATGCTTTCTTAATGCTCCTTGGAAGGTCTGGGTCAGAATCAAGCCCCCATTGCCCATAGCAGCGATTTTGATAACGTGCCTATGTTAGGGTTCTCCGGAGAACCCTATCTATAGTGAGAGAGATTTATTTGAAGCAATTGGCTCGTGTAATTGTGAGAGCTGACAAGGCCGGAATCTGTAGAGAAGGCCAGAAGGCTGGAGATGCAAGTAAGAGATGATGCTGCAGTCTTGAGTATGAAATCCACAAGCTGGAAACTCAGCTGGGTTTTCTGTGTTGCAACGTGGAGGTAGGGTTTCCTTTACTTTGGGAAACCTCAGATTTCGCCCTTAAGTCCTTCAACTGATTGGACGAGGCCCACCCACATTATGGAGGTGAATATGCATTTTTCAAAGTCTACGGATTTGAACATCAATCACGTGTAAAGAATACCTTTAGGGGTGCCTGGGTGGCTCAGTCAGTAAGCGTCTGGGATCGAGCCCCACGTCGGGCTCCCTGCTCCGGGGGAAGCCTGCTTCTCCCTCTCCCACTCCCCCGGCTCGTGTTCCCTCTCCCGCTGTGTCTCTCTCTGTCAAATAAATAAATAAAATCTTTTAAAAAATAATAATAATACCTTTAACGCCACACTGAGACTACTGTTTGACCAAACAACTGGGCACCATAGGCCAGCCAAGTTGACACATAAAGTTGACCAGCACAATCCTCTTTAGACTGGCTTTTCCTCCTTCACTCTTCTCCCCACTGCCTCACTCCTGGTCCCTGAAATTACTTCCCAGAGAAACAGCCTGCCCTCAAGTTCTTGTCTCAGGTTGTGCTTTAAGGGGAGCCCAGCACACATCACGTAGAAGACAACTGGTCATCTTCCCTGGCTCCAACTCTTGATAAATTTGGCTATTTAACCATTTCATACTTCTTTCCAATGGCTTTCAAAAGCACTTTGATAACATACATGTAGCATAACTATATAAAAGTGGCATTATACATACGTGAGGCCTACCGTGGCTGGGAAAGAGGGTGATTCCTACAAGCTGTCATGGTCAGAAAAGCTTTTAAGGAGGAAAATAATTTTTTGAAGACTTATTTCTTTATTTGAGAGAGAGAGAGCACGCGTGCATGAGCAGGGGGTGCGGGGTGGAAGAGACAGGGGAGGGAGAGAGAGAATCTCAGCAGACTCCCCACTGAGCACAGAGCCCAACATGGGTGCGATCCCCGGGCCCTGAAATCATAACCTGAGCTGAAACCATGAGTCGGAGGCTCAACTGACTGAGCCACCCAGGCGCCCAAGGAGGAAAAATTTGTATCTGGCACTTGCAAGATATGGACAACCCAGACACGTGGAGAAGGGAGGGGAGGTGCTTCCGGAAGATAAGGGGCCACATAACAATAGCTAGCATTTAGTGAGCCATAATACATGCAAACCATTCCTATGAGCCCTGTTCATGGGTTACTTCATCTAATCCTCATAATAACCTTGTGAAATATGCATATTATTTACACCTGAGACAGACAGAAGTTTAAGGACCTTGCCCAACGTCCCACGAAGCTGGGATTCAGACTCAGCCTCCAACTCCAGGTCCCACACTGGAAACCACTATCCTCCACCCTCCTCACTAGGCTACAATGTGTTTCTTCTGAGCTGAGATGAGGAGCTAGGTTTTTAGTTTTGTTTTAGTTGTGGTAAAACACGCATAACATAAAATTTACCAACTTCACCATTCTTTTTTTTTTTACAAAGATTTTTCATTTATTCATTGAGAGAGAGAGAGAATGGTAGAGAGAGAACATGAGAGGGGGGAGGGCCAGAGGGAGAAGCAGACTCCCTGCTGAGCAGGGAGCCCGATGTGGGACTCGATCCCGGGGCTCCAGGATCATGACCTGAGCCCAGGGCAGTCGCCCAACCAACTGAGCCACCCAGGTTAAGTATATTGGCGTCATCCTACCTCCAGAATCTCCAGAAATTTTGCATCTTGCAAAACCGAAACTCCATACCCCTTAAACAACAACCCCTCATTTCCTCCCCCGCCAAGAAGTCCCTGGCCACCCCCTTCTACTTTCTGTTTCTGTTAGTTTGATTACTCTGGACATCTCAGAAAAGTGACATCATACAGTATTTATCCTTTTGTGTCTGCTTTTTTTCACGTAGCATGATGTCTTGAAGTTTCATCCACGTTGGAGCATGAGTCAGAATTTCCCTCCTTTTTAAGGCTAAATAATATTCTGTTGTATGTATCTACCACATTTTGTTTATCCATTCATTAGCTGATGAACATATGGGTTGCTTCCACCTTTTGGGTATTGTGAATAATACTGCTATGAATCTAGATATGCAAATATCTGTGAAAGACCCTCTTACAGTTCTTTTGGATATATGCCCAGAAGTGGAATTGCTAAACTGTATGACAAAATTCTATTTTTAATTTTTTGAGGCAGCACCACACTGTTTTCCATAGCAGCTTATGCCGTTTTACATTCCGACCTGCAGTGCCCAACGGTTTCCATTTCTCCACATCCTCAGAGGAGCTAGGTTTGGCCCCTTCTGAATTTGATATGAAGGCAGGGCATCTGCATGGAACTGTCCAAGAGACAGCCAGAGATACTGACCATCACTCAGGTGCTAGGACAGTATAGCTGACACATTTGGGATTTATCCAACAAAAAGGGAGAGACACCATGAAAGATAAATGAGTTCACTGAGACAGTGGAGGGAGGAGAGCAGGCGGTGAGGACACCTTGGGGAATGGCTCAGTCAGGTGGCACGGTAATTCACAAATAGCAGCTGCTAATTGTTTTCAAAAGTTCATTCTCTAAATTAAACATTCCCCTGCAATTCCCGGATTTGTTCAGCAAACGCTTTTGCATAAAATAAACGCTATCTTATCTCTGATGGAGTTAGCCAAAATCAAAATTAGGGACTTCAGTGATAGTTAACTACTGTCGAGCTTTTCATTTTGCATATATGTAATCCTTATAACCACCCCGTGAGGTAGACGTTAGTATTTGTACTAGAGTTCTTGAGGCAGGAGGCAAAGCATTGAGTGTCTCCGGTGGAGGGACCAGCTCTCCCGGTCTTATTGCAAACTCCCACCCAGGTGGGGGAATTAGAAGGGAATGATCAGATGTAGGGCACTGAGAATGATGCGTTTGCTAGTTGGCAGGGACACTGTGCATTTAAAGTATGTGCAAAAAGATTAGTGGTTGGGGACACCTGGGTGGCTCAGTCTGTTAAGCATCTGACTCTGGATCTCACCTCAGGTCTTGATTGCAGGGTCATGAGGTCAAGCCCCATGTTGGGTTCCATGCTAGGCATAGAGCCTACTTGAAAAAAAAAAAAAAATCAGTGGTTGTCAGGGATTTGCAGAGGAGGGATGAGTAGGTAGACAATAGGAAATTTTTAGGGCAGAGAAACTGTTCTGTATGATACTGTGATGATAGATACAAGTCATTGCACATTTGCCAGAACCTTTAGAATGAACAACATAGTGAGCCCTAATGTAAGCTACGCACTTTAGTTAGTAATTAGTAACAACTAGCTTAGTCTTGTAAGTGGTGGAGCCGGGACCCAAACTGAGATCTCCTGATACTAGAGCCTATATTCTTTCTCTGGTTTCACCCCACTTCACTAAAGAAATAAGGTCTTCTTTGATATTTAATTTTTTTCTAACTTCTGAAATTTCTAGTTCTCTAACCATTAAATAGAAGTCGATTTACAGTGCACATGTGTGGGCACGTGCATATATGATAACATTTGAGTCTCCTTCAGCTAGATTGTAGGGCCTTCCAGCATCTCAAGTGACACGTTTACTGTGGGGCAGGGCTAGCCCTACACAGGATCACACCAAGAAACACACCAGGAAAACCAAAGCTAGTGTGAGAACGAGGACATTGAATCGCAGAGGGATACCCAGGGCTTTATGTCCTTAAAGAGAATGATCTTTTTGTTTGTGGAGGAAGAATATAATGGATTCTGTCATAGAATAAACATTTCCAGGGACCTTGGGACATGGATGAGTAAGGCATAGTTCTTGCCCTCCAACAGATCACTGTCTCAAGGGTGGGGTGGGTAAGGTGAGTTAACATAATTGTGCGCAGGGGCAATAATCAAAATATCTTCCAATTGGAAGAGCACGGAAGCCAGCCAATGTGAATGGATGCTCAACCATCCAGAACGCACTGTAGCCACAAATAAGCCACCTGGACATACCCATGCGTATGAGTCAGCTCAGGCTGTCCTCACAAAATACCGTAAGCCGGATGGCTTAAACAACAGAAATTTATTTTCTCACAGTTCTGGAGGCTGGAAAGTCCAAGATTAAGATTTGGTTCTGGTGAGAGTATTATTCCTGGCTTGTAGATGGATGCCTTCGCACTATGTCCTCACGTGGTGGGAAGAGAGAGAACTCTGGGGTCTCTTCCTCTTCTTCTAAGGGCACCAGCCCTATCATATTAGGGCCCCACCCTTATAACCTCATTTCACCTTAATTACCTCCTAAAGACCCTATCTCCAAAGTCATTAAGGGCCAGGGCTTTAACATCTGAATTTGGCAGGGGGGCACAATTCAGTCTGTGGCTCCATGTAATACAGAAAATATTTTTTTTATTGTTAAAAGATTATTTATTTAGTTTAGAGAGAGAGAGAGAGAGAGCGTGTGTGAGCAGGAGGAATGGGCAGAGGGAGAGAGAATCTCAAGCTGACTCTGTGCTGAGCACGGAGCCTGACACGGGGCTTGATCTCATGACCCCTGAGATCACGACCTGAGCCAAAACCAAGAGTTAGATGCTTAACTGACTGAGCCACCCAGGTCCCCTGGTGATGACATCTTATAAGAGGGGTATTGAAGCTGGGTTTTGAAGGGTGAGTAGAAGTGGGCTAAGAGGAAAAAAGCAGAGGAAGGGCTTTCCAAAACATTGGACAAGCATATGCAAAGACAAGTTGCTGTGACAGGACGGCGTACATTTAGAAAATGACAAAACTATGACAAGGCTGGAGTGAGAAGTAAGTACGAGGGAGCCAATGAGATGCCAGCTTGAAGGCCCTGTGTGCCATGCTAGGGAGTGTGAGTATTATCTGAAGGCATTTGGAAGACCACAGAGGATGATTAGGTGTGATTTCTTATGGAATTCAATAATGTCAACACAGACAATGATTTCCTATTTACATATCCTGGAATAAAGAATACAATTTTATCTCATTTTTTCCTCTTTTTTCTCTCCTTAATAATATTCTCTGGGGGGCACTTGGGTGAATCAGTCAGTTAAGCATACAACTCTTGGTTTCAGCTCAGGTTGTGATCTCAGGGTTGTGAGATCAAGCCCCAAGTTGGGCTCTGCGCTCAGTGCAGAGTCTGCTTAAGATTCTCTCTCCCTCTCCCTCTGCCCATCCCTCCCACTCACGCACGCACTCTCTCCCTCCCTCTAAAATAAATAAATCTTTAACCAAAAAAAAAAAATTTTCTGTATTACAAAAGTAATACAAGTTTACTCGTTCCCTTTTAAAATATAAGACATGATGCATAAATAGTACTATGTTTGGGAGGTTTTTTAGTTTTTTTAATAAACAAATCTCTGCTCAGAAAGAATCCAGAGCTAAATCCCTCTACATAGCAAAGAGCAAAAGGCCAAGCTGGCTGGTTAAACGGGATGGAGGGGACAAGTGTCCCACACTGTCAGCTTCCCTCCCCCGCACATGCTGAGACTCCTGCAAGGAACTCAAGGGCTCCACACTACATCATTTGAAAAAGTCACTACCCAAAATGGATTTGCTCTTCTATAGAAAGAAGCTGATTTCTTCAAATAATAACAATCCTTCTTAATGACCAAGACAGGGCTCCTGGAGCATAAACCAAAGCACTCTAGAGGAAATGACTTCTGTTAGCATCAAAATGACTCTAGAAAGTTCAGTGACATTGTTATCTCCATTCACAGATGAGGAGACTGAGGTCTGATGACATAATTTGCCCGAGGTCACACAGCTAGCAGGTGGAGAAGCCAGGAGGTGAAGCCAGGCAGGCTGCCTCCAGAGCGGGTGTTCTGGGCTGCTATGCTCTGCCACCTGGCTCATTAGGTACTGACTTCATACCAGACATGGTGCTAGGCTCTCTGGTAGGATTTGTCTAGGAAATAGTTTGGGTACGAAAAAAATAAGATCGGAAAGTTAAATATACTCTTCCCTAGCACAGCCCCTGGAACAGAGCAGACTTTCAAGGAACTTTGCTGAAAGAATGAATAAATGAGCTTATTCTCTAGTGCATGAAATACATTTTCCCAAATTGGTGCCCCACTACCTTCCCTTTGGATAAAAAAGCCTTTTGCCCTCACTGGACTCGCCCTCACTGGACTCCAAGTGAATCTGTACTATCCACTGTATGCAGTATATGAATCTCCCAGGGCTGCCATAACAAAGCACCATCAACTGGGTGGCTCACAACAATAGAAATGTATTCCCTCACACTTCTGGTGGCCAGAGACAAGAGACCTAGGACCATCTTTTGTTCTGATATTTAGTCTCTGACCCTGCTTCCTGACACAGAGCTCCTAAATGCCTTAGAATTTCCTAGGTGAGAGGAATGTCTTCTGTTTAATGAGGTGACTGTTGGGGCGCTCCTGGATAGCTTCAGGAACAGGGCTGGTCACCAAAAGACCAAGCTGCAAATAGATGCTCAGAAGGGGAGAGAGGCTGGAGACTGAGTTAATGATCAATCACGCCAATGGAATGAAACCTCCATAAAAATCCCCAAAGTGTGGGACTCAGAGAGCTTGCATCTTGGTGGACAAGTCCATGTGCTGGGAGGGTAATGCATATCACCATGCACTTGCAAGTGTCGTCTGAGGTGAGGGGGGAGGGCAGTCTTGTGGGACTGAACCCTTAACCTGTGGGGTCTGCACTAACTTCAGTTAGTGTCAGGACTGAACTGAATGCTAAGACACCCAACTGGTGTCTAAGAATTTCTCGGTGTGGAAAACCCACACGTCAGGTGTCAGAAGTGTTGAGAGTAAAGGAGAAATTGAGGAGTGTTGTTTCTAACCCAGCATCTGGGAGATGGAGTTAAAAACAAGAAATGAAACAAACAAACAAACAAACAAAACAAAAAACAAGAAATGGGCCCAAAATGGAGTCGCTTATGCTTGGCCCACATCACCAAACCAAGACTTAATTATAGTTTCAGCTTTCCCAGAAATGGAATCCTAAACCTGTTACTCAGGAATCACCTGATCAGTACTATTAGGTGATCTGCCTGATAGATCCCTGTCCTTCCCTAAAGGAAAGTAACCTTGCAGTAACCAGCCGCTCTTTTGCCTAGTATAACTTCCTCGTTCCCACTCCCTTCCGCCTATAAAAGTCTTTCATTTTATACAGCTACTCGGAGCTCCTTTCTGTCTGCTAGATTGGATGCTGCCTGATTCAAATTGAGTTATTTTGGTCACATAAACTTAAAAATTTTAATATGCCTCAGTTTCTCTTTTAACAATGGGAATAATAATCATTGCTACCTCATTTCCTGTCATGAAGAATAAATGAGTACCGGGGCCTGGGTGGCTCAGTCGTTAAGCGTCTGCCTTCGGCTCAGGTCATGATCCCAGGGTCCTGGGATCGAGCCCCGCATCGGGCTCCCTGCTCCGCGGGAAGCCTGCTTCTCCCTCTCCCACTCCCTCTGCTTGTGTTCCTGCTCTCGCTGTGTCTCTCTCTATCAAATAAATAAATAAAATATTAAAAAAAAAAAAAAGAATAAATGAGTACCTACACAAAAAGTACTTAGAGCAGTACTTAGCACAGAGGAAACACTTTATAAAGGTTAGCTACACACTGCAGGACAAGCTCCCAACCATCATGCTATTAGGCCACAGTTTTAATTTCCCATCCTGAAAATGAAAAAGAACAATAAATTTCTTCCTTTGTTCTGCTAAATTGAGAATGCATTGTTCAGGTTTCACCAAAGCCAACTGACTCTATAGATACAAGAAGTTGGAATCAATAATGATATTAATAAATACTCATTAATAATCTAGTAATTAGGAAAATTACCATATATATGTCAAGGCACCTATGTGTATTGAAATAAAATGAAAAATATAGACCCAAATATGGTAACCCAGCATGGAGGAACCATGACAAAATTAAGAATAATAGTTGATTTTATTTCATATTCTTTTGCTTCTTTTTTTTTTTTTTTAGTTCTCCCTAATGAGACTGTATTCATTTCCAAATCATAGAAGTAGCCATGTTGCTATTTTTAAAAGTAAGATCTGGGCAAAGGATCTGTAAGCCAAAGGAAACAGAAATGCACCCACGTCCTTTCCACTCTTCTTTAATCTCAGGACGCGCCCTGAGAAATGAGAAGCCACCCAGTCTTCACCATTGTCCCAACGCAAGATCACAGAGCAGTGACTCAGAAGCAGCTTCTGACACCAGTCAGCGCCTGAGTCAGGCAAGAACAGGAAGGCTGAGAGCCTCAGCAGCCAGCCAGCTCTGCAGAGAATCGTCATTTTCCAAACGTGTGCGGGGCACATCAGGAGAGCTGACCTTGAACCCTGCAAGGCCAGACTCACCTAATTAAGGATATTAATGGCAAGGAGGGAGCTAAACCAACAGGCAGGCAGAACACATTATAGAACTGAAGAATTTCCAAGCTCAGAGACCCCCCCAGTCCAGCTTCCTCATTAGGCTGCTCCACCTGCAGGGGAAATCGAAAGCTCTCCTTTTGCTTCGGCTCCCCCACGGAGCCTTGCATAGAGCCAGGGACACAGGAAATGCTCTGCTTGGATTATTTTAATCAATATCTCTTGTTTTCCTTCCTCAGCATCTATTGTTCCTTTTCCTGGTAAAAATCCCCCAGTTTGGGTGGCAATCCTTATATCAGACAAATTAGATTTTAAAACAAAGACTGTAATAAGAGATGAAGAAGGACACTATATCCTACTTAAAGGGTCTATCTAACAAGAAGATCTAACAATTGTAAATATCTATGCCCCTAACGTGGGAGCAGCCAATTATATAAGGCAATTAATAACAAAAGCAAAGAAACACATTGACAAAAATACAATAATAGTGGGGGACTTTAACACCCCCCTGACTGAAATGGACAGATCATCTAAGCAAAAGATCAACAAGGAAATAAAGACTTTAAATGACACACTGGACCAAATGGACCTTACAGACATATTCAGAACATTCCAACCCAAAGCAACGGAATACACATTCTTCTCTACTGCCCATGGAACATTCTCCAGAATTGATCACATCCTAGGTCACAAATCAGGTCTCAACCGGTACCAAAAGACTGGGATCATTCCCTGCATATTTTCAGACCACAATGCTTTGAAACTAGAACTCAACCACAAGAGGAAAGTCGGAAAGAACTCCAATACATGGAGGCTAAAGAGCATCCTACTAAAGAATGAATGGGTCAACCAGGAAGTTAAAGAAGAATTTAAAAAATTCATGGAAACCAATGAAAATGAAAACACAACTGTTCAAAAATCTTTGGGATACAGCAAAGGCAGTCCTGAGAGGAAAGTATATAGCAATACAAGCCTTTCTGAAGAAACAAGAAAGGTCTCAAATACACAACCAACCCTACACCTAAAGGAGCTGGAGAAAGAACAGCAAATAAAGCCTAAACCCAGCAGGAGAAGAGAAATAATAAAGATCAGAGCAGAAATCAATGAACTAGAAACCAAAAGAACAGTAGAACAGATCAACGAAACTAGGAGCTGGTTCTTTGAAAGAATTAACAAGATTGATAAACCCCTGGCCAGACTGATCAAAAAGAAAAGAGAAATGACCCAAATCAACAAAATCATGAATGAAAGAGGAGAGATCACAACCAACACCAAAGAAATACCAACAATTATAGGAACATATTATGAGGAACTCTATGCCAGCAAATTAGATAACCTGGAAGAAATGGGTGCATTCCTAGAGATGTATCAACTACCAAAATTGAACCAGGAAGAAATAGAAAACCTGAACAGACCTATAACCACTAAGGAAATTGAAGCAGTCATCAAAAATCTCCCAAGAAACAAAAGCCCAGGGCCAGATGGCTTCCCAGGGGAATTCTATCAGACATTTAAAGAAGAATTAATACCTATTCTCCTGAAACTGTTCCAAAAAATAGAAATGGAAGGAAAACTTCCAAACTCATTTTATGAGGCCACCATTACCTTGATCCCAAAACCAAAGACCCCATCAAAAAGGAGAATTACAGACCAATATCCTTGATGAACATGGATGCAAAAATTCTGACCAAAATACTAGCCAATAGGATCCAACAGTACATTAAAAGGATTATTCACCACGATCAAGTGGGATTTATCCCTGGGCTGCAAGGCTGGTTCAACATCCACAAATCAGTCAACGTGATACAATACATTAACAAAAGAAAGAACAAGAATCATATGATCCTCTCAATAGATGCAGAAAAAGCATTTGACAAAGTACAGCATCCTTTCTTGATCAAAACTCTTCAGAGTATAGGGATAGAGGGTACATACCTCAAGATCATAAAAGCCATCTATGAAAAACCTACAGCGAATATCTTTCTCAATGGGGAAAAGCTGAGAGCTTTTCCCCTAAGGTCAGGAGCGCGGCAGGGATGTCCACTCTCACCACTGCTATTCAACATAGTATTAGAAGTCCTAGCCACAGCAATCAGACAACAAAAAAAAATCAAAGGCATCTAAATCGGCAAAGAGGACGTCAAACTCTCACTCTTTGCAGATGATACGATACTCTATGTGGAAAACCCAAAAGATTCCACCTCAAAACTGCTAGAACTCATACAGGAATTCAGTCAAGTAGCAGGATATAAAATCAATGCACAGAAATCAGTGGCATTCTTATACACCAACAACAAGACAGAAGAGAGACAAATCAAGGAGTTGATCCCATTTACAATTGCACCCAAAACCATAAGATACCTAGGAATAAATCTAACCAAAGAGACAAAGGATCCGTACTCAGAAAACTATAAACTACTCATGAAAGAAATTGAAGAAGACACAAAAAAATGGAAAAACGTTCCATGCTCATGGATTGGAAGAACAAACATTGTGAAGATGTCAATGCTACCTAGAGCAATCTACACATTCAATGCAATCCCCATCCAAATACCATCCACTTTTTTCAAAGAAATGGAACAAATAACCCTAAAATTTGTATGGAACCAGAAGAGACCCCGAATAGCCAGAGGAATATTGAAAAAGAAAAGCAAAGCTGGCGGCATCACAATTCCGGACTTCCAGCTCTATTACAAAGCTGTCATCATCAAGACAGTATGGTACTGGCACAAAAACAGACACATAGATCAATGGAACAGAATAGAGAGCCCAGAAATGGACCCTCAACTCTATGGTCAACTCATCTTTGACAAAGCAGGAAAGAATGTCCAATGGAAAAAAGACAGTCTCTTCAACAAATGGTGTTGGGAAAATTGGACAGCCACATGCAGAAGAATGAAACTGGACCATTTCCTTACACCACACACAAAGATAGACTCCAAATGGTTGAAAGACCTAAACGTGAGACAGGAGTCCATCAAAATCCTAAAGGAGAACACAGGTAGCAACCTCTTCGACCCCAGCCGCAGCAACTCCTTCCTAGACACATCACCAAAGGCAAGGGAAGCAAGGGCAAAAATGAACTATTGGGACTTCATCAAGATAAAAAGGTTTTGCACAGCAAAAGAAACAGTCCACAAAACCAAAAGACAACCGACAGAATGGGAGAAAATATTTGCAAATGACATATCAGATAAAGGGCTAGTATCCAAAATCTATAAAGAACTTATCAAACTCAACACCCAAAGAACAAATAATCCAATCAAGAAATGGGCAGAAGACATGAACAGACATTTTTCCAAAGAAGACATCCAAATGGCCAACAGACACATGAAAAAGTGCTCAACGTCGCTCGGCATCAGGGAAATCCAAATCAAAACCTCAATGAGATACCACCTCACACCAGTCAGAATGGCTAGAATTAGCAAGTCAGGAAATGACAGATGTTGGCAGGGATGTGGAGAAAGGGGAACCCTCCTACACTGTTGGTGGGAATGCAAGCTGGTGCAACCCCTCTGGAAAACAGTATGGAGTTTCCTCAAACAGTTGAAAATAGAGCTACCATACGATCCAGCAATTGCACTACTGGGTCTTTACCACAAAGATACAAATGTAGGGATCCGAAGGGGTACGTGCACCCCAATGTTTATAGCAGCAATGTCCACAATAGCCAAACTGTGGAAAGAGCCAAGATGTCCATCGACAGATGAATGGATAAAGAAGAGGTGGTATATATACACAATGGAATATTATGCAACCATCAAAAGGAATGAGATCTTGCCATTTGCAACGACGCGGATGGAACTGGAGGGTGTTATGCTGAGTGAAATAAGTCAATCAGAGAAAGACATGTATCCTATGACCTCACTGATATGAGGAATTCTTAATCTCAGGAAACAAACTGAGTGTTGCTGGAGTGGTGGGGGGTGGGAGGGATGGGGTGGCTGGGTGGTAGACATTGGGGAGGGTATGTGCTACGGTGAGCGCTGTGAATTGTGCAAGACTTGAATCACGGATCTTTACTTCTGAAACAAATAATGCAATATATGTTAAGAAAGAAAAAAGAAGAAGATAGCAGGAGGGGAAGAGTGAAGGGGAGTAAGTCGGAGGGGGAGACGAACCATGAGAGATGATCGACTCTGAGAAACAAACTGAGGGTTCTAGAGGGGAGAGGGGTGGAGGATGGGTTAGCCTGGTGATGGGTATTAAGGAGGGCACGTTCTGCATGGAGCACTGGGTGTTATGCACAAACAATGAATCATGGAACACTACATCAAGAACTAATGATGTAATGTATGGTGATTAACATAACAATAAAAAATTAAAAATAAATAAAAATCCCCCAGTTCGCATTTGAGGAACCTCCCCTTCCCCACTCTCGGTGGGCCTGTCAATCGAGGTGAGCTTCCTGCCCCTGCCCAGGAGGTGGATGGACACTGAGCGCAGGCTAAGCCAATTGGGTGCTCTCCGCCTTGAAGTGGACGGAGCGGGTTCCCCCAACAAGACTTCCCATGGACTCCAGTGTCACCCAAATCGCTGGAGCTGCAGTGGTCCTTATCCTTTAGGAGACCGGGTTCTGCAGCTTGTCTCCAAGTCTGAGAGCTCCCCAGAATCCTTCCGATAAAGTTCTTTTTTTTATTTAAGGAAGCCAGAGCTCTAAGTCTGTTGCTGGCATCCAAAGAAGCCAAATTTTGCTGTTCTGCATCACAAAGAAACTTAAGTAAAAATAATGAGAATAATTAGCATTGATTTGTTACTATTAATAAGTTAGCTTACCACACCTTTGCCTTTTCTGGGTGTAGTGCAAATCAGCAGCTCTTAGAGGGGTTCAGTGCCTTGCTCCAGGCCGCACAACTACTAAATAACCAGAATATGGCTTCAAACTAGGTATTTTTTTTTTTTTTTTAAGATTTTTATTTATTTAGGGGCGCCTGGGTGGTGCAGTCTGTTAAGCGTCTGCCTTCGGCTCAGGTCATGATCCCAGGGTCCTGGGATAGAGCCCTGCATGGAGCTCCCTGCTCAGCGGGGAGCCTGCTTCCCCCTCTGCTTCTCCCCCTAGATTTTATTTATTTATTTATTTGACAGAGAGAGAGAGCACAAGCAGCAGAGGGAGAGGGAGAAGCAGACTCCCTGCTGAGCAGGGAGCCCCATGTGGGGCTCTATCCCAAGACCCTACTATCATGACCTAAGCCGAAGGCAAATGCTTAACTGACTGAGCCACGCAGGTGCCCCCCAAACTAACTAAGTCTTTAGCCTCAGGGACCAGGCTCTGCAGGCTGAAGGGGACCTGTCGCATCCCATCCCCACCCCACCCCATCAGTCCTTTGAATTTTTCTCTACTTGCAAGTTGTGCGTAGATATTTAAAATATAAAAAAAGATGGGGTGCCTGGGTGGCTCAGTTGGTTAAGCATCTGCTCGGGACATGATCTCAGGGTCCCCGGATTGAGCCCCACGTTGGGTTCCCTGCTCAGCAGGGAGCCTGTTTCTCCCTCTCCCTCGGGCTCCCTCTCTCTCCCTCTCTGTCTCTCATGAATAAATAAATAAAAATAAATTATAAAAAGAGAGTGACAGAGAGAGAGAGAGAGACTGAGGGAGGTAAACCATAGGAGACTCTTAATGATAGAGAACAAACTGAGGCCTGATGGAGGGAGGCAGCTGGGGGATGGGGTATATGGGGGATGGGCATTAAGGAGGGCACTTGTTGGGATGAGCCCTGGGTGTTGTACGTAAGTGATGAACCACTAAATTCTACTCCTGAAACCAATACTGCACTCTGCGTTAACTAACTAGAATTTAAATACAAATCTGAAACAAAAAATAAAAAATAAAATATTCCTCAGGGGCAGAAAGAATCTTTCTCCTGCTTCTTCTTTTCCAGACCAGGCCTCCAGCAGGAATCAAAGTGCCCTCGGGCCCCATGCAAGTTCTCCATGCGAGAACCTCTTGCAAAAAGTGAAGCAAATGGGCAAATAGAAAAACCTCAGGCCTCAACGATGTTCATGCCACGAATATCATTCTAGGTGCCGGGGACACAGTGCTGAACCAGGCAGACAAAAGCTTATGTTCTAGCGAAAAATATATCCTGCAGATGAGCAAGTAAATTCAGACTACAATACCAGGCAGCGATAAATGCTCTGAAGATAAAGATGCAGAGCTGGTGAGGGGACTTTTACCAGAGAAGACGCAGGGGGAGCACCTTTCGGCAGATGGGAATGAGTGCGAGGGCACACCAGACCCGTATCTGGGGAAGACCGTGCCAGCTGAGCAAGCAAGAAGGCACGAAGCGAGCTCCTGGGTGTGCACAGGGGACACCGCGGAGGCCGGTGCTGCACTAAGGCTGGGGGCCGGGCATGGCAGGCAGAGTGTCGGGGGTCTCAGTAAAGATTTCGAATTTGGTCCCGAGTGCGATGAGAAGCTATAGGAGGGATGTGTGGGGGTAAGAGCACCATGTGACTTCTCTTTCAAAAAATCATTCCAGCTGCTGGAAACGACCCAAGTGCCCATTCAGTGCAGGAATGGAGAAACAAAATATGGCAGGCAAATCCACGCAATGGAACATTGTCCAGCCCCACACAGGAACAAAGCACTGATACATGCCAGACTCAAACACACACACACCCTGTGTGTGATTCCAGTTATATAAAAGATCCAGAATAGGCAAATGGATAGAAACAGAAAGCAGATTATCAGTTGCCAAGGCCTGTGGGGGGAGGGGAAGGGAAATGACCACTTAATGGGGGTGCAGTGTTCTGCAACTAGACAGTGATGGTGGCCCCACAACATTGTGAATGTACTACAGGCCACTGAATTACACACTTTAAAATTATTAAAAGGGTGAGTTTCATGTTCTCTGTATTTTGTCACAATTTTTTTAAAAGATTTTATTTATTTATTTTAGGGAGAGAGAGCACAAGTGCGAGTATGGGGGGCAAGGGGGGAGGGGCAGAGAGGGTGGGAGAGGGACTAGCAGACTCCTAGCTGAGCACAGAGCCCCACACAGGGCCTGATCCCACGACCCCAAGGTCACAACCCTAGCGGAAACCAAGAGTCAGCTGCCCAACCGACTGAGCCATGCAGGCACCCTATTTTATCGTAATTCTAAAATAAAAAATAAAAAAGGTCATTCTGGTTTCCATGTGCAGAGAAGGGATGGGAGACAGAGATAGTAGGAAAGTTCACCCCAGCTCTGCTTTGGGCTTTGGCACATTCCTTCCCTTCTCCAAGTCTCAAATCCTTCATCCATGAAAATGGAGTTCTCGTAGGCTTCACCTCCTGGGCTCGTTGAGAGGCTTGGGATATTTTGACATGACCCAATGGCTCACTCCATGGACCTTTCCTCTTTCTGACTCAGACTCACTGCCCTGGGGATCTTATCCTGGCTCGTGGCTTTAAACTCCATCTGCCAACTTACCTCCAGCCAGATACCTCTCTCCCCTGAATTCCGGCTGGCCTACTCAGCATCTGCCCTTGGGTTTCTAACCTCCACCTTCACATATCCAAAACAAACTGCCCTTCCCCTGATGTTAAGCCTTGCTTCTCATCTCTGTAAATGAAAACTGCATCCTTCCAGGCAGAGGCCAAACATCTAAGAGTACTTGACTTACCTCTGTCTCGCCCCAGCCCGGTCAATAAATGCAGCCAAGTCTGCCTTCAGAATATATCCAGAACCCAACCCCTGCAGGTCCGAGCCACCAACACGGCTAGCCAGGATGATTGCAATAGATTTCTGGTCTCCCATCTTCTGCCATTGGCCCTTTAATGGGCTAAACAGGGCAGCTCAAGAGATCCTGTTCAAATGTAAGTGATATCATGTCAACCTCTGCTCAACACTTCAACCACTTCACATTTCACTCAGAACAAAAGCTGAATTCCTCACCCTGGCCGACAAAGCTTTACAAGATGAGCGCCTCTTAGCTCTCTGGCTTCACCACCAGCCACTCTCCCTGACCTGCCTCTGCTTCAGCGGCCCCCTTGCTGTTCCCACTCAGGACGCTTGCCCTTGTTCCTTCCACCTGGCTCTTCTCCCAGATACCCCAGTATGCAAGCCCTCACCTCCCCGTGTCTGCACTCAGAGGAGAAGACCTTCTCAGTGAGGTCTCTGCCGGCCATCTATTTAGGGTTTCCAGATAAAGTACAGGACTCCCAATTAAATGTGTGTTTCAGATAAACAAGCAGTAATTTTTTAGTATAATACATAGCTAGAAATATTCTGTCTGATATAGTAGCCACGGGCCACATGTGGCTATTGAGCATTTGAAATGAGGACAGTACTACTGATGAACTGGATATTTGATTTCATTTCAGTTAATTTCAATTTTAAAATGGATACCCAACTTAGTTACTGGACTTAGTTATTTAAGTACGTTTAGAAAATTTTGCATAAGGGAATATACTTTTTCAGCTGTAGATTTTGATACCAAAATACAGATCATATATTTCCAAGGAAATTGTAGCACTCAAATTGAAATGTGCCATAAGCATAAATCACACATCAAATTTTGAGGACTTAGAGAAAAAAGAAAGCAAAATATCTCATTAATAAATTTTTACATTTGATGACATGTTGAAATTATTGATAATATTCAGTGTATATTGGACTAAATATAATACTCTATTGGAATTCATTTCCCCTGTTTCTCTTTACTTTTAATATGTGGCCACTAGAAATTTTTGAAATGTCTCTGTGGCTCACATTGTGTTTCAGACAGCACTGCTCCTTCATGACTTGGTTCCCCTGGAAGCAGAGGGGAGACCAGACTTTGGAGCCTAGAGTTTATTCTAGAATGTGATACCAGGGAACAGAAGTGAGGAACTGGGGATAGTGATAAAGAAGAAAAAGTCAATATAAGCATGCATTATCAAGATCGCTGTGGGTAACAGGGATTCACTTCATGGAGAGTTCCTGAAAAGTTACAGAATGCCTCCTAGAATTATGTCTTGGGAGACAGGAAGCTGAAGCCTTTATCCCCCAGCTCCCAACCCCACAGTAGAGGGCTGTTCCCCAGGGGTGTTAACTCTTCCACACTTCTGGGCTGCACTTGTTCATGGAACAAAGGAATTCCCACTGCACTGGGGGGAAAAACAAAACCAGAAACCCCACAGTCTGAGCAATTTGAGGAAACTCCAAGCTTACAAGAGCCCATCCCCCATATCTACAGCTAAAATCGGAGGTTGACCAAGGGGTCATGGCGGGCACACCAAGGGCAACAGTCTGATCCAGCTTTTAATCCCCAACATCTAGAGCAGTTCCTGGAACATAGTAGATGTTCAATAAATAGTTTGGGGCGGAAATGAATGAACATATCTGAATAGCTGCTATGTACCCAGTGTATAAATGTTCAATAAATAATAGTTCTTTTTCAGGGCACCTGGGTGGCTCAGTCGTTAAGCGTCTGCCTTCGGCTCAGGTCATGATCCCAGGGTCCTGGGATCGAGCCCCGCATCGGGCTCCCTGCTCCGCGGGGAGCCTGCTTCTCCCTCTCCCACTCCCCTTGCTTGTGTTCCCTCTCTCGCTGTGTCTCTCTCTGTCAAATAAATAAATAAAATCTTTAAATAATAATAATAATAGTTCTTTTTCACTATTTCCTATCTGAGTATCGTCTTAAAATTCCCGGCCTCAAATTTCACTAGTTTTTCCAACCAAGACTTATGCTTCCTGATTCTTTATTTTATTTTTAAGTAATCTCTACACCCAACATGGGGCTCGAGCTCACGACCCCAAGATCAGGAGTTGCACACTTTACCGACTGAGCCAGTCAGGTGCCCCCTGTGCTTTATTTTATTTTCTTTTAAGATTTCATTTCTTCCTGATTCTTAATAAACCATTATATCAAACACTTTAACCTTCTGGATGTCACCGCAACAAATCTTTTCTGCACCTCCCTCCACAAGACCTAAGGTGGCAGACAGGGTTGAGAACTTGGAAGATGAGTCACCTCAGCAAGACCCTCCATCTGCAACTTCAGTTGTGGGTCCTCAATGGAAGCAAGACAGCGTGGGGTGTTTATCCACAGCCCCATAAAAGGTACTCAGGGGAGATAGTTTTCCCTCTTCTCCAGCACCTCGTGTTACTGTGCTTTGCTTTACCGCACTTGGCAGATACTGCCTTTTGTACAGATTGAAAGTTTGTGACAACCCTACAGCGAGCAAGTCTATTGGCACCATTTTCCCAACAGTATGTGCTCGCTTTATGCTGTGTCACGCTTTGGTAATTCTCGCAATATTTCAAACTCTTTTTTTTTTTTAAGATTATTTGTTTATCGGGGCGCCTGAGTGGCTCAGTCGGTTAAGCAGCTGCCTTAGGCTCAGGACGTGACCCCGGGGTCCTGGGATCGAGTCCCACATCGGGCTCCCTGCTCAGCGGAGAGTCTGCCTCTCCCTCTCGCTCTGCTGCTCCCCCTGCTTCTGCTATCTGTCAAATAAATAAATAAAATCTTTAAAAAAAAAAAGATTATTTGAGAGAGAGAGAGCACGCGTACGCTTGCATGCATGGGGAGGGGGGAGAAGAGCAGAGGGAGAAGCAGACTCTCTGCCCAGCAGGGAGCTCCAAGCAGGGCTCAATCCCAGGACCCCAACCAAGATCACAACCTAAGCTGAAGGCAGACACTCAACCCACTGAGCCACCCAGGTGACCCTCAAACTTTTTCATTATTATTATACTTGTTATGGTGATCTGTGATCAGTGATTATGTCTTGCTGAAAACTCATGGTGGTTAGCAATTTTTTAACCATAAAGTATTTTTTAATTAAGGTACGTACCTTGTTTTTTTAGACACAATGCCACCGCATACCCAATAGGCTACAGTATGGTATAAACAACTTTTACATGCACTGAGAAACAAAATGTATTTGGGTCACTTTTTTGCAATATTTACTTTATCGTGGTAGTCTGGAATTAAACCCACAACATCTCCAAAGCGTGCCTGTATATTTCTCTGTGCACATGGCAAGTGCTCATAAATGCTTAACTAACACCATCCAGCTCCTGGGAAAAGGATCCAGGACTGCTGAAAATCGCTGCCTACCACCACCCAGCACCCACCAAGCACCAGCCCCTGGGGAAAATCCCTGCACTGCCAAGTTCCCTGAAATCCCAATAGTACTGTACTTGCTTATAGGCATAAAAAGGGTGATTTGCTGTTTGTAGCGACAAGCCTTCCTTAGATGTTAATTTCTCTCTTTAACTGAGGCAATGCAGTTTCTGCCTTTAATTGAGACCCTTAATTATCCACACCTCCTACTACTGTTTACTTCATCGATCTCCTGCGAGACTGACCTTCTAGCTGTAATTACAGAAAAGCTATTCCTTCAGCTTTATAGTGAGGCAGTACCTTTCATTCCTGCAGTGTCCTTACATTCTCCCATCAGGTAAAACAGAAGGGTAGGTGATTCTGACTCTCCTAACTTGAGGGATAAAGGGAGAGGGAAAGAGGAGACTCAACCAAAGAAAAAAAAAGGGGGGGGGTAAAAAAAAAAAAAAAGCAAATCCACGGTGGAGACCTGTCAGGCAAAATTACCTCAGAAAATATGGCTTTAATATCTGGAGGCTGTGGCCAAGCTAAAGCCAAATGTTCACAGAATCCTGTATCACTTCCCTCTTCCCCAGGCACATGGAAAGACTACAATTCCCAGCAAGCTCTGCAGATAAGCTGATGCCCACGTGACCAGTTCAGGCCAATGGGCCAAGAGCAAAAATTGTTATCTATGCATCATACTCTTATTTCCCCATATTGGAAACCATGGGCTAAGATGGTGGCACCACAAAATGGGGCAGCCTAGATCAGGGAATCACCCCAGAGAAGACACCTGCCCTGGAGTGTCAGAGACTAGGGTCCTGGGTTGGTTGGCTTCTGCAGCCTAAGCCTGGCTTATCCAGAACGAAACAGAGATTTTTCTATTACTTCCCAGTTCAGATTTAAAGGGTGTCATAAAGCGGCACCAGGGTGGCTCAGTAAGTTAAGCGTCCAACTCTTGGTTTTGGCTGAGGGCATGATCTCAGGGTCAAGAGTTCAAGCCCTGTGTCAAGCTCCGCACTCAGCATGGAGATTCTCTACCTCTGCCTCTCGCACGAACACACTCTAACTCCCTAAAATAAATAAATAAACAAATACAATCTTTAAAAAAATTTTTTTAAAGGGTGTCATAAAACATTAAAGAAGCCTTAGTTGAATGGGACATTTTAAAATGATATAGCCCAAATACATGGGAAGGGGAGTTACAGAACAGGGAAGTTACCTCTTTCCTTTATGTGCTTGACCCAAGCTTCAGTGTCCTCCTCTATAAGATAGGCATAAAAATAACACCTGCCTCAGGGAGTCGCCAGGAGGTACTTAAAAAATAATTTGTTTAACAGACGTATGGTACTTACCATGGCCAGGCACTGTTCTAACTTCTTACCAATGTTAACATATTCAATCTTTGTAGTAGTTTCTTAGGGATCTGTAACAAATTACCACCAAACTGGGTGTATTATGACAATTAGAAATTTATTCTCTCAGTTCTGGAGCCTCGAAGTCTGTAATCAAGGTCTCACCGGGGCCATGCTTCCTCCAAAGGCTCTAGGAAAGAATGTAGGGCTTAAGAAATGGGATCTGGGGTAGGAGCGAGACTTATTTTGCCTTGAATGCTTCTTGTGCTGTTTGAATTTCATTGACAAGGTACACCCATTACTTTTTTCCTTTTTAACACCGATGACAACATTCGTTTAAAAAATTACGTCTCACAGTGAAAATATAGACTACAACCCAGGGGAAGTGAATTTCAGGAATCAGTGAGTAACTGGGAGGGGGTATGTGTTTATTTTGCTTTTGTTTAATTGTGGGGAGAAGACACTAGCGGCTCCTCAGCCCTGAGCTACTTTGACCTCCTCAGATGGCCATCCCTGGAAAGCTTAACTAGATGGACATCAGTCCCCACATGTTATTTCTCTTCTTTGCTGTTTTTTTTTTTGTTGTTGTTATTGTGTTTTTACGGATTTGGGAAATGATATGTGATTCGAGGTGGCTGATTATGAGGTGGCTGTTTCCTAATTTTTCCCTCCCCTTCCTGTCCCAGCACACCCTGGCCATAGAAGACCTATATGCTGTCACCTTTTACCCAAGGATGACCAAGTGCTGTCTGCATAAAGTGTTTTTGGTAGATTCTAAACAGGAGCAAGAGTCCCACAAATTATCACTCTCCTTCGTCCCTTTCGAGAAGCAGGGCCCATCACCAAGGCAAAAACTGGGCCGTAGTTCTACTTTCAACATGGCACCCCTTATCTCACGCCAGTGGCAAAACTCTGACACTTTGGCTCTGTCCAGTTGATGGCAAATTTCAGCAGGGCAGGAATCCATGCAGAAGGGAGACTGTACAAAGGGTGAAGAACACGGGCTGCAGGGACAGAGAAGATGAACTTGGGTTTCCACCGACTGCAGACATGTTACTCCAGCTCAGTTACCCCTTCTCTGGTCATGAAGACTGAGCGTGCTCACGCTCACAGAGCACTTAGCACAGCGCTTCTCCCATCCCAGGCCAGCAGCGTGAGAGATGATGCTGCTGCTGCTGCGGATAGAGTTGACCTGGATGCTGCTGGGCTGGTCCCTCCCTTTTCACTCCTCCCACAGCCCTGCATCTGTTCCCATCATGCTTCCCCAGCATTGGCATCAGCCATGGGGAAAGGAGGGCTTTGGTGGTCGTGATGGTGGCTCTTGTTAATGTTGATGTTGTTTTAAGCTCCAAACTATATAGCTTTCCTGATTAGGGAGAAGGTCTCTTAGACAGTGTCGGGTGATGAACTAAGCACCATCTGCGTACAGAGAGACCTGGGCCCTAATTCCAGGTCAGCTACCTGCTAGTGGGGCAGCCTTGGGCACATTGTTTAATAATTCTGATCCTCAGTCCCCTTATCTGTAAAACAGGCATAATAATCACCAGTTCATTCAACCAATTTTTATTAAGTTTTCTTAGGTGCTAGATGCTGTGCTCGGTGCTGAGGACGCAAGAACAGAGAAAATGCATCCCTAACTTAAAGAGATCACCCTCTGGAGTTCTCTGCTCCAGAGAACAGTAATTAAGTGCATGGGCTTTGGAATGAGACAGACCAGGTTCAAATGTATATTCTGAATTCACTAGCTGTGTGATCCTGGGCAAGTTAATCACCTTTGCTGATCCTTTAGTTTCCCCATCTTAAAATGGAGATGGGAATAGCAACACCTACCTTATGGATGGTTTTGAGACTTCAAGCATATCATGATGTAAAGCCCCTAGTTCAGTGCTGACCCCTAGGAGGCCCCCAGCAAGGGTTAGCCTCCATGGCAAAGTGTGGCCGGTGCCTTGAGAGGAATTTGTACTGCTTCCAATGGGTAATTATACAGGGAGCCAGGGATGTGGGAGTCAGGAAAGGCTTCATGGAGACTGTGATGTCTGTACAGAATCTTGAAAAATAAGCAGATGTCTGGAAGGGTGTAGACCTGGGGCCCAGGGAGATGTCGCCACAGCCCCGGGAGAGGTGAGGGAGAGATGCGGAGGGCTGCATGGGGGCAGCACGGTGAGAGTGGAGAGGAGCCATCCGGTGCATCCCCCCAGGTTAGCTGCGTTTATTGTCACCCTTTCCACATTCCTGTGCCTTTCCGGTGTCTCCTTTTCCTTCCCTCCAAGGCCCCTCACCCCTTCTCCCACCTGTCTCTCTCTGTCTCTGTCTCTCAGAGCTTTTGCTTGGAGCAGGGAACTAGAAAACCCAGCTCTGATTTGATCCCAACATGCAACATCTCAGGGAGGGGCTGGAGCAGGAGAGGAAATAAAAGGACACAGAGATTCACTCCCGTTCCAATTTTTCTAAAAAGCAGTTCCTGTTTGGCACCGGGACAAACCCCATGGGAAAAGTTAGTAATCCTGGTCTTCTGAAGATGGTTCCTCCACCCGCTGCCTTTGGACCTCGGTTTGCTGGCCATCTCCGTAGCCAAATCGCTGGTGGTTGCTGGGATGGTAAGCTTACTGCAAGTCAGGCCCTGGACAGGCACCAGGCATGCAGGGCCAAAGAAGACAGCGTGCCTACACGGGGGTGCTCACAGCCTGTGTGGGAGAACACATGTGCACAAGAATTTCAGTACCGTGCAAAAAGTCTTACAGCAGAGGTCTGCACAAAATCCTACACAACAACGATCATGATGACTGATTTATTGAGCTCATACTAAGTTCCAGGAATGGTGCTAAGCCCTTTTCATAAATCACCGCATCAAAGCCTCCGAAAACACTGTCTTGTTTGCCACCGTGTCCTCATGGCTTAGCACGATGACAGGGGACACCAAGAAGTAATCCACTGAGGGGGCGCCTGCGTGGCTCAATCGGTTGAGTGTCTGACTCTTGATTGGCTCAGGTCTTGATCTCCCAGTTGTGAGTTCGAGCCCCTCGTTGGGCTTCACGCTGGGCATGGAGCCTACTTTAAAAAAAAAAAAAAAAGTATTCCATGGAGAAAAACGGCCGTGTGAGATCTCAGAATTACCTCCAGCTCACAGAGAAGGAGACTGAGGCTCAGAGAAGTGAGGTCCCAGGCCCAAGGTCACAGAGAAAGTAGCAGAGTTGGGAGCTGCTACAAGTCACACTCAGCTCAGGATCTTAACCGCTGTGCCCTCAGGCTGGTCATAGAAAAGGAGGCAACAAATGGTCTCGGGGAAGGATGTGGTTGAGGAAGGCTTTCCAAGGGAGGTGATTCCCGAGCAGACCCTTGAAGACCAAGCTTGCCAGGTGGACAGGCAGAGGAAGAGCTTCTGGGAGGGTGCGGATGGGACAGAGGTGGGGATGAGGGGCCCCGTGGCTGAACATCTGCTGCATCTGCAGATAAGGCTGCGAACGGAGGGGAAGCCAGAGGACCCCTGGAGAGGCTCAGACGCTCACTTCCCCCACTCCACTTCCCTTCTGTGGCTCTGATCTGGAAGTTTCCTCTGAACGGTGCAGGCGGTTCTTAGGCCTGCGTTTGATTTATTTTATTGCTGGAGTTCCGGAGCTTTTGTGTTGGCTGCAACATATAATATGGAATTTCCCTCCCGAGCAATTCTTCATCTTTGGCAGTCCACTGGAGCGTGATTTTGGCACAATCGTGTGACGTGGCAGGGGCTCAGCTGGTGCAAGCCCAGGACGCCCCGTGGCAGCCGCGGCAGCTGCTCAGCCAAGGTGCCGGGGCGCCTGCCAGAGGGGCCCAACCTGCCACCCTCCCTGGTTTTCCCCACGTCGCCTTTGCCCCTTCCATTGAGAGGAGGGGGAGAGCTGGGACACGGCTTTTCTGTTTGTGTCTGTGTTTCCATCACGAATGGTGTGACTTCATCCCTCCTGCAACACGGATATATCACTTTCCACCTGGAGGTCGTGAAAAGGTCACAGGCTTCTGAATCAAAACTTGGTTAGGTTCGTCTCAGACCCCACAGATTGGCTTACTCTAGGACCTTAAGGAGGGGAGCCTCTTCACCTGTCCTAAATACCCGTTCCCTCATCTGCAAAATGGAAGTGATAGTAATATGTAGCTCAGAGGGACGGTAGAAGGTTTAGCAATTACCTGTGTAAAGCACCAAGGGTAGCGCATAGTAGGTGCCATGGACTGAATGTTCGTGTCTCCTCCAAATTGATATGCTGATGCCCTAACCCCCAGTGTGATGGTGTTTGGAGGTGGGGCCCCTGCGAGGTGATTAGGATTAGATGGGGTCATGAGGGTGGGGCCTTGGTCTAATGGGATTAGTGACTTTTAAAAACAGACACCAGACAGCTTGCTCGCGCTCTCTCCGCGCAAGGACACAGCCAACCAGCAGCTCTCTGCAAGCCAGGAAGAGAGTCTTCAGTAGGAACCAAATCTGCCAGCACCTTGATCTTGGACTTCCCTGCCTGCAGAACTGTGAGAAGTAAATCTCCGTTGTTTAACTCCCCAGTCTGTGGTATTTTGTTGTGGCGGCCCGGGCTGATGAAGACAGCAGGTGCTCAATATATACCAAGCCTTCTTCCACATGTCTTAATTCTCTCCTCCTCAAGGGCAGGATCCACCAAACATCTTTGCTTGCAGAGCACCTTCTGCATACCAGATGACCCATATGTATTAGTGGAAGAATTAGTGAGTGAGAGAACATGCAAATGAGTGAGTGAGTGAGTGGCAGAAGATCAGCCCATGGAATCCACGGATTGAAGCAGCGGATTCTCTTTTACCCACATCTTCTCAGGGTACAAATATAGATCCACCTAGCAGGCTGACCCCCACAAGCCCCTCTGGCTCTTCAGAAGCCTTGCAGGGTGGCCTGGCCTGGGCAGTACCATGGCTCCTTGCCCCAGAGTCAACCACAAGGCCCTGAAACTCCCTCTGCAGAGAAAGACCCTCACCCCAGGTGTGACCAGAGGGCCCCACCCCAGGTATGAACAAAGAAGGACCCTCGCCTAGGTGTGAACAGAAGGGCCTCACCCCAGGTTTTTACCGAAAAGACCCCTCCCCAGGTATGAACAGAGAAGGACCCTTACCCAGGTGTGAACAGAAGGGTGCCTAACCCAGGTGTGAACAGAGAAGGATGCTCACCCCAGGTATGACCAGAGGGCTCCACCCCAGGTGTGAACAGAAAGGCCTCACCCCAGGTGTAAATAGAAGAGTGCCTACCCCAGGCCCACAGGGATGGGCTCTCACTAGAAGACAAGACTTGCTCAAAGTGAGAATTGCTTAAAGAAAGCCCAGAGCTCACTGTTTTCACCGATGTGAGCTCGGAAAAGGCCCTTGGGTTCCCAAGCCCACCCCACACTCTACACGCCAACAGTTAGAACGTTGGCATCATGTCATTGGCATGATGCCTTAATTTATAAATGCCTTTATTTCCCTGTCCTCGGATATCACCTCCTTAGCCCCCTTTCCTTCACCTCCCCCTCCCCAAGTTTCCACAAAAACACCATTTGTGGGAGCTAGATTCCCAACCTTGGCACAGAGCCACAGAGTGAAGTAATTGCGCAATTAGAACTTAATTGCTGGATTTAATTTCGTGTTGGGTTTTTTTTTTTCTTTTCGTCTCAATTGTTGAAAATGTGCAGTTCCCGCCTTCGAATGTCTGATGAGTTCCTTCTGTCTGCCCCAGGAAGGGATGGGGTTGGGGGAGGGAGAGGCCAAGACAGCCGGCTGGGCTGGATTTTGCATCTCAAAGAGAATTTACAAAGTTAACCTTCCCAGGGGCTGGAGGCCAAGAAGGAGGGAGAGCCATAACTCCAAGATTTGGTGGCAAAGGATTTGTCCCTTAAGGCCAGATTTTCAGTGACCTTCCACGACAGCTGCGCGGCCTATGCCTCTTTAGCCAGCATTCCTGGAGGACCTACTGTGTGCGAGGTGTTTTGCACGATCCCGTCGACATCCTCCCAACAACCTTCCCACCAGAGGGTTGCGGTCCATCTTGTTATACAGGAGGAAACTGAGACTCAGAGAGGTTCCGTAACTTGCCCAAGGTCACACAGCTAGTTAATGCTAGCGCTGGAGGTCAAGGCAGCAGCTAGTTTTTTCCACCCTCCTCTCAGCAAAGGGCCTAGCAAGTGCTCCAGGACCCCGCAGCCACTCCAGAAAAGATGGCGATCTGCATGGATCTGGAAAATGAAGGGATGGGATCAGTCTCCCTTCTCTCCTGCTTAAGGGCAGGGAGGCTCTACGATCCACACCCTGCACACACACCCAACTGGACAATGCCACACCCCAGGCCTCTTTAACCCACCCAGAGGGCACCGTTCCCCCAGCTGCTGTCACCAGCAACACCTTCCCTCTAGTCCCCAGGAACACGAGATTGGGCTCCATGACCTGCGCCTCCACCAACTGCCCAGGCGTCGTCTGAAAACTAATGGTGTGAAGAGGGTACTGGGGCTTGGCTTAAGGACCAGCCCCATCCTGCCTCCACCATGCATGGCTGCTGGATGCCTCAGGAGGTGCCCGGAACGCGGGTGTTCCTCTAGGAACGGGCACTTACCTGCCCACCTGGCTCGGGGTTCCTAAGGCAGAACCTCTGTGGCCCTTACTCTTTAGGGTGCCATCATGAACACCAGAACTTTCAGGAGTTTGCTATATGAAATGCAGTTCTCAGAAATCACGCCCCTCACTTGGCCCCCTTTTGCTCTTGTCACGGTTCGAACGACAAGTTTCGTGCCCTGACCATATTCTCTGATACCCTCCAATGCGGCAAAGTCCTCACGTGTTCAGCAGACAAGCACCAGTTTGAGTCTGTTCCAGGGGCCTGCAAACCACAGCCCACAGGCCAAATCCTGCTGCCTGGTTTTGAACAGCCTCGGGCTAAGGATGGTTTTTGCATTTTTCAGTGATTGGGAGAGGAGGGGGAGGGATAAATAAATAAAAACTGTATTCATGACATATGAAAATCATATGAAATTCAAATTTCAGTGTCAATAAAGTTTTATTGGAACACAGCCACACTCATTCATTTGCAGATTTTATGTGGGGGAGTTGTGACAGAGACTATGTGGCCTGCAAAGCCTGAAATATTTCCTGTCTGGCCCTTAACAGGAAAAGTTTGTTAACCCCTGGTCTAGACCCTTATCGCACTCCATACCCCATTCTTCTTCTTCTCAACCCGTGTGACAAATACCTCCACAACAATCGGCTCCTCTCCCCAAGGCGTGGGACTCTGAGCTTCGGCCCACCCACACTACTGCCCCGCCCCAGGGCATAGCGGGTCGAACAGGACCCTGACTGGCCCACACCTGTGCCCCCAGCCCTGCCAACAGTGAGAATGGCCCAGCGACAGAGCCTTGTGAGCTCTGGCTTTTGACTGTCTGGGTACAACTCCCAGCTTCTCCATTTACCACTATGGCCATGCCTCACTCAGGTCCCTCCCTGTGAACAGCGAGTAGTAGTAATGCCCACAGCACCAGGCAGATATACAGATTCAATCTAAGGATTTGGTTGCAGCGCTTAGCACAGTGCCCGCCACACGGTAAACGTTCAATAAATGCTAAGTTGTAGCTGATGTGGTACAGAGACAAGGATGTGATCCCAGAACCTTTCTCAGGGGCATTCCTCAGAGGGGCTGGCCTGCCTCACGTCTCCAGTTCTATTACCCACTTTACCTCCCGTCCTACCTCCCGCCACCTCAATATTAACAACAGCTTTATATGTGCCCCCCGCTTCCCCCTAAAGTGTTTTACAACTCAATTTTCCTGGCTGTCAAATGGGCATAAGGCTTCCTCCCAAACTACCTGACAGAGCTGCTGAGCAAATGAAACAGGGAGAGGGTGTAAGCCGGGGAGCAGCAGGTGGAGGGAAAGGCAGACTCCCCACTGAGCAGGTGCAGGACCCAGAGGTCATGACCTGAGCAGAAGGCAGACGCTTAGCCCACTGAGCCACGCAGGCATCCTGTTACTTGTGACTCTTACTATCTTGGAAGCGAAGGAGACTTGAGTTGTGAGTTGAATTGTGTCCCCACCAAAATATATAATCAAGACCTAACCCGCCGTACCTGTGAACGTGACCTTATTTGGAAATGGGATCTTTGTGGATGTCTCCAAGTTTAAGATGAGGTCATACTACGTTAGGGTGCCTCCTCATGCCGTGACTGGTGTCCGCATAAGAGGAGGGAAAGGGGGACACAGACACAGAGAGAAGAATGCCATAGGACAAGGGAGGCAAAGACAGGAGGATGCCAAGCCACAGAACCACCGGGACGGCCAGCAACCATCAAAAGCTAGATCCTTCCCTAGAGCCTTCAGAGGGAGCACAGCCCTGCTGACTGATGCCTGGGTATGCGACTTTCAGCCCCCAGAACGGTGAGACAGTAAATTTCTGTTGTCTTAAGTCTCCAAGTGTGTAGTTGTTACAGGGGCCCGATGGGGTCCAAGGGAACTCTTACCAGTAAAGCTACCCTCCCCCAGCCCCAGAGCAGCCGGGGTAGAACACGTGCGGTTTACTCTGACAAGGCCACCTCCTCGCTGGGTTCCCCCATCACACCAGCCCCCAGATCGTACTCGGCCAGCAGCATCGCCAGGTCAAGCCCTCCTGCCGGGCCGCCATGAGCATGAGGCAGGTGCGCCACACTGGGAGCTCAGCTTGGTGGGTGCCCGGTGGCAAGGGGGGGGCCAACGTCGGCGGGGGGCCGACGTCAGCAGGCACCATGCTGGGGGCTTGAGCTCAAGCAAGGCATTCCCTGTGGCTGCCTTTTGCTTAGTTGCAAAGCAGAGAAAAGGAAGAGAACCTGTTTCAATTAGGACTGAGATTCTGCATGACACTTAGAGCTCATCAAGCCCTAATGAAAATGAAAAATGACCTCTGATGTCCCCAGAGCCAGAGTTCATCTGTTATTAATGAAACCCACCCCAAAACAGACCTCAGAGGAATGAGATTCAGACAGATTTTTCTTTTTTTTAAACAGTAGAAGAAAGTATCCGCCCACTATCTCTGGGCTCTTATCAGCGGATTCCATCCCTTTCTCCGAGAAGGTCTCTCCCCAGGCCCAGATTTAACCCAGTTCAAACGCCGCCGCCTCCTCCACAAAGCTTTCCAGGATGCACTCCAACCAGGGCTGGCTTCCTGGACCTGTGATCTATGCAGTCACCTGGGCCCCTGGGCTCAGAAGGACCCACATTTGAGTGAATGCTCTGCTGTCACTGGCTTGAAATTCTCGATCATTTTTGGACAAGCAACCTCAGATTTTCATTTTGCACTGGGCCCCACAAACTACGTAACTTCTCCTAACTCCGGCCTTCTCCAGCCGACCAGTCAGGGCAACCTCTCCTCCCTCTGGACCTCAAAATACACTGCCTACCTATAAATCTCGCCAGGATTCACCCCTGGAGTATTTGTCAAGCAGCGGATGGGGACACTGTTCTAGGCCGTGTGGCTCAGCAGCGAAGAGGACAGTTGAGTCCCTGCTGTTACAGACCTGACACTCCAGTATGAGGGAGATAAATTAAACATAATAAGGGCAGATTCAAAATCCCCTGACTTTCTCAAAGTGAGCTTCAATTTCTACTTGTATGTCTATTTCCATACACCTGTCACCCCCTCACTACTAGTATTTCAATGGCTCCTACAATAAAGACCAGAATCCTTACGTCGGCCTGTGGGGCCTGACACCCCCACCTCCCCACCCCCAACACCCCAGCCCCATCTCGTTCTGTCCTCACTGGGTCTCCCCAGACTCACACTCTGTGTTAGTCTGTGAGGGCTGCCCCAGACTGGGCGGCTGACACAACTGACATTGACTTTCTCACAGCTCTGGAGGCTGGAAGGCCAAGATCAAGGTGCTGGCAGGGCTGGTTTCTCCTGAGGCTCCTCTCTTGGGCTTGCAGATGGGCCTTTTCAACCTGTATCTTCACGTGGTCTTGGCTCTGTGCACACGCATCCCTGGTGTCTCTTCCTCTTCTCATAAGGACCCCAGTCATATTGGATTAGGACCCCACACTTGTGACTCATTTCACCATAATTACCTCCTTAAAGGCCCCATCTCCAAATGCCATCATTTTGGGGGTTATGGTGTCAACATACCAATTGGGGGGTGAGGATACCATTCAGCTCCTAATACACTCTCTGTGTCACAGGTACAGGCAGTTTGCTCTGCTCCAAATGTTCTTCATTTCATAAACTCCTGTGCATCTCTCAGGTCTCACGGCCAACATCACTGCCTCCCAGAAGCCTTCCCAGATTGCCCTGGATCCTCCAACATCTCACCCCACCCTAGCATCCTAACCACCACTCCACCTGGCTGCGTGATTCATGGATCCGCGTGCACCTCCTCCGGCCGACTGCGGGCCCCACTGCGGCTCGGGCTTGCGCTTCCTGTCACATCTCCAGCTCCCAGACCTGTGCCGGGAACATCAAAGGTGCTTGATTGATAGGTATTGGACTTACCCTGCCAAGAGGAAACCTGAGTTCCTGATGAGAACAAGCCCCACCTGCAGCCACCCACGACACTTACCCATTACCGAATACGTGATCAGGTAAAGGATCCGCCATAAAGACTGCACCAACTCTGCTCGTCTCTCCCAGCTTCCTCCCCAGTGGTTTTTCCTCTCCCGCACCCCCTCTGCACAGTCCCACTCGGCTGCTCTTCCCCACTCCATGTGGTACTTGGGGAAGGCAAAGCCCACCCCGACCGTACAAGAGCCTCAATAAAAAGATATGTGGAAGCCATAAGCCTCTGACATGGATCCGAGGACATAGCCGGGAATTCTAGGACTCTAGGACCCAGCGTGGATACGCACGCACACAGACATGCGTGCACACGCAAACCGCTGCTCTTCACCCCACGCTTCATCTGCAGCCTGCCATATTCTGAGCGGAATTAGCCGTCGGAGGTCTGCTCAGGGACGTTGGGCCCTGGGGATCTCATTCAAAGCTGACAAAATAGTGAGAAAAGCAGCTCCGGATACAATTCCAATGCCTGGAAATTATTGGACATCTGACACGTGCATGGTATGTGTGAAAGCAAGCCGACCATCCCTGGAAGGGAACGCAGGCAGGGCGGACCTGAACCCCTCAGGTGATGGCGCCCAAGCCATAGATGTTTGCCTGCGTGCCTCCCACACTGCCCATGGCGCCTACCAAAGCCAGGTGGTCCTCAGGCCTTGAGGAGACAAGGCAGTATCACAGGAGAGACTGTGAAAACACACAAGATTTCCGAAGATGAAGCTACTGGAGAGTCAAGAATAGTGTACAACAGACCAGTAGACTCGTTCTGCCTACCCCCTCCAAGCACACCCCCCGCCCCAAAACAAGCAGAGCCAGGGGCAGTGGGTGGAACTGTAGAGACAGGTTTCGGCTCAGTCCGAGAGCAGAATGGAAGGGGTAAGCTTTTCGGTAGTGAGCTTGACTCCAGGAGGTAGTCACGCCCAGGCCAGGCCTACACTCGAAGGCATTCTTAGAGTGGAGCTTCAGGATTGAGTACAGGTATTAGATTCTAGTAAGGTTTAGAGTTGAAATAACTAAAACCCAAACATACCAGCTTGATATAAGTTCCACTCGTTCTTATCTATGATGATTAAATTGTTAAATATTAACAGTCGTCATTCAAAAGGAGAATTTCTATGTACCAGGAACCAAAATATGTTATATATGTCATTTCATTTAAGTTTTACCATAATTCTATAGAATATTTGGCTTCCTTTTTTAAGGTAAGAAATCAAGGTTTAAAGAAATATCAGTGGGAACTCTTTTTGATGTGAGTGACAGAACATCTAGTTCAAACTGGCTTTAAAAAAAAAGGAAATTATTGGCTCTCATAACTGAAAAGACCAGAGTTAGGTGAGAGGGGTTTCAGGCTATGTGTGCTCCAGGAGCTCATAATATGTCATGAGAACCCTGGCTCCATTTCTCTCTGCTTCTCCAAGCCCTTCCTTCCTCTGCATTGGCTTTAATCTTCAGTTGGCTCCCTCTTGCAGGAGCCCAAAATGGCTAAACTAGTTCTTTTTTTTAAAGATTCTATTTATTTATATTTATATATATTTATTTATATATATTATCTATATTATTTATTTATTTGTCAGAGAGAGAGTGCACACAATCAGGGGGAATGGCAGGCGGAGGGAGAAGCAGACCCTGCTTGAGCAAGGAGCCCAATGCGGGGTCCTCCATCCCAGGACGCTGGGATGATGACCTGAGCTGAAGGCAGACCCTTAACTGACTGAGCCACCTAGGCATCCCAGCTAAAGTAGTTCTTGATTATGAATCTTCACTCCCTACTGTTTTGCAGGGAAAAACACACAGTCTTTGCCAGAAGGCCCAACAGTGGTCTTTTTGCATCTCATTGGACCACACTGTGATTAAGTTAAGGAGCTTGAGATGAGGAGATTTTCCTGGATTATCTGGGTGAGTCTTGAATGCCATGACAAGCATCCTCACAAGAGAGAGGCAAGGGGAGATTAAACACACCCAGAACAGGAGGCAATATGACCATGGAGGCAAAGAATAGAATTTTGTAGCCATGAGCCAAAGAATGCCGGCAGCCACCAGAAGCTGGAAGAGGCAAAGAAGGGTTCCTCCCCTAGAGCTTTGGATTTGGGCCCAGCGATATTGATTTCGAACTTCTGACCTCCAGAACTGTGAGAGAGTACATTTCTGTTTTGAGCCACGATACTGGGATCATTGGATACAACAACAATAGGAAATCAATACACCATCCAACACCCACACACTTCTGGGCAGGGCACATAGAACATGCTCATGTCACCCTACAACCTCAGTTTGGGCACATGGGTGGCAGGAGACTTCTTGAAAACCGTTCCGACCCTGGAGAAGCCAGCAATACATTTATTACATACAACAGTTACTATGAATCACATAAATACACTCCATCAATTAAAAATGCATGCCCAACTCATGAATGCCTGAGTCTATCAGATTCCCCCAAATCTCTCAGAACTCCACTGCTATCCATCAGAAGGGAGATGCAAGGGGAGAAACCAAGTGGAGAGGGACTGCTGTGGTCTCTCTCGGATTTTACAAAGTTGCGTGAGTCTATGAAGATGCTTCTGGGGCCCCTCCCAGAACTTTGCAAGTGGCTCTGCAAGTGAGGGGTCCTGAGGCTTAGGCTTCCATAGCTCCACAGGTGGGTTCACTCCCACCTGCTGTACCTTTAACGGGGTCACTCTGGCCGTGCACTGAGACCAGACTGTAGAGGGACACTGTTAGGAGAGGGCACCTGGAAGGAGATCCTTTCGCTGACCCAGGTGAGAGGTGATGCGGCGGGAGTGGGGAGAGGTGGTCTCGTCAGGTTCTGGATATATTTGGAAGGTCTAACCAATGGGCTTTCCTGATGGAATGAATGTGGGATGTGAGAGAAGGAAAGACGTCAAGGATGAGGAGCGCCTGGGTGGCTCAGTCAGTTAAGCGTCTGCCTTCTGTTCCCGTCATGATCCCGGAGTCCCAGGATCAAGTCCAGGACCAGGGTCTCTGTTCAGCGGGGAGTCTGCTTCTCCCTCGGACCCTCCCCCTCCTCATGCTTTCTCACTCTCTCTCAAATAAATAAATAAATAAATAAAATCTTAAAAAAAAAAAAAGTCAAGGATGACAGCCCGGTTGTAGTTGGAGCCGCTGAGAGGATGATATTGCTATGAACTGCGATAAAGCAGGCTAAAAACCAGTTGTGTGCCGTGTCTCCACAGCCCCATGACGCAGGAAAGTCATCTAGATTCTGAGCCCGGAAGAGAGTCCATGATTTAAAAAGAGGTGGAATCATCTCCGTAGTTCTCCTTTTTTTTTTTTTTTTTTGCCTTTGCCTTTGCCTTTGCTTTTCCCGTAAGCCTTTCTCTTCCCTGCTGCTTCTGTTTCCCCCAGGAAATAGTTTCTCCCCACTCCACAGGTGATGCTCTCCCCTCACACGATGCCTTCCCTGCACCCGGCTTGGTTTCCGTGCAGCCTTTAAGTACCCAGCCCCGGCTGCAAACAGTTCTGTGGTCTCCCTGCAGAATGATGCAGAGGAGCTTTGGAGGAGACCACCCTGCGCCTGTATGCTGATTAGGTGGCTTGGTCCCCACTCCCAGCCTCCCGCCCCCCCCCTTCTGTGCCACTGACAGCCGGCTCCTTCCACAGACTTGGGACTGAAGGAGGGGGGAATGAGCTGGAACCTTGAAGCCTGAAACGACAAAATCTGCACTCTCTCTAAGGTGGAGTCCGGGAGCTGGAAGCCTACAGCCACAGCCACCACCCTTGTGGGTGTTGTGTATGTGTGAACCCGTGTATGGATGTGTGTGTGTATGTAAGGGTCTAGTGTCATGACCAGTTCTAGGGCCTAAACCATATTCTCCAGGGGAAGTCACAACATATAATGAATGAATCTGTTGCCTGGACTGGTGAAATCATCTGCTCTGTTAAGGCTACTCCTGAACTAAATGATGATCATATCTTGACAATGATAACTACAGCCTCTGCAGTTGGCAGGTGCCCTTGTCCCCCTTTTACAGGGGGCAAAACTGAGGCCAAGGTCCTCTTCCCCGGGTCACCTGCTGGCTCCTTTCCAGCTCTGTTCCTCTGTTCCTCTGTGCTTGGCTATTTCCTCTGCCTGCATTCTCCTCCCCAGACTCATCCTTCTCATCTTTCATGGCTCTGCTCAAATGTCACCTCCTCCAGGAAGCCTTCCCTGACATTTCTTTACAGTAGATCCCCCTGGTTTCTAGCAAATCACTCCATTTTCTTCTTAAAACTCAATAAGCTCTATGTTGTTGCTTATTTATGGACCTAATTAGGGTAAGTCTTTCCCCACCAGAAAAGAAACTCCTGGAGGATAGGAATCTATCTTTTTCACTCCCACACCCCAGAAACTAGAGCAGGACTCCATCAACCAAACCCTGTGGTTTCCTCAATTTTACTCCACTGGTCTCAGCACTTTGTGCCTTCCTCTGCACCATTGTTTACTGCATTGGTGTGATTCTTGTCCACACTGGCAACATTGTACCCTCCTTCATTGGGGGGGGGGGGGCATGTGCCATGGAGCACCAGGTGTCTGAGGAGCTACAAATGAGCAAAATGGCCTCTGTGGGATGGGAATAACCAGATCCCCCAGGTAACAAATTAGACACAGACACAGTTTGTCTGCAAAGATAAACCATTATTTGTAAATTAACGATGCCAAGTGATACAAAGCAAAAAAAGAAAATCCCCAGCAGAGCAAACAACATCCAATATTAAAAGTTCAATCTATTCATTCAATTCTCATTTTACTCCTTCAACAAAAATGATGGTGCACACCTACTATGTACTGCCACGAGGTGGGAATAGAATGTTGAGCAAAGCCAAAAACACGTGTAAAATCAGAAATGAACAAGGAGGAAACACATTTTCTTTGGAGGGTGAAAGAAGAAACTCATAGCCCAGGAGGGGGTCAGGAAGGCCCTCCCTGAGGAGGCGAACTTTCAGTGGGAAACTGAAGGGTGACTAGGAGTTGGGGAAAAGAATATCCTTGGACTGGAGGGAGCTTAGAAAGTTCCAGCAACTAGATGAAAACCAGTGTGGCAGAATAAGGGGTGGGGGTATGCAGGCAAAAATTCACCAAGTACACTGTTTAAGCTGAGCCAGTCATTAAAATCCTGAAATACTTGTGTTCCATTTGATAAATGTGGCCACTGCCTCAGCCCCGTGAGTACTCCCCCAGTGACCTGCTTCCTCCTCCTCCACCAGAGCCCCAGGGCCTCCCCAGGATCCAGCAGCGAAAGTGTTAACCTTGCCTAACCTAACCAGGTTCCAGGGTTTAATCTGCGGAGGTTATTAGTAAGCAGGAAGGGTGCAGAGAGGACACCCTGCAGGGCCCAGGGCTTGGTGGGCCACATGGGGAGGCTGGTCCCGATCCAGAAGCATGGGAATGTTGCCATGCTTTGAGCAGAGCGCTGGGTTCAGGCCAATGTGACGGTGGAAGATCCAGCAGCAGCCATTTGTTTCTCACAGATGAAGGTGACTTGGAGCAGGGTGTTAGCTCCAAACACGGAGACAAGGGGCCTGATTTCAGAGGTGGTTAGGGGATAAAACCAATCAGACAAACCAGAAGGAGAAGAAAGTCTCAAGGAGGAGTCTGAGATGCCGGATTTATAGAACCGGAGAGATGGAGAGAGGAAACAGCAGAGGAGCCGATGGTGGGATCACTTGAAGACACATTTTTTTCTCCTGATGAACGAACAGTACTAGCATCAGAGGCTGCTAAGACCATAAGAGAGACAACCAGGTACTACGAGCCTCTTCCGGGCATTCATAACAGCACCTCTGAAACGGTCTTCCAAAAAATATTAAATTTAAGTCTGGTTAAGCTTCTCAATCATTAAATGTCCAGTAGAAGTTTTCGCCATTACGGGCATGTTGTCTAATCTGAGCTGTGTGATACAGCAGCAGAGCCTCATGTGGCTAGTGAACAGCTAAAATTTTATTTAATCTGTTTTTTGCTAGTGGCTACTATACTGGACAATGCCGCTCTAGGTGAAAACTACCAATTTACAGGAAATTTGGACGGAATAAAATGTACCATGAGCACGCAACCAGTCAAGTCCAGACAGGAGAAATTCTGCAGGACCCAGATGAAAACTGGTTTTTCTATACATACATTGCAAGGGTTAAAAAAGAGAAAAGCAGAGGGGAAATCTATACAGTAAAGGATACTTAAATGACATATTAACCAATCACAGTGTGTGGGTCTTGCCTAGATCAGACTCAAACAGAAAAATTATAAATAAAAACATATTTACTGGGACACCTGGGGGGCTCAGTCGGTTGGGGGTCTGCCTTTGGCTCAGGTCATGATCTCAGGGTCCTGGGATCAAGCCCCACGTCGGGCTCCCTGCTCAGCGGGGAGCCTGCTTCTCCCTCTCCCTCTCCCTCTCCCTCTGCCCCTCTGCCTGCTTGTGCGCGCTCTCTCTCTCTCTCAAATAAATAAATGAAATCTTTAAAAAAAGTAAATAAATTAAAACACATTTACCAAATAATTAAAATTTTGAACACTGCCTGTATAATTGAAGATATTAAGGAAATCATGTTTTAATGTGATAATGGCCTCGTGGTTATGTTTATTATATTTAAGAGATACATACTAAAATACCGTATTTATGGATCATGTAATATGATGCCCGGCATTTGCTTTAAGATAAGGGAGGGGAAATGGATGGCAGTGGGAATAAGACCGGATTAGCCTGAGTTCATGCTGGCTTCAGGAGACCATTCTGTCTTCTTTTGCATATGTTAGAACTTCCCCCATCATTGTAACATTAAAAAAAAATTAAGCAAAATTAACCTGCTCCCAAATAAAAGATATTTTAGGCATAATGTTGCCAGGGGTCCCCTAGGGATACGCTATCATAATATCCCTTGTCCCAACCGACAGCAAGAGGACAGCATTTGAGTGACACTTCCTCTCCCCAGGTGGCCAACTTCTTTCCAGTCTTGTAAAAGCAAAATAAAACTTAAAGGAAGATGCCCTTTTATTTTAACCTGCTAAATCAGTCTCCAAAGGAGAATCATTACTCCCTCTCTTCAAAATGATTGTCTTTTTCCTCAGGATTATTTCTAACTCAGTCAAAAAAAATCTTGACCTGCAGCTTCAACTCCTCCCTACTCTCCCCCCCCCCCCAGCCCCAGCCCCCAGCTCTGGACTCCCAGGGGCTGAACCAGTTCGACCTTCGACCTTTGACCTTCACAGGCAGTACTGCCCTCTCTCTTGCCTCTTGCATGTGTGGTCTGTGTGTCTGGAACACCCTGTCCCATGATCAGGCCAAGAAGAAGAGCAGGTGCAAAGGCAGGGAGAGGGTCCCACACAGAACACGAACTTGGGTTTAAGCAAATTTAGTGAACAGAGTTGTAAAACTGAGCTTCCATCCCATGCGACATAAGGATGGACATCCTTCACAGGCTGCTGCCCTGTCTGTGCGTGATTTCTGGGCCATACGTCTGCAAGCGTGCATTAGGAGACTAACACCCTCACAGAAGCCAAATAACAGTGGCTTAAACAAGACAAGAACTGATTTCTCCCTTGGCAGGAGGTTTTCAGGGAAGGTGGGTTTCTCTGCTCCAGGATTTGGCCCGGGAGATCAACCAACCAAGTTTGATGCACAGTTTGATAAAGGCTTCTCTAAAGTCCTGCATTAAGGAGACATACCTGCTTGGGGACCATCGGTTTGGGCTCGCTGCTGGATCATAGTCTTTAGCACACTGCATTCACATTCTGGCCACCCCCTGGGGGCGTGCTGTGCTTTGCACATAATCAAGACTCAAATAAATATTAGCTGCATTGATCTAAATATGTGTGCCTGCAAATATATGTGTGTATGTGTGTGTATACGTGTTTATGCAGAGATCCCTGCCAAAACAGCATATGGGAAACTGTATTCTACATAAGAATGTAAAACAAGGGAAGAGCCCGCTGAAAACTGCTCTATTGTTCAAGTAATTCTTCCTCCAGGGAACCTCGGAAAATAAACTGTCCCCCGCTGAAGAGGACGTTTTCAGAGCTTCCGTTTGCAGTCATCCTGAAAAAACGTCACACACGCTCCCCGTTCTCTCAACCTTCTGACCATCCTTCTCAGATCTTTGTGAACCTTCTTCAGCTGCCTGTTTCTCAGATGGCGATGCCCCTGGGAACGCCAGCCCTAACCTCTTGCCACCCCGCCGCAGGCTCTCCCTGGTAGGCCCAGCCGCTCCCACGGCCTTGGTCACCATCTTGACGCCCACCTCTCCCCAGTAGATACCAGGAACCCAGATCATCCCCCCGGAGCTCCTGTCCTGAGCATGCAACTGCCCACAGTTACCTCCAGGAGCGGGAGGCCTTGCCACAGCATGGTTCTCGCCTTGGGGAGACCGGCTTCCCCTTAACGCCTGGCCCCTCATGGTCCCGCCACGACCTCTGATTTCTGGATTCCCTGGTACCTGCAAAACAGCTCAAGCTCCGCTACTTCCGGGGGTCCTCTTGGCTTGTTTTCTTGGCACCAGAAGGGCTTCTCTGCTCTGTTCCCCAACCCCACTCAAGTAGGTGGAGGGGCTGGAGCAGCCATCCCAGAGGGGAAGAAGATTCGAGGCTCATCACCTCGCAACCCCTCCTGGCCCTGTGAGTACCTCCGCACCGACCTGGGGACCCCATGCCCCCCCACTCCACGTGGTGAGGTAGAAAACGCTCAGGCACCTGCAGCCTGCCTCACAATGATGGCGTTCACTGAGCCACCCACCAGACGCGGGACGGTGGGCAAGTGACTTCACCTCTCTGTGCCTCGGTTTCCCTGTCTGTAAAGTGGGGATGATAATAGTAACTGTTCTATGGGATTGTAGTGAGGATTAAATGAGTCAGTATTTGTAAAGCATTGAGAACCATGCCTGGCACATAGCAAACCCTTCCATTGTGTTTATTAAGTGAGTAAACAACAGAAAAGCAGCAAACAGGAATCTATTGAATGAACAAAGGAATGAATATAAGCGGAGGAATGAACCCGACCGACGAGGGTTCTCATCACAGCGCTGCTATGTATGTGCTGTGGGACCTAAACCCTCCGTACTCCAGGTGTGACCTGTGGTCCAGGAACTTCCCTGTGAGCAGAATCTCAGGCCACAGTCCAGACCTACTAATCACAACGTGCATTCCAGCACGATTCCCAGGTGATTCACAGGCACGTTGTAGGTGGAGAGAGCATCCCTGATGCCTGACACGGCTCCTCACCGTTCCCCTCACTATATCCCGATTTCCAGCCTGGTACTTGGAATATCGAAGAGGCCAGGGCCTAGGGATTCAAATAGACCATGATTATATTACAGATAAAGGAACAGAGCCCAGAGATGCCAAGCAACTTACCCACCACCACACAGATAATGTAACTTGAGCCCAACTCTGCTCTCGGGCTTTCTCTCTTTTCTTTACAATGTTTTAAATACATTTTAAAAAGTAATGTATGTCCATGGTTTTAAGAAATTAAATACTCCAAAAGTAGGTATAGTAAATTCAAATTCTTGCTCCCCCCCCCGAGTCTCTGTCCCCCAGTTTGGAAGTGCCAGCTATAGAGGATGCCATGCAGTCTATTTGGGAGTTTGTTCCATGTCATTATAGAGCTGTCCCATTGCTTTGAAAGCCTGCAGAGTGGGACACCTGGGTGGCTCAGTCAGTGAAGCGTCTGCCTTCGGCTCAGGTCATGATCCCGGGGTCCTGGGGTCAAGCCCCACATCGGGCTCCCTGCTCAGCGGAGAGTCTGCTTCTCCCTCTGCCTACCGCTCCCCCTGCTTGTGCGCTCTCTCTCTCTCTCTCTCTTTCTGACAAATAAATAAATAAAATCTTAAAAAGAAAAATGGCTGCAGAGTCTTTCACTGTAAGAGTGCGGGGTACTCATTGTGGTTTTGATTTGTATTTCCCTGATGCCAACTGATGAGTCACTAAACTTTACCTCTGAAACTAATAATATACTCTATGTTAATTAATTGAATTTAAATAAAATTAAAAAATAAAAACAAAATTTTATTTTTTTAAAGATTTTTAATGTATTTATTGGACAGAGAAAGAGACAGAGAGAGAGGGAACACAAGCAGGGGGAGTGGGAGAGGGAGAAGCCGGCTTCCCGCTGAGCAGGAAGCCTGACGAGGGCCTCGATCCCAGGACCCTGGGATCATGACCTGAGCCAAAGGCAGACGCTTAACGACTAGCCACCCAGGCGCCCCTAAAAAAATAATTAAAAAAAAAAAAGAGTGCATGGGACTTCATTTAACTTGTCCTCTGTTGATATGTTTGTAAATTATTTCCAATCTTTTACTAGGCATAATATCCTTATGCCTACGCCCCTGAGCAAAGGCATGAATGTATATGTAGAATAAATTCTGAGAAGTGGTATCACTAGGTCAGGGGTTAGTACATTTTTTGTTTTTGAAAGACCTCACTGAATGGTTCCACAGCAGTGATGGAGCGTGCTGGTTGTCCATCCTTAGCAACAGATGAACAGACGTCTTCATTTTCACCAGTGTAACAGGTGAATATGATCTCTCGCAGAGTTGTAATTTGCACTGCTTTTTTGTTCAGTGAGAGTGAGCACCCTTCATATATTTAAAGGCCGCCGTTACTCATACTTCTATGAATTCAGAACTCCCTGTGCGTGCCCTTCTCTTTTCTTTTGGGACGCTAGTCTTCTCCCGTATTCATCTGGAGGAGTTTATATAGGTATTGAGGAAATTAGCTCTTTGTCCGCGTCTCACATATGGGAAGCACTTTTTTCCCCAGCCACGTCTGTTGCTTATCTTTCATCTTTATAATAATTTTTGCAAGGCAAGAAATTTTTAATTTTATATCATGTGTATCCACCTTTTTTTCTTATATGGAGTCTGGATTTTTGTGTCATGTTTAAAAAGACAAAGTCCTTCCCCGTTTGGATATTATTTAAGTAAAATCTCCCATGGCTTCTTTTAATACTTTTATGGTGGGCTTTCTTTAAATGCAGATCTTGGCTCCATCTGGAATTTATTTTGGTAGAAGGATCTAAGAGGAGATCTAAACTTTGTTTTAGATAGCTACCATTTGTCTAAACATAACACCACTTATTAAATAATCTCCTTTTCTACCAGTGATTTGAAATGTCCTCTTAATCACAAACTAAATTTCTATGTATATTTGGGTATATTTCCAGTTGTTTCACCCTGTTTCATTGGTCTATCTACTCACACACCACTACCAAACTGCTTAGTTTATTTTAGCTTTATAATATAGTTAATATCTTTCAGACCTAGACCACCTTTTATTTTTCAGAATTTGACTATTCTTGTCTGTTTCTTTTCCCATAGAATTTCAGCATGTTTAATTCCAGAAAAATCCCTATTTTTTAATTGAAATTATGTTACATTTAGATATTAATTTAGAGACAGTTGGCATATGGGTCTTCCTCTCTTATGATTATATCTTTTCATTTATTCACCTGTTTGTGTGTATGCCTTAGTAACGTCTTTAAATTTTACTCATATACACTGTACACATAACTTGGTAAGTATGATGCATGGGATCTGTTTGTTGCTATTATAAATGGACTTTGTTCTTTCATTATATTTTTTTGCTTATTACATTGAAAGGTACTTTGTTACCCAAACACCTAACTGCATTCTATTGTTGGCCATGTTTTCTTTTTTATTTACTCTTTATTTTTGAGAGAGAGAGAGAGAGCGAGCATGAGTGGGGGGTTGGGGCAGAGGGAGAGGGAGAGAGAAGCTCAGACAGACTCTGCACTGAGTACAGAGCCTGACACGGGACTCGATCTCACGACCCTGAGATCATGACCTGAGCCAAAGTCAAGAATCAGATGCTTAACCAACTGAGCCACCCAGGTGCCCCCGTTGGCAATGTTTTCTAATTGAATAACCTGGATGTTGTGAGTATAAGTTCATATCTATAAATATACCTCATTATTGTTTACTTCTTTTTTCTAACCGCATCAGCTGTGCCTTGTGACCATTGTCTAGTAGTGATAAACATCACGGGCATGTCACGTTCCTAAGTTTAAAGGAGACTGCTTTCTGGGTTTCACGGTTAAGCACACGTGTGTGGGGGTGGGGAGGTGTGTGTTTTCCCAGTCCCCCACATTGCCCTGTGTGTGCCTCATTGTTTCCACTGCCGCCATGGGGAGAAGGGTGGCTCCTAGAAAACAGAGGGAGAGAAGAACTGACCCAGAAAATGAGGCAGGCGGGTGGGGTCTGTGGCTCCAGCCTGGGTACCCTCAGAGATGCCTCCGCCTCTCTCCTCATCCCCTGGGCTCTGATGCACCCCGCCTCCTGATGGTGGCTCCCCTGTCCCCCAGGATCTTGTCCTCATCTCAGAGTTCACCGAAACTAAGATTCTAGTCCCAGCCCTGCCCCTGTCCTCCTGAGCCTCACATTTCTCATCTGCAAAGTCAGCTAATACTCACCTGTTCTTCCTACCTCCTCAGCTGGGAGGTAAACAGCAACGCCTCCAGGACGAATTTCAGCAGCTGTTGGTCCTCCAGCCACACAAACTGTACTTGCAATGATGACTTCAGCTCTCCAGCCAATGGAATCTGAATGGGGTCATGTGCCTGGAGAGAGATGCTGTCAGGGGTTACCCAACACGCGCAGAGGACAGGGATGAACCTCCCTGGTTCAGCAGTCCTGGCTCTCAGCCCCCAAAGGGGAGCCCTGCTCTTCCCAGGAAAGGAAAATAAATGGTATTGGCATTCTGACTGGCGTGCTGGGGCTTTTGAGGGCAGAACTGCTTTTTTTCCAGGGCAAGCTGGTCGAGAAGAGCTGTGTGCAAACACTCCTGCGGTCATGGCCAAGGCCTGTCTGTGCGTCCAGCCAGCTGGACAGCTCCAGCACCGAGAGACGGTTTCTGCAGGGCAAAGGACCAGCCCCTGAAAATCTAGGCAGCCTCTTCCAACCTCCAAAAACATGTTTCAAAATGTAATAACAAACAATAAATGGGGAGATGGGAAAAAAAGATGTCTACCACAATTATGAATGTAAAGGACGCTGTCCTTGAGCCGCTGATAATGCAGTCATTAAGGTCATCAATGGAGAAATGGACAAGGACATGAACAATTTCCAGGAGAAACAGCTGAGAAACATACGAGTTTATTTTTTCTGCTTTCTTTTTATTTATTCATAGTTTCTCGGTGTTCTGCAAAGAACAGTGATATTATTTTGGCAATCAGAAAAGATTTATTTTATTAATCTAGACAGCTTTTTCAAGAAAGGCCTAAAGCTTCTTCCTTGCTGTCAGTTCAACAAGACAGCACCCGATGCACACGTAAGCATCAGAAGCCGACAGATACTTGGCACGTAGGTCAGGAGCCGCCCCGGGCTCGGACGGGAGGGCTGTGAGCGGGGGCACCAGAGGGAATAGCAGATCCAGAAATGTGAAGGAAAAGAATGGAGGTTGGGTCTGGGGTCTACTGTCTGATGTCCTAGGTTTCGGTACCAGCTTGGCTACTTAGCAGCTATGTGACCTTGAACAAGGCTCATTCTGGAGCAAGAAGGAGCAACATCAGATGGGATTTGGGTTCTAGTCTACAGAGCTTACTGTGTGGCCACATCACTCCTAGGTCCCAGATGGTCTCTGAAACCTCTTCCAACCCAGACCTTCCGAATCTTGTTCTTAGACCGTCCCTGTAGACCTGCCTGAGGCTCAACAACGTCACAGCTCATTCTCCTAGTGACCACCCTCACCCAGGGGGCATCCCAGTAACATGGCACACCTTGTGGAGATGCTGTAGCTCAGAGCCGAGACTCTGAGGGTAGGAGGCTCTCTGCCATGGGGCAGCCCTCCCCTGCCCAAGGAAGGGACTTCTTGTTTGGACCTCCAGGGAGTTGGTCTCCATGGAGACAAGGGACAAAGCAAGAGCTTATTGAAAAGTCTTCCTGCAGGAAAAGGCTCCTCCCCTCCCCAAGGAACCCACACTCCAGTGACGCAGTTTCCTAGATCCACAGAAACCAAAGGGATTTCCCATCCCAGAGGCCTCCGGGCCATTCTGGGGAAAGGAAATGGGGCCAGGCAACCCTTCTGATGCCCCATGGAGTCAGTCCAACCCCAGTGTCACCCTGCTACACCCAGGCAGCTTTCGTCTGGTCGGCTGCAGATCCCTCCTCTCCTGCAGGTACCTGCTTGTTCTTTCCATACAGGAGGAATTTTCCATAATCTCTGCTGTGGGAGCCAAGCCCTCAAGCCCCGGAGGACAAAACCTCACAAAGAAGGCCTGGAATGGATCGTCTCTTCTCTTGGTGCAGCTCAGACTGGTGCCACACACCCACCCGGACCAGGCGGGACTCAAGCCTGTGATAGTGTCTCCAACACACAGGCCAGTGCCCGTGTTAGGCCGGTCCCCAAGTCGGCCATGTCGTCCTGTTGGATGCTCTTCTTGCTCCTCCTTTCTGCCCTGCTGGGCCCTCCCTTAGTGCCTAGCCCCCTCACGTGCCCGGGGCACCTGTGTTACCATGGGGACAGCGTGGGTATTAGAATCTTTGGTACAAACACCAGATCTGTCACTGACTATCTGGGGGATGTTAGGCAAGTCATGTAATCATCTGAGTTTCCATTTACTCATCTGTAAAGTGGGAACAATGAAACCTACACCATGGAGTTTCATGTATCCAATCAATGCCTCCTGAGCACTTCCTCAAGTGCCAAGCACTATTTCAGATGCTGGAGGTAAAAAAATGTTGCTGGAGCAAAATTGTCTTGAATTTGTGAGACCTAATAGAGGTGACCCCTGAAAAGTACCTTAAACATCCCGGTACTAGAATGCTAGAATAGCTTGTGTCACACCAACACTCCTTCAGAGAACAGCTATGAAATCTGGATAAAAATACCAAAACAGAATTGTTTGAGAGCATGATACAACAGCTCTCCAATGAACATATGTAACAGAACATGTAAAGTCAGTTTCCTGCGCTTCATCGCCAGAGATTCAGACTCAGTAGGTCAGGTTCCGGTTCATGAATTTGCTTTTCTAACAAGTTCACAGATGATGCCAATGTTCTCTCAAGACCACTCTGAATTATACTGGCAGAAGAGAAGCACCAAGGCACCCAGGATTTGAGAGGTCACCATGCTGGAGAGAAGGAAATAGCCCGTGGTAAGCCTGATATTCTGTACTGCTTTCCCCCTGGAGGCAGCTGCCCATTTTTCAGCCCTGGGGAGCTGAAAGACCACGTAAAATGCAGATGATGAGAGTTTCCACCAGTGTCGTGGCACTTAGGAAACAAAAAGCATGGGAACTCAGGACTACCACAGTAGTCAGGGTTTGAGGAGCCAACATCCAGGGTCCAATGTCTTTCCCTGAAGACATTTTCCAGTTGCAATTCCCTCCTACCCAAGCCACCTGCCACGTGCCGCCCGTCTGGTTCTCTGAGCTCTGAGGGTCCACTCACTTGGGGTTCACGTTCACACATGCACAACTCTGAGGTGCAGGGGATTTAGTGCCTCATGAGATGAAATGTTGGCCACACTAAGACAGAAGCCCCTGGAGAAATTGTGCCCCTGGGAAGGGTGGTGAGATGCAGCCTACACGGTTTGTCGAGGGCACGGTCCTGTGAATTGAGCAAACGCTTTCATCTACTGGTGGCTAGGGCAGAATTGCCTTTTCTGTGTTCTTTCCATGATGCTAGCAGATTTCTGGTGTGCCTCATGAAAAAGTGAGATTTCTGGGCTGCCTGGGTGGCTCAGTCGGTTAAGCCCTTGGCTCGGGTCATGATCTCAGAGTCCTGGGATTGAGCCCCACATCCAGCTCCGTGCTCAGCAGGGAGTCTGCTTGGGATTCTCTCTCCCCCTCTCCTTCTGCCCCTCCCCCCACTCATGTTCTCTCTCTCTCTCTCTCTAAAATAAATAAAATCTTAAAAAAATAGCAAACATTTAGTTAGTGCTTACTCTGTTCTAATTAATGTTCCTAGTGCTTTGCACATATTAACCCATGGAGTCCTCATAATAATCCTATGAGGCCGGCAACAGTATTGCCCCCGTTTCTTGGATGGGGAAACTGAGGTACACGGAGCTTTTTTTTAAGAACTTGCCCAAGGGGTCACAGCCAGCAAGCAAGCAATCTGGGCGCTCTTGCTGCAGAGTCTGCTTTCCTGAGCATGTACAGAGCCTCTCGGAGCCTGGCTCTCACTTCCTTATATATCACAGTTCAGGAAGAGTTTACACAACTGTCTTATTACCTGAACCTAAAGAACAATCCTGCAACACACAGGTGAGGAACATAATGCTCTCTCATTTTACAAGTGGGAAAACTGAGGCCCAGGGACTCTGAGGAAACTTCCCCAAAGCCCAAAAACTAGCAAGCAGCAGAATCGGTACCAGAATTTAAAACTTACATTAATAATAAAGGAACTTTATTACCGTGAGTCAGGCACTGTGCTGAAAGCTTCACATGCATCATCCATTTTAACCCGAATAGCCACCCCATAAGGTAACTGTTAGCTCCCCTCTTTTAGATAGGCCAAAACCAAAATGCAGAGGGATGTCGCAAGGTCACAACTAAAAAAAGCAGAACTGGTGCCTGCGTGGCTCAGTTGGTTAAGCGACGGCCTTCGGCTCAGGTCATGATCCTGGAGTCCCGGGATCGAGTCCCACATCGGGCTCCCTGCTCAGCGGGGAGTCTGCTTCTCCCTCTGACCCTCTGCCCTCTCGTGCTCTCTCTCTCTCATTCTCTCTCTCTCAAATAAATAAATAAATAAAATCTTTAAAAAAAAAAAGCAGGACTGATCTTTTTGGTAACAGCTTTATTGAGATATAACTCAAACACCATATAATTCATCTATGTAAATGTATAATTCAATGGTTTTTATTTTTTTAAGATTTTATTTATTTATTTGACATAGAGACAGGGAGAGAGGGAACAGAAGCAGGGGGAGGGTGAGAGGGAGAAGCAGGCTTCCTGCTGAGCAGGGAGCCCAATGCGGGGCTAGAACCCAGGACCCCGGGATCATGACCTGAGCCAAAGGCAGACGCTTAACAACCAGGCACCCAAATTTAATGGTTTCTAAATATACTCACAGTTATGCAACCATCACCACAATTAATTTTGGAATATTTTCATCACCAGAGCTGGGTTTGCACTCAGATCTATCTAACTCCAAAGCTATGCCCTTAATCACCACATGTAATTGGCACCCAAATCCCAGGTCCAAGCTTTATCCATGATACAGCTTGATACAGAGGGTAAACAACCACTCCAAAGCCTGAGATCCTGCCACATCACTTTGGATGCAGAAATCCCTGAGGATGGTATGGAGGGATCGCCCAAGCCCCCAAGAGCTGAAATGAAACCAAAGTCAGTCCTTCACTCGTGTTTGTAAGTCTGATGCTTAACCCCGCACTCTTCACAGAAAGGAGCTCCATCCAACCTGATTGAGCTGAAGCTGGAAGTAGAGAGAAGCGGGTCACAAGAATGAGGGGCTAGGCATGGTACAAGTTGATGAAGTGTTTGTTGTTGGTAGGAGATGTGGAGGGTTAAGCGTCTGCCTTCACCTCAGGTCATGATCCCAGGGTCCTGGGATCAAGCCCTGCATAGGGCTCCCTGCTCAGCAGGAAGCCTGCTTCTCCCTCTCCCACTCCCCCTGCTTGTGCTCTCTAATAAATAAATAAATCTTTATAAAGTAAAAAAAAAAAAAACATTCTTTTTTTTTTTTTTAAAGATTTATTTGAGAGAGCGAGAATGAGAGAGAGAGTACATGAGAGGGGGGAGGGCCAGAGGGAGAAGCAGGCTCCTCGCCGAGCAGGGAGCCCGATGCGGGACTCGATCCCGGGACTCCGGGATCATGACCTGAGCCGAAGGCAGTCGCTTAACCAACTGAGCCACCCAGGCGCCCAAAAAAAAAACATTCTTAAAAAAGAGGAGATGTGGAGAGGGAATAAAATACTGAATCTTGTGCATTCATTTATTCATTTAGTCAATATGCACTTACTGAGCACCTACTATGTACTAAGTACTGGATTAGGCATTGGGGTGGCAGAGATACTTGCCTTCCAGTTGTTCACAGTCAGAGGGAAGGACAGAGAACAATTTATTATAAGGTATTTAACTATTCATTCCATAAACAAATACTGAACACTTATGATGTGTCAGACATTGTCTGTCTTAGATACTATGGATCTAGCACTGACCAAGCCTGGCACTGTTGCCAACTATCCCCCAGTACCATTCTCCCCTCCTTCCAAAGTAAGACTACATTTCCCAGCCTCCTGGCAGCAAGGTGTGGCCATGTGACCGAGCTCTGGCAATAGAAAGCAGAATGGCCAATGGTACAGGAAGTGATGTGTGCCGCCTCCATGTTAGGACTTTACAGGGAGGGTCATGGACCTTCTTCGTCCATCTCTTCCTCCATTCCACTGCTGAGTGTAATCATGGCCGCAAGCCCAGATGGATCATGTGGACGAGCAGTACCCTGGGGTTGACGGAGCCATGAGAGAGATGGAGCCTACATCCCTGCACCACATCAGCCTTGAATAGCTGGCACCAGAGAGGAGCACATCTCTTGTTTAAGCCATTGATATTTTGGTTTCTGCTACAGAAGCCAACCTGACATTCTATCACAGAGAAAACACAGCCTCAGCTCCACGAGGCAGGGTGTGGAAAGGAAGAATAAAGAGCCTCTGTCTCAAAAGAGTGGAGGAAAACAACATGATTAGCAGCAGAGAATCAGGATCCCCTCACTTCCCAACAAGGAAACTGACAGAGCTTCAAAGCAAGAAGGAGGATGTGTTCATCCTGAATTTACCATACATGTATTCTTGACTCTTCCCAGGACTGGTGGGAGTATTTAGGGCCCCTAGAACATTTATCACAGATTTGTACATTTTTTAAACATGTTTGTGAGTGTGTGCTTTGGGGGGAAGTGGGGGGAGGTAAAGAAGGCAAGAAGTGCATGCCCAGGGTTCACAGGGGAAGGACGGGGAGGCTCGCCCTGTCCCGTGGTCTCAGGGCTGCTAGTATAAATTCACTGCATCTCTTATTGTTTGGGGGAAAACTAAAGGTTCTGGGAATGCTGAACATTTCTGTAGAGGGCATGCTTACGGAGATGGAATAACTTGCAGGTGGCTGTTTGCATCAGATATCTCCAGAATCTAAAGAACAGATTCATTTATGGTTATGGTTCTCAGGGGCAAAGGCCAAACTGCAGTTTTTCAAGGGTCTCCTGATCTGGGCCTGGTATGGCTCCCAATATGTTTCTCTACAGGAGGCTCCTCACAGGTTCCCAAATACCATCATGCTGCCCCTCTGCCTATAAGGAGCCCCCTCTCATCTCCACACGACTAACTCTCCCCTCTCCTGGCTAAACCCTTCCGCAGTTTCCTACTGCCCTTGCAGGAATATCCACGTTCCTTCCCTAGTCCACAAACCTCTCCAGCCTCAGATCCTTCCATCCTCCCTTCTCTGCATGCCCACCACACACCCAACACTCATCTCTGCCTCAGGGCCTTTGCACGTGCAATTCCCTCTGTCTCCAAGCCTGTTCCTCCAAATCCTTGCAAAGTGGGCTCTCTCTTAACCTTCAGGCCTGTCCTGATTACACAGTTTAAAGCAGACCCATCTACTCTGAAAAACAAACTGAGGGTTCTAGAGGGGAGGAGGGTGGGGGATGGGTTAGCCTGGTGATGGGTATTAAAGAGGGCACGTTCCGCGTGGAGCCCTGGGTGTTATGCACAAACAATAAATCATGGAACACTACATCAAGAACTAATGATGTAATGTATGGTGATTAACATAACAATAAAAAAATAAATAAAAATAAAGCAGACCCATCTGCCCTAGGCATCCTGCCCTAGGCATGATTGATTGTATCAACCTGTTTGACTTTCTTTGTAGTACTTATTTTGTCCCAGTATTCCTGTTCATTACCAGTTCACTTATATTGTTATCTGACCCTCCCACTTAGTAAACATAAACTCCGTGAGGGCAGCCTTGTCCACCTTATTCTGCATTACCTGTGTGTCTTTGGCACCCTGGCAGCATCCATGTCCCCAGAGCAAGGATATATTTGCTGAGTAAATGACTGAGCAGCTCAATTTAGGTGGCATCATTCACAGAGACTTCACTGATTCCCTGAGCTGGAAATAATCTCCCTCCTCTAAATGGCAAAGCTGTGTTCTCTGCCTCACTTAAGGTCCTCGGCATCGTCTGTCTGTGCTGTGATTATTTATAGTTTTTCTTTCCCCTACCAGTCCTTAGGCTCCTTGATCTGGCTGCACGCCTAATTCATCTCCATACTCCCGCCTCCTCCCAGCCCTTAACGAAGGGCGTCCATACCCTGTTGGTGCTCCATCAGCGTTCATCAGTGCTGAGTGAGTGCTGTCGACTGTCGTCACGGACAACTCAGAATAATCTGGAATTCCATGTCTCTGCATACCAAGCACCCTGCTCATCGTTCTGTTCAAAATGACTAGGAATGTATGTGAATATGATTTCCAAAGATGAATATTGCAGGGCCACAGAATTGAGTAAACATGGGGCTTCACTGGCAGGTTGCTCTGATGGTAATTTTCTCCCCACATTCAGCATAATTGGATGGCTGCATCTGGGTTGTTTGGCACCAACTCTCTTCAAAGGAGAGTGAGTGCAGAGAAAGTAAAAATGAAATGCAACAATCTTATTAGGGGAATGGAAAAACGACAAATGTTGCAGGTCTCTCTAGGGAAGCAATGCAGAGGGGGGGCTCTTTTTGGTGCTGATTTCCGCTTGAATCTAAGGGGGTTCAAGGGCTGTGACTTTGTTTCCTGTCTCGTGGGTTTCCACCCGCAGCCTTCAGGCTGCAAGAGCTGGTCTACATTTTGCTGGAGTGTTCCATTATGCTTTCTTGGTGTATATAGGGAGATCTTACCAGTTGTTACCCAGCCAGGGATGGATTTGGGGAATGTTTTATTTCCCTGATGTAAACACAACCCCCTCTGGCACCTACTTCCCTCATTTCCCACTCTCCCCTGAGCCCCATGGGCATGCTCCTGCCAGAGCCCATCACAAGGTTCTAAACAGGTCATCTTACATTATTACAGCCATTTGCCCTTGTGGCTTCTACTGCCTAGGGATGGTCTCCACGTACTACCCCTTCCCATGTCCATCTACCAGGCAACTTCAAACATAAGGTCAACTCCAACCACCTCTGCTCAGTAAGGCCTTCCCAGAGTGATCAGTCTCTCCTTTGTGCCTTTGCTAAATGTTGCTCTTGACTTTATCATGTGAGCTCTCTGTGTCCATCTGCCTCCCCACCAGATTCTGAGGTCCCCGTGGCAGGGACTGAGTCTTGGTTATCTCCGTGGTCCTCACGCTTAGCACAGTCCTGGCACACAATAGATGCTCAGTAAATGTTGGTAGCCCACAGAATATAGGACATGAATCAAAGTCCCGACGGCTGCCCAGGATGGTAGAGTTGTTCAGTACATGGACCTTTCACCAGACTGCCTCGGTTCAAATCCTGGATCTTCACTGGCTAGACGTGCGACCCTGACCTTGACCTTGACCAAATTACATGAAATCATTTCCTCATCCCTAAATTAGAGGTGATGATGATGGTAATAGCAATAGTCCTCACCTCATAGGGATACTTCTGGAATGAGATATCAATACAGTGCGTGGTGCTCACCATGCTTGACCCATGGTGCCTCTGCTGTTATGGACGATAAGTCATCTACCGATTATCAGTCATCTCTACTTATCTCCTCAGTAATAAACACAATTGCTGAGAGACTCAGATGATACAGTATAATATGTGAAATTTCTTGTAAGGAGGAAAAACATTATACAAATATTATCTCCATGTCGTGATACATCATGAGCTCCTCGTTCCTGTCCCCTATTTTTGCTCTCCTTCTCTCCTTCACTCGGAAATTGATGTGAATAAGTTGCTCTCTCCAATAAATCCGAGAACATGGAAATATTAGCTTATTTGAATGAAGCATAAAATGATCATTTCTAAATCAGGTCAATCTAAGAATAATTATTCATCTAACCCCTTGGGTTAAGGTTGGGATAATCTGCCTTTGGTGCCTAGTGGTGCTATTATTAATTCTGTGCTCCCTGCTTCCTGTCCTGTGAACCATCACCTCTAGTGACCCACAGTCTATAGGGATGGGGAGCGCTGAGGATGCATTTCTTCCACTTCTGATCCAAATAACACCTGTACAAGTTTTGCCATATCTGCCTAATGTTTTTGTTTCTTTGTATTGACTCACTTTTCAAATTTAAATAAATTTATTAGCAAAGGGCACTTACTATAGAAAATGGAAAGTGTATGCCATAGGTAAAAAGTAACAACAACAAAACAACAGGACTACAGTGGAAAAAAAAAAAACATTGTTATTGAATTCCTCAGGGCTCTTTGCCTGATACCTTCTTCATTCTTTGTTCAAGAAGATCAGGATGAGTCAGAAGGGTATTACACCTAACTAATGCCAAACTGAAACTCTCTCCATATTGTTACAAGAAGGAATGAAGGAAAAAAAAGTGATCTCTCCCACTCTGTGTTTTAAGGTCACTTAATTACATTTTAGGGCAGCACCCAAAACCAGCGCAGGTATTCTGAAGGCAGGTGTCACAGGCAGTACCCAGGCAGCCCTGTGGGAACCCTGCCCACCCCCTGGGAAGCCATTCTCATGGACTAAATGGCACTGAATATCAACCACAGCCCGAGCACAGTCTCAGCAGGTCCTGTTGATTCTGTGCGGTCAGATCTCTTGAACCCCTGCCTCATAGCCATCAGCAACACCATCATCTTGGTTCAGGTCTTCATCCGTTCCCCTTGGATGAGTGCACATCCTCCTCCATCTGTCTGTCCTCCTGGTCCATCTGCCATGTGCCTGCCAAATCAAGGGTCTAATAAATGTTCACTGAACGGGTGAGCCCATATCTTTAAAGACCCAAATCTAAGTCACCATTCATAGGCATGGGTAGCATTTGTTGAAACCAAGCCGGAGTAAGGACAAATCTGAAAGTCTGAAACAAGAAAGGCACTGATCCATGAAGTAAAGCTGGAGCTCTCTGGAGCTCTGACAGACTGTGGGGAAAAGGTGAAAACGTCCTTCCCAACCAGAGGTAGAGGCCCTGCCTCCTTGACCTCACTGGTCATTCAGGGAACGGCTGCTCAATGTCCTTCATGCGCTATGTTCTGCAGGGCTTTGCACTGTATCTGTACCTCTCCCCCGTGAGACTGTGAGCTCCTTGAGGAGCAGGGAATGTGTCTCAGTCGGTCCACACGTCCCCAGTACTTAGCACATGGAAGGGATGCCCGATGACTGCTGGCTGAAGTGAGCTGCCAAACTCGGCGGGTCGTGATTTCGCCTCACCTGCTCCCAGTCGGGGCCTCCTCTGCCAAAGCCAACAGGATCCCTGTCACACATCCAAGGCCTGACTATATCCCTGTGTGGTTTGCAAGCAGGATAATTTGTTTCTTGTTGGGAGATCTTGTTGGCCTCTTTTCTATGGAGGTGCAGCTTGGAAAAAAAATCTTGGCAGAAAACAAATCCAGCTAGAAAGTGACGTGGTGGGGGGTGAGGCAAGAATCCGAAAAGGGGCTCTTCTAGCAATCTCCCACCTGTGTCCCCAGAAACTAGAGTAAGGGTAATTGCAGGTCCCTACCCTTTTCCCTGCCCCCAGTATAATTAGATCACCTGTGTCAGGGACTGCCAGCCTCTGGGGCCCTTGTGGAGGGAAAGCCTTTCATTTATAAGTGAGTGCGGCCCAGGACCTGTGGTCCTTTGCTGCCTTCCACCCGGGCATTTTTTCTTTCACTACTATTTCAGTGAGCACTGTGTGTCATAAGTTATAAGATGAATGCATTAGTAATCCCAGTTTTGCAGCTGCAGGACTGGGGCTCAGAGAAGTCAAGTACCTTGCCGAAGGTCACACAGCAACCAACACAGATGGCTTTCACAGCATCCGTAACCAGTTCCCTAACCATTACACATGCTGCGCATGCTCTGCCCAGGCCACCAGGCTTCCCAAGTCGGGATCCCTCTTTTCCTGGTAAGAGATCAACGCAACCACTCTCAGGCCACAGTCTTCACAGGGAAGGATGCTCTAAAAACAAGTGGCTGGCAAACCACCCCCACCAACGCCCCCTCCATAAACATGTAACAGAGCAGATGTAAGAATTGCCAATCAGATACTCTCTACCACTGCCAAGGGGTAATAAGAACAGGGGGAGCATTTATTGAGCATTTAGGTAGTACTCTATTATTTTCAACAATTTCAAGACAGGGGTCTTATCATCCCCATTATGCAGATGAGGAACCCGGAGTGGCATAGTCGCTTGCTCAAAGTCACAGAACAGAGCGTGGAGGAGCTGGGGTCTCCTTAATTGAGCAAATCTCTACCGCGTGCCTTCCCCGTGCAGGTGCTTTTCTAGAGACTGGGGGAAAACAGTCAACAAAATCATCAGAAACCTCCTGTGTCTGTGCTCTTTATCTTATCTGTGTGCCGGGGATGATGGTGATGGTGACAGTGGTGAAGACAACTATGTCTCCTGCTGTTTGCTGAGCACCTACTATGCTGTTTGCTGAGCACCTACTATGTGGCGGGCCTCAGCCCACTCAACTATAAAATCAGGCCAGTACTGTCCACCTCCGGGCCTAAAGCAGGAGCATCTGGTCTCATTTAATTCTCAGAAAACCTCATGAAGTCACATGATAAGGCCCATTTCACAGCTGGCCAAAGCAAGGCCGAGTCAAGGTAAGTCACTTGCCCCTCCCCGACCCTTGAATCCCAATGCTTCTGGTGCTGCAGGGCCTAGCTGAAATGACCTCCTACCTAAGAGACCTTCCCTGACCCAGCCCAGCTACCTCTGGCTCCTATAGATCATTATAACGGCCATTGTCAGACACTCAGGAGATAGGCATCTGAAAGCAGAGAAACATAAAAATGTGTTAGGTAATGCTCCTAAGTGCTATCACTGGGTCTAGGCCAGAGCTATGGCTCTTTTTCACAGTTCCCCCTCCCTCACCAACTGAAGGAGGCTTCAGGATCTCAGAGCTGCATCCTCAGTGCCTCTTTTCTTTGAAAGATAATCGAGATTTTATCGGGGTGGATGTTCAGAGCCAAATTCGGGTGGTATTAGTTTCTTGGAAAGGGACCTGGTCTATTTGACACTGTTCATTACCAGCGAGGAATTAGATGTAGCCACCACCAAGGAACACTGCTCATCATGACCATAAACTCAGAGCTGCTCTCATCTACCCTTGAAAGACCAGCGAACCAAATGCCTAAACATGGCTAGGCCAGGATGAGCTTTGGGAGTACCACTGAGCCCATCCACAGGACCGAGGGACTGAGCCCTCCAGGTCTTTGCACACGATGTTCCTTCTGCTTAGTCTCTGATGCTTTTTATCCCAAGCTTCACCTGGTGAATTCCTATGAATCCTTCAAAACCCAGATTAAGGATCATCTCCCCTTATGAAGGATCATTCCTCTCTGTGAATTCTCCCAGAGGCAGATTCAGACCCACCTCTTATATGGTATATCTTCCCATATACCATATAAGGTGTAAGGTTCCCAATATACCTTATTCATGTGCTCATTGGAGCATATTCTATTTTATATGATTATTAACATTTATATACACAGATACATGTTTATATCTCTTCTTAGGCTGTGAATTCCAATAAAAACTTGGACCCTTTCTCCCTGTGGTAAATTTCTCCATCAAGGGCTTAGCTGAAAGGGTACATCATCTGTGAAGCCTTCCTAGATGTCCCCCACTATAGCACTTTGTACAATTCTCCACCATAGCATTTGAACCTGTGTGTGTGTGTGTGTGTGTGTGTGTGTGTAAAATCTGATGCTCCCTTTAGGTTGGGAGCTCCTCAAGGGCATAACTGTTTTGTGATTTTTTTTTCCATATCCCAGACTCCTCACCCAATTCCTGACATGTAGCAAATGCTCATTATTTGTATAAGGCTAAGAAATCCTGAAGCCCATGTGGCTTATTTCTGGGTGCAGCTAAATTGAAAGGACCATAGTCCAACAACGAATATAAGGAAGATGGAATTGCATTCTTTGCCCCATTATCTTTTTTTTTTTAAGATTTTATTTGTTTATTTATTTGCAGAGAGATAGAGCCAGAGAGCACAAGCAGGGGCAATGGCAGAGAGAGAGGCAAAAGCAGGCTCCCCATTGAACAGGGAGCCCTATACAGGGCTCGGTCCCAGGACCCTGAGATCACACCCCAAGTGGAAGGCAGATGCTTAACTGACAGAGCCACCCGGGGAACCGCCTTTGCCCCATTATCCTGAAGAACATGGAAGGGGATGAAATATGTAATTGACAATGACACTTCCTAAACTCCTTTCCTCTTCCCCCACTAATTCTCTTATACTCTGGGATTGCTCTGGAGCCTCTGACTGCCGCCCCCACTCTCCTTCCCTCCCCGCTGCACACACACAGCTGGTTCTCCCTCTTGGCATCCCCTCCCTTCCCCCACGCCACTGTCCCTCCCCAGCCTTCATTACATAGATCAGCTTAGTTTCTCTGCCTGCTTTTTGTTCCCTTTCCACTTTAAGTGAGAGTCCTTCCTTCTTTTCTTCCCATATCTTTGGTTTCTGCCTTGGTCTACCCATTCCTCCGTGTTTGTACCCTTCCCCAAGTCTAGAGGAACCAGACTGGCAAAATCTTCCCTCCAAAGGAGGGGGAAAGACTCAATGTGAGCAGTGGCCTGGGGGCCATGCAGGGTGCCAGGGGCAGGAAGCATCACATGCTGAGAAATGTTTTCTGGGCCACATGTGTCTATTGAACGGATGGGGACATGGATGCATAGGTTAATCTCATGTATCTACTCAACACACATCTGTAGAATACCTTACTATAAACCAGCTACAGGCACGAGAGAACAGACCTTGACAGGAGCAAGGTGGAAATCCTACGTGATAAGGTACACTCATCAAATTATTCCTTTTCCTGAAAAGAGGGTCATAGTGCATATTCCCAACTCTCTGGGATGTGAGTTATTCTGTTCTAAGCAAAAATCCTAGTGCTGAGAGCCTCCATCTCCATTTATTAGAGAGGAAACTGAACGCAGAGAAGTCAAGAGAATTACCCAAGATCTCTCAGTGAGAAAATAGGAGATCCTGAGCCTTTTCTCTTTACCTTAGGTTTCAATAAAGAACTTGTCTTGCTTGGAAATGCATGGGGTCTTGGGCCCATTAACTTCTCAGTGTAGTTATTTTAGAATTTGGTTTGAGCCAAAAGACCACCCGTGAATCATAATGTGAATATATTAATGTAATTATTATAACAATACACCAATGATAGCTATTATTCACTAAGCATTTACTGTGCGCCAGGAACAATGCTAGACCCTCTACAATGCATGACCTCATTTAATTTTTTCAACAATCTTGCAAGATAGATATTAAGATGAGAAGACTGAAGCTGCAGAGAGATTAACTAACTTGTCCAAGGTCACATAAGGTCAGTGCCAGTGTGAAGGTGCAGACCGAGGCCTGTGTGCTCTTGACTACAGCGGTCAAGTATTCTCCATCAGCCAAGATCCCCAGCGCCACTCAGAGTCGTCTCCAGGCTGCTGTGAACCAGGGTGAGCTTTCTGGTCTATATTTTGCTCCCTTTTCTACCCGTTACTCCCATTCCTACATACAAACACACACACACACACACACACACACACACACACACACACACACACCTGGTAAAGGTAGTAACTTAGATGGGTAGTTGGTGGTAGAAGAAAAGGTGATAAGCCAGCTGGTGATTAAGAAGCCACAAAGCCCACATACCGGAAGTTGGATGTGGTCTAAATAGCCTCAGCACCCTGACCAGCTCCTCCTTCTCACCCCAGGAACATGCTGGTGCCCCATAAGAGCCAAGATGCAGTAGGGACTGGGGTCCCTCCCCTTCCATTCTCAACTGACCTGCTGTGCATTTCACAGCTTCTCCCCAGTTTCCACCCAGAGCCCAGCCTCTGGGTTGATTCTTCACCCGGCTGCCTGCTTCAGCATTTGCTTTGCAACTCTGCCTTTCCACCCAAGCTGGATGGAGAGGGTAGGGCCTCTAGGCAGGCACATCAGCTCATGTCCTTTAAACGGATGTTCTTTAAGGATTCAATTAGCAGCGATTTAAAGAAAAGGTGTGGGATTGCAAAAAGGCCGGCTGGTGGCTGGTCCAGCCTGTCCCCCACTTATCAAGGCAGTTTAGCTCCCACCTTGCAAAACCAGAGCCCCACCACTGACCCAGTCAAGGCCTCCTGAACTGCTTTTTGGAGATCACCCACATACGCATCTTGTCAAAATACTTCTTACAACCATGCATTGTATTCTAGCAACAGGTGCTGGGATAAGTATTTCCTCCATCGTTCCTCTCCGGCATTGGCTGGTTATGTTTCAGTGCCTGACTAGTGGATCCCCTCCTGCCTTTGCATCTCCCTAAGCTCCAAAAGCCACCCCCCCCAAACTAGTTTGTCAGCGCACGCTGAGAACAGACTTCTGGAGTCCCCACCCAGGTGCAGGAATGCGGGCTTGAGCAGACGAGGAGTTCCAGCAGGGTGATTGTCACAGTGCTAACATTTCTGTAGCATCTTCTAATCAATGTAATCATTTAAAGTAGCAGCTCTTCTGTTTACCCAAAAGCTGTTAGTAAATCAGAGAACCACTTATAATCAATGGTGTCTTGGAAACATTTGTAGCTTTAACTTACAGACACACCCCACAACACACACATACACACGCACACACACACGTACGCATGCACTCACACACACAACCACGGACACAATTATTTTTTTGTTTTCCCACTGCACTTTTTGTCTACCTCTTTTATAAACCTTGTCAGGGTTCATCATCATTATTCATACGTGTGTGTGTGTGTGTCACCCACTAGACAGTGAGGTCCTCAAGGGCAAAGTCTGTCTAATTCATTTTTATACTCCAATGACAGCACTGTATCCAGCACCTCATAGGCACTGAATTCTATTTGTTTGAATTGATTTGTAAGAGACTGAATTCAGATGACTCATCTAGGGGACATGCATCAGTCTTGGGACCTAGAGGGTCTCCCCCCCCCCCGACTGATTGGGATAGGTGGCCATGTCTCTCTCTCGGGAGCGGGGGGAGGGGGCAATGCAGCTGTCATGGAGTGAGATGGCCCAAGCAGATGATGGATCTCAGAGAAACTTCCAGCCCTGGGCTAGTGCCGCCATGAAGGGTCCCTTCTACAATGCCTTGGAGCTCCGTGCCTGGCCCCTGCATCGAGCTCAGGGTAAAGAAATCCAGTGTGTGCCTCATGCTGGAAAGCTGGAAGGAACAAGCTCTTGTATCATGGACCCCTCGCCAGCAATCGTGTCATTGAGTATTTAGCATCAGATTTTCAGTAAGACCTTTGGGGACTTCACTCTAGCCAGATGACCTCATGCTGAGTGAGATTTACGGCCTCTTGAGTGAGAAGGAAGACTATGAAGTAACGGAGGGAAGAGAGAGAATTATGCATGAAACTGTATCATCCCCCTGCTCCCTAATGAATCAGGCCAAGGATGAGATGGTGCAATTGCCATTTTGGAAGTGAAAAAAAAAAAAGGTATGACAAAATTCACCTGCCAATTTGTCTCTTTTTAATCATTGCAATATTCACCAACATGTGTTTGCATTTGTGTGGGTCAGGTACAATGATAGATAGTAGGCATTCATTGAATTTTTGCGGACAGAATGAGTGAATGTCCTTCTACATACATGATCTCTTTTAAAACACACAGCTCCTCTCTGGGGTGGACACCAGTGTAGGAGTCTGCCCGGGCTGCCATAACACAGTACCACAGGCCGAGGGGCTTAAACAACCGAAATGTATTTCCTCCCCATTTTGGAAGGTGGAAGCCTGAGGTCAAGATATCAGCAGGGTTCGTTTCATCTGCAGATTCTCTCCTTGGCTTGTAGATGGCCAGCTTCTCCCTGTGTCCTCAACTGGTCTTCCCTCTGTGTCTGTGTCCTGAGCTCCTCTTCTTATGAGGACACAGTCATAGTGGATTAGGGCCTGCCCTAATGACCTGCAGGAAGGACCTGGATATCTGCACAAGTGTCTCAGTTGGTGTCCTCAACCATCATGGTTCCCTCCCCTTCTCTGCAGGTCAGAGTGGCCAGATCCCCAGTTTGGATTCGATTTTGAAACACCTTGACTCTTGAATACCGAGGGGGTTAGTTCCTAACTTATGGCAATGGGGACATCTTGACAGTTTCTAAGAAGGGCTAATTTTTTTTTCAGGAACATACCACACAGGGGAAAGATGGAATTGGGGGACAATAGTCTAATCAGAAAGACCAATAATGAGACTGTTGACCAAGTCCTGGTCACTGTTTTACAAACCGGGTTCTAGAGTTTATAAGCTCCATGGATGTACCTCAGGGGTCACCTGAGGCCAAGGAGGCATTGTGAGAAAGAGAAGAGGGGACCTGAGTTTCAAAGAGCAGCTAGACCCATGAATTACTGTATTTGCAAATAGTACACCTTAGTTTAAAAACAAAAGTTGCATGGGGCACCTGGGTAGCTCAGTCAGTTAAGTGGTCTGACTCTTGATCTCAGGGTCATGAGTTCAAGCCCTACATTCAAGCCCAGTGTGGAGCCCACTTAAAAAAAAAATAGAATAAAATAAAATAAAAATTGCAAACCACTGATCTACATGAAACACAATGAGACCGTAAATAAGAAGGAAGAGGAGGGAGGGAGGGAGGGAGGGAGGGAGGAGGGGTCTCCCTCAAGGAGACAATCAGCCTGCCATTTCAAGTCTCACCCTGGGTGGATCTGCTTCCAAGCTCACTCACGGGGCTGTTGACAGGATTCCAGTCCCGGAGGCTGTTGGGATGAGGGTCTCAGCTCCCTGCTGGCTGTTGGCTGAGGGCCATTGGCTAAGGCTGTCTTCAGTTCCTTGGTACATTGGCCTCTCCATAAACAGCTCATAACATGGCAGCTGACTTCATGGAATGATCAAGTGAGAGGGGGGAGAGAGAGCAAGACAGAAGTCAGTTGCTCGTAGCCTAACCGTGGAAATGTCATCTAATCACTTCTGTTAGAAGCTAGCCCGTAGGTCCAGCCCCCACTCCAGGTAAAGGGTGAAACAGGGGTGGCCGGGATCTTTGAGAGTCCTTTTAGAAGCTGCCTACTACACTCAGGGATAAAGCCTTACCAGGCTGAGCTCTTGCTGCCACCTCAGTTACTCCTTCCCAAGGGGGGAGAAGTACATCTCTAACTACTAAGTTTGGGGAAAAGGAACTGGGATGTGTGGGTCAGCCCCTCCTCCTCTCTTCCTCCTTGCGATCCCGCGTCTGCGGAGAACCAGCTCTGCTTTGCCAGAACCCGAGCAGTAGAGGTTCTGTCCCTCCTGAGAGAGAGATCTTCCCTTTCCTAGCACCACTGGGGACAGCTCCTTCATTCCAGGTTCAGAAGTAGGCAGCCCACTTTGGCCGCATACCGATGGCACAATCCCCAGGCTCACCTTTATCCAAAATAAAGCTGGTATATTTATCACCATTGGATTGACAATTCTGGTTCTGTCCATTGGCTTAGAATCCAGGAGAGGAAGAGAGGGGCCCCGCTCAAACCCCAATGCCATTCTTGAAAGAGTTGGAGTTTTGAACCCAACTAACCTGAGCAGGGTGGGCTGCAGAGGTATGTGACCTATGCCAGCACTCAGCAGGGTTCTGTCCTTGGTTGAATGCTCTGCTGTCACCATCTGGAATTTCTTAATAATTTTTTTAAAAGGGGCGCCTGGGTGGCTCAGTTGGTTAAGCCACTGCCTTCAGCTCAGGTCATGATCCTGGAGTCCCAGGATCGAGTCCCACGTCGGGCTCCCTGCTCAGCAGGGAGTCTGCTTCTCCCTCTGACCCTCTTCCCTCTTGTGCTCTCTGTCTCTCATTCTCTCTCTCTCAAAGAAATAAAAAAAATCTTTAAAAAAAAATAATTTTTTTAAAAGATTTTTTTTATTTCTTTGAGAGAGAGAGGGGGGAGGGGGGAGGGAGAGGGGCAGAGGCAGAGGCAGAGGGAGAGAGAGAGAATCTCCAGCAGACCTCCAGCTGAGTGCAAAGCGGGGCTTGGTCTCAACACCCTGAGATCATGACCTCAGCCAAAATCGAGTCGGATGCTTAACCGGCCACCCAGGTGTCCCAAATATCTTAAAAATTTTTAAGCAGGGGTTCCATATCTTCATTTTGCACTAAGCTCCACAAATCATCTAGTTGATCCTGAACCTCAGTTTGATCCTGTTTTTGCCACTTAGCCTCTAGGTCTTGGACACATGACCAGCCCCCTGTGGTTTTTTCATTTGCAAAAAATGGGGTTGAATAACCAATATCTAGCACGAGGGTGGTTGGGAGTCTCAGATGAGGCAGTCTACGTGCGATTGGTAAAACTGCCCTTGAATGCTTCATCTCCAATGAATGAGTTAGCCCCAGCTGCCCAGATAGATCCTAACTGGAACAGCTAAACAAACATGGCAGGAGGGAGGAACAGAAGAGCCATTCTGATGCCAGTGAAACAGCATCAGTCTGAGATTCTGACATGGAAGCCAGTCTGTCCTACAGACAGACAAAGGCCCTTCCATCCACCCCAGCAAATCTGTGAGCAGCTCCCACAATGCACTGTTGATGTGGCCAGTCAGGAACCTCGGGGGTGCCCAGGTCATCATGTGACATGAGGAGACCCAGACCTCAATCTACTACAAAATAGAACTGGTGCCCTATATGTTCACTTTCCAAACTAACAGGAAGTGTTTGCAGACACCAGGCTATCAACTTTCACAACTCGTAAAAACCCTGATCATTAATATATTTCACTGAGAAATACCAGAGAGAGAGAGAGATGCTTTGTTTGCTGCTTGAGTAATTTGCTGCATTTCACGTTTAAATTGAAGTATCTAATTATACAATTATGAATCATCCTGATTCAAATAAAGTTCACAAAAATAATTTCCTTATGTAACATTATCTTCCAATATACCTGCTATTTTCATTTCATTATGTGCTTTTATTCTGCCAGAGTCTAAAGATCTAATTGTATTTTTAAAGTGTCCCATTAAACCAAAATAACAATTCTTCTACAATAACCATCATAAGCTAGTTGGTCCTGACTTGTATCACATTCTGAAATGTCATGCTTTTTTTTAATGGTTGTTTTCCCAAGAGAGTTTATAGCTTTTGCAATTAGGCAGCCTTGTAAAGCATGGTTTTAAATGATTTTAATGTTTCAAACCAACTGAGCATTTCATACACCCATTTCCCTTGCCTTTTTAAAATTAATAATAATGCCTTTCATGTATCTTGGTTCTTCACAATTGACAAAATGCAATCACCTTTATTGTTTTATTGGCTCCTGCTTTCCAGACCTAGGTTGCATGCTAGAAAAGGGCTTAGGTCACCAACAAAGCAAGAGACTAAGGCCAATATGACTGTAAAAGGTAGCTGGTGGCTCTAGGATCAACAGGCAGGCTGGGGAACCTCAAACAACAGGACCCGGGGAGTCTGGGCAGCTGAGAACACAGCCAAGAGCTTATCATAATTGTCTAGTTCAAGTACAGCCACTGGGACTGCCAACGTCTCTCTCTCTCTCTCTCTCTCTCTCTCTCATTATACCTGTGAGATGCACCCATGTGGTTGCTAGTAATAATAGTTCATAGTTTGTTTTCAGTGCAGTATAACACTCTCTTGTGTGATTGTACCAAAACATTTCATTCGTTCTACTTTTTATGGGCATTTGGATTATTTCTAGTTTCTGATTATGATGAATAATACTGCCATGATAGCTCGCACCTGCCTTTTGGTGGACATGGGCACTAATCTTCCCTAGATACAGCAATTCCAGTGGAACTGCTGGGCCATCAGGCAGGCGTAGGCTTCACGGTGTAGATATTCACCGATGGACTTCTGAGTCCCCTACAACCCATGTGAATATTATCTCCTGTCTCTGCGCCTTTGCATCATTCCCTGTACCTGTAAAATCCTGGGGGTATTTGATCAGTCCTGCCCAGATCTCCTGCCCTCATCCCAGCAGCCCTGGGGCAGAGAACGCTGTCCTTGTCTGCTTCCATAGGATGTGGGGGTGGGGGGGCGCTGCCTTCCACAGAGACTCCCATCTTGGGGTGTTCTTCCCAAACAAGGTGGGGGAAATGAACAAAATGCTCTGGTAACCATGACTCTATGACATCATACGCAGTCAATGAGACTGCCCCTTACCTGTGCTTCCGGGACAGGAGCCCAGAGCACAAGGCCAGGGCTCTGAGGGGCTGGGCCACAAGCCAAGGAGCTTCAATGAGGGGAGGTAAGAAGGAAAGGTCTGGGGCATGGTGAGGGCTGAGATAGTGGCATAATGTCCTGCCCTCTGTTCACACTTTTATGTTGTGTTTCATTTAAACATGAAAACATTCTTGCAAATGAATTTTTACGTGTAATGCTAATAACCTATTCCTGACCCTAAGATGCCACCAAATATAAAATCTATCACTGATTTATTTATTTTTTTAAATATTTTATTTATTTGTTTGTTTGTTTATTTATTTATTTATTTATTTATTTGAGAGAGAGAATGAGAGAGAGAGAACAAGAGAGGGGGGAGGGTCAGAGGGAGAAGCAGATTCCCCGCTGAGCAGGAAGCCTGATGTTGGACTCAATTCCGGGACTCCAGGATCATGACCTGAGCCGAAGGCAGTCGCTTAACCAACTGAGCCACCCACGCGCCCCTAAAATCTACCACTGATTTAATACTCTCGGTCAGGAATAAAGAATTGGATGGCGACTTCTTTTGATGGCATGGAAATTGTTCAAATGAGGGGACATTAATACATTTTCTACAGTTGAGACAACAAGTCTGATAAAACAGATAAAAAGGTCTTGGCTCAGGTAGAAGGGGTGAGGTGGTCTGGGAACCCTGAAAAGTCAGCCTCCCCCTTCCTTCCCCACTGTGGTTCCTAAGGCACCATTTCTGGGCCCTGGGAACTCCTTTCCATGGGCATAATGGAAGAGGTTTACGTTTTGGAATCAGCTAGATGTGTGGCATTGAGCAACTATCTTTACCTCTGAGCTTCAGCTTCTTCATCTGGGGATAATGAAATGTACTTATTATGAGGATCAGAATAAGGTCATGCAAACCACTGGGCACAATGCCTGGCCTGTCTCAGGCAAGCGGACAAAGTTTAGTTGTCTTCCATTTCCCTGTGATCCACAGATAATAGAGCTGGATTCCAGTTTGCTTAACCATCTGTTGGATGAAGAAGATGAGGAACATCGAAAGCAAGATGGTCAGCGCAGGGAAGGAACAGCAAGATGCTATGCCTATTTCCTATTCATGACTGAGACCAGCCCCCGAGGTCTTTGAGGGGTCAATAAATAGTAACCCCTTTCTTCTCCTCCTGACTATAGAACCAGTGGAGAGATGTGGGACACAGAGATGGATAGCAGAATGTCATCTGTATGACCAATGAAACTGATGGCAGGTCATGGCTTTCTACTTCTGGCCAAAAGGATCTGCTAATACTCATTGCCCCTCTAGACCTCTAGACTGGGACAGTCCAGCCTCGGGAGGGTTTGGGCCATGCTCCACCCAAAGGTCATCACCACTGGTCACATGAGTAAGAACCCGCAGTGTTGCTCTCAAGGAGGGCCCTCTGTGAACAAATGAAGCAAGGGGAGGAAATTCATTCTTGCAACCACGCTCCCCCCTCCAGGCCCCATACTTGCCTGATTCTGAATCCCCAAGGCAGTGGCAGACCCTATAATCATTTAACAATGACCTTAAGAGGGGCGCCTGGGTGGCTCAGTCGTTAAGCATCTGCCTTTGGCTCAGGTCATGATCCCAGGGTCCTGGGATTGAGCCCCGCATCCGACTCTCCGCTCCACAGGAGGCCTGCTTCTCCCTCTCCTGCTCCCCCTGCTTGTGTTCCCTCTCTTGCTATCTCTCTCTCTGTCAAATAAATAAACAAAATCTTTTTTTTAAAAAAAAAGAACGACCTTAAGGGCTTGTTTACAGTTCTTTTCATTCCCCCAATCTACACATTCTCACATTCATTCCCCCAATCTACACATTCTCAGATTCTACCATTTCCTCTCCTTGGAATGGCACCTATTCAGCTCTTTGCCCAAATGACACATTCTCTATGAAGCCCATTTAAAATGACAGACTCCCACAGAACAGGAGAAAAAAATGTTTGCAAATTACATACGTGATATGGGATTAACATCCAAAATACACAAAGAATTCTTAAAACTCAACAACGAAAAGCCCAATTTAAAAATGGGCAAAGGACTTACATAGCTATTTCTCCAAGGAAGATCTACGATATGCATATGAAAAGACACTCAACAGCAGGAGTCACTAGAAAAATGCAAATCAAAACCACAATGAGATACCACTTCACACCCATTAAATCGGCTACTACAAAAAACAAACAAACCAGAAGACAAGTATTGGTGAGGATGCGGAGCAATTAGAATCCTGTGATGATTGATGGAATGTGACATGATGCGTTCGCTGTGGAAAACAGTATGGCATTTCCTCAAAGCTCCAGTGTAGAATTACCATATGATCCCCATCTACTTCTGGGTATAGACCCCAAAGGATTGAAAGCAGGAACTCAAATAGATATTTATTTGCACACGCACGTTCATAGCAGCACTATTCACAACAGCCAAAAAGTATTCAACCCAAATGTAGATTGGCTGATGAATGGATAAACAAAACGTGGTCTATGCATACAATGGAATATTGTTCAGCCTTAAAAAGGAATGAAATTCCGACACCTGCCATAATATGGATGAATTTTGAGGACATCATGTTCAGTGAAAGAAGCCAGCCACAGAAGTACAATTACTATTATGATTCTACTTCTGTGAAGTACCTAGAGGAGTCAGGAATAGAGACAGAAAGTAGAATGGTGGTTGCCAGGTGCTGTGGGGGAGGGAAGAGGGGGGAGGTAGTGTGTAATGGGGACAGAATTCTAGTTTGTGATGATGAGAAAGTTCTGGAGATTCATGGTGGTAGTGGATATACTTAATGCCACTGAACTGTACACTTAAAAATGGTTACAATGGTAAATTTTGTCATGTCTATTTTACCACAATAAAAAGAAAAATGGCAGTCTTGGCTCTACTCCATCCCAGTCCTCCTGATGCTACCTTACCCTGTTCTGCTGTTTGTTCTGCCCTCGGGACCTTATCACCTCTGATACATTATGTCATTTACTAATTTTCTATGCACATTTTTCGCCATTAGCATGTAAGCTCCACAAGGATGGGGATTCTTGTCTCTTTCATGTCTTTGTTCACTGAGATACTCTAAGCACCAAGAACAGTGTTGGTGCTCAGTAAATACTTGTTGAATGAGTGAACCTAGATGAAGCTCGATAAACCCTCGATGAGTACGGGAATCATCGGAGGGATGGATGGCTAGAATGATTCTGTCACCTGGCTTACCGGGTACCACTTTCCAGTCAGAGACCATTAGAAGCACTATTGAAGCCTATCCTACTCATGAGTAAAGTGAGGCACAGAGAGGAGTGATGACTTTTCTGCGGCTCAAGGAGAAGACTGGCTCAGAGACCACATTCAGAAAAAGTAGCAAATCCAGTAGGGAAGGAACACCAGCTCTTGAGCTCAGGAAAATATGAGATTCACCTGCATATCTTTTTTTTTTTTTAGCATTTGCCCTCAGGGAAAAACATGTTCAACTTATAGTTTAAAAAAAAAAACTTCATGTTTCTAGCAATGTTGCTGCTGAATTTCATCCATCTTTTCCTAACTGAAACCTAGTTAGTATCTAATAGACAGGAAGGGTGTGAGATTGGGGTGAGGGAGAGTCAAGGATTGGGTGAACGGCTGAGGTTTAACACAAAACATATTTTCTTAATGACTTAAAAAAAAATCTTGACATTTCCAGATAAATATCATGAAGGTGCCCGCCTTTATTAGGCATGTTTTTAAATCTGATTTCCTGGGGGTCTCAGGAGACTGATTTATTCCTGGCTTTAACAGTCTCACAAAATCACTCTGCTTAAATAACTTTCCCTGTCGGGCCTCAGCTTTATCATTTGGACAGAATAGGCAGGGGTGGGGGCAGGGATGGGAAATGGGTTAGATGATCTCTTTTAGAGCTATGCTTGCTGGGCAATCATACTGTTTCTGCCGAGTTTGTGGGGTGGAGATGCAAAATGGCAAAGAATTCTAAAGATGCTTCCATTCACATTTTACATCCTGTGTTTGGCTCGGGGTGAGTAATGAAGAGTGAGGCATAGGAGCCCCTTGAAGGCATCCCTTGTGGCCGAAGGGGCTCGGTGAGACAAAGGAACCATCAGAACTGTATCTGAAGGGGCACCGGGGAGGCTCGGTCGGTGAAGCATCTGCCTTCTGCTCCTGGGATGGAGCCCTGCATCAGGCTCCCTGCTCGGTGGGGAGCCTGCTCCTCTCCCCTCACCCCCATCCCCCCACTGCTCCTGCCCTCTCTCTCTTTCTCTCCAATAAATAAGAAGGAGGAGGAGGAGGAGGAGGGAGAAGGAGAAGAGACGGCTTCACACAAGCCCTATTCAAAAATTTCACCTGACGTGTGGCTCTGAGCCCCTTTATACAGAAGCCTGGTGCCACCCATCACAATAGAAAGGAACTGTATCTGGAGTTTGTGGCTCTGGGGGGCTCTGGGACACATCAGAACAGGCAGGGGCTCTGTGTTTTCAGTGCCTGGTGCTAGGAGCAGTGGCAGGACCAGGCACCTGATGGGAGAGCTTTAAGGGCAGAGGACGGCCACAAGGGGCCTGGAGTAAACGAGCCTGTTTAGAGCTCCCAGGAGAGCCCCTTGGGGGATCCCAGAAATAACTGGGTCAGATTCTATGGGGAAGGAAGGGAGATCCTGCCTGGGCAAGTGAGGACAACCAGCCTGTGACATCTGAGACTTGACTGCACAGGGGGTGAGAAGCAGAGAAGTTCCAGACACAGATTAATTAACTTTTAAAACAATTTAATGAAAAGCTATTTTAAAAACGTAACAGTACCATGTCCATTCAGTGTGTAGTGCACACAGATACTTCAGATAGCCTGAAGTCTGAAGTACATTAGATTTCACCCCAGGCTGACATAGAAAGTGTGCTGGTTAAACAAGCCAACTTTGGGTTTATAGTAAAGTTGAAAGATGTAATGGATATCTGGATTTATATCAGGATTCAGCAAATTTGGGTCTACATCATGGAAATAATAATCCAGCTCTTCTCTGCACTGGTCAGATGCCACATGAAGAATTTACTTCTAAGAGCCACGTTTTAGGAAGACATGAACAAATGTGAAGTCAGGCAAGGGCAACTGGGTGGAGGGAAGGATCCAGAAATCTGTTATCTGAGAAATTAAAGTTATGGAAATATTTGGGAAGGACCATCAGAGAGCTGTGTTTGAGTGTCAGAAGAGCGGCTGGATGGGAAAAGAGGCTGAGCTTGCCCTGTAATGTTCCAGAAGGTAGAATTTGAACCATAGAAAGGAAAGTTATAAGGGCAGAGATCTTGGCTCTATTTAAGAAAGAACTTTCTATCTGATTGCTTCTTCCAAAGAGGCTGGCCTGAGCTGGGAGCTGAGTCCTTGGGCTTGTGTGAGGCAGGGTCCATTAGCTGTGGGAGGCTGGGACAGAGCCACCAAATCTGCCAGGGATAATAGTGCTGAGACCACAGGCACGAATGGAGAAGACAGGAGAGGAGCGAAGCCTCAGGAGCCAGACAGATAGACGGAGAGCAAGCAGTATTGGCCAAAGCTCAGCTGGTGGTCACCCATCGGTGGCTCAATGGAATATGTGCAGAGCCATCATCTTAAAGAGTCCATGTTATAATAGAGTCAGTCTCTGGCAAAGCCAGCCTGTCAGGAAATATTCTGATCCTAGAGGTGTTCAACAAATGCTTGGTGACCATCCATACTTTCATGGGTTTTCAATTTGGTTCTTAAATTTTAATCGTGGTAAAATACACTTGACATAAAATGTACCATCTTCAATGTTCTTACACTGCACCATTTTTAGTTGACATTTCAGTGGTATTAAGGACATTCCCATTGTCGGACAGCCATCCCCACCATCCATCTCTAGAACTTTTCTCCTCTTGAAAAATTGAAACTCTGTCGCCATGAAACACTGACTCCCCATTCCTCCTCCCCCCAGCCTCTGGCCACTACCATTTTACTTTGTGTCTCAGTGAATTTGACTGTTCAGAGTACCTCACATAAGTGGAATCATACAGTATTCGTCTCTCGGTGGCTGGCTCATTTCATTCAGCATAACGTCCACAAGGTTCATCCATGTTGGAACACATGGCAGAATTTCCCTCCTTTTGAATAATGTATGGACATACCACATTTTGTTTATCCATTCATCCATCAATAAACACTTGGATCAGTTGGATTGGGTCAATTTTATAGCAGGCCCTCGGGTAGGCACTGAAGTCAATATGATAACTGATCACACGGTTGCCTTAGGAGAGGGAGAAAGGGCTGGGGCAGGGGAGTGAGAACGTGGCAGATATGTAAGCTGATTTTAATAATACCCTTTGAATAATAACATTATAAAAAGTCTGTGTAGGATACAGTGGGTACACAGTAAAAGGAGACATGAGTTCTGGGGTTGGTACAAAGGGAGAGGAGAGATTATTTCTTAAAGAGGCCATGTCTGAGCTGATGAGATCAATAATGCTAGAGAACCTTTCTTGAAAAGCTTGCGTCTGGACAACTTGCAGACAGCAGCTCCCAAAAAGCTGGATCAGTCGCAGCTAACTCCTTGGGACAGCTTTTAAATAATATTGATCCCAGTTCCCAAGCCCAGAAACTCTCGTTTGGTGAATCTAGGGTGGAGGGCAGGAGTTTGTATCTTAAACAGCCCCTCTTGGTGATTTTGATGTGTCAGTAGGCGTAGCAAGCATTGGGGAAGCATTAAAGGTTATAAGGTTAGGTTTGCACTTTTTTTTTTTTTTTTAAGAGAGAGAGTGCGCCTGAGGCTGGGGGGGAGGGTGGGGTGCACAGAAGGAGAGAGAGAATCTTAAGCAGACTCTACTTTCAGTGTGGAGACTGACATGAGGCTCGACCCCATGACCCTGAGATCATGACCTGAGCCAGAACCAAGAGTCAGATGTTTAACTGACTGAGCCACCCAGGTGCCCCTTTTACTTGTGTGTTTTTGTTTTTGTTTCTGTTTTTTTTGGTTTGCATTTTAGATAAACCTCTCTGACCTCACTGTGGAGGGGGCAAGGACAAGGAGTCAAAAGAACCCAAGGTAGAGAAACTAGTTCCAGACCATCGTACAATATTCCATGGAATAGAGATGCTGAAGCTGGGCCTTTATGATGTGTGCACACCTACTTGGTATGTACCTACTATTTGTTACTATTTGTTACCCAGACTAGACTGAAAATCCCTTCCACTTCTAAGATTCTATATCTTACTGACAATTTATCTATCTATCTAAGAACATATATATATATTTCAATTTGGTTCTTAAATTTTTAATCGTTTCTTTACAGGTTCCATAGACCACTTTTGACTAAGAAAACTGTAGAAAGTTAGTAACTGCCACAAGCAGATGCCAGGCCGCGGCACATGTCAATTTTCCAGAGTCCTGCTTTGCGAGGTGTCCGAATGCACTGCTCCGGGTCTCGGTTCACACTCGCTGGAATCAGTCACGGCAGAGTTTAGTCCACAGGTTGCTTCTCGCTGGATTTCTTTGTAAACTCTTCAGCATTCTTACAGAATTTTTTATGGTCCTTAGAGTGTTCTTCAGCTAGGGAGGCCCAAAGTGGGTGCTCGGGCGGGGGGTCGTTCGTGCTATGAGGGACTGGATTACTTGGTTGGTTTGGGTTGCTGGCTTCCAGTTTTCAGCACTAATTACCGGCAGACAGATCTGCCCCTTTTTATCCATGTTTAGGTGATAGATCTTCGTTTTAAATGAGATCTTTGGTGGTTTGAATGGGTACTCCGCTGGAAAGTTGATTTCGATTCTGAAGGCCCGCTTATATGGAGGGTTCTCAGGAACAAGCCCTCACCAAGTCAATAAATTACCGTCATCAACCTGGAAGTTTTTCATTCCACATTTGTGGATTTCTTTAAGCTCCTTCATCAGCCTCCTGCTGGCCACCATTTGGATCTGGTGCTGCTGTTTTCCCATATATATGTATATATACATATATATGTATAATTTATTTATTTGAGAGAGAGAGAGAGAGAGCATGAGCAGTGGGGAGGGGGAGAGGGAGAAGCAGGCTCCCCACTGAGCAGCAAGCCCAATTCGGGACTCAGTCCCAGGACCCTGAGATCATGACCTGAGCTGAAGGCAGACGATTAACTGGCTGCACCACCCAGGCGCCCCCCCCACCCCCCATTGATTATATTTAAAGATGCTTTGATCAGTAGAATGTGGCAGAAAGGAGGTTGTTTGAGTTCTGAGCCTCGGTTGTAAAAGACTTTGCAAGCTTCCTCTCTTGCTCATCCCAGAACCTTGCTGCTATGTCAACAAACCCGGACCAACCTGCCAGACAAGGTATAACTACACAAAACAGAGATAAGCTATTTTGGCTGAACTGGGAGATGACCACAAGTACATGAGTGAACCCAGCCAAGATCAGAGGGAAACCGCCTGGCTGATTTTAGCCAAATTGCCAATCTACAGAATTAAGGGCCAAATGGTCTGATCAATGTTTAAGCCACTAAGTTTTGGGGTGCTCTGTTATGCAGCAAAAAGTAACTAATATACTCCCTTTGGCCCTAGGGCCTTTACATATGCTGTTCTCTTTGCTTAAAACACTCCCCTCTTGGCCTAGTTAACTTTTTTTTTTTAAAGATTTTGTTTATTTGTCAGAGCACAAGCAGGGGGAACGGCAGGCTCCCCACGGAGCAAGGAGCCCGATGTGGGACTTGGTCCCAGGACTCCGGGATCATGACCTGAGCCAAAGGCAGACACTTAACCAACTGAGCCTCCCAGGTGCCCCTGCCTAGTTAACTCTTACTCATCACTGATCAGAAGAGTTTTCTCTGATCTGGATTAGCTTAAATCCCTCCACTTCAGGTTCACGTTGCATTTTACATCCCTCTACTGCAATAGTTGTAATCTTATATTTCTCTGTGTGTATTATTGAATTACAGTCTTTCTTTCTCCAAGGCTAGACTATAAGCTTCATGAGTCCAGGAACAGCATCTGTTTTGCTCACCAGTACATTCTAGCACCTAGTACAGTCCCCAGCACATAGTAGGTGCTCACAGAGCATTGGTTGAACAAAAGATTATGTTACAGCCCTGGAGGACACAAGCCTTTGGGGGTTCTTCTTTAAAATAGCCCTCACACCAGTCCTCTCCTCCCACTCTCAGGGGAATTAACTGCATGAGAATGTGCTTTGTAATTTTTAAAGGTCTGTACAATTGTCAGTTCTTAATTGTTAGTGTTATTATTCTGGGGGTGCAACAGCTGGCTTTGGGGGAATCCTTTCTTTCTCATTCCCCTCAAACGGCCCCAGGCAGTTTCCTAGCAGCTATGATTGCAGCTAGATAAGCAATTTACAGGCTGAAAATCTTGCTTAGAGTTAAAACTTGGGTGTGTAAATATCTCCGTTGCTGTGCCCTAGCAAATAAGCTCCAGGCTGGTTAATTGCAGAACTTGGTGGTAATGATACCAATGCTGAGTTCAATTAAGGACTATTTACAAAACCACGGGGAGGATTTTCCACTTTTTCTGAAACAGTAGGCACGGACTAAGGGACCTGCTATTTTACAGTATAAATCTATGGCTCGGATACACCATAAAATCCTTAGATATGTAGTCTGCAAACTCCATGACCTACTTGGATCCCCAGAGCTCAGTTTGCAACAAGAGAGCATGAAGTTAACAGTTGAATTGCTCAAAGATAGATCCTCTGTGTGCAACTTTTCTGAGCCTCAGTTTCTTCATCTGTAAAATGTACAGTATTAATAGTCTGACCTCATAAGTTTATTTTGAGATTACATGAGATGATCATTAGAAAGTGCCATTAGAATCATTAGAACTCTATGCCTGTGCCAGGCGTAGGGAAAGCACTCAACACACTTTAGCTACTGCTTATTATCATTGATACTGTTCCTAATACACATAGTTGCTTCCACTCGGCACAGTGTACCAGCTTGAGAAGCCTGCCCCGAAATCCTCCTTGCCCAGCTTTGCTTACTCAGGAAGTGAGCAGGTTTTCTCACACAGCTAAAGAGGGGTGCTGTTTCATCAAGCGTGCAGGCATTCATTCATGAGATGTGGGTTAAGTGCACAGTGTACGCTCCCGCTCTGATAGGTTCTAGCTGTACAGAGGCGAATAAGAGAGTCCCTGCCGTTGGCCTGCAGGGGAGAGATGCAGTGCGTGGCAGTGAAGACTCCACCAGCATTGATCCCTGGATGTTATGGGAACACAGATGAGAGGCCGACCCACCCCAAAAGGTTAGGGAAGGCTTGCTCTGGGCTACCTGGGGTTCCCAAGAGGAGTAGAGGGTGAAGCCCTTATTAATTTCACACAAAACAGAAGAGAACCTTACTTCCATAAGAGATTGTCGCAATGACCCATTTGTCTGACCCTTTTATCACAAAGCTCCATTATAGCTAGAAATGGAGCTTTTAAAATTAATAACCTAACGATGGAAAGCATTTTCCCTGAAGCTTAGCATCTCTGGAGGAAATGCCATTGGATGTTCATCTTACAGGACCCCTTCAAGTTTAGCTTTTGCAAAGAGGGTGGGTTTTTTTGTTGTTTGTTTTAACAGTGTGATAATAAAGACCTCATTGCCTCTCACAGTCTTGTGACCTGGGCTCAAGCAGTAGCTCTGGGATTGACAATGACTAGATACAGTACGGTGACCAGGTTTTCAGGGAGAAACACCTCTGTGGGCATTGAAATCTGGATTCTGTCCCTGACCATTCTGTCCAGGCATATGCGGCCCTGCTCCATTACAACTTCTCTGTGAATTGGTGAGTGTAACCTGGGAAGGCATGACAGGTATTTCCAACTCAGGGGGACAATCACCGCTCGCCACATCCTTCTATCTGCCCTTCTCCCCTGGCTACTTCTCTCGTTCCTCCAGCTGGAAAAACAAAAATCCCCCCTGGACTCCCCTTAAGCTTCAAGTTACTATTCCATCTCTTTCCTTCATGACTCAGTAGCTTGAAAAATCAATTTTAAAATGTCAATACCACACTATAGAAATAAAACCCTGAATATTTATTATGTTCAAGTACTTTTATGTGGCTTAATTCATTTCATCCTAACACTTTATGATATGTGTACTTTCATTATCCCCATTTTGTAGGACACTGATGCTTAACATTTGAACTTGCTAGGCAAAATCACAGGGCTGGTGGGTGAGTGAGAACTGAAACCCAGGCTACGGGGGTGCCTGGGTGGCTCAGTCAGTTAAGCATCCAACTCTTGGTCTCAGCTCAGGTCATAATCTCAGGTTCCTGGGATTGAGCCCCTGCATCGGGCTCCATGGTCAGTGTGGAGTCTACTTGAGATTCTCTCTCCCTCTCCCTCTGCCCCTCCCACTTGTACTTGCTCTCTAATAAATAAATAAACCTTAAAAAAAAAAAAAAAGAAACCCAGGCTATGGACTACAGTGCAGGTTCTTAAGCACCTGGCTTTGGGTACTTATGTGTGCTGAACCCACCTTCCATTCCTTCCTTCCCTGCTCTCCCCACTCCCCAGAATGTTTTCTTTTTTGCACCAAAGATCTCCAGGTGGCCCAAGTGTAATGGACAGTTATTAGGTTTTGGTGCCCAGTATCTACTTCCTCTTCCTAAAAGCATGTGGTTTCCTGTAGAGTTACCTCTTCCCCACTGGCTCTTGTCATGTGGGGCTGCAATCAGGAGACTTGCCTTTTCCTGGCTAAGGGACAGGGGAATGAGGCAGGCTGGAATCTGAATCATAAGCAGCAAGGTCAAGAAAACTGGAAGAGTTTAGACTTTTGTTCAGTCCAGCTGAGCGTTTGCCAACAAATTCGGTAATCAAGATAAAAAAAATATTTTAATGCAATATTTTGTAAAAGGAAAATTAATGCAAACATTCCAGGATGAATAAAATATCACACTTTTAAAGACAGGGTCAGTATGACTGAACTCCTTTCACCTTGGGATTCAGTATGGCCTGACACAGCACAGTTGGACATTCCCCCTTTTTGGGGGCCCCCCCAGCCTTTCCCCCAGCTCTTCACACCTGCCTCACACTCTCTGTTCCACTAACACCGATGGATGCCCACGGGTGTTGGGGCGCTACATCTGCTCTTTGGTTCTCTGCACGAAAGCCCTTTCTTCTTCCACCCTCTTTGCTGATGAACTCACCCTCCTTCACCTCCTCCTCTGAATGTCAGTTTCTTCATCCATAAAATGGGGATAATAAATAGTTCCTAAGCCATAACCTTGTTATGGGCATTAAATGAGTATTAATATCTACATGGCACCTGACTCCAGGGGAGCACTCAAAGTCCGCACCAACATCAGCATCATTCCACAAGACGGCATTCTGCTGACATGCCTCCCACCACCTGAAGGTCAAGGTTGCTGCTAGATGAAAAATTCCCACCTAGATCCCCATCTGCGTTTCTGACCACCCAAATCTCAGTTATAGACTCCTCCTTCTCCGCTGCTTAGTAAATTTTGGTGTCCTACGGGGTTCTTGTTCAAATCTCTCTTCTGTCTATGCTCTCCCCAGGCCATGTCATAGATGACCCCAGCTTCAAGTGTCTTCTCTTGTCTGTGATTCATCTGTGACACCCAGACCTTGAGGTCCAAATTTCCAGATGCTTAGTGGATGTCTCACCTGCATCTACACACCTCTATGAATATTACCAGTACAAACAGCAACAGAATGAAGGCTAACTAGTTACTCCACACGGAGCCAAGCACTTCACATGGATCACTTCATGTCATCCTCTCAAAAACTTCATTTTACAGAGGAAAAGCAAAACAAGAAAAAAACCCAAAACAACACAACAAAATAGAGGCCGAGGGAAGGGAAGAAAGTTGCCCAAGGTCACGAACCAGGGGAGTGGCGGAACCTGGATCGGAACCCTATCAATGTGACCTAACCATTGGGAACAGGGGTTTCTGCTGAAGAAGATTGTCCAATGTTGCACCTTTTAAGCGATATCCTGACATGAGGGAAAGATGATAGAGCAGTTGTTCTCAACTAGAGAACATTCTGCAATGTCTGGTGACATTTCTGTTGTCACAACTGGGGTGTTGCTATTGGCATCCAGAGGGGAGAGCCCAGGGATGCTGCTAACCATCCTGCAAAGCACAAGAAGCCCCCGCAACAAAGAATTACCAGGTCCAATATGCTAACACCAAGGATGAGAAATCCTGCATTCGAGAAGTCAGTATAAAGCAAGACTGTGAGAAGCTAGTAAAGGGTGTTAGCAGTTTAGGTGCTTTCTCACCAACTGCGCAGGTCCCTCTGCCTCCCCTCTTCCTACCACCCTCGAGCCCACCGCCTTCCCCACCCCAAGCGAAGCTGCAAACTCTTACCCACCACCCACACCGCCTTCCCAGCACAAAGCACAAACAGGAACTCATTATCTTCTACCTCAAGATGTTCCCATCCCATGCTCTTTATCATGGTTAAAAATACCACCCTCCTCCTCCGCCTCCGCCTCCTCACAGGTGAGTGCCATTGTCCCCCTGCGTGTGCTCACCGCCCCCCCCCCCCCCCCGTCTTCACCCATCAGTCATCAAACGGTGTCTCTGCTGGCTCCCCAGGTCCATCCTGCTCATCCTCTGCTTTGCCACTTGACTAACCTACTTTGGGTCAAAATAGTGTCTCACGCCATTTCTTTCCCCAGTTATGAGGCTGAAATCACTTTGTGTTCATCCACATTGGAATGAATTGTTTTCACCCAGAGCATGAATGTCATGAGGAATTAAACCAGGGGGCCTTAAGAGCCCACCTAACTCCTAGTCAAGGATTCCGGGATCAGCTCACCAAGAAACTTGAGTCTGTCTTTGTCCCCTGGACCTCTGCTCTGGTGGACAAGGTGGCTCCCCTCTGGTCCAGGCCTCGTCCCATCCCCCACCCCCCACCCATCCCTCCTCATCCTCGGCACCTGTTCCATCAGTGTGCCCGCCCTCCCTCTTCGCCCTCTCCCACTCTCCTGGGACCTTCCCATCAACCACAGATGCTCACTCGCCCACCCGTCTTTACAGAATCCTCCCCTCACCTCCCACTAGCTAGACAGCCTTGTGTCTGAAAAGAGTAGTCTACACTTGTTATCTCCCACGTGCTCCTCAACCCACTGCAATCTGGCTTCCAATCCCTCCACTCCATTGAAACAGCTCTGGCAAAAATTGTCAGTCTTCTAATTGTCAAATAAAATGCCTATCTGCATTCCAATCCTTGTCTGACTGAACTCTGGGGGCATTTGAGTGTTGGCCATTCCTGACTTTTAGAAGAAATTTCTTCCCTTACCCTTGGTTTTCCATCCACTTCCCTTCTAGGCTCCTCCCTCTCAGTCTTCTTTGTGAGCCCCTCTTCCTCTGCCTACGGTATCCCTCCGAGGTCAATCCTCATCCCAGGATCTTCTCAGTCCACACATTTTGCTCGCGTGAACTCACCCACAGCTTGCACTCATAGCTTTAACCACCAGCAGCTGCAGTATAGGGCGGTGGTTAAGTGTCTGAACTCCAAATCTCCTCTGGGCACCGTTTGGCCTCGGGCCAGTTACAGAACACGCTTGTGCCTCAGTTTCCTCAACTGTAACATGGTGCAAAGCTTTTCAGTCTCATTGTTTTCCATGTCTGAACATGCACCGATTCCTCAGACCATGCTGAAGCTTGTAGTGTTATATTATGTGCCCATACTCATGTTTCATTTTTGCTCAGGCACATAGGGGGTGCCGGGTGAATAAATCTGTGAATAAATGAATGAATGCAGTCCTGCCTTGGGTTCCCCCAGAAATAAACCTTGAGATAAGGAATTGGGTGCAGCTAGTTTATTTGGGAGGTGATTGATCCCAGGGAGAATGAATGAATGGGAGAGAGAGGAAGGAGACAAACGGCATAAAGAGTGACTTAACAGGAGGATTACTAATAGGGGCAAGTGGGCCCGATTCCACTGGGGATGCCCTGAGGAACTATGCTGAAAATACGTTAACATGGTCTATGAACTAGGAAGTGGGCTCTCACCAGACACCAAACCTGTTCGGACGTATCTCAGACTTCCCAGTCTCCAAAACTGTGAGAAATGAATCTGTGTTGTTTGTAAGTCACCTTGTCTATGGTATTCTGTTATAGCAGCCCAAACTGACTGCGACACCACCACCACCACCATCCCCGCCCCCACCCCATGCCGATTTAGGAAACTTCCCCATGCTCTCTACAGCCCAAGACACCCTGGGCATACCTCTGTGAGAGTCATCCTCTCCCTGCTTTCTAAATAGAACTTCCTGATCTGTCTTTCTTGGAGGGCAAGAATAGTTCATCTCTGCAGATCTAATGCCCAGAAGATTTTGAGCACATTACAGGCACTTACCAAATGACTTTTAATGAATTCAAGTTCACCTTGCTCAGGGCCCCACTCAGAGTAAGTGGTCAATAAATGTAGGCTCCTTTCCTTTCCCTCCAAGTCAAAGAGTTTGCCATCTGACTCGGGAGAGCACTCAACGAGCAAGCATATAATGTGATAAATACGTTCTGGAAATGAACAGAAGTGCTGGGGGAGCACAAAGGAGGGAGCAATTAACTGGGACTGTCCCACTGAGACTGCAGTTACATCATCTGGCAGTCTTAATTACTTATAAGCTTTAACTTCCCAGCACCATTAATAGAGCCGTCTAGTGCTTCTTCCATTACCCTGGGCTTTCTCATTTGAGCGCCTCTCCACCAAAGCGGAAGATGCAGGGAGCTAAGGGACAGAGTCATCTGGTCACCGTAATCTTGTTTGTCCTTTTCATTCATCTGACATGATTTTGTTGAGGGTCTCCTATGGGCCAGGCTCTTGGCCCTGGCATCCGGGAGTGATGGAGACAAGCAGCAGTCTGCTCTCATGCAGCTTACCCACGCAGGGGAGACAGATGATAAATAAGCAGCCAAACAGGATAAATTAGGTAGCGGTAGGGGCTCTGAAGCGGTGAAACAGGGCATGTGACGTGGGAGAGAGGTAGGGGTGGAAGTAGGTGCCAAAGACAAGTAGATCAAATGGCCGGGGAAAACCCCCTTTGAGGAGCTGACTTCTGAGCTGTGAGCTGAGTGCCAAGAACAGCCAAGTGGAGATTCTTCCAGGCAGAGGGAACAGCAGCTGCAAAGGGCCTGGGGCAGGATGCCGGACTTCTGGTGCCAAGCCTAGAGTTTGTCTCACTGCTTCTCACCACTGAAAAAGAGCTGCAGAAAAGAGACAAACTTGGGTCTAAAACTGATGTCTGGTCCTGACGTGGAGCAGAGGGGCTGATACCCAATTTTCCATCCACAGCAGGTTCAATTCAAGCTTCTGTTTTCACTCCTTGGGCATGTTGTTCCCTCTTCAAAGTCTGACTGGGTTTCAAAGGAATTTGAAAGACTTAAGAGCAAAGCCACCAAGCGGCATCCTCCAGGTAGAAACCCCTAAATGTGGTATGTTTGTGGGAAACCACAGTGAATCATTCCCACTGGCTTGCCCAGTCCTTGCCTGAGTGTACAGAGATTTACTTTGCTTTTCTCAAAGTTCCTGAAGCCTCTCCAGACTTTTAAAGAAACCCCCACAATGTCCTGACTTTTGGATTAAGAGCAAAATCCTAAGTTCCGTGAAGTTGGTGAGTTTCAGATGTCACCAGAAGGGGGTCTGCCATAGCCACTAACCTTTTCCTCTGCTGAGAGCAGTTTCTGAAATGCTGCAAAGAAAAATAATCACTTGGTGATTAGGAAGAAAATGAAATTCTAAGGCTTTGTAAGCTGGCACAGATACGCACAGCACACACCCCATGAGTTAAAAACCTTCCTTCCTCAGATGTCTCTCATGGTACTAAGAACAATCATGGCTATCATTTATTTGAGCATTTACAATGTGTCAGTCCCTGTCTAAACATTTGGTTTCCAAATCAAACCTATAAGGGTAGCATTACCACCTCATTTCACATTTGAGGAAACGAAGGCTCAGAGAAGTTCTGTGACTTACCCAAGATAACACAGCAAAAAAAAAAAAAGAAGGCGAAGTCCGGATTCCAACCGGCATCAGAGTCTGAAATCCAGACTATTACTGTCCCTCCTCTCCTGGACAGAGAAAATTCCTGCTCCTGCCATTGGACAAAAATGAGGAAATTACCAGCGGGGAAGCAGTGAAAGCGGGCAGTCAGGTAAAGTCATTTCTCTAACTGAAAACAGGGGACCGGTCCAGGAGATGGCAAGTTCATCCTCCGCATAACGGGAGAGGGCAAGTCCCTCTCCTGGTGTTGGGAGGGGTGGGGTGGGGGGTTCCGAAGGGCGCCTGCCAAGGCCAAGGTTTTATCTGGGCACATCCCGGCCCTTCCACCTCTGGGCACCAAGCAAGCAGGGGCCGGCGGGGGCACGGGGCGTGCGGCCGAGCGGGAGGACGCCGAGCCCGGCCCGGCCCGCCGCCGCCCGAGTCCTTCGCGCCCCCCGCCTGGTGCCGGCGGGCCAAGGGTTAAGCGAGGCGGGAGCCCCCGGCGCGGAGCGGCCGCGGGGCCGGGAATGCTTAGTCAGGATTCCGATTTCCTGTCGAAGTGTTGGGATTTCCTGCAGCCCGCGCCCGCCGCCGCCGCCGAGCGGGAGCGTCCGAGCCGCCCGCGCCGCCGCGGCCTCCTCCCCTTGGCACATGGTCGCCCGCCCCTTCCTGCGCCGCGCTCGGCTCCCGCGCCTCGCCGCCGCCGCCGCGCCAGTGCCGCCCGCCCTGCCGGCCGCTCCCGGCCGCCGCCCGCCCTCCGACCTCAGGGCCGCCCGCGCCCGGCTGAGGGCTGCGGCGCGCGCGAGCCATGGAATAATGCCCAGCGGCCCGCCCGGTCCCGGTGAGTTGCGGGGCGCCCTGGGTCGTCCGCGCCCCCCTGCCCGGCCCCCCGCGCCCAGAGGCGCGGGGCGGGCTGCGGACTGCGCCTCCCGGCGGGCCGCCCCGAGCGCGGGGAGGGCGCGGGCCGCCGGCTCGCGGGGGCCGCTCTGGGGGGCACCGACACGCGGCGGGCGGGCGAGCCGGGTGGGGGGGGGGGCGGTGGTTCCGCGCGCCCTCCCGGGGAGGCGCCGGGCCCGCCGGTGGGACGCCCTCCCGGCATTGTCTGTCTGGGCGGCGGGGGAAAGTTCCCCGCGGTTCCTGGAAGGGCGGCCTGGCTCCGCGTTGCCCGTCCGCAGCCCCGCGCCCTGGCTTGGACACCGCGCTGCCAGGCAGGCCCCAGGCCACTTGCTTTTAGAGCAAGTGAGACGAAACGAAAGATGGGGGTGTGTGTGTGGGGGGGGAAGATTCCCAGTCGGGGCTTGGGGTTTGCTCACGGGAAGACTGGGAAGGAGCTTGTGTTTTTCCCGCTTGTACCATATTGGGACCTGCTGCATTTTTTGAGAGCGACGAGAAGTTTAAAAGAAAAAAGAAACTCGCTGGCGTCTGGTATCCTGCGGTTTTCATAGGACCTGAGAGTTCTCGGGCATTCCTAGAGCGGTTTCCTTTAATAATTGATTCTTCCACTAGCGCAGGGGGATGGATAGCCGACTTCAGCCCATCCCGTTGTCAACGGGAGCTCAGGTTTACGTGCACTGATCGGAAAGAACAAGAACTTTCTTCCACTCTTCCCGTAGACTCTATCAGGTTGTCTTGGCAAGATACTTGATTCTGGGATGACAGCGGGGCCAGAGTTGCTGAGTACTTGAGGCCAGTTTTGTCTCTATTGAACCCTTTACCCCAAGGCCTTTCTGTTTTGCAATTGGTGGTCCACTGTTCAGCAAAAAGATGCAGGTCTTTTGGAAAACAGCAGATATCAACAGTTCAGAAAGAAAAAGGATCTTCCATCACCACTGTTTCAACCCCTTGTTTTTAGGCATGCGAGGCTGGGAGCTAGCTTACCCAAGTGGCATGGCCAGTCCTAAGACTCCCAGCGCAGTGCTCCTTTCATTATGGCAGTTTCTGTTCTGGCAGCATGAGACATTTGGAAATAGGTCTTATTTGCATTATAACCTTTGTTGTTTTCCTGTCTTCCCTTGTTCTGTCTTATCTATTACTGCTGCTATTTTTGAGATAAGTGGTTATCTCAAACTTGGTATTTTGAGAGAGTGAGTTAAAAAAAATTCCCTAACCCCTACTGTTCAGCCACCAAATGGATCTGAAACCTAAAATGGGTGGCTTCATTACATAGGGAATTACTTTTCTGTATCCCATTCTTGTGTGCAAAATAGAAACTTTCGTGAAAATAGAAAAAGGGTGGTGTCTTAGCACAAAATGTACCCTATGGTGTTCTCTGGACTTGATTTTCAGTCCTCCGGTATCTTGTGAGCTAAGCAGCCCGTCTATTTTTCTCCTGATGAGAGCTCCGAATGGCTGGTTTTTCATTTTTAGTATGTGATAATGTCGGAGAGAAAGGACTTGTTCACAGGCTTGCCATTTGGTGAAGGAAATTGAAATTCTCTCCACCTCTCACCAGCCACAGTGAGCCAGATTTTTGACATCAGTCAGAGCCTTGCAGGCCCAAAAATGAATGTGTGCATCCAAATGGGGCCCTCCCTCACCCATCGCGAGGACCCACCTCCCAGCTGGCATCTCCACGTGGCAACCCACGGGGCTGACGTCTAAAGGAAAAAGGGAACCCGTGTTACCTGGAACAGTGTGGTTCCTGCATTTTCCCTGTAGCTTCTCAGCTGTGTTTGACTGGGTCCTGCCACCCCATCCTCATTTTTCCCTTTCTTGTTTCCTCTCACTTCTCTTCTAGTCGTTATATCCTGGCATGGATTCGAAAAGAAGTCTTTCCTGTAGGATGCACAAATGATCCCCACATAAGCAGTAGTGGCAAGGACAGCTAACATTTACTGAGCACTTGCTATATGTCCTAGGCATGTCACCTGCTAAGAAGTCCCAAGGAGGAGAGAGAACTCCTTTGGGAGCCTTGCCCAGGAAGGATGCCACTTTTCAGATTCATCTGGAATTGACTCATTCTTTCATTCATTCAGTACACGTTTGCTAAGTGGCTCCCCCGTGGGAGGTGCCAGTCCTGCAAAGATGAATAGGACCCTGTGTTCAAGGCCTTCTGTTTCCAGCCTCATCCTTCCATGTCAGTCAGCGTCACACTTGCTCTTTTGGTTAGTCAGTTCAACAAGCCGGTAGTGAGCACCTGCTCCGTGCTAGCACTGGGTAAAGTCCTGAGGATACAGTGCTGAGCAAGGCAGGCCCGGGCCCGCCCTCAGGGAGCTTGCATTCCAGTGGAGGGCCTAGGCCAAACAGAGAAGCGGCAGAAAAGATGGTGATTTTTGTTAACCGAAATCATGACCAAAGCGGAGTGCGGTGGGGGTGGAAATGGGGGTGGTCCTAGTTTCGCTAGGGAAAGGCCTCTCTGAGACCGAAGACTTGAGAAGAAACTGGCTAGGCAGAGAGGTTGCAGGGGAGGGCATTCCAGGCAGAGGGATTAGAATGTGCAGCCTCCTGTGCGTGAAAGGGCTGGATGTATTCCTGGGAGTCAGGGAAGTTGGGGGTGGGTGGGGTGGGTAAGGGGGTTGGGACGGGCAGAGTGTAAGGGAGAGATGGGGAGAACGGCAGAGGGTGAGGTTTCAGAGGGAGGCAGGTTCTAAGCCATGCTGGGGAGGTACCCCCACCCTCTCCCCGAAGTACAGAGAGAAAGTAGGACTGAGTTTGGGCTCCGGAGTGGGATCGAATTGACATTTTTCAGAGGTTAGTTTTACTGCTTTATGAAGAGTTGATCACAGCAGAGTGGAAGCAGGGGGACCAGTTTTCTCAATCCGGAAAAGTTGGTGGTGGCTTAGGCCAGTTGGGGCCGGAGGGAGATGGGTGTGAGCTGGTTAGAACCTGGAGATAGAACTGGTGAGATTTGGTGATGGATGAAATGGGGGCGAAGGCAGGGAGCGACTCGAGGATGACCCCTGGGTTCTGGCATGAACCGCTGGCTGTCATTTGGGAAGACAGGGAAGAAGAAAGGCGGAACACGTTCTGGAGAGGATCAGGTTCCATATTGGCCGTGCTAATGTGGTGGAGATCTCGGGCAGACATGAGGGCTCGAGACATCGGACCTCAGAGGGTCCCTCTGGACTAGAGACGCTAATGTGGAAATGACCAGGCTGTAGCTGAGCCACCAAAGTGCTGGCCAGCACGTGCCCTACTGTTTCATTTCTCCGAGGGTCTGCTGATGCTCGTCCTCCCGACTGGGATGCTCTGCCTCTCTGTCAGTCTAACTCCTACTCATCTTTGAAAGCATACCCATGTCTTTATCTCCTTGAGGACGCCTCCAGCTCCCCCCGACCCCCAGATCCCTGTGTCTACTTTCATGATAGTATTCAATTGAAGTTATCTTTTTATAGTATCTTATGTTTATGAAAAACTTGATGCAAGCTCTGTCAGTAGTAAGTGCTCAACAAACGCTAACTGCTATTATTATTATTATTGATGGGAGTGATGGAGAGGCATATAAATAAAAATTATATTGGTTAAGTATGATGATAAATGATGTATTAGTCTCCTCTTCCTGCTATAAGGACCATAAACTTAGTGGATTAAGCAACACAAATTTATTCTCGTACAGTGCTGGAGGTCAGAAGTCCAAAATGAGTCTCATTGGGCCAAAATCACCATGTTGGCAGGGCTCTGTTCTTTCTGGAGCCTCTAGGGAAGCTTCCCTCCAGAAGGAACAGGGAAGACTCAGAATAGAAGGCCCTAGGGAAGAATCTGTTTCCTTGCCTTTTCCAGCTTCTAGAGGCTTCCTACATAGGTTGGCCCACGGTCTCCTTCCTCCCATCTTCAAGGCCAGCAATGTTCGTCTGCGTCCTTCTCATGCCACCATCTCTCTAGTGCTCCCTCCTGGCTCCCTGTTCCACTTTTAAGGATGCTTTTGAGTACATCAGGCCACCTGTATAATCTAGAATGTTTTCCCTATTTTAAGGTCCAGTGATTAGAAACTTTAATCCCATTTCCCCCCTTAATTCCCTGTTGCCACATACCCCATGTAAGCTGGCCCATTCACACGTCCTGGGGATTAGGATGTGGACATCTTTGGGGGCTGGTATGGGAAGGTATTATGAGAGTCCTGGGGTCAGGACTCATATCTTCACTGTCCTCTCGAATATTCATTCCTTCATGCAAGCTTTCCACCTTGCCCAGCTTTACATGAGAATGCCTGGTTGAAGATTCATGTCATTGTGCTTTCTTTGGGCTGCAGGCCAAACTGTCCACTTCAACACAGGGACACTAATTTTTCTCTCCCTGCCTCAAGGATAATTTAAGTCCAACCCCCAGGAGGGTGCCTGGGTGGCTCAGTTGGTCAAGTGTCCAACTCTTGATTTCGGCTCAGGTCATGATCTCCGGGTTGTGAGACTGAGCCCCATGTTGGGCTCCGTGCTGGGTGTGAAGCCTGCTTAAGAGTCTCTCTCCCCCTCCCTCTGTCCCTCCCCCTGATCCCGCTCTCAGTCTCTCTTTCTCTAAAAAAAAAAAAAAAATCCAACCCCCCCCCCCCCAAAGCCCTCTCCTCACCCACCTACCTTGTATCCACTCCCAGAAAGGGCTGGGAGGGGACCTGAGTGGCTCAGTCAGTTAAGCGTCTGCCTTCGGCTCAGGTCATGATCCCAGGGTCCTGGGATCGAGCCCTGCATCGGGCTCCCTGCTCAGAGGGAAGCCTGCTTCTCCCTTTCCCTCTCTCCCTGCTCATGCTCTCTGTCACTATTTCTCTCTCTCAAGTAAATAAATAAAATCTTTTAGAAAAAAGAAAGAAAGGGCTGAGGAGCATGAAGGGTTGGTACTCTCTTTGAGTCTGCTGTGGCCGATTTCCTGGCACAGTGTGAATCCCAGTGCTGTGCGTGCCTTTTATGCAGCTGAAACCTCAGTTCCAGCGCCACAGCTAGTGTCCCCAGCCTCTGCCAGCCCTGTTCCCAAAGCAGTCCACAAGCGCGCTCAGGAGGGAGCATGTGGTTCCATCAGGACAAATCCATCTAAACCACTAGGGGAAAAAGTAACTAGAGGGCCTGGCCTGGCAGTGTGCGGCAGGTGGCCCCATCTTCTGAGAGTCAGGGAAACACACCATGATGTGTTGTGAAGCCACAACGCAGTGAGGGGGTAATTAAGACCAGATTTCTAACATCCTCTGGGTTATTTGGAGAAAATGGGTCCTGCCCCGGATACTCCCCAGAAACAGCCGGCTTCCCCGAGACCTTCAGCGTTTTGGAGAGCCGCATGAACTCCGTTGGCCACTGGCATGCAGGGTTGCACTGAGGCAGAGGTCTCTTCCTGCCTGAGCTTTCCCTGCCAGCTTTGTCCGGCCCCATCCTTGGAAATGCCACAGACTAACTCATCTTGTAATATTTTTGGCATTTCCTCTTCCTTTACGGCTTTAAGTCAGGAAATGCGAAAGGCACAGAGTCAGAAAAACAGAAGAGCGATCGAGCTGTGTCTCGGGATCCCTCCTCTGGAGTCTGGTTACACTTGGGACAAAGAAGAGTGCGTGCCGTCCGCGCTTCCCCCAGATGTGGCGGGGGCTCTGGAGGACCACGCCGGGTGCAGATCCTCCTCCGTGGGCAGAGCAGGAAGGAGGAAGTCAAGACGACGCCTGCTGTGGCTTCTGGCGAATGGCTTGCATTTCCCTCATCAAGTCTAATTGTGAGTTTTGCGGCAGGGCCTGCTGCCTTCACGGGACTCTGCCTGTGTGCAACACTACTGTGTGTGCGTTTGGTTGTAATTTTGTACCGAAATAATTATCTTTGCAAGTAGAAATGGAGAAAGAGGGCTCAAGTAAAAATCCATGATATATGCAACTTGCCCTCAAACGGTTCAGAAAAATGACAGATATTGTAAAAATTTAGCGCAAGTGAGGGGAAAGAGAAGGAAAAAGTCCATGGAATGAAATGTTCACTCTAGGTAAGCTCAGGCAGAGGGCTTATGGGGGCTCTTGGCACTATTCCTCATTCTTGAAACTATTTCCAAACAAAAAGGCTTTTGCAGATGGGAGGGGGGGAAAAGAATGCTCAACCATGCCTTTGTAATTGTGACCTTGACAGATACAGGGTGGCTCCAAAGCAGGGTCAGTGGACAGGAAACCAGAAGATTCTGAGGCCTGCTACTGACCCTGCCTTCCCTTCTGCTCTTGCACGTTGTGTACCCAACTGAGAGAATGTCAGAAAAGCACCCCTTGCAAGGATTCTGTGAACAGGAGCTTTACGACAGCCATCTTGTGTGGAAGCGTGTTTGTTCACGTGGTTGCCTCTCCCTCAGACTGAGCACCTCCACTCCTCGTGCCTGGCCCGAGCACATGGCCAGGCACTGACCAGGGAGTCTCAGTCAAGTGCCTCTTCTTTATTGTTCAGCAGTGTTGCCATGTTCGTTGAATTTTCTCATCATTGAGCTTTTATTTTCAATGACTCTACATTTTCCTTCTGGAAATTCTCGTTGGTTGGTTCTCTTTCACATCATCCTGGCCTTTTGTCTTGCTCTTTCTTTAGGGTTTCTCTTCCTTACTTCATACCTTTGTTTTAAATGTACTGACATTCTCTTTCGAGTTGCCCCATTATGTTCATTCTAAAGGAGCCGGTTCGCATTTCCTGCAGACTTCCTGCCAAGGTGGCTCATACTCCTGAGTCTCACCTCTCCTGCATAGAAGTGTCTCTGCAGAGTGGTTTTATGCTTTAGTAGGGGCTCCAAGGGTTTCCTGGATCCCGGACTAGTGGTAACTTTAGGGCCTGAGATGTTTAACATCAGGCTGAAGGTGTAGGTTTGGGCTCTGTGCCCACAACTAGGGCTTTAACATTTGCGCGGGAGCCTTTTCCCCCACCCAGACCCTGAGGCAGACACAAGCGTTCTTGCCATTTCTCTGCACTGAAAGGAGGAAGGAGGAAGAGTTCAGGCCCTCTTTCAGAAGAGGCTGGGGTCCCTGTGGGGTCCCAGCTTTGTAGAGGGGTCTCAGCTCTCCAGTCCTTCTGTAGATGCCAAGCAGAGACCAGCCAGCCTCACATACTCAGTCTTCTTTTTCAGACTAGGAAGAGGAAGAACATTTACAAGAAGGTAAAAATTGCCGTTTTGAGAAAAGAAAACCAGAATCCCCATATCAGAACAGTAGCAACGAAAAGATTTAATTCAGATCAGCAAGCACTTACTGAGTACCTCTGTTTGCCCTGCAGAATGGGGTGGGGGCAAGTTGGGGCTGGGTCTTAAAATGCCTGTTCATCGTGGTAACCCCCAGCACAGAGCAGACTGCAAATGTTTAGGAAAAATGGAAGCGAGCAAGAAAGGAAATTAATGTGGTTGAAGAAGACAGATACTAATGCAGAAGACAGAATACAATTGTGAAAAGTAGCACTGAATGGTGACTCAGAGTTCCGAGTTCTAGTCCAGGAACTGATACTGACTAGTTATGGGACCTTGATGAGCAGTCACTCCCCCCTTGGAATCACACTTTCTCATCTGTGTAAAGGTGGTAGCTCCTGGCCCAGTTACAGTGAGAGCAAGAGGGGGGAGGGGGGAGCTTCAGAGGGTGAAGCATTTTTCTTGTCTTCGAGGCCCATGGGGCAGTGTGTCCTCCAAGACCACCTTGCTTTGAAGGCTCCCTCTGCCTTGCCTCGCGACCACTAGGGACACTGGGTTTTCCGGAGAAGGGCAGCAAGCATTTCAAATCCTCAAAGCTTGTTCAAACTAAGGGGTCTTCGGTGTATGGTCAGTAGTTGGGCATTTGGGTGTTGGGCTGGCATGTGTCTCGTGCGATGTTCTTTCCCTTAGAAGCTCCCGCTGGGACCCTACGAATGAGGGCCGAGGTGCCCCTAAGAGATGCAAGATGGATTTGTGCATTGCACTGCCTTCATAACCTTTGACCCCCCTGTTCTCTGAGGCTGCTCCTCTGGATGGTGGAACTCATGATCTCCCCAGGGTCTGTCCTTTGACCAGGTCCCTCTTTCGTGCCTGAGGTGATTTGGTGGGTAGAGGATAGGGGCGTTTGTCGTGATGCGATGTGAAAACCACCTGGGCTTGGAATCAATAAGGATAGCTAATATTTCTTGTGCATTAACACATGTCAAGTGCTGTTCTAAGCCGTTTAACTATATAAGCTCATTTAATCCTCATAATAACCCAATAAAATAGGCACTGTTTTTTGTTGGGGGGGGGCACTGTTTTTAATCCCCATTTTATACATGAGGAGACAGATACACAGACACTAACTTCTCCAAGGTCCTATAGCTCGTGGGGAACAGGATTTTAAGCAAAGGGATCTGTGTTCATTGCCCACACTCTTGACCGTGATGCAGTATTGCCTCTGAAGACTTGAGTTTGAATTTCATGCGCCAATTCCTCGTGTGGCCTTGGGAGAGTCTGCCCTTAGCCTTTCAGAGCTTTTAGGTTCCTCTTCTGTACATTTTGAAAAGTTTGCAGGTTTTAAAAAATGGTGTTGAATAAAACAATATGTATAGAAAGTGGCTTCGTGCTTGGCATATCATGGATACTAAACAAAGTGAGAGAGATTTTTTTTTTTAGGATTATTTATTTATTTGACAGAGAGAGAGAGGGAGAGAGTACCAACAGGGGGAGCGGCAGGCAGGGAGGGAGAGGCCGGCTCCCCGTGGAGCAGGGAGCCCGACGCGGGGCTCGATCCCAGGACCCCGAGATCATGACTCGAGCCGAAGGCAGACGCTCAACCGACTGAGCCACCCAGGCGTCCCAAGAGTGAGGGAGTTCTAAATGGGATAAGAATTTTTGTTTACACGACCAGTAGAGGGAGGGCACATGAACGAACTAATTCCACTTGGAGTCTTGTCTTTGGTGCACAACTTTCCCTGCAAATCCTGCCCTGTGCTGAAGCACCTAGGACACAAGATGAGAAATCAAAGTTCACGTGCTAGAATTTCTCCTAGTTGATTGGGAGACAAAGATAAATGTTTATCATTTTGGACCATGTCTGTCCACACCATAGGAAAGTTACAAAGGAATCGCCCCAGATATGCAGAGGGAAGACAGTCGTCCCAGTGGGGCGGGGGGGGGGGGGGTGTGTCAGATAAAGCTCTGGGGAAGGAGGTGCCATCTGAGCTCACTCTTCAGGATGGGCAGGATTTCAGTTAATGGAGAGAGTCAGGAACGGTATTCAAGGCGGAGACTAGCCAGACTGAAGTCTTTGTGTTAAGAATGTGCTGGTTATTTTTTTGGAGGGCTAAGGAAAACATTTGTTCAAGGAAAAGGGTAAAGCTCAGTTAAAGTAAAGCAGCTTTTTTGGGGTTTCTCTATGGAATGCAGTCATCCCTGATACTCTCTATCCCCCTACTGTCACAGAACTCCTGATCTAGAAAAGCCAACTGCAGTGTTGTTTATAGACCTTCCCTTAATAGCCTTTTGCAAGTTTCCTCTCCCTAGGACAGTTACTTCCTCGGACCTAAAATAGAATTGTGGAAGGGTGGAGATGTGGGGTATTTGCAGATTATACTCTATTTTAATAGTTACACTTGGAGGTGAATGGGTGAGAAGGTGTAGCAGACACTTGGTTGCTTATCCAACACCCTTTCCCCTTCCGTGCTCCCAGAACATTAATCTTCAGAAGTTTACCTTCTAGGGGCTTTAGGGAGGTCAGTCCCAGCCCCAGGGGTGAATCACTATGGTCCTGCCCCCCCTGCCGGTGATTTGCTTAGGCATGGGCATGTGACACAGGTCTGGCTATGAAATAAGAAGAGAAATTTCTGGGGTTGGGGGGATGGAGAAAGATTTTTCTCCATCTTAAAAGGAGACATTTAGGGGCACCTGGGTGGCTCAGTCGTTAAGCGTCTGCCTTCGGCTCAGGTCATGATCCCAGCGTCCTGGGATCAAGCCCCACATCGGGCTCTCTGCTCCGCGGGAAGCCTGCTGCTCCCTCTCCCACTCCCCCTGCTTGTGTTCCTGCTCTCTCTCTCTCTGTCAAATAAATAAATAAAATCTTTAAAAAAAAAAAAAGACATTTAGGAAGACAGAGCCTCTCCTGCTATGGGACATAGTGGGGTTGGCATGTGATACCTAGAGCGGTGGCAGCCATCTTGGGACCATGAGGGGGCCTTGCTTAGGGAGACCATGTTGAGCCTGTTCAGAACAGAAGGATGGAAGGAACAAGACACTGAAAACCCTAACTTTAGACTATTTTAGGGTTGAGTTTTCTGTTACTCGTAGCTCCAAAATTATTTGTATCAGTACACAATGGGATGGCCGCCTTACATAAAATCTAGATGATTTTTGGTCCATTATACCACCCTTCCCCCAACACACACTTACCCCTTGTGTGAAATACACCACCAAATCATATACTTTTATACCTTCACAGTCTTGCTATATTTTTCCACCTGAACTGCCCTTTCGCTAACTTCTCCACCTACTCAAATTTTAAAAACTTGAAAAAAAAAAGTATGGTTCCAAATGCACCTTCTCTGAGAAGCCTTTACCAGTCCTTCCTGTTGTAATTAGTTACTCTGTTCTTTGGGTACCTGTAACATTTGTAACCCCTCCCTCTCTCCCTCCCCCGCTTCGTTCTTTATTACGTGCCCCCTGAGTAGCCAGCTGCCGTGTTGTACCCTAGCATCATCTTTCAGGAACGGGGACAGGCATGCCCAGAAACTTGTGAGCCAGTGTGTTTTGTGTGGTCATGCGGTAACACAAGGTGTCACCAGGTGCTTCTAAAGAGGCACCTTGCAGGGAGGGGCAGAGAGGCCTTGTTACAGGATGTAATCCTTGAGTTGACTATTAAATAATGCATGATTAGCTAGGACAGAGCAAAAAGAAAGGAAGGAAATTCTGGGTGTAGGGACCCACCGCAGCAAGAACGTGGATGGTAGAGACAGCCCAGGTTGTGCTAGGAGCTAAGTAACCCCGTATGGCTGGAACCTAACGTCTGAGGTGGGATGCATTGGGGGCTGGAGGAGAAGGCAGGAGGAGCGACATCCAGAAGCTTTGACTTTATCCTGAGACCACGGAGGAAACTTAAAAGGTTTGAGGCAGGGGAGTCTTGTGACACTGTCCTTTAGAACGGGGATTCTGGCTGTGTTGCCTTGAGTGGACCGGGTGTGTAGGGCAAGGACTGGAAGCAGGGAGACCATTTTGGATGCTCCTGTAGGAGTCTGGGAGCGAGCCCAGGAGATGGAGGGGAAGGTGCATAGGCAGTTGGATGGGCTGGCCTGGGGACTGATGGGTGAGGGGCCCAGCGAGGAGGGGCTGCCATTGACGACACTGAGCTTTCTGGCTTGTTTGCGAGGCTGAGTCACGTCTGTGTCGCAAGCCTGCAACCTCCTCCAGCTCCTAGCCCTGCCGGTCTGTGCATCCCCTGGCGTGCTGGGTTCGGGCTGCAGTGGGAGACGGAGGAGGAAGAAGTGAGGCTGCTCCCTCTTCCTTATCTTCTCCTCCCACGGCTTTGGCTCTTCAGTTCCTGTTTAAGGGCATCAGGAAGAGGAGCTGTGACGTGGTTTTCCTGGTGTCCCTGCTTCTGAGGTCTGCGCCTTTAGAAGAGGAAAGACTTTCTTAGGGCCTGTGGCTCATCACCTTTCTTTCTTGCTCATCTCCCAAACCAGCCCAGTTCTGGATAAGCCTATCCCAGCGCCTCTGGTGTAGCCCCTTCTGTGCATGCCCACCATCGCTGCCTCAGGCTTCTGTGCCATCTCTCCCGAATCGCCTAGCCGGTTCCTAGCTCACCGTCCTCCCGTTTGTGCCCTCCATGCTGATGCCAGGGGGAGCTCCTTAAAACCAGATCGGGGTCACCCTCCGGCTTGACAAGCTTCAGTCCCCCCCTCCCAGTGCCTGGCTGGTCACGTGAGGAAGAAAGCAGCCCCGGCTCTTCAGCTGCTCAGACCTGGGGTTAGCCCTGGCTCTCTTACTCGCCGAGTGCCCTTGGATGAGCCACTCACCCTGCTGAGCCTGCATCTCTCCCCCTGTGAAATGGGCACGTGCTGCCTTATTGAGTGATGGGTGAGGGAGAAAATATATTACAGGGCCTGCGTGGACATGTGCACATGCACAGGCACTGAACCTCTCTCTCCCCTGTGGTCTTACTCGCCTCAGGGAGTCCTCAGTGCCCACCCCCCGGTGGACTAGGTGCTCTTCACGCATGTTTGTCGAATGAATTATTCCTTCATTCTCTTTCAGCTCAGGCTTTGACAACCTCTCAAGAAGTTTGAGATACTCTCTCAAGTCCTGTAAGGGCCAGAGGGAGTGGGGCCCCAGCCCTCGGGGGTGGGGGGCGTTTCGTGAGGAGGAGGAAGCGGAAGTGGACTTGGGTGCAGGCTTCCTGACTCCACGCCCTGAGTCGGAGTTGGAGTCTCTCCGTTGGCCGCTCTGTGACTTCCAGGAGCTGCCTCCTGGGGCGGGTTGCCAGGGTTCGGGAATGTGCCATCCCCACATGGTGAGGCCGTCCCCGCAGCTCTTACAGACAGCAGCAAACACGCGAGTTTGCATATGCAGGGTCGTGTGAATTAGTGACGTATACGCATGCTTTTTGGAAAGAGTGTTAATGGACGTAACGTGTGTATGTGTGGGCTGTTCCCATCCTGGAAGAAGCTGGGAGTTGGTTGGGGTAAATTGAGTACAGTGATGACATTTTAAGCTCCTGGTTTGAAGGCATTCACAGTGCTGAGCATTTGCAGAGGGGAATCGTGTTGGAGCGGAAACAGAAAGGCTGCGGAGGGTAACCACCTCGTCAGAAACAGAGGTTCTGTGGTGTAGACAGTTGGTACGAGTTTGGATCCTGGACTTAGGATGAGTCCTAACTCAGCCTTTTACTGGCTGACCTTGGAACTTGCCCACCTTGGGCGGGTCCCGAGCCTCCCTGAGCCTCCGTCTTGCTACTTGTCAAATGGGGAGAACGGGACTTCCATCTCCCGGGCCATGGGGGGCCCGACCTCTGTGCGATGCACGTGGAGAACAGTGAGAACGGCCTGCGCGTGCCACCTACAAGTGCAGATATGCCCTGACCTGATGATGATGATGGTTAGGGGTCGAGTTGTACTCTCCAAAACAGATACGCGGAGTCCCAGCCCCGAGGACTTCAGAATGCGACCTCATGTGAAAATAAGGTCTCTATAGAGGTAGTCAAGTTAAAATGAGGTCATTAGGGTGGGTCCTAATCCAGTGTGACCCATGTCCTTATAAAAAGGGGAGCTTGGGACGCAGTGACAGGCAGGTGCTCACAGAGAGAGGCCGAACCGAAGACCCAGGGAGAGGCTGCCGTGTGACTGGAATGATGCATCCGTCAGCTGAGGAGCCCCAGGGGCTGCCTCCAACCCCCACCCATGAGGGAGAGGCAGGGAAGGATTCTCCCTGGCGGCCTCAGTGGCCGGGGTGGCCTGCGGACACCTTGATTTCAGACTTCTGGTGTCCAGAGCTGTGAGAGAGTGAATTTCTGTTGTTTTAAGGCACCTCGCCATTGGTGCTTTGCAGTGGCAGCCCCAGAAATCTCAGACCGACCCGAAGGAGGGTTGCACGTGTCTGGAGATGGGCCTGTGGCATTCATTCAGCTAGCGCTGGCCTGCATCTAGCCTCTGCTTGTCTGTTCTCGTCATGCCTCCAAGTGGCACTTGTTGAGAACTTCCCCGATGTCACTCTGGGAGCAGGAGGTTAGAAGTCTGTGCTCCCAGCCTAGAGGCTGAGAGGGACACTAAGGGGCAGATCGTCAGGAGGTGAAGTGACTGTCCATCTGCCGTGTGACTGTATTGAGAAGGGCATCCGTGGAGCAGACCAGGGGTGAGGGGGGCTTTGGGGCCGAAGGCAGAGACTGGCACAGGACAGTAGCCACGGCCAGAGTGTGCCAGGGATGGGAGGACGGTTCTGTGTGTGGGATGGGGAAAGGGTGCTCCCCGGGGAGTCGGGGAGCAGAAGCACCCCGAGTCTGGAAAAGCGAGCAGGGACAAGATTGGGGAAGAGGTTGGCCCTAATCCTGTGTCCAGGATGGCGAGATGTGTGGCTCTGTGCTTTAGAAGCACCCCTCGAGTGGGGCTCAGCTGTGCCGGCTTCATCTCCGACCTGTGCGCCAGCCTCCCGGTGTGGGGTGCACGGACAGAAAGTTCAGATGGGAGGGAACAAACCCGAGCTTAAAGCAGGGGCAGGGTAACAGTCGGAGCTGTGCTGGGTCGTAGAGACGGCGTTGTGGTAGAAAGGGTGACGCCGTGGGCATGAGAGAGTCCTGGGGCAGAGTCCTGGGTGAGAATGCTCGTTCTGCCCTTGCTTTGGGACCCACCTTTCTGTGCGGAGCAGGGATTAAAATGAGCTCATCTAGGACAAGTGTGTGGCACCTGGGAGGCCCTGAATAATAAAAGTTGGTTTTTTCTCCACTTAACCCCGGAATTCTGGAAAAGGGCTTTGTGCTGCTTATAAAACCCAGTAATCATAGGTGGGTTCTTTCTTGAGGTGGCATCTGGAAGGGCCTGCACTTCATGGGAGCAAAGTCACCGTCAGAAAGGTGGGGGGTGGGGTCCCTAGGAGGAAGAGGTGAGATGCGGGGGCTCCCAGAAGGCCTTAATAATGCTTATTGGCAGGAATAACACTCATGTCCTCATTGCTCTCCAATTACTTAGAATATTGCAGAAAAGCAGGTAAAGACTTCTCAGCTTTGGATGATTTAAAAATAGTCCCTGGACGCAGAGTGGCCAAGCTATTTGCCCCATGACCCCTTCTGCTGAAGTGCCCCTTCCCCACCCACCCCTCCTCTGCCCCTCTGCCAGCGATGACTCTCAGGCATCCTCCTCCCAGCCACTCTGGCTACAAACCTTGGTATTTATTCCACACTTATTTGAGTTTCCACTGCACACCAGCATTATTCTAGGGGCTGGGCAACAGCAGTGAACACGGGGAAAATCCCTGTCCTCACGGAGCTAATGTTCCCCCTGGAGAGACAGACAGCAAACAGGCATCACATGTATGGACATGAGATGGTGAAAAGTGCTTTTGGGGAAAAATTCACTGGAAAGGAGACTGGAGAGTGCTGAGGGGATGTGCTCTGTCAAATAGTGTTCAAGGAAACTCTCCCTGAAAAGGTGACATTTGAGCAATGATCAAAAAGGAGCTGAGGGAGTGAGCTTGTGGCAGTCTGGGGTAAAATGTGCCCTAGACAGTGGGGATAGCCAGTGCAAAGGCCCTGGGGTACCTGCATGTGGGACCATGTTCAAGGAACCTCAAGGGGGCCAATGTGGCGTAGAGTGGGGCAGTTTTTGATCAGGGAAAAGGGTGGTGACACGGGTTTGGGGACATGACCTTGTTGGGCATTTTAGGGATTTTGCTTTTATACTAAGCAAAGAAGGAAGCTCTTTAAGGGTTTTGAGCAGAGGAGAAGTGATATGATCTTGGCTTACTTTTTTTTTTTTTAACCAGGATCCTGCTGTCTGCTGTTCTAGAGAGTGGGTTGGAGGGGGCAAGAGTAGAAGAGAGATGGTTAGGAGCCTGTTGGAACAATGTAAGCAGAAGGCGAAGGTGGCCTGGACCAGATGGAAGCAGTGGAGAGGGGTGGATTTAGGGGTCCCCACCCCTCAGCTCATCTGAACCATCCCCAACCTGTGTTGGTTCTACTTCAGCCATCCCTGGGAGAAGGGGAGAACTTTGTAGGTACTATACACCAAGTCCACTAACTAGATTGAGCTCCTTAAGGACAGTAATGCACCTCCTTTCTCAGGTGTCCCTGGCACCTGGCCCAGTGCCTGACATAAACCATAGCCATTTCATGTTTATTGTGTAGGTAATGGACCTGTCATTCCCTGATGCCTAAGATAGGGTCTATAGCCATCTCTGGTGCCCCCAGCAGCCCCCTGTGCTTACCCTTATCCAGACATCGTCACACTGATCTGTCCAAGTCCCTTACCTCTGCTGGTTTCTGAGCCCCAGGAGGCCAGCGCGTTTTGTCCACTCCAGTGAGAGTGTTGCACAAGCGAGTGCCTGCCGCGTGGCAGGTGCTCTGGAAGGGCTCTTGTGAGTCCCTCTCACATCTGCAGAGAGCTGAGTGTGACAGCCAGTGTGGGTTCTGATCCCAGCGTGTCCCCGGGAGGATTAAATTGTTCAAAAGCCTGGAGCCTGCAAGGTGGCTCCGGGTCTTCTGAAGGGAAAGACGAAGACAGAGAGGTGGAGAGGCTTGCCGTGAGAGTCAGCGTGCCCACGGGCCCTTGGCCAGGGGGGTGGTCTCCAGGGCTTGTCTACACTGGGGAGGTGTGCGGGTGACTTCAGCAGGAGCCTGGGGAGCCTGGTGGCCAATGAGCCAGCACTCTCCTGGGCTGGGAGACCCAGACTGACTGCGACAGTTATCCACAAATTCGTGTTGGCTGGATTCTGCCTGTATAGACCAGAGACTGGATGGCCACGGTCCCGTGTGAGGGCGTCGTGCACTGCTCCCCATTTCCCAGCTCAGCTCCGGGTTCTTTTTTGTTTTTTATCCTCCAGGCCTTTTATACTTTTTCAGTTAAGTTTTAAATTATATTTCTATAGCATCTTTATCGAGGTATAATTCATATACCACTTAATTCATCCATTCCAAGTGCAGAAGGTGGTGGCTCTTAGTAGAGTCCTGGGGTTGTGCACCCTTCAGTTCACTCAACTTTAGAACATTTTCATCACCCAATCCGTACTCCCCAGTAGCTGTCACTCCTCATTTCCCCCAACTCTTCACCCCCAGCCATAGGCAGCCACTAACTGTGCACATTCCTACACCCCCACCCCTGCTGGATCTAAACATAATACGAGCTCATAACAAAATCCAGAAAGAACAGGAAAAAGTAGAGTGGAAAATGGTGATCTCCAGCCACTGAGAGATGACCGCTATGCAGATAGACTCTCAGCTACCTGTTTTCTGCAGACAGTGACAAAATCTTATACAAGTGCTTTAGTAATCTGATTTTTTTCCAGTTAATATATTGGGAGTCTCCCCGTGAATAAATTTTTACATTATCATTTTTGATGGCTATGGCATACCATAATTTACTTCATTGATTCCTTATTGGTAGACATTTAGGTTTTTTCTGATTTTTGCATTTATGTACTTGTCCATATATTTACTTATGAGAAATTCTTAGAGCTGGAATTGCTGACTTAAAGTATCATATGTATTGCCAAACTGTGTTTCAGAAAACTTTACCAATTTATCTTTCCCAGAGCAGTTCCTTGAGAGTGCATATTTCTTGAAACCCATGTCAGCCATGAACACTATGAATTGTATTAGTCTTTGCACAGCTAATAGATTAAACAAGAATGTTGGTTTTTTTTTTTTTTTTTTTTAAAGATTTTACTTATTTGAGAGAGAGCATGAGCAGGGAGAGGGAGAAGCAGGTCCCCCACCAACCAGGGAGCCCAATGCAGGGCTCGATCCCAGGGCCCTGGGATCATGACCTGAGCTGAAGGCAGACGCTTAACCGACTGAGCCACCCAGGCACCCCATGAATGTTGTTTTTATTTGCTTTTTTATTTTTCTAAAGATCTATTTCTTTATTTTAGATCAAGAGAGAGCGTGAGCAGAAGGAGAGGGGAAATCTCAAGTATATTTCCCACTGAGCGCGGAGCCCGATGAGGGGCTTGATCTCACACCCTGAGATCATGACCAGAGCTGAAATCAGGAGTCAGACACTTAACCAAGTGAGCCATCCAGGCGTCCCTTTGTTTGCATTTTTAAATTTAATACTGAAGTGGAAGATATTTTCATCTCTTAGGCCTTGGCTTTCCTAATTTAGGAGTTGTCTGTGTGCATCTTTTGCTCATACTTATATTTGGTATACATTTTTTTTTTGTTTATTTGTAACAGTTCTTTATAGATTAAAGTTACCAAGCACCACTTCATTCCAGTTTTAATATATGTGCCGCCAAAGTGAGCACCCCAACCACCACTTCAATACCTTCTCCTAATATATATTTGTCCCAGGAGGTGTTCTGACTCACTTGGTGATAACCAATGCTTATTTGTTGGTATGAATGCATATTAAAGAGAAAAACAGTTTTTGAGAATCAAAAACATGGGTTGCGTTCCAATGTTCACTCAAACAGGGTTTGTATCTTTGGGAATGTCACTTTCCCTCCCTGGGAAACCTCAGTTTTTTTGTCTATATAATGAGAGGGTTGGCTAATGAGATCAAAGTAAAGAAAAAGGAATTCTTTGGTAGTGTGATAATTGTAGAGCTCTTGGTCCTCCTATTATCATTGAATTTTAGATATTGTGCGTTGTTTTTTTAATCAGAATGTCATAAATCAAATAGAAAGTGGCATAAGTATGGGCTATAAAAACTGTTGCAAATTGATCTAGGCCAGTTGGCGATTTAGTTTTATTTAATATTGCACTTTTACATAGACTTGACGTTGCCCTCAATTGTGACCTCAAGCTGCTTGCTCAACCTTGAGGGCCTAGATTGCCTCAGCCGAAAGTGGGGGAGGTGAAGCTGATGGGTATTGAGGTCATTCCCAGCTCTGTCTTTATTATGCCTACTAAGAATAATGGGAAGAATCAGCTGTGAAGAAACCGGGCCTTCAGCCTGCCTGATGACCTGCCCGAGGTACCGGAATAAGCAGGTGACGGCCGGATTTGAACCCAGGACCTGTGCCTCCAAACCTGTGGCTCTTTCCCTGGCTCAAGTGCCTTTATGGGCAGTAAACCAAGACCTGTTGGGCACGGGGCTTACTTCAGTGTGCTGTGAGTCCCCTCAAAGGGGTTGATCTGTGGGAGAGAGATTTGGGGACACAGGGAAGGAAGAAGGAGGAAGATTACCAGGGGTGTATCTGGATTTCTAAGGACGATGGAATGGGGCATAGCAGAGGGGACTCAGGGGAAGGAGCAGAGAAGCCCACGGTAAGTGAGAAGGCAGGAAGATACTCTATGGAAGGCAGAGCACAGGCCAGAGCACAGGGGCCAGGAAATACTGCGTGATCGAATCTTCAGGATCTACCTTTGTATCAAGGAGTTAGAAAGCCAGGCCTCATCTGGAGATGCTAGTGCAAGTCATATTAATTTCTCTACCAAGTCATACAGTTATCTGCTCCTGAACTCCTCCAAGGCTGCCCCTCCTTCTTCCTCCCTTCCTACCTCTCCTCCACCCTGCAGCTTCCATGGGGAATGTTTCCATCCCCCTCACATTTCCTCCCTTTCGGGCCCCCACACCTTTGCTCAGGTGGATCCATCTGCCTTGAATGCCTGACATTCCTCTGCTTCAGGAGCCCCTTCACCTGAACCTGAGTGTCTCCCCTGCCAGGAGGCCATTCCTGACCCGCCCGATTCGAAGTAGAATTGAGCATCTCTTTGTGTCCTCCCTCTACCTGCACAGCTTTTCTCAAGGCGTCTGAAACATTTTAATGACTGGTTTTGTTTACGCCTCTGTCTCCCTTATTACTCTGTGGCTTCCTGAGGGCAGATGCTGTTGTACTGTTACTTTATTTGGAACCCGCAGGATCTAGCGTAGGGCCTGGCGCACAGAACGCGTTCAGTTGAAGATTTTTTGGATAAATTAATGAAACCTTGTACAAGGTCCACTAGACATTTCACGCTCAGAAGACTAGAATGGTGTGTTAGTAATACAGTGTTAATAGCAGCCGTAACGAATATTCATTTAACCGCTCAAAGACAAAAGATGTTTTGATTTGTTCTTTACTCATGTGAAAGTCAAAAATGGGTATTTCTAGTTCTGTGGTGGCTTTCCATGATGGGGTGACTCGCAGATCTGGGCTTCTCCCACCTTTGTGGCCCTGCTGTCCCCACAGCTTTGTCATTGGTCCCCCCCACTGGCAGAAGGGATAAAAAACACAGAAGAGAGGTGCCTGGGAGGCTCAGTCAGTTAAGCGTCTGGCCCGACTCTTGGTCTCAGCTCAGGTCTTGATCTCAGGGCCGTGAGTTCAAGCCCTGCATTGGGCTCTGCGCTGGCCATGGAGCCACTTTAAAAAAAAAAAAAAAAGAACACAGAAGAGGCACACAAACTTCTTAAAAGTCTTGGCCTGAGAAATGGCAAATATTTCTACTCTTGTTCGTTGACCGGAACTCTGACATAGGGCTACACCTAGCCACAAGAGAGTCTGGGAAATGTAGTCTCACTGTGTGCCCAGGAAGAGGTGGGAACAGAGTTTTGGGGAACGGCTGTATGGTCCTCATTTGAGCTCGGTAACACTTCCACCAGGTAGACCTTAATTGCCACTGAGGGAGTGTCATAATTTGGTGTTAAAAGGAATGAATGAAATCACCCTTTGAGCTCCACCTAATGTTCTAGATACCTTTTATACATTTTCTTACATTAATGTCACAGTAATCATAAATGCCAACCCAACGAGGTTGGTATTATTAGTTCTATTTTGTAGATGAGGAAACTAGGACTCAGAGAAGCTGAGACGCATGCCCGCGGCCAACCAGCTGCGAAGTCGTTGAGTGGGTATGTTCATTAGGAAGCTTCCTGATGCATAGAACAAGACTGGCTTAATCGAAGCAGCAAGAAAGTACACTGACTTCATGTAACTGTGAGTCCATGAGGTGGGGGCGGGGGGGTCAGTCTCCCCATAAGACACACACAGCATCCTTGAATTAAGATGATTAAAAGAGAATTTCATAAGGGATTTTTTTCATTGAGGTAGAATTGACATAAAATTAACTATTAACCGTTTTAAAGAATACAAATCAGTCGCACTTAGTACATTCACAGTGTTGTTCATCCATCACCTCATCATCCAAAAGGAGTCCCTGTACCCATTAGTCACTCCCCACCAACGACCCCCCCCCACCTCCAAACCCATGGCAACCATTGTTTCTGTCTCTGTGAAGTGGGCTATTTTAGATGTTTCACGTAAGTGGAATAACACAGTGTGTGTCCTTTTGTGTCTAGCTTCTTACACTTAGCATGATGTTTTTGAAGTTCATTCCTGTTGTAGCATATATCAGTACTTCGTTCCTTTCTATGGCAGAATAATATTTCACTGTAAGGTTAGACCATATGTTGTTTATCCATTCATCCATTGGTAGGCATTTGGGGTGTTCCCACCTTCTGGCTACGGTGAATATTGCCGCTGTGAACATTCATGTTCAAGTATTTGTTTGAAAACCTGTCTTTAGGGGCACCTGGGTGGCTCATTCAGTTAAGCGTCTGCCCTCGGCTCAGGGCGGGATCCTGGGGTCCTGGGATCGAGCCCCGCTGAGCAGGGAGCCTGCTTTTCCCTCTCCCTCTGGCTCCCCCTCTTGCTCTCTCACTGTCTCCCTTTCTCTCTCAAATGGATAAACAAAAACTTTCAAAAAAAAAAAACAACAACCTGTTTCCAATTCTTCGGGGTATATATCTAGGGATGGAATTGATGAGTCATCTGGTAACTCTATATTTAATTCTTTGAGGCTCTGCCAAACTTTTCCAAAGGGGCCGAATCATTTTACATCCCTCTCAGCAATGTATGAGGGTTCTGATTTCTCTGCCTCTTCACCAAGACTTGTTATTTCATGTTTTGTGTTTTTTTTTTTTTTTTTTTATTATGGCTGAGCTAGTGGGTATGAGTGGTGTATCATTGTGGTTTCAGTTTGCATTTCCCTAATGACTAATGCTTTTGAGCATTTTTTCCATGTTCGTGAGCCACGTAAAGGGATCTTGAAGAAGGCATGAGGGGCAGAGTCGGGGGGACGCCTGGGTGGCTCAGTCGGTTTAAGTGTCTGACTCTTGGTTTCGGTTCAGATCATGATCTTGGAGTCCTGGGATCGGGCCCTGCGTTGGGTTCTGCGCTCAGCAGTGGGGAGTCTGCTTCCCCACTCTCTCAACCCCCACTCGTGCACTTTCTTCTCTCTCTCAACTGGATGGATAGATCTTTAAAAAAAATATAAATAAAACTTAAAAAAAATAAAAGAAGGTGTGAGAAGGTAGGGAGGCTTTAGGGATGGTGTAGTGCCCAGGGCAGGTGGCTCTGGGACTCCTGTGGCATGCCTGGTTTGAGAGATGGGGAGGGGATGGTCACTGGAACCTGGAGACAGTGAGGGCTATGGGGAGGGGCCCTGACCAGAGCTGAGACTTGGGTTGAGGGTGGCAGCCAGTTCATAGTGACCACCAGAGGGGCAGTGGGGTGGGAGGGATTGGTACTCCAGTACCAAGAGAGATTGGTACTCTTCTCTTGCTCGGGTCTCCAGTTGGGGCTCCCTGTTGGCTAAAACCATCCTGCAAGCCAGAGGGGTAGGGAGCCTTTGCATTAGTCCCTAGAAGTCAATTTGGGGCCTGGAGTGGGGGAGAGTGGAATGTAAGGGGCATGTAGTATAGTGGGACCCAGAATTCCCTTCTCTTCCAGGAGCCCTGGCTCCCAGTTCCTGTGGCTCTGTGCTCCGTGTGTGGGTTTCTGCCTGAGGCGACCAGCCGCAGCTGTTTTGAGCTTCCCATCTGTATTGTAACATCCAGAGGAAGAGACAGAACACCATTTCTAAGACCTCTTCCAGAAGACCAAGAAAGAACTTGCCCACAAACCTCCAGCTTTAAGTCTCCTTGACCCCAACTGGGTCACATACCCCTCTAAACTAATAACTAGCAAATTGCTGGGATGGTTTTGAACCGCTGGGGCCCACACGGGCAGGAACATGTGCTTCTGGGGAGAAGGGGAATCCCAAATGAGTTCAGGAAGGAGGAAGGGTGCTCCGTAGAAACCCACAGAGCCCTTCCTGGGGAATTCCTTGACACATGTCTAACTGAAGCCCTCGCTTTGTCCACTCTGCCTGGTCCCAGCCCAGAGGTGAGACCAGAAGTGCAGGCCAAGGCCTCCTGGAGACATTTTTCGCCCTCCCTGCTGCAGGGGCTGATGTTAGGCCGCGAGCCAGCTCAGGCCCCCATGGGAGGGTCTCCCAACCCCTGCCCTCCCTCCTGTGGCCCACCGCCCTAATAACCATTCCAGGGAGTGAGGCCTGAGTTCAACCAGAAGTTCAGGGAATGGAGTCTTTTTGCAGATTTTGCCGCAAAAGACAGAATTTTTAAAACCCACCTATTGTATGATTCCGCTTATGTGAAATATCCAGAATAGGCAAATCTATAGAGATGGAAAGTTACACTGTTCTGCTGGGAGTGAGCCAAGGGTGGAATGGGCAGTAACTGCTGATGGATACGGGGTTTCTTTGTTTGGGCGATGAAAATGCTCTAAAATTGATTGTGGTGATGGTTATACCACTTTGTGAATTGTAGTAAAACCATTGAATTGTGTACTTAAAATGGGTGAGATGTGTGGTATACGAATTACATCTTGATAAAGCTGTTACCGGGGAAAAAAAGACATAAAGAGCTCGGTCTCCTTTTTTGTCTTTTATTTAAAATTGGAGTCCTTTGCTACTTTATTCCCTATTGATAAAAATTATTTGTAGCATACACCAGGTTTTTTCCCTACCGCCCACCCCCTTCCTCCTTCCCTTTCTCTCTCCCCACCCTGCATCTCCCTCTTTCTCTCCTGCTCCTTCTTTCTCCCCCATACTTTCCTCTGGATAGTGCCTTCCCTCCTTCCTTCACTTAGTCTACGTGCATCCTGTGGACCTGACCCAGCCCCCCGAACCCTCGGGGCACATGAGCAATAGCCAGCCAATGGAATGTTCCAGCCACTGGCCACGGAGGTCGGTTCAAGGATGCTCACCATCAGAGGCAACCCTGAGACTGTCATTAGAATTGGAGGCGGGGGAGGGGTGCTTTCCTCCCTTGGGATTGCTGAACTGTGGCAGCCTGAAGGCCAGTGACCCACGAGGGCAAGCCTGCCTGAGATACCACCCCCAACTCCCTCTAGGAATGCAGAGCCAGCAGATGCTGAGAATCCCTCCCTGACCACATCCTTGGAGCCCCTGACTCCAGCCATACCCAAGGTACATCTGACCCTGGACTTTTCCGTTTTGTCAGCCCATAAATTCCCCCTGCTTTTCTCCTCAAGCCAGCGTTTGTTGGGTTTTCTGTCTCGTGAATAAATCTAGCTGTGGCTTCTGCAAACGCGGGCCCTCCAGGCTTATATGATTCACGTGACTCCTTTCCACAACAGTCCCAGGGCCGTGAGCCGGGACTGGTCTTTCCGCTCATATCTCTTCTATCAGAGTGAGCCAAGAAAACCTCTTCCACAGAGGAAACAGGCTGACGCTAGAATGTCCCGACCTAGCACACAAAGTCCTTTGTGAGGGCCTCAGGATGGGCCTCTGGGGACCACCCAGCGGCCTTTCCCTGGGCCCATGGGGAGGGGCCCATGTGGCTCCCATGGCAGGTTGGCCTGCCTGGGTGTGTGCGCATGCCGCCAGACTCAGATGTGTGCTGGGAGCTGAGGTGTTTGTTCTGACGTGGGGGCCCCTCTTTTTCCCTTTCCATTTTGGGCTATATAGTGTAAACCCTTTTGAGTCATACTTATTCAAGACTGTACCATGTTTGTAACAAGGGGGAAGGGTCGCCATGTCAGCACAGGTCGCCATGATGCCAGGGTGGCAAGTCTCTGCTCTTTCCGCTTTGTCTCCCTGGCTCCCAGGAAACAGAGCGAGCAGCTGTGGGGCCCGGGCATCATGACTCTCATTTTATCACTGTGGCACCGGAAGCTTTGAGGAGTCACAGCACAGAGGGATCTGTCTCCAGGGCGGGTAGTTGAGGCCAAATCTCCTGCCTCGGAGTTCCTTGCGGTTCTTTGTCATTCAGAGAGAATTGGGTTGGAGCAGGTGGGAAGCCTTGATTTCTGAGAGAAGTTGGATTCACACCAGGCCCCAGAAGACGATGCTCAGGATAACCTACAGTTGAGGCTGCTGCCAAGCAAGAGCCTTGAGGGAACCCGGGGCCCTGTTTAGCTGGTATTGACGGGTTGGCCACTGGGCTCGGATGAAAAATGAACACGTGCCTGGAAAGTCTTGGTGTGAAGGTGTTTGTTTAGGCAGCTATTAATGAATTCATTCAACAAACATTTTCTGAGCCAGACGCTGTGCTAGCCGCAGGGTCTTCCGATTTCCCCAGCAGTCTTCTCCGGAAGGGTAGGGACGGGGTGTGGGGTTGCTTTGCTTACAACGCTGTCGTGCCTGCCTGGGTGATTTTCCAGGGGCCTTCCAGTCTACCGGGCATCTTGAATTCAGTGTCTCCGGCAGCACTGAGGGACGAGGGGAGAGGCCACAAGCCTACGGCGAGTCTGCTGCACCTAGCCCCGGTGTTGCCCCCTGCACCTGGGAGACACACAGCTGTGAAATAGAAGAGACTTAAATCCTCATTGGAAGGAAAGAGACTTGACTCTGGGGAAACTTAATTTTGAAAAGAAGTTTTATAGACACTGGCTGATCCTTCAGGTTTCCAGGGAGTAAAATTCCTGAGAAGCAAGATGGAATTCCAGAAAGAAGTTTGAGGATTGGGATTGCCCCAACAGTGGCATCACTTGGTCACAAGGCTTCGTCAGGGTGGGGCTGACAGGTGGTTTCTTCTAGGACTTCCTGATGACTGGAGGTGGCGGGGTGGGAAAGCTGAGTTTAGGTCACGTGACTCTTTCCCTAGCGTGGAAAAGGAACTCCCTCATTTCCCATTTTGACAACTCATACAGAAGTCTTTCTCATGTTGCTTTGTTTTTATCTGACTCTGAACATATATTCAGTCAACAGGTGTTTACTGAGCACCTGTAAAGCGTGTCACATCATCATGTCAGGTGCCTCTATTATCATGTTTGGGCTTACCCACGAACTGCCTCTGCCTTCAGGAAGGAGATGAAACTCATGAGTCAGGCCCCCCTCTGTAGGCACAACTGTGCTTCCTTTTCTCTGCCAGACTGTCCCCTCCCTCTTTCAGGGTCATCTTCTTCCAGTAAGCCTTCCTTGATTGAATCTGCCTTCCTGTAACTGTTCAGCAAATAGTGCTGTGTGCCTGTTGCACTTCAGCCCCTTAGCCAGGTGGGCCTTATGAGTCAAGGTCAAAGATTTAGAGGAAAATAAGTCATGGTCCCTGTCCTGGGGGAATTTCTGGTAACTGAATGTGGTGATGGGAGCAAAGTTAGCCTTTGTACATGGAGGTTTTCCATATGTTCACACAGTTCTGTTAGTGGGGCATTTTGCTCTTATTTCCTATTCTTCGGTAAACTTAGGGAGCTTGTAAGTCAGCAGAGGGAAAGTGTCTGCCCATCAGAAAGCATTTATTGTGTTACTATGCTATGTCCATTATTCATCCAGCAGATATATCATTCATTTATTCTTCAACTATGTATCCAGTCCTAGAAATTGGAGCCCTTGTGTGCTCTTGGTGGGATCGTGAAAGGGTACAACCTCTGTGGAAAACAGTATGCTCGTTCTTCGGAAATTAAAAATGCAATGACTGTATGATCCACCAATTCCAGTTCTAGGTGTATATCCAAATGAATTAAAAGCAGGATCTCAAAGAGATATTTAGTCACCCGGGTTCATTAGTCATAATAGCCAAGGGGTGGGAGCACCCCAAACTGTTCATCAGCGGATGGGGAGATAGCCCAAGTGTGGCATACACACAATAGAATATTACCCAGCCTTAAAAAGGAAGGAAGCTCTGACACATGCTACAGTATGGAAGAACCTTGAGGACGTTGTGCTAAGTGAGATAAGCCAGTCGCAAAAGGACAAATACTGCATGATTCCACTTATATGAGGTATCTAAAGTGGTTAAACCCCCAGAGACAGAAAGTAGAATGGAGTGGCCAGGGGCTGGGGGAAGGGGACATGGGGATTGTTGTCTAATGGGTATAGAGTTTAGGTTTTGCAAGTTGAAAAAGTTCTGGGGAATCTGTGTACAGCAATGATTAAGTGGTTAGACTTAACACTACTGAACTGTACAGTTAAAAGTGGTTAAGATGGTAAATTCCATGGTGTGTGGTTTTTTTTAAACCACAATTAAATATTTTAAAAATATATGTATCCAGTCTTTTAGAGCAGGCATATTGTAAGTACTGAGAGTTGTCTAGATCCCCAGGATGCAGACCATATTTAGGGCTAGGCAGACTGAGAACCTAGAGTGGGAGGCTGCCTGGCTGGGGTTCCAGTAACTCAGACGCACCGGGCAGGGCCTGGCTCGGCGTGCTGGCACAGAGTGCCTGGGAGCACGGCTCAACAGGCACACACTGTGACAGGTGTCAGCGCTGTGTCTTCCATGTGGCAGAGGGGTCAGCAAACAGGTGTCCAGCAGAAGTTGGGTCTCAGGCCGTGGCATCGAACTTGCTGCTCCATGCGCTTAGAAGTCTCTCTTCCTGTTTTTTTCTGTCTGGTGTCCCCCCGTCCATCCCTCAAAACCCGATGCTGCTACCACCTCCCCCACCCCCCTCTGTGTCTGATCATCTGCCTCGTTTCTGGGCATGGTGTCCATGTCCGTTTTCACAGGTGCCTAGTGACTGTTACTTCACCTTTCTGCCTTCCATGGGAGCAAGGTGCCCAGCTTGGACGGGCATCTGCTGGCATCTGTTGAACTGTTGTAGGAATGAATGAATGAATGAATGGCAAAGTGGAAGATAGAGTCAAATATTTATTTCAGTTTTACAATATCCTGAGCATTCATTGGATCTTGTACCTGTGGACTGACAAGGGAGGAGTTCATTTCCCTTCTTAGTAGAAGTGCAAGTATGGATGGAATTTGAGCTGTAGGTAGATGGGAGGCTGTGGGGTGGGACCCCATGCAAGGGCAGGTGCACTTTGGTGGATTCTGTGCATGGTCTGAAGGAGACTATTTAGGCTGCTTATTTCTCAGATTTACAGCCTTCCGAGGACTGTTCTGGGCTTTGATGAGATGGGATCGGAACATGTCTTAGATGTACTTTCTTTCCTTTGATTCTGAGCTGCCTTGAGTTGTAACATGCGTTCTTGACATCATCACAGGGTTAGAGGAGAAAACAGAAGCTCTGCCACATTAAATTTCATTGATAGTTAAGACACATTGTGTTTCAGAAATAGGAAAATGGGCAAATATGGCTGTCACAGAAGGGAAGGAATAAGGTGATCGCAAAGAGTGTTGTTAAATTGGGTTGCTGTGTGGTTGATGCTGATCACACCTCCTCAGGGGAGTCAGGAGTGCGCTTGTGTGGCAAGGCTGGTCTTGCCAGCTTGTTAGTCCCAGCACTGGGGGAGAAATCCAAACAGCGGAGACCTCTCTCCCGAGGCTGCTGCTGCTCTGAAGGTCTGGTGGGATTTAAAGGAAAGAAGAGGCTTCTGGAATCGGGCAGATCTAGAATCCACTTACAGGCTGGGACAACTCTAGCAAGATGCTCATCCCGTATTAGCCTCAGTTTCCTTCCCTGTAAAATGGAACAATAATAATACCTGTCTCCTGGGGTTGTTGCGAAGAGTAAAGAAGTTCTTGCTTGTGTAGTGTCTGATACACATAGGAAGCACCAATCGATATAGATTAGCTATATTATCTTTTCGGTGACTGTAACCTGTTGCTTGCACTGTAGGACGGGGATCCCAGTGACAGCTATGCTTCTCACGACTCAGGCCCGGGGGAAGAGTCAGCATAACTGAAGGTGGCAGAGTCCCTGGGGCCCACAGTGGGGCTTCCTGCTGGGGGGCGGCGGGGAACACCTTTCCATGCAAAGTCCTTTCCACCCTGGTGCCTCTTCCCTTGGGCAGGTGAGGCTGGGACCCTGAGGTGCCACTCCTGGAAGGCGACTTCTGGGCTTTGACTGTAGACGGGGGACAACAGCATGATGACCACCTGCAGGAACCATGTCCGTGGTGTTGGCCTTGCTGAGGAGCTGCCGGGTCGGGACTCTGGGCTGTGGGCGTCCCGTCCAGTTGTAGGTAGTCATGGTCGTGCACTCTTCTGTCACACGTCAGCTCTGTGCCGGCACTTCTTACATCCTTGTCTGGAGGCCGCACCCGGGAATGCCGGTCTCCTGACTTCCAGCCTGCCCCTGGGTGGCAGAGAACAAGCTCTTGGGCAGAAAGTCCCCGATGTTGCTTACGGTAGGATGCGCTTGACCGTTAACGTGCTTGTGAGTGTCAAGGTCACGTGTGTGGGCACGTTACAGCCGGCCACCACCCCCATTTTCCAGAAGACACAAGCTGGCAGAAGTGAAGTTTATTGTCCAAAGTCCCACGGCAATTAGGGGGGAGAGCCAGTGTTGGAATGTAAGTCTTCCTGCTCCAGAGGCTGTCCTCCTTCCACTGCTTGAGATTCCTCTCTCCCCCCCCCCCGCCGCTGCACCCTTCTCCTACACAGTGAACAGGGGAGCCGCCCCCCAGATGGCTCTGCACCCTGCGTGCTCACTGAGCGTAAACACCAAATTGTTTGAAAGGACCTCAGTCGCACTATTAAAACAGTTGGTGGCACAACAAACCCCAGGCACCCACGCACTCCATACTTGCTGTTCGTCCCAGGGGACCCTGAAGGAAATGTGTCATTTTGTGGAGGCACAGGCTGAGCTCTGCCTGCTTTTGCTGGTGCGAGGAGTGGGTCGTGCTAGGGAGTGAGCCTTGCTGGCCTCCCTGCTCGTGGCTTCCAAGGTTACCTTGTTGTTCCCTCCGTGGCTCCCTGAGGCTCTCCGTCTGGCATTCACTTATTTTAAGATGCACAAAATTTTCAGGATGCAGCTTTATAGAATGTGGAGGATCGTGATTCACTTGTAGTATGTAGATTCCTCTGGTACGCAGTACTTCTCCTTTCTCTCATCACCCATGGGGTTATTTGATTAAGGTCTCATTCTCTGAACACGGGCTCTAAGCAGAGACAAGGGCTGTTTCGCTAACCATCATTATCTCCTTGACATTTAGCTTAACAAATATTTTTTCAATAAATGAATTGGTGGATGGATGGATGGACGGACGCATTTCCCCAACAGAGGAGTCTTCTTACAGGAAGCTCTGACCAATGGAAAATAGCATGCAGTCGGCACTTCGTAAATATTCGTGAGGCAGGTCCTATGACATTGTGTTCACACCCAGATGAGACCGCTTACGAGCGTTTATCCTGTCTGTTCTTTCCGTCCCTGTCTCACACGCCCCTGCTGGACCTTGAGCTTAGCCTCCCCTAACTTCCCCTCCTTACTGTCCTGTGCAGGGCACTCAGGGCATAGGATGTAAGTTACATGGTCACAGTCATCGGAAATTTATAATCTAAAAAGACCTTTGGATCGTGAAGAGTAGTGAGTACAGCCTTCCCTGACCTCTTCTTTGGAGAGGAGCGACCCAAACCATCTTTGATTGTTGTTTTAACCAGCAAGTGAGGCAGGGGGATGGGGCCCAGGCTGAGGTCTAGAGGCGTCAGAATTGTTAGGCAGAGCACCTTGATCTTTCTTGGCGTGGACTTCCACAGAGTCTTTTCTGCTTCCTTCTTTTTTTTTTTTTTTTTTAAGATTTTATTTATGTGAGAGAGAAAGTAAGTGAGAGAGAGAGAGAGCATGAGAGGGGGAGAGGTGGGGGGGAAGGGCAGAGGGGGAGGGAGAAGCAGATTCCCCACTGAGCAGAAAGCCTGATATGGGACTTGATTATCAGAACCCTGGGATCATGATCTGAGCTGAAGGCAGATGCTTAACCGACTGAGCCACCAAAGCGCTCCTCGTCTGCTTCCTTCTATCATACTTGAATGAGTAGTCCTGGGCAGAGTCAATAGAAGCATCCCATCCCAAAACCTGCTGGCAGGCAGCAGGAAGATGGCTGAGGAGAAACAGCAAGAGTCCAGAATGACCTGGCTAGAGAGGCCACCCGTGCCTAACTTGGGGCTCCTTGGGGCAGCTAGGGAGGCAGGACTTGTTGCTTGCTAGTGTATATGGAAACTGAGAGATGTAGCCAGAGATGTAGCCATTAGTACGGAATATCCATGACCAGCTCAAGGCGGCCCCAGTGTTCACTGTTAAAACAATCAGGAAATAGTAATGGGGTATATTCAGTGTTAATTTATACTGTTTTATGTAGCGTAGTGAGCAAAGCCCTGAGCTTGGGAGTCAAGCTCTTCCTAGTTTGAATCCTGAATCTGCCACCCCCAGGTACCTGTGTGACCATGTGCTACCTAAGTTCTGTGAGCCTCAGTTTTCTTATCTGTAAAATCCAGGCAATCACAGTTCCTTGCAGGATTAGGGTAAAGATTGAACGGGGTGGCTGGCCAATGTGCCCAGGATGGGTCTGGCTCGAAGACAGTGCCCAGTAGGGGTCACTGTTGCTGCCGTTAAGGGCCCTGAGAGTTCATTCAGCATGGCTAGATTGTTGGAGAAAGCCTCTTGGAAGAGAGGGAATTTCAAGTGGGGCTGGACAAATTGGGCTTCTAATAGATAAGATGAGGGTTGGCAGAAATCATATGAATTCAGGCTGTCTTCTCTAGCTCCTTGATTTTCCAAGTACAGCTTCCACAGACCAGGAAAGAATCTCATCAGTAAACAGGCCAAGTGTTTGCTGTGATGTTATGGGAAAAAAAAGACATTGTCCAAGCTGTAGCTGCGGATGACTCAGGAGTTCATAACATCCTCCATAAAAGGATACACATCCCAACATCCGTGCCGTCACTTCTATTGAATAAAATTCACCACCTATTTGGGGATTGGCAGTCAAGAGGGGCTTATGTACCAAGTGAATTATGTCCCTTATTCCTGCGTGGCATGCAGGAATTGCTGTCCTGACAGACATCCTGTAAGTCACAGGATAGAATTTCAGTAGAAGCAGCAGAAACACGGGTGGTAAAAGGTGTGATGCTCCATGGTAATGAATTCTGGTTCACTCGAGCAGGTCGCTGCTTTCAATTTCCCATCACTGGTGGCAGTGGGAAATGAGAGGTTGTAAAGAAGAGCACGGGGGTTGATAGCAACGTTCACTTACTCTGACATGTACTTATTGAACACCTATTTATAGATGCCGTGTGTATCCTGCCCGGATCTTTGAGCCCACCCTGGAAGGCACTGCAGGCAAGTGTCTGTTCCCATGGAGGGCTTCCTATATGTCTGCCTCAGCCCCCCCCCGCCCCAGCTGTGCTGGGCTAGTGAGGCATGGGAGTTGGTGCAGAAATACCCCAGCTTCCCTACCCCAGCATGGCAGTCCTGCGGTGTGTTCCCCACATCCCTCAGAGGGTCCCTAATGGAACTGAGCTCCACGCGCCTAAGCGGGAACCTGCATAACCTTGGACAAGTTCCTTAATCTCTGAGTTTCACCTTCCCATAGGATGGCTGCGAGGATCAAAGAGACCATAATATCACTTGCCCCCACTACTAGTTCCCATTCATGCCTTGGATGCTGGGAAGCAAGCATTTTGCTCAGTGCTGTAACTGCATTTCTCACTGTTTCTCGTCATGACTGTATGACATAGGATTTCAATTATCCCAGTTTAAAAAGGAAACTGTAGTATGAGGAGATAAATAACTCATCCAAGAACCATATTCTGAGTTCTAACTCAGATGCATTTGTTTTAAGGGCCAACTTTTAATAATAAGCAAGGCTGTTAGAGTACAGCGTCTAGTAAAGAAGCTGCTGTTATTATTTTTATTCGCAAGTGCCCGATATATAGGAGGCTCACTCTGCTTGTTGAATTCTAAAATAATGAATGAATGTTTGTTGCTCGAGATCATGAACTCTCTTTTGCTCTTGGCTCTGACTCCAGGCAGTGAGAACAGTCTCTAGCACATGGTAGGCACAAAACAAATCATTGACTGATTGAATGAATGAATGCAAAGTGGTATTTTTTAAATTACTGGTAGTACCCTGATTCTAAAGAAATCCTGTTAACTGAAAAGGCATTATTTGTTTCCTCCTTACAAAAACCAATCCCAGGAAGGAAATAGCCTTAAAATCCCAACAGTATTTATCTCTAGGTGTTAGGATAATAACAGATTTTAGTTTTATGCCTTAGTATTTTTCATAATGGACCCAGATTACCTTCATAACTGGAAAAAAAGAATCTCTTTTAGCAGGGGGGGGTTGCGGGGGACAAACAGTCTCAGAGCATAAATGGATACCAAAGCAGCAGGGGTGAGATACCGCCATATATGTAGATGCTAAGTTGGTGTGAGTGGTTTCCAAGTCGGGGCAGCAGGGTGTGAGCTGACTCTGGTGTCACACCTCACACAGCTCTTGCACACGCCCTCTCTCTGGAGGTTCACACCAGTCCAGTGACATAGGCTAGGCTAGGATTAGTGGCCTTGTTTTACAAACGAGGGACCGGAGAGCCACAGAGGCTCACTGGCCAGGACAAGGTTCAGCTGAGGGGCAGAGCTGGATTGGACCTCGGGGACGCTGGGCTTGAAGCCCTGTGGGCGTTCCACTCTGCCCCAGCAGCCTCTCCTGAAGACCCGCTGGAGGAAATGGGACAACAGTGGAGGTAGGATGGTGGACCAGGGGATCGTGATGCTTCTGTGCAAGAAAAGCTTGGCTTGAACTTTTTCAGTCAGACAACCTGGATTGGAGTCCCAGTTCTGCCACACACTGTCTTGGACACATTATTTCATATCCCCGAGCCTCAGTTTTCTCATCTGCAAAGCTGACCCAGTGTTGTCTACCTTACAGGGTCATTGTGAGGGTCAGGTTGGCACCAAGTAGGTCTCTATAAGGAGGTATTCTTTGGTGATCACCTGTGCTATCCACATGCATGGCTTTTGTTTTTTCCCAAACTGTATTGATACTCGTTGGTGTCCATAAGTTAGTATTTCCATGTGTATTAGTCAGATTTTACCAAATTAAAAAAAAAAAAAAACAACCCTTGGAATTGCAGTAGCTTGCATGACAGCAGACATTTATATTCATGCTCATGGGTCTGTGTGTCTATGGCTTGGCTGATGTCAGTTGGGTTCAGCGTGCTCAGGGTGGACTCCTGGTTGGGTCTGGATCTGCTCCACATGTTAGCAATCTGCGGTCCAGGCTGAGAGGTAGCGGCTAACAGGGACCAGGGAGACATATTACTTTCATGGGAACATACTCTGTTACTTCCGTCCACATTGCATGGCTTAAATAAGTCAGTGGTCGAGTCCAGAATCCGGTGGGGAAGAGGAATATAGTGCTTTAGTGGGAGGGACTATAAAGGCACATGACGAAGGGCACAAATGTGTAATTCAAATTCAGGGTGGGAATGAAGAAGTAGAAGCAGTGATCCCGTCTGTACATTGTTGCAGCTTCCACACTTGGGTGAAGCAAGGAAAGCAGAGGAACAGCCCCTTGAAGAACAGGTCTGGGAGGAGCACTGATTATTTATGCAAATAACAGGGCTGGAGTCATATACCAAGTAAGGGTGGGATCCGGAGGTGAATCTTCCAGGAAGGCCACGGTCTATGATTCTTAGGGAAAGCGTATGTTTACTCTTATTCAAGTACCACTGTTTTGATTACTACAGCTTTGTGGGAGGTTTTGAAATTGGGAAATAGGAGTTCTCCAACATTGCCCTTCTTTTTAAAGATCATCTTGGCGTTCCTGAGTCCATCACATTTCCATGTGAATTTTAGGATAAGATTGTCAATTTTCCATCTAATTTAAATGTGTAATTCAAGGTTCAGGAAGATTTAGTCAATCGTTATTGGCCTTTTAGTTTGAAGGAAGTGGTTCGATCATTTATTCAACAAGTATCTATTAATATTGTGGTGCACTGTGTAGTTGGTGCTGGGGATAACCAGTGAGGAAATCTTAACACAGTCTTGTGCTCACATAGCTTATAATCGAATCATATCAACAGATCAATAGATCAATTAATCAATATTCACATTAATGAATGTGTAATTATGAGTGAAAACTAAAATACATTCCATGATCTAATCTGGAGGAGCAAGAAGAATTTCCCTGAAGAAGTAAGGCTTGAGGAAGTACAGGAGTTAACTAGGCAAAGATGGTAAATGAGGAAGCCTTACAGGCAGAGGGAACAGTATGGGCAAAGGATCTGGGACAGAAGGACCTTGGCAAGTTCCAGAATCCAAAAGAAGGCCACATGCCTGTAGCAGTGAGCCTGAGGGGGCTAGATGAGGCCAGAATGATGGACAAGAGTCAGACCATGTTAGATGATTCTGGTTTTATCCTAAAGCACTGAGAAGCCTTTGAAGAATGTTCAGCTGAGGGTGGAGAGGTGGGGGGTGGAGTGACACCATCAGACTGGTGTTTTAAATTTTTCATTCAGCATAGCCAAATATAAGGCAGAGAGCTTATTTGGGTCTGGATTTTGAAAACAGTTGTTTCAAAAACATTTTTGACGTCTATGGGACTATTAGAAAGCTGGACATTGGGGCTCCTGGGTGGCTCAGTTGGTTAAGCGACTGCCTTCGGCTCAGGTCATGATCCTGGAGTCCCGGGATTGAGTCCCGCATCAGGATTAAGTCTCGCATCGGGCTCACTGCTCAGCGGGGAGTCTGCTTCTCCCTCTGACCCTTCCTTCGTCTTGTGCTCTCTCTCTCTCATTCTCTCTCTCAAAATAAATAAAATAAAAATTAAAAAAATCTGGACATTGGATCTTTGGTGATGTCAGGGAATTCTACAATCTTTTTAGGTGTGGGAATGCTATTGCAATTATATTTTTGTAAAAGACCTGGTCTTACAGATACATGTTGTTCTACTTATGACCGAAATGGTAAGATTATTTACTTCAAAACAATGATGTGGGGAGAGGGAAGATTGATTTTAAGTTGATGGTGATCGGGGCTGGGCAGTGGATATATGGGGTTCAGGATACTCTTCTCTGTTTTTGTGTCCACAAAATTCTCTACAATAAAAGATAAAGAAGGAAGGGAGGGAGGGAGGGAGGAAGGAAGGAAGGAAGGAAGGAAAAGAAAGAAAGAAAGAAAAAGAAAGAAAAGAAAGCAAGCAATGATTCTGGCTTCAGTGTGGGGGACCGGATCTCAGAGGGAGAAATGGTGATGAAAGGAGACCAGGAAGGAAGCCCAGGTGGGAAGGGTGGAGGCTTGGTCCAGGGCTGTGTCAGGGGGATGGAGAGAAAGAGAGAGGTCGAGAGATCTTTAGGGAGTAAATGAGACAGGACTTGGGATGGATTGGATATGGGGATAGGAAGACGGTGGGTCAAGAGTGTCCCTGGGTTCTGGCCCCAGATAGAGGTGCCACACTGAGCTAGCGATCACTGGAGAAGGATCCAGCAGGTCCCCTGGCTCATCTTGTTTCCACTCCTCACCTCTGTTTCCCCTCCATTCTGCAAATATTGAAGCCGTTCCCTTATGTAACACCTTTTATCCCAGACTTCCTGTGCTCTGTGCACCCAGCAATTAAGCTTTGGTATGCATGAATTAATTACAATCCTCTCTCAGGTTCAGAGGGGCTGTCCTGAAATATGTATATTCATAGAGCTCTACCTCCTTCCTGGGCTGGTCCCCTTGGCCAGTGGGGGGGTGGGGTGGGGGGGGGACTCCTCCACTTTCCTGTGGGCACAGGGCTGCATGGGTCCGTCTGTCTGTTGCACCTGTGAGCACACTTTGATTTCATGTTTAGAGAAGTTAATGACTTGTAAATTGCTCTTGACTGTAGAGCTAGAAATAGAACTCACGAAGGATCCCTGAGCACTTGCACAGATCAGAGGATAGAGACACCAGCCCCGAGGTGGATCGCTGAAACAGTGGTTTGCTGGCTGTTTTCCTTCCCACTCCTGGACAGCCGCTCGGTGGTGTCAGAACATTCCTCACAAGGATGCCAGCCTCCAGATGAAACCCCATGTTGCTTTGAGACCATGTCTTCTGCCCAGTCCCACTGGATGACACTTGTCATCTTTTCTCCTGCCCCCATCCAGGTAATTCTCTGATGTGACGGCTGAGACATGAGATCTTCAGCCTCCAGGCTCTCCAGTTTTTCGTCAAGAGATTCACTATGGAATCGGTGAGTGGCCTCAGCCCATCCTGTCTAGAGAGCCCAGCCTGGGAAATGCAGAGGGATTCTTTGCAGGGGAGGGGTTTGAAATTCAAAATTTGATCAAACTGCAGACTAGAATCTGATAAAGGCACCGTGGGTGTGAATATCAGTGGTAAACGGATGTGTGGCATTTGTAGGGCTGTAGACTTCTCAAAGTGCTTCCTGTTGTCACCTCACCTGTGTCCTTTGGGCAGAAGGCAAGGTGACAGGGTGACAGTTTCAGAATGAAGTCAGGAATAGCAACAAAGATGATACCATCCATAGTAGGTGCTGTTTTACTTGAGCGACTCTTAGAAACAGGTTCTCATTCAGTCCACGCGAGGGAGGAATTACTACATTCATTTTACAGGTAAGGAACATGCCCAGCTGGATTGGAAGTCTGTTTTTCCTGATTCCAGGTCTCCTGCCTTTTTCCTCTATGCCATGTTCCCTCTTGGAGGTATAATTTGCCCCATTTTGCAGCTGGGAATACTGCGGCCTGGGGTAGGGGCACGTAATAAGAGTCTACGGAGTCTGACCTCAGTGGGTGGAGATTTGTGTTGGAGGATGATAAAAAATCAGACTGGACAAGAAGATGAGAGAAAAGTCAGAGTCCGAGAATCTTAAAGTTGCCAGGGTAACTTGACCTAGGGTCAGTCTGCTGTGACTGGCATTTCCCAGAAATCAGCTTCAGTGGTGGAAAGAGCATGGGTGCTGGAGGGAGTGGTAGAATTCTGGCTTTGCCACCAACTTGCTGTGTGATCTCAGGCAAGTCATTGACCCTCTCCATTTCTTCCATTTTCACCTCTCTGAAAGGGAAATCCCAATATTTATGTTTTATATTTTTGTGTACGGGCTAGGAAAACCAGACAAAGTGTCTTGTGTAAAGTAAGCACATACAGAGCATTGTAATTATTTCAAGTTTTAGGATAGAAATCATTTTTAAGTAGCATTAGACAAGCAGAATTGCCCTGAATGAATGAGAGAGGCTGGAGGAAGGGAGGCCAACCTGAGAGAGGCTTTGATGTGACCTCATCATGAACTGACAAGGAACCGTTACCACCTTCGGGGTAAATGAGACTTTGTACGATTATTTTCCTAGTTTGTCTGTTAGAGGAATACCCGAAGTCATGTTTTATTTTGTTGTTGTTGTTGTTGTTGTTGTTGTTGTTTTAAGTCAAGAGTCCAACACAGAAGTGGTAGTTTTGCGGGTGTCTTTTCGGGTGACATTAATTATAATTGCAAAACCCAGTGCATTATTTAGGATTACGTTTTGCTATGAATGATGTGAAATCTAAATGGACATTGGCTTAAAGAAGAGAGAGGTATATTTCTCTCTTAACCTGAAAGTTCAGACACAAGTTATGCCGGGCTGCCACAGCAATCTCTGAGAGACCCAGGTGCTTGCTCTTGTTTGTCTGCCATGTGGGCCTCCAATCCCAAGTCACCTCATGGTCCACTGTAGCTGCTGCTGCTCCAACCATCACATCTACCAGCAAGAAGAAGGCAAGAGAAGAGGAAAGGCAGGCTCCCACCCTTTTAACGATGTTTCTGGGTTTGCACCCACTGCTTCTACTTCTATCGGCCAGAATTTAGTCTCTGCACAGCTGCAAGAGGCTGAGAAATGTGGTCTTTATTTTACAAGACCATGTGCTTACCAAAATTGAGAGTTGTTCTTATAGACAAGGAAGGGAGCAGATATTAGAGGACAGAGCTTGCTTTGCCAAGCAAAGAGTTCTCGAAAGATTGCTTTTAAGAGGAGGGGCTCTGTGGCTGGACCGCTCGTGTTTGACTCTGGGACCCATTGGCTCAGTAGGTGCGTGGCCTTGGGAAAGCTACTTAACCTTTGTGTGCCGCAGTAAAATCCTATTTTGTACATCCTTATAAGGGTTGCCTTGAGCATTAGATGAGTTAAGGTAGAGCCCTTGGAACAGTGCCTGGAACATAATAAGTGCTAAGTATTAGCTCTTACTGCTCCTACTGCTTCTACTATCAACACTACCATTTCTGTTACCACCTGACTGCGTCTGCAGTTACTACTGCCTACCATGACTACCTCTGTCACTTCCGGGCTGTTCCTGGTGCTGGCACTGTGGTTACTAGTACTTCGAGGGTTATGGCTGTTACTACCGTACCACCGGCATCGGCCAGGCACTGCATACGCATTTTAAAAATGGAATCCTCACAGCATGGTAAGTATTCTTTTCCCAAGGTGAAGATAAGAGTCAGCGAGGCTAGGGCACTGTCAGGTGTCATGCAGCTGGTGGGTAGTGGCTTCCCGGCCGGTGGATGGGGCAGTGACAGGAAGGGAGCACAAGGCCCCTGCTGGGCTTCTGCAAATGTTCTGTCCCCCGATCTGGGTGCTGGTGACACAGGTGTAAAAATTCCTTCAGTGGCACACCTATGACACCGATAATTTTATGTATGTATACTCTATTTCAGTAAGAACACATCAAAGCCTGTTATACTCTGCTCACTATAACATGAGGCCCACCACCTTTGTTCCTGTTAATTAGTTGGTTGGTTGGTTGGTTGGTTGGTTGGTTGGCTCTTTCATATAACATGTGGATCAACTGCTTATGACTTCGTGCCGAGACCTGGGCCAGGGCGCTTGGGATACAAAGGTGCAAGCAGCAGGCACGACCCGGTCCTCATGGGGCTTTCTGCTCAGAAGAAAAGGAAAGGGGCAAACCCCATACAGATCGACAGCCACAGGGTTAGGCTGAGCGTGGGCCCATCTGGGCCGCAGGAGGGGCGCATCAACTAATCCACGCAGGTGTGTGTCCGCCAACATAACGGAGCTGTCCATCTCAACAGATTCCTTTGATAGGGAGAAAAGTTCCAGCATCCCTGGGCTTGCTGATCACATGAGGGCTCCATCCGAAAACAGAAAGCACTTCCCTCTGTTCCCGGCTACCAAGCACTGAGAAGGGGTCAGCTCTTCTTTTTCATGGAGCAGATAAGAGTTGGAGCTTGGGGCGCCTGGGTGGCTCAGTTGGTCAAGCGACTGCCTTCGGCTCAGGTCATGATCCCGGAGTCCTGGGATCGAGTCCCACATCGGGCTCCCCCTTCTTTGTGGGGAGCCTGCTTCTCCCTCTGCCTCTGCCTGCTGCCCCCCCTGCTTGTGCTCACTCTGTCTCTCTCTCTCTCTCTCTATGTCAAATAAATAAATAAAATCTTTAAAAAAAAAAAAAGAGTTGGAGCTTGGAGTTCAGTAGACACGAAGGGGAACCCACAGGAGCAGAGACTTTCTCCATGTATTGAGACCAGTCCAGGGACCGCCTGCTTGGTTTGTCAGGTTATTAACGCGAATGTATGTGCAAACGACTAAAATCACACCTCACCACAGGGCAGTTACTGCCCCTGGGAAAGCTCAAGTTCAGGGGAATAAAGAACAATGTGTTTCTTTTCTTTCACCCCAAATACCACCAGGACAGTGCCTGGAAGGGGGATTGAATTCTGAGCCAGCAGTAGAAATCAGCTGGCCTTATTTCCAGGGTTTTTGTCCATATGTAGAAACTAACCCACAGAAACTTTAGACCCTCCTAAACCAAGCCCCGGAGAAACTTCTGTGACACCCCTACCCCTCCTCCCCCTGCCTTTGCTTTCCAAAGGGTCAAGGCAGACGCCCTGTTACTATCATGCCGCCAGCTCTCAGACCAAATTGAATTTCCCTGAGCCCAGCTGATGTCCCTTTTTGGCCACAGGGCAGAGGTCAGGAATGAAGGCTGTGCATGGACGGGAAGTGTGTCCCTAGGGCTGAACGCAGAGGCGCTGACCTCTCAACTCTGTGCTGCATTTCTAACATTGTTGGAAGGGTTGGAAAGCCTTATGATTTCTAGATGTAAAAGAAAAAGAAATGCATTTTAGAAAAACAGTATCCGAGTCCCCTGTGAAAGTCCCATCAGTATCGTTGAGGCTGCTTGAAAGTCTCTGGGTGACTTCATGGCCTTGGCCATTCCTTGGTTAGATGCCTAAAGGGAGGAAGGTGTCCCCTAGACAAGGATTGGGAAATTGTGTTTCCGATCTTGAAGCTCGCCCTCCCTCTCTTCACTTTTTTTGTTCCTTCCCTCCTTCAGAATTTATTAAGCAGCTACTGTGTGCCAGGCCATAGGCTGAGTTCTGGGACATACATGAATAAGACCCATTGCAAAGCCTTCCTGAGCTTATCATTCATTCATTTAAAAAAGTTCATTCGTTCTGTAAAGTTTATTGAGCACCTAATTTGCTCTGGTCTCTTAGTAGAAATAAAAGACATAGTGTCTTCTCCTACTGAGTTTATACTTTCTTAATTTTTTCACTTGCTCCCTCAACAGACACATTCTGAGCACCTTCTGGGTGCCAGGGACTGCTCCAGTTGCAGGAATACCAAGATGAACAAAACATAGCTTCTGTCTTGCTGGAGCTGAAAGGCTAGACAATGTTGTATTCCTCTCTAGGGCTGCCGTAACAAAGTACTCCAAACCTGGTGATTAAAACAATAGAAATGTATTGTCTCACCGTTCTGGAGGCTAGAAGTCTGAGATCAAGGTGTTGGCAGGACGGCACTGTCTCTGACACCTGTAGGGGAGCATCTTCCCTCGCCTCTTCTCAGCTCCTGGAATTTGCTTGCTGTCCCTTGGCTTGTAGCCACAGCCTCTGGTCTCTGCTTCTGTTGCCTTCTCCCTGTGTGTCTCTCTTCTCTCTTAGGAGGACACCACTCATGTTGGAATAAGGGCCTGCCCTACTCCAGTGTGACCTCATCTTAATTTACATCTTAAATGTGTCTGCAAAGACCCATATTCACGGGTGCCTGACTCCAGGCTGTCAGCATTGGGTGGGGGAGGTACACAGTTCAGCTTATAATGAATATATATAATGATGCAGAGCACCTACCGGGGGACCTGGAGTAAGTGTCATTATCTTTCTCTTCTTCACTTTCTCTCTGTATCTAAAGGGTATGCACCTTGGGGTCAGCAAGTCTGTGTTGCTCTGAGTGAGCGATTCTGGATTTTGTGCCAGGGACATGAAGCAGACTTTTTCATTGTGCATTTACAGGGGGATTCTTGTGTGGTCCCAGGTGATGGGCAGGGCTCCTTCCTGCCACTCTCATTTGTTTTTGCTTCTCGGGGTGGCTGATGAAGGAGTCATGGGGACACATGCCTTGACCCGAAGGCCTGGCCTGGTGGTGAGAACTGTGAGTTCCTATCCTGGCTCTGCTCTTGCTGGTTTTGTGAGCCTGGGAACATCTCTTCACCTTTCTCTGCCTATATGCGGCCCATCTGTACCTCACCCTGGGGGTCTTGTGAGGACCAGATGGGATCGATCTGTAAGTGTTCATAAGAGCACCTGGCTTATAGTAGACGTTTGGTGCACGTTGGTGGGGACTGTGCTGAGACATATAGCACCTCCCTGAGAGAGGACTTGCCCAGCTGATTCAGCACATCTCAGTGGAGACTTTTGTTCAGTATTTAATGCCATTCACCTGTAATCCTTCCTAAGGAAATGCTTTTGGAAACAAGGAAAATACCCTCTTGCACAAAGCTGTACATTTAAAATGGTAAACAGTTGCGAAAAAGATAAAAACCTGCCCTACAATGAGAAATGAGTTAACATATTAGGGCAAAATGGTAAAAAAAAATTAGGGTAAAACACTGAAAAACAATGTAGCCCTTAAAAAGATTATGATCACTTTTCTAAAGTTAGGAGATTGCATGTAATCTAAGTGTCATGTAAAAAAAAAACAACAAAACGTTTAATTTTTGAGGCAGTGACTTAATTTCTCCCTGCTTGGGTTTTCTCATCTGTGAATTGGAGACTGTTCACAGTACCTTCTTCAGACATAGGATTGAGAATTCAGTGGGATCTTATATAGGAAGCACATGATGAGCACCTGGCATGTATTAGGTGCCCGCCAACTGCTAATTGTTGTTATTTTTATTTATCGTCTGGTTTGAATCATGTGCAAAATACTCCTAGTAAAATATTTAGAATCAATAATACAGATGAAACACACACATTTTCCCTTCTAGATACTTATTTGGAGGGGCTGCATTCTGTCGATCACTCAGCCTGTGTGGAGCAGCGGCTAGATCAAGCACTCTTAGCCCACAGAGCAGTAGGTCTCGGTCCTGGAGTGTGCTCAGAATCCCTTGTGAGGGCTTTTAAAAGAATACGGATGCTTGGAGATGCTGACTTAAAAGAGATGTGTGGTAGATCCCAGGCATTTGCAGTCTTAAAAAAAAGTTCCACAAGTGATTTTGATAATCAGGATTGAGATCAGGCACAGTCACTCCCCTGGAGAAGTTGGCAAACCAGATGTGAAGATGGGAACAGCAGGCGCATTAAGAGGTAAGGCATAATGTCAGGCTAATAGAAGTTCTGCAGAATGGGGCTCGCAGCTCCGGCTCCCCTGCAGAACCCTATAAAAATAGAGCCCCCCAGGTGTATGGAATCAAAACCTCCCAGGGTGAAGTCTTTGCAGAAAGTTCTGATGGCCAGCTAGGTGCAGAGCTGTTGGTGAGGACTCTGAGTGGTAGAACAATTCAAGAGAACCCAGAGGGTCCCTTTCAGCCCTTCAGGGATCACAGTCCCTTCAGCGATTGTCACAAAAGCCCCCTGTGAGAATGTGTGATTCCAGGTCAGGCCTTTGACCCCACCTCCCTCTGTGTCTCACCTTTGCATTCCCTCCCCCTGCCGCCAGCCAGCACACACCTGAGGTGCAGTGCACAGACTATGAACCAGGGGTCTTCCAAAGCCCTTTCTTGTACTAGTGAATGTTTTAAAATACATACTACATATATATTATATATAATTTATGTAAAATATTTTTAGTTGTGCTGAAATGCACTTAACATTAAATTTACCATCTTAATGATTTTTTAAGATTTTATTTATTTATTGAGAGAGAGCAAGTGTGAGCCAGGGGAGAGGCACAGGGAGAGGGAGAGAGAGAGAGAATCCCAAGCAGACTCTGTACTGATTGTGGAGCCCAACGTGGGACTTGATCCCAGGACCCCGAGATCATGACCTGAGCCGAAATCAAGAGCTGGCCGCTTAACCAACTGAGCCACCCAGGTGCCCCCATCTTAATGATTTTTAAGTGGTGTTAAATATATTCATGTTGTTGGGCAACCATCACCACCATCCATCTCCAGAACTCTTTTCATCTTGCACAACTGAAACTCTGCCCCCATTAAACAACAATTCCCCCATGTCCCCCTTCCCCCAGCCCCTGGCAGCCACTATTCTATTTTCTGTCTTCATGGACTACTCGAGGTACCCCTTAAAAGGGGAGTCATATGGTATTGGTCTTTTGTGACTGGCTTATCATTGCATAGTGTCTTCAAGATTCATCCATGTCATAACATATGTCAGACTTCCTTCCTTTTTAAGGTTGGCTGATATTCCATTGTTATGGATGTACCACAGTTTGCTTATCCATTTACTCATCAATGGGTACTTAGGTTCCTCCCATCTTTTGACTCTTGTGAATCATGCTGCTGTGAACACAAGTGTACAACTATCTCTTCAGGACCCTGCTTTCAAATCTTTTGGGTATATTATACCCAAATATTCCTGGATCCTATGGTAACTTTAGGTTTCTTTTTTTGAGGGACTGCCGTACTATTTCCCACAACTACACCATTTTACACTCCCACTCACGGTACACAAGGATTCCTATTTCTCCGCATCTTTGCCAACACTTGTCATTTTCTGGTTTTGTAATAGTAGGCATCCTAATGCATGTGCTGGTGAATGCTTTTAGCAAGGACAAATCCCTGTCAGCTTCATATTTCATTTATGTTATGTGGGCCAATTAAGCAATTCCCAAGCATTTATTTAAGCTCGAGGCACTGAGTATACAGACCTAAATAATACATGCATGAGTCTTGCCTTCAAGGCTCTTGGAGTGTGTTGGGGGAAATAGATACGTGGCAGGTAATTTCTGTCCAGTATGGGAAGTGTAATAATGTATCCTTAGGTAGGATACAGTTAAAATGGTAGGAAATGATGGCTGAATGTAGTGCCTTGCTGTCAAAACACATGAGGTACATTATTCAAGCAGACTTAGAGGTTTGGGTTGTCCGGCAGAACTTTCTGTAATGACGGATATTCTGTGCGTGTGGCGCCCACTAGCCTCATGTGGCTGCTGAGCACTTAAAATGCACTTAGTGCAACTGAGAGATGGAATTTTTAAAGTTTACTTAATCTTAATGAATTTACATTTAAATTGAAATTAGCCGTAAGTGGCTAATGGTTTGTGTGTTGGACAGGACAGTAATAGAGATTCTTACGCAGTTCTCAAACTGGAATATACACGTGAGTTACCTGAGGATCTGTTTAAAGAGCAAATTCCCTCCAGTGTTTATGATTCCTTTAAGTTGGTCGTGAGGCCAAGAATTCTGTTTTAACAACCACCACAGGCGATTCTGATGCAGGTACCATTTGAGAAATGCCAAGTGTTGCAGTTTTCAGACTTTTGTAACCTCAGAATATGTTCTTCTTTGTGTGAAAGCTTAAGAGAGGGTTCAGTCTATAAATCACATGGGAGCAGAGCTGGTCAGGCTTAGGCAGGGGTGGGAGCTGGAGCTCCATGCATGGGGGGAGTGGAGGGACCACGCTCTACCCTCCCTAGAGGAAGCTGCTGCTTTTTTTTTTTCAGATTTTATTTATTTATTTATTTGTTTGTTTGTTTGTCAGAGAGAGAGTACACAGGCAGAGGGAGAAGCAGGCTCCCCGCTGAGCAGGGAGCCCGATGCAGGGCTCGATCCCAGGACCCTGGGGTTAGGACCTGAGCCGAAGGCAGGTGCTTGACTGACTGAGCCACCCAGGCATCCCTGGAGGAAGCTTCTTAGAGCGCAGTTCAGATTACCTTGTCTAGCACAGCCTTGTCACATCATTAATCTGAAACCCTGTGAAATGCAGAGTGAGATTTGGTTTTCCAATAACCATATGCATGGCAGAACCAATTTAAAACCAATAATTCCCTCTGGAAACACCAGTTGAAGCAGAAGCACCATGTCTTCGTTCAGGCTACTATAACAAAGTACCACACAGACTAAGAGGCTTCAACAACAAACATTTATTTCTCACACTTACGGGGGCTGGGAAGTCCAAGATCAAGGTGCTGGCAGATTCCAAACCCAGTGGGAGCCCCATCCCTGGTTCATAGGTGGCTGTCTTTCCGCGGTGTCCTCACGTGGCGGAAGGGACAAGGGAGCTGTCTGGGGTCTCTTTGATAAGGACACTAATCCTATTCATGAGGGCTCCACCCTTATCACCTAATCTCCTCCCAAAGGTCCCATGGCTAATTCCATCGCATGGGGGTTAGGATCTCAGCATATGAATTTTGGGGGGATGCAGACATTCAGCCCATAGCACACCAGTAATACATTAGTGGGCCATGTTCTTCCTTGCACTGGACCTCAACCCCCCATCTTGGCATCAGATGAGGAATTGTAGAGCAGTGATTAAGAGCATTGAGTCTGAGCTGGATATGAATGCCAACGCTACCCTCGGAACTTGCTGGCGGTCCTAGGCCAGTTTCCCCATCTGCAAACAGGTACAACAATATCTGCCACATGAGCTAATACAGTTGACCCTTGAACAGTGCAGGGGTCAGGGGTGCTCACTCCTCATGCTGTCAAAAATCTGCATGTAACTTTAGATTCCTCCCAAAACTTAACTACTACTAGCCTACTGTTGACCAGAAGCCTTACTCATAACATAAACAGTGGATTAGCACATATTTTGTAAGTCCTATATAGTGCGTACTGTATTCTTACAATAAAGTAAGCTAGAGAAAAGAAAATGTTAGTAAGAAAATTGTAAGGAAGAGAGAATACACTTACCGTATTTGTACCATATTTGTCGGGGAAACACCCACACAGTTCAAACCCATGTTGTTCAAGGGTCAACTGCGCATGCAAAGCCCAGCCCATGTTACTTAGCATTCATTCTTACAGCAACAGCAGTGGCAGCAGCAAAAATAGCTAACACTGAGCATTGAACCTGAGCTAGGCAATCTACTCTCTTATGCACTTGCTACTTATTAACTCATTTAATCCTTACAACAACCCAGTGAGGCAGATACTGTGATTTCCGTTGTGAAGGCAAGGTGACACTCATGGAGCTTTGGGAAGTTGGTGAAGGCCGTGTTGCTGCAAAACGACAGAAGTACCCATCGGTTGTAGGGAATCTGGCCCCGGAGCCTGGAATTTCTACTTCCATGCACTCCGTCACTATACCATCCCTAGGCCCCAAGGAACGCCTTTTAAGATGAAGCCCTGCCTCAGATCTCAAAGCTTCAGAATTATTCTGCAAGTCAGCTCAGCTTCCAGGAGGTATTTGCAAGCCCACCTGGCCACTCCCTCCCTCTGCAAACTCTATTTTCTTTGGGCTCCTGTGGCACCGAGCCTGCTTGGATTCCTTCCTGGGACTCTGCCCTCTTTTTCAGTCTCTCAGTAGGGCTCCTCTGGCTCCAACCAACCTCACAGGGTTTTTGGAGACCCTCTGTATGCTGACTAATTCTATTCTTCCAAACTCTAGCTCCAGCTGAACCTGGCCTCTGAGTTCCAGACTTGATTTTCCCAAATGCCTGACTATGTCTCCATTTGGAAGTCTAGCAGGCACCTCAAGATTAATATGGCCAATGTGGTTTATTTCCATTGCTCCTGCACGAGATCATGCTTTGCCCCTGCTTCACACCCATCTGGGGCCCCAAGGCCCCCTGTCCATTTTACTGTAAAGGAAATCCAGATTTCTTACAAAGGCCCCATTTCCTCGACAGGTTTTTTGTTGTCACGCTCAGCCAGCACTGGCTGGTCTCAGGACTCTGCCTCATGCTGTTTCTCTGCCTGCAGGGCCCCTCTCCCTGCACCCCCCTGACTCCCAACCTTCCTGCTCTTCGTAAGGGTGACAAGTCTTGTCCTAGAGTCTCAGCTTTTAAATGCTGTTTCCTCAGACACATCTTTCCTCACCACCACATTCTCTCTGGCTGCACCCCGTATATTTTCTTCCTAGCACTGTAACAATCCAGAATTACTGGTTTACGTGTGTCTGCCACCTTTTGGGGGAAGGTGGCACCAGCTCCCAGCAGACAATGCGGATGGTCTAGTCTAACACTAATGTTATCTCAGTGCCTAGCATAGAGCCTGGCACATGGTAGATAATAAATACAGATGGTTGTTGGGGCACTTGGGTGGCTCAGCCAGTTAAGTGTCCCACTCTTGATTTCAGCTCAGGTCATAATCTCAGGGTCGTGGGATCGAGCCCTACGTCAGGCTCTATGCTGGGCTTGGAGGCTGCTTAAGATTCTCTCTCTCCCTCTGCCCCTCCCTCCCCCTCTAAAAAAACAAAAACCAAAAACCCAAAACATTATTGTTGAAATCAAATCAACGGCTCCTAAGTCGATCATCAACATACAAGGCCAATTCTAGGCTTATTACTGGAAGAACCCTTTCACAGCAGAGGTGGTCCTCCTGTGTATACAAGTGGATTGCAAATTGGATGGGACCCGGGCTTTTTAATGGACCTTGGTCCCTATTTTCACATTTCTCTTTGCTGGGTCATCCATAATGTTAGAACTTACAAAGGTAATCTTAGGGAAAGCAGCAGCCTGGGATACCCAAGTGATTTGGTTTTGGTTTAAAATGGAAGCTCTGAGCTAATGCATTTTACAGATAATGAATAGAGAACAATTTTCTCTGTTAAAAAAGAATGAGAGGTGGAACACTTCGTGTGGGTTATTTGGAGTGCCAGAAGCTCCTGAAAGGGGTTCTCTGCAAATATTTGGGGTCTGGTACTCAAAAACAGCACGGGTTTTCCTGAAAACCGGTAAGCACGGCAAGAACACCGTAGCGTGCAAAGCGGAAACGCGCCTGCCAAGCTGCAGTGTGGAACAAGTGTTTTTGGCGCGGCTGCAGAGCTGCAGGTGGAGGCTTGCAAGTCAGTGCAAACAGGTTAGTAACACAGCTGGCTGCAGTGACCGTGAACTCGGCCACGCTGTTTATGGCCACTGCCTTTTCATCAGCCGCAAGATGATGGACCTCTAGTTGCCCAAGCCACAAACCATGGCCCAGGTGAGTCCACTTCTAGCTGCTTCTCCAGGGTAGGGTCTAGTTGTCAGAAGTTTCCAAATGGTGGGCACCTGGGTGGCTCAGTTGGTGAAGCATCTGCCAACGGCTCAGGTCATGATCCCAGGGTCCTGGGATCGAGCCCCACATCGGGCTCCCTGCTCAGGGGGGAGCTTGCTTCTCTCTCTGCCTCTGCTGCTCCCCGTTCTTGTCGTCTCTCTAATATCGCCCTCTCTCTGTCAAATAAATAAAATCTTTAAAAAAAAAAAGTTTCCAAACGGGGAGTTTGGTCAGAGAGGAGATTGAGGATGAATTTTCACAGTAATTCTGCATGTCATGACTTGTGGTTGTGTGTCTTTGGCGTGCCGGGCTCTGGACTCAGGCCCTCACGGCCGCTCCATCCTCCCCAGGCCCAGGTATGGGGTGTGGGCAGGCTGTGCGTTAGGTCATGAGGGGATATGTGCCCTGTGTGTACCGGGACCATCTTGGTTTTGGGTGATGGGAACCCACCTCAGACCGGCTTACACCCTAAAAGGATTTATTTGCTCATGTGAGAGAGGGGTTAAGGGCTAAAACCTGGCCCCGGGCATGGCAGACTTCAAAGATTTGGTTTCTCTTTTTCCCTCTGCATCACCACTGAATCTCTCCCTGCCTCCCTCACCTCTCAGTGGTGCATTCCCCTGTGCTGGCTTCCTTCTCGAGTTCTGCATGTTGCAGCTTCCAGGAGCTGTCCTACAATTGCTGGTCTAACAACCCCATTAGATAGAGCTTTTCTTCCTAGAAGTTCTAGCAGGATCTCTGACTCCATTCCCATCGCTCCAACTTGGGTTACGTGTCCCAGTTAGCTTGGACAGGGTGATGATGTTCTGACTGGACAGGTCCACCTCACCTGACCATCTAGAGCTGGGGGAGGGGGTGTAGGGTCAGCACCATGAGAACTGGGAAGGGGGTGGCTTCCGCAAAGGGAATGAGGAGTATAGTCACCAGAAGAAGGGGTACTGAATACCAGGGAGGCAGACACACGAATGCCCGCATCACTAACCAAGTAAGTGGAGGTAGGGGGAGCCAGCAAGTTCTAGTCACCTTCCTCAGAGGGTGTCTAAGAGTCTTTGTTCTGCTTTGGCTCTTTTATTTTTTTTTAAAGATTTTATTTATTTATTTTGAGTGAGAGAGAGAGAGAGCACATGAGATGGGGGAGGGTCAGAGGGAGAAGCAGACTCCCCACCGAGCAGGGAGCCTGATGCGGGACTCGATCCCGGGACTCCAGGATCATGACCTGAGCCGAAGGCAGTCGCTTAACCAACTGAGCCACCCAGGCGCCCCTGCTTTGGCTCCTTTAAATGGAACCTCAAGCACAACAACATCTGGAATCACTCCAGGCCATTATTTGTGTGTGGTGAGAGTCAGCCTCATGCTCCTCATCATCTACTCTTAGCTCCTTTGTTCAGCTCATCCCATGTGGACCTTGAGCCCTGCCTTTGACCTCCAGCCTCGTCTGAAATATGAGTCTGGGCCTCTGCCCCTGGTGCCTGGCACAGCAGCTCCCATGAGAGCATCCTGCACCTGGCAGGCAGGAGTTTGATGGGTGGGGGAGTTGGATCCAAGGGTCAGAAGCAGGAGCAGGTCTGGGAGCAACAAGGACTTCCTGGGCCAGGGCTGGGGCACTTCAGAGGCCCCCCTGCTTATGGCTTCCTTGTCCTCAGATAAGTGTCACCCTTTGCCCCCCCACCCCCCAGCACAGCCTGCCACTGCTTCACCCCATCTCTCTGCTCACCTTTCCTTGTCTGTACTCCAGCCAGACTCAGGTTCTGTTGGTTCCCTAAGGACCTCTATTCTCTCCATCCCTGGGGCCTTCCCAGATGCTGCCCTTGGCGGGGACGCTCCCAGTGCTCCCCTCCCTTCTTCCCCCTCTTCCTAGTTAACTCCTGCTCATCCAAGTCCCAGGGGCTTCCCTGGGGAAGCCTTCCCTGACACCTCCTCCCAACTTGGCTGGCCTCATCACAGTGCATCTCTGGAACCCTGTGCAACTCTCCACATTGTGTGTGTGTGTGTGTGTGTGTGTGTTTGTGTGTGTGTGTGTGTGTGTGTGTGTGTGTGTGTGTGTGTGTTTGCATGCGTGTGACCATCTTGCTTTTATTCGTTTCAGTCTTTCTCACTAGATTATAATGCTCATCCAAGTCCCAGGGGCTTCCCTGGGGAAGCCTTCCCTGACACCTCCTCCCAACTTGGCTGGCCTCATCACAGTGCATCTCTGGAACCCTGTGCAACTCTCCACATTGTGTGTGTGTGTGTGTGTGTGTGTGTGTGTGTGTGTGTGTGTGTGTGTGTGTTTGCATGCGTGTGACCATCTTGCTTTTATTCGTTTCAGTCTTTCTCACTAGATTATAATGGCCACGAGGGTGGGGACCATGACAGTTTTACTTGCCACCATCCATAGCTTCTAGAACAGTGCCTAGCCTATGGTAGGCACTTACTGAATGTTTGTTGAGTGAATGAATGATCGGGCACTGGGGAGCCACTGAGGGATGTGACATGTGAGAAGATGACTTGCCCAAGTTCCCCAGATAATAACAGGCTCCACCCTCTTGGGAGCCCACATCTTCTGACTCCCAATGTCCCGCTTTGCCCCCTCTGCCTGGCAGTGGGGGCTCTCTGAGTAGCAGGAGAGAGAAGGTGACAATTATAACACAGAATGAAGGCTTACCTGCAGACCAAGTTATAAATTACATAGCAACATGGGCAGCTTTGATGTTGCCCTGAAGAGTTGTGATTCTCCTTCCTCCTAGCAGGTCGTATGCGTGCGTGTTTGTTTTAATCCTAGAAGACCTTCCCTGCTGGTAACTTGAGGTCATTCCATTTCACCTCCTAGTGTCCCATCTGGTTTGAGCCTTTGATGGTTCTTGGATTGCCATGATCTTATTTGGGGATAAAGCTGCTGATGGAACCTGGAGGGAGCACATGTAATCTTAGAGGACTCTGGCTCCCCCTTCCCAGGGGTTCAAATGAAAGTTCAGATGAGTTTGACCAATGCGCAAAGGGTGGTCTTCACCGGGAGCTGTCAGAAGAGCAGGTGGCCCGTCATGGAGAGGAGTCAGGAGACTGGGTCCTTCTGTGGTCCCCAGATGATGGGGAGATCTGGGTAAGTCCTTCCATCTCTCTGAGAGAAATAGTGTCTGTATCAGTTAGGCATCTTTCAGTGGAAAGCAGTGGAACAGAAAGAAAAGCCCACAGCTAGGGCTGGCTTCAGGCACTCCTGGATCCAGGGATGCCTTTGGGGTTGTCTGAACTTGCTCCCTTCATCCTACTGTATCATGTGTAAACGCTAAGAGACTCTCCTGTCTAACAGGGGAGTCCTTGGTATGTGACCTTGGGCAAGCCGCTAAACCCTGTGAGCCTCAGTTTCCTCCTGCAGTGAGGATTAAATTAGCTAGTCCATGAAGGCAGTTAGCACAGTGCCCAGCACATCGTAGGTCCTCTTGGCTCTGCCCTCCTCTCTGCTGGTTTCATTCACAGGCAGGCTTTCTTCTTGCTGGACCCTAGTGATTTGGGGCTGAAAGCCTCCTGGCTTCTTGTTTACTGTAAAGAGAGTTTCTCTTTCCCAAAAGGCAGTCAGTGGTGTGGACAATGGGTCTCAGGCTCACTGGCAGCAGGCCCATGCTACCAGCCGGCAAGGGCTCCTCCTGGTGGCAGGAGCTCAGGGAGCCCCTCTGGGGAGATGTTGGAGAAGCAAGCAGCCCACCTGCCAGGTTGGGCAAGGATGGAGTGAGCACCAGAGTAAGGGTGGGATGCTATTTCCAGGGGAAGACTGAATGAAGAACCTTGCAAACCCCTGTGGTTTTTTTCATTTTGTTTGTTTTTGCTTTTTAAAGATTTATTTATTTATTTGAGAGAGAGAGAGAGAGAGTACGTGAGCAGGGGGGAGGGGCAGAGGGAGAGAGAGAGACTCCTCAAGCAGACTCCCCGCTGCGTTCGGAGCCTGACTCGAGGCTCTATCCCAAGACCCTGAGATCATGACTTGAGCTAAAATTGAGAGTCCGACGCTCAGTCGACTGAGCCTCGCAGGCACCCTGCAAACCCTTGTTTAGTAAAGGGGGATACCAGTAGAGAAGGTGAGAGTTAATGTGTGTTGGCTCTTCCATGCCTCTGCTGGGGATGCCGTGCCCACCCTGCACACTCCCATTCAGCCCCCAAGCCCCTGCTCTTCTGTAGCTCCCACCGCTGCCCACCCCCAGCCCCTCTCCCCCGTCCTTGCTTTTCTATTTTGGAGCAAGCTCTGTGGGGTGGCAGCACAGTGTCCTGGGAATACAAAATACCACGAATCACAGTGCCGATGTCTGAATTACGTCGGTCCTTCCTCTCTGCTGTGTCTCCTCTACCCGAGGGCCATTTGTTCACTGATTCCACGAATATTTAAATTAAGCACCTTCTCTTTTTCCAGACATTGCTCTAGCTACTGGGGATTCAGCAGATAGCAGGAGAGACAATAAAGTCAATAACTAATATTAATGAAGCAGTGAATTTCTGATGGTGTATAATCTGAGAAAATGAACAGCACTGGGGAGCAGGGTGGGAGGAGGGGAGGAGGGGCCCTGTGGAGTGTGGCATGAAGGAGTACAAGAAGCAAACAGGTGGAGGAGGTCTGGGTGCTGGAAAATCCCAGGGAAGGGACCACATGTGCGAGACCCTACAGAGGCATGTTCCAGGAGTGACAACTAGAAGCAAGGCTGTGGTGTGGGAAGAGAGGATGAAGGTGTGGAAGGTCAAGTCGGGGAGATGGGCAGGGGCTGGGTCCGGTAAGGCCTTGAGACCACGTAAGGGGCTTAGATTTTAGTCTAAGGGCCGTGGGAAGGCATCATTGCATCACAGCAATGTCTGGAAAAAGAGAAGGTGCTTAATTTAAATATTTGTAGAATCAGTGAACAAATGGCCCTCGGGTAGAGGAGACACAGCAGAGAGGCCACTTGCCCTGGGTCCATGACCCTCACTGATGCCGAGCACTGGGCTTCAGTACGGCGGCCACTAGCCACCTGTGGCTACCAAGCCCTGGAGGTGTCCCAGAAGTATAAAACAGACCAGCTCTCAAAGACTTAGAATGAGAAAAAAGGATGTCAACTGCGTCACTGATAATTTTTCTGCTGATTACATGTTAAAATAATATTTTGGATATGGTGGGTTAAATAATGTTTTGTTTTTAATGAATTTCACCTATTTTTGAGTCTTTTTTTTAAGATTTTATTCATTTATTTGAGAGACAGAGAGAGAGCACAAGCAGGGGGGCAGTGACAGAGGGAGAGGGAGAAGCAGGCTCCCTGCTAAGCAGGGAGCTTGAGGTGGGGCTCGATCCCAGGACCCCGGGATTGTGACCTGAGCTGAAGGCAGATGTTTCACCGACTGAGCCACCCAGGTGCCCCCCCTTTTTTAATTTTTTATTGTTATGTTAATCACCATACATTACATCATTAGTTCTTGATGTAGTGTTCCATGATTCATTGTTTGTGCATAACACCCAGTGCTCCGCGCAGAACGTGCCCTCTTTAATACCCATCACCAGGCTAACCCATCCCCCCACCCCCTCCCCTCTAGAACCCTCAGTTTGTTTTTTCAGAGTCCATCATCTCTCATGGTTTCTCTCCCCCTCCGACTTACTCCCCTTCATTCTTCCCCTCCTGCTATCTTCTTCTTTTTTCTTAACATATGTTGCATTATTTGTTTCAGAAGTACAGATCCGTGATTCAACAGTCTTGCACAACTCACAGTGCTCACCATAGCACATACCCTCCCCAATGTCTATCACCCAGCCACCCCATCCCTCCCACCCCCCACCACTCCAGCAATCCTCAGTTTGTTTCCTGAGATTAAGAATTCCTCATATCAGTGAGGTCATATGATACATGTCTTTCTCTGATTGACTTATTTCACTCAGCATAACACTCTCCAGTTCCATCCATGTCGTTGCAAATGGCAAGATCTCATTCCTTTTGATGGCTGCATAATATTCCATTGTGTATATATACCACCTCTTCTTTATCCATTCATCTGTCGATGGACATCTTGGCTCTTTCCACAGTTTGGCTATTGTGGACATTGCTGCTATAAACACTGGGGTGCACGTACCCCTTCGGATCCCTACATTTGTATCTTTGGGGTAAATACCCAGTAGTGCAATTGCTGGATCGTAGGGTAGTTCTATTTTCAACTGTTTGAGGAACCTCCATACTGTTTTCCAGAGTGGCTCAGGTGCCCCCCTTTTGACTCTTAATGTGGTGATTGAATATCTAAAATTATGTGCATGGCCCGGGTTGCGTTGTATTTCTGTTGAACAGCAGTGCCTTCGAAGCACTTTCAGCCATTGCTTTTACCTCCCTGGGTTATAATTACCTCCTGCTTGTCTGCTTCCCTCCATGAGGCCTGACTGTATCTGGTTGGTGGTTCTTTTCCCAGTGGGGAGTCCTCAGGAGCAGCATGGGTGCTGCACCTGGATCTCCTTGGCATGCGCGGGTTCGCCTGTGCTGAGCAGGGCTGTGCCTCCCGAGGTCCCCTTTGCATGCCAAAGGTGCTAGGAGTTAATGCTCCCGGAGCAGCCCTCAGCCCATGAAGGACAGGAGCTGGGGAGTAAATGTTCCAGTTCCCTGCCCTGCAGGCGCACAGCTCTGAAGTGTATTCTGTAGCCTTTCACGGAGGTCCCCAGGAGACTGGACCCTGTTGCCTTTGGGGATAACCTGCCCTTTAAGGCACCCATATTGGATTCCTTCTCTTCTCCGTCTTATCTCCCCATTCATCTACCTGGGGCCATTTCTTTAAATCTTTGTCTCAGGCTCTGATTGTGGGGGAATCCAGCCTGAGATGTGGGATGCCCAACACATCAGGTGCTCAAGAGAAGGAGAGGGATCATCTCTCCAGCACATCACTGGTTCCAGCCGTAGGGCATGGGGTGTGGGTGGCAGGGGAATGGCCTTCCTGGCCAGTCTTCTGCAGCCACCGGACCTCTGAGCCAGAGGACGAGGAACAAGGCCACTTGCCAGGCCTGGGGCACGGTGTCAGGCTGGTTCCGGGTTCCTCCAGCTGCCACACCCAGAGGGACAGTTGAATCAGCGGCTGAGTCAGGGAGGACAGAGCTGCCCAGAGAGTGCTGTCCTCCTTCGCCCGTCTGGCAGTGGGGCCTGGGACTGCCTCACAGCTGGAAGGTAGAGGGGAGTGTCCAGCGCATGTCACCAAATAGAGTGTTTGTGAGAGTGCCTTTTTTTCTACCACTCCTGACCCCAGGCCACTTTCCAATTCTCCAACACCAACTGGGTGTCCAACACCTCAATTCAGTTCTGATACTGTCTGCCTAGATTTATTAGCACAGACCCCACAGATTAAGGACTCAGTCCCATGAGACTGCTCCCACTTCAGATGCCAGGAGCAAGTCCCAGGGCGACTTCTGACTGAAGGGCCGTACATTTGGAAGTTTCCATGACCCCCTCCTCAGGTTCTATAATTTGCTAGAATGGCTCACTTGAACTTATTATTTCCAGTTTATTATAAAGGATACAACTTAGCGATAGCCAAACGGAAAAGGTGTGCATAGGGCAAGGTATTGGAGTTAGGGGTGCACAGGGCTTCCATGCCCCATTGGGGCTCCCTGCCCTCCTGGCACATTGATGTGTTCCCCAATCCCCATCGTGTAGGGGTTTTTGTGGAGGTTTCATTACACAGGCATGATTGATGAGATCGTTGGCCATTGGTGACTGAACAGTCTCCAGCCCCTCCCTCATCCCTGCCTGGAGATCTTTCTGGGGATCATCCTATTTAGCTATTAACTATTTAGCCCCCTACCCGCGAGTCATCTCTGTAGCTACCAAAGACACTGTCAGTGCTCTGTGGGTTCCAAAGGTGTTAGGAACTCTGTGCCAGGAACTAGGGACCAAGACCAAATGTAATTTCATTATACCACTGTGAGCCATAGTATTAATGAGATCAGGTGAGGAAATGTGTGGAGATCCGTGGCTGGCAAGTTGCCTGGATCATGGCGTGGTATCAGTTGGCGTGCATTTAGGAAGGACGGAGGGAGTGAGGAAGGTGACAGGTCTTGCCATATAGAACTGCTGGTATGCGTCCATTCTTCAGCAAGCATGCACAGCACCGACCGCGTGCTCTTGTTGGGCCCAGGGCAGCGCCAGCATTGCAGCCTGGTCACACCCTCTCACCATCAAACCCAGCTAGCTCTCCCTGGCTTTTAGGGCAAAGACCAGCTCCTTAGCCTGACATCCAAGGCTTTCCCTGGTCGCCCTGCCTACCCCATTGGCCTTAGCTCTGATACTGCCCACAGGCATCCTTTGCTCCCATGGCCACTGAGCTATTTGCACCACCCCACATCTGCTGTGCTCATCAGGCCTTCGCACACTCGTACCTGCTCTTCCCTCTACTGGACCACCCTTTGTCAGCTGTCCTCCTAGCTATCTCCTCCCCCAAGAGGCAGCGCAGCACCACCTCCTCCAGGCAGTCCTTCCTGATTTTCTCTTTACCATTGCCCTGTTGCTTTTCCGTGTCCCCTGTACCCATCTCTCCTAGCACGTCAGCCATTCAACAGATACATATTGGGCACTCGACTAAGTTGAAAGGACTGCATGGTTAATTCTAAGGATCCCTGCTTGGTATCAGTCAGCATTGATGAAGTGCCAGATGCAGTGCTAAGCACCCTCCTTATATCATCTCATTTAATCCTCCCGGCTGCCCTATGAGGTAGGCCTAGAATTAACCCTATTGTTCCGAAGTGGAAGTGAAGATTAAAGAGGGTAACGGAGATAGTGAGTAGTGGGGCCAGGATGCACAGACCAAGCAATCAGACCCCGGGGCTTTTGTGTTTCACTGGGAAACAATATTGTCTTTTATTGTTCTGCATTACACTGCAATTGTCTGTTTACTCTGCCTTCCTGGATCAGTCCGGATCCCAGCAGGAAGCAGATGGTACACTCAAAATAGGATAATTTGGGCAGAGTTTAATAAGGGACTCATTTGAGAAGTGTGGGGGGGGTAGAGAAACCACAAGGGATGGTGGGGCCCTCCAGGCTCCTATCAAGGGTGAGGGAGGGACTGCCTCTGGGAAGCGGGAGCCAGAGACTCTGTGCAGAGGCCCCTCAGCCAGCGTCTGAGAGGGTAGGAGCAGGGAAAGGGGGAGGAACACCGGCTTCCCTGCGTGTTCTTCCTCCAGTTGCCTTCCAGACATCCCATTGGCTGAACCCAACTGGAGACCAGAGGGCCAAGGAGCCCTGTGATGCGTTCAGAGCAGATCGGGCCCATGGAGGCCAGAGGAGGACAGGAGAGGGTAGCGAGTGGGCCTGGTGGGCCTCCAGCACACTCTCTGAGTGATGTAGGCTCCCCGAGGGCTGGCTTGGCCTTGATCCCACGTATGCCCATGACACCTTCCACAGAAGCCAGCAGGCTAAGTGCTTGGCATGTGTAAATAATGAGCAACTGGGGATGCTTGGGTGGCTCAGTTGGTTAGGCATCTGCCTTTGGCTTGGGTCCTGAGATCGAGTCCCGCATCAGGCTCCCTGCTCAACAGGGAGCCTGCTTCTCCCTCTGCCTGCCACTCCCCCTGCTTGTGCTCTCTCTCTGACAAATAAATAAATAAAATCTTAAAAAAAAAAAGAACGAGCGACTGATCTTTAGTAAAAAAGGCTGTTTCCGAAATGTCTGCTTCTCAATCATGTGTGGTTCCAGGATTCTGAGTATGTAGGTGTGTGTTTGTGTTGTTTCTGAGTATGTATGTGTGTGTGTGTCTGTTCATGTTGTTTCCAAGAGTATGTGTGTGTGTCTGTGTTACTTCTTTTTTTTTAATATTTACTTATTTTTATTATTTTTTTTAAAGATTTTATTTATTTGAGAGAGAGAATGAGAGAGAGAGAGAGAGAGCATGAGAGGGGGGAGGGTCAGAGGGAGAAGCAGACTCCCCGCTGAGCAGGGAGCCCGATGCGGGACTTGATCCCGGGACTCCAGGATCATGACCTGAGCCGAAGGCAGTCGCTCAACTGACTGAGCCACCCAGGCGCCCCACATATTTACTTATTTTTAGAGAGAGAGCATGTGCACATGTGGGGAGGGGCAGAGGGAGAGAGAATCTCAAGCAGACTCCACGCTGAGCGTGGAGCCTGATGCAGGACTCCATCTCACGACCCTGAGATCATGACCTGAGCCGAAATCGAGAGTCGGACACTTTACCGACTGAGCCACCCAGGCACCCATGTCCGTGTTATTTCTGAGTGAGTATGTGTGCCTGCCTGTCTGTGGTCTCTCTGACGTTGGTGGTGGGGAAGAAAATGGCAGAGTCCTCCCAACTCCGAGACATCTGATTCTTTTCAGTGGCTTTCAGGAAACTCTTCACACCGCTTTGCCCCATTTGAACTTGGATATAAAAGTGGAAAACAAGCCTTTTTTTAAAAAAAATATAAGAAGCCAATGAATGCCGTGCTGACCTCACACGAGCTGCACACAGGCGCAGCCACTGAGATCACTGGGTCTGGGCGCTCAGCCTTTGCCTGGATTCCTGAACTGAGGGCAGCAAGAGCAGGCCCTGTGCTGGGTCCACTGAGACTGGCTGTGTGGACCCATGGGAGGCACGGGCACCCAGGTGCCCTGGCCCAGCCTGGCGGCCGATCAGGAGGCCTTCCCCATACTTCCAGATTGAATCATCTGAAGAAGAGCACCCAGCCAGAGAGAGGAGAGAAAAAGAAGTTACTGAGTTACTATAGGAGGTACCCCTGGAAGCCCACAGTGCTGGGTGCAAGGACCCAAAAGGAAAGCTATAAATCCAAATTGATGATAATTCTTTTTTTTTTTTTTCACTTTGTGTGTGGTGTGAATGTGTTTGTGTCTCTGAAGAGGAAAGGAAGGGGGGTGCATGATCCCTTCTCTCCAGGGACATCAGATCAAGAAGAAATTTCTGTCTTCCTATTTGTTCTCAGACACATCTGCAGGGGTGAAGCTGTAGACACCTGATGTTGAAAACCGGGGCTGGCTTTGAAGTCCCACAGACCTGCTTGTTAGGGCAGGGGCCAAGTATTTAACTTCTGTGTCTCAGTTTCCTCATTTGTAAAATGGGGATCATTTGACATCAGACGGTTGGGTAAGAATTCAAGGGTGTATAATGAAGGCAAAGTTCTGAGTAATGGTGGGTTGGCAGTAATGGGTCTTCCCATCCTTTTCCCTCTATTTTTTGCTGGTAGAACTCTACTAGCCCACTCTTTCTATTATACTTTGTGAAATCCTCTCCAGTAAAACCAAATTTCTTTCTGTCTTTTTTGCTTGCATTACTTGTCTTCCTCCTCTGCTCCCACTCTCTTACCCCCAGCCATAACCAGACCCCACTGGGGCCTCTCTTCCCAGCTTCTCCAGTGCCCCGGCCATTGTCCATCCTACAGTGGCCACCAGCATGCTAACCAGGGTGGGTGCATTATGGCCCGAGGACCATAGCATCGAAGCGTTTAGAACCCTGAGGCTAACCACCAGTCAATAACCATAAACAATCCTTGACATTGGCCTAGGTCCTTTGTACCTGTTGATCCCCGAGTGCCTACCAGGGAAGGTCTGTAGCTGAGACCAGCAAAATGGAGCCGTTAGGAAACAAGGGCAGTAAAAATGCAAGCAGGGGAGGTAAGGCAGCCAGTCTTGGGTTCAGGAAGGCGAAGATCCCAAAGCTGACTCTGCTTAGGGACAGACCCCAGATTATTCTTTGTAGTAGAGGCCTCTTTTATATTTTGCCTTGAAGGTTGTCCCAGATGCCTTGCAGATGGGGGCTCTGTGAACAGTTAAGGGGTAAATCGCTGTGGCTCTGTTATCCTCTTTGTATGAAAAGAAGCCAAGATGCCTTTGACTTCTGCTGCTTTCCAGGGCTGGTGGGTTGGGTACCTCCCATGGAAGCTAAACACCGTGGCACAGGCGAGGACTCAAACTCAGGTCAGCTCGACTTTAACATCTGCTATGCTTCCCCAGCAAGAACCAGGCAATGATGAAGCCGATTTGTTGAGTTGGGCAAAACCTGCTATTTATTAAAGTCAGCAGATATAGAGGATTGTTAAAAATCTATTATGCTAAAATAATGTAGCTACAATGAACCAGAAGCTTGATGTGAATTCAATGCCTTCTGCAGTCTGAAGCGCAGACTGCGTTACATGGGAACATGATTCCCAAACTTTGCAAAGTCTCTGGGGGTGGTAATAGGAGGATCTGGGGTTTAAACACAAGGACGCAAACTATTGCTGGGACCAAATCCATCCCGGATCCATGGTGCATCTGTGTCTCTTCTGACTGGTGGTTTCCAACCGTGGTGTGGTTGAGAAAGAAGTGATCCTGGAGTCAGAACTGGATCCAAGTGCAGAGGCAAATGCTTTGGAGCTCCCTGGTGGTGGGTAGGTTTCAAAACCTCCATACAGTTATGCTCTCCTTACAGTGTTGTGTTGAGGATGAAATGAGAAATATTTGAAAGCGCCAGGTCCCTTGCCTGCTACATTATAAGTGTAAACACATTCATTTCCTTCCTACTTAAACTGTTCAGCTTCTCCCTACTCAAGTTGGTTGATGTTAGTCCTGTTACAAATATGCATGTGTTGGAATCCACCTTGGCAAAGATCTGAAAGCCCGAGGGACAGAGATACCATAGGCCTCCTGATCATGGGACTATTTTCTGACCAGAGACATGGCCCCTTTTAGAATCAGAGAATGTGAAAGACAGCCTAAGCCAGATCCGTGTGCACATGCGCATGCACACAAGTGAGTATGTGTTTATGTATGTGTTCATATTCCATCATATTCCTCAGAGAATAGGCAAATTATATTATAAAATATATGAACCAGTGGAAAGATATATGCATAAAATGCATACAGTTCAGGACCATAGGTAGGCTGGACTATGAAGACTGGGAATAGACGTATAGCTGCATATATACTATAGGATCTTAGAGAATTGTTACTTTGAAACTGCACATTTCTTCCTGAGCTTTTATACATGTATTATTATGTATGCCATACTTCTTTTTTCCTTTAAGATTTTTTTTTAAAGATTTTATTTTATTTTTTGACAGAGAGAGAGACAGCGAGAGAGGGAACACGAGCATGGGGAGTGGGAGAGGGAGAAGCAGGCTTCCTGCCGAGCAGGGAGCCCAATGCGGGGCTCGATCCCAGGACCCTGGGATCATGACCTGAGCTGAAGGCAGACGCTCAATGACTGAGCCACCCGCGTGCCCCAGGATTTTTTTATTTTTAGTTAATTTCTACACCCAACATGGGGCTCAAACTCACGACCCTGGGATCAAGAGTCACATGCCCTTCCGACTGAGCCAGCCAGGCACCCCATATATGCCATCCTTCTATGAACGTATTATATGTGTCTTTTGATGAATGTATGTATGCATTTCTGTTGGTATATACCTAGGAATGAAATTGCTGGCTCATCTTATTCTTTAATTTTAATTGACATCATCAGAGCAAATAATAATAATAGTTTCGTGGAAAACAACAAAATTTCACACACAGTAAAATGTCAGCCCTTTGGATTGAATGGACATTTATGGGACACAGGCATTGTAGTCTCACATATATTGGCTTATTTAATATTCACAACAGTCTCTGAAGCTGCTATCATTAGCCCCATTGTAGAGGTGAGGAAAGTTGAGTCTTTTCCCCAGTACCATACAGCTTGTAAATGCTAGTGTCAGGATTTGATTCCGGGTCTTTTGACTCCTAATCTGTTGCCAGCTTAGCCACTGCTGCTTTCCTCAACAAATTTGCATTTTCTGTAAAGGCTTTGCGTACCAAATATTTTTTATTTTTGTTACTTTTGCTGGTCTGATTGAAAGCCCTTCTAAAAGGCCTGCATCTGGCATGGTGCCTAGAATATAGCATCATGTCTCAAAACTCCTCTTGATGACAAAGGTTCATCATTTGGAATATCACTTTTTCTTGAGGCTGGTATCCGTTGAACAGAATGGTTTGCCCTCGTTAGCAGGCACACGATGTAGAATTTCTTTTTAGTGGGGGTGTTAGCAAATTTCCACAGTTTTTGGTATTTTTTCCCCCTTTTTTGTTGACCCTTCTCACTATTCCCAGCATAACTGCTCTGCTCAGTTTGCTGAAGGCCTAAAGACCAGCTCACCAAATGTGTTAGAATTGCATATATAGTAAGAGAAAATGAGGGGGCGCTCCTGTGATCAGAATGCATGAGTTTTGGTACGTGGACTTTGTAGAAATGAATTTGGCTCCCTGGGGATCTGTGTGGTTTCCTCCCTGATTCCTGTGTTCTAGAAAAAATCAGATAGGGGGTGTGTGTCTGTGTGTGAGTGTGAGTGTGTGTGTGTGTGTCCATCCATCCACATGCATACACCTTTTCCTCTAGAAAAGGAAAAAGTAGGGTAAAAATGCCATCCAGGTCTGGAGAAAGAACTAATAAGTTTTATCTAAATTCTCTCTCCTCTCACTTACTTTCAGGTATACACAGATACACTGACTATAACACAAAATAACAAAATAAAAGTAGAATTTTTTACCCTCATAAGGATTATTTGGGTTACAGCTCTATCCACAGTGTGTACAGAATCAGATATATTAAAGCTGCAGAAAAAACAGGGTGGAAAAATGTTTCCTTCCTCCAAATGTGTCTCCTCACTTAGGTCATTGTAGCTGGAATTCTTAAGAACCTTAATGAGAAAGAAGGATAACCAAAGAAAACCCATTCTTGACCCAACAATACGATACCAACTCACTGTTGGGTTATAAATAATACATCCACTAGTAAATATCAAATCTGTCTTACGGAAACAAATAAACAACAAAACTGTCATCCTATTTCAACTGTGAAAGACCACCACCATTTGTCTTTCTGGCAGGGAAAATAATTCTGGAATTTTAAATTTTAAATCAGGAAAGACTGAGCAGAACATTGATTTTAAAGCAGAGAAGTCTTTCAGCTTTATCATCTTATTTCCTATTTGGAATCTCTCCCGTCTCTTCTCTCTTAACCAAATTGTACAAAGGTTGTGTAAATAAATTTGCTTCTTCAGAAATCCACTTTGCGGGAGCCTGTTGGCTCCTCTGTGGCTGTATTTCTGAAGCAATTCCTGAGATGAAATTTAAGGTCTTATAATATGTAATGCCTGTATTCTGTAAATTGAGACCGGTCTTTTTAATGATTCTATAACTCCATAAAGTAGGCCATAGTGATTGTCTTCAGAATAATGCAATAGAATCTCTACGCCTCTGAATATAGAATCTAAAAGAGGACAAGGTGGGGAAAATGACTGGTAGAATACTTCTAATTTGGTCACTTCTGAGATGAGCTATTTTTATACATTCTTAGTTGGTTCAGCATGTTCATGGGCTCGTGTTTAAGATCAGATTCCAACTGCATACAAACAAAAATCCAAATAACATTAGCAATTAGGGTTTTTTCCTTCTCTCTCTCAGACTGAAGAGGTCTGGAGCTAGCCCAAAGCCAGATGGTGCCTCTGTGGTTATCAGAGACCCGAGCTGTTTTCCATCTCTGGTTGTGCCATCCTTCATATTACCTCATGTTCCAAAACGGTTGCTGGAGTGTCAGCCATCACATCCTCACTACAGGCAGCAGGATGGAGGAAGAGAGAAAGGGCAACAGGATTCCTCCTCTAGCCCAATTAGCTCTTTTTAAGGTACTTTCTCAAAAATCCTACATAGCACTTCAGCTTACATCTCAGTGGCTAGACTTGGGTACACAGCCGTACCAGCTGTAGCTGAGGCTGGAAGATGAGTCTTTTGGCTGAACATGTTACTGCCCTGAATCAAATGGTTACTGAAGAAAGGGAGACCAGATAGAGGAGACGTACATAACCAGTAGTCCCTGCCACATGCAAGCCATTCCAATTCCTATTTGTACAAAGAGTGTAGTATAGTGGAAAGCGCTTATACTTTGAAATCAGATGGACTTGTATTTGATCTTAGCTCCTCCACTCACTCATATGTGGGACCTCTTCCATCGAACAGGAGGAGAGTAACCGCTACTTTGTAGAGTTGCTTTCAGGTTTAAACAAAATCAGTATGTAAAGTGCCTTGTACATAGGAGATACTGAATGATAGCCATTATAATTGTTATTCTTTTTCTTCAGTTTTTTAAAAATCTGAATATAGTTGACACACAGTGCTACATTAGTTTCAGGTGTACAACGCAGTGACCCAACTTCTCCACACACTATGCTATGCTCACAAGTGCAGCCACCATCCGCCACCACACAGTATAGGTATTATTATTAACAGAGAGTAAGATGTACCTTCTACCTGCATCTGCATAGTGATGGTTTTTAAAATTGAGATGTAATTCACATAATGTCAAATTTGCTCTTTTTTTTTTTTAAAGATTTTATTTATTTATTTGGCCGAGAGATACAGAGAGAGAACAAGTAGGCAGAGAGGCAGGCAGAGGGAGAGGGAGAAGCAGGCTCCCCGCCGAGCAGGGAGCCCGATGCAGGGCTTGATCCCAGGACCCTAGGATTATGACCTGAGCCAAAGGCAGCCACTTAACCGACTGAGCCACCCAGGCGCCCCTCAAATTTGCTCTTTTAAGGTGTACAGTTCAGTCGTGTTCACAAAGTTATGTAGCTATCACCATGAATTCTAAAACATTTCATCACTCCCTAAAAGCAACCCTGTATCAGTTGGCAATCACTCCTCCTTCCTCCCTTCCACCACCCCCTGCCAGCCACCACCTTTCTGTCTGCTTTCCGTGCCTGTGCATCTGCTTATTCTGGATGTTTCATATACATGGAATCGTATCATTTGTGGCTTTTGTGTCTTCCACTAGCATCATGTGTTTTCAAGTTTCATCTCTGTTGTAGCACATAGCAGGACTTTATTCCTTTTTGATGACTGAATAATATTCCATTATATGGCTATACCACATTTTGTTTACCCATTCGGGGACGTTTGGACTGTTCCCAGTACTTGACTACTACGAGTCTTGCTGCTATGAGCGTTCATGTACAAACCTTTGCATGGATGTGTGTTCCATTTTGCTTGGGTAAATACCTGAGTGGAATTGCTGGGTTATATGGTAACCCCATGTTTAACCTTTTGAGGAACTGCTGGATTGTTTTCCGAAGCTGCTACATCGTTTTACATTCCCACCAGCAATGTGTGAGGTTCCAGTTTCTCCACATCCTCTCCAACACTTGCTATTTTACATCTTTCTCATTGTAGTCATTCTAGTGGGTGTGAGTGGTGTCTCGTTGTGGTTTCGCTTTGCATTTCCCTACATGATCAATAATATGGAACATCTCTTCATGTGCTTATATCTTCTTTGGAGAAATGTCTATTCAAGTCCTTTGCCTATTTTAAAAATTAGTTACTTATCTTTTTATTGTTGAATTGTAAGAGGTAATGTATTTTGGATACTAGACCCTTATCAGATTATATGATTTGCAAATATTTTCTCCCAGTCTGTTATGTGTATAATCTAATTTACTCTTTAAAAAAAAAAAAGATTTATTTATTTATTTTAGAGAGTGGGGGGAGGGGCCGAGGGGTAGAGAGAATCCTGAAGCAGACTCCCTGCTGAGTGCAGAGGATGACACGGGGTTGACTTGGGGCTCAATCCCAGGACCCCAGGATCATGACCTGAGCCGAAATCCAGAATCAGCTGCTTAACCAGCTGAGCCATCCAGGCGCCCCTCTGATTTACTCTTTATGACAATCATTGGAGGTGGATACTGTTATCCCCATTTTACAGAGAGGAAGCTGAGGCTCTGAGGCAGTGAATTGCTTGTCCAAGATAACACATCTGCTAACACTGAAGATGGTACCAGAACCCAGGAAAAGATTAGCCAGAGCTCTTCTAGTTTTATTGGTACCAACCCATCTCAGACCAGCTTCTGCTAAAAAAGAAGTATAGTTGCTTATATACCTGGGAACTTCCAGGGCTGGACTGGCATCGGGCATGGTACAGATTATGCAGAGCCAGTGATTCCAGTGATGTCACCAGGACTCTCTCTGTCCCTCTCTCCTTCCCTCCCTGCAGGTCTTGCTGTCTTTTGGTTTGCATCATTCTTAAGCATATTCTGTCATGTGTAGCAAAGATGGTCACCAGTAGCTGAAGGCTTACTAAGTCCTTTGAGCTAGAGCATATCGCTCTTTACCCCCCAGCACCCGTATCAGCGCTCCATAAATCTCCCTGATTGGCCTTGCCGGAGTTTATTACCTATTGATGGGAATACCCGTCGGTGCTGCTTTCAGGAGTCTGGGATACTCTGGTTAGAGAGCCAGGGCCCAGCCCTCTGTTTGGGCACGCGGAGACGTGTGATTGACAATCTCTGGAGAATCACGTGGAGTCAAGGAGGGGGTAGTTCCTAAAAGAAGGGGATATGTAGGGCAGACAGAAAATATAGCCAATGTCCTACAAGGTCTGTCTGAACTGCTAAATTCAGGATGCTGAAATTAGTTGGGGGTAAATGAAAGTTAATTCCCAAAGGCAGACACTAGGAAAAAAATCAGTTTGCTTGTAAAATAAAAATAATATTGAAAGTAATCATCTCCAGATCCAATCAGCAGTCCACTTAAACAGAGCAATTTTATAAAGTGGTTTGTATAATAACCTCTAAATCTCTACAGCCAGAGCAGTACGACTAATTTTTCAAAAGCAAAAAGTAAAATAAAAAGCAGGGGAGAGAAGCTAGATGTGTCTGTCAGAAGGTTTGCTAGCAACTATAGAGGGTTGTTGTTGTGTTGCTTTTTTTTTTTTTTTAATTAGAACCCCTAGTGTGATGTGGAATGTTCACATTTGAGAAGGATGCTAACCAAAGAGTATATGCTCAGAAGAAAGCTCTGCAGTGGGTGGGCAATTTTCCTTTTTCAAATAGAGCGATGCCCTACATTTGACATAATTAGGAAAAAATTCTGTTATAATACAGCTCATTGTTATGTGGGTTTAAATACCTTGCAGGTGAAATCATACTTTTGAAAAGCAACAACTGGATGCTGTGATAGATTCATATAATATAGGGTGCCTCTAACAGGGGACCCCCAACCCAGAATTGATGACCTCTAGACTGTTCTTGGCTTGCAGGTGGCTCTGAAGACAGAGCAGGCGGCCTTGTGGTGTTTGGGGTTGGTTGTAACACTGATGTCAAAAAAGAATTCATCAAATTATAGGATGGTATTGTCCTAGGATCCGAGAGCTTCTGCCCCAGGCTCCTGGTTTTAACTACAGGGAAAAGGAGGCCAAAGGAGGTGAAAACAATTTGGCTCTGGAAAAGGAGCCGGCCTCCCTGGCATTCCATGTTCCTTCTCAATGCCAAAGTCATAAAGAGCTGTCATTTATCAAAGTTTTTTTCTTGAGTTGTGTTTCAGATGATCAGCAGCTTTGAAAAGTGCTCATAAAAATAGGTCTAACTGGGCTTTGGACAAATCAGAGAGCTAGCCATACATGAAACGACCTTTTTTTTTTTTTTGGACTTTATATTCATAGGTCGCATATTTGAAATCCATATTTATTTCTGTTTGAATTCTTTGAACATTTCATCAGTTGTGCTGAAAACTTGTGTCTGTGCCTACATAGGAGGACAGGGACTGTCTTGTGTATCTTCTTGACTCCCAAGGCGTCTAGCATAGGACCTTTTTAGAATACAAATGGTGATATTTGTAGCTAACATTTATTGATCATTTTCTATACACCAGGCACTGTGCTAAGCACCTTGCAAGGATTATCTCGGTTATACCTCAACAACCTTATGAGAGAAAGGTCTTCTCATTATCCTTTTAAAAGTGAAGAAATTGACATCCCTGTGAAGTGGCAGAGCGGGGACTTGAACTCGGGCCATCCGAATCTAGATCATGCATATATGACTTCTTAACTTTTACAAAGGGGCTCTTAAGGAAGGGAGGATAGGATGGGAGGAGGTAGGAGGCCCATCTGCTAACATTGATTGCCCTCAAGCTCCCCAGTTTATCTGGCTTTGGAGAGAAGGAAAGAAAAGAAAAGAGACAAGGGAATAAAAACCGAAGGAGGAGTACCACTTGGGTTGTGCAGTGTACTCACAATCTTCTTGCTCAAAATTAGGGGTGTCAGTTTACTGACCTAGTGCTAGATTTTATATATTACAGTTTTTAAATAGTAGGCAGATGTCTATAAGCATTCCTTGATACTGTGATGCAAGGGTGAGCAGAGTCTCTTCTTACACGAGGGTTTCAGGTATTTTTCTGGAGACATGGTCTTTAATCCCTTCTTTGAAATGTAACTGGAAAAGGTGGAGGAGTAGGGAGACCCTTGGGAACCAGGATACCTGGGATCTGGCCCTGGTTCCCCACAGATCTTCCAGGGAACTGGCTCTATAGTCTGTGATGAATGATGAAAGCGACTCCAAGAACCAGGATTCCTCCCATACCCCGTCCCTGTGAATGCCCATTCATTCATTCTTCTCTTCACTTATTCAGTGAGCATCTCTCAAGCATCTAGGGCTCTGGGATTGTCATAGTGAATGGAAAATCCCCTGCTCTCAAGGAGCTCACAGTCTTGTTGGAGAAATAGAAATATTTGAAAAATGGTGCCATGAAAAAGGGTCATAAAAGAGGCATGTTCTCAGTCTTGAGATAGCACAGAAGTAGGCATGAGTATGACAAAGTCTAAATGGAAAACAAAACACATTTGTCAAAAGAAAAGAAAAGAAACCTGGATGTTCTATAAGTTCTTCTCATTTTTCAGGCTAATGTTTCTTTTTCAGAAATAAACTAAGATTTAAAATTGCTCACTCCTGTAGATGGCAAGTTTTTAGGAATCCCATATAACACCATGATTTTTCTTCACTGGAGGTTGTTTTACTCATAGTAGAAATGATGTAGTTCATAAAAGGGAGCTGGTTCAATCCAAAGCACATTTATTGAGGGCCCCCAGGGGGCCTGTACTAGGCAGTGCCTTCTGTGGGGAGAAGCCTGCAGGGTTCACATTCAGACTGGCTGTGAACGGTAGGTCTCCACTGATTAACCGTCGACCTTGAGTGGCTTGTGCCTGTCTCTGAGTTCTCTCAGCAGAAAGTATGGTATCGCACAAGGCTCCTTAGGAGATTTCAGGATATGGTGCTTGGAAAATACCAAGCCTGGACCTCCAGGAACTTCGGGGATGTAGGTGATACAGAGAAAGATAGATTCAGTCCCCCAGTGCGCTCAGGGATTGACAGTCTGGGAATTTTGTAGTGTAGGAAAATCAGTAGGAAGATCTGAGTTCTGAGCTGAGCCCTGCCACCCACAGAGCCGCTTGTCACCAGGAAGGTTCTGTCTCTCCGAGTGTAGCGAGTCTGAAGTCCCTTCACATGGTGCCAGCATCCTCCATTGCTTATGCAGTGAGAAAAGCTATCTTGCAAGCATCCACGGGAAGATTAGTCTCAGCTGGAGAGATGGGCAAGGGGGTGCTCTCCAGACCAGTCCAGCTTGCATTTGAGTTGGGTTTGTAATGAGGTCCCCAGGAAAAAAGATAACCCATAGACTCTATGTGAAAGAAAATTATCCTGGGGCTACAGACCCACTGTCTTGGATGAGCTTGGGGTGCAAGGTGGCTAATTACATCGACTGTGACATCAGACTGGTCAGTCTTGCTCCACTACTTGCCAAGGTGACCTCTAGGCTTCAGGTTTCCCCCTTGTATAAAATGGGGAGAATACCAGTGCCTGCTTTATAAGGTTGCTGCGAGTATTTAGTGAGGTCACGCCAGCAATGACGCAGAAGAGCGCCGGGCATATAAGAAGCACAGCAATTGTTAGTTGATCTAATTTCACAGGACAGACAGAAATCTATTCCTGAGTTCATTCAGTTGATATGTATACTGTGGGTCTTCAGGTTCCAGCACTCAACCTGACTCTTTTCTTTTCTCCATCAGAAGGAACAGTCAGGGAGCAGGGAGGTGGAAGAGAGAGTAGTTTTTTGGTCTCCAAATAAACCATGTTCTCCTCTTTACTTCCTGAGGAACACTCAAGCGGTTTACTTGGAGTATTTAAATTAAGTACATTTGGGACTAGAATAGGCTTTTTATTTATTTTTTCATTGCATGAAATTACATGAGTGCACTTGGGCAGCACCCATACAAGGCACATGACAAAAGCAGTCTTTATTTAGCTTAGGGAGAATATGGCAACAGGGAGCCTAGCAGTAAAACACAGGCAATCAAATGCATCCCTCCCTCCTCCTGCCTGCCCCCTCCCCTCCCGCCCCCCGCAGCACTTTCCTGTCTTCTAGCACTTCATTAAACTGATAGAAAACGAATTCATAAGTTATCAGGTAAAATAAGGAAATAAGAATACTTTCTTTGGTTGCCTGGGTTGGGAGAAATATCCAACAGAGTAGCACTGTGCAAGGTAGAGTCAAGAGATCAATTTTGCAGCTGGTGGCAAAAGCCTTGGATGTACTCTGCCAGGCTCAGGGATCTTAACTTGCAGTGAGATTTCTTCATGTCTCAGTTTCCATTATATACTCCCACATCAGGACTGTTGTATGAATGAATTCAGAGGCTGCATCCCTAACCACTAGTGTAGCGCCTGACCCAGGATAGGAGCTCAGAAAGTGCTAGCCTCAGGTCTCTCTCTGGTTAATCTGGGATAATTATACTTACTTTATAAAGCTGTCATGAAGTTTAAAGAAGGATATGTGGAGTGGGGGGCGTGCCTGGATGGCTCAGTAGGTTAAACATCTGACTCTTGATTTTGGCTCAGGTTGTGATCTCAGGGTCCTGGGATGGAGCCTCATGTCTGTCCAGCATCTGGCCTCTGCTCTCATAGGGGAGTCTGCTTAAGATGCTCTCTCTTCCTTTGCCCCTCCCTCCACTCAGCTCTCTCTCTCTCTCTCAAACAAATAAATAAATAAAAAGAGGGGTATGTGTGTCCAAAATTCTAATTCTATTTACTTAGCAAAGTGTCTGGTACATAGCAGTTCTCTGTTTCTTTTCTTTTCTTTCTTTCTTTTTTTTTTTTTGGAAGGAATATCAGAATTTATATCTCCAGATAAGGTTTTCAATATTCCCATATTATCTGAAAAGTACTGTCTACTATGCTATCTCAGATCTTGATAAGCACTTTATGTGGTCTAGTTCATTGAATCCTCAGAGCACTAACACAGTTACTATCATTGCCCCCATTTTTCAGATGTGAAAACTGAGACCCAGAAAAGTGAATTACTTCAACAAGGTCTTATAGCTGCTACGCAGCAGAGATGTGAGCTCAAGTCTTTCTTAGCTAGAACTAATGCCCCTGTAAAATAAATGAATTCCTGAAAACTAAGTAAACTCAAACGAAATTCATGCAGCTTGTAACTCATGCTCCTGCAAAATAAATGCCGTGTTCTATCCTCTAGAAGTTGCCTTGCTCTGAATGTCCTTCTTTATAGGAACTGTGTTCCATGAAAATGAGGCTTTTATTTTATGACCTTAACTCATTTCTGATCCTGATTAGTATTCATTCTATTGGATTCTAGATACTGGTTGTTTACTTCCAGAGTCCAAAACCATCACTCATGGATTTGACCTCACAAAGGATGCTTACAAGAATAACCTAGGTCTCTGAAGAAGATTCCCAAATCTGAGATCTCATACTGTGGGAATTGCCATGCACCCCCCCCTCCTCTTTTTTCCTCCTCCAGGTGACTAATTTAGAGATACATCTGAGTCCTGGAATGAAAAGAGGTGTATTTATAGCCATGCTTCACATAAAAAGCAAGTTCAAAGGGAACTAACAGTGGTTGAGTATTCACTATGCGTCAACCTCTTTATCCACATCCCCTTGGTTTATTTCCCCTAACAACCTGTATTGTAGTTTTATTATTGCGCTAACTTTGCAGATGAGAAGACAAGGCTGATAATCAACAGACTAGAGAGTCCAACCCCAGTTCACATAACATAAAGCATATTCTCTTCCCACCTTATTGCCCCTGTCTCATGAAGGCACTGGGAGCTTTTGAAGAATGCTCTAAGTTCCATCCCATCAGGTTGGGATGCTGGCTGGTGCCGTTGATCTCGCTCCCATAGAGCACCCCAGACTCCTCACCGCACTGTCCTTTCCCTGGTACACTATTGGCCATCTTGCAAATGCAACCCCTTGGTTGTTAGGTAGGTGGGCTGGAGTGAAGCCTATACTTGGAAATAGAAGTCTGTCAATTCCCTGATGACAGTGGGGTCAATAGTACCATCACTGTTCATGAGAATAAGCCACCACTCTTCTTATTTAAAGCATGCTACAAGGACTTCTGTCTTACCCCAGTCAGCAGCGCTCAGAGTAAGAAACGGCATGAGGAGTATGAGGGTGCTCAACTGCCTTGATGGGGATGATGATGGCAACAAAGATGATGCGTGCTTCGTACAAAGTCGGGCACACACAAGGATACGTATGGGTGTGTGTTTTCTGGCTCTGCAAAGGATGATGTAGATTTCTCAGCAGCTCCACACAAAGAAATCCAGCGTTTTGAGTTTTGCCTACATTAGACTCTATTCACTTTGAGATATCCAGGAATGGTTTTCAGGCTATTTGAGAAAATGAGAGGTGCAGATGGCTTGTGCCGGGACATGGTTTCAAATTTAAAGAGGATTATGGCCCATGAACCCCAGAAATTGTGGGTAGAAGTGTGAACCTTTGAAATTCTAATTGCAGACAGTCAGAGGAGGAATATACTTACTGGGGCACAGTATCTCATTGTTCACGTATTCCTGTCCTGGCCAGAGGAGATGGGGAGGAGCAGGATAACATAATCTCCAAGAGAAACTGAAACAACTGATGGCAGCATTTTGAGCTCTCCAGTGAATTCTGTCACGAAAGAAATCCCCGGCTGTTTACCAATGCAGCTAGCTGAGCTTCTCGTAATAAATTTTATTTCTTGCGTTGTAGAGTTGGGGGTATACACAGACTCAGCTCCAGCTGGGAGGGATCTGTGTGGTCATTTTGGCACACCCACCCCTTTATTTTACAAGCGACGGCACTAAGGCCCAACGTGAGAACATCAGTTATTAGGAGAGAAAGCTTGGGAATCCAGGGCTCTGGGAACTGAGGCAATTATTCACTGACTCTAGGCTTTTAATAAAAGCTCCTATTTATCAAGTGTTTATATATGTCATACATACAGGATAGAAGGTGCAACCAACCCAGTGGAGGTGACAGGCATTAGATGATTTGCAATACAGAGGAGAATAGAATAAGTACAAAATCAAAGTCAAAACTGATTTCCAGCCTAGAGGGTGTCCTTCTTGGAGTGGATGGAAGTCTCAGTACTGGGTGTTATACTCAACTGCTCCACAGGGAAGCACAGGGTTATTGAGGTCACAGAGCTTAATTAGCCCAAGCTAGTAGGAGCCATAATGCTCCAAGTCACAGAACTTGTCAGATGCAGGATGACTCGGTTAGTATGTGGAAAAAGAGGTAAGATTTTCTTCTGAGTGGTTCATAGTCCAAAAGCTCATTTTCTGTCAACCACTGCACACGAGCAAGTGACCTCCAGGTGCTGGTCTTCAGCTGCCTGCTGTTGCCATCTGGCTAACTCCCCAGAACCTCAACTTTGGTGTGTCCCAAACCAAACTTGGCTTTTTTTAGATTTATTTATTTGAGAGAGGACTGGGGGCGAGGCAGGAGGAGAGAATCTTCAAGCAGACTCCCCACTGAGTGTGGAGCCCAAAGAAGGGCTCCATCTCACAACCCGTGAGATCATGACCTGAGCCCAAACCAAGAGTCAGGTGCTTAACCAACTAAGCCATCCAGGTGCCCCCCCCCCCCGCCCCGCCCAACTGCCAACCAAACTTTTAAAGTGCTAATGAGGAGAAAGCAAGTGCCTGTTTACTTATTTACTTATTTTTTAGAATGCCTCTCAAGGTTCCTTTCTCAACCCTTTACTTTGCCAGAGAAAAATCTTCATTTACATATGCTGCCTTATGAATTTCTTCCTGTAGTTAGCTGAAACTCTTGCCTACCCGACATTGATGAGTGCTTTGCTGGAGGCACAGTTCAGGTTTCATAGGGCCAGCACAGGTAGACAAAACTCCTTGAACTCATTTCATAACGGCTTTCCTGTGCACAAAGTACTTTCTCATCCATTATTATTTAACATCTCATGGGGTTGGTTCATCTTATGTGAGGCAACTGAAGGCCAAGATCCCATAGCCGACAGGATTCTCTGGGACTCAACCTCTTGTTGTCTTTTCTGCTCAAGATGTTACCTGTCAGAGAGCGCTTCTCTGAACATTCCTTATACTGTGGCACCTTTATCACTTTTTTTTTTAAGATTTTAATTATTTGAGAGCGAGAGAACACGAGCAGGTGAGAGGGGTAGAGGGAGAGGCAGCTCCCCACTGAGCAGAGAACCCGATGTCCGGCTGGATCCTAGGACTCTGGGATCATGACCTGAGCTGAAGGCAGCCACTCAATCGCCTGAGCCACCCAGGTGTCCCCCTCCATCACTTTCTTACTTTATATGTACTCCACGTTATATCACATGATTTGTTGGTTGTCCGATTCCCCACTAGAAGGGAAGCTCCTGAGAGCTGGGACATTGTCATTACTGAATCTCCAGGGCATGTAGTAGGCCCTTAGTAAGTATTTGCTGACAGTGGGGTGATGCATTTTCATTTGACCAGCACTTGCTACTTCTCTGTGCCTTGGGGCACTCCATTGTCCTTGTGGGTAAGGACTAGGGAATGGACACTTAACCACACCAGATGGCAGGAACTCAATCCTAGGGGGAGGCCACAGGGCCAGCCTTCCGCCCTAATGCAGTGCATTTGGAGATGAGTTTGTAAGACTGCTCCTATTGGCTTCAATTACAGGGATCCTGGGAAGCTTCCCAAGGGCCTAGCTTTCTTCTTCTTTTCTTTTTAAAAGCAATTTTATCCGCAATCAGTGGTGAGAAATTAAATGGATTCTTTGGACTAAGTGGAGTGAGCTAGTTAAAATAGCCATCTGCTAGGACCAAGGAATGAGCAATCTGTTGGTACTTTCTCTGCCGAAATTTGGCATCTGCTGGGCATTGTACACCATTTGCACCCCCGGAAATACCTTTTGCACTCCTGACCCTCGTGTGTCCTGCGGGTTAAAAATAAACTTACAGTGCAAATGGAAGATTAGAAAATTGTAAAAAAAAAAAAAGCAAAAATCTTTTCATTTGTCTTAGCATTTTAGCAACGGAAGCGAACTGTACAGAACTAGCCTTCCAAGGACGGTGAGCGTCCTGCACCGGGACCGAGGGCGGGAGCCAAGCGAGCTCACGGCCGCAAGCAAGGGGGGGGGGGCCCGAGGCCCCCTGCGCCCTCGCCCCCTACGCTCTGCCCGCGGCCCTCGCAGCAGGAGGCGGCTCTCCCAGCCTCGCTTCCTGCACCCACTCGGGACTAAAAAAGAACGCGCATAACTTTTTTTGGTCCCTCTTCTCGCAGAAAGCAGGCGTAAGGAGCTAGCTGAAGTAACCGCTGCGGGGGCGGTGCCGGGACGCGAGCTTCCGGAGCCCCGCAAGCCTTGCGGCCCCCACCCCGACGGCCGCGTCGGAAGGCGGCTCGGGAGGCGGGGTGGGGGCGGGGGCGGGGGCGGGGACGGTGCGCAGGCGGAGGCGGGGCGGTGGCCGTCGCCAGGGGCGGGGCGCGGGCGGCTGGGGCGGGGCGCGGGCGGCTGGGGCGGGGCGCGGGCGGCTGGGGCGGGGCGCGGGCGGCTGGGGCGGGGCGCGGGCGGCTGGGGCGGGGCGCGGGCGGCTGGGGCGGGGCGCGGGCGGCTGGGGCGGGGCGGGCGGCGGCGCGTGCGCAGAGCACTTCCTTGTTTGTCCCCGTGACTGTAGCGGGAGCGCCGCCTGCCCGCCGCCAGCCTGCCCGCCCGCGGGAGTGTGCTCTCAGTCTGTCGGTGTCCTCGCCGCCGCCTGTCAGAGCGTTCTCAGGAGGCAGTGCCGGCGGACCCGAGCCCCCGCGTAGCGCCAAGCCCCCTCCCCCGCCGCCGGCATGAGCACAGGGAGGCGGGTCCCCGAGAGCCCTCTGCCTCGCGCGCGGCTCGGAGTTTGAAGGGCCCCGCGCCGAGCGCTGCCGCCGCCGCCGCCCGCTCCGCCCGCTCCGCCCGCTTTCTCTCCCGCCGCCGCCGGGGACGGGAGCCGCGCCAGGCCGGGCGCCGGGTGGCAGGCTGCGCGGGGCGTTCATGAGCCACCGGGCGGCCCGCGGCCCCGGGAGCCTGCGCCGTGACTCACTCCCCGCCCCCGCTTGTGTCTCGCCCCCCCGGCAGGATGCCGGACCAGATCTCCGTCTCCGAGTTCATCACCGAGACCACCGAGGACTACAACTCGCCCACCACGTCCAGCTTCACCACGCGGCTGCACAACTGCAGGAACACCGTCACGCTGCTGGAGGAGGTAGGTCGGGGCCGGCGCGCCCCACCGGGGACCCCGGCCAGTCCGCCGGGACGCCTCCATGCCCTCGCTCGCAGCCGCTGCCTCGCAGTTGAATTGTCTGCATTTCTGAGCGGGGAGGAAAAGGATGTCAGGGGCCGGGGCAGCCACACCCCCTTGGGGATTACCCCCTTCCCGCTCCCAGGTGAAGAGGGGACTTAAGATGTGCAGCCCTTTGCCCCATTTGCCAGGGTGCTGACTCCCCGGGGGCTGGAGGTGGGGAGAGGATTGAGCGAGCTCCTGACAGCCCTAGGAAAAAGAGGAGGGAAGTCCTTTCCCTATCTTGGACCCTTCGTGGGTGCAATACAGTCTGCTGGGCTCTTTCCACATCTTTCTGACCCTGTCATAACCGGCAAAGTAAGTGGTGTCAGGCTCCAGAGGGTAGAGGGAGGCGAAGCAACATGGCCAAGGTCACCAGCAAGGGACTGGGAGATGGTCAGTGACTGCCGCTCTTCGTAGCCCGTCTGTGCCAGGCAGGCTTAGTTGCGTAGGCAAGGGCCCCCAAATAAAACCCCAAAGGGGTGAGAGGACACTCAGGCTGGGATTGCTTCCACCCCAGGGTTCTTCCCCATCCAGTCTCCAGTGCCTAAACCCCGAGTGGAAAGAGAGATCTGTGCAGACGGGTCCCCACCCGGCTCCCTGCACCCGAGGATTTGGTTCTGCTGAGGCTGCTGCGCAAGCAGGACTTGCCCGCAGGGCACTCCTAAGCTGTGAAGGGAGACTTGAGGCTGCTGGGAAGAGCTGGCCAGAACGGGAGAAAGGGGGGCCTGAGACTGCAGAAGAACAGCTCCCCTTATCTAGATCCTCCAGAGAGGCATTGTGGGTGTCCTGGGCAGGGCCACGGGCAGAGCGATTTCCTTTACAATTTAAGTGAATTAGTGATAGGTCGGAGTGGGTAGGTAAGGAGGAACCCACAAGCCCAAGAGCTGCAAAAGCCTCTGAACCTCAATAAAAATAGGACATTTGCCTTGGAACTCTGCACCATCTTTAAGTGCTATAAAGCACCACTCCCCTCCAAACAAGCCAAGCCTATTTCAACTGAAAAAGACAGCATTGGGGGAACTTAGGAAGGCAGATCTTTTTCCTGGAGTGGATTATCCTGTGGTTGGTTTATTTAAGGTTTGGGGAGCTCTTTCTGATATAAGCTCACCACAGCCAGCTCTCTGTGATATTGAGAAGCTTGGGCTTCTGTGGGAAACTGCTCTTGGTACAAGCTTTGCTACTTACTCTTCAGGCCGGGTTACATGGAGAATTGGTACTCTGAAGCCTAAGGTCCTAAATTTTAGAAGGGGAGAAATTTCTTTTCATGCTGGGTCCTGTCTTGCCCGCCTGGTGCAGTGAATTAGTCTGAACATTTTATGCCAGTTGAGGATGCTTCTAGAGTTCTCTATGAAGTTAATGTTGGGTTATTGAACTGAATTTTGAAATTCATTTGGAGAAATATCAGCTAAGTTTGTTTGAAAGCCAGAGGTAAATGGATTTTTGCAGGGGGTGGGGGGGGGGTGTCTTTGTGACCTGTCATTCTGTTGCTTTAGCCTGACATTCAGTGTCTGGGAATACTCAGAGTTGCCAGGCATTCAACCTTATGATGGGTCTGTCCTTCACTTAATAGTGATAAATTGGAACATGCTGATAAAGGAGCATTTTGCACCATTTTTGTGTGCGAATTGTATATGCCTCCTGAAGGATGTGACATTGATTAGACTGAGTGGTTATTTTCCTTCTAGATAAGTTCTTCAGTGCCTGCTAATAGAGCTGTCAGTTATTTTAACATTCCCTTTCTGCCCATTTAGATAGTGTTACTATATTCTGTTTGTGTGGGGTATGATAAGGGTAAGTAGCTGATAATGCTGTTTGTGGGGTTATATGCCCATTTTGCAGCAACAGGAGAGGATAGGGTTAATGTTAATTATGTGCAGCTGCTCTTAACCTTAGGTTGAGGTAACTAAATTTAAACGTGAATGCAACAGATACATTTCTTTTTTTTAAATAAGGAATACTATTCTGCTGGGTTAGGTTGAAAAATAGATCCAATCATAATACAGATGTGGTCACTTACAAATTTGAAGAGGAATCAGAATCAGGCTAGAAGTGCAAAAGTGTCATGTTAGAGTATGTTGATAATATTTATGCTCTCAAAAACATTACAGTAAATGTTTGTCAGAATGACACAATAATTTTGTAATTGTTTTTCTGAACTTCATTTGTAGTGCTGGTCAAGGAGTCATTGCCCTAATCTGCATCTTTAACTCTTGAGTCATAGGCCATGAAGTTGGACTCATGAATGATGGCCTCTTGCATAAATGTGAAATATACCTGTTCATTTGTTATTGATAGGTAACCACCAAGTTTAATTTTTATTTTTTTCCCCTAAGTTTGCATATATGGAAGGGGCACATTGTTATAAATATCTTAAGTGGATCAGAATTGAGTTCTTAAAAAAATACGGGGCTTAAGGTTATTACCCTCAAAATGTAAGAAAAAGTTTTGGGGCAAACCACAAAATCTTGTTGGCGTATGCTTCACTAGTGAGATACTTGGAAACTTTAAGAGTGCCGTTTGTGTTGCTTTGTGGTTATTCTTAGGAATAGGACTTTTGGGTACTTTTTTGGTGATTTGGAAACTCAGGAATAGGAATTCATTTGGGCAGCTTGGAATTCTTTTTAAAAAATCATTTTCTAAAAAACAAAAAAAATCGTTTCTAGTTCCAGTTATTAAAGGCCTTCCTGTTTACTTGCAAACTTTTTGTTTTCCCCCTCTTTGGGTTCCTAATCAACCTATAGAAGTCTCAATTAAAAAACTTTAGCTCTCCAACCTTGGAACCCTAAGTTAACCCCCACTCCCCCTTTTGGTATGTCCCGTTGGCAAAGACTGCTTTGCAGATGTTGGTGCTTTTGTTTAAATCTCTCTGTGATGAGCACTGTAGGAAGTGGGTCAGAAATGTGTCGAAAAAGAGGCAAAGAGTTTGCTTCTGGGCTTCACCTTTGGGGGCAGAGGGTCCCACAGGACTGTGGGAGTTACGGTTAGGCTGGCACATAATGAGTGGCTGCCTTTGGGAGGCAGGAATGGATTAGCTCCCCGGGTTTCATCCTGACGTCTGAGTGTTTTCCATGCAAAAAGGCAGTGTTTTGCTTATTCAGCAGAGCACACTGACGTGTGCCATTTTACTCATGACCATTTGGAAATTATGAGTAAATGACTAGGAGACTGGGAGAAGACAGAATTTTGCTTAGAAAGGAAGGGAAGCAGGCATTCCAGGACCTCTGTGCAGGGAGACTATAGGAGAGACTTTCCACTTAAAGGCTTAGACTGGTCAATACTTTGTACTTGGTGAAAGGGAGAGTTGACGTGATAAATGAAGGTGTGCTTGGTTATTTAATATTGGGTCAGCACTTTATCTTTTTGTGATGATGGAGGAGGCATATCTTGCCCATTTATTGAACGACTGCTCTCTGCCAGGCCTGTTGTAGGCACACGGCATGCATGATCACATTTAAGCCTCATGTGAGCTTTATGGAGAAGGGACAGTTGGTATCTCCATTTTACAGAGAAGAAAATTGAGGCCTAGAGAGATGAAGTGATTTGTCCCCAAGATTGCATGGCTAGTAAGTCAGTGGAGTTAGGAAATCCGTAAGCAATTAAGACATAAAACAGATGTTCTAAACGTCTACAAAGATGTATTTCAGTGGCTTTGTAGAGAATGTAAGAGGCTTCACTTTTCATTGTACCTTCTGATTTTGATCTCATGAAACAGAGGTGCCTAAGTTCCTAAGTGGCTTAGTTTTTCTTCGTGTTCACATTCCAGGGAGTTCTTAATAGTAATACTTAAATACATTTATTTTTTTTCCTGTGCCTTCAAAGACTTCAGATACGGTTTTTCAGATTCAGGTGTGGGAAGTTATTTGGGCATAATCTAGGAATAGCATTCATGCAATAGGAATAGCATTCATGCAAAGCATTTTTGGGGAGCACCTGCTAGGTACAAGTCATTTTGCTAAGTGTAGCTGAGGTATTGGAGTTGTTGTCTGGATTGTGTTATGGAGGAAGTAACGGTGTTTGAGAAAGAGGTAAATAGGGCTGTCATTCTTAACAGGGTAGAAAGGGGCAGTTTGCAGGTGGGGGAAATGATATTAGGACATTCACCCCAATAATGCAAGGTGAATCACTCAAATTACCATCCAATCAGTATACAAATTGTCCAGTGCCCAGCAGTGTGTTAGGCCCTGGAGATACTAAGGTGATCAACCCTGCCATTAAGAAGTGCACCATGTAAAAGTTTTCTCAAGGGAGCTCACGATGAAGTGTGGGTCTTGCATTAGAAGTTCACTTGTTTTAACATATACACATGACGTGCTTAGTCCTTTCTGAGGCCATAGAAATGTTTGAAGAATGAAGAAACGAATGAAGGTGTGGAATGCCGATCCATTCCTCTTTCGTAGTACCGGTTATTAGTGTTCTTGTAGTGTGCAAGCCCCATGCCTACTATTATTTAATGCTTACATGTGCTCTATTATTATGTTTGACCCATCTTCCCACAGTTGAATCTTTCGCCCAAGGGCACACACATTGTAAGTAGTAGGTTTGGGCTTGAATCCCATTTCTGTAACATCCCTGTGCATGCTAGTCAGACTTCATCTTTATGTGTTTCTTCACCCTCCCAGTAAGTTTTCATTTTTACTCATGTTCATTTGGGTATCATCTTCTATCCTGATGACAAGAGGTCATTAATCTTTGATGAATGCTTTTAGGTTCTCCAGTGTTACCTGTGGAATCTCACACATAGGGCCTCTGTGGCCAGGGCTTAAAGTCTGATCTCATTCATCAGCTCCAAGTGTTCTAGAATGCAATCGCATTACTTCTCTTAAATTTTGAAAGCCGATAAACTAAGCAGCAAGTGCTAGTTTGTGTAGCAGCTGCTAAAGTTGGTTATGGTGTTAAATAAAAGTAAATCTCAGGCAGAGTTTCGATAAAAACAGGGTTAGTTTTATGCATTGTTTGAGGTCAAAATAATATGCTTTCTTTGTCCCTAACCTCTTGAAGATAAAACAACAAAAGGTGAATAAGTCTCCCCTTGATGCTGCTATCTTACACAGAATTCATGCTCTGTGGTCCAACCTTTGATCCAGTTCAGAGGTATTGAGAGTGAGTTTTCTCTGGACATAAGCAGCAAAGGTCAGTGAATGAAGAATATGTTTATTTGCCTGCAGAAGCAATGAGAGAAGGAAATTTCCTTTATGTACCAGAACTCATGTTTTTTCTAAAACAGGCTCCAACTGTTAGCCGGGTGTTCCAAGCTAATGCTGTTTGCCTTTTATATACATATTTAGGGTTTAAAAAACATTTTCTATATGTGCTATCTAATAAAGTGCCTTTGTGGTAGCGTCCTCATCATTCTTTTACATGCGAATAAATTAAGGCTCAGAGAGGTACGTACCTACAACAGGCCTGGCAGAGAGCAGTCGTTCAATAAATGGGCAAGATATGCCTCCTTGACCAACGTAATGCAGGATCTCTGGATCTAAAATCTTTTGTCTCTTTTGTATTTCACCATCTTTTGTGCTTCCTGTCTGCTCGTTTTTTGTTTTATTTTGTTTTTTGTCTTTCAGGGCCCATAAAAATGACATCTACTGATTTTTCTTATCCCTACTTGATTTCTAGTGCCAGAGATAAAGAGTTTGGGGTAGAGAAGAAAGGGAAAGACAAAGCTCCTTTTCTCTGTTCTTCAAAGACCTCTTGTTGGATGGCTCTCATAATCTCTGCTGTTTGTAGTTAGAGACGGTGCTGCCAGCAGTCCTCCCTGGGCTCAGCAGAAGTGGAAAAGGCCCAGTGGCTTCCCGCTCTTCCCTGGCATACTTAGTCTGGGACTGTTGACCAGTCTGTCTTTGCCTGCGAGCTGCCCACAGCCCTGGCCAAAGAACCACTGCTCTTGGTTGGGGTTGCTACAGGACTCTCGCTGTCTGCCTCTGGCTTCCTGGTTGTCCAGGGTGCTGGGTGCCTTTGTCCTGGGTGCTGGGAATCACTAGACAAGCTCTAATGGAGCTTGGAGAAAATCTAGTCGGGTGCTTCCCAGCCTAAGAGCCTGATCTCTGAGGGGCCCATGAAAGTGGTGATGGGACTCTAATAATCACTTGCAGTATTTCATAAAAATTAATAGACGCCTTAATAACATGGTTCGGCATACCTCTCATGCCAACTGTCTTTGGTTTTGGTCGAAATACATCAGCTCAGTGGTGTAGCACTGATTATCTTCTGCTGATCAGATCCTCGGATTGCCTGTTAGAGATTCCTATAGTTGGGAAATCAAGTATGATCTCATTCCTGTGATTGGTTTGCTAGAAGAACCTTCGAGTTTTGTATCCCCATGGGAGAGAGCTCAGGAGAGATGAGGACCCACATAGACCTAGTTTCATCCTGTTGTGGAGACCGAAGCCTAGGATGGAAAGAAAATTGGGCAGAGATTTGAATTCAGGTCTCTCAACTTCCAGCCCAGGCTCTTTGCACTGTGCTCTCCAAAATGGCTATGGAGGCTATTTGTACACGGTGGTGGATTTCTCTCTAAAACTTGCTTCCAGGTTAGAGGAGAGGAGAGTAAACCTGAATTTAGGAACCTGGTCTTGCTAGCCAGTCTGCTGGTGTAAATTTTGGTCCCAGGAGGTACACTGTGGGGCCACAGCAGCCTTCCCTGATGCTAAGTTAAGAGACTTTCATCAGAAGCATCATGGTCCTGGATGTTCAAACACTACCCAGACTTTTGCCTTTATGTCTGCAAGTCAAGGAGCCTCAAGAGGTGGTTTCCATTTATGTAACCTAGTCATTTGGGGGCTAGAGCCAGACATTGGCCTGATCCTTTCCCACATGTAGTAGTTAAACACGAGTAAGTGATAGGCTAGAGACCACTTTGTATCTGAGCCTCGGTTTCCTCATTTGATTAAAAAAAAAAAAAAAGCATTGATTTGAGTGTTAAAGGAGATAGGACACAGGAGGCACTAATCACATGACTTCATTACTGGTAAAATGTGGCCTGATGAATGTCAGGGTCTGACCAGTCAGATGAGTCAGCCTTCCTTTTGTGGGGTGGGGAGGAAAGAGGTGAGAGGCATTCCTTGATAGGGAGATGGGCAGAGTTCTCTCCACTGTGAGCCAGTAGCAACCCTTGGGTTCCCTTACCTGGGTTAATTGCAGCCCTGTTATCTTGGAGTCTTTGTCAGGCAAGTTACCGAACCTTACTGTGTCTCAGTTCCCCCATGGGGATCGTACCTCCCTCTTAGGATAGTGCCTGCCATGGTAAGTGCTCTGGAAATAATTATTCTTACTATCCTCATGCTGTTGCTGTTCATTATTATTGGAGTAGACCCTTGAATGTGTAGCTGAGAGGACAAGACTTGGTCGACTCTTTTCAGGACGGTGGGTGATAAAGAGGTCAGGTGACGGATCCAGCTGTGTGCCTTCGAGGAACTGGATGGTGGAAGTGCAGATGAGACTGGAGGGAGGCCTAGGGGAACACTAACACTTGCATCATTGGGGCTCATAGTCAAAGCCAATTTCATCTGAAGCAGACTGACAGCTCAGTTTTACTCTGTACGCAGCTCTTGGTGGGGCTCCTCTGAAGTCAGGGAACCACTGACCCAGACCAGCCTGACGGGCTCTGCTGGTGCAGCCTCACTGTGTGTGCTTCCTTTGCACCTGTTTACTCTTTCTGTTTCCTCCCTCCCCCCACTTTGCCTCCATTGGTGCGTCAAAGCCACGACAGTGCTGCCCCATTTGATTTTTGCTGGGGCTTTGGGGTAAGGAGCCACTTTCTCTGTTACATAATAAATGCAGGTATTTGATTCTGGTCATTTGTGGGGAGGTGCGGGGGGAAGCATTTATGCCTTGGCCCTGAGTGGGATAGAGCGTAGCAGCTATGTTGTATGCTTTACTGATTACAGCTTGAAGCTCTGAGACCACAAGGAATTCTATTTTGGTTTGGAGGCAGGCACCTTAAAGTGAAAAGGACTTAGCCTTGGATTTACATTTCAGTGTGTCTCCTAGCTTCTTTTCAGTGTCAGTAAGATGAGTTCTAATTATTTGTGAGGCAGGGGTTTGGTCAGATCTGGAGGCAATTCACTCCACTTGGTCTTAACGGAATTTGAGAGTTCACAGTAGGTTCTTCCAGCCCAGAGCCCATTCTGAGCAGCCCTGTGTCATGGTGCTGTTTGTGGTCACTTATGTAAGAACTGAATTTTAATGCTGAGGCTGTGGTGTAATTTTCCCCAGAGAACTGGAATATATGTCCCTCTGATAAGACAGCACCCAATTCAGCCTCCCAGAAGCTAGAAAAACAAAACCAGACCTCATGCACCAGCAACTGCATTTTGGTACCAACTGCTAAAGAAAGCAGAGTTGGCTAAGTCAAGCTAGATCATCCCTTTAACTGCCACATGTGTTGTGGATGGAGAATAGAAGCTCTTCCAAGCCCTTTTGTTACTAATACAGCTTGGATACCTTGTATTTCTCCAGCATTGTGCTCAGGGGCAAGAGCAAGGATGGCCATGTCCCCAGTGCCCAGCATAGCACCTGACCTGATGGCTGTATTATAAAATAAATTGCACAGAGCTGGAAAAGGCCTTTAGAGACCATCTGGTTCAAGTCCACTTTTCTAGGGATGATGAAGTTAGGCTCTGCTGTTGTAAGTAACAGATTCCACCTCCCCCCTGCAAAACAAAATCCAGCTATTTCAAGCACAATGAGGACTTGCTTTAAGGACTCATGGGGCTGTTTCCTGGAACATGAGGGGCAAGAATGGTAGGAAATGCAGAGATTCTCTTCTGGGAAGATGGCAGAACATGGCAGCCCCATTGCTGAGTCTGTAGCTGATTCATACCTGGAAGGATTGGACTGGTCCACTTGGGTCAGGATGCCACCACTAGTCCAGTCAGCTTTGGCTAGGTTTCTGAGGTTACGTGATGGGTGAGTCTGAGCTTTTGTCAAGGACTGGGTATGATAGTGATCCTCAGAGGAGAGTTAAGAGGGTAGGGAAGCTCCCTCTTGGTACACCCAGATCACACTGCAAAACTGGGACTAGGATCCGGATCTTCTAGCCCCGCTGTCTTCATCCTTCATTGGCGTGAGAGCAAAATGGAGACCACAACACCTCACAGGGTTATCAAGAGAACCAGTGGGGAACGGAAGACAGCTACATGCCTGGCATCCAGCGCACCCGGGAAGATGTTTACTTCTCTGCCATTCCCTCTGCAAATGTCACCTCCTCTTGACCCTTCTGCAGTGTATTCATTCGGGACATTTTGAAGGGCTGTGGTCAGAGCACTGTGCTGCCTAGTTGTAGCTTTCCTGATGTGGTCAAGAAAGACCAACATTCCACACAGGGTGTGGGTAGAGAAGAAACACCCCATTGCCGTTTAAATCCACGGTGATGACATGGTGCTCAAAAATAATCCTCCCTAGATACCCAGGATGGATGGAAGACTGTGCAGAGCAGCTAGGCTCTGTTTGGGAAACTTTCTGGTTTGCTTGGCCTGCTCCCAGTGTTAAATAACAGAACTGCATAGAGGTCTGATGAGGGCTGACAGCTCTCCTTCCAGTAAGTGGCTTCTTCACTGACCAGTTACACACAAAATAAAATTCAAGCACTAGCTGACTGGACTTATTGTTTTGAAACGTGGAAGTCTTCCTTTATGTTTCATTAATCATTTTTTTATGAAGTCCATTTCCTTTTCTTTGTAATGTTTATTCATGTTAATAGCACTTACATAAAATTAGATACTCCTTATTTCCACAAAGTGCAAATCAAAATAAGCATTCATTGCTGAGCCAGCAGCTGCTGCTTGAATAATGGTAATATTTTTCATAGCAGTGCAAGTGAATGCACTGCCTCCCAGTAAATAAAATGGTGCCAAGTCAAAATAAGGCCGTCACCATCCCAAGGCATCCTCATTTTGTGTTTAAGAGTTTGAACAAATGCAGGATCTGTGAACACTACAATGAAGCACTCACCCTGTGCTCGGTGCTGTGATGGATGTCCTGCATACATCATCTCCCTCGGTCCTTCCAGCAGCTCCGTGGGGATAGGTGCTGTTTTCCCCATTTCACAGATGACAGGCTAGGCTTAGAAAGGATTCAGCCCAAACCAGACTCTTTGTACCTCCAACTTGTTCTCAAGAAAAAATGCTTTATATTCTGAATGGAATACTAATGAAATAAAACAGTCAGGAAATAGGCTTCAGCTGAAGCATGAGATATTTCGGTTAGAGTTGAATAAGAACTTCCTGACAGGGTAAAATACCAACTGGATAGCCATGGAAATAGCATATTTCCCTCTGATTTTAGGATAATTTTGTTGTTGATTGGCTAATGAACTAAATTGTGTACTTATGTTCATATATGTCTTCACTTCTGGTAGACTGTAAGTACCTTGTGGCCGGGGATCCCCCTCCCTTTCTTTTTACCTAGTTGGCATGCAGAAATTTGACAAAAATAAGATTATAGGAAAGCTATTTGATTTATAATTGTTGAGGCAGATCTGGTAAAGTTTTTCCAAATATTGCTGTCTACCTCTGTACTTTAGTTATGTGGCTACTGATTGTATAGAGCAATTGGAAAAACCCTCCATTACCAAATTTCCTGAAGATTGTGCCACAGATTTATGGCAGACCTGGATGCTGAGTCAGATTCTTGGTCTGCCCTTTTGGTGTGTGCAACCTGCAGGCTTTTGGGGGGTCAGTGAGTTTAGTAACAGTGATTGCTCTCACTTTCTGAGTTCCCAGCTCTGTACTGGGTACCTTACATATGTTATTTCTCACCTTCACATTGCCCAGCTAGTCCATGCTGGAGCCAGGAATCAGACTTAAGTCTGTAGGGCTCCATAGCCCTCACCTTCCCTCTACCATGCAGCCTCACTTTGTGGTAGTTTAGCTGCAAAGTGTAGGAGAATGGCAGCGAGTCAGGCTAGCATTTACTTTCTTAGTAGAAACACATATATACACACACTAACAAGACAAGCTTCTACCAGTGGAAAAGGAAAGCATTTCCCCCTCATTTGTTTCCTTTGAGTGGGAGGCATTTAAATTTAGATAATGTACATCCCTAATTGGGGGCAACCAATTCATGATGTGGTATCAGAGGGATTAATGAGAGAATTGGTATTTTCAGAAAGAGTTGACCTCTCTGATTCTTCTTTGAGTGGCAAGTAGTGAATCATATGATTTAATGAGCAATTGTACTCTGCGTTTACTCTCCAGCATTTTTGTACTCTTAACCGTTTTCCAAGTACTTTCTTATGTGTTGTCTCATTTCATGCGCACAACACTTTTAGGCAACAGAGGCACCTTTTCCTCATTTGTGAGACGAGAAAACAGAGGCTCAGAAAGTTAAAATGATTTGTCATTGGTCACAGGACTAAAAAAGCATGCTGAGGCTGAGCTCTGTTACCAGCCTCCTCTTTCTGAAAGAGGTGGGCTTACATGGTGAGAGATGTTTTGTCAAGTAATTTCTAACTGAAAATACTTTTTGAATTAAAAAAACATAGATTTTACTGTTTGTATTATTAGGTTCTCTTCTGGATACGTACATACACATATATCTTTTGTGATCCTTTTTCTTTTTTTTTTTCCTTCATAGCTCAGGCCTTCAAGTGGATTTTTGCTTTGTTTCTGTTTTAGTTTGTTGGTTTTTTAACTTTTACACCTATGCAAAAGCAGGGAGGCTGGTGTAGCCTCCACAGAGCTGTCACCCAACTTCACTGTGATCTGCTCTTGGTCAGTGTTTTCATCTTTACCTTTACCCTCGATTTTTAAAATCAATCCTAGATAATGTTTTATTTCATTCTAAGTATCCTAAAAGATAAGGACTTGGGGAGGGGCAGGGAGGAACCACATTACCATTATTACATCTGCAGAAAAGATAATTTTCTCAAGATCATTACATATTTAGTGTTCTAAGTGATCCCCCCCCCCCTTAAATGGTTTGTTCAAATCAGGATCTAAATGAAATCCATAGGAAATTGGCTGGTGCATATTTAACATTTCTTTTAACCTGTGGGTACCCTTTCTTCTTCCCCTCTTGCAGTGTTTTGTTGAAGAACTGGGTTGTTTGTCCTGTAGAGTTGGATAATGGTGATTGCATCTCTCTGGTGTCATTTAGCATGTGCTGCAGCCTATTCTTGACATGGTTTTGTTCCTTCCTCATAGCTTTTTCATAGTAAAGAATAAAAGGAATGCACTCCCTTTGTAGAAAACTAGAGGAAAGCGTAAAAAAGGAAATTAAAAGTCCATAATCCCACCAGCCAGAGATAATTACTTCCATCACTTCAGCTACTTCTTCCAGATAACTATATCTGGCTTATTTTCATTTAACACATCATGAGCATTTGCCCATATCATTAAAAAGTCTTCAGTAACATTTTATAAGTCATGTCATTGTACTAAGGGTATTTCCCTCCTTCTGTCAAGTTGCCCCCACTGAGGAGTTTGTGTGTTTTAAACAGTTGGCTCAGCAGTTGCCCCAAAGGAGGACCCGCTGTTGAAGACAAAGCAGTGGATATTTGTATCTGTCATTATCTGCACAGGTGTTGATAGAGTTCTAGAAGTAGAATTACTGGGTCAAAAGCCAGGTCTGTTCATAAATTTCTGAAACATTTGTCATGTTGCCACAACCCCCTGTGGAAGGTGGTCTGTGTCACCGCTAGCCCTGCGCAGTCTGTGAAAGAGCTTTTCTCCACACACAGACAGCTTTGAGTGAGACCCTGACCTAAAAGTTTCTCCGAAGGAAAACAGTGTGCTTTGGGTGTGCTGTTGCTCTCATTTGTGTGTCATGTGCTAAAGTCATTGTGAGTCGAGTGAAGAGAAATAGTGAGTGTGGGTGTTCTCAAGCTGTCTGCTTAGCGGAGCGGACAACTGTGAGCCATGGTCATCTCAGTGTCATGGGGAAGTGGGCAGCTCTGCCTTACCGGCCTGCCAGCCCCTTCGTAGTGACTTCTTGGCCCCATATGCCGTCTCTGCCGAAATTCCTGCTTCCCAGGGAAGTAGGTTTGTGGGTTCAGAAACACAGAAATAGCACTCACTGTGGGAAGGGGGCACGAGTAAAAGACCAGACATGGAGTCCGGCTCCTGACTAGGCTGTTACCTAGCCACAGAGGGCTCTTCTTTCTCCCTGGCTGCTTCCACACTTTTACTTCCCTTGATTAACTCCGGGGACCTTTTGTCCAGTGGAGAAACTTTTTTGGGTTAGTAAGTATCTTTTGCAGACCCAAGTACTGCCACATCATTCATACATGGTTGTGAGTTGGATTGTTTTCTACCTAACGGTTGAGAAGTAGGGAGGGGGATGTTTGGGGAGGACGCTCCTCCAGAAGTGAGGTGAGCCTGCGGGGGCTCTGGGGTCTGTACTTTGGGAGCAGCCTGAGGGAAGGAGGCTCTGGAGGAGAAGGTGCCAAAAGCAACTTTAACTTGTCTTTTCTGAGAGTTGACACATGAATTTTTAGAAGCCAGTTGTATTTCACGCTTCTCCTTGAGATGGCCCTTGGCTAGGGAGCCCCATCACTTTGTCATGTGCCTCCGGTACATTATAGGTTTGTAAGGAGGTTTTCCTGGGCTAACCTGGAAACTCAGTCATGACTGTTTTTCTGGGGTGGTGCTTTTTCAGTTCCAGAGGTTTCAGAGAGGCCCATTCTTAAGTCTGAAATTGACTCTGAACGTGTCAGGTCTCTGTTTCCCTGGCAAGTCCAAGAAGCATCTTTCTGGGTTACTTTTCTCAGAGGGATTTCAGCATAGAGTGGACTTCTTTAAATCAGGGTCAACTCTGGTAGAATGTGCTGGGTTCCCTGCTAAGTACTTTACATGTGAGATCTTATAAAATCCTCAGAGCATCGGGAAAGTAAACAGCATTAACTTCACTTTTTCAGATGAGAAAATTGATTCGAGAGAGAGTGACTTGACCCGGCTCTGTAGTTAGTGGGGAAGCTGGAGTTTGTGTTTCTGAGGCCCAGGGTCTTTCCATGATTGGTGCCATCTCTGCCCATTTGGTACCCCACTTCATCCTCCTGCCCCTTTAAGACTTCTTGCTTCCTCTTAGGGTCCCAGGATATTCTCCTCCCCACCCCACTGCGATTGCCCCACCCCACCATGATATATCTTCCTTCCCAAAATCTGCTTTGGGGTAACTCCCGGAAGAAAATGTCACTGATGATTCACCTAAAGGCACCGATGTGATAAGGCACAATAGCCGCTCCCTCCTCCCAGAGCTTTATGTACTTCTAACAGTGCGTGATGCCCTGACGCAACAGAATGGTGGGCTTTCAGGCATTGTGGGGAGGCGACTGGGAGGTAGTTTTAGGTGTTGAGCATGCGCATTCCCTCACACCTTACAGTGTAGCCGGCTGTCGATCCCCATATGTCAGTCCAGTGAACCATTAGAAACAGTGCCAAGTTAAAGACGCTGCATAATTTAATCTTTGCTTCCGCCTTAGGAGGTGGATTCTCAGGTCCCCGTTACACAGATCGCGGAAACAGAGACTTGGAGAGGTGCCAAGTTCCTGACTGCTCTGCTTGCACTTCTTACCTAGGATCTCACACTGCTGCTTGGTCAAGTCCACTTCTGGTGCTGGGCACTGTAGGCGCTTCGCCCAGGCTACTCTTGCAAGCCTGAGTAATGGTCAGGAGTCTGACATTGTGACACTTGAATCATATATCCATTTTGGGGAGCAGGGTGGCCTTTCTGGTGCCCTGCGCCTACCCAGGCATGCGGTGGGTGTTGGGCGTGCTTTCTTCTGGAGCTGTCAGTTGAGAGCTTAGTGTCGATTTCACTTCCTGCCCTAACACATCATGTCACTAAATCACTTGACTTAGTGACTTAGCTCGATCTGTTAGCAACCCCCCCCCACAACCATGTGGCATTACTAAATCATACTAAATACTAGTTTTTTAAAAACCCCAAAAGCAAAAACAAACAAACAAAACAAAAACCCACTCCATAACAGCCCCCTTCCAAAAAAAAAAACCAAACCTAGTATTTTATGTAAAGCCTTCTGGAAAGGTTCAGCATCCATTGCAGTGACTGAGCTGTGTTAAGCATTCAGGAGCCATTATAATATTATAGTAGCCACAATTTATAAAGCTTGTCTTTGGAGCCTAGTACTGTGCTAACTTCTGTAGGCAAATATTTCTAATCCTTAAAACAGCTTTGTATGAGTTTCTCCATTTTATAGGGAGAGAAGAGATGCTGAGATAAGATCTGTGAATGCCCTGACCCCAGCTGTGGTATGTGGGAGAACTCATTTTCAAACCAGGCCTGTTGGACCCATAGCTTGTTCAAAGGAATGCGGACCTGAAATTGGAAACATTTTAAATTCATTGTTCAAAAATATATATACATTTTATGCATTGAGTACAAGAGTATGAATACCAAAAATAGCAGTTGTTGGATATTTAATTTCTGCTTGTGCCCTTTCCCCTGGAAACATTATAGTATGAAGGGAGAGAAAGAGAGATTTGCTCTTCACCCAGCATAAATTGTTACCCAGGGTGAGTTAATTTGTGTTTATTTCTGCAGCAGTAGGTAGTGGTCTCTCCCGGAGGGCCTAACCTTGTAGGCTGAGTTGCTGAGTTAGTCTGTCTTCTGCCTCTCAGGGAAGATGGGGTGGCTTTTCATTTCCTGGAAAGTTCCCCCTTTGCTTTGCAGCCACTCATTGTTTTCTCACGACTATGTGATGATTGGAAAACAGTCCATTATTTGGGGTCGCTCCCATCTCCGGCCTTTTCTTCATGTAGAGCCCACTGAATTGAGATGCTGGTTCCAAGCCTGTGGAATTACTGCTGAGGACAGGACTTTGTTTTATCCGTTTGTGAATTTCCAATCCCTGGGACTCAATAGAACGAACCCCATTTGAATGAATGCACACCCACACACACATGCGTGTTGGAGGGCCTTGAAGATTTTAGGGCAAGGTGAACCTAGTTCTCTGTGTGTAAGAATTGAGAGTAAGGAGAGTCTGGGAGAAGTATTATCTGTAGGACTGACCAGGAAGGGGAGCTGGGAGGAATTTCAAGACTTGTAGGAGGAGTTCAGGGGAAATCATGTAATCTGGGCATTTTAGAGCCAGAAGTGGTAGCCTTAGAAATCATGATATTCAACCACCTCATTTTTCCAATCATTGAGATTTCTTGTCAGCCTGAGGTTGTAGCCGCTGCCCACTTCAGGGCACAGAACCAGACAGGTCTCTTTAAATTAGTGCTTTTATTGATTTAAACACTTAACTGATCATCGTGTTGCGTTTTGTTTTGAGCAATTGATTTAGTTTCGTGTTTGAACCCTGAGAAGGTTTTGTCAGGAAGGAAAAACAATTTTTAAAGTTCTAGAAATTAATCGAATACAACACTGTTTACCGGTGGGAGTGAATTGCCCTGCGCTGAGCCTTGAGATAGCTCCACTTCCCGGGGCTGCCCCTCCCCCCGCTTCTCATTCTTGGGGGTCATGTCTCCTGGGTCTCTGCTCAAGATCACATGTAAATTTGCTGGCTCTAAGAACTTGCTATCCACAAAGACCTAAATTATCGGTCCACATCTTTTCCACAGCACAGTCCTTTAACAGCAACAGCTGAACAGATTCCCAGCATCTTATGTGTGTACAGCACCTTACAGTTTACAAAGAATTTCTGCGTGTGTTATCTTACTTTGTGAGGTACCACTGAAGAAACAATAACTCAGAGAAGGTAACTTGTTAAAAGCTCACAAAGGGTGAGTGCTGGTTAAATAATGGCTCCTGGTGAGGTGCCTCGAGTGCTTCTGGCTTTTTCCTTGACAAAGACCATATTTTTCCTTTTAAAGCCTTCCTGATAAAGAGTTACTCTGTATTTGTTAAGCTTACCTAGAACTCCTTGAACTTGAGGATTCACTCTGTCCTCGGGTGGGGGCATCAGTGCCCCTTAGTACTCGGCTGTTTTGTTCCCTGCCCCCACCCTGGGAGTTTGATTGTCAGGCCAGCAGCCCCAATTCTGGACCAGGCACCCCGTAGTAGGAGCCCAGCAGCAGATGACCAGGGGGAGATTGTCCAGGAGGTCTGTGGTCTGTTGGAGCTGTGGGCTGGAACAGTTCCACACACATGAACATGACCAACTGGAGTCACTGGAGGTGGTGCAGAATGTTTGCTGGGGGGGGGGGGGGGGGCGCTGTGGGCACCAAAGCTATTTGGGAGTCATTGGGATAATGTTCTTGGAGGAGGGTCCCCCTCTTTTTTTGTTGGATGCACATCTTCGGTTGCTGCTGCTGGCTACTCTTTGTTGGACCTCCCTGGTACGCAGAGTCCTTTAATTGAGCAGCTCATTTTTATTAAGTGCTTGCTGTCACATAGTATTCTAAGTTAACTGCATCCGCTTGTTTAAACCTCATAGCCACCATAAGAGGTAGGTACCGTTCCATGTCTGCCACTGCCACTTACTGTGCTGTTCTGGGCAGGTTACTTAACGTCTCTGTGCCCGAGGCGCCTCTTGCCAGCATCAGCTGTGAGTGTGCTTTCTTCTCAGCTGTAGTGTGGACGCTGTCCTATTGCATGGGGCTGTTGTGGGGGGGGGGGGCGGTGAGCAGATGCCAGTTAAGGATCGTGAGCTCCTGGATGGCCTGATCCCCCAGTGCCTCAGCGCGTGACCCAGGACAAGCCACTTCACCCCTCTACACCTGTTTCTCCATCTGTCAAATGGGCATACTAGGTATTGCAAGGATGGTTGGGAGGCTGGACCGAGATCAGGCCGCTGGGCACTGTATATGCGCTACACCAGCACGTGGTAACTGCTCAGTGTAAACGGTAGCTGTAAACTCAGGCCATCCCATGGGGAGGCTGTCCTCACCCTTTTAGGTGTAGATTAAGTTATAGGCTCAAGGGGGTCCTGTTAGCCAGGCTGGCCACTGTTCTAACTCAGGACAGAAAGTTGTGGTGAAAGGGGAGTTTTCAGGTTGGGAGCAGAGGAAAGGTAAAAGGTTATTATAAAAAACAGTTAATACAAGAAAAGAGGTATAAACAGAAGCTCCTTGAGAAGCTGTGGGTAAGGTTCTGCCAGTCTTTAGTACTTTAATTTTCATGGAATGGAAGGAAACTTCCCACCTACCAACTCTTTACACACCCAGCTTTTATCTCTTGCCCCCCCCACACCCCCCCCCCTTTTTTTTTAAGTAATACCTGGAGATCAAGAGTCACACGCTCTACCAGCTGAGCCAGCCAGGCACCCCTAGCTTTTATTTCCTGATAGGACTCTAGTTCTGTCTTAGTTCAAGCTGCTAAAAATACTTCGGACCAGGCGGCTTACAAACAACAAATTTGTTTCTCTTCGTTCTGGAGGCTGGAAGTCCAAGGTCACGATGCCGGTATGGTCGGTCTCTGTTACGTGGCACTAATCCCATTCATGAGGGCTCCAGCCTAATGACATATTATGTCCCAAACGCCTCACCTCCTAACACCACCACAGTGGGAGATTAGGGTTTCAACATATGAATTTGGGGCAGGGGGGCGGGGTGAGGGTGGGATGCAAACTTTCAGGCCATTGCAATAACATTTTGCGGGGGGGTTCTGTTAATTATCATGGACATGTTAGGATTTGATTATGTGGGGAGGACTAGCATGCTTAATTAGCATTCAGAATTTATAACAGTTTCTCTTTGAAGTGTATTCATTTTGTTACAGGCGGAGACTTTATTTCTCAAAAAGTGGCATGTTGCATTATGGCTGAGGGGGATCAGAGGCAGGTGGTTGGTGGTACAGGAAATGACTCCAACTGCCAGTTAATATAGGAGTTGTACCAATGGGTATTTCTTTTTTATTTATTTAATTTTTTTTTAATTAAGTAGGCTCCATGCCCAGTGTGGAGCTCAACACAGGGCTTGAACTCACGACCCTGAGATCAAGACCTGAGCTGAGATCAAGAGTTGGATGCTGAATTGACTGAGCCACCCAGGCACCACCTCCTCCCCATTGATATTTGTATAATCTGTTTGCAGCATGCACCATTCATTTGGAGTTAATATGATCATTGTCATATAATTAGATGCCAGATCAAACTTTAAAAATGTAATTTAGCTTGGAAAACAAATGAACATCTTGTAAAATATTTAGGAATCCTTTTTGTCCTTTTACTGGCCCATGCCATTATTTCCTATTGACTGGCCAGGCTTTCCTTATTTGCTGATAGAAGTTCTGGAGTGAGTTTGACTGCTGACCTCTTTGTCATTGTCCCTATTATCAAGGTTCTCCAAGTATGGTCTTGGGATCTGTGGTGGTCTCAGGACCTTTTCAGTGACTCTGTGGGGTCAAAACTATTTTCATAACAATACTAAAGCATTATTTATTTGCCTTTTTCACTTTTATTCTGTCAGAAATGTATAGTAGAATTTTCTAAAGGCCACATGATGTGTGACAGTGTCATCCTCTGACAGCTAGTTAAATGTGTGTTTTTGAGTTTGGAACATTTTGTTTTAATTTATACTGCAGCCAATATCAATAGATACAACCTACTTTAAAAGAGAACCAAACATCTTTGGGATCTTTTATTTTTTAAGAACATCGAAGGGTCCTAAGACCCAAAAGTTTGAGAATCATTTCTCTATTGGGCAGGCCACCTCATGGTTCACCGGCCAGCCAGTGAAGGAGCCTCCCATGAATCAGGCGTCTGCCCTAGTCTCTGGTGCCCTCCCTGGGCCTAGAGCATTAAGGCTGTTTCTCCCAGCAGGGGGACACCTGACTTACATGTCCTGTATAGACCACCAAGCCTGTTTTCTTTCCTTTATACCAGGGGGCCTTTTATTTCTGTAGATGCAGTCGTTTCAGCTTGTCTTCTTGAGGCACGGTATCTTTTTTGTGATACATGTAATTTCAATTAACACATAAAGAATTTGAAAACAAAAGGACTAAGTTGTAGTGGAGCTGGATCCTTCTAGCAGCTGTTTTGCAAGGGTTGTTTTCAGAATGAAAATAAATTAGCAATTGTGGAGTTAGCGATTTTCTTCAGAAATTCAGTGATACATCCATGAGATGAAACGTTGGACATGGCAGTTTTCCTGGTGATTTTCATTATAGAACTTCAGAAATCTTCCATTGTGTGACTCTGTCATGGTCTGCATGGTAGAAATTCAGTGGTACCAACTGCTCTTCCAGACCCTCTTCCCTTTTTTTCCTCCTTCCTCTCAGTGGTTTGCTGTGAGATCATCCCTTTCCCGTTTTTTTCTGGTGTGAAATTCTTCCTTCTTCTGACACATTAGAGATGGAGACCACAGAGCAGTACTAAGTATCTGATAAGAAGAAAGAATGGTTCGGGATCTCTGCAAAGCCCCTGCTGTCCGCGACAGCTTATGATCCTTCTTGGTGAAGCCTTGGATACTCGGAACCCTGTGCCCTAGGCAGCCATCGAGGCACCCAGTACCTCCATTTTGTTGCTAATTCATAGGCCCATCTTTGTCTAGACAATAACTAGATAAAAGTCTACAGAATAACCATGTCTTGCTGATTTTTTGTTTATACTACATTACTCAGTGAATCTTTTTTTTTTTTAAAGATTTATTAGAGAGAGCGTGCACGTGAGGGGGGAGGGTCAGAGGGAGAGGGAATCTTAAGCAGACTCCACGCTGAGCTTGGAGCCTGACACAGGCCTTAATCCCATAAGCCCAAGATCACTACCTGAGCAGAAACCAAGAGTTGGTTGCTTAACTGACTGTGCCACCCAGGCGCCCCACTCAGTGCCTTTTTAAAGACCAAGTGTGGCTCGTTAAATATTTGTTGAATGAATAGCTCAGTCAGTGGCCTCTTTCTCCATGTGGGGTCAGCCTGAGACCACAGGAGCCCCCTCAGAGTGAGATATTTATTCAGCCTGTGGGGCCTCAGAGACTTAGACTGCTGGTACCAGGACTCTACCTCCCCACTCTTGTTCCAAGCAGTTCTGCTGTGGCCCCAAACTTGCATGCTTCACTCAGCCAGACAAGGGCCCTGCAGGGTGGTGAGCTCACCCTTACTGGAAAAGGCAGTTTAGTGATATCTGTTGTTAATCATGTGCCCCATGGAGCCCTGATCATTTTACCCTGAGAAATTATTGGTATATTCCTCCCAGTTACATTTAGAACTCCTCTCAAGGAGAATACCAGGATACAATTTTTCTCCATCTAGTTACTGTACAAGTGAATTTTATTGCTCCATTTACATGTGTTGTGTTCCCTGAACACTGGTCTGGTTGGCATACACCTGTTTTGGGTTAGCTCCAAGCAGTTTGAGCAGGGTGCCTATTGCAATGTGTATCTTTGTTTCTGTTCACTTGAGTTCCTTACCGCAGGGTCTCCCAGCCCAGCACGGGTCATACAGACAAATGGACCACAGCTCAGATCCAGAATGAATGAATGTGCATGTATGTTGCCTGAGAGCATTGGCCTGCTTCCAGCATTCAGCTTTTTCTTGTTAGCACATTAATGCTAGAAAGTTGACCTGATGGGCACTTCCAAGAGACCTTGACCCTGAAGAGAAGAGCTGGGCCATAAAGAGAGGTTGTGTTTGCTCTTGTTTCTAGATGATTCAAGTAGGAAGGGTACAGAAGGATATTTTTGCATTAATGTAGCTCTTTCCCATTTATGAGGGTTAGTTCAGGCTCTCCCTGCCTTTCTCTGTCTCCTTCCTTTTATTACTCCTTTCTTTCTGATCCTGGCTGCACTGTGTGTAGTTGTTGTCATTGTTAACTGATGAGTAAATTCTAGGACATGTGCAGACTCAGACAGCTTTAGTGTAAGTGGTACAGTTGGGCCTTAAACTCTTCTTCTCCTGACCCTTGAGCTTTGTTCTCTTTCCATTACCCAGGACTGAAAGCCAGGAGGGAGAGCAGACCACTGTGGTGCCCTCCTCCCAGTGCAGGGAGTATCTTCTCGAGTATGGGGAATGCTCTGACCACTGAGTCGTTTCCCTAAAAGCAGGCCTTGTGAGTTAAGTTTGCTGCCTTGTGTTTAGTTGCTGGTGGCTTCTATGCGGCTGATGTTTCTGGAAGAATGTAACTTTTTGTTTATATGTTCTGTAAGGGCAAGTGATTTCATATTAGAAGCATTATGGACTTGTTCTGGTGCCAAATTGTGGACTTCGATGAACAGATATGGTGTGCATTTTGTGTTTGCATTGACCGTTAAAAAATAAAACCATCATCTCTGATAAGGTTTTTCAGGCTTCCCACAGGGCATTTATCAAGCCCCTTGCAGTAAGAGGGAAGCTCCCTCATCGCAGTCCATTTATTGCATTAGTAATTTTAGCTGAGTGCTATTTAATTATTGATGTTCTATTGAAGGCTGGTTTGGCCAACAGAAGTAAGCAGCCTGACTGGGAAGAGAGCCTTTTGTCCTGGCTGCCAGGCCAAAGCCATCGCTGTTATATGCAAGCTCAGCAGCTGCCTCCCAAGTGTCTGGTGTAAGTTCAGTCTTTGCTGAAGTCCTCCAGCTGCTTTCTTATGGTGAGATGTGAGGAGATTTTTGCCTCTAACTGGAGCTGTTTGATGGAGAAATAGTTCCTTTTAAATGTTCTCTGGTGGTTTCATTTGGGGTTCAACATCATTCCAGCTGAGTAATGTCTGGTTTGGGTGTAGAGTAAAATTTCCCTTTCTGGCTCTCCAGCATTTTTTACTGAGGATGCAAATAGCTACTTTTTGGTATTTTCCTAAAAGTATTTATTTAGAGAGAGAGAAAGAGAGTGAGCAAGCAGGGGGAGGGGCAAAGGGAGAGGGAGAGAGAGAAAATCTTAAGCGGACTCCATGTCTTCTTAAGCAGCATGGAGTCTGACACAGCTGTCTCATGACCCTGAGATCATGACCTGAGCTGAAATCAAGAGCCGAATGTTTAACCAACTGAGCCCCCCGGTGCCCCGCAAATAGGTACTTTTTGGTTTGATAACTAATATCACAGTGAAAACTGTCAGGAAGTTGTTCCCCCTTGGTTGTCTTTACCATGTTCTGCCCGATCACAAGAGGATTGCAGTTTCCTGAATCCTTCTGTTGCAGCACATGACAGATGCTGACCTCATTCATCCTGCCTCACTCTTTGTTATTTCTCGTAAATACCAAATCTAGTGCACAGGAGACATTCATCACAGATTGGTCCCTTTAGTTTGTCTTGTTTTTATTTAGCTTGCTTTGAGTATGTCTCGGAGACATAGGCCAGCGTTTCTTAGACTTCAGCATGCACACAAGTCACCTGGGGAGTTTGTTCGAATGCTTCTTATTTAGTAGGTTTAGGGGAAGGCCCAATATTCTGCATTCCTAACAGGCCATCAAGTGCTGCTGCTAGTTCGCAGTGGACCACGCTGTGAGTAGCAAGGATGGGAACCATCGATCCTTACGTGTGTGCTTGCACGCTGACACACACAGACACACATGCAGGCCCCTGCGGTTGTGAAGTATGAGGCAAGAATCACTGCCCTGGATTGCTTGATCATTCCGTTCTTTCAACCCACATTTATCTTGGGTCATGCAAGTGGGAGGCATGATTGTTTTCAGAGGGCTGCTTCTGAGGCTTCTTTTTGTGGTATTTTGATCGCAGGCATCTGTGTCTGGTGGGCAGTGATTGGATGGCATGTGGAGCCTGGCAGTTTCCAGTGCATGCGTCTTGTCCCCATTCTGGGCCTCCAGTTCCCATATCTCTGTTGGAAATCTCATTTTCCAGTGGTCATGCTTCATCATCATTAAAGTGGCTGGAGTTCACACTTACTTTTAACATCCTGAAAACTTATTGCAAGTCATGGCTGAGACTGGCTGGCCAGCTCCGTAAAAGAATTAGGTTTTCCTCACAGTTTTACTAACTTCTTGTTTGGGCTCATACTTGCCAGTAGTTACTCCTGGTGTGTTCACAGGGCTTTCTCATGAGCTGGGGTTCCCAGCTGACCTCTGCTGTCTCTCCCTGGCCAGCAAGCCCTGGAAGTCAGCAGTGGGGTGGAATGGAGAACACATCCCCAGCTGCAGGGACTGCTCCATCCCCATCACCATGAGACTCCCAGTCGGGCCCAGAATCCACTTCCCAGCCCTTTCTGTACCCTTTTCCACTTGGGTGGTGTATACTGTCCAGACGCTTCGACTTCTGACTTTGGATCACAATATCTCCATATGCACTATACACGAATGGGACAATTCCTTTCGTTTGCTTTGCCAGTTGTGAGTAGAAGTAAGTGTGGCCAGCCATGGTTTGAATCTGATGGATCTGGGTGGCTCAGTATTTGTCAGTTTGCTACACCTCTCTGTGTCTTCGTTTCTTTGGGCCTTAGTTTCTCTATCTGTAAAATAGGGCTCCTACATGGACCCTGTTGTGTGATAGAATGGATGGGATGGGATGAAATGAATTAATTCTGTGAGTGCCTGGTGGACGATTGGCTTCATGACAGGTATCTGATTAATGGTCCTTCTGGTGGTGATGAAGATGGTCACTTTCTCCAAATGAAAAGGAAGGGAACCAGCCTGAGATCCCCATGTGGGACAGATAATGCTCACAGTAGGGGAGGAAGCAGTGGGCAGGAAGTATGCTTTAGCACCCTGGACCCTGGTTCACTCTGAGAGGAGGAGAGAATCAATCAGCCACCTCTGTGCTTCCTGTGTCTGTGATACAGCAATGACAAAGAGACTTTGGGGAATGAGAGTGAGCACAGGAAGGTGGTAAAGGAAGGGAGAGAGGCCTGATGTTTTGAAAGGGAGGTGTGAACATCTGAACATCTGATATATGCTGGGATAATCCGAAGGGAAGATTTATTACTGACAGAGGTACTTTGTCAGTAAGGTGATTGTTCCTAATCATGTTGCTGTTTTATATCAGGAAATGGAGAGCTGTTAGTATTTGAAAGAGGTGCCCAGTTTTTCCAGAGTCTGAAAAGGGATTCTTGTTGATGCTGTAGTATGAAAAGTACTCTGTGATGTGGTACAGGGCTGCCCAAGAGTGTGAAAGGAACGGGCAGTCACTATACACCTGAAGTGTAATAGATCTTTCATTCATTCTGTTTTGTGCTCTGAATTGTTAAATAAAAGTTTATTTTGGTCACATGCCACAGCTAGAAATTATGCCATCAGAGTGGTTTGCTGTATGGCATGAAGTTCTATTCAAATTTGGTGACTTGCGCTCCAGTTTGAAAGTGAAACACAAACCACGTAAGTTGTTTCCTGAGCCCTTGCTGAATATGAGTAGAGTGCAGGCAGAGCCTTGGGGAGGTGGGGGTTTGTAAATGAATGAAGACCTGGAGCTCTGAGATAGCATTTCATCACATGTGCGATTTTTTCCGTTCCCCAGGAAGTGTGCTTGATACACCCACTTTCTGTTACCTGGAAATGAAGGTGTAATTCTTTTCATGTGGGCCTCAGTAGCTTTCAGCCTTCGTGGGATAATGTCCCTCTGCCCTCCTTTTCTGCTGCCCTGAAGGAGCCAAAGCAACTTGAAAGCTTCTTGCTGTTGCACGTCTCCTTGGCTTCTCCCTACCAGATGAACACCTGCTCTTCTCTCTGGACTGAGCTCAGTAGTTACTGTCTAGAAGAGACCTTTCCTAACTGTTCTCTGTTCCCCGCCCTTGTGCACCTGAGACCCCCACCCGTGCGGCCTCCCAGGCCTGCTTGTGGCTGTGCAGTTCCTGTAGTCATAGCTTCTTTGGGGCAGCACCATGCCCATTACAAAAGGGTCCCTCCAGAAATACTGCCAAAGGAATAAACACATCCAGTAGTCTGTGATAGTTTCATTTTATCAGTATGAACACTGGGGCGCCTGGGTGGCTCAGTCGTTAAGCGTCTGCCTTCGGCTCAGGTCATGATCCCAGGGTTCTGGGATCAAGCCCTGCATCGGGCTCCCTGCTCCGCGGGAAGCCTGCTTCTCCCTCTCCCACTCCCCCTGCTTGTGTTCCCTCTCTCACTGTGTCTCTGTCAAATAAATAAAATCTTAAAAAAAAAAAAATAAGAACACTGAAAATGTTAATCTTTTGGTATTGGAACCATTGGATATAAACTTTTCTGCTTCAGGATGGAAAATGCCCTGCTGTAACTTTTTCTCTTTTTTTATAGCCATGCTATTTGTGACGGATAAAGAAAACCACCTATAATCACATCATCTAAATATGATCAAAGTGACTATTTTGGTGTATAACTCTTTGGAGAATTACCTTCTAGGTAATCCAGCTGGGTTGGGTTGGGAAGAGTACTTAGGAGGTGGGGGTGGAAAGGAGGATAGTCTGAAGTAGATGCATAAGTGTCATTTCATTCCCCCTTGAGGTTTGAGAGCCACTTGGCCAAACAGAGCATGACATGGCTTGGCCTCCAACCAAAAGTTTAGCATGAAAGATTGAACCATTTTGTACCAGAATCTTTGTGAATGTTGTTATTGCAGAAAGAATGTGGTTCTTTCTATAATGTGAATACATTTTTTTTGGATAATTCATCACTTTATTATTTTCCCTTTTTAAAAAAACGTTTCTCTTTAACCACTACAGATTTCTTAGATCTTTTTATAAAAGTATTTTCTAAAGTATTTGTTATAAAAATGAAATGAAAACTGTGTCTGCCATGCTGTGTGTGCCTTCAAGTTATGGATGGTCGTTGGCATGTTCATGGGCTTCTCATTCCAGGTGGGGAGATTAACAAAAATCACCCTTTCACTTGAAAGAAAGTAAATTAGGGTGGGATTAACTAGGGAAACAGGCTCTTTATTCTACTTTCAGCCATTGAGAAGGAAAAAAAGAACAGTTTTTTAATAAGAAAAAGTTCTTTTTGCATTCTGGAATACTTCCAAACACATTGCTATTGATGTTGAATTCCATTTTGGCTTGGGAATTACAAAGTTTTTCAAGTGTTGGAGCAAAATTACTTGTTCTTTGTGTTATTTTTTATGTGACAGTGTACATATAACAATACCATAAACTTAATTACCATCCCTAGTCACAGAAACTAGCATAAAAGTGGGTATTTAATTTGAAATGGGATTGAATATTCAAAAAGTGCAGGTGGTGTGGATGGATTTACAGACAAACTTGGGTTTCCTTTCTCATCAGAGGACAAGAGAGCTAGAGCGTTTCCTTATGCCAGCTGCCAGTGGTAATGGGGGTGTAGACAGACCTGCAGGGGTGCAAGCTTACAGTTTCTTCAGTGGATGTACCATAACCATGTAGAGCAGAAACAGGACAGTTCATACAAAGTTCTGACAAATCAGATTGTTTTATCAGAGGTGAACAAAAATTTCTAGATTTTGATTCTGAAATTTTTACTCTATGACCCAAATGAAATAAACAGAGAAGGCTCAAAGAGAGGCTTTTACTCTTGGATTTGAGGTAGTAGGCACAGCAATATCTTCTGTTCTCTGTGTAAACCCTGTATCCATTGTACCCTATCACACTGTCTGGAATTAGTGTTCCCGAGAAAGCTAACCTAGACCTCAGGGCCACAGAAATCTCCAGGGACCCACTCTGTGGTTCTCCCCCTCCCAGCCTCAGTCTTCTCTCTTTCTGGCTTTTGTGGATTCTGATGATTCTTCCCCTTGATGTGCATAATGTGTGTGTGTGTGTGTGTGCGTGTGCGCGCGCCTAGATACATCATGTATTGGATTGTGGGAGTGTATGTTTTTAAAATGCTTTGCTTGTACTTAATGTTGTTAATAATAATGACAGAGGCACCATCTTGAGAGTTTGGTATCTCTTGAGGTACCAGTCACTCTGATAAACTATATGTATGTTTACCTCGTACTTTCCTCATAATATCTGATATGGGTGAGCACACTATTATGTTTTTACAAGTTCAGTTTTTACATACCGAAGCTCAGAAATTTGTAACTCTTCCCACTAATAAAGGCAGGAGGTAAGGTTGGATGGATCTCCTGTCTGCCAGGTCTATAGCCTGTGGGCTTACCTGCTGTGTTTGCAAGCCTGATTCCCTAACACCTCAATGTAAGTTGTTGTCAAGGGGTTCCTGGCAAGTTGACTATGGGGAGTCACTGGTGGGCTTTGAATGCTAACTGTGTGACTCTGTTTTGCTTACCATCTGGGCTCATTTTCCTCGGCTGGTGCCCGGGGAGGTGAAGTAAACTGGCCACATGGACACAGTAAGGGATGCTCAGAGCCAGTGTTCTTTCCTCTCCACAGGCTGCTTCCCTGGAATCCTTGGCTCTGGGTTTGGCACTTCCCGTCCCGGCTCAGAGGGATGGGTCTGAGAGCAAGATGACATTGCAGTGTCAACTGACCTTCTAGGACGTGGTCCAGGGGGCGATAGGGGCCTTCTTTGCCCTTTCCTCTCAGATTAGCCACAGCCCTCATCTCTTCCTCAACTAAAACATCCTCCTTAACACTGGAACCCACCACACTTAAATTGCAATTAAATGCCAGTGAATGTGTGCCTCCTAGGTTCTAGGCCCTTTGTATTTATTTCTGTCTGTTCTTTACATCGATCCAAATCTGATTTTGCAGCCAGGGAAAGTGGGCATTGGCAAGACTTGTCTGGCCAAGGTCACAGCTGGAGGAAAAAAATGGCAGAAGCAGAACCCCGATCTTTCTGATGCCGAAGCTCATTTTTGGCACATCTACCAAGCTACCGCTGAGGGAAAAAGTGAAGGTCAAAGTGGAAGTAGGTTTGTTTGCACCTTCGGGAGCACCCTCCATAGGACTGCAGAATATTGGATTCAACATGTTCTTCATGGCTTCCTGTCTCATTTTCAGTTTGGGGTACTTTTTTAGGTTCAAAATGGATGTATATAAAGACAGGCAGAATTCCCAGAAGATGACAAAAAATAAACCATGGATTTATTTGATAGAGCCCTATACTCTCCCCCTCTCCTCTTAGCAGATATATATATACACACACATTTAATGTGGGAATGGAAACAGTGATCCATCATAAAGCTTACCCACAGGACAGATTCCTTTTGGCAATGTAAATCTTAAATGCTGAGGAAGGCCTCACATCAGACTAAGTTCATTTTAATTTGATTCTGACATCGTTTGAGCACCTCCTGTGTGCCTGGTCTGTTGAGGAGAAGGTGACAGAAGGAATTCGACGTGACGTCTGCTCGATCGGTGTTCACAGGTGATGAGGGCCAGGGGAGGGTGCCGAGTGAACAGTAATACAGCCTCGACTGTGCTCAGTGCTGTGATGGTGTGATTGCTCTGGGACTAGAAGTGAAGCCACAACTAAGTTTCTCCTGGAGGGATGTTGGAATGTTCTCTTTGACCTACACCATGAAGGACAGATAAGAAGAACACTCCAGATGGAGGATACCTTTGAGCCAAGGCCCGAGGTGGGAAAGTACATGGGAGAACGGAGACTTCCATTATTAGAGGGGCGGTAGGGGTCAGCATCCCCTTGGCAGTGGTGCTGGCTTTATTTCATGCCTGTTCAGTTTGATTTGATGAAGCAGTCAATCTCTCTCTCTCTGTCTCTCTCTGTCTTTCTCTGTTAGATGCCTTTTATGTTTTATGTTTTGTTGGGATGTGTGTAGGAGAGATTCATTTCCAGCTGGGTCCAGCTGCAATGAAAATGTCCTATTTGACAAATTGTGGAATTAGATTACAGCCATCTCTCCCTGAAAGCTAGGGCACTCGCTGTAACATCAGACATCCCTCCCTTGGGGGTCAGGACAGAAGGGAAGCAGTGATTTAGGGCTGCTGGGTGTGTTGACTTGGAAATTATTTGAAAAAATAGGGCTGTGTTGCTCCAGTTGATTAATAAATATGACTCCTCACTAAGCCATGGGGGTTTCCTCCAAGGAGAACTTGAGGATGGGGTGGTCTGAAGCCACCCCAGTGGAGAAGTACTGAAAGAATTAACACACCCATGTAACTGTATTTGGTCCCTGTTTCAGAGCTTCTCTTTTTTCTTAAAATGGAAAGGACTCAACTTTTTAAAGTTTGGAAGCACCTGGAATTTCTAGTTAGCGACACATTCAGTGTGAGCCAGTAACATATTTGCTGGGGAGACCTGCAGGCAGTAGACCCGTGTCACCGTGGAGCTAGAGCCACTTTCTACGTTTGTAAGAGGAGGAAGATGACAGATTTAGATCCGCTGACCTCAGAGAGCCTCTTACACGGTAGCTCCTGGAAGTGGAGTGAAACAGTCCAGGTCCTGGAGCCTTGTTCTGCACCTGGTGGTGCGGCAGCCATGCGAGTTTGCACAGTCCTAAGTGAAAGGGGCCGAGTCCAAACTGCGAAGCTCTGTAGTATCCTCCACAAGGGAGGTTCCTAGCCACGTCTGCCCCACAGCTGGCTGAAGTGGGGAGGGAGGAGTGACAGAGACGAGCATCCTCACAGAGCGGGACATTGTTTTGTAGACGTGGTCTCGGGAGCTATTGTTACCCCCCAGAGAAGCAGCAGTGATGGTGGGAGTCGGACCATGTCAGCCTCCGGACAGTTGGGGAGCTCACATGCCCCACGACTGAGTCCAGTGTGAGGAAGAGGCACCCACCATCTGGGTATGGACTGAAATGAGGTGTCTCAGAGAGCAGCAAGGCCTCCAGGGGATGATTTAAGCAGATGCCATACTCCAGCTGTGACAGATCGGTCAAGGAAAGTATTGGCTCGGATTTCCGGCTGGTCTAGGAGGCTTTGCCTCTTCCGACTGTAAGAATCTATACTAAGCCATAACTGATTAATTTGGTTTTTACAGCGTTTTGCCTCCCTGCTCATCTCCCTCTCGGAAATAGCTTGGTGCAGCGTTGTGTGGTCAGGGTGTTGTTTGTGCCCAGGGCCTACCACAGAAGGCAGATGCTTGGAACTTTTTACTTTATTACTAAATTACAGATAGTTCTTTTTCCTTACTGACTCAGAGAATGAACTCAGGTGTGTTGCAGCAAAACTAAGATAGGTTAAGACACCTGTGCTTTCACTACTTTGGAAACTGGGCCACCATGTTGGCTGGTCCTGTGGTCAAGAGCACACAGGCTTGGGTCTGCTGGCCCTGGTCTTGCATGTCTGCTGGACCACATGTGCCACTTGTGTGGACTCAGTCACGGCCCCTTCTGTTACCCTGTGGCGGCGTGGTCAGCTCCTTCTCCACAGTGGTATAGTCTCTGAGAAACATCGTGACAGTGGATGAGAAATGCACGTGCCGTGAGTGTTCGGTGAATGTTCACCAGCCACAGCAGTGGTGGTGGAACTGGAAGTCGAAGCAGTAGTAGATAGTGAACGAAGAGAGGGTTTTGCAAAGTGGGATCCTATTAAATAATCTGTCTTACCACCTGTCGTTTCCCCATAACATTACATGGAGCATTTCTCTACACAATTCTTCTCCCAAACCATCATTTTCATCACAGCTTTATCGCCATGTAACTCACATACCATACTTCATCCATTTAAAGTGTACAGAGCAATGGTTTAAAGTATACTCACAGAGTTGTATAATTTTAGAATATTTTTTATCACCCCCCAAAAGCCCTGTACACTTCCCATTTTTTTTCCACCCCCCCCCCCCCGACTCTCTTCTAGGCTACTTCTTACCTCTATGGATTTGCTTATTCTGGACATTTCCAGACTCCTTTTCCTGGCTGCCTAGTAGTGTATTATGTGGATGTACCTTAATTTAGCAGCTATTCCGTTGCTGTTGGACTTCTAAGTTACTTCCATTGTTACAGGGAATGTTCCTTTGGGGCCCCTTTTACCATGCCAGTAGAGGCACCTGGGAGTCACATCCTTTCAGTGAAGTAGCGTGAACTCTGAACTGTTGAGAGCTGTCTGCCGGTGCTGTGAGATGCTCCTGGAGGCCCCGAGGGAGACCAGGCCCGAGCCCCGCCGCCACACTGCACTGGGGGCCCGCCGTGGCTGTTCAGGGGACGGTAGCAGCAGTCTGCGAGGGAAGAGAGGGGAAACGTGTGACTTCTTGAGCCACACATGTTACTGACTCTTCAATAGTCTCCAGCCCAAGGACAAATCCCGGTGGAACCAGAGTGCTGGGAGAATTTTTCATTACATCTGTGCAGAGAGCGAGCCACTCGATGCCTGCTTCTGGGGGCATCCATCCATCCGCTTGTTCCCTTCTGAATCGTGTTACTGGATGCAAAGGCTAAGGTGGGGCGGTAGGCCCATAGTCTGATGTGCCCGCCACTAACAGGCTGAAGTTCAGATGACTGGGGAAAGGAAGAGATCTTGAAGAAATAGGCCCTTCTTCATCTCTGAATCTCTTCTGAGGAATCGTTTTGAAGGCCCAAGGCTACAGAACGTGCTGTGGAGAGACGCATGAAGTTCATGCTTTGCTTTTAAATGTCGGGATTATCATGGGAGAGAGAATCTGTTTCAGCACATTTGCCGTCTGGCTATCCTAATGCGTTCAGGTTTAGAACATTTACATTCATTTGTTATTTTGGGCATTTACTCTGCTGGCCTCCAAGTGTTAATTCAGTTTGATTAGCGGTGAGTAGGCTGTTCAATCCTCTTTTGGGGGAGATGGAAATGAAAGTTGTTGCAGGAGGAGCTCAGCGATGTTGCACTACCTTTCACATACATCAGTCTGTTCATGGTTTGTATTGAAACCTGTATTTTATTTGGGGCGGAAAGTTGCTTGAGACCTTTTAGCTTCTTTGTACTTAAATTAGGGATCCTAGTGCAGTGTTGACTGTTTCATAAAATTAAAGAATGAAGTAGAAAAGTGTGGACCTTGCAGGCAACTGAATTCTCAGGCTTTGCAAGCAGTCATCCTGATAGTAGGCCTTCAAAGCAAACTTAATTGCATATTCTGTCATGCTTTTCTCTCTCCTCAGCCCCCAGTAGCAAAGGATGTGCTCCGGTTGGTCGGCAGTGAGATTCTGCATCAATGTCACCTGCCCCCGCCTCCAGAAGCCTTCTCTGATTTCCCACAGTGCTCCACCATGTAGAAATAGTGGTGGTGATCAAGGGTTCATGCTGTGGAGTCAAGATCTAGGTTCTCGTCCCAGCTTTGCCATGCAGGTTACTTTAATTGCATCCATTTCACAATTCGTGAGTTGGGGATAATGGTAGTACTTCCCTGGAAGCGGTGTCGTGAAGATGGAGTGAGAAGATTCCCTGTCAGCCATGACGCGTGGCACGGCTTCCGGCATAGGTGGTGCTCGCGAACGGACATGCCACTGCTGCTGACTCTATGATTGGAGGCACTTAAATCTCCCTGAGCCTCAGTTTTGTCACCTACCGCATGAGGACAAAAATATCTGTCTCAACGGCAGTTTTGTAAAGAGTGGGTGAGACACTGCCGGAAAAGAATTAGTGTCGCTCCCAACTGGTGTAGGTAGGGCACTTGGCCTGTCGGTGGTTATGGCACTTCATTCTGCTTTATGTCCTGTAACCGTGTAGTTATTTATGTGTCAGTCCCCTCAGAGAAGCTGTAATCAGAGACCATGCTTTCTGTCTTTGCCCAGAATGCCTTGCTCCACACAGCAGCTCATCACCCACTGGTCGTTTAGACCGGTGTGTGTGATCTTATGGAGCACATAGTTTAGGAACAGGTATCTCTTAACATGCTCACAGGGAGAGCAAGATGTGGTCCGTGGTACAGATGTTTTTCTCTTAAGGATGCTTGAGGTGTGGTTACCTATATTCACACAAGATACGCGCATAGCAGCATACTTACTGTGCACTGTTTGAAGTTGGCCTCACTGATGGAAATCTGTATTACCTGAGCCAATATGTAGATATTCTATTTGCTTTTGGAATACTTTGAAAGAAAAGAGTTCTCCGATATGTCAAGTTCTCCTCCCAGTTAAAATTTGGTCCCAAGAAAGCGCTACATGTAAACTTGTCTGGGTTTTCAGAAAAGGTAGGATTGAAAGCCCACACATTAATTTCTACTGCTGCTAGATGTTCATCCGCATCTTCCTGCCTTCCCTAACATACCAGTGGAATTCTGGGCCCTGGGTTAATGAGAAAGCCCAGGTTAGGGAAAGACACACTCACCTCTGGAAGGGCCTGTTCGCAGGGCTGCCGGAGGTGGCAGCTGGGCTGGGCTGTTGGAGGTTTGTGGTCTCGGCATCAGCCTGTGTTTGATGGGTTCCCTCACCTTCGCTTTGCAGAGCCGGCTGTCTAGACACCTCTCCGGCTTCCTGCACTGTACGCACATGTTCTGCTACCCCTAACTAATAAGGAAGCAAGCTGCCACTAGCCCGGGGCTGTTTGCTTTTCAAAGCAATGCTTTAGCAACAGAATGGCTAGCTTGTGGGCCCTGTGAATGTTTGTTAAAAGAATCTTAAGCAGCTGGATACAACAGGTGAAGTTGTAAGTTCCACTGAAAATTTCATAGCCCTCTTCATCTGTCCATAAAATCAGAGGCCTATATTTTAAGTGGTGTTCTGAATTATGCTTCCTAAGTTGATACAGAATTAAATAGAACACAGTTAGTTTGCCTTGAATCCCTCTGAGTCATCCAGGGCCTGTGCAGTCAGCTCCTGGTTAGCTGATGGCCTTGCCCCCTCCAAGCAGTTCCCTGAGTCAGTTCATCTTCCTATGCCTCCATTTCTTCTTCTGTAGAACAAAGGGGTCAAACTTTGAAGCCTTTTCGCTAGAGCTTTTTTTTCTTTTTAAGATTTTATTTGGAAGAGAGAGAGAGCAGGAGCACAGGCAGGAGAAGGGGCAGAGGGAGAGGGAGAAGCAGGCTCCCGCTGAGCAGGGAGCCTGACGTGGGACTCCATCCCAGGACCCTGGGATCATGACCTGAGCCGAAGGCAGACGCTTAACGACTGAGCCACCCAGGCGTCCCTTCACTGGAGCTTTTAAAGAATTTTTTTTCTGCCTCCAGTTGGGTGTGGGATTCAACCTTTTAACCCAGACCTGCTCCCAGGACAGACCTATGTCTCACAGCCACTCCCAGATCCACTGTTTGATCCTTGGTGCTTACTTTCTCATCTTATTCTGGAAAAAGAGAAGCCAGCCTAGTATTTCTGTCAGCACGGGAAAAGTTAACAGCCTCAGAAGTGGGGCTGAGTGAGGATCCTTGCTGGACCGGGAGGGCCCCGCCCAAACTGGCCAGATCTTCCTGATAGACGCTCCTAGCCCTTTACAGAAAGTTGGATTCTGCTGATTTGTGGATTGACCCTGAGGGTTTAGTTAGTTGGCATCTAACAGAGTGGGCAGGGCAGGAGGGGGATGGCCCCTGGAGGAATGACGAGTGTGAAATTTTAAGGAAATTATGGGCATCTCTGGGAGCCGTGGGCGAGAAGGGAAAAGTTCTCCTGTATCCACTCCTCTGTGTTTCTGGGTCTTTATTCAGATAAGTTGTTTTGTGCTTGTTACTCTGTGAAGCTTGGGATGTAAAGATGGGAGCATGCACTCAAGGACCTCACAGGCTAGAGGGGAGCTAGCTCCTGCTGACATCTGTGAAGCGCCTAGGATTGCTTGAGGTGCTTCATGTACACACGTCTGTCTAACTCTAATACAGTGTGGTGAGTGGTCCACGGTGCTGTCTGCAAAAGGTCATGGGAATATAGAGGAGGAGGGAAGCATTCTGGCTGGAGATGGGGGATAGGGGCACGTGGAGAGCAGAGGGAAGGAAGAGGGGTGGAACATGGCTTTTTAAATGATGTGGGCATCTCATCTCTGCCGTAAATGGAACTGGAATGGTGTTCACTTTCTCACCCAGCCGTACAGGGACTAACGAGTAGAAACCTGTGCTTTGGAAGACATGTGTTTGTCTGGAGGAGCCAGGACAATTTAATACCACCTCTGCCCATGTCTCTCGGTGTTGGTTATAGCTTCTGAAGGCTTGCTTGTTTGTAGGAAAGTGGACTGAGAAAAATACGCTCTCTCTTGCTTCTCTATGCCAGTGTTTAAAAACACCAAGAGTTTCTACTCCTCTTTCTCAACACACATCCCTAAATAAGTGTCCATAGTGTCCTCTCGATGCTTCTGTTTGCTTCAGCATTGGGAGGCGTGGTCTCCAGCACGTGGTGATGAGCCTCAGCACTCTGGGGACTACCTCACCCTCAGGAAGAGTAGCTGGTTCTCGGTACTGAAAGGGCCTCGGGTTCTCTTCCATCTCTGGGTATCATTGTCATTAGTGACGGGGACTCTCACCTTTGCACAGGTGCATCGAAAACTGTGTTGCCCATTTGCCTCTTGGTCTGTCTCATCCAGTTTGAGTCCACAAATGCGGATGGTGTCACGAAGCCTGGGAGGAGGCCGTCCCGTGCAGATGCCTTTAGAAAGCCCCATCCGTGTGCTGCCTTCTTCGGGAAGCTTTCTGTCTCCCTGGCCTGAAAATGACCTTTCCCCACTTCTCTGCAACACAGGTCTTTGTATTCTCTTTTGTTCTTATCACATCCTCCCCCTCATTAGTTATTTATGTGTTGGTCCTGTCTCTCCTACCAGATTGTAAACTCACCTTGGCAAGGACTATGTGTTCTATACATTCTTCACAATCCCTAGCATGAGGATTTGCCATAATCACTCAGTAAATATTTGTTGAACTGCATCCAGATAGCATTATTTATTTCGTGCTGAGTCCTAATCAGAGTACAACAGAAATTGTTTTTAGAAAGGTCAATAATATTTACTTTCCTTTGTCCAATTCCTTGCCCTCGGTTCTTTATTTAGTGAGTTATTTAAAATATGTGTCCCATCTGCATCCTGAAGACTATGGAAGCCTAGAGATGAGGATACAAGGTAAAATGAGGCAGCTTTTGGGATAAGATCAGTATAACACTTCTGTAGGGAACTTCAGGGACTCAGAATGAATTCAGCAGATTATAGTAACTCCATCATTTATTTGCATCTAAGAGAAGGAATCATGGTTAGTTACAGCATTTTCGTTTTACCACAGATGGCATGAAATTCATCTGCAGAGAGACTTCTCGTTGGAACTAGAGTATGGATTTCTCTCTCTCAGGTCCTCATGCAGTCTGTCACAGAGCATACTTGCCTGGTCAGCCTTCCTTCCCGCATTGTTGCAATGACTTTTTTTTTTCTTGTGTGTGTTTTGCTCACTGTCTCTCTTGTCTTCCCCACACCTCATTCTTCTCAACAAGAAATTCCAGAGTTAAGGAACTGTGTCACCCATAGCATCTTCAATACACTATTTATGATTTGCTCTCCCAGCCCAGAACCCTTTGCTACATGTTTTCAAAGCAAGTTCAGTACAATAAAGAAAACAAGTCTGTAAGATTCAGAGTTAGCTTCTCTCTTCTAACCATCTCTTAGGAGCCAGGCACTTGCACCTACATTGTTTCACTTTATCATGGAAAATTCCAGCAGGGAGAAAATTTTTCTGATTGTTACGAACCTTGCATCTCCTACTAGGGAATGCGGTCTCGGGGGGTTCGTGTGGTGCACTGGGACGGAAGGAGGAGGAGTGCCGGTACAGGACAGGCGTGGTGTGTCTGCCCCGCGCCTCAGTGTTACTCAGAGATGGGGGGGGGGTGGATAAACTTAGGCAAGTTAAATGACCAGCAATCAGCATATATTTAAACAATCATAATTAGAAGTATATAAAAATATGGAGGAAATAACAGAGGAGAAAGTAAAATATACATGAGTATTGGTGCTAAAACAGATTTTATGAGGATCATGTACTTTGAGTGCTTGAGGATGCACCATCTGACTTCTGAGAGGGGTACTTTGTGGAAGAGTTGGAGAGAGACCCCGATCGAGTGGGTCCATCTCTCTTCTTAGAGACATATCCCCGTTGGCTGAGGTGGGACCTGAACTCCCAGTTCATTGGTTGCCATGTTGCCTGTTTCTCCTTGCCCTTTAGAAGCTTTGGCACTGGGACCAGATGCCTGTATGGAAGCTCAGATGGTTGTATGCTCCAAACTTGGAAGTAGTGCTCGCAGAGGTGACAAGATGAGGCTGTGGAGAGGGTTGTAAAGGCCAGGCCTGCCTCTTTGCCATCACTTGTCTCTGTAGCCACTGGGACTCTACTGTACTCCACTGTATTCTACCCATTTTTGCAGGAAATGGACTGCCTTCTGGAATTAGCTGCTCTTCTAAGACAGAATGGCTTAACATGCCCAAGATCACATTTATGTCTTAGAATCACAGAATTTAAGAATTGAGAAGCTCTTTAGAAGGTCTTGTAGGCCCACATCTTGGTTTTATATGGAATGGGACAAGACGGTTTCCTTAAATTTCTAGTTTTCTCTATTTGGAGTTAGGTGGCTAGCCTGTTAATTGTTTACTTGTTTTATCATTTTGCTGCCTTTACCTGAATGCAGGTTAGGTGTATTGTTCTTGCTGGGGAAGTGAACTAGGGCAGTGGTGTTGATGTCTGTGGGCCCGATCAGTGTCTCTGGGTAGATAATTTTTCTCTTCTCCACAGATAAATTCCACTTTCACAGTGGCCTACTAGAAACTAGGAGAAGCTGTGAGTTTTCTCCACTGTTTTATTAGCTGACCCTGAAAGGAATGATACTTGCCCCTGGGCATGTGGGAAGTTTGGCATTAGGTTGATTATAATTTTCTTTTGAACTCTTCCTGCCTCTTATAGCTTTGGTCTTCTCAGTGTCTAAATTCTAATCGAGGTATGAGGACTGACTTCTTCTCTATTGCTTGTGATCACAGATCCTAAAAGCAGGTGACATACGCTCGTGGGTATTCCATTTTGGCAGTGAAACGAGACTGCTTGGTAGGCATGATAAATTTGGTTTCTTCATTAAAATATGTTGACTTTTCTGATTATAAAAGTAATGTGTCCTTATTATAAATCTATGTAAAATACAGAAAAATATTTTTAAATTGCATATCTCAATTTTGAGAGTTCGAATAGTATTAAGTAGACAGAAATAAAGTTCTTTTCTATGTATTATATAGTAATAGTTGAGATTATATATAGCACCTGTAAATAATTATTGTATAAAGTAGCTCTTGTGCCATGTTGTAAATATGGCCTTATGTTCTGCTTTTTTTTCACTTACAAAGTTTTTTCCTCATTAGAAATGTTACCCTCTGTTTTAGTGGCTGCATGATACTCCATTTTGTGGATTTACCTACTTTATTGTTCATATTCTTCTCACTGATGTTGGTTTTTCGGTTCTTTTACTATTTTAATACACACCTTGCTCTGCTTATCATTCAGATGACTCCTTTAGGAAGGGTTTTCAGTTGCTCTGGTGAAGTCTTTTTTGGCACATTGCCAAGTGCTTCCCAGAAAGGTTACATCAGTTGATGTTTCCACCAGTGGGGTGCAAGCGTGTCCTCGGGCCAGGGAGGTCTTAGCTCCCTGTTCTTAGGGTGCACATATTTGCTCCATTCTGGATTGCCTGGATGTCTCCTTACCCAGCATACTGCTATTCAGGGCCTGGGGGCAAGTCCTCATCCCCCTGAGAGTAGGCTCCTCCATCCCTATTTACTATTCAGTTTTCCTTCACTAATAGCATAATCTGGAAATGCCGAGGATTTTTCTCGGCAAACTTTCCTCCCTCCCTCCCTCCCTCCCTCCCTCCCTCCCTTCCGTCCGTCCTTCCTTCCTTCCTTCCTTCCTTCCTTCCTTCCTTCCTTCCTTCCTTCCTTCTTTTTTTCTAAGGACAGAAATGGCTCTCTTAAAACTAGTGGCAGCTGGGGTTGCTTCTGGCTACGTGATCCAACACGACAGTAATTTAAATGAGGGAGCCATTCTATTTCTGGCATCGCCAGCTTCCTTGCCATCTTCTTTGCATTCTTCACCAAGGTGCTCAGCGCCCGTGCAGCAGCTTCTCCAAGTAACCAGTGCGGTTGCTACACAGGAAGTGAAATTGTAGAAACGCTTCAGAAGACTGACAGCCGAGCTGATTGTAGGAGTGACTGCTCTTAAGTTCTAATAAATTGTGTTCATTTTCTTGTAATTTCCGTTCAGATGCAACAGAGTCTTTTATTTTCTCGGGTGTTAGAGTGGTCCGGCGTCTTCCCTCCCAGGGTGCCCGAGGCCGGCCAGGGCTGTGGGGGAGAGGCCCCCCTGCTCCCACCTGCCCACCCTGCTTTCCGTTGACCCGTTCTCTCTCCTTTTGGTTTGACTCAGCATCCTTTCTCCAAGGAGGAGGAAAAAAAGGTTTCTTCAAGTATTTGGTCCTCATTTGAACTTAGACAAACATGGGCCGAACCCCAGCTCTCTCACCCATCCATTTTAAGACCTTGGGAGAGGGACCTGACGTTGGCTTGCCGGCGTGCGGGAGGGGCAACGCCCCCTCTCCGGGCTGTGGGAGGGCAGCGGGGGTGGTCTCTCGGAAGTGCAAAGTGCTGGAATTCACCCCGGTGTCTTCGCCCTCGGTTAGGGTGCACGGCCTGCTGCTCGCTCCTCGTGTTTGGAGGAGGCTGAAGGGAGTTCCTGGCACGTAGCACTTCTCACACCTGCCGCTCCGGGCCCCCCTCACCCCTCCGCAGGCAGGTCCTCCTCCTCAGGAAAGCACCGTCCGCTCCATGGAGACCCATCAGACTATCAGTGCTGTCCTTTTTTGCCTTGTCATAGGACATTATCAGTGTGTGCTTTCTGCACACCCATTTGCAAACAGTTTCCTGTTCCTTATTTTAGCCATTTCTGTAAAAGTAACTAGTAGTTCAGCAACCATTTCTTCAGCGGTCGTTCCTCAGCTCCCCCCGCCCCCATTCTCCAGCATTAGTGGGCCTTTCTTGCTTCTGTGTCAGTGGGCAGCCCGTCAGTCCTTTGAGGGAAGGGCCTCCTGTCTCATGTTCATCTCTTCAGCCAGTGTTCCTAGGTTAGCAGTTGTCACTGGTAGAGCGAGAGGTGGTAGATAAAGGGTGGAGGGTAAGGTCCCAGGAGCAGGTGTACGGCTCCCTGGCCGGCTCGCTGATTTATTCATACTTTATCCATTTACTTAGCGACCATTTCCTGAACTTCTGTGTTCACCCTTAGCACGAGTAAATAAACGGGGTAGCAACACAGCCCCAGGCCTCAAAAGCTCACGATGAAGTCAACCATCTTGTTGGTTAAGTGCCATCAACTGTGGGAGGTGTTATGATAGTATCTGTATGGGCTGGTGGAGGCATAAATGGTGGACTTGACTGTTCCATTTGGGGGCAGAGGATATAAAAAGCCTTCAAGCAGGATGTGGGCTCATCCTGATTCACACAGAAGGTCCAGCTCCTTCACTCCTTACTTTGAATTACTCCACGGCAGAATCCTAGAAACTCAGGGGCAGCTCGGTGAATCCTAGAGTTCAGCCCTCTTCCTACAGTAACTGAAACCGTGACAGTGTATTCTGGTTTATCACAGGGATGTCTTTTCCCTGCAACGACCATTCCCTCTTGCCAGATTTTGGCTGACAAGGGGGGGGGTTCATGAACATTTTGGGCTATATGATGTTAGCATGTAATGATGTGTGTAATGTGTAGGGGTGGGTGAGTGAAAAATGCTTGGGTACCATTCTTCTGAATTTTATAAGAGAAGAAACAGTCTGCACATTTTTCTCAGATTTTTTTGTCTCTTTAACATATTTATGGTCCTTTCCTAAAAGGTTATAGTATGACAACTATAGAGATTTAAAAGAAAAAAAGTGAGAGATGTGAAATTAAAGGCAAAGTAGGAGTAAGTCTGAAGGTATGTGATGGACCAAATGATATTAGGGCCTGGAGTATTCAGTAGGGTGTCCCATACTCACATAAGGTGAGGAAATATTGGCCTTTGATCTCTTTGGACCCCGGTAATGAATTGCCATGTTACAGACTTGTGCATCTGTCCATTTCACTGCTTGCCATTGTTTGATCATGGGCCTGTAATAGTTGGAATAAGGTTGAGCTGCATATTACAGGAAAAAAAAAAAACCTCAAAACAAAAGGAGGCATAAATATGATCATTTATTTCTCTGTCACCTAAAATGAGCATGGACACAGGCCTGGAATGCCAGATCTGTGGTGTGATGCCATCAGGGATTCAGGCTTCTTTTTCTATCACACCTTCGTCAGCACATGGTTTCTGCCCACAAGGTCACATCTTGGCCCAAGATAGATGTTGGAGCTCCAGCTGCACATACTAAAAAAGGCAAAATTGAGCCCTCTCAGGTGACTCCGTTCTCTTCCAGAACCCATATAATGCTACAATGTACTGGCTAGTCTGGCTGCAAGAAAGACTGGGAAATGGATTCTTTTGTTTCCAGGGGCAAAATGTCCTGCCAAAAACTGGGACTCTGGTACTCCAGAGACGAGGACAATGTATGTAGACAGTCAGCAGTGTGTGTCCCAGGGCCGCATCACAGGGGCCTTGAGGTAGAGAGGAGACAAAGATCAGTGCAGCAGAGAGGTAGAGGAAGTCAGGGTTGAAGGTCACCCATGTGGACGCTGAAGTTGCTGAGAGTGATGTTGGGGTCAGATGGCGGAGTCATTGAAAGATTAGTGACCTAGAGCCCAGGAAGGGGAGGTGGTTGCATGAACCTCGAAGGAGGAGACTCCATCGAAAGCTCCATTCTGGAAGGCCAGCTACTGGCAGGACGCACATCCGTCTGTCCCGCCAAATGTGGGAGGTGGGAGCCCTGCTAATGGACACCATGGGAACACAGGACTGGGGAGCACGGAGTGACCTGTTTCTTAGCTCGACTTCACCTAGAGTGTGACCTCTCCTCCACGGAGAAAGGAAAGGAAGAGCCTCTTCCTCGTGCTCAGCTCACCTTGCAGATTTCTCTTCCCACTTGTTCACCTCTGTCTTCATTATAGTTTGGTTTTGAGACTTGCCACCCTGCCTTAGACCTCAGTTCCTGGCTCTTACCTCATGCGAGACCCAGTTTCACTCTTCTGTGTCTAGATCTCAGCTTGGATCCTGGACAGGGCATGATAATTATTTTACATGATCTCTCTTGCCTTTATGCGAAGGGAGTAGCCATTTTGTGGAGTATTCACAAGCATTTTTTGGTTTTGTTCCTTCACTTTTTTAAAACCCTGGTATGACTTCCCTGTAGGGGCTTCACAGTGCTTCCTTATAAAACTGTCTACCTGTCCGGCTGATACATAATATTCTTTTCATTCGTCTAGTGCTTTATGGTTTATAGATACTCTTCACCCATTTGCTCCTCTGATCCTCATAATAAAATGGTGTTGGAGGCAGACATTACTTATTTTCAATCACAAGCCTAGTCTCAGAGGTCACCCAGCCAGTTTGTGGAAGACCTGGGTTTGAACCCAGGTTGTCTGTCTCCCTCGCTCAAGAGTAGAAGTTCGGAGTAAGCAAATGAATGTTAACTCTTGGCCCGAACAAAATCTAGTTAGTTGATCTGCTGTGGCTGAAACAGTTGTCTGCATATCCGACCACATCTAAACCAGCCTTTGATTGTTAATGTTTGGTATCATCTGTGGCTCAGTTCCCTTCTGTTGGCACCAGTTGGAGCGTTTTGACTGTTTTGCTATTATGCAATTCCTTCTGGTTGGATCAAGCAGGTTTGTGCAGGTCCTAGCCTCATAGGCGTCCCTGCAGGCGTAGCATGCTGTAGTAGAGAAGAAAGTTGGCCCAGGCGTTGGGATGGTGCAGGCCGGGTGGGTGTGGTTCCTAGCTTGGGTATTACCCTAGGCACACCACTGGATATTTCTGGGCCTCTGCCTTGCCATTGTACAGTTGTGATAGAAACATGCAGTTCTTGGACCATTTGTTACCTCTGCAAACCTCAGTTCTCTCCTCTATAAAATGGGGATAATGATACCCACTGCATGGTGTTGCAATGATTAAAGGAATTAGAGGTCAGCACCATGCCTAGCAATATAGCTGGAGCTTATTAGCAAAGGCTCCATCTTCTTCCCCTTTCTCTTTCTCTTCCTCTTCATCTTTTCAAAGTGTTTTGGAGAGCCTCATAAAAAGCAACGTGGAGGCTTAAAAATCAAGTCAAGGATGTCACAATCTGAATGCCTTGCACACTGAGTACACTTCGTGTGTGCAGTTTGCGTGTGGGGAGCAAGCTTACCTGTTTGACCCAGAGCCACAGCTGTTGTAAATGACTCTTTTCTGAACAGTGGCCTTTTCTGACCAATTTGAGATGCCACTGAGGGTGACTGACTCCAGCCCTTCATTGATAATGCTCATTTATATGCAGTACTTTTATTTCCAGATTGACTTCTTGTCACACTGAATTAGTGGTTGGTGGGCTGCCTGCCAGTGTAGGGGTGGACTGCAGAAGGTATGTGCGAAGGAAGGAAGCCGGTGGCCTGCAGGGCTGCACTGAGGCAGGGTGGGGGGAGAGGAGAGCACAGGGACATTACAGCTGGTGGGTGAGGTGGCTGCCTTCACTGTGGATGACTCCAGCAGCCCCCCCTCCCCAGGGACGAGGACAAGTCTTGAGTTGTTTCGTTTACTCCAAATGTACACAGTGTTTGAGATAAACATGCATAAGCCTTGAGTATTCTGGGGCTGATGGTTTCAGGCAGTGATGTTAGTTTTTTCGCTTTAACTGAAACCTCTGGTATTCCGTGGGGACCCCCTGTGTTCTGCCTCACGGAGTCTCCCGCTGTGAGCAGTAGAAGTGTAATTTGAGAAGACCACAGGCCAGTGTACTCTGCAGATAACCTACATAAGTTTGCATGAAGGTGTTCCTTTGAAACTGTTCTCTCTCCAGCCTGGGTGGTAGAGCAGAGTAGCAGTTTCCTTTCTAAGGAGAGAGATTTGGAAGGAGGGTTATGTGTATATGTGACCTCCCTGAGAGAGGGGGGGCAACAAGGGTGAGGAGAGGCATGGGCCTTTAAAAATTTTTTATTTTAAAGTTATTTTATCTTATTTTTGTTGACAGTGGCAATGGATGGGTATGGAGGCTTGATTTTATTTTGGGGCGCCACCGAATTTACTTAAAAATGATCTGGAGGCCTCCTCAGCCATTCGCTTGGCACCTATGTGGTACCAGCCCTGCCTCCCTACCCCAGTTCACTAGTTTGTAAGTGAGCTTCTTGTTCTAGGTCCATCCAATTTTAACTTTAAAGAAAGGCCCTTTTCGAACAGATGGAATATGTCCGTGGTTCCCAAACTTTGGTGTGTGTCAGAACCACCTGGAAGGCCTGTTAGAACATCCTGCTGGCCCCCACCCCCAGAGTTTCTGACTCAGGAGGTCTGGGATAGGGCCTGAGAACCAGCATTTCTAACAAGTACCCAGGTGATGCTCCCGATGCTGGTTGCGGGCACCACACTCTGAGGGCCGCTGGAGTAAGCAAAGCAGAGGTCCAAGGGCTTATTCCACCTGTGAAGCTATCGCTGTCTTAGGCTCACCAGACCATTTGGGAGGATTGACTCTTAAAGCCTAGAAACAGCAAAGAGCTGAATGTTTAAAAAAATAAAAAGGGAGGTAGGGAGGGAGGAAGGAAGGAAGGAGATATAATAGGAGTTCTGTGTGCGAGGCCACATTTCTCTGATCTTTATCCTCATTTTGGGGATCTGTCCATCTGTGTGTATTAATGGCCTGTGAGTTTCTTGGTTTTCGCTCCCCTTGTGATTTTGGCAGAACTCGTATATCTGAACCTATGTCTATAATTTTTTTTTTGAAAAAACTTTTTTATTCTGGAATATGTAAAAATATAGAAAAGGCAGGAGGGGATGTCGAGCCCCGCTGTACTCAGCACCGGCTTCAGCAACAACCAGTTAACTTATAGCCGCTCTCGCTTCATTTCTGTCCCACCAGTTTCCTGGGTAGGCCGTGCCCCTCCTGCGTGGGCTGTGCCCCACCGGATTATTCCTTAGGTCCCAGACATATCATTTATTTCACTGATGCTATAGCTCAGGATGTATCTCTAAAAGACAAAGCCTCTTTTAAATAAATAACCACAATATTATTATCATGTTTAAAAATTCCTTAAGCATCATTAATTAAATATTCAATTAGTGTTTACATTTCTTCATTGGTCTCAGATGCTGGTTTGTTCAAATCTGTATTCAGATAAGACCCATATAGCCTGTTTAGATCGATGTGTCCTTTGCGCCTCCCCCCCCACCCCACCTTCTTCTCCTTAATTTATTTGTTAAAGCAGCTGTTCATTTGTCCTATAGTGTTTCCCATATTCTTTGCTGGGATTTTGTGGATTGCATCCCTGTGATGTTTAATGGGTTCCACTGCTTCTCGATTTCCTGGAAACAGATGAGGAGGTCTGATTTGGAATCAGCTTCAAGTTTGATTGTCTTTGTTGGAGGGTGGGGAGGGGTGGGGCAGAAGCACCACTTTCCTGATGACAGTTGCGTGGTGGTGTTTACTTGCATCCAGAAGCTTATATGCCTGGTGTGTGCCTTCTCATTCCCTCCCTTTCTCTCTCAGATGCTAAGATTGACTGGTCAGTTCAGGTGTGGAAGAAGCCAGTTTTTTAATCAAATGTATCTTTTGGGTTAGCCGCTTTCGGGAGAAACAAAATACAGGGAAGTGTGAGAGGCATCATCTGATAACTTAACTTTCCGTGAGTCCTGTTCTTACCCCGCCGTGCTGGTTGTACTGTCCGCACCTTCTGTTTACTTAATGAAGGCTTTATTCTTACTTTTGATTCATATTAGTATTCCATACCTGTAATAGCTACTTTCTTGGAGTGGCTCCCAGTTTATTTTGGGTACACTGTTCCAGAACTGCCAACTGTTGCCGTGGCACATATGCCCAGAATAGGGCTTTTGGGTAGACAAGGACATGGCAGGACTCAGCAACCTTACAGATTGAGTTACTGGTAATGACGCGTGCACGCACGTGCACACGGTTTAGGCAGTACAGTACTCATTCAATTATGTGGCTGTCCAGTACCAACCAAGTTAATATCCTTATATTCTCTGAAATGAAGGTGAAAACAAACCAGTTCAATCTAAACCAAAGGCAGAAGACCAAGGCCTATTTCCATGTAGAATTTGACTTAGATGTTGATGGACAGACATCACATGGTACTAGAGTGAATACCACTGCTTTCCCAGTATAATAAAATATTGTTGGGTGCCTGGGTGGCTCAGTCGTTAAGTGTCTGCCTTCGGCTCAGGTCATGATCCCAGGGTCCTGGAATCGAGCCCCGTATCGGGCTCCCTGCTTCATGGGAGGCCTGCTTCTCTCTCTCCCACTTCTCCTGCTTGTGTTCCCTCTCTTGCTGTGTCTCTCTCTGTCAAGGTAAATATATAAAATCTTAAAAATTTCAGGAAGGAGCTTTAATGATCAGCTAACCCAGTCCCTGAGGCCCTGAGAGAAGAAGGGACTTCCTCCAGATCACACATTGAATTAAGGCGCCATGCTATACAGTGGCAAAACTGGATTGACCCAGAAGGTGTCTCCAGTAATTAACACCTATTTATTCTTACCAAGGAGAAGACCATCTCCTTCTCCACAGAGACTGAAAAGGTCCTGGCACCTAGAGTCCCAGAGGTCTAGCAGCAGAGGTCAGTGTCCTTAAGCCATCTGAACTTGACATCATATTTTGGCCAGTGCACTCAGGTGGTGTTAGCATCCCAGAACATTTAAGACAGAAACCACCTTTTACAGCGCCCCTCTGCCCTCCCCCAGTCTCTTGCAGGGGTGTCACTTGGTCACCTGGTTTGCATCCTGTTCACAGACCTGTATTTTCGTAGCATGGTGATTTTAAGTCCCTGGGGAGCACGGTGTTTATGAGGCTGCCTTGCACTAGAGGAACGTCTACTTTTTATTGGGCACTTTCTTCGTGCCAGCCACTGCGCTGAGCGTTCTGGACTTGCATGTTCTCATCCAATTGTCTTGTCCAAAGCAAGTAAATAAGTGCCACTGTTACCTCCACTTTGTAGATGAGGGAACTGAGTCTTAGCGAGGTGAAGCCAATGCCTGAGGATAATACAACGGTGCAGATGGAGGAAGTCATGTCATTTTATTCCATCCTGACTCCGTATGATATGCTTGTGTCGTTGTGCTCTTTAAATGTGATGCCCGGTGGCTCCAGGAAGGTGGTTGGAATAGCAGAGTGCTAAGGAAAAGCCTCAGCACCATGGCTAAGAAGTAGTAGTCGGAAGAGAAGGCCTGAGGTGATCGGTGGTATCATCCTCACAGATGAGCAATCCATGCTTTTTGGGGAGGCTGGGACATACAGATATCGGCGCAGACATACACTTGATACCCATTCCCACTTACTGATGGCACTGCGAGGTGCCAGGACCCGTGCCAGGTGTTGTATATGTACTGGGCTCTTGGAAACGTTAATGCCTACATTTTAAAGGGACTGGTGAGAACTGCCGCCAGTCTTTTACAAGGCCCCTTTCATCTGCCCTTAAATCTCTGACCATGTATACACGGGCCCTTCTGGACTGAAGCACCATGTACTGTGATCACCTGGGACAACTTGTGTATCCTCAGGACTAGAAAGGCCCCTACCCAGAGGATGTGCACCAGCTCCTCTGGGAGCTGGTGCAGCTTGCAGTATCACTTTTGAAACCAGAATTCCAAAGGTTTTCTTTTTCTTCCTCCTTTTCACGATGTCATACTCTGTTTAAGCACGTGAGATGAGGTTTCATTCTGGTCTTGGTCGTGTTCAAGCTCCGTTTCAAAGACACCATCAGTGTCCCAGGCCAGGGGCTCCGCTACAGGGACCCACAATAATGGTGGCCAGTCCCTTAGACACATCACTTCCAACTTTACAGTGGACCGTGCTCCCTTTAGAGTGTCAGCAGGTGAATAAGCAAGGATGTACTTGCACATAGATATTTCAGGCTCAGTTGAGATCACTTCATTTAGAGGAAGTATAAATAACAGCAAATCCTTTGGGGCCAAATTTAAATTACTTCCATTTTTAAAAATTCCCCTTGTTATCTGGAGTTATTTTTTAATTTGAAGATAGAATTTTTTCTTTTTAAAGATTTATTTATTTTAGAGAGAGAGAACATGAGCAGGAGGGGCAGAAGGAGAGGAAGACAGAATCTCAAGCGACTCTGCACTGAGTGTGGAGCCTGACACTGGGCTCAGTCTCACAACCCTGAGATCACTACCTGAGCGAAGGCCAAGAGTCAGGCACTTAACTGACAGCGCCACCCAGGCGCCCCCCAAAAACAGAATTTTAATCAGTCTAATTTGCCTTGTGATTGCATTGCTTTCTGTAACTGTAGGAAACCTATAACAGATACTGCTTATTTTGCCCTTTTAAAATAATGGTTTAACAAATGAAAAAAATGCATGTACATTAAAAAAAAGACTTGGAAGAGATAGAATTTTGTCTCTAGGACAGAATTGGCCATTGGTATTTGAGTCTTAGATTGTCCGTACTTTGTAAAATTGCCACCTAAATAGATATTTTTTTCTTAATTTTTACAAAATATGACCAATGGGAAAGAGTTGAAAATAGAGTAAAATATAGGGAAGAGAATTTAAAAATCACCCAGCACTCACATCACCCCAGCTGGCTTTTGGTGTCTTGAACTTGTCCTTGTAGTCTGACTAGCAACTGTACTTCATTCTCCAGACCTCCAATTTGCCACCTTTGCACAGGTTTCTGACTGTCTGCCCAAGTCTGTCTTTTCACAGAATGACTCTCTTCCCCTTTAGTAGCAGCCCCTGCTGAGTGTCTTGCAGATAAACTGCCTTCACAATGAGCCCAAACAGGAACCTTCTGGAGGAAACTCTATCCCCCCTATAGTTGGTCTTTAGTGCCAAACTAGTACAGTGTGTTCTCTAGTAAAGTGTAATCTACACACTGTGTTGGCATTGTGTGAAGTTTGTTTATTTATAGTAAAGCTCAAATGTATAGTGAATCTGGGACACTTTCTGCATTGAACCCATGAAGAAAATTTTCTGTTGAGTGTGGGCAGAATTTAAACAGATTATTTCTTTATTTCCTTCAACAGGCATGAAGCAGCCTTGTTGAACCTGCCTGTTCAAAGAAAGTTTTCAGAGACATGTTTTTTTTAACCAAGGAATATGTGATTTGGTGATGGAACCTATAAATAAAGTGACCCATTTTTAACTAGATTGCTGGTGTGCTTTTCAGTAGGAATTTGTGGTTTAGCTAATGAAATCTTTCACAGATGATCCTCTGAACCTTGTGTCTAGTTATATCACTGCCACTTTTATGACTTAATTGCCTTTGTGGTTTAATTCACTTCATGACACATCCATCACCGTGAAGTTAGTTGTACACTGTTCATCCGCCTCTGTCCTAGTATTTGCTTGATGACTCTTGGGGTCAAGGAGAGGTTGAGAGGTGGTTTTATGCTATTAAAAATAAGTGGTTGTTTGCATAGGCTAATCTGTCTTGTTTCATCAAAACAGTCTTTGAAATTTTGATTAGTGCATTTAATCTACTTCCTCCTGATAATTTTCTGTTCCATAATACTATCGGTTGAGCCTATAGTAAATTATTTCTGTTATTTGTAGAGAATTAGAGTTTATAAAGTTCTTTCATATTTATTCTGTCATTATCTAGTCATTCCCACATTCCTGTCCCAAAAAGCACCACTATGGCAGATATTATTATCCTTGGATTTTGCAGGTGGGGAAACTGAGGCAAAGAAATGGTAGAGTATGCCAAGTCATTATGGCTAGTAGATGGCAGAACTGGGACACTCCCACTGTAGAAACTGGACAGTTGGGATATTACAGTTTAAAAACTTCTGTTCCATCGTTGTCTGTTAGCCTTGGGATGGCCCTAGTGTTAACATGTTGAAAGTATGTCAGGAAGTGCCTGTGGAGTACTGGACTTTGAGATGTTCAGCCCAACGTAGGAAGTTGGCTTGGTCACATTTTCCATTTTTGTGGCCATGGCCATGAGTTCATGTGGCCGTACGGCATTGGATTGACTAGTGTTGAAGCTTTTGGAGGAAGCAGAATCTGTTCTTGTATCCTTAAGAGGCAGTCTTTATTTGCATAGGGTTTTTCCACTTTCTCCCAGTTGTGAGTGAGATATCTACAATTTCCAAATGCATCCAAGTGTAGGTCTTCCTGGCCATGCCTCTCTACTATATAGAGAGTGTGACGAGAGTCTCACCCCTGGCACAGCCCATACGGCTCTCCTGGCCAAGCGCCTGTCCCCCCCAACACCTGTCTGCTTATTGCCCCTTGTTCCCAGGAGTTCATCCCGGATGTGTTCGTGCATTTCAGCCCACCTATTTGCATGTTCAGCTGATTCATTCTCCTCACGGTGAGGGGCAGTCCGAGAATCCTGTGACCCGAAGTCTGCCCTTATCATGACTTCTAGCCATCAGACTGGCTAGGTTAGCTCTTTCCTCTGTTACTTCATAGCAACTTGGACACCTGTGTTTAAAACTCATTCAACCCCACACCCACAAGATTGAATTTTTTTTTAAAGTAGGGTCTCTCTAAAAGCAAGCCCTGTTTTTTAAATAGTAGGCACTCCAAGAATGGATAATTCTACTACTTTTAACTCCTTGATGCATAGTAGGTGCTTCAGTTCATGTTCGCTGAAGGTTATCTCCTCAGAGGTATCTCTGCACAATGCTTCCCAAACCCTCGCACCCTTGGCTCTATCAGAGTTACCCTATTTGTTTTCTTCGTAGCAGTTATCACAATCAGAACTTACCTCTCCTTATGTTTGTCTCCCCCTAAAATGTGCTCTGAGAAGACAGGGATTTTGTCTGTATTTTTCCACTGCTGTACTCTGGCACCTAGACCATTTTACTATCACATAGTAAATGCTAAATTTAATATTTCTTGAATAAATGGGTATATTGAGTGAGAAATGACATTTACCTAAAGGTCGCAAATTTGTAATATGAGCCTATAAAAAAAAGAGAGAGAGAGAGAAACCAAAATGGGGGCTGCTGACCTATGGCAGGTACGAGTGATAATAATGGGCCAGTAGATTTAGGTCTAAGCCACACCAGGTGCACCTCTGATTGGATTATAAAAATAGATTCTCGACTTCAAACTCAAATGACCAACCCCATGTTATGATCAAAATGAGAAGTCTGAGTATAGGCAGATTTGAGGGATGCAGTGATAAATAAATAAATAAAATGTAAATCAGAATAAAATCAAGTACTACATTTTTTTTTTTTTTTTGAGAGAGAGAGCGTGCCTAAGCAGGGAGGGGGGAAACGGGCAGAGGGAGAGGAGAGAGAATCCCAAGCAGACTCCATGCCCAGCGCAGAGCCTGACAAGGGGCTCAATCCCACGACCCTGAGATCATCACCTGACCTGAAATCAAGAGTCAGACACTCAACCGACTGAGCCACCCAGGTGCCCCAGGACATTTATGACTCTATGCGTCTGCATGCAAAAATAACCCCTTCAGAGTGAGTGAGGTACACATGTTCTTTTAAAAATTATTATGGATCATAAGCAAAAATTCAGCAAGTGCAAGATCCTTTGATAAAGCAATATGATGGAGTCAAATTTATTTACATTAGCATCGGGAAAGAAAAGGAGAAAGAAAATCCCAAATACGGATAATTCAGAGGTCATTTTTGTGGTCTTTTTGGCAATATATTTAGTTTTCTCAACATGTATACTATCTTTTTGACAGACAGAAAAATAATTTCAGCTCCTTCAGTACATATCAGCCAACAGGGAATGAGGTATGCACAACGAGGGACCAGTCACAGGTAGTCAAAGGAAAGGGGCCAGTTGGAGCTTGAAATTTTAACCCACACCATGCAACCTACATGCAGATCATCACATTTTTAGTACTTCATCCTTCAGCAAACATGTACTGAAGCACTTACTATGCATCAAGGAGTTCTAAGTATCGGCCACCAGAGCCCCAGGCTGAGGGAGCATCTAGTCAGAGGCTCTGAACTACGGTGGCTGGGCATAGTGAACTCCAAGTTTCTAGTTTTGTCTCACTCCAGGATCCCTGCCCTGAAAGGCTTCCATGTTTAATTGGAGGAGAAAAAGCACCATAGAGATAAAGCATCGAGATGGAGAATATCAATGTTAAGAATATAAATAAATATAAATGTTTAATGTATAAATGTATAAATAAATACTAACAGATTTATGTGGTTCATTGGAATTTACTTCACCAGTATACCCTAAATATATGTATGAGATAGCTTTTCAGCTCCATCTCTTTCATCTTTACATCTGCTAATCTAATCTTGTGCTAAGAGCTGGGTTTGTTCCTCCTTGTGCCCTAAGGTTATTGGCCTCTATCCCTGAGTCTCTCTTGTAAAAAGTTTAAGAGGAGATGAAGGACCAGCTCCTGCTAGGACCTTTGACCAGTTGATCATCTGAACCCTCAGGGGGCTTTGTACTAATGACAATGGATACGGTTTTCTCTTTGTTTCTGAATTGATTTTGTGGCTTAAAAAAAAAAAAGACATTTATCAAAGGCTAAAGGGATTGTCAATGTGGGGAGAAGGGCATTAAAAAAGAAGCCATTATCCAAGTGACTGCTGGAAGGAGTTACTTAGGATGTACACTTACAGTGACTTGCATAAACAGAATGCAAGTGAATGAGTGAATGACTTGCTAACGCGTAGGAAGTGCTTGCTCTTTGCTGGATTCCCTGCAGTACTGAGGCCTTCAGTACCTAACTCCTGAATCCTCCCAAGAGCCCCACAGGGCTTTTCTTCAGGTGAGAAACCTAAGGCTTTAGGAACTTATATTAAGCCTGTGGAAGGTTTCATAGTCAACCAGTCAGTGGCTGATGGAATTTAGAACCAGGTCTTTCTAATCTCAGAGTCCACTTAGTCATGACAAGTCATAGCTTCTTCCCCTGATGATGTCAGGATTGTAAGCAGAGGACATTGTGGGAATGTTGTCTGGAGAGAAGCGATGAATACGATGCAGGAGACCCGCATAGCTAATAAAGTACATTGGGATAGCTACAGCGAGGCTACTGGATGTGAACCTCTTGGTACAGATCCTTACGATACTTCTCCTCGCCTGTTGTGGGGTCCAGTGCAATGCTCCTAGAGAAGTCCATTGGAATAGTTGGAGTTTGGGAGTTGCTTAAGCCACAGATCTCTTGCTAATTGTGACTTGAGGCTAGTGCAACCAGTCTCCTCTTTAGTTTCTTCACTAATAAGATGGGGGTGATTGATTACAAGAATGATGAAATAATCTATCATTACCAAGTGCCTACAATGCAGCAGGAATTTTTTAAGCACGACGTATAAGGCAGTGAAAAACAGATCAAGGAGTGCATTCATCAAGCTTATTTCCTAAGAGGGGCAGACAGTCAAGAGAAGCAAATAACCCAGTTTGTTAGGTGGTGATCAGTGCTATGAAGAAAGAACGAAGAGAGGTACAGGATCCTGAGGGTAGGCTTCAAGAGCAGACACTGAGTTAGCTGGTAGATATGAAGACAGGGTAGTGCAAAGGTAATCAGCATCATGCCTGGCATGTTCCAGAAGCAATGAGGAGGTCATGTGGCCCAGGGGAAAAAAAAATGGAAGGAGAGGTTGGGAAGGGGCCCCTGTGGCCATGGTAAGAACTTTGGCTTTTACTCTGAATGAATAGGGAGCCTTCAGAGAATTTTGAGTAGAACAAGACAACCTGAACTGACTTTCCTTTAACAAGGGTCCCTTTGGCTACTGCGGAAGGTAGTCTGTGAGTACAGGGTGGGAGAGGAGCCGGGTTAGGAGACTGTAGGAGTAGTTCAGGTGAAGTCATCCAATTGATCATATACCTCCTTTATTGAACTGAAAACATATGCAGACATTTGAACAAGATGGAGAAAAAAACAAGACAGTCGGTTACAACCACTAGGGTGGGCAGGTCCTTACAAGACCATTGGTTGTCTGACTATAAATTGCACATGATGCTTCAGAAGGGCTGAGTTGTGAAAGTTGCTTTGGCCCTGCCCTATCATTACATGAGATTGTTGGCCATGATCAGATTCATTGATCAAAATTGTTTTTACCTTTATTCATCTCATCTATTAGCATTATACATAATAGTAATATTAGTCTAAGAGCAGATATAGAGAAGAAATAGAGAAGGAGGGGAGTGATAGTCCTTTTTAGGGTGAAGGAGTCGGATTTTCAAATACGACTTTTCCTCTGGAGATTAGATATTTGTTTCTACTTAGAACTGGAACAGAGAAATAATAATGCAAGGTGTTTTTTTTCCTGAACACCATAAAAGATGAAAGTATATTCAGTTTTATCAAAGAATCATTGTCTTAGCAAAAAGGGGGACCATATCCTAAATCAGTGGTTCTTTTTTTTTTTTTTTAAGATTATTTATTTATTTGACAGAGAGAGACAGTGAAAGAGGGAACACAAGCAGAGGGAGTGGGAGAGGGAGAAGCAGGCTTCCTGCAGAGCAGGGAGCCTGATGCTGAGTTTGATCCTAGGACCCCGGGACCATGACCTGACCCGAAGGCAGACGCTTAATGACTGAGCCACCCAGGCGCCCCTAAAGCAGTGGTTCTTAATGGGTGTGAAGGTGATTTTGCCCCTTCCCCTCACCCAGGGACATTCAGCAATGTCTGAAGGTGGTTTTTTTTCCCCTTTGTCCGTAAACTTTTTTTTTTAATTAATAGATTTATTTTATTTTTTTTAAAGATTTTTATTTATTTATTAGAGAGAGAGAATGAGAGAGAGCACGAGAGGGAAGAGGGTCAGAGGGAGAAGCAGACTCCCTGCTGAGCAGGGAGCCCGATGTGGGACTTGATCCCAGGACTCCAGGACTCCTGAGCCGAAGGCAGTCGCTTAACCAAGTGAGCCACCCAGGCGCCCAATAGATTTTTTTTAAAGAGTAACTTTAGATTTACAGAAAAAGGGAGCTGAAGGTACAGAGTTCCATGTACTCCCTCACCATCCCTCTTCCCCAGTTTCACCCTATCATTAACATCTTGCGTTAGTGTCGTACTGTTTATTCCAGTTAATGAGCCAACATTAGTACATTATTATTAACCAAAGTCCATAGTTTACATCAGTGTTCACTCTGTGTATTACACATTCTCTGGGTTTTGACAAATGTATGATATGTATCCAGTATTACTGTATTATATACAGTAGTTTTACTGCCCTCAAAATGCCCTTGTACTCCACCCATTGATCCTTCCCACCTTCTCAACCTCTGGGAACCACTGATCTTTTTCCTGTTTCGGTGGTTTTGCCTGTCTCAGAATGCCATGTGCTTCAGATTGCACAGTATGTGGCCTTTTCAGACTGGCTTCTGTCACTTAGCAATATGCATGTAAGGTTCCTTCATGTCTTTTTCTAGCTTGCTAGCTTATGTCTTTTTAGCACTGAATAATAGTTCATTGTCTGGATGGACCACAGTGTGTTGATCCATTCTCCTGACGAAGGACGTCTTGGTTGCTTCTCTGAGATGGTTTTGATTGTTACCTCCTTGGAAGAAGCCAGGGATGCTGCTGAGCATCCTCCAGTACACCCCCACAGCAAAGATTACCCAACTCAGAATGTCAGTAGTACAGAGGTGGAGAAGCGCTATTGAAAATACATCCTAAATCGGATAAGACAGAGTATTTTAATCACACAGTTTTGCCGCGCTGGAGCGTAGTTTGAGAACCTCAGCCTTACAGCAATCCCAGCGACATAAGTTCCATTTTGTGGATGAAGAAATAGGCTAAGAGATGTTCATAACATGCCTCCAGTCATTCTGCCAGTAAACGGCCAAAGCCAGGATTCAGACCTGCAGCTTCTGTCTCTGCGCCCAAGAGTGACACTCACACCACCCACCCCCCAAGCCTTTGTGTTATTTCGGTCTTTCCCTCTGCATTATTTATGTATTCTTTTGCTTTTGTTTTTAACTACAACGATCTCCCCCCCCCCCCCCCCCCGCTTGGTGACATAAATGTCTTATAATCTTCTCACTTCAATTCAGTAGAAGTTCTTTGAGTACACGGTAGGTGACTCTGTGTCACTTCAGCAGCCAAGATGAAGAAGCCGTGGTCCTCAGGGAACTTTCAATCTAGTTGTCTTTCCATTCCTTCTTTCTTCATTGCCTTCTCCCCTTCGATGTGGCTGCCCCAGATGGTGAAGATACAGGGATACAAGTCCTCTGATGACCCAGCGTTTCTTAGTCCCAGAACCAAAACCCTATTTTCTTGAGAGAGCCATTTACCTAATGAAGTGATGAAACTTGAGGCATCCCTGCCCCCCCGCAGCCCGGTTGGTGTCTGTCGCAGGGCTCGGCTGCCATCTCTGGCCGTCCTCCCGTGGCTGTGAATCCAGTTCCCTGGCACATGGCTGCTGATCTGGATAAAGAAGTTGGTTGTTCTTTTTCAGTGCCCATCAGAGGCCTGCCCTCTCGATCTGTTCTTCCTGTTTGCTGTGAAGAACACCTGGCAGTATTGGTTTAAAAGCCAGCATTTTTGTTTGTTTGGGATTTTTGCCTATTCATTTTTAGCATTTCTGTCTCATGTCTTTCAGCCATGGGGATAGCTGTTCATAGTGGCCCATCTTCTGGATCTGGGAAAAATGACCATCCTCCAGCTACTCTGTCTTGCCCCCAACATGCTACACAAACACACATCCCATAAAATATTTGTTCATTTGGTTTTTAGCAACCGAGGCTGGTTTCTGTTGTGTTTATTTAATCTTTAGAGAAATTTCTTAAATATAAGGTTGGTACAGTGCCTTCGTTTTGGTTAAGGTGAAAAGCTATATGTGGTTTTTCAAGTCTCTGTACAAACGCGTGAGCACCGGTCTGTGCGTGTGTGCACTTGTTATGTATAATGGGAGACAGCAGCCATGGCCGGATTCTCCGTTTATGTGCCTTTTGCTCCTTTGGATTGTCCACTCATGGAGCACAGAGATTACAAGGAATACTGGAGTACCTTCCTACTAGCAGGCCCTGGGTGTTGGGGAACCTCTGCCTTCATGGAGGTTGCCATCTTGTCGTTACATGTGTGACTGGGTCATTCTGCTTCTGCAAATGTTATCCTCATTTTTTCATAGTGAACATGTGACATAGATTTAATTGAATAAACACAGGAACAGAGCGAGACAAAACCATTGTACCTGTGCTCCTGCCCTGGACAGACCCACATAAAGAGCAGTGACCATTCAGTGGAGCAGATACTTGTCATTCATTCAGCAGCTGTTGAGTGCCAGCTTCAGGCTACAGCTGTGAACACAATAGACAAAAATCCTTGCCTTCGGTTGAAGGATCTAAAAGTGAGACAGGAGTCCATCAAAATCCTCAAAGAGAACACAGGCAGCAGCCTCTTCAACCTCAGCGGCAGCAACTTCTTCCTAGAAACATCGCCAAAGGCAAGGGAAGCAAGGGCAAAAATGAACTGTTGGGACTTCATCAAGATAAGCTTTTGCACAGCAAAAGGAACAGTCAACAAAACCAAAAGACAGCCAACAGAATGGGAGAAGATACTCGCAAATGACATATCAGATAAAGGGCTAGTATCCAAAATCTATAAAGAACTTACCAAACTCAACACCCAAAGAACAAATAATCCAATCAAGAAATGGGCAGAAGACATGGACAGACATTTTTCCAAAGAAGACATCCAAATGGCCAACAGACACGTGAAAAAGTGCTCAACATCGCTCGGCATCAGGGAAATCCAAATCAAAACCTCAATGAGATACCACCTCACACCAGTCAGAATGGCTAAAATTAACAAGTCAGGAAACGACAGATGTTGGCGGGGATGTGGAGAAAGGGGAACCCTCCTACACTGTTGGTGGGAATGCAAGCTGGTGCAACCACTCTGGAAAACAGTATGGAGGTTCCTCAAACAGTTGAAAATAGAGCTACCATACGATCCAGCAACTGCACTACTGGGTATTTACCCCAAAGATACAAACGCAGGGATCCGAAGGGGTACGTGCACCCCGATATTTATAGTAGCAATGTCCACAATAGCCAAACTGTGGAAAGAGCCAAGATGTCCATCGACAGATGAATGGATAAAGAAGTGGTGGTATATATATACAATGGAATATTATGCAGCCATCAAAAGGAATGAGATCTTGCTGTTTGCAACGATGTGGACAGAACTGGAGGGTGTTATGCTGAGTGAAATAAGTCAATCAGAGAAAGACATGTATCATATGACCTCACTGATATGAGGAAGTCTTAATCTCAGGAAACAAACTGAGGGTTGCTGGAGTGGGGGTGGGTGGGAGGGATGGGGTGGCTGGGTGATAGACATTGGGGTGGGTAGGTGGTATGGTGAGCGCTGTGAATTGTGCAAGACTGTTGAATCACAGATCTGTACCTCTGAAACAAATAATGCAATATATGTTAAGATAAAAAAAAAGATAACGGGAGGGGAAATCGGAGGGGGAGACGAACCATGAGAGATGATGGACTCTGAAAAACAGAGGGTTCTAGAGGGGAGGAGGGTTGGGAGGATGGGTTAGCCTGGTGATGGGTATTAAAGAGGGCACATACTGCATGGAGCACTGGGTGTTATGCACAAACTGAATCATGGAACACTACATCAAAAACTAATGATGTAATGTATGGTGATTAACATAACAATAAAAATTTTTTAAAAAGCCTGGAAAATAAAAAAAAAAAGTCCTTGCCTTCTTCGACTGTCATTCTAGAACACAATTTATATTCATCTCTTTTTAATTATGGAAATGTGTGTAAAATGCTACCAGATAACAGGAAAGGAGCAGCATGTACATGGATTAGAGTCACAAAGGAATTTCATTGTTTTGCAGAACACTTTTGTGGGTGTAATACATATTGAAAGAATGAGGTTTTCTCAGAGAGTAAGCATTGGTACATGTCATTTCATGGTTAGGAGATGGAGGAAGGTAGCCTAATTAGTTATGCAAGCCACGTATCATTAGGATAGTGTGGATAAAATATAAGGTACTATTTCTTGTCATGTCCTGTGTTTATGCAGGTTCCCCACACACTCATCCGAACTAATGGGCTTTTTGGCATCATCTCCTCAAATGCATCATGGGGAATGAATTTCTCTATTAAGAACCCCCATTATAGCTTTGTCAGACAGGGTTTTGATTTAGCGATAACACTGTGTACTCCCCAGGCACAGGGTGGCAAGGAGGGAGGGTCCCTGTCAGTCCTTAATTGCATGCAGCCCCCTTCTTAGAGCTGAGCCATCACTCTCTGACAGATGCTGTTCTGCTGAAACATGGCCCGAACGGGAGGTGAAGGGCCGAACGGTGTCTCTTCCCCGTCTTGGCCAAGGGGGCTAGCTGAGTGGTGGGCTTTTATTTTAAGAATCCAGTTGTTTAAAAAGGGGATAAGTAAAGCAAGAAAAGATGTCTTCTTTATAGAAATCATAGGTTTCTGATGGAACGGTCAAGTTCAAGGTGTCTCAACTTCATTAGGTGTTCTAGAAATTGAGAACTTGCCATACTAGTCTGAGAAATGGGGTGACTGATTCTCTACCTGTGTGCACGTTAGAACCACGCTGGGAACTGTTAAAAATCCCAGGCCACACCCCAGACCGATTAAATCAGAAACTTAGAGGAGGGCCTGGGTAGCCTCGGGTGATCCTGCCATGCTGCCCATACTGAGAACTTCTACAGTATGGTTGTGCCAGCCACACAAGGCATTTACCTTATGAAAATCAGGAAATGGGGGTAACGTAAAAATTTTATCCTTTCCTTAAAAGGAGAAACATAACAACAGGTTGAGTTCATGTAGATATCCTAACTTGGTTTGATTTTAAACTCCCGCATTTTAAACTCCCGCATTTAATTAAAGCTGAAAGCCTCATGTGGTGTTTCATGGCCTGATCAGTGGGAAATTCTGGGAACCTCTGACTCTTCTGTATTGACTTTAGTGTGTGTGTGTGTGTGTGTGAGAATTGTTCTTTTTCTTCTTATTTGGCCACAAAACAGTATGTGTTCTAGCTTGTTTTTTTCTCATTCCTTGTTTTGGCTGAGTTGTTTTTTAGGGAACTGCCTGACTCCTCATTTAATTAACTTCCATCTCCTGCACACGTGGCTCATTTCACACTCCGCCCTACCCGTCAGTGGCTTTCTTTTTCACTGCAGAGGTTCAGATGAAAAAATATCTACCTAGTCTGTTTATACTGTTTGTTTCTCTGAAACACGTGATTTCTGATCTTGAAACGCAGCGTTTTTAAATGTGTTTTTTAATAGGAATTTGTTCTCTGAACCCCTTCTGCTGCTGCTGCTGTTTCTTCTGGTTTCGAACTTAACTCTGTTCTGGAAAGGTCCTGCTACGGGTCCATCTTCTGGAGCACCATCTCCTTAAGCCCTCAGTCCTTGTTTCCACCCCACTCTCCCACTGTTGAAGTGCAGATGCTTAGTCCGACTTTCTGTCTTGTCACGATTTATGGGAAGTGACAGCAGTGTGCACTTCAATAGTATAGCACCCAAGCCCATATATCATTGTGTTCCCGCAGACGTCCTGTCTGGATCTGCATCCTTTGAGGGGGTGGGGTTACGGCACAACGAGCGGGCCCATGGCACAGCGGCCGGCAGACTTGACTAGTGAGTGAGGTCCAGTTACTAGCTCTGCTGAGTTTATTGGTGACCTACTTTTGCATCATCAGTCCCCATGCATACATGCTGCAGTAAGGCAGCATTGTCCCTGCCAGAGCCTCCAAATGTTGGGGAGACAGCCAGCCGGTTTCCCAGTGTCCCTGGGCTCCACGGTGTGGAGCGCGGGCTCATCTGCCCACAGCACAGTGCCCAGTTTGCCCTTGAACGGTTCACAGCCTCTCATGTTGCCACACGCAGGGGCACAGACACACCCTGTTCGGCACCCAGCCCACCCTAGCCCCTTCTCAGTCTGTCCTTTACTCTTTCCTTTAGCTTACCCTTTGTCCCCCCCTTCGACAGCCCTCTCAGTTATGAGGCCATTTGTTTCATCAATAAAGATTTTTGTTTCTAAAGGTCACAGCATGTGCCGGGCACTCCACTAGGTGCTGAGGTGCAATAGAGTGTATGACATGTGGTTTCTGCCTCCTTAACACCTATAGTCTGGTGGGGGACACAGATAAGTAAATAGGAATTTACGGTGACGTGCATGGGGAGAGGGGTGGGCGTCCAGGGCAGGAGCACCTAAGCTGCTGGGCCACGGGAGGATTTCCAGAGGAAGTGACACCTCAGCTAGGACCCAAAGAATAGAGGTGGGGGAGAACCTACCACTTTTTGAGAAGCCATAGCTGGAGCATGTTGGGGAGAGAGGATGGAACTGAGGCTGGAAAAACAGCAGGGCTTTATCCTGAGGGCAGCAGAAAGCTTTTAGGGTTTGCAGCCAGAGAGTGGCATAATTTGCCTTTAGGAAAGACCTCTCCAACTGCAGTGTCGAGAATGGACTGGACAGGACAAGAATAAATGAAGGTGACCGGTGTTTGCAGAATGTTAAAGATGACCCGGTGAGAGCTGTTGGGGGCCTGGTCCGGGAAGGGGAAATGGCAGGAGAAGACCGGAGAAAGGACCCGAGTAAGGACCCGAGTAATACTGAACCCAGCACTGCTCTCTGGGGACACAGTCGATGCTTGGCCCCTGAACGTGCGTGCTTCTCCTGCCTGCCTGTTATCTCAGGTCTCCATCTGTGTCCCACATCACACTGAGAAGAAGATGCCCATTAGCTTCCTACTAATCAAGACCCCGTCATGGATACAGCCACTTCCAGTTTTCCTATCCCTTCCAGATCCTTGGGCTAGAGCATGGGATTGCTTGTGCAGTGTCCACAATCATCAGTTAGCTCTGTCATCTCTGTAGAACGCTAGAGTCCAGAAAGTTAGAGCAGAATGATTCCTTAAGGTTCATCCTAGCCAGTCCTCCATGTTTTAGCAGTGAATACTTGGTGGACCAGAGAAGAGAAATGACTTGCTCAAACCCTCTCCGAGAATTAGGACTGGAACCAGATGTTTCAGTTCCCAGTTTGCTTCTTGGGGCCAAACAGCTTCTCGGACTGTTGGAACTCACGAGTGTGTTACTTTCCTTGTTCTGTGCCCCCCACTCCTTCTCACCTGCAGTGGACCACTCTGAAAATGTGTGGCAGGTAAACAAATCAAGGCTGGTCTTGGGTGTGCCTTTCCTTTTTTTTTTTTTATTTTAAAGACTTATTTATTTGACAGAGAGAGACACAGCGAGAGAGGGAACACAAGCAGGGGGAGTGGGAGAGGGAGACGCAGGCTTCCCGCGGAGCAGGGAGCCCGATGCGGGGCTCGATCCCAGGACTCCGGGATCACGACCGGAGCTGGAGACAGACACCCAGTGACTGAGCCACCCAGGCGCCCCGGGTGTGCCCTTCTTTTAAGGTCCTGGGCTTCTGAAGGGATACTGTGTTCTCTCCTAGCTTGGCCTGTCCTGTCATTTTTTCTACTCCTTGTTTTCTTCGTCTCTGACTGCAATGAACTCAGATCCTAGATTCCCCTTTCTTGAGCCATTTGGTGGGTGGCAGGGATCAGAAGGACTCTGGGGGCTTCTTTTGGGCTTTATTCTGGTGAGAGGTGGTCTTACTGCATTTCTGTTCTTTGCAACTTGGCAGCCAGGAGCCTGGGCTTGGGAATCAGACTGTGTGTGAGTCCCAGGTCTGCTACTTGCCCACTGGGCAAGTTTCTCATCAGTGAAGTAGGGGCAGTCAAACTACAGATTTAAAAAGATAATATATGTGGGGGCGTCTGGGTGGCTCAGTCGAGTAAGCATCTGACTTCGGCTCAGGTTATGATCTCGGGACCTGGGATCAAACCCCGTGTCGGGCTCCCTGCCCTCTGGGGAGTCTGCTTGTCCCTCCACTCACGCTCACTCGCTTTCTCTCTCTCTCTCTCAAAATCTTTTTAAAAAAGATAATAGGTATTAAGAAATGCAGTACAGTGCCTGGCACTTAGCTGATGCTCAATAAATGGTGACTGTGTTTATAGTAGATTATTGTTCTCTGTCCCTTTATTACAGTTTGCCAAACCATGGATTTAACCACCACATACCTACTGACCACCAGTTGTCCTGTGTCCATTCCTTGATAAGATTTCAGGAGTATGGGATCTTTGTTTCTACCTTTCTGAGTGACAGATTATAAATTCTTGTCTCTCTCACCCTCCCTGAACCATGTCAGTTAACCTTGAAAGCTACCAGACTCTGGAAACAGTGAGAACCAGTGGGCAGTGAGTCTTCAGCCTTCAGGACAAGTGTTCCCTGCTTTGGAAGCTAGCTGAATTTTTTTTTATTTGAAACTTTTTGTGTAGTCCCCCTTGTGCTCAAAAGAAACACGGGAATGATTACAAAGAAAGGGCAAAGTGGTACAAAGCCAGCCTTCCTAGATGGAGGTTTGGAGAGTGGCAGGAGGTTAATATTTGAACAGGGAAACAAGGAGCGATCATCTTCCAGCTTCTGCTCAGCAGGGTAAAAAACATGGGTGTAGGAAAAGAAAAGAGCAAAGTGAAGGTGGAAAGAACAATTTAAATAATGCAGACGAGCCTGCTTACCCATCCCCTTAAGAACTCTGCCCTGGGGTGAGCATGACATGGCTGTCGAGGAAGGTTTTCATGGAGCTGAAGGCAAATCTCGTGAACAGAGAACCTGTTTTATTACAGAGAGGCATCCAGATGCAAACATCACCTTTATCTGGTATTCAATCAGATAAATGTCTGCTTGTGGAAGTGCCATCCTCAGAGTGGGAAGTCTTATCCTCTTTGAGAAATCAGTACCCTAAGCAAGACTGCATATGGGAAAGAAGGCTGGGTTTTGATAGGTCTGAGGTTTCTTCTAGGAAGAGATGAGCTGAGACATTAAAGTCTGACCAGCTCCTGGGAAAGCCCTGGGCTGGGGTTTCAGCAAGGTGACCCTTTGGTTCATTACAGGAGAAACCAGCAGTCTCTTTGATGGATTGTAGTTTGGGAACTAAAAGGAAGGGCTTTGGGAGCAAAGATGGGACTGATAAAAGAAAAAAAAATTTTTCTGTTTAATATAGTCCAGCTCCTAAACTTAATATATTTCATTTTGCAATGTACAGCCAGTACCTGGTCCAGAAAGGTTCCTGAAATCTCTGTGAACCCTTGTTAAGGACTGATGATTACAAATCTTCTTGTGCCACAGCTTCATGATATTTTTTAGGAACCATTCTGGAGACCAGTGGCAGCCTAGATTATAGCCCAGGGTCAACCCCACCTCATGCCCATCAGCCAGTTTGCAGCTTATTCCAAAAGCCTTCCTGCTCTCAGCTCAGGCCTTCCAGGGACCAGGCACACGTAATTAACAGCTGCATTCATTATGTGCTTACTTTCTGGTGTTCTGTGTACATTATTTCATTTAAACCTCATGGTAGCTCTAGGGTAAGCATTTTTATTCCTATTTTTATAGGTGAGGACAGTGTGGCTACTAAGGATTTTTTTGGAGCTTGCCTAGGGACCCACTGCTAGTAAGTGTTAGAACTTAAGGAATCCAGCTCTATGTGAGTCAGGAACCACTGCTTTTGCCCAGTAGTTGCTGGGTCATCACTCTAGTACAGTCGAAAAATGAGTTAGCATCAGGGCTTTAAAGTCCTTCCGGGAGAAAATTTTAGGACATCTTTATTATTTCCCTCTCTGCTGTGTGCTAAGGCCCCATCCACATTCCCTTAGATTGGCTTTGTTCATCTTCTTGACTTCCAGATATGCTAATTTTAAAAAGAAGGCATCTCATCATCTTTTTAATGGCTTCTGTTCTCTTCCAAGTTAAACCAAAGCATCACTTGTCATTTGCCTCAGTAATTGGACTGTGACTTTCAATGGCTGCTAGAGTTGGCCTTCTGCTGTCTTGTGTTAAAGTGGTTCTCTGTTCTCATGGGCCAGGTGGGGACACATGACTCTTGATCCTCCCCCACCCCCCACCCCATACAGGAGCAAAGCAGTGGCCCTGGTACAAGAGCAGAGAGCTTGGGTCTGTGGGAAGGCCACTATGTGCTAGACACCTCAGTCACTTTGAACTCCTTGTCTCGTGGACTCTCTCCAGCTGTCTCAGGAAGGCACTGTCACTGTCCCCAAGGTGGAGGCGCACCTGACCCATGGTGGGTTTGGGTTTCAAACCTGGCTCTGCCCCGCTCCGGTAATGACATACCATGGGGAAGGCTGGGGTGGCTTAAGAAGGTGGGCTTCACGGGATGCAGGGGACATGACTAGGGCACCAGGGGAACAGCTGCCTCTGTGCTCCCTGATTTCACTCTCGTTCAGGACCTGTCACTGGGTGCTGCACACTCACACTATGAAAATCCTAAGAGAACCAATTCCCAGAACTCTTTACAGTGGACAAAGGCAGTTCGTTTCTGTTACTGGGTGGAAAAACCCTCTGTGGTTGGTTGAAAGAAAAGTTCTAACAGCAACTGACATTTCCTCACAGTGTTGCTGGTATCCCATTTCCTCATCTACAACATGTGGCTGTCAATCTGTGTTATGGGATGGAGAAGTGAGATCCTGACGCAAGTATTAGCAGAGAGCCCGGCACTCATGGAGGGGCTCCCATTGCATTCGTGGGTATGTGGCCTTGTGTAGCTCATCATTGCTTCGACACCTGGGCCATTGCAGGGCACATCCGAGGTGCACATTCAGTAAATGTTGGTGAGTTACTTTATTTTATGCCATCACTTACTACACAGATATTTGAGCACCTAGCGTTGTGTCAGACAAAGGAGGCGGTAGGCACTTAACACACCAAAGGCATTTATAGTCTTGTGAGATACGATCATTTACCAAATTAATCCAAGGAAAGTGACCCAGTGATGAGTGGTGGTCAGGTGGTCACCTCTGAGGTTATGGAGCACAAAGCTGATTTTGAAATCCTTCCCCAACTCTGTGATTCATTATGCCAGGGCCGGGGATGTCCGTACTACTTCTGACTTTGCTATCAGAATGGGACCTTGAGCTGTCATTCTAAGCCGGTTGGACCTGAGAATGTCTTGTCGCTGCTCTTAACTGAAGGATGATCTAATGTATGTGGTGAGGCCGTTTGGTTTCAAGAAATGGTGGTTTCCTGGGGCCCAGGGGATGGATATTGGAAGTTAGGAAAGAGCTAGAAATTCAAGTGCTGCCTGAGGTGACTGAATCCACTCTTGCCGCTCGTGGGGCAGCCGCTCGTGGTTTGAAAGGGTCTTGATGAATCCCTCATTCTCTTGTACTCACTGTGGGGCCTGGGGACCGGTGGCATCCACGTCACCTGGGAGCTCTTAGAAATGCTGGTCTCCACTCTAGACCTGTTGGATCAGATCTGGATTTTAACAAGATCCCCAGATGTTTGTGTACAGTGTGGGAAGCAAACTTTGGAGAAGGAAAGGCCGTTCTGTAGATGCTGAGCCCAGGAACGAGAATATTGTATTCGTCGTCAGTTGTTGAGCAGTGCTGCCCGTTAGGGCGACTTTTCCTCACTTTCTAACTCGTGCCAAGTATTGTGAGCAACAGAATTCCAGACTGAGCTGCTAACTGCATGAAGGCAGCATGATTGCTGATGAAAGCTGTAGCACATCAGAGTTAAAAACCATCGCTGTATACATCCTTTCCTCCGATCCCACAGTGGTCCTTGTGAGAGTGTCTCAACTCTGCTTGATAGGTAATAAAAGTAAAGCACAGAGAGATGATGTCACATGCCTGGAGTCACACAGTGAAATGCTGTTGCACTCTTTGAACTCAAGTCTTAAAACTCCAAATTCAGAGCTTGCTTTGTTTCTGTTTTTGTTTTTAATCATCTAATGTTTCCATATTGAGATATCAGAAATCTTCTGTCAATGCCATTGCTGCTTGGTGCACACAGGGTACATGAGACAGTTTTAGGTGAAGAATCTGGACCAGGAATGGAATTCTGCAGTAATCGACTTTTGGAAAGTTTTGTGGCTGTTTCTGATTTAGAGCCTGGAACAGCAAACCATTTCCCCTGTAGCCCAGCTCAGAGGACCCTGCTCTGCAAAACCTCCAGTGGAGGGAGGGGACAGATAGTTGTTTGCCCCATTAGTGTTATTTTTACTCATGCTCCTGTTACAAAGTTGATCACTACATCTTAACTACCTGACTTATTACCCACCTACCCAGCCAGCCTGTAAGCTCCCTGGGGACCTAGAAAGAGTTCTGCTCACTGTTGTAGCCCCGGAACCTGGCTTGTTTTGGCCCTGCATACATGTTAAACGTATGAATACATTCATGCATGACCCTGACTCTTTTTGCCCTTCTCCCCCCATCCCCATTGTCTGCTCTTTATGGATTTTTTAATAGAATCTGAAAGGAGGGAGCAGGAAGTGTAAGGGTGGCAGATAAAATTTTTAGTTTGGCTCCTCTTCAGTAGCTTTTGGGAAAGTGTTTTAAGGAAAGGGAGTCCCACTTGGGGCTTGGGAGAGTGGTCTGGTCCGTTACAGTGAATAAACAAGCATGGACCATGGCTGCAGTTTATGTGGGATGCTTGCACGTTATCTTTCCTCAGTGTCCCCTTGTAACCAGGGGAATGTAACAGGTGACATTCTAGGTAGCCCAGGAGTGACCAGGCTTTCCCACAGTTTGGAGAACTTAAACATATGGTGGCTTGGGATCTAATGATTCGTTTATGTCTGGAAATGTTAGGTGGGAGGGAATCTTACCACCTGCTAAGTAAATGGGGGCTTCGGCTGCTTTTTTCAAGGTGTGAATGAAACCTATTCATTTGTTCACTCCACTAATTCACAGCATTCAAAGTGTTTCTGTGGACCTTTTCCTTAATTTGGACAGTAAGTCCTAGATTACAGGTGGAGACAGCAGATGAACAAGAAACTGGCCTAGGTCTTACATAATTTTTTTCTCTGGAACTAATTCACTTGGAATATATACTCTAGCAACTGTCTATTTCTGGCTCCAGCATTTTTCTTTGGGTGTCAGTCTTGGTTTCATCTCTGAGTTTTTTCAACAGGAGAATTTGACATTCACATTCTGAGAGTGCCCTGTAATGTTTCCAAGTACATGCTAGTTTCTTTCGTTTGTCTTGCTGGAGCGGGATGTGAATACATACAAGAATCTGAGGTTCAGTGTTAGCTGTGGCAGAGGCAAGCCCCCGGGGAAAAGTCAAGATAACTGGATTCCTGAAATGGTAACTTGGCAACTCCTCCTTTCTGTGTTGGAGCCTGCAAAACGTTCTTTAGTTTTAGAAGATAAGTAGCTCGTACTTGTAAAGGTCTTTGTTAAAATGCTGCATTGACTGCATCAAGAGCCCTTATAATCCTTACTCCCTTTAACCCAAGGTACATGTCATCGGCTTGAAAGCATGCCAGAGCAAGGAGGGACGGTGTATAGGACAGGGTATTAAAATCGGTTGTGCCTTCCTGGCATCAGGAAAAGGAAGAAGGAACATCCTATGTATGAGAATGCAAGGTTTTGTGGTGGTTCAGAGCACCTGCCAGCAAATGGTCCTGAGGTAAAGATCAGCAAGGTTTGGGATTGCTGGAAGGGATTTGACATTTTGAAGGGCCTCATAGACGTGACCACAGCCTGGGAGGAATGACCACCACTGGAATGAGGGGTAGCCAGAAGGACTTAGTGGTTCTGTATGAAGTCAGGCACAGATCCCCAAGTGGACTAGGGCTAGACTAGGACATAAAACCCTGGTTCAGGTATGGACCTGGTTATTTTTTTTAAGATTTATTTATCTATTTGAGAGAGAGAGAGCTGGGGGGAGGGGCAGAGGGAGAGAGAGAATCTTGAAGCGGACTCTCCGCTGAGCATGGAGCCTGACTCAGGCTTCAATCCCAGGATTCTGAGATCATGACGTGAGCCAAAATCAAGAGTTGGAAGCTCAACTGACTCTGCCACCCTGGTGCCCCAGTATGCATCTAAAGAAGGCTTCCTCAGCTGTGCCATGAAACCTGGTGGTTAAATCCAGGGAATCTGGCTCTCTAGGTGAAGGTTAATGCCTGTTCGTTGAATTGACATGCAGACTAGCCTCTCTCTCGAATGCCCTTTCCCCCCTTAGTCTCAGAGCGAGTGTGTAATTGCTGACTGAGCTCTGTAAAGGCACAACAGCAGGTGGGACACTTCAGCCCCAAATGAACCATACCCTGGTAAGCATTAGCAGAGAGGTCCTACCTGTCAAGAGAGGCTCTGTATACGCTCTAAAAGATCCTTTCATTAACAGTTGTTTTAATGGGATGTTTTTCTGTAGCGGCTGTTGCAAAACAATGGAATTATTCCACTGAGTAAATTTTGGGGAAATGAATTGAGGAATGATGCCTTTGAAGTCAGATACTAGAACCAAAAGGTTAAAAATACATTAAAAGTCCCAGTTTTATTTTAAAAAAAAAGTCTCAGATGAAAAGTCTCAAGCAGTTTCCAGCTTGGTCGAAGAGATAAGCTTTCCACATTTGCATTCATTAGGAGAGTCCTTTAGTGCTGATTGAGGGATCTCTACGGCTGTGGCTCAGCAAAGGGAGCCCATTCCATGGCGCTTTCCTGCAGGACTGGCGCAGAGCTTGAAGGCAGGGCTTTTGGATGCCTCTCTGCTGCTTGCTGCTTGATTGACTGCGTGTGGAGCATTCCAGGGAGAGGGGCCTTGGCCAGAGGAGGCTCACTGCAGGGACCCGATGGGCAACGGAGTGCGCATGTGAAATTTTACAGAAATGTCAGGTCAATTTATCAAACCTTTCCCAGGCCCCTCCTGTGTGCTCGGCTGAGTGCGAAGGGCTAAGGATACAAAGTTGACAAAACGCAGGCCTGGATGGCCCCATGGGAGTTTCCTGTATTAAAGGGCCCAGTAATAGTGCTCTGTAAACTGTGACACAGTTATGGTCCCTAACATAATCTAGCTCTGCTAGTTTGCACACCAACCATGTGCGACTGGCCTCATGCCTAGTTTGCAGATGAGAAACTCAAGTGCGTACGGTTTGGGTGATTTGCCGCCAGTGCTGGGTTTCAGTCCCTGGCCCTCAGAGTTTATAGCCTCATCACACTGTGTTTCCCTTGGGCTAGGAAAAGTAGCCTGACTAGGCCTGCCCTGCATGTCATCTTACTGCCCTCCTCACAGATAGATGCCTAGATAGGTAGAGAGATGAGATGAGATAGGTGGAGAGATGAGATTGACTGAACAGGCTGTTCCGCGGTATCCCAGGAGGGTCTGGCTGAATGGTGTGTGCTTGCCCCCTCTGTGTTGGTGCTAGTTCTGCTGGGTCAAGGTCTCCTTGATCTGCAGTGACCGCACCTACCCTGTCTCCACCCTTACTGTTTCCCACCATCCTTCAAATGGTCCTTCCACCCCTCTGTACTTCCATGCTTCTATCCGGTATCTGTCCAGACACAGGCCTTGGGCAGGGAATGTGCGAACCCCTGTGAGTCTCAGCCCCTCACTTGGAGGTGTGGCTGCAGTCACTTGTTTGATTAGAATCAAGTAATTACCCTTCACAGGCTCTGGTGCCCTTCTCATACCACACTCCTCCTTGTTCCTCTTCTTTGTTCCCACGCTACATTACTGGGCAGGGGGCACTCCCTGCGCTGCTGGGAGGAGCTCCTTCAGGTTCCCCCACAGGCTGGCCCTCAGGGAACCCTCCCCCAAGTGGTGCTCACTCCCCTTTCTACCTGGCTCAACGCTTCTTCCCTTTGGTGTGAAGGGCTGCGCCCTCCTGAGCGTGTCCTCCAGTGTCATTCTGTCTTACCTTGTTCAGGAACCAGTGCCTGGGTTAATGTTCCCCGAGGGCCAGGACATTTGCTTCCCTGTCATTTCCTAATGATGGGCACACAGACAGTAAGGGCATCTGCACCCTTGTGCATTCAAGGAGACAGCCAAACACTCTGTTAAGTTCGGTACATGTGTTGGATGCTCTACACCTTGAATGGCCACCTGAGTCCCGGTGTAACTAGAAGCATGCAGGTGATGGTGGCAGCCTCCTGGGTGCTAACTGGGTGTCGGGCAGGCGCTGAGTGCTTTTCTTGCCCAAACTCCTGTAAGCCCTTGCAGCAGCCCTCAGTTTACCAAGGAGGAAGCTGAAGCACACAGTGGTAAGGCTCTTGCTCGAGCGGGTTGAAAGCCTCAGGGGTTCTGGCCCCCAGATGCCATCTGTAACCACAGCACCTTCAGTACATGAAGGCCATCTCCCGCCTGCCAGGACTCTCAGTTTTGTGAATGGTATTTATTTATTTATTTTTTAAGATTTTATTTATTTGACAGAGAAAGACACAGTGAGAGAGGGAACACAAGCAGGGAGAGTGGGAGAGGGAGAAGCAGGCTTCCCGCAGAGCAGAGAGCCCAATGCAGGGCTCAGTCCCAGGACTCTGGGACCATGACCTGAGCCCAAAGCAGCCGCTTACCGACTGAGCCACCCAGGCGCCTGGTATTTTTTTTTTTTTTTTTTAAATATCGAACTAAGCGATGGGCTTACACTGTGAGTGGAAATAGAATCTCATAAAAATGCTGAGATACACATCAGCAAAACGAATGCCAACTCTGTTTTTAGTTAATTGAGAGTAATTTTGTCATTTCGTTTTACAGCAGCTTTCTATCATGGCCGCATTTCCACCAAAGCTCATCGTTAGCGTTGGACAGGAGGTGGTATGCTGTAGGGCACGCCGTGCTGGTTCCCGAAACTTGCTGAGACGTGGAGCAAATCACTGTGCTTCTCCGAGCCTCGTTTTCCTCTGGGAAATAGAGCTAGTCATTCTTCCTGGCAAGTCTCTTGTGAGGCTTGAGGGAGACAGCACATGTTCTCTCCCAGTCCCATACCTGGCACTACCAGGTTCTCTGTAACCGAGGGCTAAAAAGAATAGGTATTTTAGAAATCTGTCGTTACTTGGTGCTGATTTTCTAATGGAGGACGGGCACTGAAGTATTTATTATTATCTGCCACTAAGGCCTTGGCTTCTTAATTTTTGTTTATTTTTAATCCATATGTGGAGCTCTATGGGTGTTTTTCTCAGCAGGGTTAAAACATAATACAGTTACAGCAGAAACCAGAGGCAGCAAACCTTCCACTGTGATATGAATAAAAAAAATATTTCATGTTTTTAAGGAAAATCTGTTGCCTGTAGAACACAAAAAAGATACCACCTTCTTTTCCAACCGAATTTGAACGCCAGATTGACACTGATCATGGGTGTCTTCCCAGAGCTTTCAGAAAAACAAAACCAACCTGTTGTGTTTGTTTCATTTTCCAAAGATACCGGGGTTGTGTTTGTTTCATTTTCCAAAGATACCGGGGTTACCATTGGCTGGGTATTTTAGCTGCTGCACATATGAGGACTCTTTCCATTTCAGTAATTAAAACAAAAAATTTTTTAAAGCTTGCTCTTGAATAGATAAATATGATTATAATTACATTTTTCTTTGGTTTTATTTAGACCACCAAAAATGATTCTGGTGATAAGATCATTTTGTTTTGGCCGACATACATAAAATTCTCTTCATTCATGAGATTCCGTGTTCACTGGTGCTCACAGGTTGGCTCCGAGCCTTTTTCTTTTTCTTTTTTTTTAACTTAATGGTTAAAACCTCCTTGAGTATTACATTTTTATTAGTGTGTGTTTCTGGAAATTCCATAAGGAAGGTAGACTATTTAAAGTCATTACTAGTAGTCCTAGTATTTTTTTTTTTTTTTTGCTAATCCTTTGTCTTCATGCTTTCTGTGAGAAGGTGAGTGTGGGTTGCCAGGACTTCCTTTTCTCGCTTTTTTTTTTTTTACAGATTAGTATTTATTTATTTGACAGAGCAAGAGAGTACAAACAGGGGGAGGGGCAGAGGGAGAGGGAATAGCAGGCCCCCAGCTGAACAAGGAGCCCAATGTGGGGCTTGATCCCAGGGTCCTGGGATCATGACCTGAGCTGAAGGCAGATGCTCAACCATCTGAGCTACCCAGTTACCCCCTTCCTTTTCTCACTGGTCTGGTGTTCCCTGAAGTAATTCACTCCAAATTTGTACTCAAGGAAGATCCGGGTGTTAAGGAACCACGGGGATCATCATTGTTAGCCACAGGTCTTGACTTTTAAAGGCAGAGAGTTGAGTGTGGGGCAGGGAGGTTTCCAGTTCCTCTTTCACTGGCATTAGGCCCACGAGTTGTAGGCAGCCACCCACTTAGGATGAGTGGGAAGAGGGAGGAGAAAGGAACGAGCAGTTTCATTACCTACTGGGGAGATTGATCACAGTTTCTTTATGGACGGAGGAGATGTCAGGAAAGACATTTTCTTTGCAGAGCTGACCTGCCCTGTCTGTGGCCACTGAGATACTTGGAACTGCATTGCTAAATTACCCCTCGCCCCCACCAGCTGCATCTTAACCATCACAGCCCATGTGTGGTCACCGTGGTTCATTATCAGTGATTCCCAGACATAACTAGAGGAAGCCATTGTCTCGTTGAGTGGCGACACTTGTCTTCACAATTCCCAGCTGTACCCTGGCTCATTCCCTTTTATTCTCAGCTCAGCCCCCATAGTGCTTGCTCTTCATAAAACACAGCTTGCCCTGCTTAAAATCTTTCTTGGGCTCCCTCATCACTTCTGCAGGATAAGTGTAGTTACCACAGTTTGGCTCCTATTTTTACCTTTCTGGCCTTCAGTTGAGCTTCACACCTTGTGAGCTGAATCACACTGGACGTAATCACTCGAATCCAGTGATATATCCAATTTATTGGGTCTGGCTATTTTTAGAATGCTTGTTTGCCCAGTATTCATTTTCCTGTTCCCATTGTGCCCCAGTGTTTGAGATCTGGGATTATGATTACTGAGTTTCTTAGTTTTGAGTACAGAAATTTTTGTGAGAATAGGGATGGACTTTGCCTTCCATCCAGACATGGGCTTCCTTTCTTACGTGGCACATTTTTAAAGCCCTCAGTCCCTGGGAGTTTATCCTGGCTTTTCTATTTAGGCAGCTTCTGACAGGATTCTCTAATCAAACCAGATCTGAACTCTTCTGACTGATTTTCAGGCCTCTGCTATCTGACCCTTCTGTCTGTATCCAGACACACCTGTGACTTGCTGTTCTTATCAGCTATCTACTGTCTCTGCTCCCAAACACTGTCCTCACCTTCTGGACACTTGGCCTCTCCATTCTTCTCCAGCCACCCACTCCCAGCCATCTGTGAGAGCTGCTCCCAGACCTGTGTTCTCTGTAGAGTGGTCCTGACTACTCCAAGCTGCGTGGACATAGTTCCCCTCCTTCCTGCTGTAGTCACCGCAGAGCTCACAAATGAGTGCCCCCAGCCACGTCCAGCCCATAGATGTTCTATGTGTTCAACCACATTTGACCTGGTTGCTGTCATTCAAGTGTCGAGAAACTTCACAGAGATAGTGGTGTCCAGTTTGTTTTGAAAAATCAGACAATTTGATAGTAACATGACTCTCTTAACCTAGTAGCTACTTTTCATAAATGGTGAACGCTGTTCCCACGTTGCCTCAGTCATACCCTCTCCCTGTAACCGACCTTATTAAACTCTGATAATATCTCTTATTATTATCTTCCTGGCTCCAGGAAGCATCTGCATTTGTGACCCCTTGGTTTCCAGTCTGCATCATCCTTTACCCCTACCCTCTTTCTATTTTCAAATTATTTGTGTGATTTTTGTGAGAATAGGGATGGCAGCTTTTTTTTTTTTTTTTAATTTCCCCCCAAGAGTGTCCATACTCTGATGGGTACCTCTTCTACCTAGTTGATCATTAGTTTTGATATTTTAGCTTGAATGCCACAGTTGATGTACACATGACAGAACTTTTTTTTTTCCCCCTCATTTAATATACCCTACCTGGTATTAGCAGCATTTGAAAACCTTTGCACCTTAAAGCATCATGAGCAGATTCCAGGCAACATACCTCTGTGTCTCTGGGGGTAGTAGGCCAGAGCACAGAGCCATGGAGGGTGATTCCTGACTGGAAGGGAGAGTACTGGAGACAGAGAGGGAGACTTCTTTTTTGTCTTTAAGTCTCTGTTCCAGCATCAGCTTCTCCAGGAAGTTCTCTGGTTCATTTTAGATATGTCCCTGTTGCATCCCCATAGCATTTGAGCACTTCCTGTTCTCCTGTTAAGCGTCGGTGCATACGTTATTTCATTTGATCATTGTAACAGCCTTGTTGAGGTGGCAGCTCTTAATCCTGTTCAGCAGAGAGAGAAACTGAGGCAAGAAGTTACATGAGAAGTTTCCTAACAGGTGGTTTGAATCCAAAGCTGAGGCTCTGACTGCCCTCATAAACTTGCCCTCCTACACAGCATACCCCTCTGCACTCATGTGATGGACATTATACCTTCCCTTTCCTGTCTACGAACCTACTGAGGTCAGGGAATGTGTTTCTTACTTTTGTACTCTTGGCGCCTAAAACAAGGCAGGCACTTAGGAAGTGTCTGATAAAGGAAGTAAATGTGACTGTGTTTCATTTTTCTCCCAGCTTATATGTAGATTTTTTTTTTTTGCCTCTTTCTAGTTAAATTCTCTTGTGGTCCTATTTGGGAATAAGGTTTTTTTCTCTTTGGGTAGCCATTTGTTATAGAAAGGGGAAAGGCATTTAGAATATTTAGCCTTTCAAATTGCCAAAGGAGATCTTACTAAGTGTTCATAATTACATCACGAGTCAGGATGGATAATGGATATCCATGCGGAACGCAGATGGCATCAGTTTTATTGCAGTTGGTAGACCTTAAGCAGTTTCAGATGAGATTTTTAAAATGTTTTGATTCAATTGTTTTTGCAAGTAGACTGATAGTAATTAAGCCATTTTTCAAAAAGAAAGGACGAATATACAAATACAAATGAAATTTATAATTTTGACTAAGACGTCTAAAATATGGACTTGCAATATTTTGTGTGTTTCTCCTCTTTTCCTTATTTGGTACAATAAGGAGAGAAATGATTATTTGCCAGATAGATTATTGAATTCCTGGAGCACTATATAATTGCAGAGTCTTAGATACCTCTGTGTTGATAGTGTGATCAAAGCAACTTGGATTATAATTAACCTGTACTGCCAAATATAGAACGTGTATAAGATGCAGAGTCTCTTAGAGGAAAATGAGCTAACGTGTGCCATTGGCTGTGATCTTGATTCCTGGGCCGCCCACATAATCATCGTATAGATGGGTCTCAGAACAGAATGAATGAAATTGCTTTTTGAAAAAAACAATTTTTAACTTTTGATAAATATTCCAGTCTGAAAAACTGAACCAGTACATTAAGTTGTAGCATTATAGTCCCCAGAATTTGAGATAAAGCCTCTGTCTTCAGAAAGCTCTGGCATAGTTAAGAAATCAAGAACCAAAGGTCTCCCCTCCCCCGAAAGTCAAGTTTCGAGTTCAGTGAATAAGTATACATCAATCTTTCTGTGGACGAAATCCAGCAGTCATGATGGCATTGACCGTAAAGAGATTTGTAAAAACCTAAAAGCAGGAGGACAAGCCATAAATGGCAGGGAATCATTGTTTCTGTGGGTCTGCAGGGCTCTATACTGCTAGCTGCCTTTTATTGAGTGCCAGGCTTATTTATTCCTTCCAACAGCCCTCTGGGCTACATATCATTCCCGGTTTTACAACAAGGTAATTGAGTCATTGAGATGAAATAACCTGTCCAATGTCTTGCGCCTCAGGTTGTCTGACCCCAAACCTCTGTTCTCCTGTCCAACAATGCCACACCAGGTACGATGCTTTTTTGGTGTGGATACACATACACATAGAACCTACTTGTTATTTGGAAAAATAACATGTTTCTTATATGTTATTTAGAAAAAGCGATTCTATAAACACATTCATTCAGCCCTTCTTAGACAAACCCGTGACTGTTACACTACATGTGTTCTGGGTTACTTTAGGTGGAATGATGCTGTGAATGCCTAAGAACAGTAGACCAACATTTACAGCGCCTTGTTTGTTTGTAAATCTCAGTAAAAATTGAAATGTGGTTGAATTCTAATGTCGAAAACTAAATTCCCTTTTGATACTCTTCCCAGCTCCTGATAAATAATTGTTCTGAATTTTAAGTAACTGGATAATTTTTATTATTTCATTACAACTTTTCCTTTTCAAACAGAATGCTGAGTGTTCATGTACCTCTCTTCCACTTTTCTGTTGCCTTTTATTGCCTTGGATAAATAACTGCGGCTTGAAGCTGGAAGAGTTCATTGTAGTGACTAAATTATATTGCATGAGTCATGCTCTAAGAACAGTCTAGTCCCGATATACTCATGGTGCTGACATGATTGGCTCCTGTCAGTCACAGGAGAGACTGTATGTCAAGAACTCCTTCCAGCGCTAGTGCTGATTTGTGAAGACTTAGTTGTCAAAAATGCTGTAATCATTATCACAGTTACACTCTATCCCCTTAACCTGCTCAGGGTTTCGGGGAAGTATAATCACAATGAATACATAGCACACTACTTCTCTAAATTTGTACTCTAGGCCAGAGGTCAGTCACCAGTTTTATGAGGATGGATTTTTCGGATATCCATAGATGAGGAATAAAGAAGGTTTTGAAAAGGGACAACGAATATTAAAAAGAGCACTGGTAAAATAATTCTCGTTCAAGTCCAACTGCACTACTCACTGGTGTTGTGACCTTCTTTTAAGGCCCTGATCCCTCTGAACCGTGGTTTCCTTATCGGCAACATGAAGGCAAGAACATCAGCTCTGCCTGTCTGTTGTTGATGACCACATAAAATGAGTGTGTGCGTGGCAGTTTGAGAAATTCTGTAACAGCAGAAAGGTACTGAACTGGGACCCAGACTCAGGTTTCTTGTCTGGTTCATAGTTGCTGTTCACCCAGAGTTAGATCCCGTCTCTTTTTAGCCTCAGGTTTGATAGTGGTTATTAGTTCAAGGGGGCCGGTGGGTTCCACACAGAGCAGGGTCACTCTTGGCCATGGATGCCCCAGACTACTCAGTGGACCAGCTCCCCGCACTTAGCACCATATGCTCTTCCTCCCTGCTTTCACTTCTCTCTTTCTCTACGACTTTACCTTTTACTCTTTCTGATCTCTTTTCTAGAAATTAGTGAATATTTTTACAGTTGAGAGACCTAGAAATCATCTAGTCAAATCTGTTTGTTTTTTAGATGAGGGAACGAAGGCCGAGAGGTTAGCGTATTGCCCAAGAGCACGCAGCTAGTGAGCAGCCAGGCTGGTGAACCCCGTGTGCTCAGTTTCGAAAGCAGATCTGTTTTCCCCACATCATGCTGCTTTTAAAATTTTGTTCCCATGGAATGGGGCTCCCCCACCCCCATCTAAAAATATGGTTACATATCTCTGCAGAAGTGGGTTTCTAACACCTGCCATTCACTTTCAGTGTGGCATGAGCCAGGTCCTCATATTTCCTGGTTTTCATGTTCAAGGCTCCATGTGAGACAGCTGATCCATCTTGCAGAGGAGCAGGCTGTGGCAAAAGATGTGGGTAATTTCAGAACCCCTAACACTGGGTGTATTATTCAGACCTTACATGAGAAAAGAGTAATTTTCTTTGCCTCCCCCATGTATTTCCGGGCTAAAGCAACCACAGAGTTCAGAGGAAAGTGTAGGATTTGTGTACTTCTGTTAATTTTTTTTCTCTCGCAGTCTCATTGAGAATGAAAGTGCTGGAGGTTTGGGGGTTTCCTTTTACCTGATAAGCAGGTAGACTGAGAGTCCGAAGCCAGGATCTGTTGTCCTTACTAGGTGTGTGAACTTCTAGAACTCCCCTCACTTCGGCTTTCTCATCTGTGAAATGTGTCTGAAGCCTCCTGCCTTGTTTGTGTCCTTGAGTTCTGGTTCTGCCCCCAGCATGGTTCCTGGGTAGGGTCAAAGGACGCTGGGTGGTCCAGAAGCAACAGTGGTTTCTCTTGTAGTCCACCCCTGCGTTAGATTTAGTTTTAACAAAGATACCTGATGCATGTGGATTAACTACCTGAGGAATTATTTTGGGTATTTTTGTCCTTTATCTTGAATATGTATTCCCCAGCTAGAAAACCTGGTGGTATGTATTGAAAAGAAAGAAAAGACAAAAGAGATGTTGATTTGCATGGAAGACATTTGCAAAGAAAGAAGATTGTTTTCTCATTGGCAGATATTGTCTTCATGTGTTTCTAATGAAACAGAAGCCAATGGGTCCCTGGTTTATTTCTTTGTTTCCACTCTGATGTTGTTGATGTCAGCAAAAAATGTGGCTTTGTTTTTTGGAGAGGGTCATGTTTTCTTTTTCCATTTAGCATAGGAATGGTGGATCCTACCTGCCCCACCCGTCTAAAATAACAAAATATGTCTAGAATATGGAATGTGACTATAGCTTTCTGTGGTCGGTTAGATCCAGTCTGAGGATCTGGACTCAGAAAGTTCTTTTTTGGGGGGGTGCTTGGGTGGCTCAGTCGTTAAGCATCTGCCTTCAGCTCAGGTCATGATCCCAGGGTCCTGGGATCAAGCCCTGCATCGGGCTCCCTGCTCCGTGGGAAGCCTGCTTCTCCCTCCCCCTGCTTGTGTTCCCTCTCTCGCTGTCTTTCTCTGTCAAATAAATAAAATCTTTAAAAAAAAAAAAGTTCTTTTGGAAATGATTATGTAACTAGTGACAAACGGCGCATAACACTGCCTAATAATCATTTACTATGCTTGTTCCCTTCTTACTATCTACTTAATATCGTATGGAATTGAGGAGCCCATAGTTTTAGGATGTTAGTGCTAATTTACATATGTTGTTATGAACGTGGCCCTTGGATTTTCTTCAGCACAGGGAGAATAAATGTTCAGCTTCATTGAGAACCAGGGCACTCAGGATTTCTTCCTTTCCTTGCTGAGAGTCCATTTTTTTGCCCAATTGAGCTCCACCCAGATGGGGCAGGCTTCCTGCACTCTCGACATCTCTGTGGATGCCATTTGTCACTGGAGAGCTGTCCTGACAATTTCAGCGAGATGGGCGCACAGATGCCCGCAGCGCTCAGTCAGCAGACACATTCTGAGCTGAAGACGACATTTATGTAATCTGGGGACAAATTTGGAAACTCCTGTGAGGAATCTCACAGAAATCATTTCCAAATGTGAGCTAATAGGGGCTGCCTTTTGTGATGTTTTCTAAAGCATTTGAAAACCATTTCTATATCTGTACTTCCTTTATTCCCACCCATCAGACTCTCCTTTCTGGTGACGTGTTGTCAGATTTTGAGTACTGTGACACCAATTTTGGATTTCTGTCATGAGAACACTTAAGTATCCTGTTGCTTACTTTGTGTGTGCCTTTCTGGCTTTAAAATTTTTTGGGTTTGCTTACATATTTTTTTTAAGATTTTATTTATTTAGTTGACAGAGAGAGACACAGCAAGGGGACATAAGCAGGGGGAGTGCGAGAGGGAGAAGCAGGCTTCCTGCTGAGCAGGGAGCCCGATGCGGGGCTCAATCCCAGGACCGTGGGATCATGACCTGAGCCGAAGGCAGACGCTTAACGACTGAGCCACCCAGGCGCCCCTGTTTTGCTTATATTTTTAAAGACGGGATTGTCTGTAAACATTTTTCCATGTGGCAGAAATGGAATTGATACTCTGAATTTGTTTTTGTTGTCTTAATTCAATTTTCTGGTTCTTTCACCTCGACTCAGCTTTACTTTATCTTGTCTTAAACTCACTGGACATGGAGAACTAGCGTGGCTTAAGGTCATTGGTGTGTTTCCCTTGTTGCCTGTGGACATGACCTGGTGGCCTCCTTCCATCCTTGCTGCAGAGGGGTTGTCACCTGGGAGGTGAGTGGCCCAGCTGCATGAGACAGAGACAGTTCAGTTCGTCTTGCGCCCTGATCCTGCGGGGCAGCAGCTTTCTCCTCAGTCTGATTCGGGTTCCCGAGGGCTGCGGTCCTCAGCCAGAGCATATGTATTGTAACTCCTCCCTCCTGGAGGTTCTGATCTGGGCGGACTGGTGTGGGGTCCCGGTGTCTGCACCAAAGAGCTCTCACAGGTGAGTCTGATGTGGCAGGTGCCCTGTTACCTAGGTGCCATTAACCAGCAGGGCCTCCCAAAGACAAAACACAGGTGAGGAGTTGAGAGCATTCCTTCCAGCCTCGGGATGGGCCTCCCTCAGTGGCAGGCCCAGTCAGTCAGTCCACCCTCTGCTACTGGCTCATTTAGTTCCCTCTCTGCCACTGCCCTTCTGGCACCATCCATGAGCTTACCCATGCCTCTGCTTCTGCTGCTTGCCTTCTCTTGACTCTGTTCCTGCCTCATGGCGGAAGGTCACTTGTGCTGCCACAGAGCTTTTTCCTGAGTGTGCGCCGTTCCACTTTTGGCTCACATACACAAGTGCCGTGTTCTTTTTCTCAGATTGGGTTGGGCCTGCAAGTCACACTTATCTCTGCTTGGTAAGAATTGAGGTCAGGTGCTCACCCCAGATGTTCACAGCTGTGCTGGGCTACTGTCACAGGAGGCCCTGGGGCAGATCTGTCCAGGACTCTCACACTGGCTTTTTTTTCATTTTCAGGGTGCCCGTCAGTAACATGGACCATCAGGTGTCTTAGCCAGTTCACCCTTTGTATTTCATGGTGGGGTGTAGTAGACAAGACCCCAAATTTTGAATTAAGAGTTATAAGTTCCAGTCCTAGCTCATACACTTGTTAGGATGATCTGGGGCAAGTCATTCAGCGTTTCTGGGTTCTGCTTCCTCCTTTATAAAATGGGGGCTAATACAGCTTTTCTCACAGTAATAATGTGGGATGTATGTGAAGTTGTTTTATAAATTGTCACAGAAATAGAGGAGATTGTTGTTAACAGCCTTGGTAGTACAGAACCCCACCTTTGTTTCCTGAGGACTTCCCCCACCCCCACCCCTGCTTTATTGAGATGTAATTGACACATAGCACTGGGTAAGTTGAAGGTGTACAACACAGTGGTTTTATTGATGTATATCGTGATTGACACAATAAGGTTAGTTAACACATCCATCACCTCACATAGTTACAATTTTATGTGTGTGTGCGTGGTAAGAACTTTTTAAAATCTACTGTTAGCCACTTTCAAGTAGACAATTCACTATTATTAACTACCGACACCACACTGTACATTACACCCCTAGAACTTAGTCATCTTACAACTGGGAGTTTATGCCCTTTGATCCCTTCCCCCACCCCCACCCTTGTTTTTTTTTTTTTTTTTTAACAGATGAGGAACTGGGCTCTGGGAGTGTGCTATACCTAGGACACCATACCTTGTTAATAGCAATGCCAGACCTAGAAACCAGGCCCTCAGGGGTGTTTTTATATCTTTTATCAGTGCAGAGCATCCATTCATTCATAGAAGGTCCTGAGTCTGAATCTTTTTCTTTTTTTTTAAATTTTTTTATTTATTTGACAGAGAGGCAGCGAGAGAGGGAACAGAAGCAGGGGGAGTGGGAGAGGGAGAAGCAGGCTTCCCGCTGAGCAGGGAGCCCGAGGCGGGGCTTGATCCCGGGACCCTGGGACCATGACCTGAGCCGAAGGCAGATGCTTAACAACTGAGCCACTCAGGCGGTACCCCTGAATCTTTTTCTTCAGAGAGGCTTGCTTGTTTTTTGGAACTTAACTCTTTCCTTGATCACTCTGCCTTAGAATCTGTTTCTGGAGTCTCTGATGAAGCCCAGACGTTACCAGGACATTGACTTCTGTAAAAATGTAGCTAGTATTACCTTTAGCTTGATTGTACATACCCATGTGCCTTTCCAGTTGTTCTAGATAATATATGGGATATAAATACTATATACTATTTATGGAATACAGTTTTCCACGTGCCTTTTCTATTGTAAAATTAGAACAAAGAAGCAAACGGTAGATCTGTCTAGTCTCTAATATGGTTCTTGTAGTTACCATTTTATTTCTCAGAGTGGGCACTTAGCTCTGTGCATTCCCATGTTTCCAAAGTGCTTTCTGGCTCCCGTGATGGCCATGAGGAGAGCTTTTGCACACAAGCAAGCCAGGATGTCTCAGGGGGACTGGTAATTGAGAGAGGGGTATTGACCTTGTGGTCATCAGTCTGAATATGCCTAACTGAGTAGCGGCCCAAAGCCATTACTGCAGCCTTCCAGGAATCTTTAATAAATGAATTAGTGGGCTTTCTGTAGCTCTTGATGACCTGGAGAAAGCCTCATAAGGTTTCATTTGTTCACCCATTTATTTTCTTCTGTTGGGGCCAGAAATCTAATTCCATGTGCGGAAATCTCCCTGCTGTGGGTTTCAAAGCACTTGGAAGAGGAGAGGAGTTGTCATTTGTTGACTGTCTTCTTAGTGCTAGGAGCTTTGTATACTCTCTTATTTCATTCTCTCTAAACCTCTAGACGTGGTTGTGATTATACCCTCCTGTTTTACAGATGAAGCCACAGAGTCTAAGAAAGTTTAAAAAAAAAAACAGCCTAAGGTCACCCAGAGACAAAGTACACAGTATCTTAACATGGAGCGATAGTGTGCTCCTATGCCTCACCAAGGGGTCTCTATGGGGAAAAGAGAGGTTCACTGTCCATTTCCACCTACAAGTGCGGGGAAATGAGAACTACAGTGGGCCATTGAGGAGGACTTTAAGAGCTGCGTTTGACTCCTTTGGTTCACTTTGACACACATCTACTCTGTGCCTGGTACTGAGCTAATAAGGAAAAGGAGTACATTGCCGTTTGCTCATCTTGCTCCCAAGGAAGTGGACTCTTGTTGATCAGATTTGAATGAAATAAAATAGTATATTATCAGGTGTTAATTCCCAAGGTACATCCCTTATAGTGAATGCTTTGGGAGGTAAGGGGAAGAGAGAAGTTGCCATATCACATTGATATTCTTCGGCCCAAGGAGGAGTTTAAGCATCCCTTTTATTGTTTTCTACTTAAGAAACTTGGGCATACCAAAGTCAATCAGAGAAAGACATGTATCATATGACCTCACTGATATGAGGAGTTCTTAATCTCAGGAAACAAACTGAGGGTTGCTGGGGGGGTGGGGGGGTGGGAGAGATGGGGTGGCTGGGTGATAGACATTGGGTAGGGTATGTGCTATGGTGAGCGCTGTGAATTGTGCAAGACTGTTGAATCACAGATCTGTACCTCTGAAACAAATAATGCAATATATGTTAAGAAAAAAAAAGATAGCAGGAGGGGAAGAATGAAGGGCAGTAAATTGGAGGGGGAGACGAACCATGAGAGACGATGGACTCTGAAAAACAAACTGAGGGTTCTAGAGGGGAGGGGCGTGGGGGGATGGGTTAGCCTGGTGATGGGTATTAAAGAGGGCACATTCTATGTGGAGCACTGGGTGTTATGCACAAACAATCATGGAACACTACATAAAAAACTAATGATGTAATGTATGGTGATTAACATAACAATAAAAAATTTAAAGAAAAAAAATTAAAAAAAAAAAAGAAACTTGGGCATACCAAAAGGTAAATTTAGATGGTTCAAGATAGATTGAGTGATCCAGTGCAAGGGTCTAGACCAGAAACCATAGCTTCCCGATTCTTCAGCCTGGTTCTCTGTCAACCAGATATTGTCTTCTCTCTACCAAAGAAAACCCAGCCTCCACATTTCTGCACTGTCACCCCATAAAACAGGCCGCCATGTACACTGTGAAGATGTGGCCTCTCTGAAAGGAAGTCAAGATTTGCCACAGGGCCCATGTTCCGTGCCTTGGTGACAGGCCAGTCACTCCATCCACCTGCAGTCACAGCAGTCTGCTTCCCTGTCCGAGTCTCAAGGCCTGCATTTCTGATGTGGTGCTTTTCAAGGGGAGGCAGTGCAAGCAGGGACATGCACATCAGCACGAGAATGAAACGATGATCGCGCATAAGGTGCTCTGGATTATGGCATTTTATATACCAGAGGAATTTACTGCAGCATTTCCCCTTCTCAGATGGAGAAACTCAGGACCAACCCAGATAGAGGCCTGCCAGGATGGCAAAGCCAGTTAGTGGCTGAGCCAGGACCAGAATCGAGGCCTCTTCACTCGAAGGCCCAAGTTGTGTACCTGCCCCACCTCCTTCATCCCACAGAGGGTGCTGGGGCCAATGGGATTTTGAACAAGTCTTAGGGTCAGGATAATGAGCTTTGTAATCAGAGCCATAAGATGCTAAGTTTCATCTCTGTGCCTCCTGCACCCATCCGTGGCAGTGTGCACAACCCTGGTTGCACATTACAGTCACCTGGGGAGCTTTAAAAACCTGCCTGGGCCCCACCACAGGCCAGTTGAAACCACTCCCTGTCCTCCTGCAAGTATGATCTATCTCACCGAAGATGGTCTATCATCTTAGTGTGACATTGCAAGGTTTACTCCAAGTGCCATCATGATCCCCAGGGTGCAAGTTAAGAAACAGATCCAGGGTCCTGTCTTTTTCTACTTAGTACGATCTTCTGGTGTCAGGAGCCCGGCTTCTGCATTTATAGCACGTTCCCCGGGTGATTCTGATGCAAAACAGTGTTCTGGACTTGGTTTGTTTTTCTTCTAGTCCACCCTGACAGGCCCCTACAGACCCCTACTACCACTCTGCTTCTGCTCCTTTCCCTTCTGCATTGCCACATCTGGAGTGGAGGAAAGCAGGCATGACCCTGCTTTGGCAAGGGCCTCTGAACTTCAAGGTTTTAGATTGAATGGCTTTTCTCTTTCGTAAGGGAAAGAGATTTAGAATATAGGCTTTCTTCATATTAATTTTAAAATGATGAGTGCTGATTACAACACTAAAATCTTTTTTTTTTTTTTTTTTTTTAAGAAACTATATACTGAGCCGTTGGGCAGTAAGCAGTGGGATCATATCTTGGCCCATCCTTTTTCGAGCTTCATTTGTGAAGTTTCCCTTTGCACCATCACTAGAAACCCGACTATCGCCTGGCAGTCAGTAGTGACTTCGACATACCAGAAAAAGTGTTCCCCACTTTCCTCTCAAATATGCGGGGATCCAACAAAGCAGTGATATTAGAAAAAATGTACTAGCAGTTATTAGCAATATTCTCATAAAGGAAAGTGACAATATTTCTCCCTTCTAAGTTTATACTCATTTTTTTCTTTCTGGCTCTAGGATTTCGTTTTGCGCTTATTACAAAGCAAATGAAATGGGTGTACTCTTGCTCTGTGTAATGATACTCCACGGATAAAGAAAACAATTTAGATGAAGGACAAAAAGCCTCCCTCAGGAATGCACAACTGCAAAATGCATTTCTGTCTGACACCTTTTGGAATTTGAAAATTTCACATTTTTAAGAAAAATACTGCTTATTGCCCCTCTTCAAATTTATCCTCATAGATAATGCTCATAGATAATGCATAGATATCCTCATACTAATTTGTATGAATTAGTGTTTAAACCTGTCTTCTGCTTGCTGACTATATTTTGTCTTCATATCATTAATTTTGTGTAAGCTAGTAAGGTCGGATATGTGCTTGGGGAAACAAGTTTTAGAGCTGTGGACTTGGGAGAGGTTCCTCCTTTTCCCAACCTGCCACCATAAATGACCCTTGTTACTGTGATCTATAACCATTCATTCAGTTTTCTCTTTACATTGCTCTGGTATTATATAAAGGTTTTGTGATATCTCTTCTAAAATCTATGCAATACTGAAAAACAAACAGATTTATCATAGCAGGATACAGTGCACATTATGATTTAGTTGGATTTTCTGAACGTTGAGAACTGAAGGAAAGATGAACAGGCCTGGAAAACAAATGGAAAAGTGATATTTGCATTTTCAGATGACTTTCAGCAAGTTACTTAATTTTTCTAACTCTGTTTCTTCACTGTAAAACAAATCTAGCATCATTACTTCATCAGGAGGACTATTTAGGGATTGAGAATATTCATGTAAAGCGCTTGGCTCATAAGACTGAGGGTAGGAGAGCAAGATGAGCTTAACAAATCTTGGTTGAATATGAATCACCATCTGGAAACAACTCTTAAGGCTTTCTAACCACAGACCACTCTGTGACCAAAGGTCTGAATTTGTGCCTTGGGTGGAATTGTCCTTGTTTTTGTCATTGCTCTTCTGAAATATATCAACTGGTTGTATAACTTACATTCAGATGAGAGAGAGGCTATCCCAAAACACTCTAGCATGCACCTTCCTCCAACCACCAAAGCAAGCGATGGACAACAAAATAAAGAATGTAAAGTTAGGCCTGAAATAAATGGGTAATTAAGGATCAGTTCATTCAACCTATTAGTAACTTAGTAATTCTTGCTTTTTTTCTTCCAGAATAAAGATAGGCAGTTTTTATTCCCACAGAGATTTTATGCATTATAAAAACAAGAAAGTGGGAAAAAAATGAAAACCAGACAAAGTGGCACACAGTTGTTGTAAATAGGAGATAGGAGAATGGTAAACTAAATTTAGTAATTCAGGAGTGGAGATAATCATGTAAAAAATAGGTAGTTTCAATGAGGACCATTTTTTAATATGAAATTCCAATAGTGAAAGCAAGTTTAACTCAGTGGATGATCAACCCAATAGTCTGTTTAGTTCCATTTAAAAAAATCTCATGGCTTCTATCGTGTTTCTGAAGGATGCAAAAATAGAAGACCAAGAAATATGGTGATGTGGGTTGGTAGGTGTTGGAAGCTCAATTTCAAAGTTAGATGAGTAGCCTGAGCATCTGAGCTCTGCATGTAGAAATGGCAGAAATGCTACTGCTTTTGTTCCTTTCACTCGTTTCACCTTGAGATTATAAATATTCTTTTTACCAGAACTATGTAAGGTATAACTTCTGGGTAGAGAAGAACAAATACTTTGGAATTATGTGGCATACAAGCAATGCAGTGTCTTCATAGCATATCATTACCTTTTTTTTTAAGAGCAGAGTGAGGCTGAGGATACATGGGGGGAAACTGCTGCTTTAACACATGTGCTGAAGGATCCCCTTTCATCTGGGTCTGGGGCACATGTCAGCAGGTAGCTCCTTAGTCCTGCTGAGTCTTAAGAGCAGCCTCACTGCAGTTGGAAGAATGAGGACTGAGGAGTGAGGAGGTTTGCTGCTCACAGAGCAGGTGAGGCAAGTTTGAACAGCCTGGCAGCCGGCTCTGCGGGTCAGTGAGGGTGTCGCTTGGGGCGCGGAAAAGCGATTCCTGCCTGTGGACAGTGAGGTCCTCAAACTGCTGTCAGGTGGCCTGGGAGCCAGTGGCAGAGACTGTGATTTGTTTGGCCAAGTAGCTTGTTGAGCATTTTGTTTATGTGTTGGTGAATCATCTGAAGCCGTGAGATGGACTCCTTGGGTGTTGGTTATAGGAAAAACTTCTCTTTCAAACCAGGAAGATGAATGTCAGTCACTAGGAAATATTAACTTGAGCAGACCAGAGAAATGGCTTTTAAAGGTAGAGAGAAAGACACCAGAATAAAATCTGTAGCTCTTGTTGAATTAAGCATTGTTATTGTTTGCCTCCCTGTTTTCCTCTTATTTTATTTTTTCTTTCCTCCCCCTATGTACGTCTGCTTTGTTTCTTAAATTCTATATAAGAGTGAAATCATATGTTATTTGTCTTTCTCTGACCCTTAACTCTAGGAAACAAACTGAGGGTAGCTGGGGTGGGGGTGGAGGGAGAGAGTAATGGGTGATGGGCATGAAGGAGGGCACTTGATGGAATGAGCCCTGGGTGTTGTATGCAGCTGATGAAATCACTGAATTCTATCTCTGAAACTAATGATACAGTATATGTTAATTAAATTGAATTTAAATACAAATTTTAAAAAAATAATTAACATTGTTGTTTCTCCCAGCAGCTTCTACCTGCTGGACAGAAATTGCCTTCCTAAGGTAACTCTGTGTTTTGGAGGGGTTTTGTGTGTTTCTTTTGTTTTTTAAACTCAGATGTGAAGACCAAGTTGCCTTCTTCCAAAGAAATATACAGGGTGAAGATCTGGCCTAGGCCATTTAAGTTTTACGCATTTTTGAGTTGAAAGAATATCTTTATTCACATAAAGCAAGATAGCAAAATAAAAAGCTTTTTGACTTTTGTATAAGAAACTTGTCTGTAAAACTAGTTATCCAATTAACCTTTTTAACAAGGGAAGTTATTTCCTTATACTTCTACACACAGAGCTGTTTCTGTGTTAAAGATCACAAAGACTTGAATGTCAGAATCAGGCAGCATCCAGAGTATAAGGAACTTAAGAAATACACTAGTCAGACTGCAGATTATAATGCATTATTAATGGGTCATGAAATGAATTTAGTGCTTTTTACTGAAAAATAGTTTGATCTTACAGGAGGGGAAAGCCTAGGTCCAAATAAGGGAGTGACTTCATTTAGACCTTTTGTCTTAGATGTTTGTTTACTTACACTTTGAGGTAATGCCTCAAAATACGGAGTCTTGGGTTCTAGGAGCCCGCATTTGTCCTCATCTGATCCAGAGAACAAATGATGCAACAATTAAAAATAACCCACCCTATCCTGACATGGCTGCAGAGGCCTGCTCTTCTCACCAGCAGCCCTACTCACCCAAGACAGGGACGCAGCTGATAGTGACTCTGAGGCTCCCACCCACCATCTGGGTGGAGGCCTGTCTGTAGTCAGGAAGCAGATACCTCTGGTGCCCAAAGAGCGAGTCAGCTCCATGCTTTCACCAGAACCCCTCAAGGCTGAGATGATCACCACGTCTGGATGAAACTCCTGTAGGTGGCATGCATTACCTGAGCTGCAGTTTTGCATTGGGCACACATGTTTACCAGCCTTGTTTCTCTCCTGCTGTTGCTCCTCCGAGCATATGTAAATAGCCATTTGAATGGTCACTACCTGTAATCCCAGGACGACATCCTGTTAGCAATTTTTTGTCCACTTCCTTGCAGCTAGAGGTACAGTCAAGGTCACACAGTGGTTATTTTATTTGGAAACCCTATCACAGAAATGTGCATTTGCATTCTGTCTCTGGCTGTGTGGGTAATTCTGAAAACTTTGGATTTTACTTTCAAATTCATCCACAGCTACACCAAGCTCTGCCTTTTTCCTAAGTCTGAAGAATGCATCCTAGACAAAAGGCCAATTTCAGTTGACCTTAATTCTCCCTCTGCGGCATTCCTTTAGTTCTGTGTGTTTGAAATTCAAGGCCGGTGCTGGTTTCAAGTACACTTTTTTAAAAGTCTAAAACAGAAATGTATTATTGGACTGATAATGCCTCATGGAGGCCAATAATGGTTTTATGTACAAGCCACAGTACTTTTTTTGTTAGCAGTTTAAGTGCCTTTGACTGTTCCTTCTCCCCCCCTCCCTACCGTCCTCCCTCAGGTTTCTTGAATCATGCTAAGTAACTCGATATTGCTCTTGTCCTGCATAATGTCAGCTAACATTGGCAAAATTGTTGGGGGAATGCTTTGGGGGAGAGCATTGAGTTTAACAAACAGTAGTAGAATTTTGTGGACACTGCAAATGATTCTTGAACTGCAGAATTCAGTTATCTGAAGCCTTCTTATCAAGAAGCCTGAATGCTTCGCCCCTCCTCCCAATTTAGTATACCATGCAACAATAATGAATTTTTAAAAATATTTGGAGAGTCAAGATCACCCATGATCCCACTACCCTAACCAAACTATGTTTAGTTATTACTTTTCAGTCTTTGTTGCTTGCATACATTTTTTTAAACAGTTGCCACTCCAAATTTTTCTTTTTCATTTTATTGAATAGCACAAATGTTGCTCTATAGTTTTTGTGTTTGTTATTTTAAGGGCCATGTAATAGCATCATCACATAGATGTTTCTTAATTTACTAAAGCCATTTCAATGTTATCAGTCTCTAGAGATTGCCTGCATTTTGGCTGACACCGTGAGTGCAGCAGTTCACTTCTTTGGGTCATTAGCCAGTTGTTCCCTATTGAGTGATCTCCCCGGGATGCTTTCCCAGAAGGGAGATTCCTGGGCACAGGGGATGGAGTGCCATCTTTTGGAACTTGAGCTGCCATATTGCTGTGTCAAATGTTGTATAGCCCCAGTAGCCCCAAAGAAGGGCCATGGTTTTTGGAGAGACTACTCTTAACAGCTGTTCTGGCAGGCTCCCAGCTAGTGGCTTACTGGGTCTCTCTAGAGAGAGGGCCTCACCTTTAACAGACTTCTTAGGATGCAGTTCTCCCCAAGAAGAAAATTTGTCTGAGTTCACTGCTCTTGTGAGGGAAGTATCCTACCCAAAGGGTGTTAAGAGGTCTGGCCCCGGCCCCACCTCCCACCAACCTCATTGTTTCTGTAAGGATGGGGTAAAGGAATTCCTTCAATACGCAATTCATTTATTAATGTCAAATTAGATTTTTACCAAGGGATAAAGGAATAAAGATTTTATCAAGGAATAAAGATTTTTATCGAGGGAGAGAGGCTTCTGCCTAGATACCAGAATGGGTAAGGGCCCGGCTGTGGAGTTAGACTGTCTAGTTTTGATTTCAGCTCCAAATGACCTGGAGGATGTCTGTGGGCAAGGCACTCAGCCTTTCTCATCTGTAACATTGATATACTGATCTAATCATCCCCATCACATTAGGTTAGTGGGAGGATTTGATCTGATCCTCCATTTAAAGTGCTTTGCACGGGGTCTTGCGTAGACTACTAAGTGTTCGCTGTCAGTATTATATCATGGCACGTCATTTTTTCCCTGCTCTCCAGAGTCCAAGAATTACTTGAGTACTATAGCTATTATGAACTCTTTTTCCTTAAATTCCAGTGGCCCCAGGAGCTGGTATGGGGGTTAATGGTGGGCTTTGGTTTAGCAGTGGACTCTGTGCTCTCTACTGGTTTTATACGGGCTTCCCCAAACCAGAGTGTATGGAAGGGGCTGGCTGTTCTTCTTTGTGTCCGGACAGTGGCTGCCTTTGTCCTGGAGCCTATCGGAGCTACTTGAGATTGGTTGACAAGACATATATTCTGGAAGGTCAGAGAACTGTGGTGTTTAGCTTTTTCTGTTCCATTGCTTACCCCTCCACTCCTTCCCTCTAGTCTCTCCTTGAGGACTAGCATTGGACCCTCCCCTTCTATCTTCATTGTCTCTGATTATCCCATTTATTCTGTGCTGCATTCTTAGAATAATTTCATCAGGTATACCTTCCACTTCACTAATTCTCTTATCAACTATGGATAATGTTAACCATTCCTTTGATACTTTTCAAAAACAATTTTTGGAAGATCTGTTTAGTATTTTTCACAAGTGTCTATTCATAATATCTTGTTCTTTTCTCATTTTTATTCTTATTTTCGATCTTTTTACAAATTGTGTAATCTACTCAATAATTGTATACATTAATTCTTAGGGAAATTTGTTTTGTTTTTTTGTTTTGTTTTGTTTCCGTTTTTCCACATCTTGTTGATTCTCACTCATGGTGGATTGCTTTCTTTTATGTTTTCTTATTTGGGAAAGATAATGTCCTTGGAAGGAAGGCTTTCTCGGTGGGCAGTTAGTATGGCCTGACTGGAGTCCTTACCCTCGAGAGTGGTTTTACATTGGGTGTTTCCAGCTCCAGACCATTTTTGTTTTATTCAATTCTAAAGCATTTTTTAAGACCTCAGACTTACTGGGAGTAGCAGGCACAGTTCACAGAGCTCCCTACCACCACCATCTGAGATTAAATTTTCGACGTGAAACCCACCACCCCTGAATCACTTTTCAGCTTGAGAACCCCCATAACACGCAGGTGGACTCACTCGCTGGTGCTTACGTAACCTCAGGTGAGACTTCCCTCCCACCACGGCCTAGACACGGACAGACCAGCCTTCTTTCACCTCCCTGTGCCAGTGGGTACACTTTTCTTTTCCCCAGTTCATACTTTCAATGAAATTAGAGCTCCTCAAGGGGCCCGACTTTGAGAGGGAATACACCTCCCTCCCTGTGAGTTACCTTTTCTTGTCTCTACATAGGTGTTGAAACTAAGCCCCACCGAGGTTACCAAGAAATGGAGAAGCCTCCCAGGCCCGTCGCAAAATTGGCTCACGACGTTTTACTGCTCCCATATTTCCTCTGTATTCATTTCCTCCTTTCTTGCAAGTTTACTGTGGATGTTAATCATACTTGATCCAGAAGATGTACTGTGAGAAGTCCTCCTTTCTTTTTTTTTATTTTCTGTTGGGGAAAGTGGAGGGAACTCCCTTACAAATCCTGATTGCTTATTTGATTATTCACATCTAGAAACATCTATGAGCATCTCCTGTTGTTCTTCCTGTGCTAGGTGCTCTGGGGGAACCGTGGAGGAAACAAGACTTGACCCCTGTCGCAATTCTTATATAAAGCCACCAGTGGCTTGCTTTTGCTTTGAGAAAAGGACCAGATCCTTGGTGGGTTCACGAAGAGCCCTCACTCCCTTTTTTTTTAACCCTTCCCCTTGTGCGCCAGGGATTGTAATCCATGTCGCTTCTGCTTGCCTGTGCTTCCCCTCTTTCTTAAAGTGTCCTTCCTTTCCTTTGATGCTTGGAGAACCTTTGCTCTCCAAAGCCAGGTGGGAACCACCTCCTCAGAGGCTGTCTCCCTGACCTCCCAAGCAGGGCTTCTCGAGCTCTTTGTGTATAGTTATTATCTTAGGCCAACATACGGTTCGCTTGCGCCGGACTGGTACTGTCACCACCTGGCATGTTTTTGGAAGGAAAGGATTTTGTTTTTTCATGTTGGTACTCACAGAGAGGGACAAGCACATGGCTTAACATATACTAAGCAACTGATACATTCCTGAATGAAATGCAGCATTTGTGTGCAGGAATAGCTAAATAACAATTCAAGAATTACAGTTATTACAGTAAAAAAAAAAAAAAGTGGTTTAGATAACCATTGTTTTCCAGTATTGAGAAGGGTGGAACTACCGAGGCTGGTGGGCCAGGGGTGGTACTTGGCACAGTTCTCCAAGTACTGGCTGGTCTCCCACTAGGGGTGCAAGGAGAGGGTCAGGTCAGCCCTGGGGGCAGCACTGCCTTTGCTGACTGAGGGGACTGGGCGGGCCTCGGAGCCATGTCTGCCGGGCCTGGTGCTGGTGCTCGTGGAATTGTGGTAGGCCCTGCAGCTTCTTCCCACAGGGGAAACGTGGAAGGAGCGGGGGACGTGAGGCCTCAGCAGTTTTCTCCCACAAGTTAAGAGACCGGGTTGTTTAATCTTGCCGTCTGGCTAGCATTCCTGATTTGATTTGCCTGTAGATTAAGCCTAACCCCAGTGTTCTCAAGTCTCATTGTCTTCTCTCCCCGTATCTGGAGGAGCACTCAAGAAATGATGTATGTGTCTCTCTGTTTACTCTACACCACGTTACGTCCCAGTCACAGGAATCCTCTGCCTTTTCCAGTAGTTGTGGGGTTTTTTTCTTCCCTCTGGTTTTAACAGGGGCTGGAGTTTCACAAATGTCAGTGTCCACAACACAGAGATATGCAGCAACAAGAGCAGGTATGAAAATCCTAGGACTGCCATGTTTTACCCGTGCAGCCCTAAACAAGCTGCTTTAGGTTCTCTGAACCTGTTTTCCTTACATATGAAATCATGAATAATGCCTACCTTGCAGGGCTGTTAAAAAAAAAAAAAGATCGGGCGCCTGGGTGGCTCAGTTGGTTAAGCGACTGCTTTCGGCTCAGGTCATGATCCTGGAGTCCCGGGATCGAGTCCCACATGGGGCTCCCTGCTCAGCAGGGAGTCTGCTTCTCCCTTTGACCCTCCCCCCTCTCATGTGCTCTCTCTCTCTCTCATTCTCGCTCTCTCAAATAAATAAATAAAATCTTTAAAAAAAAAAAAAGATCGATGATCTGTGTCAAGTGTCTCTATGTGCCTGGTTCATAGAAGGCACTCAAAATTGATTGTTATTATTCACATGTAATGCATGGAGCTCAGTGAATAAACCCTAGGCTTTGGAGTAAGGCACTGCCAAACTTGGTTCTCTGATCATACTACTTAATATCTCTGTGGACTGCAGAGGTTAATAATACTTCATGGGCTTGTTCTGAGACATAAGTGAAATAACAAGGAGCACCCTTTCACTCAGGCCCTAGTGAGCAGAGGCTCAATTAAATTTACTCAAAGGTGGTGATGGTGGTAGTTAGCTCCAGACCACTCCATGATCTCTCTCACTGATGTCTCCTGTTTTGCATGTATGTGTTTCCTTCTCCTCACACTCTTGTCTGGCCAGGACTTGCCTGTGTCTTGTATATCTTTTCCTGGTTGCTCAGCTAAAGTTTGGGCTTGTGTACCCAGCCCATCATGGCTTCTCCTCTGTCACCTTTTCTTTTCTCTTTTCTAGTTCAAATTCCTCGGAGGGTCTGACCTGATTGGCGCAGCTTATCTTTCTTTTCCCCAACCACATCATGGATCACTAGGAAGTCCTTGGGTCGGGCTACCTTCCATGATCCAGTTAGCAGTGCTGGAGAAAAAATGTAGTCCTTTGCTGCGCAACCTGGCAGTCTCTTCCCAGATCTTTGAGTAGGGGCTTTTCGAGGATAGGTGTTATAATCACCACACATAATCAGACACTATATGCCAAGTAAATGGGAGCTACTCATATTGATAAATGTGTTAAATATTGGGGGTGGGGATCTTTTTCTGTGTTTCCATGTTACACACAAGTGGAAATACTCAAGGTAAAGGGTTAAGGATAACTTTTGGTTTCAGAAGCTATTTCTTCTCTCTTGATGCAAGGCAGACCTTTGGTTGGAATGTAACAAACTCGGGTACAATGAGTCAAGACTTCCACTGGTTTGCATTTTTCATTAGCGTGTCATTCAAGGAAATCCTGGCTTTTGGGTCATGAAACAGGCCTCTCTGTTTATCCTGCTGCAGAAGTAAAATATTCGAAGCATTTAATAATACCTCCGAAGATAAACTTGTATTTGAGGTCTGTTCTAGAACTTTTTTGGGGAATTTTCAATGGAGCCTATTTTATAAACATTTTCAAAATTTTGTGATAGCCTTTATTCCAACATGGATCATGGAACAGGAGGGGTTCTTACAGTCTAAATATTAGTTAAAGGCATTTGAGAAACTAGGAATTCCAACCAACATTCAAAGACTGCTTTCTTCATACTGAATAAAGAATCATTTTCCATCCCAAGTGTTTTTGAAAAGGACAGTGAATAAACCTTCTGTAACCTATCTGAAATCCCGCATGTACTCTTTTTTCCCCCCCCTAAAGTAAAACTAGGAACATGAAGACGATCTGGGAACTACATGTTTTTCTCACATGCTGGTTGTTAGTTAATGAGAATAGTATGGATTAGTATATATCGCCCATATCTTGTGGCTGCTTTTATTTTTGGAACCTATAGTCTTTTAATTTTTGCTGTAATTGTAAAATCCATTGGTTTTTTTTCTTTTTATACCTGTTAACTGTATTCATGTATTCACTCTGCAAGTGTTTCTTGTGTACATACAGGATGTCAGGTGCTCGGTGCTGGGGGTTGGCTGCCAGTACTCCCAGAGCCAGAAAAGAACGAAAGTTGACGGAGGGAGATCCTTGACTGTAACCCCCCCGCTCCAGAATCTCCCCACCCCAAGTCCTGGCCTCCTCCACACATGCCATTTGCATGATTACTTGAGGTGTCAGAGATTCTTCCTCTGGGTCAACCCTGTGGTTGCCTCAGGGTACTTCCACCTGAGGGGCTGTCAGCCTTTAACTTAGACCAGAGTGGGCTAGACATCCCATGTACCAAGTCTTAATGGCAGTCATTTCTCACAATCAGGTTCCCCCACACCTTCCCTGACCTGCAGGCTTACAGCCACCCCCCATCCCAGTATTTCTCAAGCATCCCACTACTCGGCACCTCCCTTCTTGATCTTCCTCAAACTTACTCCTGGGGGAAGGGTTGAATTTTATGGGGTGGTTAAGTCATCATGTTAAGGGAAAGTGGCATAAAGGCAGACGAATACCCTTGAAAATTGCTTTAGAAAGACCCATCGACTGTCATATGTTTTCTCTCAAGCATTATTTGTTCATTTGAGCACCAAAGTGGTTGCCTTGCATTTAGGGGCTATGATGTCCTAAGTGCACATATGCAAACATACACATGTTTAAACACTAGACTCACTTCCAGGCTGGTGAGATCCTTGGAATACACAAGGCTGCAGGAAGTAAGGGGTCTGATCCCACAGTCTCAGTGGTATGGCCTCCTCCCAGTGGGGTTTATGTGGGTAGAAGTACACTTTTAGCTAGTAATTCCTCTCCCAGTCCCACACTTTTTTCTAAGTACATGTAATTGAATCAGTGTGGGTTACATTTCTGCATCACTCCTTGAGGAGAGGGAGACCCTAAGAGGCCTTGAATTTTCCTGAAAGTATTGTGTTTTATTTTGAGGGGGGTAAAAGCAAATTTGGCTTGATGTACCACAGTATAGTTTATATTTGCTTTAATGTGAAACTGTTTCCCCCCACAAATCTTCAGTGCCTTGGAAAGGAGCCCCATGTTCATCCTGTGGCCTCTGGGCCCCTGGCATACCTCTGTCCATAATGTAGTCTACTGGTTGGTGGAAGCGGGTAGTTCAGCACAGAGAGAGACCCAGCGGGTCCCCCCTTAGAGGTCTAATTGGCCTGTGTTTCCTACACACACGAGGACATCCCGGCATCTTCCGTATCACTGAATTTCCAAGCTGAGGACCATAGTGCCATCCCAGGGCCATTCTGGAACTCCACTTGCCTCTTGATAAAGAGAAAATCGTGGGAATAGGAGACAGACCTGGGTTTAGTCCTGGTTGTTAAACTGTCCTGTGTGAACTTGGGCAAGTCATTTAACCTCTCAGGATTTTAGTTTTTACTTTTATTTTAACATATAATATAACAGTTAGAATATGAAATCTCTAAGGTATTCCCAGCTCTGCGGTCAAGTGAAATATGAACTTGGGGCTGTTAGAAATAGAGCAAAGTGGCAGAAGCATTGTTAGCATAGAGATGTAGAAGACCCAACACCTCTAGGAGCCCAGCAAGGCGAACAACCCTTTAGAATAATAGAAATGGTCAGTGATTTGGCAGGAAGAGACTGGCAGCACAGGCTGTGTGTACGCTGTCTCCAACTTTACTTATTTAACCCAATCATCATTACACTTGTATTGTAAAGACCTTACATCATCACAGAAATAACAAGAAACATTAGGAATGCCTACTGAATGGAAAGAAAATAATGAATTCTACCCCCCCCCACTAACTGGACAATATATAAATAAAACAGTGTTGGTTGACCTTTTTTCTTCCTTCCAAAAGAAAAAAAAAAATTGAACATTATCCTTTATCCATCATCCCAAAAATGTTTTGAAGACAGAGGAAGCACTAGGTATTTTTTCATCATCTTTTGGACAGCCAAGGACCTAACAGATAAATGCAATTAATTGGAAAGCCTTACTGTTTCTCAGTCCTCACACAAGAAGGAGCCAGATCTGTACAGTTTGCTTGTCTTGGAACTCTTGCTCTGTAAGTGTGAGGTTCGTTTCCAGTCCAACCTTCTATAATTCCTTTCTCAAGCAAACACATTGCAGAATTCCAAGTTCTTCCCACCTCCCCTTCCACTTTCCTGTCCAGGATGAGAAACTGAAATGCGTGGCGGTCATGTGAGGTGATGTGGCAGAGCCAGTTAGTGAGTGAGTGTGACAACATAATGATGCCTCATTAAGTTTGATTTTGAGAACAGCATTCCTAATTTATGCTAATTTCACTTGAAAATTTGTTGTAGTCATAACCCAAGCCATAAAAGGCCCTTGATGGATCAGAGCCCCGCTGTCTTTTGATTTGTTTTGTCCGTCTCTTCCTTCAATATCAGCTTTAGACTTGAGAGGAAAGTCAGACAGCAGGAGAGGCCCTACGTCCAGGGCCACTCAGTGTAGCCTCACAAAGGAGGTCTGGCAAGGGTTTAAAGTGAATTTGAAGCATCTAAGCATCCACTTTGAGGTTCTCTTTCCATAGCAGTAACTCGTGAGAAATTACTTCGGTTATTAGCTGAAATGAAAGGGGATACATTTAAAAGAAGTGGAAAATAGAATGTTTGAAGCTTGTTGGGAACAAATAAAGACTTTGGGGGAAATCCCAAGGGAGAGTGCTCTGCTATTTAGTAATCCCAAGGCATGGAGGGAAAAAAAGTCAGCCCATGTCAGTGAGTGAGTCATCATTTTATTCCTCTGAATAACAGGCAGATTGTTATTTCTTAAATCACGCAGGTCATGAATTTTGTGAACCATACTCTGTGGGGAGAATTTCTTTTTCCTTCTCTCTGTGGGGAGAATTTCTTTTTCCTTCTTACCCCTAGCTTTTAAAACATTAAAAAAGTTTCCATAAATAAGTGGACAGATTCCCTTCTGGAATTTATTTTTGAAATTGATGGGACAGGGCGCCTGGGTGGCTCAGTTGGTTAAGTGACTGCCTTCGGCTCAGGTCATGATCCTGGAGTCCCGGGATCGAGCCCCACATCGGGCTTCCTGCTCAGCAGGGAGTCTGCTTCTCCCTCTGACCCTCTTCCCTCTCGTGCTCTCTATCTCTCATTCTCTCTCTCTCAAATAAATAAATAAAATCTTAAAAAAAAAAAAGAAAGAAATTGATGGGACAGAGAGGGAAAATGTTCCTGTGCCACTTACCCCAAAATTGAAAAAAATAAAAAAGAAACATAATTGACACAAGGACATTTCCTGGGATTTTTTTAAAGGAAGAAATCAGCAAATCAGTCCTAATCATGTATTATGTATCTTCCATGAGAACCCAAAGCTATTGCATTTGGAATATAAGAATTATGAGACATAGCCATAATTGCATGGAGTTCCATTCTCAGAACCAAAAGTACTATTTATTGAACACCTGCTCTATACCAGGCACTTGCTGCGTTTCTGACCCTTCCCGTTAGCCCTGTGAAACAGTGGGATGCAGGTCCCAAACCTGAGAGGGATCTGGGGACTTGCCTGTACTCGCAGAGCAATTCAGAAGCAGAGCCCAACATCAGACCTAGGTCATCTGTGCTCTGATGTCTGTCGTGTCTGCAACACTCCTATGAAACAGTTGGAAAGTAGTAAGGGCATCCTCAAGTGCTGAAATACGTCCATGAGACTTGAGGGTGGAGGATGGGAGTGAGCTCCAGTGACTATATAACTTATCCAGATGGGGCAGGAGTAGGGGTGACTCTATTCCACCAGGGTCGTGCGTGTAAATGGGGATTGTCCTCAGTACACCACCTGGGCTATGCAATTCATAGAGGAGAAGGACTGAGGGGGTGGGTGGAGTGACACTGACTTTCTCCGCGAGCATCCTAAACATGCCCTAACGACTTCCATCCCAGAGCCCGAGCCCAGAACACAGGTACGATCCGTAGAAGACCTCGGCCGGGCAAGAGTGACTGGCACCTCCTCCTTAGGTCCTAATCATTATTGTTCCTGGGAAAAAGTGAGCTCTGCTCAGCCAAGGCATTTTACAGGGAAAGTTGGACTTCTGAATTTTTGTTTTAAATGTTTGGAAGCTAATTCAGAATTTACAAAAGATAATTATGCAAGCCATATAAAATAAACCCAGGCAAGTTGAATTTAGACTGTGAGCCACCCATTTGCTTTCTCTGATCTAAATTACAACAGATTTTCTGGAGTATTATGATCCAAGTCTGTGTTACCCAAAGTGTATTGTGTGGAAAACTGGTTCTGAGAAGTTAGTAGGCACTTCTAAAAAAAGGATGGAGGTGGGAAGTATGCTTTTGAGGCCAAATAAGTTTGGGAAATACTTTGTTAAAGTTTAAATTTAAAAAAAATTTTTTTAAAACAGGAATCTCATGGTATTTTAATGTATTAATTCTCTGAATTTTCAAAGGGTGGATAGTGGGGAGCATTTCCCAAACTTACCACAGATACTTTTTGTCTCATAGCATTAATTAGGCTAACTGGGCTCAGATTTCAGGAAATTCTAAGTGATGAGTCCTCACATTTAAGGATATTCTAAATATGCAAAAGCCCTAGAACCACCCTGTATTCGACCATACTTCTGTCAGATGAAAGCTCATGGAAGGAAGTACCACGTCACTGAGTCCTCCAGAGTTGTGCCACGTGAACTGTTAGCCATACTCTACAGGGTTCGCCAGACTGGATTTGAACCACTCGTCTCTTCATAGTGAGCCTTGTCATTGGAGAATGGGAGAGCTGTTTGTTCACTTTTGAGAAGTGGAGTCATTGGCAATCTCTGGGGTATCTTGATCTCAAACTGTTACTGGACACTGTGCTAGGTGGCACCTCAGCGGCTAGAAAGTATTTAAGGGCAGGGAGAGCTTCCCTTGAGGGTGTCCATTATAGTTACCAAGAAGTGTCCACTGAACATGTGACTGTACTAAAGAATCAGCATGGACATTTGGGAAACAGCCTGAGAGTTTATAAAACCATCGATCATAAGCTGGGATGCTTTCTCAGAGCCCTTAGTGCTGCAGCTCCGTTTTTTAATTTTGATATTTGACACGGAAACCACTTTTTAACAAATCATTCACAGGAAATTTGCCCCTTCCTTTACAATATAGCTCAGTCCACAAAATGTCATTTAATAAAAGCTTTTAGATGTATTTACCAAGAAGACTGAATTTTCTTTATCATTCTTACTTGCAAGTTATATATATATTTTTTAATATTTTCTGAAATTTTCTACATGCTTCACTTCTAGGTGAATATATTTTTGCCTTGGCGAACTTATCCCCAAATATCAGGGAAGCATTCATGCTTAAAAACATTTTGTGTCCAGCTACCTAATAAATGTGATTGAGATAATTCATCACGATCCCTGAGGTCAGGGATCATCTCTGTATTTCCTGAGTCTGGGACATCGTTCCCACTGGATATTTGTCAGATCAGTGAATTCAGAGTGGAGATTGAGGGTTTTTTTCCCCAGATATTCAGTAGATGCATCCCCATTTCAATTAAGTTTGGTATACCAAAGTCTGAATGCATGCTGGTGATCATTTACATTACAAAAGGACTCGTTGTGATAAAATAACACAACTTGATACCAGTTGAAGAAAGACTCTCTGAAATGTTAATGTGCATCTTGGAGGAAATAAGATTTAATTTCAAAGGCTTGATTTATAGAAAACTACTCCGGCTCTTGTCAACAGGAAGATTTACCTTTATGGAAACAATACCCAGTAGAGCATAATATTCATCTGTGCTTCAGAGCAAACTCTCATATGAGCCTCATGCCTGTTTTCCTCAAGTAATATTTAATCAGTAGGTCCTCTGCTAATGACATTCTGTCTGAATGGGCTTCCTGAGGAAGCTTTATTTGAAAGCATGCATGTTAAGGACCAGCTATTGTGTGTGGGTGGGGGAGGGTGTTATGGTGGGGGGAGGTGGTCTACGTTAGCCATCGCTCCCTTGTAAGATGCCTACACATCGAGTTAACCACTATGCTAAATTGCACTCAATGGTAATTTGCAAAAGGATTATTAGATCTTTGTGATGTTTCTGGTACGTGACAGCTTTTTAGGAGTCAAAGACAGACCTTTTGTCAGTGTTGTGACTTAGTGGCGTGTGAATTTATTAATACAGTAAGAGATTATCATGAGTGCCTGCTGGTACTTCATAATCATGTTTAAGAACACACAACTGAAAGTTACCCTTATTAAAAGAAACTTCATTATTTGGCAACCATGCTGACAAGTAGGTCTTAAAAATAAATACCTTTATTTATGAAAGTAAAAAAAAACTTCTATTTTTTTTGTGGCTATTCCAGTTGGCTATTCACTTTCAGCCACCGGAATTGTATGGGAGACAAAGGACTACGTATCAGGGTGACAGAAGGCCGTGCAGCCACTGTAGTGGTAATGCTGTAAGCCCATGCAGAAAAAATAAGCAAAAATGTTTGCAGCATAATATGAAGTGAAAAAAGCAGAATACAAACTGCATGTAAAACAGTGTATCTACATATAGTAAACATGAACTGGGTTATCCATGAACAAGGCTGGGAAGTCAAGAAAAAAGAAAATAGTGTTTTAGAGTTGTGGAGTCAAGTGAAATTTATAATGTTTATTTCTGATTTGTTCAGTGTTACGTTCAACGACAAAACCAAAATTTTCTGAAGTGTTTTGTTTTTTGCCGGTAAAATGTGTTATCCTATGTGCCTTGCGGTAGGAAACAGCAGACTTGGGAGAAATATCTATTTTTATTTGCCTTTAGCAATATAATATCTTTAAGGTCATGGAACATCTGTGAACAGAATCCCTTTTTAAAATTAACTTTTGATTTGGGAGACTTGAGTTTTAAAACAGCATTTATTACCCGGGTGGGCTTAGGAAGAGTCACCTAGTCCCTCGGAGTCTTCATTTCCTCAGAAAGGAAAGATTGTGATAATATTTGGGCAGTTGGGGGAAAGCAGATGCAAAATAGTACAAATGACAGGAAAATATAAGGTATTGCTCTATTTTAGAACAGTGTGAATGCCCTTGATGCCATCTGTTCTAAGTGAGCATCATTAGATTGGTTGCTGCTACTTAAGCAAAACCAGTTGGCATCTTCGGCAGTGTCCTTTTACACACTGGACAGTGCCTTCTCTGTATACAGACAGCAACCTGCCCCCGAGCTGCATTCTGGGCAAGTCTTACTCCACATTTCCCCCAACATGGTTCTTAAGAGAAGTAAAATCTAGCGTTTATTAACAGAGCCATGGTTTCTAAACTTTGGGCACCTCCGTTGTAAACCCTTGTGCATGCATTCCATGTGCCCATACATCTACATACATACGTTATACCTACTCTTCCGTGCTAATACTGTATAATTGTATATGACCTAAGACAATACAAATACAAGTTCCAATATTTTTCTTCCCATATCACAGTGGAAGATCTTGTGTGCCTTCTCGGGAGATCGCTGATCTGAAGCGCTCATCTGAGTGGAAGGTTTTATATCTGCAGTCTCCCTGTTCTTTTCCTTCTATAGTAGCACCACCAGCCATGTAAAAATTGTCCTTGCTAATTATATGTCTCGTGGGAGCCTGAGAAAAAATAAATCAGAGTACTGTCTCTGCAAATTCTAGCTAACATTTGGTGAGGGCTTCCTCTCTGCTAAGCACCACTCCTGAGCACTTCGTTTACATAGATCACCTCACTTAATCCACTTAACTCTGTCAGATGGGTTACTGATGAAGAAACTGAGGCACAGCTAGGTTAAGGAACGGGCCCAGGTTGCATAGTTAGTAGTGGGGCTGGGATGTGACCCCAGGCAGTGTGGCACCCATTCTGTGCTCTTAACCACCATGTTTAAATTCCAGCATCTAGTCAGCTTTTACGTGACTCTCCATTTTAGATAAAATTGTGTGACTCTGCCTAAATGACTCGAAGCCATTAGCAGCGAGTTTTGAATCATCGGGTCAGGAACCAGACATACAGTTGAGTAGGGCACTGTAGAATTTCAGAACTGGTAGGAGGTTAAAAGGCTCTCACTAGCTCCGTGGTTCCTATAATCTGTTTGCCAACAAAGACTCCTATTCTGTTCCAAGGTAGGATCCCGATAAATTCTAAGGATCCTGAGAAGATGTGACTCAGGAAATGCCTTTCTGGTCTAGGTTTTAATTCTTTTAAGGAACTCTTACTATGTTATAACATGGAAATGGTGTTTGCATGACTATTTTTTGGTCTTTAAATACCTTGTTGTACCTATAATTATTATTTTCCCAAGAACAGAGCTGAAATTGCTTCAAGATGAAAGCATGTGCTTGTGGGTGGGTGCGCTACTCTGAACTTTAGAACTACAACAGAAATTAGAGGTTCACAAGGTAATTGCTGTGATTATAGTTTTCTTTTTGGCCCCAGACAGGAGCTCTGGAAATACAGTATTCTACTAATTTTTTAAATGTACAGTTTGCAAGGCAACATGGAAATTACTGAGAGTATGTAATGTTTCTCCCTCATTTTCTATGAAAGTTAACATCTTACTGGGTCTTTTGCAATAGCTTAGGAAAAAACAGGCATTTAATGTATTACAAGACACTGTTAAAAGACTTAAAAAAATTTTAAGTACTAAGTCAGTCCTATAATACTGTATAAGGAATTTATTTTAAAAGAAAAAAATTCCTAATTGTAACAGTCCTAGGTAGCCACAGCTTTCAACGCCCCTGGGTACCCCTCTAAACTTTACATTTCTAGAAAATTCATATCTTTGTAATACACATCATTTTACATTCTGAATAGTGGTACCACATGGTATTTGCACACAGCGCATAATAGGTGCTTAATAACTGGCAGTCCTTTCTTTGTCCTAATTGTTGCTAATTTTATGTTTTAGTGGCCATACAATAAACCCTCCACAATTTGTTTCATATCTTACTTTGCCATTTCCCTGTTGTCAGATACAGGTTGTTTCTAGTCTTTTGTACTGTAAAACCTGGTGACGTGTCATGTGGGGTCTCCTTCTTGTTTATTATTGCGGGAGTAGCGGCAGTTTGGGTAGGAAGGATCAAGAGCAGGATTACTTGTCAAATAGAAGAGCAGCTTTGTGACTTGGAATAGTTTCTCCTTTAGATCAGTTGTGACTATTTCTCTGAAGCTTCATTATTTTTATCACTTTTCCTACTTGTTAAAGCTCTATAAGGATAAAGGGACACTTCGGTATTGTTTTACTTGCAATTTAAAAATCGTTAGTGTTTTTGAAATTATTTGCAGTTTCTTGTGTCCTCTTTTGTCCTCCTGTTGCTCTGGCTCTCTACAGCAGCAAAAGGAGAATTCCACATACTAATTATACGTTACAGATGTCAGCTTTGTTCCCTTTTTTGTTGTAATTATTTTTCCCTCTTAGTTCATCTTGGTTTTGTTAAAAATTGATTGTAGTTATCTGTCTTCTTCCTGATAGTATCTGTTGTCTACGTTGGAAAATCATCAGGCCTCTTTAACTGATACACATAGTATGTTTTTTGAGATTTAATTTTGTTAGTTTTTTTTTTTGAGAGATAGAGCGCGCATACTCGAGCATAGAGCGCACATACTCGAGCTGTGGAGCAGAGGGAGAGAGAAAATCTTAATCAGGCTCCAGGCCCAGTGTAGCACCCAACGTGGGGCTCGATCTCATGACCCTGAGATCATGACTTGAGCTGAAATCAAGATTCAGACGCTTAACCGACTGAGCCACCCAGGCGCCCCAAACTTCGTTAGATTTTTTTTTTTAATAGAGTTTCCTATATTGATGTCCCAACAAACATTGTTCTGTAGGTGTCCAAAAAAAAAAAAAAAATTCTGATTTTAATTATTAAATTATTTTAATGGAGAATTGCTGGGTTCTAAAGCTAATAAGCAAGTTTCTTTAAAATATCCTGGTCTTTGATATTGTGCTGTGCATTGGTTATCTCCAAAAAAGAGGTACATAGTTTTTTTTACAAATATGTCACGAATTCTTTTTTCCCAAGAAGACTTTCTGCTATCTTTCTACAAACAATTTTCTACAGATCACAGGGTGGGAAATGCCACTTTAATTTACTTTGTTTTTAACCTGATCAATTTTTTCATGAAAAACAGTCATTCACAGGGCGCCTGGGTGGCTCAGTTGGTTAAGCGGCTGCCTTCGGCTCAGGTCATGATCCCAGGGTCCTGGGATCGAGCCCCACATCGGGCTCCTTGCTCCGCGGGAAGCCAGCTTCTCCCTCTCCCACTCCCCCTGCTTGTGTTCCTGCTCTCGCTGTGTCTCTCTGTCAAATAAATAAATAAATAAATCTTAAAAAAAAAAAAAAAGAAAAACAGTCATTCATTTTTAGTAATCATATTCGTGCAAATGTGTAACTGGCGTTTCTTGATCTCCTCTGTCAAATTAGGTCTGTCTTTGTAAAACACATTACTCAACAATGATCAGGTCTGCAGCCCACAGCTCTGAGGTTTGTCTGGGAGAATACACAAGAGGTGCTTATGGCTTATATTCCCTTGAAACTTCTGTCCTCAGAAGCTGAGCACATGGGTCTATAGAAAACTTAGCATGTGGCATACCTGGGCATGGTAGCAGGTAGAATCAAACGTCTTTGAACTAGACAGACGTGGCAGAAAGAACACAGATCAAATTTAGAGTTAGGCTTTACAGAGTGAAAAGCCTGGTTTTGCCATTTACTAGTTTTGTGGCCTTGGACACTTGTTCTGACTTAAATCTATTAAAGGCATTAGTAATGCTTGTTTTATGTAGTTGATAAGAGTCTTTGAATACCAAATTCAAGATGTACTTTTCAGAACATTTCTTGGAGGACAGGGGATAAAGGACACAGAAATGGCTGGAATTAGAATCTGACACCAAAGCTGTGGTTTATCTTTTAATTACATCGAAATCTTAACTGTATGGTCTTTCCCTGAAACCATTCACTGTTGATGCCAGTTATGTTACTTTTAAAAAATTAAAACATCTTTCACTTAAAATGTAACAAGCTAAGAGAGTTGAATAGTAATGTCCCTAGGACTTGAAAATGTTTGAGTTTCAGAGAATCAGAGCCAGAAGAGATGTGTGTGGACCAGTTTTCTAGATTTACTCATCAAGAAGCTGGGAACCTGATTCAGAGTCTGATTTAGATGTCTGGTGTCCAGGGTCCTGCACTGGTTCTCTCTGCCCACTGTGACCATCTTAGGTCTCCTAGGCACATGTAGCCCAGGGATGGGGTCAGGAAGCTGGCCTACAATGGGGAGATGAAAGTGAATACATATGTAGTATCTTAAAAGATTAACAGCTACCATTTGTCGGAGATAGAAATGTAAGAAAGAAGTCCTTACGATAAGTGCTTTCATAGCCCTAGGGGCTGAAGGGAGATTCTCAGCAGGAAGGGGATAGGGGCTCACAGAAGAGATGGTAAAACCCAATCTTTTTTTTTTTTTTTTTAAGATTTTCTTTATTTATTTGACACAGAGAGACACAGCAAGAGAGGGAACACAAGCAGGGGGAATGGAAGAGGGAGAAGCAGGCTCCCCGCGAGTAGGGAGCCCGATGCGGGGCTCGATTCCAGGACCCTGGGATCATGACCTGAGCCGAAGGCAGATGCTTAATGACTGAGCCACCCAGGCGCCCTGGTAAAACCCAATCTTAAGGTTGAGTGTGAGTTTGCAAGATTGTTAAGATGACAAAAGACAGAAGTATTCTTGAGAAAGGAGAGAATTGTAGCCACTGGACTTGGAATAGACACCCAGAATTCGAGCACCGTTAATCTGGAGTGCTAGAATTACAAAGCGAGCAGTCCGAAGACCAACGGAGTCTGTGGCAGTAGCGTGGTATAAGGTGGGGAAGGGCATCGTGTGCGGATCTGTGCTTTATTCTAGGTTCCAAGGCGAGAGTGACGCCATCAGATTTCTATTTTAGAAAGGCTGCTCTGGCATCCTGGTGGGTGAGGGTGGGGCCGCTCAGAAGCCCTTAAGGGATCTGGTTGGGGCATGACCACACCCAGCCGTAAGGAAGGAGCCTTTGGGTTGGGTTCAGGAACTGCTGCAGAGACGGAACTGGTGGGATTCCATGGCTTGCTGCATTAGGCAAGAGGGATGTGACCTGGAGTCTAGCACTTTGAGGTACTGAGCAGGTGTGAAACAGGAGGTAAGTATTTCTGGAGGAAGCCTTAAGTTTGGGGTGTGGTCCTAGAGGAGGAAGTGCATTGAGCCACAACAGAAGAACTTACACGAATTTACATTAGTGAAATACCCAGCCTATTGGCTCTTCCCTTTCCAACCTTCCTTCTTTACCTTCCCTTCCCAATACAAGAGCCAGAGTCGTTTTTCTGAAGGTCAGGACTAGTCACTTCATTGTTCTAAAACCCCAGTGGCTCTCTGTCTTTAACCATCGCTCTCAGAATAAAAACCAAACTCTACGCCATAGCTTTTCCTTCCTGTGTGATCAGGCCCCTGTCCATCTCCTTGTCCTCCATGTGGCTTTGACCACCTGGTCTCACTGGTGCTTCTAAATACCAAACCCACCTCTTCAGAAATGTTGCTGTGTACTCAGTTTTCTGTCATTCACCTTAAAGAAGACAGCGGTGTCATTTTTGCCAGGTATCCCTGTATCTAGATGGTCCTTGACATGCAGATGGTTGTGGATGGATGGACCCAGTCTGTAGGGGTTCCTCTTCATCCCCCTCACATTCCTCAGCATGGCCTACGTACCCAAGTGACCTTTCTGTGGGCCAGAGCTGGATTAGAAATGCCAGGTAGGGAAGCTGTCCCTCAGATTCTTGTTTTCTTTGCTGACCCCAAGAATAAATAAGTCAACCAATTTTTTCTTTTCAAAGGATTTTTCTAGTTATCACTCTCACTGGTATCTTTCAGTAAGTCACTGATATTTTTAAAAGTGCACCTAGAAGCTTTCACAAGCCCTGGTGTCTCCATATGTTGTTGTGATGTTGTTGTTATTAACATGAATCCTGTGTGCAGCACACACTCCCAACAGTCAGTTTTCGTGAAAACAATGCCTGGCGTCAAGTGTGTAGATCCTAGTTAATGAAGGCCGTAGAGGCTGCTGTTTCCGGGCTACACCTGAGCCTCAGTGAAAAGCCACTCTGTGGTTTTGACTGACACCCACAATGCCAAGCACCCTACTTAGCAGGTGGACCGACATGAAGTGGTTGAGGGGCAGTTCAAGCCCGACCTGCTTGGGTGGCACAGCCCAGCTAGCTGCAGGTTGACTTCTTCCCACTTTGCTTTTTTTCCTGTCCCCTCCTTAAACAGCTACTTGGGTTTTTCAGCAAAGTGCTCTAGTCAAGTTCGTCTTTGGCTCCTTCACAGAGAACTCCTGGAATGGGAAGGAAAAGGGTTTTGAAGTTGCCTGGTGGCTTGATTATTGACTCCCTGGCTGATTTATTTCTTTTAAGATTTTTAAATTATTTTTAAGTAATCTCTATACCTGAGGTGGGGCTTTAATCCACAACCCCAAGATCAAGAGTCTCATGGTCCACCGACTGAGCCAGCCAGGTGCCCCCCTGGCTGATTTTTTTTAAAAGTTCCTCCATCCTGTGGACCCCACTGTGTCACATTGGAAGGTTGGAGCACACGACACTTAACAAGGACAGGCTTTAGGGTCTGGAAGACCCAGTTTTGAATCTTGGCTCTGTCTCTGGCCAGCTGCATGATCTAGGACCATTCTCAGCCTCAGTGTCCTTATCTGTAAAGTATGGGTAACAGAAGCCTCCTTAAAGGTTCCTGCGAGGATTAAATAAGATATTGTGTATAGGGCACCTGGGTGGCTCAGATGGTTAAGCGTCAGCCCTCAGCTCAGGTCATGATCCCCGGGTCCTGGGATCGAGTCTCGCATCGGGCTCCCTGCTGCTTGGGAGCCTGCTTCTCCCTCTGCCTCTCTCTCTCATGAATACATAAAAATAAAAAATCTTTAAAAAAAAAGATATTGTGTATAAAACATGGTCATGATATTTTTATCATCATTATCATCAATATGGGGGACAGCCAAGGCGAGAGTGAGCGAATACAAGAATCTGAGGACAGGGAGGGAAAGGAAGAGAAGAAGGAAACACCTGTGTGTGCCAGGTGTCCTATGAGGAAGGCACGAGTGTCGGGCAGGATGACTAACCCGCCCCCGGTCACACAGCCAGGAAGTGACTTGGGGTCTCGCTGGCCTCCGCGCCTGGGCTCATAGCCATCCTGTCGCATTTCTCGGGATGGCTCCTGGCTCCGCGACCACCGATAAACACCTGGACCTGTTGACAAGTGGTAGTTAAATGCTAGTTACCTGGTGGTAACCAGTGCCAGATGGCGTGGGGCCAGCAAGGACTCTCGGTGTTAGGGGCAGAGAAGGAGCTTCACGAAGAAAAGCAAGACTTGGCTCATCCTTAGAGGTGGGTTAGGGTCTCATCACAGAATGGATAGGATGGCTGTGCTGATTTACGCCGGTCTGACCTTAAGGGTCTTGCAGGAGATCTGTGCCACTTCCTGTGTTCACATTGCTGGATCCTGACATCAGTGCAGGAGGGAGAGTGGTTTACCGAAAAAGAGTACTGAATATGAAAATGACCAGGCCCTCCCTTGGCTCAGAGGGTGGTTGTTCCCATCTGTGGGTTGGCTTGTGGCATCTGGAGGGGGGGGGGCCGGGGCGGGGGGCGGGGGAGGCAGGCCCTTCAGTCTGCTCAGCTACCTTTGCCTACATTGCATGTTGGACTTCTGTAAGGTTGCCTTTGCAGACTCAGTGGTTTTCATCAAGGTCCTTGGCCTTCACAAAGAAAATCATGATTTCATCGATACTTCATAGATGTGACTGACTTTTGCAAAACAGGATGCACCCTGGGGAGATTAGAAAATGAACATTCCTATATGCATCACCTGAGCAAAAACTAAGTGCTGTTGTATTTACATTAGTTAAGATGGTACTTCCTTCAAGTGATTGGAATAAACACTTAGGTTTTTAAAATAAAAAGCTCATGAGAAATAAATAGTATTTTGTGAGTATTGGTCTGTTCTATACACTTTTAATTCTAGATGCTTTTAATATAGAGGCAGATTCATTTGATATTTATTGAGCTCCTCCACTGGGCCTGGCATAGTCCCGGCCCTAAAGATGTTTACACACCTAACAGGTAATGTATGCATACCCAGGAAAGCAGACTTTTGTGAGTTACAGTTTTATGTGATACCTTCTCTTTGGATTAGAAAGTTGATAGGTTGGTGGTGTTTCCATGCAGAGAATAGATCCTTAGAATCGGTCAGTAAATATTGCCAAAGGTGATACATTGAGTGTTTGCTACAGACCTGAACTGTGAAGTAACTTACCAAGTGGGGCCAAATCCTTAGTCGTTTATAGCATAGGAGTCTTTAGCATCTAGGGGTCAAAGCCCACCCCACGCCACCCTTCAGCCATAGGTACAGTAGAGGATGTTAATGTTTCTGATTGAAATCTGTATGAATATCGGAGGATCTGAATCTTAAGGACACCTTTTATAGTCTAAAACAGTAGAGATGAACAGGTTCAAACCTCTGTTTGTGGACGACAGGTCAACTTTCCATTTTTTGGCTAAGTTATGCAAATTGAATTTTATTTTAAGTTGATCATTTCCCCTTGTGTAGCAGCCTCATTCAACTCGTATTAATCTTGAAACTAACAAAGGATAACATCTTTACCTCTTCCTTTCATATATGCTGCTACCACCATCCCCCTGCCCCCGTTTGTAGATGCTCTGTGCTGTTGCTTCCTCAGTGAACCTCATTGCAACTGCTGGTGTGGTGTAGCTGTCACACGGGGGGATTCTCGGTACCCTGTACATCCACCCCTCAAGTTAATTGGGGCTGTGCTTCTAGCATTTGAGTTGAACACTGAAAGGAAAGAGAGAGAGAAGGAGCAGCCCAGGCCCCTTCAGATCTGGGGAAGAGCTTGGAGAACAGAATTTTAGTAGTTGCCAAAGCTCTGATGTGGGAACAAACTTGGTGGGTTCAGAAAGATCACAGGTGTGGCCTAGACATGAGTAGTAGAGAGTGTGGGAACAGAAGTCTGAGGGCAGTGGGGCTGGATCACATAGGGCCTTACATGGACCTGGATTTTATTATAAGAACAGGGGCTTCATTCATCGTTCCTCGTGTGTGTGTGTGTGTGTGTGAGATTCAATTCAGCAAATTCTAACTGAGCATCTTTTATGTATAGAAAGAAACAAACATAAAAGTATTATCCTTACAGTGCTTTTAGTTGGTTGAGTAGGGGAAGAGACACAGGTACCTAAACATCTAAAATCCAAAGTAAAGAATGAAATGATACAAGGTATGGCAGGGTAGCAAGGATTAATAGTTTTTGAATAATTGCCTTCATCAGTCTTATTAAAAGCAGCGCCGGGCTCCCCATGTACTCCAGCACAGGGCTCTGTCATTGTCCTTTTGCATGGCATGCAGCCAGGGAAGTAGAGGCAGATGCAGTATTTGGTGGGCACACTTGACAGGTGCGTGGCTCAGAGTACTGTTCAGTATGGGCCAGGCAGTTAGTAGATGAGCAAGTAAATGATGCTGTAAAAACCCAGGTTGGATGATCCTCAGAGCAAATATTTACTTGCATGGTTTTCCCGATCCCTCCTCTCTTTGGAGCTAAGGGATATTTTCCACTGTCATTCTCTTCTGGCACCTTTATTCACAGTGGTCTGCATTATCACACTGGATTACTTTCTGGGCTTACTCCTGGCTCACATTATAATTATACACTTATGCATTCTAGTGTATGGGGCCTTAAGACAGATATATAATGAATGTATTGATTTGGCGGTGAGCCTGTACAAGAACTTCTATCTCTATTTCATCCTCAGAGGCCTTATGCCAATGTTAATTAGGCATCCTGCCTCTCCGGTAGCCCGAGCACTTTGCTCCCCGGTCCTCCCTCCTCCCTGCAAGGTAGCATGATCTCTCGGTAAGCTGAAGGCTGAAGCAGTCAGATATGACCCAAAATTAGACCAAAGTAGCCTTCCCTTGCTTTCCCTGTTATAGGAATTACACAAAAGAAGAACATTTGCTTCTTGGTGACTAGGGGACAAATTACCTCTCTGAACGCAACTAAAAAGTGATAAAATGGAAACGTGTCCCCCCCCATTTTTTTCCCAAGTAAATAAAAGTTTTTTTCATTGAAGAAATCACTCTGCTAGTAGGAGTACTTGTTTCAAAGATGTTTTGCTGTGACTCCAAATGCTTCGGGAATTTCTTAGAAGTACCTTCAGAGGTGAGGGTAATGATGGCAGTTTTTGAGCACCTGCTCAGTGCAAGGCTTTGTGCTTCCAGGTGCACATTAATACGTTCAGTGCTCAGCATCCCTGGAAGGTGGGTGTGCTAGCTCTCTACCTCGGCATATCTCTAAGAAATTCTGTGCTATTTTACTGAGAGGCACTGTTTCCTTTCTCTCTAAGTATATGCGTAAGATACAGCTCCAAAGACTAATGCTTATTTTCAAAAATCACATTTATCCAAAATAAGAATAGTTTTTGCCACCTGAGTATATTGAAAAGATGCCATATACTTAGGAAGTAATTCTGAAATAGAGTATCTTACTGAATAATAACAATAGGGCTGTTGTTGCTCATTTAACGTTAAGTATATTGTATTTCAATAAAATGTTTTTTTAAGAAAGTTGCCAGAATAACTATTTTAAGGTACAAAATTAAGCCGGAATGTGTAAGTTTTGTCTCCTCTGTTAAACCATCACTTTCAGTACCATATGGTCTTATCTCTTACCCCTGTGTGACCGTTCAGACACGTCACATACACAGCCATTTAAACTTTGGCTCTTCAGGACCATTAGGGGAAGGATTACAGGGGGCCACATTCTCCGAGTCCAAAACTTTATTTTGTTCAGCCAGTGTCAAGGCAAGTTTTATGTTGCATACTCTCCTGTTTTGTGGACCTGAGAGTATTGAGGAATTCATTTATTCAGGCATTTGTGATTTCATAAGCATTTTTGAGCATCTACCATCTGCTAGGCACTAGGAATGGGAATTTAGCCATGAACAGGTTACACAGGCCCCTGCCTTCATAGAGCTTTTGTGCAGGGAGGTAAATACAATAAAAATAAACGAGTCTTAAACGGGATCATTTCGGGGTGAGGTGGTGCTATGGAGAAGCCAGCATGGCGTGCCGTAGAGAGTAACCAGGCGGGCTGAGGCCATGCGCTATCACAGGTTGACCGTGGAAGGACACTTGGAGGAAGGGGCGTTTAATCTAAGGCCTGTGTAAGAAGAAGGCCACCCATGGGAAGAGTCAGCTGGTGCAGATACCCTGAGCTGGCAGGCAGCGGGGCTGGATCCGTGTGCATCTCTGAGAATATGTGTTGTCACACTCTTCCTGTGACCAAGGGATGCCACCTGTCCTGGAGGTGTACGAAAGATTCCGTGTCCTACCCTGAGTGGCCTCAGACTCTTCAGGAATTTTGCGTCCTTATGTCCGGTTTGTATAATGTTTCTAAATCCCTCTGGTGGCCAGCTCTCATGTAAGGCCTCTGTTGGCATGGCTTCTCTCAGTCTCTCTCAGCTTGGCCACGGCCTGTGCCTTCTCTGCCCGTTCAGATGACCAGACCTGTTAGGACTGTGAAGTAACAGTGAAGAGTGTCCATCTCCAGGTTGGAAGTGCTTCTCTGTATTAAAGCCCCTGCTCGTTAGTAATGTAGAGAATGTGAAGTTGCTGTCTTGTAGAATTGGGGTTAGGGAAAGTGCCGTTCTGTTATTAGAGATCGGCATGTTCTCCTGGATGCCTTTATTTGTTAGTTCACCCTCCCTCTCCGCCCCCACCCATGTACCCTTTTAAGTTGAGTTCAACTGCAGATGCGTACTTAGAAATGCAGGTCCATATATTAACATTGGGAAATATAATACTTTCATAGCCCATATTATCTGCCCCTTTTCTCTTAGCCTTTATGTAATTTTATGCATAGGACATTTGAAAGGATGTCACTGCAGGTGTTGCTTGCCTGGCAATTTGTGGCACATTTAGACATGGGTTATTCTGGAGGGGAGCCCCATCTGACTGAACGACAGCGTCCCCTGCTTCTCTTATACCCGGGGCCTGCAGAAGTGCATTTCACTTGGCTCCTTTGTGCCAGTGGCCAAACTCTAGAGTGGAGAAAGAGAAGTGTTACCCAGAGCTAACTGTGACTGTAGCTGTCAAATGCGGATGCTATTAATAACCTTTCAAAGTATGTACGTGAACTTTACACCCTGTTAGTTTATAGACAAGTTGGTAAAAATTCAACATAAATTCTGAGACTCTCCCCGAGAGGGGGGGGAAATGGGGGGGCAGATAGCTGGTCTCATAAAATGTTATGGCTGGAATCTTCCACATCCCTTTGCTCATTTGGACTCATTAACTCTCTAACTGTGCAAGGACATTAAAGCCCACTCATTAATTTCTCTTTAAATAGATCCATCTTTATGTGGTCATCATTCCCCAAAGCTGAATGGATAGGTTATTTTCTTCCAGAAGCAGATCTTTTTTTTTTCCTTTCTCAAAAAATAATGAAGCAGTGGTAAGATCCAGGGGGATCACCGGCATATACTCCTGCTACCGTGGTTGGCTCTTCTCTTCCTGGATGTGTGTCACTTGGCAAGCAAGCTGTTTTACTTCTCAAAAGCCCGGGGGTTTTTCATCAGAAAAAAAAGAAAAGGCAAGAATATGGATATAAAAAGATAAATGGTAGCTATTATTGGGATTGTTTTTTAAATGTCCTTCCCACAAAAGCAGTTCATCAAAAGAGAAACCCATTAGATTGTCTCTTAAAAGAATGCTTATTTGCACTTTATTCGCATTACTTTCTTTCCCTTGAATGCTCCTAATACCCTAAATGGCTTTTAATTTCTCAACTCAGATTTGTCTCTGAAAACAGGTAGATGGTCCCCACCCATGTTAAGATGAGGCTCTATTTTTAGATCCAGTTCATCACAGACATCGCGGAATAATGCAGAACTGAGTAGCGGTGAGGAGGTCAAGTTGCCAGGACCTGCGTTCAGAGTCCTGCTCTGTGGTCCTGGCCAAGTTGAACTTTCTGAGCCTCTGTTTGCCTCATCTGTAAAATGAATTTAATAAGAGTACTTCTTTCACAGGGTTTTTGTGAGAATTACGTGAGGCGGTCTATGTAAACCTCAGCACCCTTTATGCCCTGCTAACATTTATTAAAATGTTGTTCTCCCTTTTTTCTCTAAAGTACAAATCTCAACTCCTTGAAATAACTCAAACCTTGTCTCCCGTGAAACTCTTTCGTGAAACACTTGAGTGTGGCGTGCGGTGTCACGGTGTTCTGAGACGGTTGCAGACACTAACCAGATGAGCATTTTATATAGTGAGAGAAACACAGTGATTTTTAGGGTATCTTCTGTTAATGGTAAGGATCTTGGTCTTCCACTTGGAACAGTTCTGGACAATGTAAAAGCTGTGAATGGGCTTAAAGGAAAATATTAAACAGAAGTGCAGGTGGGACGTGGCTGTGACAAATGTGTGGAGGTGGAATATAAGCAAGGGGCATGGTGGAGACCGTGTCACACGTGGAGTCCGAAAACCCAGATTTCACCTCAGCATCCTGTTAGATCTGAGATCCAATAAACATTTGTGTGAGATGTGACTTTAGCCCCTTCTGGCTCTCTGACTTCGGACACCTTAATTAATCTTTCCCTCCCTCCCTCCCTCTCTACAAATATTTATGACGGTCTGTCACATTTCCTTACTTAAAAATGTAGATGCTGTTTTATGGGGTTTTCATAAAGAAGCCGTGCAAAGAGAGAAGTCATTGAAAGCATATATATCTCACCTACTTGGTATACGTCTGCTCCAGGAAACTTAGGCCTGATGTAGCAAGTGCTCCGGAAGCTTTGGCTCTCGTGTTATTCGGGGCTTGTGTCGCAAGTGATAGAATCCCCGCTTCAACCAGCTCGGGGCAAGAGGAACGTATTGTCTGGTGTACTCAGTCTGCAGGAAGGTTAGGAGTGACCTTGGGTGCCGCTGGAAGGCAGGACTCCGACGCCACTGCTCGGGTCTGGTGCTGTGTGTGGGTTATCATTCTGTCTGGCCAGATTGTTCCACACAGCTGGAGACAGAAGCCCTGGCAGGCCCCAGGTCCTCCTCCCCAGGAAGGATCTGCACCTTGCGGTCCCTGTTCCCAAGGCCAGAAGAAGTCTTGTGAGGAGCCTGAGCCCAGTGTGGGTCAGGGGCTCACCCTGCCAGCCAGCGGGGTCCACAACTGGAAAGGGCAAGTGGCCAGTTGAGCCACAGGTTTAGAGTGGCGGGAAAGACCATCTTGTAGGACAAGGGAGTGACCGTTGCCTACTGGCAGCACATTTACCCTTTCATCTCTTTGTGTGACCTTCAGGGGTAGGACTTACTGTTGCCGGCCTTCAGTTTTCTCCTCTGAAGTTTTGAGGTGTAGATGATGTCACGGATGTGAGTGTACTTTGAATGGTCTTAAATTTTATGTAGATAAGTTCATTATTACTGCTGTTACTACTGCTCATGCCCTCCAAATCTTGACACCCCACCCAGGGGTCCCCAGTCTCTGGATCGTTGACCCTCAGGGAAGCAGAGAGGGTGTTTAAAGTTATTTTAAGAAGTTAGGGCAGTTTGCCATATGTATATCTATTTTGAATACAACCCTTTTGAAATTTGATTTCAAATTGAAATACACCTTCTGAAAAGAGCACATATCCTACGTGCCCAGTCTTCACAAACAGCACAGTTGTACGCCAGCCCCTGGATGAAGAATCAACAGTGACCGTCCCATAGACCCTCTCCAACTTGTAGCGCAAGGAGACTGATCTAGTTGTGTTTATTCTCCGTCCAAGAAATCATCTAAAAGCATTACCAGCATCATGGTAGTGTTTTCCTTGCTGTCCTTTTTCAGTAAACAGAATTTTAAAATACAACTGGCCTTATGTCATTTTTTTGTATGCTAAAAGGAATCTTCAGGTCACTCTTATTACACCCTTTTAAATGTTTTCTTCCTAGCTGCAATTACCAGGAGGTGGCAGGTGTTGGAACGGTTCAGTAGTTATGTGTCATTCACGTCTTAGGCTTGCCTGCGTCCCTTCCTGGGTACCACCCTCTCCCGGTGAGAGAAGTAAGCCTTCCCCTATCTTAAGTGTCTTGTATTTTCTTTCCCATGCAGAGCTTGGGGTGATAACTGACTGACCACCATGTTGTCAGCTTCACCCAACACTGAGCTTTGTGGGAAAACTCTGCATTTACCCCCCAAACATGACTCCTCAGATCCTGGGCACTTCCAGTCTCTGAAATGGTCTGCTGTTCATAAATATGTCTGCTTGCTACCTCTGTGGTAACTCATAAAAACAAATGCCATTACGATTGATCTGCCAGATTTTCCAACATCTTTTCCCCCCCCGTTTTTCTCTTTTAGGCTCTAGACCAAGATAGAACAGCCTTGCAGAAAGTGAAGAAGTCTGTAAAAGCAATATATAATTCCGGTCAAGGTAAGTACTTACCAGAGCAGACAGCATGAATTATATATAATGTTTACAGTTTTATCTGTTATCTGTAAGATGCTATGTTTATAGGAGACTTGATACCAAAGGAAAAATAAGTAGATCAAAGAAATTCAGCTTTTCTCTTTTTTCTTGGTTTCTTCTCAGTCTACACTGGTTACTGTTTCCAAAGTTAAACGATTAAAGAACCTGAGTTGCAGTGGGTTTTAGTATACATTTAAAAACTTGGCAGAACTACGGGGAATTTTGTCACAAAATGTGACATGTGACATAGGAGCTGTTCATCATCTCTCGTGTAGTTGGTCAGTCTGTAACTCAGTGGCCTCAGTGAGGGACGCAAGGATCTCTCCTTCGGCCGTGTACCTGTACACATTTGGAAATCAGTATTGGTGCTGGGCATGGGGTGAGAGAAGGGGGGAGGTTGAACTGAAACCTGGAGGGAACTGCCAACCAGAGTCTATTCTTGGTGGCCGAGGGCGTGCCCGGTAACCTGTGTCACTGAATGTGTTAGCTGGGTCTGGTGACTTTGTCATCTTGGCAACAAAAGTTTGTTTTCAGGGGATCAGAAGAAGTAGACCTAGTTAAGATAAACAATGGCTAACCGAAGAAAGGGTAGGTTCCATCGCCCCAGGGAAGGAGAGGAGAGGCTTGGAAATGTAAAATGAGTTTCAAGGTCTCTGACTCACATCTTTTGTTATCATTACTGTGGTACCAGCTCACCTACCCAGAGAGAAGGTCTGAGAAATCAGTTGTCTGTAGCATAACAAACCCCCGAGGGGATGGCAGCGAGTCCAATGGAAAGGGCACAGGCTTTGAAGTTGGACCAGTGTGGGTTTGTACCCTCACCCTGCCCCTTACTAGCAGTGTGACCTTAAGCTGGTTACTTCACTTTTTTGAACCTCTGTCTTTTCTGTAAAGCAGAGATTGTGGTGTTACCGTGTTGTTGAAGGGAGTTAAGGAGCTCATATCTATAAAGAGCCTATCACCTCAGGGCAGTTCAGTAAATACCATACATTCATATTTTATATAAATTTTATATTTTATTTATATTCATACTCATAATTGTCAAAATTTTGGAGTTGAAAGGAATGTTGAAAAAGGAAAAACTCGACCTTCAGATATTTTATGGAACTCCCCTCCTTATCAGAGGTGGGAATCAGTCTCGCTGGAAACCCAATTGTCTCTTGTCTTCTTCAAAGCCCTTGGGCCTAATTGGTAACCCATTCTGTATCCTGGTTTCTTGATACCCCTCTAATTTCTTTATATCTAAGAACACACTAACTTTTAATTAAGATAGATAATTAGATGATTGCCTAGTTATGTAGTAATGTTTTAAATGTTTAAATATTTCAAATGTTTTAAGTCTTGGCCTAATTTATATAACTTCTACCATTGCTTCATTCTGATTTACTCCGAAAATATGGTAGTCCCTTTCTAGATATTTGCAATTCGTGGAGAGGTGGGTGGGGCATTATAACTAGGAGGCAGCATGAGGGGAAGCTTCTGAGGTGCTGATATTGTTTTGTTTCTTGATGTGGGGATGATTACATAGTTAAGTCCATTTTTTGATAATTCATCAAATGCTACACTTAAGATTGATGTACTTTTTTATATGGACGCAGGTATATTATGCATCAATGAAAGTATATATATAAGACTTATATACAAATAGGTTTATTGAAGCATTGATTGTGACCATCCATATCTGTTCTGGAAAAACAAAAAACAAATGGGGACTTTTAAAATAAACAATAATATATCTATTTAATAAAGTAGTTTTTATGAAAAAGAAACTTAGTTTAGATCACTAACTTTATCACTACTTGTTAAAGTAAATTACTTAACTTCCACGAATCTTAAATTGCCTCACCATAAAATGAGAAAATAGTATCTGATTTGCAGAGTATCAAATGGATAAATGAGGTAATATTTAAGTCCGCCTAACAAACTTCCTGCCACATCATAGGTGCTTCACACGTGGGAAAAATGACAGCTAGATCAGTGGCATGGGTTCCTTCTCTATATTAATTCAGTCTCCTGCAGATAGCACTGGACCAGCCCAATTTTCTAAAGAGCTTAATGAGCCATAATCTGCCTCAGGAGTAAGTGTCAGTTTTCCATAATGTTACAGTGTATGCTTGAGGCTCTCAGAGTCACAGAAGAGAGACCTCAGTATGCTGCGGCCATATTTACTCTGCTAGGGGCTCCACGTAACTCCTTTGCCCCCCCCCCCCAGTGCCCTTGCTCAAGACGCATCCCCTCCGTGTCCCGCAGTGACCACAATCACATCATTCAGCTCCTCACACAAAGGCTCTTTTACTTGGTAAGGATGTGCTTCATCTTGTTCTTTAAAGGGTTTTCCTTGGTCACAGCTGGCCTAGAGGTGGCAGAAGGGAGAGGTTGTCCCTGCATGTGCGTAAGGTAGTGAGTTCAAGGAATGTGTGTGATGAGGGAGCAGCAGAAGGCTGGCTGAAGACAAAGCATAAGCTGACACCCTGCAGTCTTCCTCCACCCCCCATTCCTGGGTGGGACATGTGTGACATTCTTCCAAGAATCTCCCAACTATCTTAATGCCTTGCTAGAGGGGAAAACAACCTTACCTTGACACTGGCAAGGCCTCTGGTATCTTGTAGGTCCTCTTTAGCATAGGAAAGTTCTTTTGAAACCTCCCTTTTTCCTTACCTCCCCCAACCCCATAGTATATAAATCAGCCACCCCTCACAGCCTCCCCCCTCCCCCCGCCAGTACAGCCACTCTCTCTGCCCACAGGTCCTGTCCCCGGGCTTTAATAAAATCACCTTTTTGCACCAAACACGTCTCAAGAATTCTTTCTGGGCTGTCGGCTTCGAACCCTAATAATGTCTTTCTTGCATCTGTGTGCAGTTTGGTTGCCTTTTCCTCCATGAGATTGTTCTCACCTGGTGGATGGGGGCCACAGTTGGCTGAGCATTGACCACTCCCACCCCTAGCTGGATTAGGGGTTCTCCTGTGTACTTTGTGGTACGTTTCTACTATCTAACAGAGTAGCTTCTAGTCATATATGGCTTTTTAAATTTAAATTAATTAAAATCCAATAAGATTTAAAATTCAGGTCCCCCAGTGTCAGTATTCACATTTTGAATGCTCAGTAGCCACATGCGACTGGCCGCTACAGTATTGGACAGCACAGACCCAGGGCATTTCCATCATCCCAGGAAATCATTTTGCAGCTCGAGAGCGTATATCCCATCGTATTGTAACTGTTGACTGGTCTCTCTCGCATTAGGCCAGCAAGTATCAACCCTGACTCTTCATGAGAATCACCTAAAAACACTTAAAACACAAAGACAGGGGTCCCTCAGGCCCACCTGCCAAGAGTTGTTCTAGAGTGAGGCCCAGGTATTGGGATTTTAATAAATGACTCCAGAGGTAGTATGCAGCTAAAACTGAGAACTGCTGCACCAGCCCATGACCCACTTGATGAGGACTGTTACTGTGTCTTTTATCTTTATATATTATGTATTTGTCACCATAGTTTATTCAACAAATGTTTATTGAGCAACTGTTACATGATACTGTTCTGGGGGTTGAGTATATTAAACAAATCAGACAGAATCGCTGCCTTGAATTTTACAGTTCAGTGGGAGAGATGGATGTTGGATCACCAAACCAGAAAGGATTTTATCATTTAGACACTGGAAAGCTTCCCAAGAGGGATCTGATACAGTCTGACAGGGTGCTGAGTGGAACACCTCTCAGAGGATGTGGTGTTCATTGAGTGTTGATTGTACTAAGCTAAGCTGAGCAAGCCTCTGAGGTAGGTCCAACATCACCCCCATTTTATAGATCTTGAGGCTGAAGCTTCAAGAGCCAGGCAAACTTCTGCAAGGTGCCACGCCTAACAGTAATGGAACTCAGCTCCAGCTTTGCTGTTAACAGCTACTCTGTACCTGTCTTCTACCTGCCATGTAGTAGGGGCTCAACAGATGTGCAGTGAATTGCTACATGGTGGCTAGAGAGGTCCCCGAGAAGCTCTCCGTGAATGGCTGTTCAATGTTTAATCATGAGGTGAATGAGTTGATTCAGTTGATTCAGTGTAACTTCCCAGAAGTGTAATCCCAGATGACTTTAGTAGTTCCTGGAGAGAGGGGTCACAGTAGTTACCATGCCCGTGGCTTGGAAGTGCGGGGAGAAACTCCGACCTCACAGACTGCTGGGACCTAATAGGGTTTCCGATGTTACGAACGAGTGTAGCTTGTGTGGGCAGCACTGTGACATTTAATTCTTAAAAAATAGCTAGATGAGTAAAACAGTGGTGTTGCTGATCTTTCCATGATACATGCTGAGTGGAATCTGGGTTATTCCCGTCCAAGCGCTTTTGGCCTCATCCAGAGAAGCCACAGAGGCTGAATCCTGGTATCTGTTTCCCAGTGTTTTCATAATTTTCTTGTTTTCTCACAGTGCTTAAGTGACACAAAACCCATGTGATGTTCTTTAAAGTTCTAAGAAGGATTTCTTTATTTCTGGTTTGAGATGACCAGCCAGCCCACCACCACCACCACCACCACCACCACCACCACCACCACCACCACCACCACCACCACCACCACCTACCCCACCAGATGATTTGAACATTGTTTGTATTTATTTGACAGAGAGAGAGCACAAGCAGGGGGAGTGGCAGGCAGAGGGAGAGGGAAAAGCAGGCTCCCACTGAGCAGGGAGCCCTAGGTGGGGTTCCACCCCAGGACCCTGGAATCATGACCTGAGCTGAAGGCAGATGCTTAATCCACTGAGCCACCCAGGCGCTCCTCCCCAGATGATTTGAAAGATGGTTGAGAATGGTGAAGGATCTTACTTTTACAATGTATTTATTATGATTACACATAAGCTTTATCAGTATGAATTGGAACACAGTATAATAGCAACAAATTTTATTGGAAAGACAAGTTATCTCCCCAGAAGCCCTTTAGTTTAAAATGGCTTGGGGAATTTGTCTCTTTCTCTTAGGCCCCATTGCGTATGAGGACATTCAGAAACAAAAAACTGAATTCTGTGAACTGCTTGATCAAGGGAAAATTTTCCAAGCTATTCAGCCTTCCCATTTTGTTTCTAAGTGTTGATGTTATTAATCTGTGAAGTATATTGTCATTTAGAAAGTTTGCCTTGGTGTGTGTGTCCCTCCCGCCCCCTCCCTCCCCTCCCTCACTTCTCTGTTCCCTAATGTATTTAAAATAGCTAGTAGTTTCTTGAACACTAGAGATTTTAAAATATGTTGCAGTCTTTGACACTTTTTCTTTCCAAAGACAGAGCCTAATTCTCTTCTCCTAGAATGTGTGCCAGACTTACTACCCTCCTCTAATGAACAGAATGTGAGGGAACTGATACCATGAGATTTCCAAGTCCAGTTCATAAGAGAGATCACTTCCACCTGGGTCTCTCCACTCCTCCATCATCTGTTCTGGAGGAAGCCAGCCACCCTCCTTTCGAGGAAACCATGAACCACCACTGTAGCGACTGCCAGCCCCAGTCATGCCTTCAGTTGCCTGCAGCCCTGCTGACATGCCGCCTCAAGCTTTGTACGAGACCCTGGCTCAGAGCAGTAGATGAGGGACTGGCATTCATAAGACTTCTGCCCTTGCAGACATGGGTGTGTGCATGCAAATCCCAGGCTCAGCAGAAGTCAGTGTGTGTCTCTTCAGAAAGAGGAGCTCGCTGCTTGTCAGTGTTGTTAAAAACACAAAGTGAAACATACCGTACTTTTATAAAATGGAAGAGGCATGTATTTCATAGAAAGCATGGGTGCACCAAATTTGTTGTCCTGTCAATGATCTAGTTGGGTTGCATTTGTTAATCTTTTTGAACAGATGTATTATTACATCCACATACACTTTTCCTTGGGAGTAAAGACCAAGAATATTCCTGCTACTAGGTCTTTTTCTGTGATAATTTTTTTTTGCAAATCCAAATGTGGATTTTATTATTAAATAGTGGCTTCCTTAAAATTCATGCCAAGATCTATTTGGAATACATTTTAGCTTATTAGTAACACATGGTGCCCCCTAGAAATACATAACATTGTTAGTCTGAAAGTTGGGACTCTTTAAATCCTTTAATTTTCGTGAATAAAAAAATGACAGTGGTATGTAATTTGATTGCAAGCATATGATATGGAAGCCTTATTTCCAAAATAGAGCGTGATTGTCATAAACAGTTCCATAGCCTTTTCACATTAGGGAAAAAAGCAGTTTCCCTTTGCCTTCCCCCTTTTGGTTTAGAATTATGGAGTGAGTAGTTTTATAAGAACATTTGTGTTTTCTAAAGCAAAATTAATGTGTGATGTTCGCCCCAGATTTTCATTTTGTTAATTTTATCTATTTTAAGAAATAGCTCACAGTGTGTGACGAAATCTAAGATTTTAAAGGTAAGGTGCTAAATTCATCAGTGGGTAGGAAAGTGAATAGTTTTGTATCTAAGTAAGTTCATTTTAGCTCTTTTAGTTAACATTTTGTCAAATTTAAAGGTGTAGTAGGAAGTGAATTGTAACCAAAATTGATAAATTAAGTTTGGTGTCTTACGGTTGTATCATGTAATGGTATTTTTAATCCTGTAGTATTCATTGGGGAGAAAAAGTTTCCTAACTGGAATAGTTAAGAGATAAAATAGATTAGAATTTTAATAGAAAGATGTGGGAAGCATAAAATGTCAAAAGGTATACAAAGAGCACCTGGTCTGTTTAGGAAATTTTATATATTTTTTGCTGTTTTCCAAGTTTGCAGATTATCATCTGTTTTTTGAAAAAATTTTTTTAATTAAAGTAAACTTGTTAGTAAAGAAATAATTTTAAGCCCTCAGAAGTAGAAGGCTTTAGATTGAAATTGTAAATACCTTTTGGTGGTGGTAGTGATTTAAGCAAAGTCTAAACAAATTACTGGGTCCTGCAAGGCATTTTGCATTCATGTGGGTCCATCATTACTCCTTAGGAGGTGAAAACAAGTTGAAATAATGAGTTCCTTCAAAATGGTCAAGGAAGGAAGCTTTTTCTAAAAGGAAGTATACTTATCCAGGGCAGTATTACTCCTCAAATTGTGAAGGGATAAAATAGGAGGAATTTTTACAACTGCTTTTAGAAAATTGAAGTGTCTTTCTAGAGTAATCTTGTAACTCCCAGGCTGTTTAAGAAGTTCCAATTTTCATATTCAAGCCATTGGCTGAAATACTCTGTTACTTAAGATCAGAGGCTATCTGGGTGTGTGGGGGGAGGTGCACACACTTCATCTTGCTGGCCTGGAATGATGGCTCTCAACTTTAAAATGAGTTAATTTTTTATGATGTATGCGCTCATCTTCTGAGAGCATTCTTCATGAGAAATTAAGTCATTTTATTTTTTTTTAAAGATTTTATTTATTTATCAGAGAGAGAGAGAGCATGAGTGGGGGGTGGGCGGGGAGCGGCAGGCAGAGGGAGAAGCAGGCTCCCCGGTGGGGCTTGATCCCAGGGTTCTGGGATCATGACCTGAGCAGAAGGCAGACATAACCAACTAAGCCACCCAGGTGTCCCAAGAAATTAAGTCATTTTAAATAAAATCAGGAGTGCTCATTCTACAACCAGTACCTTGGGTTTTTTTTTTTAAAGCCTCAAGATGAAGAACAGAAATACTCGGTTAAAGGTAAATATAAAAACACGTCCTCTACCTTAATAGTCCAAATTTTGTAGAAATAATAAATTACATGGGGCGCCTGGGTGGCTCAGTCGGTGAAGCGTCTGCCTTCAGCTCAGGTTATGATCTGGGTCCTGGGCTCAGGTCCTGGGATCGAGCCCCACGGCAGGCTGTCTGCTCAGAGGGGAGCCTGGTTCTCCCTCTCCCTCTGCCTGACACTCCCCCTGCTCTCTTTTCTCTCTCTGTCAAATAAATAAATAAAATCTTTAAAAAAATTTTTTTAGAAATAATAAATTACAGCTGACCTTTGTTGAGTGCCTACTATGTGCCAGGTGTCTTACATACATTTACCATGTCAATTATCTCAGCGGTCCTGTATGCAGGACACTATTATCCCCACTTTAGGGGTGAAGTAACCTAGTTTAAATCACTTACACAGCTATTAAGTTTAAATTTAAACTGGTTTAAATTATTTACACAGCTAGTAAGTAGCGACGAGATTTGAGAGTTAGGTCTTTTGTGATCCCAAGGCTGCTGAGGCAGAATTGTCAGATTAGTAACCGTCAGATGAGAGTGACTGCCAACCCAGGATGGGGCACCGAGAACTCAGAGAAGTGCAGAACTTGTGGGCACAGTGCCCTGGGGTGCCTCACCCGTGCAGGGAGACAGACAAGTAAAACAAGCAGCAGTCCTATAGCATGAAGGTGCTAGGTTGGTCTGTTAGAAAGAGGAGCAGCTTTCTCACTTTAGATACAAACCAGATGGGGCAGGCGCCTGGGTGTCTCAGGTGGTTACGCATGTCTGCCTTTGGCTCAGGTCTTGGGCCCCGGATCCTGGGATCCAGCCCTGCGTTGGGCTCCCAGCTCAGTAAGGAGTCTGCTTGTCCCTCTCCCTCTGCCCCTCCCCCCCCCGCTTGTACTCACTCTCTCCCTCTCAAAAAAACGAATAATATCTTATAAATAATACATACGTGCATACAAACCGGAACTGACACTGACTAGCCACACAGTATCCACCCTCACTCCTGTTACCAGGTGCTCTGTCGTTGGCGTAATTTATGAATGAAAAGTGAAGCCTGTAAACCAGTGTATTCTCTGACAGAGACTAAAATACTTCCCTCACAGCCTTAGTAGGATCATGGAAGAGGTCACACAGATTTGGGATCAAATACTGACTTAGCCCCTGATTGGTGGCTGGGAGCACTTTGTCAGAGAATACTCTGAGCAGTTGTTGCTTCATTTCTGAAAATGGAAAAATAGTTTCCACCTCACTGGACCGTGGTGAAGCATAACACAGGTAGTGTAGGTACCCGACTGTAGTGTCAATGATGATTACTTCATCCTCCTTGACTTGAGGCTTTCTGAAATAGCAGAGGGAAATTCGGAAGAAACTTAATTTGTCACCTTTGATCCACTGCCACACAGATGTGTTTAAATTGCTTCGCTTTACCCACCCCCCCATGTTGTGAAAGTTGGAAAGAACATGCTTAAAATATTTAATATGATCCTGGGATATAGCAATCATCAGTGGTAGTTATTATAATTACACCTAGTTGCAAAAATTTAATCAACACTGGAAAAATTTTAGCCAGTATGTCTTCAAATTATTTATTCTTACATTCTTTCTTCTTTTTCTTTCTTGAACTTGAGTTACATTTGTGTTGGACTGCTTGAAATTCTCCCACGGGCCACTGAGATTTTATTTTTAATCTTTAAACTCCTTGTGCTTCAGTTTGGATAATTTCTACCTTCAGTTTTCAGATTTACTGCTCATTTCTTCTTCAGTATCCAGTCTGCTGTTAGTCTCATCCAATTAATTTTTATTTCAGATACTGTATGTTTTTAGTTCTTGAATTTCCATTTGGTCCTTTTTTAAAACTTCTGTCTTTCCTGAAGTTCTTCATCTCTTCACCCATTTTATCCATCTTTTCCTGTAGATTCTTGAACTTATTTATAATATTTATTTTGATATCCAGCATCTAGGTTATCTCTGGTTCTGTTTCTTTTGACCAGTTTCTTCTCTCTTGATTTTTGACTACATTTTTCTGTTTCTTTTTATGTCTAATAATTTCTGTTTGCATGATAGACATTTGAATTGTATGACATAGAGACTCTGGATTCCTTTATCTTCCTATGAAGTGTGTGGTGTTTTATTCTAGTATGTGGTCAGATTTCTGGTGATGACCATCACCTTGATGTTAGGGTAAGTTTATTTTAGTTTTGCTCGTAGTCCCAGGATATAGCCCTTAGTCCTGCAACATCATCCATACTCGTATGGCACGATCTGCCTGGGCTTTCAGCCCAGAGTATTTACCAAGCCCTGCTAACTCTGTGGGATTTGAATTCCAAACTCTCCTCAGCGTTGGGAAGTTGCTGGAATCTGCTTAGCTCTTTAGATGTTGTTTTCTGCTGGGCTTCTTGAAGTATATGCCGTTCAGGTCATAGCCAAGGACTGGAATTGAGGGTTTCCTTTTCTGTGACTTCTTACTTTCTGGGATTTTCCCCCTCAGTTTCCAGCTGCTGAAGCAATCCTAAACTCTGACCTCTGATACCTCAGCTGAGTAAAATGCCACTTTCTGCTTGAGTTCTGTTCTCCTTGCCCAGCATGGACTGAAGTCTGCCCTTAGGAGAAAAGCCAGTTAAATATGGTCTTCTCTGGTATGGTTCTCTTTCTTAAAAGGTGATATCCCCTCCTGTTTCTGCCTGCTTTTGTTTGCTCTCCAGTGGCTTCAAGTGGTTGTTTTTTATGTTTTGTCCATCATTTGTATTCGTTATAGACAGAAACATTAGTGTGGTACAAGTTACTCTGTCAGATTATCAACTGCAGATCTTTAATTATAAAAATTATATATGAGTAATTCATTTATTAAGATATAAGGGATTGACAAAACACTCTTGACTCACAGATGTTTTAGCATAGTTGGACTTAACAATATATGACAGTATATTAAAGTGACTTTTAAAGAGAGATATGTCTTCAGCTCAGGTTTTGGATCACAAATACCTGAATACAGAAAATGGGCCCTTTGTTCAGTCAAAACTATTTACAAAGTACAGGAGAGGTGCATGGGTAATTAAATGATAGGATAAGCAGTGATCCTTTGCATTCTTGAACTTATGGTTTATTGTAAACTAAGTGTATTTACCTTATAGTCATACTTTGAAGTTAAGTTTTAAAGTCTGCATGTTTGGGAGGGGTGCCTGGGTGGCTCAGTTGGTTAAGTGTCCCAACTCTTCATCTCAGCTCAGGTCTTGACCTCCAGGTTGTGAGTTCAAGCTTCATGCTGGGCATGGAGCCTCCTTTAAAAAAAAACCAAAAACCTTTCGGCTCTCAGCTCAGTGGGGAGTCTGCTTGAGATTCTCTTTCTCCCTCTACCCTTCCCCCCCATACACATGCTCGAGCGCTCGCTCTCTAAATTAATAAATAAATCTTGAAAAAAAATAAAAAATGAAGTCTCCACATATGGGAAGTAACCCATGGAGTCAAAATAACTGTTGAAAATCCTTGTATGGCTAATAAAGTCACTTGAAATTATAACTCATTTGGTATTTTTTTAAAGTATTGGCATTCCTTTAGGAGCCATGGTATTTAACGCGCGTGCACACATACATACATACATACATACATACATACACACATACACATACACAATCTTTCAGGCGGTCACCCTTAGCTCAGAGAGAAGCTTCGCCTGTGAACAGGTGAGGAAAGGGCACATGGTACCATCCCTCCTGCTCCCAGACACATACTCATTATTTAGTGATGGGAGGGCCCAGGGCTATTTACATTGTTTTTGCTCTCTCTTTCCCTTGTTCCAAACTTACTGAGTCTCACAAATTAAAAGCACAGATGTGTGATACCCTCCTTGACAATCACAGCCAAGGTTCTGTGGCCAGCCTCTGTCTTTCTGCCTCTTAGTCCAAGTCGCATTTTGACCATGTTCTTGGATGGTTTATGTCTCATCAGACTAGGGTTGTGTTTTCCTATATAATGACATTGCAGTTAAACTATAGCGAAAAGTCCAGAGGAATGCCAGGGTCTCCAGTTTTATTTCTGTGTATGGTATTCTCCCTAGGTTTGCTTAAATTCTGCCTCTCTCACACATGCTCCCCTGACCACGTGGAGTGTCCCCTGTGAGGCAAACCCACCACGGCTCTTTTCAAAGAAGGCCCCATCTTAAGGCAACCATGCTCTGGGATAACCTCTACAAAGCGGTCATGCATGTGTTGAATTCCATTTGTGGTTTGGATGTGGACATGAATTTTAAAGTGTCTATCTCTAGGACTGGAAGTACCTTCCAGCTGACTCTTTAGCCAGGAAGATAACTACTTATTGATTTTTCTGATACCCTGCTTATGTATGGAAATCAAGCTAGTTGTTATTGATTCTTAAGTGTTTTTCATAAATAATCAATGACATAAGACAGAGTGATTGGGGGTTGATGGAGGATGACTGTGCGTGGCCAGTTTGTCACCTGCCCACACAGACAACGGGATATTCTCGGATCTTCCATGTCTCTGATAACCTGTCAAACTTCTACTTTTTCTTCATAGAGAAGTGCAGGGGGCTTGCACTCTGGAACACCTGGGGCTGTTTTTCTTTTTTTTTTCTTCTTTTAATGGCATTTTCTGTTTGTTTTTCTCACTGTAAAAGTATAATTTATATTAACATGTTTGCACTAGAAAATTCAGATAAAAGAAGAAAATGCTAATCAGCCACATTTCGTTCTTAAACTCTTTTTCATTGTGTGGATTCTGAATCACACATGGCACACTTTAGGTGGCACCAGGCACATTTGTGTGCTCTGCCGCCCTTGTTCTCTTACTTGTCCACACTCAGGGTGATGCCTTTTCCAGGAGCCCTGGGGTGGAGACACCTGTATTGCTGTAGTGTTTGGGGGTGGTCTGTGCTGCCTGCACAGTGAGGAGTGGGGGAGGCCTTCTGAAAGAGCACTGGGCTGTGATCTCGGCTCTGGCTACGAGCAGCTGAGTGTTCCTTAGCAAGTCCTTTCATTTCTCAAGACCTCAGTTTTCTTCTCTATGAAGAAGAGAAGATGATCCCCACCTTATCTATTGATGAAATAGTGGTTATGAAATGAGACCAAGATTCTTTTGCAGTCTACAAGGCATGGTGTATGCCCCAAAGGGGGACCTCATAGGGTCCAACAAAGAATGCCTTTCTCAGGGGTGTCTGGGTGGCTCAGTTGGTTGAGCATCCGACTCTTCATTTTGGCCCAGGTCATGATCTCAGGGTCGTGAGATGGAGCCCCACATCGGGCTCCACGCTCAGTGTGGAGTCTGCTTATCCTTCTCTCTCTGCTCCTTCCCCTGCTCACACTCCCTCTCTCTCTCAAATAAATGAGTCTTTAAAAAAAAAAAAAAGGTGTTTCTCCAGCCACCAAACCCAGAGAGGCCTGCTTGCACGTTTTGATCTCTTTTCCACACATGTGCCATTGCCCTCCCTCAGACTCTCTGGACTCTGCAACTGTCGAGGGCAAGAAGCTTTGTCTTTAGTTTCAGCTGACCTTCCTTTGTGATCCTTAACATTCTGGGGTCGTCGATGCCTTTGTAACTGGAGAACAGACCTTCTCCAAATTAATAAAAAACTTGCGTGGCAGAATTTTTCAGGTAATTTTAGGAGTTTTTGGAAGCTCTGAAATTGAGGTCACAACTATTGATACAAATAGTACATTATATGTAGAATATGCATGTAACATATATAGTAGTAATACATAAATAAATGGTTAAAAACATAAATATTGGAAATGTATGCTCTAAAATGTTTTACCAACAGGTATAGTTGATCAAAAATAGTCTGGAGAGCACTAGTCTAGAGATAGCTACACGGTCTGGTCCTAGCCTAGCCTACCTCATTTACCAGGACAGGAAACCAGTGAACTTTCAGTTAATCTCGAATTATTTAACACGTAACCACGACCTGAGCTGAATGCAGACACTTAATGACTGAGCCACCCAGGCGCCCTATTTAACACGTAATTTTTAAACCAAGAACCTGAAGCTCAGAAGGACTAAGGCTGCATACCTAATGACCTACCTAACCTTTCTATCCCAGGGTAGCTGCTTAATGAAAGTTTGTGAATTAATCATGAAATGTGGGGCCATATTTTTAAATTACACCTATTTACAAAAAAGCTCAGCCCCTTCGATTGGTGGGCAGTCAACTGTAGAAGCCTGGAATAGAAGAGGAATGGTTGTCTCCTTCCTAGCTTTTCTTCAGGGGCAGATCTCAAAGCATGAACATTACCCAGAGAGCTGTGAGCAAACCCAAGTGTGATGTGGGTTTTATCTGGCAGTTAGGAGGCCTGCCTGAGGGAGCCAGAAGAGAGGGCCTTGATGCCCCTGCTGGAAGGGAGTGATGCTCAAGTGCTGTTTAAATGCTGAGTAATAGCCTTGTGGAACTCTGCGGGCATCTTGTCTTGGGGCTCTGCTAGTTAATGGATTTGTCAGTTGTTGCGGAAATGGGAGTCTGCATGCTGAGTTTCCAGATAACACCCTTGGGGCTGGAGCAGATTCTTGCAGAGGCTTGGTTAGAATTTTGAAAGAACAAATCCAAATTCAAAATGACCTTGAAAAATCAGAGGAATGAGTCATCCCGAGTGGTATGGAGAAAGGCAATTAAAAAAAAAATGTGCACAAGCCTTTCTGCCTTTAAGGATGTTGCTTTTAATCTTTAACAAGTTTGTACTGAGTGGTGGTGGGAACAGATGAGGAAACAGAGGCCCAGGGAAGTGAAATAACTTGCTCATAACCAAGGGACAAGCAGACTCCCCACTGAGCAGGGAGCCAATGTGGGACCCGATCCCAGGACCCTGAGATCATGACCTGAGCCAAAGGCAGATGCTTAATGGACTGAGCCACCCAAGTGCCCCAACTCTTCATTCTTCAGAGTGTTGCTCAGGTGTCCTCTCTTGGCTGCATCCAAGTTTTGTCCATGTATTCCTTTACTTAACCAGATACTACATGGGTGCCTACAAGATGCTGTATTAAATAAGCAATATATTTTCATGCAGAAGAAAGAAAATAAAATGCATTGCTGATAAAGTATTTAAATACTCAAAAGAGAATAAAACTAAACCAAATAGAAGGCTCAGGAACTTTCTTTAACATTAGAACCCTTCCTCATGCTATATAAAGAGATATATTAGGTTGAATTAAAGCTTTCTGTGTTTTTTTTTTTTTTAAATACTAAATAATAGAAGATTTGGGAACCTAAGCAAGGTAGGAATCCCAAAAGTCTTTTGGGTAAAGATTGGTATATTTGACGACGTGAAATGTAAAAAGTTCTGCGTGGCAAAGGACACCATAAACCAAGTGAGGAGACAAATGGGAGAAAATGTTTGCAGCACATATTACAACAGATTGTTGTCCCTTCTGCAGAAAGTCTCCCTACAGATTGACAGGGAGAAGACAAGCAATGGAAAACAACAGTCAGGAAAGGAAATGTGAATGGACAATAAAATACAGCAAGAAACTCGGGCTTACTATACGGTCCAGTTTTTCACGTCCCTGTGGCGAGAATTAAGAACAGTAACATCTATGTGCTGGCGAGGCTTTAGGGAAATACACTCATCTGTTTGTACTGCTCTTGGGTCTGTGCACTGCTACCACCAGTCTCTTTGGAAACATAGCAGTAGTAATTAAAATTTGAAGTATGCACCCTACCCCCCAATAATTCTACTTTTGTGAATATATCTTTTCAGAGATAAAGTGACAGCATGTAAGAACTTACGGATAGAGATACTGCAGCATTGTTTTTTGGTAGCAAACACTGTGGGAGTCTCTCAGGGAGATAGTTCTCCAAATCATGGTGGAGTTTACTATGGAATATAATCACAGTTAAAATAATGAATTAGAGTTAATGACATTCAGTTTCTTGATCCCTATTCAGTAGGGAAAAAGCAAGCCATGGAGTCTTGTATAATATCGCATTTGTGGGGCACCTGGGTGGCTCAGTTAAGCGTCTGTCTTCAGCTCAGTCATGATCTCTGGGGTCCTGGGATCGAACCCTGCATTGGCCTCTCTGCTCTGAGGAGTCTGCTTCTCCTTCTCCCTCTTCCCCTCCCCCCCCACCCCACCCCCTCATTCCACCCCCCCCATGCATGCTCGCACGCTCTCTCTCTCTCTCTCAAATAAATAAAATCCTTAAAAAAAAAAAATCCCATTTGGTTTTTTTAAAAGTGAGAAAAGGGGAGAAGACCCCCTATTGTATGTATGTATGTGTATTTTTTAAGCATAGAGAAAGCTTTGCTGAGATTATTAACGCCCCACATTGTTAACTTTGCTTATTTCAAGGAGGGTATTGGAGAAAGGGAAAGGAAACTATCATTTTTATGAATTATTTTTGTAATTTTAAAAACAAATGGAATTAAAAATTGTAAAGGGTGATTAGTGCTTCAAAGTATGTATAGGATAGTATAAAAGAATTTATCCCTTTGCCTTCTATGCCAGCACTATAATTTACGACACATATTACATGGCTTTATTATTACGTTATAGCTCATTGTATTTTATAGGCCTGGCACGTGGCTGTATAATACCCAGTATTTTCCGAAGGAAGGAAAAAGGACTTGTTCCAGGAGACTTTACTACATGCGTTGAGCATTTGACTTTGCACTGTGTGCCAGGGCCGGTGCTGGGGACCAGGTGAACAACAACAGATTAGGTAACGCTGGGAACTCGGACATTGCAGGAGGCTGTGGACAGAGTGAATGACAAACTTGCCTGGGAGGTTACACTTACCTTTGATCTTGAAAGAGACAGGTTGAGGCCTGGAACTGTGATGGAGCCAGGCGGACTGGAGAACCTGAGGTGGGCTGTGTGGCCCCAGCGCAACGATCCTTCTACCCAGGCTGTGCTCCCGGAGAGCTCTCTGAGCTGGGGAGGCTGAAATGATAAACACAGTTGCACGGGACTCTTGACACAGAAGATGACTTACATAAAGACACAGGGAGAGAGGCTGGCCTCTCAGGAAGGAGAGTATGGGAAGTTACGGAAGTGAGACTCACTTCGGGGGGAGGGATGGTTTCTCCCCTATCATAAACACCCACCGTAGGCCACATGCTGGAGGAGGTGCACTATAGGCTTTCCCTGTCCTGTTCACATAGTAACCCCATCAAGAAGCCTTTACTTCAGGGGCGCCTGGGTGGCTCAGATGGTTAAGCGTCTGCCTTCGGCTCGGGTCATGATCCTGGGGTCCTGGGATCGAGCCCGACATCAGGCTCCCTGCTAGGCGGGGAGCCTGCTTCTCCCTCTGCCTCTGCCTCGCTCTCTCTCTGACTCTCATGAATAAATAAATAAAACATTAAAAAAAAAAAAAGAAGCCTTTACTTCAGTTAAGAAAGTAGAGTCCGAGATGATGATACAGTTTGTCTTAGATCCACAGCTGGTAAATGGAAGACCGAGGATTTGATCCATAGTCTTATGTACCCTAGAACCCTCCAAGAAATACCGTGATGTTTCGATTATACCTGAACATCCATTAACATCAGAACTTCAGCTCTCCATCTCAGGGTGAATGAAAGTAATAAAGATCTTTCTGGAGGCTTACCATGTACTTTATAGATTATACATCTGTCACATTTCACATACAAAAACCGAGACCAGGGACACCTGGGTGGCTCAGTTGGTGAAGCATCTGCCTTCAGCTCAGATCATGATCCTGGGATCCTGGGATCAAGTCCCACATCAGGCTCCTTGCTCAGCGGGGAGCTTGCTTCTCCCTCTGCCTGCCACTCCCCCTGCTTGTGCTCTCTCTCTCTCTCTCTGACAAATAAATAAAATCTTAAAAAAGAAAAAAAAGACCCAGAAAAATGCCTTTTCCAAGGTCACAGATGGCCAGTCTGGACCAAAGGGAGTTTCAAACCCAGGTCTCCGTGCCACTTAGGCTCATGTCCTTTCATCATATGATGCCTCAGTAAACATTAGGTGGTGCTTGGTCAGGGTTGGGGAGCTCTTGAGGATGTATTTATTATTAATGCTTTCAAGGCTTTTACTCATTAAATAGAAATAATCCTTCATGGTTTTATAATCTTCTCTGCTCCTGCTGCTACTGTTTTCCCAAAAGAGCTTTCACATTAATTATGACATCTTTACCTCTTAGCATTCAATCTCAAGGAGTAGGCTGGGTGTAGGTATTATTAGACCTGTTTTATAGATGAAATTAGGCCCCTGAGAGCCTTAGTCACCTGACCAGAGTCACATGATAGCGGCTAGAGCTAAGACCTAGATTTTCAGGTCCCTCAGTCACTTGCCGTCTGGCTCAAAAATAGCAGACTTCTGGGGGTTCCCACACTTAACCGAGCATAAGGGTTAAGAACACAGGCTCTACAGGCAGTGTCTGTCGTCACCACTTAGCTAGGTGACCTTGGGCATTCTGCTTCACTTCCTGAACCAGTCCCTGCATCTGGAAAATGGGGATAAGATTAGCACATCATGCTGAGCATCCAATGAAGTAGTGAAGGACAAAAGCACCGTTCCTGGCCCAAAAAGTAATCAAAAGTGTAACCGCAATTAATTGTTCTTGTAATTAGTTATTAACAATTATTACCACTGTTATTATGTCGTCATTATCGAGGAACAGGAGGTCTGTCTTATTCCCCTTTGTTTCTTAGTGTTTATCATATAGTAAACCCCAAATAGGTATTTGTGGCACATGTCATGGCATCCTTGACAGTGTTTGCTGAGTCTGTCCATAGAAAAGGATGGGTTTGGAATCACATGAGACTGGGTTCCAATGTGGATTCACCAGCGATTTTCACTTTTCTTCTCTATAAAACATTGCCCTGAAGGAGTTTTAGGATATTCAGTGTGATGTATCCCACTACACAGTCGGTGCCAAATAAGGAGCAGCCGTAATTACAGTGACAGAGAATCAACGGTTGGGTTCACAGGCCAGTTGGGAAGTTTTGTGAAAGTTTCCCAGTTTGATAAGGCGTAGCACAGGGTGAGAATTAGGCAAACATCCCTCAGAGAAAGGCCTGTTTACTATTTGCTGTGGTTCTGAAAATTCTAAGTAGGGCCTCATTGGAGGAATATACAAGACATTTTTAAAGAATATTATTTAAAAAAAAAAGGAATATTGAATTTTAATGTATTCTCAGGGCACGTGTTACTACCAGCCCCTTGGAAGGTATACTCTTAGGGCTGTCCCTGACTTCGGAGTGTTGCTGGAAGCCTCTGCTCCTGGCGTGAGGATGCCAGGCTGACTCCACCACAGTGGCCTCTGATGGGCAGCCTGCTGCCGTCATCACTGTTGTCCTTGTCATGAACATTTACTCAGCTTATCGTGCACCATGCACTTGGCATGCAGTAAATTAATCTCCATAATACCTCTGAGAGGTAAATAACCATTGTTATGTCCATTTTACAGCTGGGGAAGATGAGGCTTAGGAAGGTAAGTTACTTGACCAAAACACCACACAGGTTTAGGGATAGACCTGGGATTTGATCCCAGATCTTTCTCACTTTAGGATGTGGGAGAGAGTCCCCAGCTCTGAGATACTAAAAAAGCCTAAGAGTAAAATCCCTTATTTAGGAGCGGTGTGACCTGGGACACGTTTTTGCCTCTAAATAATGAGGCTGATAACAGTACTTACCTTCCAGTCCTGTTAGTAAGAGTGAATGAAGCAATGGACGTGAAGTGCTTAGTGCAGTGACTAGGGTGCCCTGAGTACTCGACAAGCTAACTGTTATCACTATCGGTACTGAAATAGTGAATCACTGCTTTGGTATTGCTGTGGGGCTTAAATGTTGAAATGTATATAAAGGCCCTTTCAAGCTGCATGGAACATCTTAGGTGATGAGTATATGTAAGTCATCACCCCAAAGGAATGCCAGCGGTTGAAATCCTAAGTGGCCCTTTCTGGTTCGGCTGGTAAAACTTTATTATTTTGTCCTTTTTTCAGAACTGAAAGGAGTTACCTAGCTCTTGGAATCGTCTTACATTCTGCAACAATACCATGAATGCCAGAAATTCCCTACAGATAATTCGAAAAGCATGAATCTCCATAATGGCTGGGTCAGATTTCTCTCTTTTCCTTGTTCTTTTCTTTTATCCAGTCTCCATCCTCACCGGCTTTCCCCAGCACCCACTTTACCAACTTCCCAAAAGTCTGCCAGCACTTAGGTAGACCGAGGATCCTAAAACAGAGCGTAGTCTATTCCCCGAAAGGTCCTGATCAGGCAGTTTTCTGCCTCATCGGCCCTCCTGTTCAGTTACACCTGTATCTGTGACAGTGTCCCCCACCACAGCCCTGTATTTCTCTCTTCTTCCCTAAACCCCTGAATTTACCTTTTGTTTATCTGCTTGCTGCACTCCTCCCTCGGCCTCTGCCCTTGTTCTCTCCTCCACCAGAACCCTTTCTCTCTGCCCTCTCCCTCTGCACCTGCTGAAAACCAGCTCGGTAAGCCCTTCACTCTGTACAAAGGGATGCATGTGTTTACAGAATTTTGCTAGTGAATTGTCACTGTTAGATTTAAAAACTTAAAACATGAGACATATGTTCCTGTGCTGTTTGATTTTAAATACGTCTCCCTGATTTATAACTAATCCCGGCTCTAGAGGTAATAGTGACTGATTTTTTTGGAGGCAGGTGCTACATGCCAGGTACTGTTCTAAGCACCTTACAGTTAATTCCCATTATTTCTGCCCTCAACAGGATTATTAGTACTGTCCCCGGGTACACCTCACTAAACTATGATTCTTAAGATGTATCTATACTGGGAGAGTTCACACATACATACATATGTTCAATTAACATACACACACTTATGCACATAAATTTATGTGTTGACTGTATGGTGGTTCATTTATGGAATTAGCAAAACATACAGGACCCATGACCTCACCTGTACTTACTTAACAGTCTCCCCTTCCACCTCTCTCATGTCACATTTGATGTTCCACCTTCCCGTTAAGCCTCATTCTTACTTGCAGGTTCTGGTGAGGGTTAAACATGATACTGTAGAAAGCATTTGGGTCCAAGAAGGTTCTCAACAAACGCCAGTTCTCCCTTCCTGAGGCCTGTGTCTGCCTGAGCCAAGTCTGTCTTGTTTTTTGAGGAGTCCGTCATCTCTGATAGACTAAGAGCTTCTCGTAATTCTTTCTAAACTCTGCATGCCATTCCAAACTCAGGAGAGTGGTTTTGTCTAGGGAGGGAGGGAAGAGATCGGAACTGGGGGAGAGAGGAAGCATTCTGTGGCACTTTATTTCTTAAACTCGTTGGTGGGTACATGAGTGTTCTGTTAATCTGAAGATTATGATATATGTCTTCTGAAATATTTTCTAATTACTAGCAAACAAACGAAAATCCTCTATGTTTGTGTTTTACTAGAGACACTTCTTTGAATGCAGTTGAACGGGCAGCTGAATTGCCTTTTTGCTAGCCTCCAAAAGCAGAAGAGGGTGTCGGGTCTGGTGGGATTCTCTGGGGTGAGGTGAGGCTGTTTTGTCCTCAGACAAAAGGTTATCAGGGGTAACTCCAGTTTATGAGGAGACCAGACACATGCATCCTGTCTGTCGAGCGCTGATGTGGCCTTTCTTTGTGTGTTTCTGAGCCGCTTCCCTCCGTTACTTGGGCACTAACCAGAGCTGCATTTTATCTTTTTTAATATCTCAGGCTAAAATGCTGACATCCACTGTAGGCATCATGAATTTTTGATGCGGTGATGATTGGAAGGCTGCTGGGCCTCACTTCATTTCACTGGAGCGCTGTGACACGTTTCCTTCAGTGCAGACTTCCTTCTTGGGCCGTGCCCCCGTGCGGACTCACGGTTGGTTCCGTGAGGGCCCCTGGCTCCCGGGCAGTCATCAAGAGTGTATTTGAGAATGCAGTACTTAGATTTTTCTCTCAATTATTCAGCAATCTAGGAGGTTTAAGAAGGGAATGCTTCTGAAATTCCTAAAAAGGAAATCAACAAATCGAAGTCAACCGATATTTATGGAGCCCTCACTCCTTAAGCACAGCTCACGGAAAAACAACAAACACAGTGGTATTAGTTGGGGAGGGACGTGGAGGTGAGCTAGAGGTAATCCCTGCCTCTCGTGGTCTGGTGGCAAGGAAAGATCTGAACTTAAACAAAAATGATGTGATGTGGTGGAAAATACTGCAAAATAGGTGCAGAGAATTATAGGCAAGGAATGATTATTGCCAACTAAGGGAAGGCTTTCTAAAGAGGTATTGAAGGAAGCCTTTAGAGATACGATTTTGCTAGACATGATATTGTTAGGTACTTACCGTTCATTTATTCGTTCAGTAAATATTATGCCTCTCCTGGGGGCCTGCATACAAATCGGTGCCTCCCTGTTCTCTACCACAAAGGAAGAGAGAAGTGGGGAGTCCAGATATCTGAAATGCCTCCCCGAGGAAGTGGTGTACCTTGGCTCCAGTCATACTTCCTTGCTCGTGTGTATCATGTTCCATGCCTGCTTCCCTTAGGGGTGTAGAGATGTGCGGTGCTGCCTCCCAGAGCCTGCTAGGATGGGGCACCTGGGTTTCTGTTATAAGTGCTAATAACATCTGATAGAAGAGTCACAGATCTGATGCACAATTTAACAGAATCACACTGGATGCTGTCTTGATAGTAGACTGTAGGTGAGCAAGAACTGCAATAAAGAGACTTGTAGGAAGCTTTTGCGGTGGTCAGGGTAAGAAATGATGTTAGATAGGGTTGATACCCATGGGGGTAGTGAGAAGTCAGATTTTGGTTGTATTTTAAAGGTAAAGGCAATAAATAGGATTTGCCAATGGGCTACGTCTGGGGTGTGAGAAGGAGAAAAGTCAGTATGACTTTGATGGGTTTCAGCCTGAATGACTACAAGAGTGTATTTGCCATTAGCTGACCAAGATATAAGGGTCTGCAGAAAAAGAGGGTTGGGGCCAGAACATTAAGGTTTGCTTTTAGCATGTTGAGTTGAGAGTCTTTGGGCATCCCAGTGGAGATACTGTGAATAGCAGTTGATGTAGAAGTCTGTATTTCAGGGGTGGGGTCTGTGCTGGGGCTATCAGTTTGGGAGTTGTCAACTGATAGAAACTCTCCAAAACCACAGACAAGGTGAGATGCGGAGAATGAGCATAGACAGAGAAGAGGAAAGGCCCTGGGCTCTCCAACATGAGGAGGTCAGGGAGATGAAGATCCAGCAAAGACATTGGAAAGGAGCAGACATGAGATAGGTGGACAGTCAAGAGAGTGTGGTATCCTGGAAGTCAAGTAGAGAAAGTGTTTCAGGGAGGTGGGAGCAGTTATTTATGGAACACTCACTCTTTTGAGAAACTTTGGATACTTTGTATCAGCTCGTCAGCACCCCAATCATGTAAGATAGTATTAGTCTCATTTTACAGATTGGAAAACCAAAGCTCAGAGTGAGGAAATTTATTAATGCCTCTGATGGGCCCTAAAAGTTAAAAAACTGGTAAGTTAGCAAGCTTATAGGTGGTGAACTTCAGACTTCAAACATAAATCCATCTGATCCACGCCTGCACGATTTACACCAAGAGATTGTATGTGAAAAAAAATTTTTTTAAAAACGCTGTTCCTCAGACCTGAGGCTTAGAATTAAAGGAAATTAAGTTGAGTTGCAGAGAAAGAAACATGTTAGAACCCATGGATTCTTCTTTTGCATTTCAAGATAGATTTTTTTTAAGATTTTATTTATTTATTTGAGAGAGAGAATGCGTGTGTGAGTGGGGGAGAGGGGTAGAGGGAGAAGGAGAAGCAGGCTCCCCACTGAGCCGAAGGCAGACATTAACCTAATGAGCCACCCAGGCGCCCAGAGGTTGATTTTCTAAAGAGAATTTTCTCCTTGTTCCCTGATCATCATAGTTTCTTAACGGAAACTCAGTGTACTTTAAAATGTGATGATAATTTGACCCCTCACCTGTGGGGGTCCATGGATTAACTGGGATGTAGGTGAACTGAACACTATAGAAGAACAGGAAATCTCCTCTAAGAGTGGGTGAAGACATTCAGTGCCCTGCTGACCACCTCTGGACATGTTCAATGAATAATTGATGCAATTTCTCTTTGCTTTCCTTTTAAGAGTTTCTAGTGATCAATCAGGGTTCAAAATAACTCGTCATCGTGGCAGATAATAGCTCAGACTCCTCTCTCTTTCTTTTTTAGATCACGTACAAAATGAAGAAAACTATGCACAAGTTCTTGACAAGTTTGGAAGTAATTTTTTAAGTCGAGACAACCCAGATCTTGGCACCGCTTTTGTCAAGTTTTCTACTCTTACAAAGGAACTGTCCACGCTGCTGAAAAATCTGGTAAGCCATGGCCTACGGGATTTTTTTTTTTTTAATTACAGGCTGACCAAAGTGCAATAAGAAGATAAAGAGAACAATCTAATAATCTCCCCGACCCCCGGTCCTGGGGGTGAAAAAAATTAAAATAAAAAAAATTTTTTAAAGTCTCAGGTATGGAGCCACATATATATATATTTAAAAAAAAAAATACCGTAAAATTCCTAGATCCAGCTGATAGCGGGGGTTAGATCTCTTGAGTCAGAGAAGCTGGTTAACCTGAATTCTCTTGCACATTCTGCCACTATTTCAGTTTGGGTTTTGTTTCAGATAGTTTTTAGCAACTGTTGCTTTTTAATTAGTTGAAAGGGTGATGATGATTTCTGTGTCAAACATACTCTGGAAGTAGGCACTGTAAGTGTTATACCTCACTTGCATGAAGACGAGCATGCGTCTTGGTCCCTGCTTTACAAATAACGAACCTTCCCAGTTCCTCACATCCTTTTAACCCCCTACCGAGAAAAAGATTTTGAGATTGAGGGAATCCATGGTTACAGAAGGTGATGACAAGAATCCCTAAAAACCTCGGACAGGAGAGGTGCTGGCCCCAGGAGGCAGACACAGAGTTGAGGGCGGGGCAGTCTCTGGGGTGGGCACCAGTGTCTGGATTCCCGCCCTCACACCCTGTTGACACTGAGAAGGTTCATTCTGGGTACTGCTACCACTCACACTTTCTTATGCATTAATTTAAGCAAGTCTGTCTTCTCCAAAGTCCCGAGATAGAGGTACAGGGAGGTTGAATGGTGCCAGAGGAAAACTATATCATACTTTTTCCTCGTCTCTTTCCTGAGGAACAGGAGCTGCTTCTTCCCCTCCCCCAGTCTCTCAATATGACACCTTTGCCTCCTTTAAGAACTCAGGCTCAAGGTGTCTTGACCTGGGTCAGTTTCTGTTAGACAGGCTTCTTTGGCCTTACAGGAGAGTCTTGTCACAGGTCTGTTTGATACAGATGCCTGCCTTACAGATGGGTACCCAGTATTGGAAAAATGAAGATGGCCTTTCCGTAGTGTATTAACCTGGATATTTGACCAGTCAGAATATCCTCTTTTTTTTTTCCTTTCGTACTAGATAAATACATGCACGTGTCTGTCTTCCTCACAGCTTAATTCTAATTTGTGGTTTAATGCCATTGAATTAGTCTCCTATAGTGACAGCTATTCATAAAATAAAGGTTGAGAATGGAAATATGTCTTATTTTCAAAAACTTCAGAAAGGGTAATTTTGAACTTAGGACCAATACATTCCTACACTTTGGGGTTTATCTGACAAATCCATGATACCTCTGTAAATCTTGGGAGTAGTTAAATCTCTTATATTCAGAAGAGGCCCTCATTTCTCCTTCCTCTGGCTACTGCCTGTCTTTCTGCTGATGGCATTGCTCAAAGGCTATGTGGTGGGAAGAAAGGAAGTGAAACAGGACTCCCGACTATTCACTTGGGTAATAACTGGTAACAGACTTGCTCAGGGAGGAAGTTCTGTTTTCCCCCGAGCTAGGTGTTTTCACAGGGATATCTTGCTAACCTTTAGTTTCCGGGACGCCAGATGTATTTGGCTTTAGTTGAGATTCATCACTTGCACGTTCCCTGGACCAATCCATTCCTTCACTCCCCTCCACTGTGGGTCCCTGCCCACAGTGCATGTTGGCCCCACAAGGCAGCGGTCACTTGGGCATCATTCATCGTCTGTATTTGCTTACCCAGTAATACATTTGCTGACCGCCCTACAGAAACCACTGATATTTATTGAACACTTTGGTGAACCTGGCAATGTGCATGTGTAGATTTCTTATTCAGCATCTTAAAACAATCCTGTGGTTATTATACCTTCAATCCAGATGAGAAAGTTGAGGCACATTATTACTTAACTTGTCCAGGTACATTGTTAGTAAGTAGACATGTGCCCGAGTCCACTGTCTCTACCACCCTACTCTGTAATACTGCCTCTCTCATCTGCCTTGGTGGTTCAGTGTTCAAGCTGATGGCGGGGTTAGACCTAGGTGTTAGGAGACACACCTTGATAGTTGTGTTTCCCCATCGAGAAATGCTGATCTCACTGGTTCCCTAAACTTACTCCAAGCTGCAGGCCCTCTTCTGTCCTGTCTACTCTCCTTTAAGGGTTAGAAGTCTAAGAAAGATCTAATAGAAATTGCTAGAAGGCCCAATTCATTTAATTCAAAAAACAAAAACAAACATGTTTCCCTTTGAAGAGAGTGGTGGCATTCTGATGAGGGAGCAGGTAGACAAATGTGTTTGTACTCTAGTCGGTTACTAAGGGAACACTCTCCTGATGAGTAAAAAGCCAGTCCCTGGAGTTTATACAACCTGACAACAGTTTCAGCAGCTTGCTGCTTCCCTTTTTATGTTCTGCCAGGAAAGGATAGAGCAGACCCGACAGGCGGATGGGGCCAGGCCTTGGAGCCGAGAGCTCAGAGGAAGGCCCGCCCCCAGGAGGGAGAAGGGTCCGGGCCAGCTTGCAGCACCTCTGGTCCCCAGATGAGGAGCTTGTCGAAGCTTTGAGTATTTCTCAGGAGAGCCCCAAAAACCCTATTCTCTTAAGCTAGTGGAGTCTGGAAACATTAAGCAATAATGGTTACAGGTGGAATTTAGGGAGTAAGATAAAAGAAGATACTTTGGCCTTTTTAGCCTTTCCAAATTGTATCCTTAATCTAACCAGCAAATACCAAATGTCTGCTGTGGCACATACTGAAAAATGTCATTTTCTAATTAAGATAGTACATATAGTGGGTATTTTAATAATTTTTATTGAAATATTAAAGTAGAGGAAAGGGTAGATTTGGGGGTCAGGTCCAGCTTTCTGCTCTTGACTAACTCTAAAAAGAGAAGAACTTTCATCGTGTTACTTATAAGCCATCCGTATTGTGAGTGTATCGTGTTGAGGTCTTTCTAAAAGGGTTGGTCCTGAGAAATACGACCCACCAAGTGATGATAACTGTCTCATCGCCACGTGGATTTGTTTTCATTTCCTAGCGGTCAGTGATTGTGGAGGGTTGGATGAGCAGGTGGGAGGAGCTGCGCAGATGTTGGCGTTAACGCCAGACGGGGCTGAGGCTGTCTGCCCTCGTCCAGCTTACGGCTGCTAACTGGCCAGCGCTTGGGGACTGCAGGGAGGATCGTAGTTGTAACCACTTACCCTGTGAGCCTGTACCAGAGTCGATGGACCAAGTCAGGTTTAAAGTAACTCGCTTTTCCTCCTGCCCTTCCCCTCCACATACTAGAAAACGGTTTTTGGAGAAAGTTGTTGGACCTCCTAATGGAGGATGAGGGAGGCTGGGAAGGCTAGGGGTTGGAAGTTGGGTACCTGTCACACCTGGAAGGCCAGCTCCCAGCAGGGTAGCCTCACTGCGAATGGTTGGCCTTCTCCAGTGCTAGTCTCCTTACCTGTCACCTGGTAGCGTGGGACCTGATTGAGATCAGAGGATTGAATCACTAAGCACAGTATTTGACACGTGGAATTTGCTTAACAAATACAAGTTTTTATTCTCTTGTTTATAATTATATTTAATTTGTAATTATTATTACATCTTCTCATTTGATCTTTATGGCTACTCCCTGGGTAGAGGCAGGTATGAATAGTCCTGTTCCATTTTACAGATAAGTGCACCAAATCTCCAAAGAATAATGTGCCTGGGAAATAGTGGTTTGGGGGCTTGATTCCAGGTTCCCTGACATGCACCGTTCCAGCGACGCTAACTCCCAACAGTTACAGAGTAACAGCATTCATTGCCTTTATAGATTGTGGGTGCTTACGGCCCACCTGACTTGGCTAGAACCTATACGGGTCGCCATCAACCCACTTGTGTTTAGCTTTGAAAACGCTCTCACTTTTTCTCTTTCATTTCCCTCATCAGTGAGTTATAATAAATTGGAAAAAGAGAGCGTTGTTAGCTAGTAACTCACAAACTTGAGGTTTTAGTACCCCAATCTTAAAAATGATCAAGGACACTGAAGAGTTCTTGTTCTTGTCAATGTGGAACATTTCTGTTCATACTTACTGTGTTATAATTTAAAATTGAGAAATTTTAAAGTCTCTTAATTCATTTTGTTGCAATATGCTGTTTGGTTGAAGTAGACAAAAAGTACAGCCTCATGCAGATCTACATATTGGAACGAAAGAGGAGCACTTGAAGAATTAAGGTGATTCTCAGTATTCTTCTTTGATGCTGTATCAAAACTTGACAAGTGTTAGTTTCTTTGTAGTTAATAGCCATGTGAATCTGAAACCATATGTGTGACAGGCTCACTTTATCCATTTTTGAGAAAATGTTTGCCAAATACCCACATCTCACTACCACAGTTAGTCAGTCTTTCAAGGAAAAAAAATGGTGTCCCATTAAAAAGCTGATGGACAAGGGGCAGCTGGGTGGCTCAGTCAGTTAAGCATCCTACTGTTGGTTTCAGCTCCAGGTTATGATCTCGGGGTCATAAGATCAAGCCCCGCGTTGGGCTCCACACTGAGCATGGAGCCTGCTTGGGATTCTCTCTCTCTCTCCCTCTTCCATCCCCCCCCCCCCCCACTTGCACACACACTCTCTCTCTCTACAAAAAGAAAAACTGGAGGGAAGCTGACAGACAAAATCAGCTATTTTAGCTTGCAACTCAAAATACTGCGTAAGTGCTTTTTCTCAAGATAACCGTCATATTTTGGTGTGCCTTGAGAGTGGTTTGTGCATACTTCCTGTTAAACAGAATGTAAGAAGGATGTACTCAGGGGTTGATATGTAAACAAATCAGTAATTTTTACTGTTTCATCCTGGGCATTTTTAAATGAAATTACGCTCTCCTCCCCACCCCCAAACCCCGCCCACAAGAGCATGACCATGAAGAATACAGTGACCTACGCTGGTGTTGAGCAGGACACCAGTGGCTTTACCTCCATTACTCCTGTACTGTCCATGCTAATGTCTAAACGGTGGAAAAAGATAAAATCTCAGTATTATTATGAAAGTACTTTTGACCTCGGGACCTCTAGGGGCCTGTGGACCACGCCTTGAGGCCCACTGGCGTAAGAATTCTCTGGCTGTGATTCCGGCCCCAGCCCTGAGTGGGTTGATAACATGGCCTGACTTAGAAGCATAAATGTCCTCACGGGGAGAATGAGGAAGAATACCTTCCGCGTCCTATGGTTTATGAGGATCGTCATACCACACACATGAGAAACTTTGTAAGCTGCGAAGTCCTTGAGTCACACGCAGTGGGCTGTTACTATATTAATAGACTCCATTAATATTAATATTGCTGTGGCATTAATAGCCACTGCAGGAGACTTTATTTATGTATTTTTTTTCTTATTATAAGAAGAACACATGCCTGATGGGGAAAATTTAGAATCCAAAGAGAAAATTGCAGTTTCTCTTTTATATTCTCCCTTCCCAGGAATAACCGTCATTGATATTTGGGGTTTATCTTTCTAGTCCTCTTTTCTGCACCTTTTTTCCCCCCAAGTAGGCGAAATCATGTTCTGAGCAACTTTGTATTTCACTAGATTTCACTTAGTGTTGACATTGGAGCGTTTGCACTTCCCCTAGTTGGGACAAATTACAGATTCAGAAGCTTGAGAGGATATGACTTTCCAAAGAATGCCCCGTGATGGATTCATCATCCTTGGCAGTTCAGCTCTTGTCCCCATGGCAGCCTCGTCCCACCCCTGTGGTGAGAGCCAGTGCTGGGGACATCTGCTTGATGGCAGCCCAGGTACTCAGGCAAGAGGAGCTCCCGGGACTTACTGTCCAGTGGGACTACCCACGTACATACAAGAAGGTCTTCTGTCTTTTGCTTTCTGTGTGCTTTTGACATCTTCAAGTGAAAACATCAAGTTCTGTAAATGGGTGACTTTCATCAAGGTAACATTGCCATTTGTATATTTTTCGGATTAAAGTCCAAGTCATCCAAAATTACAGAGATGGAGAGTGGATCAGTGGTTACCAGAGATTGGAGAAGGGGTCAGGGGCTCCTGAGGGAGTTTCTTTGTGTTGATAGAACAGTTCTCTAACTTGATTGTGGTGTGGTTGTACCGACCGATATGTGTGGTAAAATACCACCGAACCATACGCAGACATACCAAAAAATGAGTGCATGCAAAACTGATGAAATTCAAATAAGATCTATAGCCTAGCTGATCGTCTTGAGCCAGTGTGGCTTCCGGGTTTTGATAATGTCCTGTGTAAGCTGTTAACTTTATAAGGTGTTACTCTTGGGGGAAGCTGGTTGAGGACACAAGGGACCTCTCTGTACCATTTTTGCAACTGTTTGTGAGTCTTTAATTTTTCCAAAATAGAAAGTTTATGTAAAAGTATAAATCATCAAATTCTGGTCAGGGAGAGAGAGTGGGGGAAAATCTTGAATGATACAGCTTTTGTTAAATGAAAATTTCAGTGTAAAACAAAATGTGCCCAGCAAAACGCAAGCCCTCACTTTTCTGCTGTGTCATCAGATCTGTAATCCCACTTCCTCTGCACTTTGATAGGTTTTCTAAACCAGTCTTTATTCATGTTTTCAGTTGCTCCCTCTAGTTCAAGTCCTTTTTGTGGCCACTGTTCCCTAAACGTGAAGTGATGAGCTCTTTCCCCTCAGAAGCCAGTCTCTTTGTCACGTGTGCCTATGGCTAGGGAATGCTGCCTCTTAGTGGCGAGAAGCCAGAGAAATGTGGACATGATCTATTTTGTAGATGTCTTTAATATGTGTGCGGCCGGGTTTTAAGTGCGAAGTACCTCTCATAGCGTTTGGTTCACAGCATACATTTCGTAGATAATAGCATTTTTTTTAATGATTAGAAATGTTTCTTTAGTTGATTTACCAGTCTCTATGAATTTGTCCTTCCTCTAGTGAAAGATGCCCTCATAATCAAAGCCAGCTCCCAATGTAACAAATTACTTGTTGAGGGGCGCCTGGGTGGCTCAGTTAAGCGTCTGCCTTCGGCTCAGGTCACGATCCCAGAGTCATGGATCGAGCCCCTCAGCGAGGAGTCTGCTTTCCCCTCTGTCCCTCACCCCCCTCTCTCTATCAAATAAATAAGTTTTAAAAATCTTAATTAAAAAAAAATTACTTGTTGTTTCTGGATTATAGACTGTTTCTTGCTTCTGTGCCTTTGTACCTTTCGTTCCTTCTATTTTTATTATCATTTAGTAGTTAACATTAATGATACTTTGTTTATAATGCATCCTTGTTAAAAAGGGAAAAAAGAAGAAGGAAAAGAAAGGATGATCTTTTAGAGTTTTAGTGTTTCGAAGTATTTTTATTATTCATTTGGTTAAATATATGGAACCAAAATTATGTTCAGTCTTTTTTTCTTTTAAGTCATTGCAAAGAAAGCAGTTGAAGTTGTTGCTTGCTAAACACTGCTAGGTCTGCTCTCCTGCTAGCATCCCATCATTGCCTGTGATCCAGGGAGAGAAATGAAGGAGTCAACAGAGCATTGCATCCACTACTTAATCACCAAACCACAAAATCGGACAGGAAAGGAGTAACTGATGGATGGAAATAGGTTCTCAATGGGTAAGGAAAACTATTTGAACCATACCCCAAAGACTCCCAGCGTAGGATCAGTTTTAGAAAATACATGTAAAACCTCTTTTAAAAGGAGGTGCCAAGAAGGATTCTGGTTCAGCCAGGACTGTCCACGCCTTCTCTTCCCTGAGCCTTTGGACAGTTCTGTAGCTTGCACAACAGCTTCAGTCCCCTGTAACAGAGGACAGTTATTGCTTCAGAGCTGTTGAAGCAAAGGAAAGATTTCTCCAGCTGCATAGCATTTCCTGTTTGCAGTCTCTGACTGCAAGGTATGTGGTCCAGTTAAGGATTTATTTTTAATTTTTCTTCTTTTCTTCCCCCTTAAAAGAGAATAGCCAAGAAGCATGCAGGTTGGATCTCGATTTATAGCTGACAGATTATTTCTCAAGTTCTTCTTTGAAATGCTGCAAAATGTAGAGCATGAGTATGCTCAACAGTCAGTTGGTAGCCCCTGGATTATAGAATACGTCTTAACAACCTTATCTTTTTGCACAATGGTAATCCATAATTGGAAGAGTTTAGCATTTGATCTGCCAGACGTCCCCTCATGTCTGGGCATGCTTTACTGACAGCTGATATTGTGAGACCTTTCATGAAATGAGATCTATCCACATGGGTAAGAGGGAGGTTTTCTTTTCCTCTTTTACAAAAGTTGTACATGTTTACTGTAAAAATTTGAGAAATACGGAAAATTTTAAATGAAATAAAGATCAGTATATAATCCCAGCTTCCGTTAATACTCATAATATGCTCTGTCCTTTGAAACATCTTTATAGATTTATATAAAGAGAAGCTGATAAAATTCAGAATTTTATAGATTCCAGAGTGGTGGCAGGGTGCATATGCCATATATTATATAACATCCCTTCTCCGACCCCCCATGACTTTTCAGGCAGGTCCTCATAATTAGACACAATCTGTTTTTTGCAGTGAGACTTGTGAATATTTACCTGAAGTGACATGAAGACTCCAAAGAGTCCCACCTCAATTCAGGTCAAAGCTTACCGCCACAAGAATCAGGTTAGATCAGGTTTTGCTGCTAAATGAGTTTTAGAAAAAACAAACTTGGGGCACCTGGGTGGCTCAGTCAGTTAAGCTTCCAGCTCTTGGTTTCCACTCAGGTCATGATCTTGGGGTCGTGAGATCGAGCCCTGCATTGGGGGCTCCGTGCTCAGCGGGCAGACTGCTTGAGATTCTCTCTCTCCCTCTCCCCACTCATGCACAATGCTCTCTCTCTAAAATAAATAAATCTTAAAAAAATGTTTTTAAATAAATAAAACTTGTATTATACATACACTTTGCAAACTTTATTTAAAGCCTGTTATGTTAGCTCTCTAGAACTATACAAATAAAATTGCAGAATCGCTTTAACAGGCTACATTGTATATTTCATGGTATAACTAAGCCATAATCGATTCCCTATATAGAATTAGAATTTTATGCTCATCAATACGGGAGTACCGTGTCTTAAATACATCCAATATACAGAAATCCTGTGGTATCCCTGGGCTGAACTTAAAAATGGTTTATTTTTCTTTTGGCTTTTTTTTTTTTTTTACATTAAAAACATTGTAAATAGGAAGTTCAAATAATGTCTTTTAAGCAGGATTGAATCTTCTTCTTGTGACTTTTGCATGCAGTGAAGAACACTCTTCATTTAAAATGTGTTTGTGGTTGTCCCATGTTACTCCACTTGAAACAGACTCACACACAGCGTCTCCATGCTAGCAGAGACTTAGGTTTTAGAGCTGCAGTTCTGTGAGAGAGGAAGGAGAGAGAAACTGGCCCCTTGTTGGAGGAGAAGGTTTCATTAGCCATAAGAGAGGACTGAACATGGGGGAGAAAGTCTCAGGTTGGCGCTGGAATGCTTGGGATGTTCCTAACGTTCACTTATCAGTATCTCTCTTCAAGGTTGAGCTGATCTCACCCTCAGAGACCTTCAGGCAGGTAAAGTTTTCATTATTCCTATGGTTAAGTTTTATTTATGTAAATAACAATGATAACATAATAATGTGTATTTAGAGTTGCTTCCTATAGCCCAAGCACCGTGTTAAGCACTTTATGTGTTGTACTCGCTAGAAGGGGCTAGCATGTGCTGCAGTAATAGATGCACCCCCAGATCTCCATGGCTTCACATAGGAAGGGTTCTTTCCTCCTCACGTCGCATGACTACAGAGGGGGTCTGCTCCACACGCTAACAGTCATTCAGAGGCCGCCCCATCCCCACAGGATGCTCCATGGCAGAGGAGAAGAGGCTCCAGAATCATGTGAAGGCTCATCACCGCTTCCCCTGATGTATTAGTTCGCTACCTTAAACTGCGTTCTTGGCCCCACTGCTGGGAGACAGGAAATAGAAGGGAGCAAGTAGAATATTTGGTGAGCATTACTGTTTCTGCCTCATCGATTCTGACACGAGCCCTACCAGTTAGTAGCCATGATTATCCTTATCGAACAGTAGAGGAAACTGAGGCACAGAGCACTCAGGTAGGTATCAGAGCCAGCATTCAGACCTAGGTGGTCTGCTCCAGGGCCCATGCTTTTAAGAAGTACACTGGACTGCCTCTCAGGATGTGGACATCCTTTTATGGGCCTCGTATAAAGTTTACTTTTAATTTATTTAAGGAAAAAGGATTGATTTAAAGGGCAGGAAGTAAAAGAGTGGCACAGATGTGGCAGGAGGAAGGCAAACACTGTTCTGAGATACACAGCTAACAGCCTCCGTCCGCATGATCTTGGTCCCAGAAGCCTCCAGACCTGCTTTTCCAGACCCAAATCTGGAGGCCATTGTGCAAAGCAAATGCAGGTATTTTCCTTTGTTCAGAGAATTCTGCCGAACTCAGCCTCACACTCACTCCTCCGCCTCTTCTACTCTTCCTTGACTTCCCATTTTCCATCCCAGGCCTTACCTCTTGCCTGGATTCTGCTGTTCTACCTGCCTGCCTCAGATTCAGTGTCCTCTCTTGAACTGGGTTTAGATTCGCTGCAGAATGTTGCCTCTGAGTCTCTCTTCACCTCCACTTCCTGCAGTTTTCAGAGGAGGTGACCCACTCCAGACCCAGACTTTTGGGCAGGTACCAAACTAGAGCACCTTTCTCTGGGCAGTTGTCAGCCAGCACCAGGAACATGGATTCGTGAGGGGAGCGTGGTGGGTGGCACGTACAAGCCAGGTGGATGCTTGGAGCTACGTACACCCTGTGCTCCCATGTGCAGTGGCCATGCTGGGCCCAGTGCATCTGGCTCCCTCTGCCTGGGAACGTGAGCATCAGAATCTGATACGCCTTTCCCTAAGAGTTTTCCCTGAAACACTAATTCCATGCCACCTTCTTTGACAAGAGTACTGGATTGAAAAGTACTCCATATAGCTTTTGGAGATTGACAGTGCACATTTGTGTATTAAAGGCTTGGAGACATCCTATTATTAAAGAGACCTGTCCAGTTCCATTTTTTTTTTAACTTATTTGACTGCAAACTTTCTTGTATAAGAAACGATAACTTCCCATGGAACCACTTTGAGACGTGCTGATTTAGATGTTTTCTGGATCAGGTGATCCATTTCATGTGTTTAATTTTATTCCATTTCATATCTGCTCTTCTGGAATTTATTTCTTCTTTACATTTCACTGTGTAATTTCTGATTATTTAAGCTGGTTGCTTCTTTACACTTTGCCTCTTTCAGATTATACCCTTTGGTGCTTTTTGGTATCTCGAGGTTTAACCGTGAAGAAAGAGGCTGCGGATCCAGCCTTGAACTAGTAGCATACGTCTTCTACTAAGTGTGAATAAGCCATTCTGTTGACTGGCTGTTGCCCAGCCATGTTAAGCAATTGAAAGTTCAGAGAGTTGGTAGAAGCGATGACTCTGAAGTCAGATAAAACTGAGTTCACGTTTCTTTTCCAGCAGTTCTCAAGCTGGGTCACCAGAGGCAGTATCATTTACTCAGTTACTCATTCATTCACCCAGAAGGCAAGGGTATCAAGAAAGGCTTATCAGAAGAGACACCTTGAACTAGGCCATAAATAATTAATAGATATTTATAAAACTATTCTCTTAGGCTTGCAGATGCACTTTTCTTGAACTAGAAGCATTAAGCAGCAGTAAGCATTGGTTAGCACACTTGATATTTATTTACTTATTTTAAAAGTATTTATTTAGAGAGAGAGTAAGTGAGAGGGCTTGAGTGGGAGGGAAGGGCAGAGGGAGAAGCAGACTCCCCGCTGAGCAGGGAGCGGGACGTGGGGCTTGAATCCAGACCCTGGGATCATGACCTGAGCCGAGGGCAGATGCCCAACCGACTGAGCCACCCAGGTGCCCCTGATACACTTGATATTTAGAGAGAGAGGTGAAAATCTGTACTTCAAGGTTTTTATTTTTTGGTTTTGTTTGTTTTAAAAGATTCTATTTATTTATTTATTTATTTAGCGTGTGCAAGTCGGGGAAGGGGCAGAGGGGGAGAGGAAGAGAGAGAATCTCAAGCAGACTCCCGTAGTGGGGAGCCCGACATGGGGCTCAATCTCATGACTCTGAGATCATGACCTGAGCCAAAATAGACACTCAACCAAGTGAGCCACCCAAGTGCCCCTGTTTTTTTGTTTATTTGTTTTGTTTTTGTTTTTTTCTTAAAGACTTTCTAAGTTGTGGTCTTGACTTAGCCAGCATTTACTAAATATTCACTCTGTTCCTGGCTCTGTGCTGAGCTTGGCTGTCACTTTCTGTTTAAGAGACTGCTTATGCAGACTATTTTAATAGTTAACACTAAAGCACTACTTCATTTTATAGGAAAAGTTGGACATGGGGATGGAACCAGGTATTTTAGACTTCCTGTTTTTTTGCTGCCTGCAAATAGAGAAAACTTTTTTTTTTTTAGTTTCCTGGCAGCAGTTGGTGTCACAAGCATAATATCCAAGAAGACCCTTTTTCTGCAAGGCTAACTTAGAAATATGTCAAGTGGTGGTGAATATTACAGCCACCATTGAGGTAAATTATTTGGATTCTGACATTTTCAGTGAAGATCAAGCTTTACACGCAGCAGTATTGTAGCCAGTGAGGTTTATCCGAGGTGCAGTTATTGCTAATTTGAGCATTTTCCATGAGGATCAAGTGAGGAGAAGCACAAGATACGGACCAAGCAGACAGAGTAGGGCAGTCCAAGCAGAGGGCTGTCCGAAGTAGAAGGAAAACCAAAGTTCTTTAGAGAAGGGAAAGCCTACGGTCAAAACGCGGAAGTCACTTGTCTGAGGTCTAGGGCAGCACTTCTCTCTCCCCTGCTTTCCTACCAGTTAAATGAAGACAGTGTCTACGAGGAGGCGTTGCTGTGTCCTCCTGTTAGGGTACGCGGTGAGCCCCGAGTGCTCGCACACATTTATTTTATTACATTTTTTAATTTGTTAGGAAGGTGCTAAGTAAAAGTTTTTCATTGTCAAACATACAGTGGGTGATAAAGATACTCAGTGAAGGCAAGGAAAATGGAATTTGATGTCACCTCCAGTATGGTTTTGTTCTAATTTAAACATAGCAAATTGTAGATGGCATGCATGGAAATGAAATTAAGGGTCTGAAAGTCGATTGTGAACCAGTCGATCGATCCTTTCAAACACAGTAGAGAAATCCTTAGGGTCGAGATGTCTTTTTTTAAACAAAGGCCTAGCTGCCTCGGCTTTTCTTCCTTTTGCTTTCCGGGCTTTTAAGTCTTAGCTACTCCCCCTTTTCTTATAATTATCCTCAAATGAAATCAGATGCTGCACATAATGCAAGGGATAATAGTGCTTTCATTTTCACTCTCGATGTAGGAGATGATGTAAATCTAACCCCTCATTTGCTTAAATTAAATTAGACAAAATATAATTGCATTATTTTACATTAAGGAATTCTCATATTCTCCGATACACTTACACCTATCCGTTTTTCTCTGTGAAACTTCCAGGAGAACTGTATTTTCTGCTTAAATTGTCATTTCCTGATTCCTGTAGCATAACAGTGTGATTTGGGTCACCCTTTACCTCACGTCTTCCCCAGATCACCCAGAACAGTCACTCCTGTGCTTTTCTCCTGGTGATTATGCCCTAGACCTTAGACAAGCGCCTTCCACATTCTGACCGTAGGCTTTCCCTTCTCTAAAGGAACTTTGGTTTTCCTTCTACTTTGGACAGCCCTTCATGTAATGCTGGTGCCATCACGCCCAGAGAGCTTGTTTCAGCGTGGGTGGTTGGGTGCACCCTCAGAGTGCCTGATTAATTAGGATTGAGATTTCATTTCTAACAAGTTCTGGGTGATGCAAACACAGTGGTCCAAGGACCGTACTTGGTAAGGGAAGGGTGGTCATTCTGGAGAGAGATACAGAATTCCCTAGTGTTACAGAGAAGCTGTAATGTTTCCTGCCACATTCACTCCCTAATTCGTTATTTTTACTTTTATACCTGCTCTCTGGTTTCTGTGTTGTTTTAGTAAGTCAGATAACAAGCTGAATGAGAAATAGGCTGCTGGTGATTATATCGCCCTCTTGTGTTTCTGTGTCATATTTCTTAATATTCTGATTACAAAAATAATACCAGTTCATTGTTGAAAACTTAGAAAACACAGGGGATAAACACTGAAATAAAAGCCACCAGTAGCCTTACAATCTGCTGTTTATGGGTTGAGATAGATCTGTATCTTCTAATCTTTTCTTCTGTTTATAAATCTTTTTATCATAGATGTATTTATCACCCTAACTTTTTAACCACAGTGGTTTCATACTATAGTGCTATTTGATAACCTGATTTTTCACTTACATATTTTGAAAAACGTTTTCTGGTTTTGTAAAGCACTGTAGCCTCAGACCTTTGCTTAACTGAAAGCATACGGCCTCTTAATGCAGAGCTCCTGTGGTTGAGATGGAGTGAGGAGCCTCAAGCCTCCCCCGCGGTCAGCAACTGTCCCCCACAGCAGGGTCTGCAGAACCCCTTGGCAGTGTCCATGACTTCATTTCCGACAGCACTCTAGCGTGTCCATCATTTATTCGCACCAGGATTTATTTCCCAAGTCTCCTGTGTTGAGCATTTCTGTTGTTGCCATGTTCTCTCCTTTGAGAACAAGAGTCAGGGGTGTCATTTGAAATTTCCGCATGTGCCCTGACAATACCTTATTTCGATGTTGGGCCCCCATTACTGTGTGAATGTAGTTTGCATGTTTTTATTTCCCCTTGCTTCACTATTGTCTGAGTCGGTTAGGAAATGGAGAGAAACTGCTTGGAGCCCAGGACCCTTGTAGTCCCGTCTGTTCTTGCTCTGGTCAAATTCAGAAGCTCACTTTTCTTGATATATTTCAGACTTTTTCAAAAGGTTCTGTTTATATTGTGGCAGAAGTTTTATAGTAGACATGACAGACAATATATAACAATCTAGGGTTTTGATAGGAACTATGAACTGACCCTTCTAACTCTTCAGCATCATTACGGAATTGTTTAGTTACTGTTTTTGTTACTTTGTCAGAGGTAGGGGGACAGGGCCACATCCTGCTTGTAGGACAGTGTGAGCGTCTCCCTCTGGCTCTTCTCACCTAGTTGATCTGGATTTTTTTCCTGGTGCATTCAGTCGTATCTCAATAGCTGATTTTAAGCTATAAGTGTACTGTACCTGGAAGGTATATTAGAGACCTTGTTTTTTCAGTGAGAAGTGACCAGCCTATATCCACACTGCCAGGTGGAGGCAGGTTCAAATCTAGAACACTTTTCTTCCCCGATTGTCAGAGTCTGGCAGACAGACCCTGGGTCTGTCACCCCCAGCCATATCCTGGGAGCAGTTCTAATCTCCTACCCTTCTCCTAAAATCTGCCCCCCACCTCCCTGCCTTCTAATCTGGAAGTGCAGAGTGCTTCAGGAAGACCAAAACTGGCTCAGATTCTGTAACACTTCTGAGTCTCAGAACAGCTTTCCTGGGCATGGAGAGGAATTCATTTGTTCAGCCATTTATTCCATCAGTAGGCGTTTTATATGACAGGTCTATGCTGTCCTAGGGGTTTGATGTAACAAAGTGGTGGCAAAACAGCCATAGGTCCTGCCTTCAAGAAGCTTTGCTCTAGACACTAAAGAAACAATCAAGTGCTGGTAAAATGCACTGTGCTCTGAAAGTGAGCCTCCTCTGCCTCGTTAAGACTAAAGGGAAATCAGGCGGGAAAGACCTATGTAGAGTGGGCTCAAGACCTCACTGTGGAGGAGGCATGGAGACTAGAATAGGAGGTTCTTTGCCAGTAGCCAAAGGAAGAGTGGTCCTAAAGCATGTGCGTGGGAGTTTGATGGATTGAGAACCGGAAGAAGGGCTGGCATGGTTGATGGACAGTGGGAATGGGTAGAGGGGCTTCAGACAGGTTGCCTGGGCCAGACTTAAACTAGGAGGTTGGATTTGAATCCAGGTCCTTGGGAAGCCATTGATGGGTTTTGAGCAGGAGAGTGATATGATCTGATAGTCACTTTAAAAGATCATTCGAATAGTAGGACTCAGGAAATGAGAATGGAGTCAGTAAAAATGTTAATTAAAAACCTATCCATCTGCTTACTCACTGTTTGACCTTGAGCCAGTTATTTAACCTCTCTGATCCTGTTTCCTCATTAATTGGGTGAGACCAAGAATCATCTTACTGAGTTGTTGTGAGCAGTAACTTTAGATAACATATGTTAAACACAGTACCATCTGTCATGTTAATAAATCTAATTCAGGCTGCTCTGCCTGGATTAGAGCATGTGATGTATAATAGGATACATTATCTTACGGTTTGTAGAGACCCCCTTGCAGAATGAGGCAGGGAAACAACCTTAGAACCTACCATTGGAGAGAATGTGGCGCCATATGAAGGACATTTAGGAGTCCTCCCACCCTCCACCCCAGGCTCAAAAGACCTATTCTAGTATCCGAAATGCTATCATTGTATTTTTTCCACCACTACCACTGAGCTTTTCAAGTGTGAGAAAGTAAACCTAGTTACATTTTATTAAGAGTCTGTTTTGTGAGGCATTTCGCATGCATAGCACCCAGTATCTGTTCTGCAACACCTTTAGCAGGTCGCCTTACCATTCCCACTACAAGCAAGGAGAGTCTCTAAAAGGCTGAATGACTTGTCCAGGGACACACCTGGCTAAGTATTTGTCACCTACTTGACCATGTGAACCCTGGGCACTCCGGCAGCCGTGAAGCATAAACTTAGTTACCAGTGTGTGAGCAGTGGGTAAGGTAGGAACATTAACTCTCATCTGTGTTGGATTTGTAACTGCCCTCAACCTGTGAGCAGTATTCTTTGTTTCCCCTTAATGCATACTCAACCAAATACAATAAAGCTTAGTTCAGTAGTTGTTCAGTAGGTCAGTCATAGCTGATAACAATTGTCCATTCATGTGTGTAGTATATCATAGTCTTCAAAACGTTCTGATAATCTGCAAGAAGATAGTGCTGTAGACCAAATTTACTGACTTTGGAGTTAGCCCTGGGTTGTGGTTTGACCCCTCCACTTAACTCTCTGAGTGTGTTTGAGCACGTGACTTAATAACACTTTGAGGGTTATCAGGAGCTACCGATGGAGCAGTGGGGTGGAGGCAGGCAACGCTGTGGCCTGCTGCAAAGTGGGAGCGTCGTGGTATCTGTTTTCCCTGATCCTGTCACACCAGCCTGGGCTAGTTGAGGAAGGTGCTGGGACACGCATTTTAAAATCAGAAAACCAAGTCAGTAGGGTTAACGGTTTGCCCAGAGTCACCCAGGAGTAATGAGTGGGCACATGCCTCTGAGCTTCTCAGCTCCTTCTGAGAACTCTTTCCTGTGTATCATGACTCCCCGGAAACGGCCTGACAATAGGGTGCCATGAAGGTGCATGAGTAGGCCATGAAGGAGTTAACACACTAGACAGAATAGCTCATTTATTCCCGGGAATCGTGGACTTAACTGCTGGGAGCTGGCTCATTATTTTAATTGGATTTTCCAATGTGTTGAGCAAGTCAGCAGATTTGCATTAGCCTTACTTTCAGCGAAACTGTTTCTGTCTGTAGAGAGGAAAGAGAGAGAACCAGTGGGCAGCGGAGAAGGAATGTCAGAATTAATGTGGGATGGCAAAGCAAGCAAATTCTGTCCTCATTAATTGATAAAGTGCCACGTGCATGTGGGCATCGTGGGGGCATCATGTGTAGAGCTGTGTTGCCCTCACACAGGGACGGGGATGAGGCTCTGCTGAGTCATGTCCCTTCTGTGCTCTTGGGGGGCGGTGGAGAGCCCCTCCGGGCCAGCCAGAAGCCACAGGGCCGCATGGTGACCTTCAGCTGCTTCCTGGCTCCTGCTCTGGGACCTGGTCAGTTAGGGGACAAAACAGATGACATGCCTCCCCCTAATTAAGAAGCATACCTTCTAGGGGCGCCTGGGTGGCTCAGTCGTTAAGTGTCTGCCTTTGGCTCAGGTAATGATCCCAGCGTCCTGGGATTGAGCCCCACATCGGGCTCTCTGCTCCGCGGGAAGCCTGCTTCTCCCTCTCCCACTCCCCCTGCTTGTGTTCCCTCTCTCGCTGTGTCTCTGTCAAATAAATAAATAAAATCTTTAAAAAAAATAATAAAATAAAAAAAGCATACCTTCTAAGAGAGGAAAGACAGGTGATACATCAGCAAGAAATAAGATCATTTCATTTTGTGGTAAACACTTTAAAGGGGTTAAAAAAAAATTAGGGCAGATACATAGAGGAAAGCTGATTGTGAAGTCCTCTCTCACATCTGGGATTACAGGTTCTGTGTGTATAACGTCTGGTAGTGTCTATACAGTTGCAAGGAATAAGTGGTTATTTTGATCAAAACCAATATTAATTACAGTTTGTTTGCTTAAACAAGCCACTTTTGCATAATGAAAGGACGGACCTCAACCGCCTCCTGTCTTTATTCCAAATTTCTGGTTGGGCTTGATGTATATACTTGCGGGGGGGGGGAGGCATTTCCTCTTTGTGAGGAAGGAAACAGTTTGTTTGGAAAGCAGATATATTTACCACACCCAAACATCATTCCTGAAAGGCTGTTAATGTGTTTGCTTGATAAAGTGGAAAAAGAGGTGCTTTTAGAAACCTGTCCTTCATCCTCATGTTATCTTGATTCGTGTGAAGAACTTACATTAATTCAACTTTATCATTAAAGGAAAGGAAATAGATTGGAACTTGAGTAAATGGGAATGGAATAATCAATAGAATTTTAGTAAAATTAATGGGAAATAATGATATAATAGATTTGAAAGCCTTTTAAAAAATCCATTGAGGATAATGAAGGTGATACAGGAAGGCTGTCCACTCGTTCTATTACTGTGGTATGTTGGCCTCCTCGCGGTTGCCCTGAAGATGCTTTTGTTACACATCAGGTTGCAAGCCTTGCTCAGTCCATGGGAAGGATTCCTGAAAGAACTGGAAAATAAAAAAGCAGGAGAATCAGAGAATCCTGTAACTGTCAAGTCATGTAACCCATCGCCGTCACTCAGCAATACCTTCAAATATCAGAGAAAATAGGTCTTCTCTTCATTGAGATCTCCAGGGAAGGAAATTTTGTTTGGCCCCTCAGTAAATATTTCTTAAATGTTTCCTTTTCTTGAGATTAGTCTGTCTTCTCTGACTTTCCTCTGTATCTTCATGACAGGTAGTTACTGTTCACTTTGTACTTAGACCAACCTGGGTGGCTCAGCCGGTTAAGCATCCTATTCTTGATTTCGGCTCAGGTCGTGATCTCAGGGTCGTGGGCTTCAGCCCAACGTTGAGCCCCGTGCTCAGTGGGGAGTCTACTTGAGATTCTCTCTCTCTCTCTCTCTCTGCCCCTCGCCCCCTGCTCATGCTCTCTCTTGATCTCTCTCTAATAAATAAATAAAATCATTAAAAAAAAAGTCTCCTTCGCTAGTCTTTGCAACTGAACCTGCTTTTTCTTGGGAAGTAAGGTGGGGAAAGTTTAAGTTTCAAAATTTTTTTCCTGGGGCCTTTTCTTAGGCTCATCACTGAGAAGATTCTGAATTCATAATACATGATATTTGGCCTTCTTGGTTTCTTATCAGCTCCCAAGAGTATATGTGTGGATAACCACAGAGAAATTCTTAATTCTTGGGGTTTTCCACCAGTGCAGCTCTCGCCCACCTCCCCCTGCCCCGTGTCTGCCCACGGCAGTGGCACTGAAAGCTTACGGCGCACATCTGTTGTGTGGTCAGTACCTGGCTTTTGAGGGACTTTTCCTTCCGAGCAACTCCCACATTCAGTACTAACCACAGAGTTTCATAATTCTTTCATTGTTGTGTTGTAATACAGCCTTCAGACCAAGGTGGCAATGACATTAATGTATTTTTTTTTCCCTGCTCCATTTCACAGTGGATTTGAGGCATTGGTGGAAACCCTGATGTAGGACTAAGTTAAAAATGGTTGATAATCACTGTCATCTCATTTTGTGTTTTAGGATTTTTGCTCTTTTTTTTTAATAAACAATACAGTACATGGTACAAAAAAAATGTTTTTTATGTGCAAGGGTCCATAGTAAAAGGCTCTTACCCCACCCTCCCCCTTTGCACACCCAGTCTCTGTCCCTGCTGGGAAGCAGTACTAGCTTATATGCTTATATGCTTTCAGCAATAATTTAAACATAAACCCATTTTTTTTAAGTTTTATTACTTTATTTAAATAATCTCAGCACCCAGCATGGGGCTTGTATGGACAACTCCAGGATCAAGAGTCATATGCTCCACCCACTGAGCCAGCCAGGTGTCCCTATTCTTTTTATATGAAACTTTGTATGCTATGAATACTGTTACACATAGCTTTTATCACATAACAATCTATCTTGGAGATATTTCCGAAGTTTGATGTAAAGAACTTTCTCATTTTTTGGCTATTGTTTAGAACTTCCGTAATTTATTTAACTATTTCCCTGTTGACAAGCACTAAGCTTTGCCTCAGTATAACAGTCCTAGGAACACCACTGGGTGGTTCAGTTGGTTAAGTGTCCGACTCTTGATTTTGGCTCAGGTTGTGATCTCATGGTTGTGGGATCCAGCCCCACGTCGAGCTCCGTGCTCAGTGGGGAGTCTGCTTGAGATTCTCTCTCTCTTCCTCTGCTTCTCCCCCACTCTCGCTCTCTAAATAAATCTTTAAAAATTAAAAAAAATAAAGTCCTACAGAGAAGAACACCTTGTACTCACATGATTCTGTATTTCCTTCACTCTACAAATACTTACTGAGCACCTACTCTGTGCTAGGCAGTGTTTTAAATTCTGGAAATATGGCAGTGAACATACAGAGCCTGCTCGCGGAGAGCTTGCATTCAAATTGAGGAGCAGCGAACACATGAGGAAACAAGTACATATGTAAATGGTGAGGGATGGTAAATGTTTTGAAGAGAATAATGTAAGGATGTCTACAAACCGAGGGAAGGTAGAGACTGGCCTGACTAGTGGAGGGCAGGCGGGCCCCTGCCTCACTTGCCAACATGCACGCAAACTCCTGAGACCCACGGGCTGGTGGGATGCAGGAGGCTTGTAGTTCAGGAACGAGCTTGCCGAGGACTCAGAGTAAGATATTACGGCAGCTATTCATCTGTGGCAGAGAGTGAGTCCTGTTAATCTTTATTTTTCCCATCTCATACCCAAGGCCAGTGTTTTTCAACTTTTTCTTTATTATTACCTTTATTATTACTCTTTATTATATGCCCCCACCCCATCCCAAGGAGCGTTTTTAAATATATATTTTTTTAAGATTTTAATTTTAAGTAATCTCTGTACCCAGTGTGGGGCTCGAACTCACAACCTGGAGATCAAGTCATACACTCCACTGACTGAACCAGTCAGGTGCCCTTTAAAGACCTTTCTTTTAACTAATCACTTCCCCCTTGAGGTTTTAATAGAATAGATGTACTCTGTATATCAAGTTTATGTGCTATGGCCCTTTGGAGAACCACAGCCATTATAATATCTAAGATGTTTTTCACCCCACTTCCCAGGAACCAAGGCCCTTGACCTCACAGAATGCAGACTTTGAATCTGTGGCTCTCTCGCTTTTGACACCTGCCAGCCAGGCAATTTCCCTATGTGGGGTTAGTGCAGTTGCATAGACAAAACTGTTTTGGTATTCAGAATCTCTTTGTCTTTGAAAGAAGAAAGAGAGAGTTGGTGGTTTTTGATCCAGGCCCTCTGGTGGTGTGTGCCCTGGACAACTAACCTTGTGTTAATTGGTGGCCGAGGAGGGCAGAGCTAGGATGGCAAGCTTCCGGAAGCCCCAGATGAGAGCAGTAGACAGGAGTTGGCAGAAGGTGTCCCTTCCGCTCCACTTGGCCGTATTCTTATTTCTTATTTAACATCCCCTTGGACTTTAAAAATAAACATGTATTCAGCACTTCCTAGGTGTCCGGAGACCCGCTAGCACTTGTCAGGTGTATTAACTCCTTCATAGCACCGTCTACAGTGGGTGATCGTGTCCTCGAGTTATAGATGTGGTTCAGAGGGTCCTCCTCAAAGCCCCAAGTGTCAGCCCAGGTCCTCCCCACTTTCGCCTTCCGCCTCTGGACAGCACTTGGAATGTCAAGATGTGGTAGAGTCGGTTGCATTCCATGATCTCCTCTCTCAAGGCAGGAAGTGTTTTATTCACCTTTACCTAGCCAGCCGCTAGTGTGGTGGGTGTCATAGAACGGGTACTTGGCAAATGATTGATGGAATGGTGGGTGGCTGGCTGGAGTGACAAATGACTACACTCTTACACAGGAGTCAAATTATTTCCTGAATGAGGGAGCCCACCGACCTCTCCAGCTATAACCTGGTCTGCAGGACCCTGCCGTCTCGGTTCCACACAACTAACCCTGATTTCCCCAAAGTGCTAGGAGTCTCCTTGACTCTTTATGACCATCTTTTGTACCATCTTAAAATCAGGGAGATGCAGGCCACTGCCTTGGAACAGTGAAAACCCTGCACCTTTGCTCTAGATTGTGCTTCCCGAGTGTCTTGTCTTCTTAATGGATCTGGGCACAGAGAGGGTACAGTGAGTAGGACAGTCGAGGCCCCTGCCCTCATTGAGACTACGTTCTGGTCGGGGACAGAGAGTATACATATAAACAAACCAGGTAATTTCAGATAGTCACAGAGGCCATAGAAGCATATGGAGAGGAGTGGTGCAAGCCAGTTGGGTAGCTCCCTCCTTCCTCTGAGAGAAGCAGTTGAAAAAAAGTCGAATTAAGGTCGACCATGTCATTAGGAGAGCAGTGACAGGTCTATAGATGATTGGAGGAATTGTTCACATAGGTGCACGCATGCTGCCGCATGGTCATTCAGTGCACAGGTCCCCAGCTTTCTGCCTGCGTGCTGGAGGGGACACTTGTCTTGCCACCCAACCTCGGGGTCCGTGAGCTGGTGCACGAAAGCCCTTACACAGAGCCTGGTGTGTGCAAGATGCTCAGTCAACAGTAGCTGATTTTATTATTCTATATGCGCTTCTCTTTTAACCATCTTTCCCTCTTTGCTTTGCTTTCCAGCTCCAGGGTCTGAGCCACAATGTGATCTTCACCTTGGACTCCTTGTTAAAAGGAGACCTGAAAGGAGTCAAAGGGGTAAGTGTTCAGAAATCTGATTTTTACTTTAACTGGAAAGGATTGATTTCTTTTTTTAAGATCATCGTGGTGCTTGTATTTGAAAGGCACTCTGAATATTTTTAGCATAAAAAAAGTACTTGGAAAATGATCATTGGAAAAGATGTGCCCCTTCAAATCATGTTATTGACTGAAGAGTAAGATGAGGCACTTTCCTGAATATTGGTGAGAGCCTCCGTGGGTGCAGGCAGTCTGCGCTGAGTCTTGGCCACATCAGTGGCGACCCCGGGCCCAGTCTCTCCTGGGTGCCAGATCCTGCTTCACGGGTGTCCCCGGGAAGCTCGCCCTTCGGGCCCGCGCAGGCTTCTCGCGGGTGATGCGTGCTCTGCGGTGCATCAGAGTGTCTGTGTCAGGCTTCACGCGTCCTGTAAAGGAAAGCACTTTTGCTGAGATGTTCTTTCAGAATTATTTATTTGCCTTTAAGCAAAAGTAAATTCAATCTCAGTTTCATTTTCTCTTTCCTAAGGATCTCAAGAAGCCATTTGACAAAGCTTGGAAAGACTATGAGACAAAGTTGTAAGTAGCTTTTTGTTTTTTATAGTCTTGAATTTCTTTAGAAGCCGTTAACTGGAAGACTCCTCTCTTCTGGACACCAGCTTGTGTAGTACATCCTTGTAAGGGCTCAGGGTTTGGCTGTGCTGACTGAGAAGGGGCGACTCATCTCCTGCCTCGGCGTCTGGAGTGAGGTGTGCAGTCACCGCTGAGTGTTCCAGCACTCATGGCTCCTGCTACTAGCTATCAGTCTGTAGATCTGACTGTTGCAACCTTTCTTTAATTATAGTTAGCCCATAACTGTAGACTATTGGCGTTCCCACCTATAATTAGGAAATAACGCCGGGACCTGCACGCAGTGTTCCTGTGTGCGTAACCCCCTCACGGTGGCCTCACTGTCTGTGTCTGGTTCGGGGAACTGGAGCCCGGAGAGGCTGAGGAGATTGCAAAAGGTCAGAAAGCTGGGTAGGCGATGGTGGGTTGGCCTGCTGGCGTTATTGTGGGAATTATGGAGATGATGCATGTGAGATGTGTGGTACAGGCCTGGCTCGTCTTCATCTGTATGGATCATACCACCTTCCTTTGTTTTGTTTTGTTTTGTTTTTGTTTTTGTTTTTTAAGATTTTAATTATTTGAGAGAGAGAGAGCACAAGCAGGAGGGGCAGAGGGAGAGGGAGAAGCAGACTCCCCACTGAGCAGGGAGCCCTATACAGGGCTCTATCCCAAGACCCTGAGATCATGACCTGAGCCCAAGGTAGCTGCTTAACTGACTGAGCCACGCAGGCGCCCCTCCCTTCCTTCGTTATTATTACTCGGAGACATCTATACTACCAGGAGGTGGAATAGGAGGAGAAATAGATTTTAAAGCACTTAATAAATATCTTGGCTGTGAACTTGGATAGCTATAAACAAGAGAATAAAAGCCATTTCCGTCAACAGCAATAAGAGCAGAATGAAAACACAAACAAAACAAATTCAGGATTAAATTTGTTTTTTTGCCAAACTACTTCTATAAATGTTTATGTGAGCAGTGCATTGCTGGAGACTTGCTGCCTTAGGAATACTTTTATGCATTGACAGTTATAAATGCAGCTGAGAATAAAAAAGTTTCTTAAAACGGTCAGTAATGTAAATGAATACTGTGGGCCATCCTGTCATCCTGTCTTTCTGTATGAATGCTCGTACTTGTGAGCTAATTCCAGCCCTGCCCAGAGGCAGCTGCATGCACTGGGCTGGGGATAGAACTAAGTACATACCAAAGGGGCGGGAGTCCACAAAAGGAAGAAAACCTTTCCTCTAGGCTTGTGGAGTAGATCTCTTTTGTAGGACATGGAAATAACAAAACAAGACACAATATGTGTTCTCTCAACTAAGATACCACCAATATTGGGTGGTATAACCGTATTTTTTAACAATCTTTGTGTTAGTGGAAGAGCTTGAAGTACCTGCTGGTCAGTATTATGAATATCATGGAACATAAACCGTTCTCCGACGATCCAGGTGCCCTTCATGGTACTTTCCTCAACTGTATTCGAACGTGTCTGGATGTTCACTAGTCTGTATTGTCCTCCAGCATCTGGCCTCAGTGAGCACAGTGACCACATCATCCTTGTGTTTGGTGCTAATCTCCCAGGGTCTCACAGAGCCTTGGGTGCATAGCTAGTGCATAGGGAATAGTTACTGAAAGAATGAAAGAATTATCCACATCTGGAAATGTATACCAAAAATCGTGAGTTCAGTGGGTCCTGATTTTAGGATTTCACTGGAAAGAATTGTATTTTTTTTAAAGATTTTATTTATTTATTTGAGAGGGAGAGAATGAGAGAGAGAGAGCACGAGAGGGAAGAGGGTCAGAGGGAGAAGCAGACTCCCCGCTGAGCAGGGAGCCCGACGCGGGACTCGATCCCGGGACTCCAGGATCATGACCTGAGCCGAAGGCAGTCGCTTAACCAACTGAGCCACCCAGGCGCCCCTGTATTTTTCTTTTTTAATAAATCCCTGGCAACAGGTTATTTTCCAGGGGCGCCTGGGTGGCTCAGTTGGTTAAGCGTCTGCCTTCGGCTCAGGTCATGATCCTGGGGTCCTGGGATCGAGCCCCACATTGGGCTCCCTGCTCCGTGGGAAGCCTGCTTCTCCCTCTCCCACTCCCCCCTGCTTGTGTTCCCTCTCTCGCTGTGTCTCTCTCTGTGAAATAAATAAATAAGTAATCTTTTAAAAAAAATTGTTTTCCTAAGATAGGTTTCTTCCTCACTCTGTATAGTGGTAAAGGAAGTAAAAAAGAAAACAACAAATATTTGATTTTTTGATGTGACAGGACTCATTTGATTATGAATTACAGAAAACAAAACAATATACCGAAAAAAAAAAAAAGAAGAAGTTAATTTATTTGCTGTGAGAACCAAGGGGGCTGGTCTGGGGTCTTTCTTTAGAACCCAGGAGGCAGTGAGCCATCATTGTTGAGACCACAGACTGGGGAATCAGAGACCGTGGGAGGGTCTGGGTGGTGCCACTTACCAGTTTTAGGACTTTGAGCCAAGGTACTTAACTTTGATGGTCCTCACCTGTAAAAGAGTAGAAAAATTACCTACTTCTCAAGGCTTCTGTGAGGACAAGATAACATAATATGTTAAAGTAGTTGCCTCTGCTATCTGGCATACAGTTGGCCCTCAATCAGTAGTTTCTAGCAAGTTTTTTAATGATCAAATAATATTTGGTCAAAACGATACCCATGCATCAAACATTAAATAGTCCTTGCATCGGTTGAGACTTACTCTGACTGCATAGAATAGAAGCCCCGCTAACAGTGGCTTCAACGAGAGTTTATCAGAGAACGTACAGCTTCCAGGGCGGACCGGGCACCCATCACAGCGGTCCTTACACGCTGTACAGACGTCTGGGCTGCTCCTGATGAGAAGCGGGAGAGGGAGTCTCAAGTAGGCAGTGGGCGTGCTTCTCGTGGAAGGCCCCAGCGGTCCTCGGCCCAGCCTTCCCGCCCCACTGCTTCCTGTCCCGTTCCCCTGCTACCTGCTCCCCGGCTTGTCTGTCTCTGTTCCGTGGTGTTCTCTTGCTGCTCCTTCCTGCTTCACCGGATGTGCTGCTGCAGCAGATGAGGGCTCAGCTCTCACGCACAACCACCCCCATCACCCTGTTCATCCAGTGTTTGAACTTCTGTGAGTGCAGATGTTCGGTGCCCGCCAAATGGTGTTTTATAATGGATTTCCGTTATTACAGCACCATTTTTTGCTTTTCCTTAATGAAATAATTGCCTAATTTCTTCATTAGTTGGTTCTATTTGAAAATTCTGTGAACTTTTGTTATCTGTTCCAACCAATATGCAACACCTATTAATAATGTTTCTGTTTAGAAAATACACTCTCTTGGGGCGCCTGGGTGGCTCAGTCGGTTAAGCGGCTGCCTTCGGCTCAGGTCATGATCCTGGGGTCCTGGGATCGAGCCCCGCATCGGGCTCCCTGCTCAGCAGAGAGCCTGCTTCTCCCTCTCTGCCTGCCTCTCTGCTTACTTGTGTTCTCTCTCTACCTGTCAAATAAATAAAATAAAATCTTTAAAAAAAAAAAAAAGAAAATACACTCTACATGTTGTAACAATGATTATATATGGATTATCATTAGGTTCTCTGGCAGTCCCTTCTTTTCTTCCTGGAGAATTCTTGCAGAGCTCTTTAGATCCACAGCTGTCGTCCTGGGCTGCCCCTCCATGGAGGCTCTCCTGCCTCTTCCCTGGCGTAGTCCCATACTTGACTGGCATGCTACCTCCAGTCGTTTCCAGGGAACAGCTCTAAAGGAGGGAAATTTTTCAGATTTTGGCATGTCCAGAAATATCTTCATTTTGCCATCACACAGAATGAGAGTTTGGCTGAATGTAAAATCTGAATTTTATAACCATATTCACTTGAACTGTTGACAGCATTTCTCCACTGTTTTCTTATTTCCAGTGTTTGCTAATGAAAAAAATCCGATGCATCTTTGATTCCCATTTCTCTGTGTGGGGCATGTGGGGTTTGGGGAAGGAGGTTCATTTATTTTCAGTGAGAAAATGTCAGTCTTCTGGGGCACCTGGGTGGCTCAGTCGGTTAAGCATCCGACTCGGTTTCAGCTCAGGTCATGATCTCAGGGTCGTGGGATCAAGCCCACATCAGGCTCCATGGTCAGCGGGGTGCCTGCTTGAAGATTCTCCCTCTCCCTCTGCCCCTTCCTCTGCTCACTCCCTCTCTCTCTCTCTCTCTCTCTCTCTCTCAAATAAATCTTTAAACAGAAAAGAAGATGTTACTCTTTTTTTTTTTTTTTCAAAGGTTCTCCAAAGTTTCTTCATGTGCCATGGTGCGTGCATTGACCTCTTCTTTGCAATTTTTAGTTCTTCAGCTCTGGAAATGTTTCTTGTCCTTCCTCCCTCCTGTTTGTTTGTTTTCCTGAAGCGCCTCACCGTATAGTGCTGGACTCCCCAGGTGGTTCTTACAGTTTTCCTCTCTTTTCTGTCCTGTTTGTCTGTTATGTTTTAGGTTATTTTCAACCTTTTATTCCCACTATTGCACTTGACTTTTTTATTTGGCTGTCATATTTTCAATTTCCAAAGCCCTTTTTCTCAGTTAGTTGGGAGGTTTTGGTGGTCTTTTATAGTTTCTTGTTGTTTCGTAGATGCAGTATTTTAGCTCTCTGAGGATTTGATTATATTTTATGAAATATTTTTTTTCTTACTGCCTCTGGTTACCTCACCACCACCCCCAACTTGTTATTTGGATCTCTTGCTTTCATGTTGGAGGCTTTCCTCAATTATCTTATCACCTTTCACTGCCCATTCATATTTGAGAGCAAAGCACCCAAAAGTTGATGGAAAGCTCACACATGTCAGCAGGGTCTGTCAAGAATGCAGTGAGCTGCCTTTTTAGGTTTTAGGATGTCAAGACAGCTTTTCTTCTTCTTCTTCTTTTTTTTTTTTTTTTTGAGAGAGAAAGAGTATGGGGAGGGGCAGAGGGAGAGAGAGAACCCCCCCCCCCCCCCCCCCCGAGCAGACTCCCTGCTGAGTTCATAGCCTGACCCGGGGCTCGATCCCAGGACTCTGAGATCACAACCTGAGTCAAAATCAAGAGTCAGATACCCAACCAACTGAGATGCCCAGGTGCCCCCAAGACAGCTTTTTTATCAGGAGCATTCTAAATGTCAATATCCAGAGGTGTGTCTTCCGGCACTGGCCAGCCCCCTCAGCCCCCTGTCTGTGATCGTATGTAATGGCATCTGGACGTAACAAAGGCCAGGGAGGCAGGGAGCCCTATTGTTCGGGGTACGCACTTTCTCTTTTTCTCTGTGTAGACCTGCTCTTCCAAATATTTGCTGAATTCTCTCATCCGTTTTTGTCTTCAGTTCTTGTCTTTGGGAGATTATATTGTTTATGAGTTTTGTATCATTTTAATGGGATTATGGAAGGAAGAAGAAATGAAGACGTGGTCAAGTCACCACATTAACCCAGAAGTCTACTGCTATTAAGTTATGCCTGCTCCTCACATTTCTTCTCAGATGTCTTTAGCTTTCTGCTTCTCTCCCATCCACACCAGTGGAGAGAGCTGAGGCTTATTCTCTATCTGCTTTCACACCTACTTGATGGCCAACGTGGCATGATAAGATATGGCATTATGGTGTTAGAGGAATCCCAACCACATTTATAGTAGATTTTCCAGTGGGTTGATTTTCTACTGTGTTTGTATATAGACAAGGATATTGGCTTTCTTTGGGGTTTGATTCCCCACCACTACAATTTAAAAGAAGACTTGAAGGCTAAGTGAGTTTATCTTTGCATTCACAATTGAAATTCACTCTTTTTGAAATTGGAAGTTTGTTTTCAAGTTAGATGGACTTTCGGAAAGAGGGTGGTGACCATTGGTGTTACTGCCAGAGTACCATCTATCATAGCCAAGCATTAGCCTCAGGTTGCGTTGGTTTAATATGGGCCCTTCTTTATAATTGCCTGCTTCATTCTTGGCCCCCTCCTCACTGAAGAACATTTCATAGGATTCCAGATTATAGATTGGGATTTCTCCCATCCTTATTCTGTACAATCCAATACCAAATGGTTGAATGATTAAAATGTGTTATGGGGATATGGAAATCACCCAGGTCTAGAGGAATATTGGAAATTACCTTTGACTACTTTTTGTGCATGTCCACTGTGCACTTTGATTGTCTTGAAATAATTTTCAGACCCATCATCTGTTGGTAATCAAGATATGCCTCTGGTCTCCAACTTTCTGATTCTTTTTCATCCTAAAGTCCTTGACCCAAGAAAAAGTCAACTGTCAAGATTTCTTCATGCCAACCAAATTGTGAGAGAATTTATAAGAATTTATCCATGTGGGGCCACCTGGGTGGCACAGTCGGTTAGGTTAAGCTTCTTACTCTTGGTTTCACCTCAGGTTGTGATCTCAAGGTCATGAGATCGAGCTTTGTGTCGGGCTCCACGCTCAGCGCAGAGACTACTTAGGACTCTCTCTCCTCTTCATGCACACACTCTCTCTTTCTCTCTCTCTCCTCTCTAAAATAAATAAATCTTTAAAGAATTCATCCGTGTGTAAGATCAGAGTTAAAATATAAGAGGTTTCCTAGGTGAAAATCTGTGCAGTGTGTTCTCTTTGATTCTTTCTTTTGATCAATATTACCAACTTATGTAAGAGTTCCTGCCTCTTACTACGCTCATAATTAAGAAACAATCAGTGGCTCTTGTTAAAGGAAAGACGTGAATTTTTTTTTTTAATGATGGCATCTGCTTTAATTACAGTACAAAAATTGAGAAGGAGAAAAGAGAGCATGCAAAGCAGCATGGGATGATCCGCACAGAGATCACAGGAGCTGAGATCGCAGAGGAGATGGAGAAGGAACGGCGCCTCTTTCAGCTGCAAATGTGCGAAGTAAGAACAGCTTTTGCAAGCATTTGCCCAGAGTTTCCTTAACTGTGATCTTTCCTGCTAGTCAGGAGTTTTTATGCTTAAATGCAGGCTGTTTGATTATTAGAGGAGGGGACTGTTTCTTAAGGGTTCTCATCTCCATTTTTCTCCAAGCCTTTTGGGATCCGCCATTTCACTGTGGTCTCATATTTTGAGCCTTGGTCCTGTGGGGCTCTTTATGCCAAAACAGGATTCTTTGGTGAGAACTTTAATGTTGCTTGTGAGTGAGTGTGAAAAAAATGTTTGGTGAGGAGTAACACTGGTGAATATGAAGTCTTCCTGGTACAGGTTTAGAGCATGTTTTTTGTTTTTTTAACCATGTGTCCAATTTGAATGAAAGCTTAAATAAAGTAGTCATTAAGAAAGCCTGAGTTCATGAAAGAAATGTAATGAAAGCATGCTCCCTTGGACTTAAAGCAGTGGTTCTCAAACTGGGTTCCCAGTGAACACTGGCACTCCCTGACCTGACGCTCTGCTCATTCTGATGCTAACATTGTGTCATAGAGTTCCTTTTACAGTTCTCCAAAAATACTAAAGTGGATAGAATTTTCTTAATTTTAAATTAAGTTTTTCTTTTTTAAATACTCTTTTTTCCCCCTCCTCATACTTTTAGCTTCTTCTCAAACCTATCTGCTCATAAACACTTCTTCATAATAAAACAAGTGAAAAAGAAGCAAACAATATCAACAGAAAATCTTGACCACTAGTAAAGATCAGACCTGGTAGTGTTAGTTAACTGCATAAATTAATAATGGGTTATTTTAATTTTTATTCTTTCGTGGTTTTTTTATCCTTTCGTTCTTGAGTACCAAAAATTCTTTCTAAAAGTTTTGCTATCTGATGGCATATGCCTCAAGAGAATGCTGTTTTACTTGTTTTCTGCAAAGAACAGTCAACCATCTTTCAGGTTTTGACCATGTGAACTCTTAAGTTTGAGATCCACTGCACCAGGGGGAAATAATGAGTTATTCTAGAATGTTTTGCTATGTTTGATTTCTGTTTGTCTTGTAAACTAATCTTGAGCATTCATAAAATGCTAACACTCTAATCATTTCGTTTGTACACTTGTGACTGCCAAATCAGCATTTCCTGAATTGAACTCACACTGTCTGAAGGCAACCAAGGTTCAGTGATTTGTGCAGATTCATGATTGGCGTTCTCCCACCCAAACCCATGACTGGAAAACCCTGTCTGTACTGAGCAACATACAATTTTGTTTTATTTCCACAGTATCTCATTAAAGTTAATGAAATCAAGACCAAAAAGGGTGTGGATCTGCTGCAGAATCTTATAAAGTATTATCATGCACAGTGCAAGTAAGTAGAATATCGTGATCATGATTATTAGCCCAGGAAGACTCCCTTCACTTCTTTGGTTTTCTTAATTCCTTCTTTCTGGTTTTCATTTGGTCACTCTATGTAGTGTGATATTAGAACCTTCCAAAGCCACATGATAAGAAATGGTATTATCTTCCATTTTTGTTGTTTTCTGTAAATAAGTAACTCAAATTAGTGCAAGTATGTGGCTACTCAAAGATGCTGTCTTACTTATGAATCCTGACGGTGGCCTTGATAGTCTGTGAAGCTCTCGTTACAAATACATGCAACCCTGTCACGGCAGAGGCCTTCTCAAGTGACTCTCACACCCTCCTCCCTTGCTTGGCATTTTACCTATTTTCAGGTGATTTGTTCCATGTATACCTACTTGGAATTGTTTTTCTTTGTCACCTAAATTAGGTGAAATTATATACCTGGGGCACTAAGAATACTTTGACTTTATACTTCTATTTCTACGTAACTGGTGGTACGTCTGCTGTTTATACCAGCACCATTTTTGCTTATTAACATTGCATTTTTATTATGCTTGAGATTCTGTGGCATTATATTTGCTTAGTTACTTTTTGTTTACTTACTGGATTCGCTTTCATGGGTTTTCTGGTAGAGTTTTTAATGTGAAAACATGCCCATTATTAAAATTTGTAATGTTCTATCTAAGAAGATCTTTGTAACTGGGACATTTGAGGAGGTCGGCATTAATATTGTGGGACGCACAGAAGGCACGAGTCAGAAAGATGAGTTCAGATCTTTGCTCTGCAGCCAGGTGACTATGTGATCTTAATCAGGTTCCTCTTTAAACCTCAGTACCCTCATCTGTCAAGTGGGGTTAAGGTTAGTAGATGTGAGAATTAAATGAGATAATGCATATGGAGCCTAGTCCCATGCCGGCTACATTGTATGTATTTGCAGCTCTGAGGATTCCAAGTGGCACTTGAAATCATTCATTCGTACAGGTATTGTACAGAATTGTTCCAGGAGAAGCTTTTAATGATGAAATTGTTATTTACATAGATCTGATTTGTTAACTTTTTCCTTCTTTTCCGCGTAAACTCCACCTTGTATAAGTATGTTTCACATACAAAAAAATAATACATTGAAGCAGAAACAGTTGCACATTTATAAGATAAAGTTTGCCTGTGAAAGCCTCATACTGAAGACCTGGTCTAACCTTTGGCTTCATAGCTTAGTGGGGTACATAGGAAACTTTGAAATGTGTCGGGGTAGTCCCTAATTTCAGTTTCGGGTGGAATTTTTAATCTTTCATCAATTTCAGTTTTCCTAGAAACATATCATTGCTTTGAAACCTCTACAGAAATAAGTGAAACTTCTCAGTCTTCTCCATTACAACACTTTGGCAGCAAATCTGATTTTACCTGATTTTAGAAATCTCTCCCCCTCTCTCTCTCTTTTAAGTAAGCTCTACACCCAATGTGGGGCTCAAACTCACAACCCTGAGACCAAGAGGAGTTGAATGCTCCACCAGCTGAGCCAGCCAGGTGCCCCTAGAAATCTGATCTCACATTCCCTTAGCCTACAAAGAAGGTTTTAACTTCCACAAACATTAGTTTTCCAAAATGTCAGGTGTCTTGTAAACTATACAGATCTTAACCTTTGTTCCTAAAGGTGAAAAGAAGAACTGCTCTGACCTGGTTAGCTAAGGCATCCTCCATTCTTTCATTCCCTGCTTTTTCACTTTCCAAAAATATTTATCAATCTCCTGACAAAGGCCAGTAGCTCTCGGGTAGGAAGATGAAACAAGACTCTGCCTTCAGGAGCTAATTCTCTGGTCCTGGAAGTAAGTTGGGTCATTAGTCATCACAGTGGGCCTAGGAAGTAATTGCTAATACGGGCATCAGGAGAAGGCGAGACTTTCATCCAGGCAGACTGAGGAGGCCTCCTTGACAGGGGTGGTGGCAGTCAGCATTAGACTTGGGGGATGGCTAGCATCTGGCCATTGAAATCTGGTAAAAGAGTCTCTCCAGGGAGCAGAGAGATCAGCAGAAGGAAACCCCACACAGTAAAAAACCTCCTTGTGGGGAGAGGTATTCACAAACATGGTTATAATGGGGTTCTGCCCCTGGTTGAACCTCAAGAATTCCCACCTAGCAAGAAGCCAGGGTAGTATTCTTTCAGGGAGACTCATTCTTTCCTACTTCAGGCAATCCCTCAAAACCCTTAATATTGTAAAACCTCCCTACCTAATTCAGAAAGAGAAGGGGGCTGCCTGGGTGGCTCAGTCCGTTAAGCGTCTGCCTTTAGCTCAGGTCATGATCCCAGGGTCTTGGGATGGAGTCCCGTGTCGGGCTCTCTGCTCAGCGGGTAACCTGCTTCTCCCCTTCCCACTGCCTGCCACTTCCTCTGCTTGTGCACTCGCGTTCTCTCTGTGTCAAATAAATAAATAAAATCTTCTAAAAAAGAGATTTCATATCCTAAGTACTTACTCCAGTTCTCCAAATGATTTTCAGTACAATGTCAGGGGGCGCCCAAGAGTCAGTTTGCTCCAGTAATACCATGTATAGTCCCATCATCTCAGCGGGGATACAGCTACTACAATGGAACAATAAAGGGAGCAGAAAAGAAGAGCTTTTGACTTTCTATTACCCTTTCCAGCTCACCCACACCCAAATGCTTGTCAGTTTCAGACTTGAACATTGTGGGGAACATGCTGCTTTCAGAACAAATATAATATCCTACTGCTCACCCACTCCTTTTCCACCTAGCAAATGTCATTATGATCTGCAGGATCACGAGCACTTACAAACATTACTGTATTATCCTTAATTTTAAAATAATAATAGCTAACATTTATCAAGAGTAATCAGGAAATTGTAGCTCCGGAAGGATGAGTAACCTGCCCAAAGGCACATTCACTCATTCAGTAGATGCTCGATAAATGTGTCAAATGAACAAAGCAAAAGAAACCAAAGGAGAAAAATAGATAAGTTGGACTTCAAATTTCAAAAAGGTTTTGTGAGTGAAAGGACATTATTAAGAAAGCAAAAAGCCCACAGAATGGGAGGGAAATATTTGCAAATCATTTATCTGATAAGGGTCTGGTGTCCAGAATATATAGAGAACTCCTACAACTCAAGAACAAAAAGATAATCCAGTTTAAAAGTGAGCAAAGAATTTGAATAGCCATTTCCCCAGAAAAGATACACAATGGCTGAAAACACAAGAAACAAGCCTCACCGTCGTTAGTCATTGAGGAAAATACAAACAAAAACCACAGTGAGATACCACTTTGCCCCCACTAGGATGGCAGAATTTAAAAAAACAACAGCAACAACAAAATGGAAACTAGGTCTTGGTGAGAATGTAGAGAAATTGGAACCCGCAGTACATTGCTGAGAGAAATGTAAGTTGGTACAACTATTTTGGAACAACTCTTGGCAGTACCTGAAAAAGTTAAGCCTAGAATTACATGGCCTTGCAATCCTACTCCTAGGTATATACCCAAGAGGACTGAGGATTAAAAACAGGTATTTAAGCAAAAATGTGTTCATACATATTTATAGCCTCATTATTCATAAGAGCCAAAGTGTAGAAACACCCAAATATCCATCCTGTGATGAACAAAATATGGTACCGCAGTGCAGTGGAATATAGTTGGACTGTAGGACTGCTGATTGCCCCATGAGCTGGACCATGTCACTCCGAGGCTCCTCACTCTCTTCCCTGTCCTTCGAATGTGGGTTCTGCTTTCCTTTCCCACTCCCCCCAGAGGCTGCCCCAAGGACGTGGCCTTGAGTTGGTGATGTGGCGTTGAGAACACCTGCAGGTGTATACATGACCAAGCACTGTTGGGGCTTCTTTATAAACTTCAGAGATTTGGAGGGCAGGTGCAGGGATCCAGTCATATAGCTGCCGCCCAAGACAACACTCAGTGTCAGCTCCCTTTGCTGTTATGAAAACTGCCACCTGCCCACCTGGAGGGGCCCGCCACTTTCTCAGGTCTCTTCCTGCCCTCCGTTTGCAGCGGCCAGTTTCAGATCACACCCAGGAAGCTCCCAGGAGGGTTACAAATCCATCTACATGCTGCAACGGGTTCAACATCTAAAACATTATTCTAAGTGAAAGAAGCCCGACGTGGATGGCCCCATATTGTATGATTCCGTTTAAATGGAATGTCCAAGAAGACAAGTCCACTGAGACAAGAAAGCATTGTTTGCTAGGGTAAGGGAGGAACTGGAGACCATTGCTGACAGGTGCAGGCTTTCTTCTTGGGGTGACGGCCATGTTCGGGACTTAGATAGTGGGGACAGTTGCACCACATTGTGAATATACTAAACTGAATTGTACACTTTGAAATGGTGAATTTTACATTACATGAATTTTTTTAAAAGATTTTTTATTGTTTATTTGACACTCAAGAGAGTACAAACGGGGAGCGGCAGGCAGAGGGAGAGGGAGAAGCAAGCTCCCTGCTCAGCAGGGAGCCCAATGTGGGCCTCGATCCCAGGATCCCGGGATCATGACCTGAGCCGAAGGCAGACGCTTAACCATCTGAGCCACCCAGGCGCCTCCACATTGCATGAATTTTATCTTGATTTTTTTTCATGCCAAAAACAGCAACAAAACAAAAACAAAGATCTATGCCCTCATAGAATTTATATGTAGAAGCTGACAGAACTAAGTCTTGCACGCAGGTCTCTAACTCCAGAGTGCATGCTCTTAATATGTCAGAAATCTGAATTTGGTTGAGCCTGGATTTGAGCCTGAACATCCCTATTTTTAAGACTCTCTCTATATCACTCTGAGCTAGCTCTTTGACCTGAACTGTTGAGATGGATTTGCGGCTAATTAGTACTTACACTAATTAACCCCTGTCCCTTTAAGTTTCTTAACTACCACAGGACACACATAGAGAAAATTTTCTAGGAGAAAATGTCACCCTGGCTAGCTGGAAATCAGCACCTGAAGCTTGGAAGTAAGCTTTCAAGAGGGGTTGGCGGTTGATGTGTTAAGAAATCACTTCATTTTTCTTAATTTGTTTTATACTTTGATTTGTTTTAAAGAACCATACTCTCTGTGATACTACAAGGGCATCCTAACTTTTGAAGGTAATATTATGCTCCCAGAGCATTTCAGCCTTTGGCCAAATGGCCCCTCTTTCTAAGCCGAGCAGAATACGTGGTTGGGGTAGCAGGGAGATCCTGCTGTCTTTCTTTGAAATTAAATTAAAAGCAGAGAGAACATAGTACCCTTTCCCATCATTGTTTGGATGGAATAAGAGGGGAAGTACATAGCAACTTTCTCAGGTTAGAGAAGACTGTGCCTCCCTCTGAGGAGGGTGTATGTGTTCTCCCTGATGGACGGGTGACTGTGTTCACACTCATGAGCCTGCACTCTGCAGCTGTGGATGTGTCACAGCCTGTCAGGATAAACATGGGGGTCCTTCTGCCTATCAGTTGGCAACTTACATTTTTTCTGGCACTCTGGGTCATTAAAATATGGTCGTATTTCTTTCAAGCTGCTTATTTAAAAAGCAAAGTCAATGCAGCTGTGTCTCTAAGGTGAGAGGAATAATGAGGCTCATTTTGCCGGCCTGTGGCCATCGTGTATTGAACTGCTTCTCTGTGCCTGCCATTTTAAGAACATTATCGAAGTGCTCACAAGAACTCTCCACGGTACATGGGATCATCTCCGCTTCCTGCCTAAGGACACGGAGGCGCAGGGATTCGGAGATTATGCTCTTACTCAGCAGGAGAGCCAGGATTTGGACCCAGCTCAGCCTGATGTGTTTACCTGTGCTCCAGAGCTAAGAATGCTTACACTCAAATCCCAGCTCTGTCCTGAATGACTGGATGACCGCAGTTAAACGACTGGACCTCGCTGGGCCTCAGTTACCTTGTCTGGTACAGGTTAATAATAATTATTTTGTTGGCTTCTAATGGAGACTTAAGAAAATATTTAATTGTGCATAATAGCGAGTGACTGGCACAGAATAGTTACGTGCCAGTTGTCATTATTATTATTACTGTTAATCATCTATTTTCCAAAGATCTCATTATATTTCAGTAATGTACAGAGAAAGCGGCAAGTGGGTGTCAGAGAGGTAATGTTGCCTTCCGCGGGGAAGGCTCCCACGTTCAGGTTGAGTGGCAGGTAATCAGAACTGACATTTGTGCTTCCCTTTCCAGTTACAGAACACTTTATCTGTAGTAGTTCATCTGCCTCTCCTGGAAGCCAGAAAACATCCACCTTTGGGGATGATCATGCTCATTTTCAGACAGGGTCAGTAGCCTGCCCAGGGTTGTACGTACGGTGAGATTGAGAGCCAAAACGTAATATGCTTTTGACTCCGAAGTTCATGCATTTCTAGTGAACCAGAGGCAGTGCACTGGAGGGAGGAGACAGGGAACAGAGAGGCAAGTCTGCTGCCCTCAGTGAAAGGTTGTGGCAGGTGATATGTGACCGTGACTCTGAGTCCCACCCAGCTCGTGGCTGAGACTAAACTGCTCAAGGAGGGGACAGTTGGGCACAGACGGGAGGGGTCACCAGACTGACTGTGCAGTCGACAGCACGTCGGCCTTTGCTTAACTGATGACTGTTACTAATGTCAAGACGGTTTTGTTCTCCCTGCATCCAGTCCCCTCTGCCTCCTATTCCTGTTTCTCACCAAAACCCAGAAGTGAGCCCTAGCATAACTTTCTGAGAGGGGCTCAGCTCAACCTTCTCCTTCTAGACGAAATGTTGTTTTTTTTCTATAATTTTGTTTTGTCTGATGTCTGAATATATGATATGTTTTAGAAAATGAAGTTAACAAAAAAGAAAACCCATAATCGCACTCAGAAGATTACTGGATTTATGTATATGATTTACTTGTAAAAATTGAGTTATATTGTAGATTAAAATGATATCTCATTCTATTAATTTTTCTTAGTCTGTGTTTGTAATGTTCTAGAGAACTCAAACGTAGGAAAACAGACTTGTTGGGGTCTTTCTTCAGCTTTTGAATCGGTAGGAATTTGTCCCCCTTCCAGCTTGCTTTCACCTGCTGATAAATAACTTGTCATTTTTATCAGTGCCTTCATTGTCCTTAAGATGTGTGTGTTTTATACCATTCCTGTGTGCTATTCAACTCTGAGTTCGCTTACTCAGTTTGCCCAGGAGAACTTCCTGCCATGATGGAAACGGTGATATTCTGTACAGTCTAACACGGCACCCACTGACCACATGGAGCTGCTGTGGCTAGTGAGACTTTAGGAACTGAATTTTACGTTAATTTTAATTAAATTAGCTGCTAGTGGCTACCCCCTTGGAAAACACAAATCTAAAGCATTGTCATTTAAGCTCACCTTTAAAAAAAAAAAAAGATTAAATTTCCTTCATGTTGAAAGTGAAACTGAAACACAAACCTATCTGCGGCGAATCTCTATCCCTCGGGGAAGGACAAGACTCCTTCTTATGTGATAAACCCAGCAGTCCAGGGAAGGGAGCTAACACGTGCTGAGCATGTCCTAACGACTCAGTACCTTGCAGAGCGAGTTCATCCGTGTTATCTGTGTTACCTGCCCCACAGAATACAGTTAACTCGAGGAGAAGTGACTCACCAGAGAACCACTGCTAGTAAATCCTCCAGCACGGATTCTAAGCCAGAAGCCTCTGACCCTAAAGCCCTTTTTCTGTTGTAAGGAGTCCTGATAGCATCCACCTTACACTGATGTGTTCTACCTTCAGACCCTTTCTCCAGAAATTATTTTAGTACCCGAGATTAGAAGTGGTTTTGCTGTGATTGACTTTGTAGCCATATTTCTGCCTCCTCCACAGACACCTTCCCGCATGTGGATGAGGCTGGTTGAGGTTAATGTTCATGAATGGCCTACTCTGGACAGAGCACGACCCGCTGCTCGAGGGCTGGCATTAGGCCTGGGCACAAGCCTGTGCTAGAAAATGCCATCCCCTGGATTGGCAGGCCAGGGCAAACTGCTGTGGGAGGCAGCAACGAATGGAGCTACAGTAGAAGCATAGTGGGGAAGGGCATTTCAGCAAGAGGGAACAGCAGAAGCAAAGGCCAGGGAGAACTGGGGGGATAAAAAAGTAGCATGGCGCGAGCCCACATTTTTTCAAAGAAGATGGTAGGAGATAAAACCAGAAAGCTGTTCAGGGTCCAGAACGTAAGTTGTATTCAGTTCCGTGGTGAGAAGTTTAACCTTCATCCCAATGGGCAGTGGTGAACAGCTGAATGTTAGAAGAGTTTAAATGTAGCTCTCAAGTTAAATGGTTAACCAGAAAGCCCTCCTTTCTCCCATTCCTCTGGTGAAAGACTTTCTGATTTTAGTAAGGGTTCTCAGCTGAAGTTGTCAACCTTAAAACATTCTCAAACATGTGGGGGATTTCAGTATTCACTCTTGGAGGGCCAGTTCTGATAAGGATGTATTGTCCACATCGATTGTCCATGTTAAGCTAATTACATATGTAGATGTGAATCCTAAGATGTGCCCTAAAACTTCTTGATATTGCTGCATCCTTGTCATTCACTGACATCTGCCTGGTGCTGGACCCACTGCGATCCTGAGATGAGACAGTCCTCATCCTCAAGGACCTCATTCGTTTGTGGGGAAACAGCAGTAGATGTGGGGCAGGGTTAGAGAAGCCTCCAAGAGGATAGAGAACATTACAAACACTGAGACAAGTGGGACTCCTGGGTGGAGGGGTCAGACAGAAAATCTCTTTGCTTGGTCATCACAAGCAGGGGTGTCCAAATCAGAGCCTGGCCCCAAATCCCAGTTTTGCCACTTACTAGTCATGTGAGCAAGTGATGTACTCACCCTGTGCTTCAGTTTATCCTCTGAAAAGGAGATTGAAGTGCTTGGGAACTCATTCGGGTTGTTGTTGGAGGTGAATGAAATAACACATAAAATGCAAGCATGCTTAGCTTGTTCTACGTGCTCGGCTCTTGTCAGTACTGATTCTTAGGGTGAAATGGCGCGATCTGGCTGTGCACACGGCAGGATACCATCGATCCGACTTCCTGTGTTTCAAGCATGCTCCCCAGGGGTCTTTGGGGAACTGAAAGATGGCTTTCCTGCAGCCTTTGTTTCTAGAAAAGTCTCCTCTCTCCTTAGAGCGTCTGATTCATCCTCATGATATTCCACCAGTTATGGTGTGTGTCTCTCTCTTTCAAATTCAAATACGGCACAACCAGGAGGACTGTTTCTATGAATAGACGGGTATGCACATGAAATCGCTGTGTTGGGACCGCAGCTGTAATTTGCACTGTCTACGTGAGAGCTGCTAGCACGTGTCAGATGGTGCCCGTAATCTGTTGGTGCATCTTTATAAAATACTGAAATTCGTTTGTAAGTGTTTTGTGTAGCTATGTGGGTAGAGAGTAAATATATTAGTATTTTCAGATTTTATAGGTGACTAGGGTTCATTTCTTTTTTATGCTTCTGGTGAATCTCTGATGTTCTCCATCATAGTTTTTTTCAAGATGGCTTGAAAACGGCTGATAAATTGAAACAGTACATCGAAAAACTGGCTGCTGATTTATATAATGTAAGTATTTTATAAAATGCATGCATTTTAAGTTGCTTTTATAGATAAATATCAGTAAATTTGAAATCTGGATTAGAAGAGCTTTAAAGAAAAGCAGGGGTATGTGATCTGTCAGTATAAACCTAGTGCAGGGAAGCATTCAGTTTAACTCAGAAGGCCTTGATGGTCAAATATCCTTGTACCGTCCTTGTACCAAAGATGTTCTTAACACCGGAGCTACAATTCCAGGACCCTAGGTTTGCCATTCTGGCTTTGAAGAAGTACATTTTTGGGACATAGGAGGAATGAGGGTGTGTAACCATCAGTTCTAGATGGCTGTCCATTCGGGGTCCAATAGCATCACCTGTGAGTGCCCTGCAGTCGGCACTTGTAGAAAGAATGTTTGACCCCGAAGGACAAAACTTGATTGTCTCAGGGTAGGCAGGTTTATGATTTTTTTTTTGTTTGTTTTTGTCAGATATCTAGATTTTGCTTATATAACTTTAAAAAACACAGAGCTGTATATTTTTTCCGATTGTCTTTTTTTTTTAAGATTTTATTTGAGAAAGAGAAAGAGTGCGCTAGTGGGGGCAGGGGTGGGGGGGGCAGAGGCAGAGGGAGAAGGAGGCTCCCGCTGAACAGGGAGCCTGACACAGGGCTCGATCCCAGGACCCTGGGATCATGACCTGAGCTGAAGGCAGACACTTAATCTGACTGAGCCACCCAGGTGACCACCGCCCCCCCACTGCCGTTGTCTTTTAATAGTTAACATGATTCAGGTTGTAATAAGTTCCAGCTGATTAAAAAAAGCAGCACCAGTGCCAAACCCTCGGGTGCCACTCTGTAAACATTCATATATACCTTAGCCCATTGGGTTCTGGTCTTTTTTCACATTTTCTTCTGGCCCATTTAACCACATTATGGGATTCCTGCTACCGCCCTTTGAAAAACCAGAAGCAAGTGACCCAGTGTTATTTCTAAACTGTTTAAAATGGTACTTCAGAGCTAATTGTCTTGCCTAGATGTATTATTTAATAAGGCCTGTTGCATTAAGACACTAATTTCAAAACTCACTGGTACTTTCATAAGATGAGAAAATTCTGCCTTTCATATAAGAAAATGAGACCATGTAAAAGACTTTAATAAATCAACTATATAATTGAATTGTTTGATGACTGGTATATTTGGGTGAATTAAACTCTGCTCATGTATAAAAGATATATGATGAAAGTCCTGTTTTTCCATCACAGATAAAACAGACCCAGGATGAAGAAAAGAAACAGCTAACCGCACTCCGAGACTTAATAAAATCCTCTCTTCAACTTGATCAGAAAGAAGTAGGTGATCTCTATGTTTCCAGCAGGGCTACCAGTAAAAGTGAGGCGGCCTGGGATGGTTTTTGTGTTTCCTGATCTGCAAAATAGGCATGCCACCAGCTTCCTGCCACCGTGGTTGTGGGGACAAACAAGATAGAAGTTACAAGTGTATACCTATTGCATCGCCCCATGTAGCGACTGTCCTTTACTTCCCTTGCCGTCCTTGTCCCAAAGATGTTCTTAACACCGGAGCTACAATTCCAGGACCCTAGGTTTGCCATTCCGGCTTTGAAGACCTGCACTTCCAAAGTGCTGTGTCCTCTCAGGGTAGAGTGCACACCCATGTCCTCTTTAGGTCATGTCTGTCTTTCTGGGCAGCCAGAGGGGCGTTGATAAAGAATCCTCTAGAATCATCTAGTAGAGAGCAGGCCAGCCGTACAAACCAGCAGTCACACCCTGAGCGGTATTGGTGCCATGAGAGATCTGCTGGGAAGGGGCACGCCTGCAGAGGGGGGACGCTGCGAGGACTCTGAGATGGAAGCTGTCTGAAATAGCCGTTGCCCCCCACAGTTTGGGGGCACAAAGGGCAGAAGATTGAGAGATGGGGTTTCTGAGGTGGAAACTCAGGCCTAGTGATAGATGACCTTGAACACACACAGCGGGGTATGGACTTCATGCCAAGGGTAGACTAAACAGTGAGCTCTATTTGTTAGTAGGGGAGGGTTAAAATTTGCCTGTTTATATTAGGAAGTTATCATGCATTGAATTTCAGTGCAGTATCTCAATGCAGTATTTAATAATAACCACATAAAATAGGGCATTTTTTTATATTGTCATTTCCTCATGATACCACCTCACAGTGGCAAACTGTACATTCCTACAATTTCTGAAGGGGTTCATGAGTCCAAAACAAAAACAAGGCAACCCTCCTCAAACGTGGAAGCCCTGCACCAGCAACCCTCACCCTTAAAAGCAACCCGGAAGGTTCTCTTTACTGAGTGAAGATAGCCCTCTGTGTTTTCATCGAGTGGGAGAAGTCTACAGCCCTTTCACCTTGGGCACCTGCGGACTGGAAGTAGGCACCTGTGTTTGGAGGCCTCTTTTGAAGGTGCTTATTACTGGCATACAAATCCTAGGAGAGGTGGTCCCCTTGAATGATTCCTCTGTGTAAGAGCAATAGAAAGATTCAAATGGAGGGTAAGCAGTAGATTGCTGTTTAGGCAGAAAATTGCGAGGTTTTGTACTTAACCGAAATGTACTTAACCACTTCCTACCTTTGCTTTGTCATACAGTAATACCTCCTTCCTGTATATGGAAGCTTTCTGCGGGGGGGGGGGGGGGGGGAGACTGTTGCAGTCCCTTTTTGTTTTGCAAAAGGGGACTAAACTAAAAAGACTAAATGTAATCTGCTCCCAGTAGCTAAAGAACAAAGTTGCATATAAGCCAAAGGAGTACATACACAATAAAATGCACATGATTTGATTTAAAGCCACCCCAAATTAATAAATGATGCATGTTCATTAGCACCATGTCCAGAGTATTTTACAAGTAAAATTGATCTTTCACAGCACGCTTATGCAATTCTCATGCTGTTTATCATCTCTCATTGCAAAATAAGGTTAGTAGGTAATGATTTCTAATGACTCAAATAAGAAAGGAGACTGTCCACCATAGAGTTCTTACCACAGCACTACTATTCGAGAAGAGTGTAAACTAACCTGATAAGTGACCTGAGAAATTAAAAGCACCCAGCAAATTATTTAACCTCTTCACCTCCACCAGGTTCTAACTTGACTTTTAAAGGAAGCTCCAAGAATTTGAGCTGTCAGTAGGATCCCCAGATTTTTGGTGGACTTGTTTTTTCTTGTCAGAATTCTTCCTTGCTTTCTCGCAGATGTTCTACGAAATTAATTATCTTAAGCTTTTATAATAGCCTAATGTCCCAAGAGAACTGTTTGCTACATAACTATATTTAGGGTTGAAAATATTTTAAATAATGATACCCATAAATCTTTCCCCAAATTCCAGCGTTTTGTTTGAGTCTCTCTCAATTTCCCATCATAGTGTGGTTTGCAAGGTGTTTGACAGATTCTGTGTTTTGCTCATCTCTCTCTCTGTAGTATCTGACACACTGTCTGGCACCCAAAAGCTACTCAATAAGTAGATGAAAAAGAAGAAATCCTTTGCCCACACCATGTATCCCTTACATGAGAGATTTGAAGCTTCTGTCGTAGAGGTTAGTTTTAGGTTGGATACCACAAATATTTTATAATCCTGTAAATCAATGAGTAATTGCGTGCCGTTTAAAAAGATTTAAGATTTTACTCCTTAATAATGCATTTTATATGTTAATACAGTTTTCTAAGAAGAAAGAAGGTAATTTGTCCATACTGCTAATAGAGAATAAGGAATTCTAAAAAAATGACACCATAGTTTCATTCTTTAGTTTACATTCTTGGCTCACATTATGGAATTTCTCCAAGGTTTTATTTTAAGTTCATTGTATAAGTTCAGTTTTATATTTTTTGCCTGAATGAATTTCTCACTTGCATTTCTCTTTCCTGAATACATGTTTAATTTTTATTATGCTATCAAAGGATTCAGAACCTGTTTCATTCCTTCCATCGTGTTTTGTTCATTATCATGAGTGTTAATTCTCCATGATTTATTTTCTCAAAAAAGAAAACCCTCTTTTTGTTTGTCTAGAGTTCCTGCAAAGCAAGCTGAATGGCCATCATTTCTCAAAGTGCAGAAATAATTGTTTCTAGGACTACTTTAAAGCCATAGAACTCATCAGTAGTTAATGTAGGGCTGTCAGTGCTGTATTTCTGAAACGTGCTGCTTTCTTCCTGCTCAGCTTAATGGAGTAGGCTTCTGAGGTCAGAGCCTGGAGATCAGCCACTTTATTCACCTTTAAAAGCATATTTGCCTGATGGAAAACAAGGTCCACTCAGGTTGTTATTCAGAATTTAAAGTTTATGTGGGCTAGTAATAAATACGTGTAAGGAATGTCTTAGAGGCATATTTACAGAATGTAATATTTTTCATAAGTTATTAACATCAAAATCCTTGCATTACGAAAGATAAAAGTACTCTTATTTTTAAAACTTGGGTTTTATTTGAAGGATTAGCAAACAGGCTGTTAGAACTGCATGGTTCTAAAGCATTCAGACCAACCTAGGAATTACATGGGCAGACAAAGAGCAGTTTCGTTCAATGGAAGGCATTCCAAGGAACAGTTATGCTTTTAATAAAATTTTTATCCAGGGAGATTTCAGATTTTGTTTTTAATGTTCTGGGGAGGTATAGAAATGGTAGCGATCCCTGACTCCAGATCCAGAGTTGAGTGGTTTTCATGTGATGTCATCGGGAGGACGCAGAAAGCTCCATGGATTTCATTTATCCCGGCCCCTTGTTTCGTCCCATGCCTCAGCTCTCCACCACCCGACCTTATTTTCCATCCTGATTGTTCTGTATTAGTGTTGTGGACACATTGCTGCCTCCTTCAAGAAAACCATGTGTGTCACTGCTCTTGTTGGGGGCTGTCATGGCAGCGTGGGTGGTGGAGGGCTGCCTTCCTTGCCCATCTGATCCGTAGTACGGTCCTGCAGTCATAGCTCTGTCCAGAAAGCCTGAAAGCATCCATGAGGGAGGACTTGGGATTCAAGTTACTATGAGTGCAAGGCTGTGGGCCCTGATTAAAAGTAAATACGTAGAAGTATTTCTAAAGAGACGCCTAAACCCCAGTACACTCCTGCCCCTCCCCAGGTGATTGAAATGGTGCCATTAGCAGTTTCAGCTGGAGGGAGTCTGGCCAGTTACAGACAAATGACTCAGATTAAGGAAATGACTAGTCTAAGCTCTTCAGGGTGAGCCTCCTTGCCTGGTAGAGCATGCATTCAGCACTCTGTTACCTTCACCAGGGAGCAGAAGGATGCGTGGTCAGTGTATGAGCACCCACCTCAGGGACAGGGGCCATGCCCCGCTGTGTCCTCAGTGCCTTCCCAGTACCTACCATTTGGGTGTTCAGGACATGGTTTTGAACACAGAACTCATCACATTCGTGGAATAACCTCACAAAGATGTGCCATCCTAGAGCTCTTCCTTCGGCTATTATTAACATTCATTTGCTGCTGTCTGGTCCAGAAGGATCCCGAATGCCACAGGGAGGCCATCCTGACCTTAAAGGGATCTCATACATAGGCCATCAGTATATAACTAGTGGCTAAGTTCACTTCTGGTTCTTTATCATCACATTGCAGGTGTCGCTTCTGAACTGGATGTTTTTGTTATGTTCTCTTTGCTTGGGAAACTAAAAAATAATCCTACAATTTTTGGTTCTTTTTAGATTTTCTAAAGTAATTTGGGTTTCACTGAGGTGTTGATTCCCTAAACACACACTTTGAAGATTGTCACCCATTTTTATCTTGATGAAATGTGTACCTCATGCAGGTTTTCTTCTGGTTTCATTTAAATAACCTGAATAAAACTTGACAAATATAAAGATGTTTTATTATCCCATCCCCCGAAGTTTATGTGATTCCGAAGGTGGCGTGTGTTCTGGCTTTAATTATCCTTACTGTGGTGTTTTCTCTGTGTTATAAAAAGTGCTTAAATCATGCGTGATGACTATCAATGAAATTAACTATGTTTTCAAATGTTCTGCCTTTTTTCTCTGTTGCTTTTGCCCTTCCTGATCGAAGTCTAGGAGAGTAAGTCAACACTTTCTGTGAGAATGTATTGTCCTACTTCTGTGTCTAAACCTCATGTCCTCATTCTACAGTTCACTGTTGTTGGTCTATTTCATACATTTTCAAAGTGTAATGGCTGTATCTGATCATGCAGTCTTTAGAAACGATGGGGAAGTATTAGCAGAGTGCCTCCAGCTGGTTTGCATCTGTCTTGTTCTTTGGGTCCTGGTCACCCTTTTACCACATCATACACTTCTCACTGCCAGAGAATCATCGCTTTTAATTAAAAGCATGTTTAACAGCTTATTTTATGGAGCCCCTGTTGGTTATAAACCAAGAATTTCTAACAGCTCCCAGTACCTCGCTCACAAGGTACACTTTTTATTGTGGGTATTTTAGCAAAATACGTGGAGGGAGAAAAGGTGGACCTAAGGGAAGAGCTCAAAGTGCATTGCATGCACTTTGTTTGTGAGCCACTTGGAGTTTGCTGCCTTCCCTGTGCCACCCGTGCAGCCTGGTTCAGTCCCACACCGCTCTGTCACCAGTGAGTTGTTGGGAGCGGAGCTGGGGTTCCAAACTAGAAACAGGAGTTCTTGGACTTGCCTGTGGCTCTGGTGGTTGTTTCCCTGCCCAGTTCCTCCGAAATACAGGCAAGGACCTGAGGGCTCCTAGAGTTCCGTAATTCTCTTCACCCCAGACCCGTGGACAGAGGCTCGGTGGCAGAATAGAGGCAGGGACTCGAGACGTACGTCCAGCATCGGTCTGATCGGTGGCTTCTCCTTTCTAGGACTCCCAGAGCCGGCAAGGAGGGTACAGCATGCACCAGCTTCAGGGCAATAAGGAGTACGGCAGCGAGAAGAAGGGCTACCTGCTGAAGAAGAGCGACGGGTACGCGCGAGGCCGGCCTGCTGTCCCTGCGGTCAGCACTTCCGGGGGGCTAGCGGCCTCGCGACCTGGCCCACACCTCCGGGTTTCCCAGTGCGCTAGCTTCCGACCTTGAGCCCCCTGGTTTCCCTCAGCTGCTTTAACCTGCTCTCTTTCCAGGAAGCAGTCGCCGCCCTGTGGTCCCTAAATGGCCCCGAGGACCTGTGGCCTGCCTTTTTGGGAAGGCAGGTGCCGAGTGGGACGTGAAGCGAGCAGGTGGCTTGCGAACTTGGTGCTCGCCCACCTCTCTGCTTCGATTCATCCGCCCTTTTCTCTGCTGGGGTGCCCACTTGGCTGCCCAAACCCAGCCTTGGGAGTCAGCCCCGACTCCTCTCCTTCCTCTTATATCACAGCCACTGTCATGACAAGCTCTTCATTTCCAACAGGATATGATGCCTTTCTTGACGTTTCTGCTACCCTGCCCTGGAAGGAGCCACTGCTCCTCAGAATATCTGAGCAACCTCTCTCTGTCCCTCTCCTCCGTTGCATCTCCACACAGCGCCCAGAGTAGCCTTGAAGAAACATAAAGCACGTCAGGTCGTTCCCATGCTTGAAGTGCACACAGGGTCTCAGCCCTGCCCCTTGTCCAGCCTCGTCCTCCCATGGCCCCGCCACACCGGTCTCTTTCTGTTGCTCCACCAGTGATTCTGCTTCACAATAAGTACATAAGGAGAATCTTAGTTACTTGCCTTACTAATTGTCTTTCTCCTTGAAAGAAAGCTTCTTGTTTTCTGATTGCTTGTGGATGTGCACTCCTTGACTTTAAGACATAGACTTTTTTTATTTCTTTGTTAAAATTGCAACTTCTGTAAATTATAGTCCTAAGTTTCTGATCACTATCAGTTTTGCTTATTCTACTCATGCATCCAGTGGATGTCTTTTGGGAGTTCTAGTGTAGGTCAAGCACTGTTAGAGACACTGGGGTATATAACATTGAACAAGAAAGATAAGGAAGTCCTTAGCCTCATAGGGCTTACGTTCTGAGTCGGGAGACAGACAATAAAGAAGGGACTATGTGGGAGATCAGATGGTAACAAGTGCTATGGAGGAAGATAGAGCAGGGCAGGGGACTCGGGGCCTGTAGGGGTGGTCTTTGCAGTCATGCAGGGTGGTCAGGGAAGACTTCAGTGAGGAGATGTTTGAGCAAAGACTTGCAGGAAGTGAGGAGATCACCTACAGAGATCTGCAGAGATGGCCAGGAACGTGCTTCCCTTTGTGATACAGGAGTTAAGCATAGCTAGGACTGAGTGAGGAGCCATAGGAGACAAGGTGAGAGGGGGCAGGACACCAAGCCAGGAGGGCTTTGGAAGCCACTGAGTGGAGATGGGAGTCATTGGAGGGTTTTAAGCAGAGAAATGCCGTAATAGGACTCATTTGAAAGGCTCTCTGGCTGCCGGGCTGAGAATGGCTGTGTAGGACGTAAGACTAGAAGTGGGAGACCAGGTCAGAGGTGAACAGGGATCAAGGAAACAGCTGCAGAGGGGGAAGAACGGGTCAGAGTCAGGATAATGCTGGTAGGGCCACCAGGATTTGTAGATATGGGCATAAGGAAAGAAAAGCATCCCAGCACAGAGCACAGCACCTGGCTCTTTGTAGAAAGTCAGTGAATGTTGACCATTAAGTCCTGCAAAAAATAAAAGAAGAAAAGACACACCAGTTACCCCAATCACAGTTTTAAACTGGGCTCTTCTTAACAGACACAGTGACCAGATTGTAGCCCCAATGGCGTGGTATCTAGTGGACATAAATTATTAATCCTGTAGTTTTAACACTACTCGCCTAAAGGTACAAGGATTTTCTTGACATTAGAATTGACTGTTTCTAAGTGAAGTGGTTAATACCTAACTGTTGAAGAAAAGTCAGCTGAGTTTTTGGGTAGGTACTGTTTTGTTCAAACCCTAAAATGTTCAGGGAAAGCATCACCTTGTGAGCACATGTTGTGTGCCTGCCAGACGCCGCCAGGTACCTCTCATCACCTTCTGTAGATGAGGCAACTCATCCAGAGAGATTAAGTGATTTGACTAAGATCCTACAGCCAGTAAGTAAGAAAGCCCAAATTCTAACCTGGGTCTTATGACTTAAAGCCGGGGTGTCTCCCCTTTATATTCCAAAGGGGCATCGCTGCTGTTGGTTGCCCTTGGAGGATACAAGGTATCGGCTGGCATACATTCACACACCTGACTCCGTTCTTCTGGTCTGTTCTTCATTCATGCACTCATTCCACACACATTTATTGATCTATTATTAGTGTTTCAGGCAATCTGCTGGATGCTGGAAGGTAAAAGGTCTGTGAGACGTGGGCCTCACCCTCACCTTGCATACAGTCTGTTGGGAAGAGATAAGGAAAGCACTGTTGCAAAGGAGGCTGGAAGTCCAGTGGGCGAGCCTCCCATAATTGCACGGGCTCCAGAGGGTGACTAATGATAACCCAGGCAGGCCTGTCATTGCTGTCCGTGGAAGAGGAAAGAACTGAAATGCTTGTACGTGAAGACAACCTCACTTGCTAATCATGACTACTGATGTGTCATATGATTTTCTCCTAAGGATCAGTTGCTTTAGTAGTTTCTGACCCTAGTTCTGAAATACTCTTTGTCACTTAAAGGACAAGCATTAAAACTACAGGATTAATAATTTATGTCCACAATTTGGAAAACACTTCAGATTTTTTGTAAGTAATTTAAAAGCTTTATGACCCAAAGGCATTCATCGAGAGGCAAAGGAGTAATTATTTTACATATATGTTCTCAAAATAGTCCTAGAGGATGGGCATCATTCTCTTCGTGACGCAGATTAGGCAAGCAAGCTTCCAAGAGGTCAGTACCATGAACAAAGTCCCGTGGCTAGTGGGCGCTGGTGTCGGGATTGAAGCCCGAGGAATCGGCCATCAGAGCTGGTACTTGTCTAGTTACACCAGGCCGCCTTCTGATAGTTCCTTTTCTGGAATTCTGAGGTCCAAGCATGGTGTAAGTGCTGTTCTCTCTGGCACTGTCTGAATAGGTGGTAAAAGTCCTTGCTATGTCCATTCAGGAGCTTTTCAGGCAAGCATCCTTAGAGCTCTCAGTACAGAGAGGGTAAAGTACAGGCGTCCTGGCTGTTTCATAGAAATCTCGGGAATAAAAGCTCTCAGAGTGTTCACAGAGATAGGGCTGTACTTGGGATTGACTTGATTTTGCTCCCGTTTGTTTGGTCACCTGGGGGCACCACATGAGCCATTTCTATTCGCCAAAAGCTTAATGCTTTTGTGTTAACTTTCCTTGGCTTTATTACTAATACAAAAGAATACAGTTTTGTGTTTGGTTTTGTGTTTCCTTAATACACACGTGAAAAAAACTAATAACCAAAAAAAAAAAAAAAAACCCAACTGATGACTAACGATTTTACTAAATAAAATGAATAAACTGAGTCGGGACAATATCCTGAAGGTTGACTGATTGGTGGCTATTTTGAAACATGTTGTTAGAGAAAGATGACACTGGTTTGGGCTTTAGTGTGTACAGGGGGTGCCTCGCCTGTCTCAGCAGGCTTTTATGAGGCTAAGATGGGCTGCAAAACTCCTACAGCATTGGTTACATTAGCCAGATGCAGGTATGATCATGGGACAGGTGTCCTCTCTTGTCAGCCATTTCCCAGTCAGTGATGTAGCTGTAATTTGAGGGCGCTTTATCAGTCGGTAGTTCTGTGTTACCTCCTGAAGATACCAGCATTTTGAGCACGGCGTGTTCAATTGACTTTTGCTCAGATGGTATCAGATTCTGATTTCCCACTGTGAACTGTGCTGCTAGTAGTTACATACACAAGGAGACAACATTATCTGTGCTCAGAGTTGGTTTTAAATTCGTATTGTGGCAGGTTTCTTACAGGACTCATTTAAGAGGGGAAAGGAAACACACAACGATATTATTTTAAATGCCCAGGAGAAGCCAGAGCCCCCTCCTCTGATGTTGTCTGTTTCCATGACACCTGGGGGCCCCAGGAAGCCTTCTCCTAGGCCAGAGAATCACTGTTCCCTATACGTGTGTTTCTCCATCAAAATGCTCTTAACTAGTACATTTGTACCTGCCCACACAAGTGCGAATCCACCACACACAGGCTCACCTGTGCCTGGAGCATCACCAGAAAACTTCCAAGTTGAAATGAGTTCTCTTTGGCTTTTTCCGAGAAGTGCCAGCCTTCCGCAAGGAGAGGTGTACAAGTCACCAAACATGTTGAGCCGTGACCCTGAGCCCCCTTCTGTATATCCTGAGGCAGCCGTACCCTCACCCTCCTCGCCTGGCAGACATCCTGAGTTACTTTCTTAATTTCTTTAGATTGAATTTTTTTTTTATTTTTTTATTGTTACGTTAATCACCATATATTACATCATTAGATTTAATTTTAATTACAGGAGCAAAAGATTAATACAGCCTTCTTGTAGAAGAGTCACAGATATGGTTAAAAACTCTTTAGCACCACCCCTGCCACAGGTCTGGGCCTCCTTCCCAGAGCAGGGTACTTTTGTCAGGGTACCGTGCTTCTTTCCAGATCTTCTTCTGTATGTGTGTACGTATATTTATATCCCCATAGAAAATTTAGAGTGCCATTTTATACGTGATATACTTTGAGTATTTTTTAACATTACTAGATCTTACCTGAATTATTTTAAAACAGCTTGCTTTTTTCAATCAGCAGTGTGCTTTAGAAGGGTATGTCAGCACATACATAGTTACTTGATTCTTTTAAACTCCTACAGAATACGCCATGGCATGAATGTAACTATGATGCATGTATTCATTCTCCTGCTTTTAGATTTCTGTTGTTTCCCACTTCACTGTCAAGAACAGTGCTATAATGAGCATCCTTGTATATGCCTGCTAGTCTGAACTACCTTCCACCTGGGGTAATAAAATGTTCTGGGTTTTGTGGGTTTTTTTGGTTTGGGGTTGTTTTGTTGTTACTGTTTTATAATGATTGTCATACAAAACACGATATGATTGCACGTCACAGAGTGAACCAGCTACTGCATCAGGTTATGTTTGATTTTGCTCTTCAGGCTCCGGAAAGTGTGGCAGAGGAGGAAGTGTGCCGTCAAGAACGGGATTCTGACCATCTCACACGCCACGGTGAGTGTGTCTGCTCATTTACCATGGTGCACCTGTTAGGCCCTTGGGCCCCGTGGACTAAAAAGCAAAAACATGATGTAACCAGCACTGAAATTTCCCCCAGGTATGCGTACTGTGTGGATTTGGGTCAGAAAGTGTGGGATATCCCTTTACAGAAGGAGTTGGTCTCCTCTTGTCTTGTGGTGTCCGTCTCGTTCTCTTGCCCCTCCAGAACGTCTCATGTTTGTTCTCTCAAACCAAATCAGGAATTCTTTTATCTCATAATCTTGTCTTTTTGGAAGAACTGTCGGTGGTTCTGAAAAACCTAGTTTTCTGATTGTAAAGATGACAGAATGTTCTTTGCATGAAATAATAATTAGGAAGTAATATGTGTACAACATGTTCTGTGTTTTTTGTTTGTTACTATTTAAATTACTCAGAAAATCCATCATGATGTTAAAAAACGAAAATGTATATAAGTAAAACAGTGAGATAATAAAATTGCCTCAATTATGACTCCCCTTTCTTTAGGAATAAAGGCAATTCAATAGAAAGCAAAAAATAAGTTACTGAAGTTACAGAAAATAACACTTATGTTCTGTTTTCTCTTCAGATTATTGTCAGTTACATATGCATATATATCTTGCATACTCAGAGTTGCTATTGACAGTCTAGCTAGAATTTTTATGTTTTGAATCACCCATTTTCAACTAAAAGTCGTGTATTGGCAGAATTAATATACTGTCAGAAAAGGTTCAGTCTTGGTGGTAGTCAAGGAATGCACCATAAAATACGTAATTACTATTTTGCCCTTTTAACACTAGCAAGAAATTACTTTTTATTCTTAAAGATGCAAAGATTAGAATGGAAAATGTATCAGGCGGGACTGGAAACAGCTTAGTGTACCAAGAGTCTCCACAAAGGGGCATGCAGTTAAACCCAGCAATCCCCACTTGGAGAGAAGCTTGGGTAAATTTCAGTATCCTGTGCCAAGTGATGTCTTTGAGCTTATGATAAGCAGTTAATTACTAACGGGATGGTAAAAACGAAGGATGAGCATTTATTACATTGGCAGGTTTTCATGATTCACAGTTGAGATTAGATTTCCCTCTGTTGAGCAAGAAGTACCACTTAATAAGCACTTTTTCCTGCCAGGCACTTCATAAAATTTATTTCACTCAATCCCTTCTATAACCCATGTGGTAATCTGACCTTCGTTTTGCAGATGAAGAAACTAAAGTACAGAGAAGCCCAATGACTTGGCTAGTAGTGGGCAGAGTTGGAAATTCAGACTTGGGGGCGCCTGGGTGGCTCAGTTGGAAATTCAAACTTGGGTTTGACCTTACTCCATAGGCCCCTTCCATTCTGCCTCTCTTCCTGCAGAACCCCATCATCCTACTAGACCAGATGGTCTCCAGGGGCATTTACCAGGTTCTGTTCATCTTTCTTTGTGGTCCCCCCCCCCCCACAGACGTTGACACAGTGATGGTAGTCAGTACACACCTGTGGCCAAGACCTTCCTGCTGGAAGATTCTATGCATGTTAACAATTATTGGCCTTTATGGAACTTGAGCAATTACATTATCTCTGTCCCTTGTACCCTGCAAAACTCTCGGGGTGATTCCTCAGAGGTGCTCAGCTTCCCTCGGCCCGACTGAGATTTTTATAACTCTCATGCCAGTTGTGACAAGCCACCCATCTGATACTGGAAATCCTGCAGGCGGACTTAGATCAGTTAGTAATTATCTCTGAGGCTGTCTTAACAATTACTCATTTATTTAGCAACATTTCATGAAGCTTCCACTCCAGGTGCTGGACTAGGCATCCCAGATATGTGGAAAATGAGATAACTTTTGCCTGCTCATATTTAATTCCATGCACAGTTACCTTATGAAACCGTTCTGACAATCACAAGAATGTTAGTTACCACTAAGTGAGCTCTTACTGTGCTTTCTGTGTATTACCATATATAATTGTTGCCACAACCCACCGGATAGATGCTGTTACTGAGAGAGGTGGTGTGCCCACGTCACACCTGGTGAATGCTGGGATTTCAGTCTTAAAGCTTCCGTGAGTGCTTAATGATCAGTGTTTGCTTGCCAAGCAGGACGTACTCTGCTCCTTACGTTGGTGATTAAAATACTTGGGGAGCTGTATGGGGCGCCTGGGTGGCTCAGTTGGTTAAGCGACTGCCTTCGGCTCAGGTCATGATCCTGGAGTCCTGGGATCGAGTCCCACATCGGGCTCCCTGCTCAGCAGGGAGTCTGCTTCTCCCTCTGACCCTCTTCCCTCTCGTGCTCTCTATCTCTCATTCTCTCTCTCTCAAATAAATAAATAAAATCTTAAAAAAAAAAATGGGGAGCTGTATCAGAAGAATTCCAGTCACATGATCCAAGATCAGAAACTCTGACGGGAATAGTTAGCATTTATTGAGCATTCTCCATGAGTGGGCCATTCATGGTTCTGAGCACATTACCACGACCCACTTTATGTAGCTTCTATTGCTCCTACTTGATAGACAATGGAACAGTCTCTATTTCTAGGCCTGTGTTTCTCTTTGTGAGAGTGAAGAGTCCCACCATCTGACTTTTCAAAGGCATTCTCACCTTCATCACTACCACCATCACCACCTTCATCACCACCACTACCATCACCACCACCACCACTATCACCACCATCACCACCGCCACCATCACCATCACCACCATCACCATCATCACCACCATCACCACCATCACCACCACCAGCACCACCACTACCATCACCATCATAACCACCACACTGCTACCACCATCATCATCACCACCACCACCACTACCATCACCACCACCATCACCACCACCACCATCACCACTGTCACCACTGTCACCACCACCATCACCACCATCACCATCACCACCACCGTTGTGGCCACGACCATCACCATCACTACCACTGTCACCATCAACACCACCATCACTACCACTGTCCTCACCACCACCATCATCACCATCATGGTGGCTAACACTGTTGAATGGTCACCATGTGACAGGCATTCACCAGCACCTCCCCAGCTTACTGTTCTAGGAAGAAATGCATTTCTCTGCACGCCTGCAAGGTAGACAGCCAGCCCTACAAGAGTTCATCTGCAAATTCATTGCTTTACATGTGTCTGTTGAAAGACCTATATTTTTTTTATTTACTATTCAAAGTAATACATCACTATGGAGATCAGATTCAGTGAGAATCTCTGAATTCGCTATTAGGGTAGTGGCTTCCATTTATGGGCCATCTAGTGTGTTCTGAGCAAGGTATAAAATGCTTTAATTTCAAAATACCAATTCTAAGAAAGCTCTGGCAAACATTTCAACCAGCCTCAAAGTTTCAGGATAAAGTTGTTTATATCAGAACACCTGGGTGGCTCAGTCAGTTAAGCGTCTGCCTTCGGCTCAGGTCATGATCCCAGGACCGGTCCTGGCATCGAGCCCCGCATCAGGCTCCCTGCTCAGCAGGAAGCCTGCTTCTCCCTCTCCCTCTGTCTGCTGCTCCCCCTGCTTGTGCTCTTTCTCTCTCTTTGTCAAATAAATAAATAAAATCTTAAAAAAAAAAAAGGTAGTTTATTCAAGCCCCTAAACTATCATAAATAAATTTCTATAGAATTGTTTGCTTGCCCTTTTTACCTTCAGCATTGTAGTATATAATGAAAATAATAAATTATCAAAGAATATATAAGAATTATAGTTGGAGTATTACTTGTAATAATGCTGAAAAATTAATGTCAAAAATAGAAGTTTTGTTTTTCAAAAACCCTTACTTGCTGAATTTATTAACCTCAGTGTCACATTACAGTTCATATAACAGGTTGAAAAGAGAAAGATTACTACTGTTCACGGGTCACTTAGAGCATGCCCAGCACTCCATGTGCCAAGCTAGCCCTACAAGACAGGTGTCACTGTCTTTACTTTGCACTAGTCTGCAAGTTCTGATGGGGTGGAAACTGTTTATCTTTGATCTCCTAGTACCTAGCACACTGCCTGACATACAGTTAGTGTTCAATGAATACTTTTGAGTAAACCTGCTTTGTATAGAAGAAAAAGGGCCAGGGAGATTAAATCCCATGCCTAGGGTTCTGCAATTCGTAAACAGCTGGACCAGTTTTCAAACCCTGAAGTCTCTGCTCTTTCATATCATTGAATCACCATAAGGTCTTAGAGTAAAGAAGTCTGAAACGGTTTCCCAGAAGGGGGAAACAGGGAGCCCTGATCGTAAAGGTATTACAAGTGTCCGTGAATTTGTCTTTGGATCTGAAAACTGATTTTTTAAGATCTTAAATTTTCAAATTCCTGCAGATGTACAAGGCAACCCACACAGGGGAGCGCCCCCTTCCTTGCCATAGGTTTAACAACAGGTTTCTGTGATCAGCCTTTATGGTGTTCTGAGGCTATGCTGGATTCCACCCAATTCCACGTCTTTGTCCCCTTTGTCACTGCAAGAGAGTATTTTCCTTTTTCCAAGAGATTAGAATCAACACTGAGTTGTCAAAGGACAAACTTGGGAGCCCATGAGTCCTGGGCTCAAACCCTTGAACAAGCTGTAGGACTTGATGCATTACATAAGCCTTTGGAGCCTCCATTTTATCCAGTGTAAAATGGGTATAATTTCTCATTAAACATTCCATTGATTCCAAGCAGGCCCTGGAGAAGCAGGGATGAATCAATGGCCCCAAGCTCTTGGAGCTTGGAGTGACCCAGGGCTGAGTGCTCGAAGAGAAGTGAGCAGGATGCTGGGGTAGAAAATGAAGGGGCAGCTAGCTACCTTTGTGTGGCCAGGGAAGGCTTTTGTTAGCAGATAGCGGTAAAGCTAGGGAGGAGCAGTGCCAGGAGAGGAAAGAGGAGAGTCCCCACTCCTGAGCCCAGAAAGCACGTTCAGGGAACCCAAGAGAAGCCAGTGTGTGTGGAAATGGTATCACTTTCCTTACCCTGTTTGAAGAGTGTTTTGGAGGCTTAAACAACACATTCTTTGAAAGCTATTGTCATCTATTTATTCTGGGTGCTTAAAAAAAAAAAACATTCAAGGAGAAACTTAAAAACTATCTTATGGTTGATATAGCAGAAGTTCCAATTAAGCAAGAACCATTAAAAAAAATAACGATATCCTGAACCGCTATCATTGTAATTCTCTATTTGAATTGCTCTCCCCCCAACTTGGCTGGTAATTCTGTTTTATGTCTCCTCCGTGAGCTTCAGATGGTGCCATTTTTCTTCACCTGACCAGCCAGCTCCTCAACCTCCTGTCCTTGTGACAGGGCACCCTCATCCCATTCCCTTTTCTTTACAGACCAGAGCTGACTTCAATAAATTAGGTTCAAAATGCAGCCTCAGGTCCCACCCAGCGCTGGTGGTGAGTCCTAATTGTCATGGTCACTCGCAGAAGAAACCCCATTGTTCCAGTGCAGATGATGTTATATGGACATGTAAAATAAGCACCACCGTTTCCAAAACTCGGGGTCACTGTGGCATATCTCTGTGGACTTCTGCCACATTACAAATGCAGAACCAAAGACATCGATGTTTATTAGAGGACTTCCCAAATCCAAGTTCTGTGAAATGTATCTTTAGAAATATATCTGGTTACGTTTGTTTTGTTTTTTTCTTTAAGAGTTTATTTATTTGAGAGAGAGGAAGAACACAGAGTGAGAAGGAGAAGCAGACTCCCCGCTGAGCAGGGAGCCCGATGCGGAACTCGGTCCCAGGACCCTAGGATCATGACCTGAGCTGAAGGCAGACACTTAACCGACGGGCACCCATATCTGGTTATGTCTTACAGGTTATTTATAATGCCAATACATTGAACAGGAATTTTTACTGTATTTGAATCCCAAGATGATATATTAGCAGTAACAGTATAGAGTTTATTTCAGATGCAAATTCCTATGGCTTGCATCTAAATGAACTTGGAAGAGGCTGCAATTGGCTAAATGAACCCAGTGATTCTCAGCCCTGACAGCACAGTAGAACCATTAGGTTCTACCCCCAAAGGCTCTAATTTCATTGGTCTAGAGGTGAAGACCAAGGATTGCTTCCTGGGTGAAGAGCCACTGAGCCCCTCCTTCATTAGCCAGTGTTATAATTTGGAGGGACCAGGGGGTGGGTTCTTTCACAGAGGTCTTTAGATGTCTGCAGCAGATCTCAAGGACTCTTGCAAAGTGTGTGAGCTGGCTTGTAGACCTCATTTGTAACTCAGCCGGTGTGGGGTCTGATTCTCACCACATCCTCCTTTATCCTAGCCGAGGGTCCTGTTCGGGAACGAAGCAGTAAAATCAACAGAGGGCAGGTCTCCATAACCTGAGTCCCCGGCATTTGTGGAAGCAGCTCTGACCGCCTCCGCGGGTTGTTCTGTGTCTGGCTGGCGTCCCCTCACCCCCACTCCGTTTGCATGCTCTGTGTCTTCACCTTTCCCTGGGCTCTCTCTGTTCCCCCATCCCCACCCCACCCCCGACCATGGCCCACAGCCCCCAGTTCACCCTCCATGACCCTCCTGTCAGACAGGATTTGCTGTTCTATTTGAACCTGGGTGATTTCAATGGGTAGCTCTCCCAGAAGTGCTTCCATTTTAACAAGGAATACTGCTTTACTCTAGAGAGAAGTTGACAGCAGTAGAGGTTTATATATCAGCTATGTGGACACCATTAGAAGAAATATTTCGGAAATCATTAGTAAGCCTAAAAATAGTAACTAACATTTATTGAGCACGCACTACATGCTAGGTGCTTTATGTAGGTTTTCCCACTTAATTTTTATGACACCCTTCCAAGGTAGTTGCTGTCACCTCCATTCAAAGGGACAAAAGTCTGGAAGCACCTTAACCACCAGGTGCTAGAGTCAGATTCGAACCCAAGAAGTTGAATTCCAGAGCCTGTACTACCTGCCACTTGGAAGTGGGGCACCAGACATTGCCTTGGTTCATTATCACAGCAAAGTGGCATCGTTTTCTTTCTTTGTGATGAGAAGACTTGCATGGCTGTTAGTGGATGGCTGGGCCTAGACCCAAAGCCAAATCAGATTGTCTCCAAAATTATGGATTGTTTCTCCATTCTACCATGTACCTCGTAGTATGAATAAATTGCCTTTGTAAATTAACAAAATACTGCATTACTCCAGACAAATGGGCAGGAGCTTCATTTCCCCAAAGTGTGGCTCCGTGAAAGCCAGGTATTTTTTTTTTTTTTTTTTTTTTTTTTTTTAGAGAGCATGCACAGGAGCAGGGAGTGGTGGGTGGAGGAGTGTAGAAGGAGAGAGAATCCCAAGCAGGCTCTGCACCCGGTGCGGAGCCCAAGATGGGGCTTGATCTCACGATCCTGAGATCACAACCTGAGCCAAAATCAATAGACACTTAACCAACTGAGCCACCCGGGCACCCCTGAAAACCAGGTATTTGGGGCAGTCTCTCATTGTGGCTTCAAAAACCAGCGAGCATCGGACCCTCAATTCCTTCTGGCGAATCTTCCAGAGGCACAAGGGCCTCACGGTGCTGACGCTATCTAGGATTTGAGGAACTGCCGAATAAATCTGCTTCATGTGAGGAGCTTGGAGGGAGCTCCTCCGAAGAACTGGTTTCTTAGGTGAAGAAGAGGGGGTGAAATTGAATTCAAATGTAAAAGAGGTTATAGATAAGAAGCACCAGTCTTGCAGCTTGTGAGGGCTGAGCCTACACAGTGCTCAGGGGTCATTCTCTGTGCTTCCAGTGTGATTGGAATTCCAGCAGAAAAGTGAGTGGAGTAAAATCTCATTGGTTTAGAGCCCACAGATTCAGCGAGTGTGCCCGTTTGGTTGCAGTGAATGTGACTGGTTCTTAAAAGGACTAAAGAAAGTTCTGGTCTTACAAATTTGAAGGTATAAAACAAAGGACCTATGGTCTGAAATTAGTTGGTTTACGTGTTACTCCCCACTCCTCCCTCCCCAGGATAAGAAATAAGGGAGTCCTTATAAACGTTTTACTTTCACCTAACATTCTGTTAGCCATGACCTTAAGGCAAAGTTACTTCACCCTTTTGTGCCTTGGTTTTGCCATCTGTGAAAGGAGGGTGATAGTAAGTGGTACTTACTTTAGGGTGGTGTGCAGATTAAACACGTAAATATGTGTGAAAACACTTAGAACGGTATCTGGTACGAGTTCTGTGTAAGAGTCAAGACGCTGATACTGCCCTCATTTTAATTACCAGCCGTTTATATGTAGGGCAATAGAAATCTGCTCTAAATGTTTGCCTCAGGTATTCACTGCCCATTTTTTTTGATAAAATGTAATGAGAATACTTTTTTAAAAATATAGCCTATGGCTTAGATGTTTTATCATCAAATTACTGCATTTTGTAGAATTATTTTAAAAGGTTTTTGGTTTACAAGTTCTGGTTGGTTAACAAGGCATGGATTACAGTGGTTACTATGGTTACATGGGAAATCAGAGAGTTGAAAAGTTCTTGTGCTGGCCCATGGGGCACCTGGGTGGCTCAGTCGGTTGAGCATCCAACTTGATTTGAGCTCAGGTCTTGATCTCAGGGTTGTGAGACGGAGTCCCGAGTCAGGCTCCACGCTTAGTGGGGAGTGTGCTTGAGGTTCTCCCTCTCCCTCTGCCCCTTCTCCCACTCGCTCGCTTGCTCTCTAAAATAAATTTTAAAAACTAATAAAAATTTAAAAATTTAAGTTTTTTGCTGGCCCAAATTCTGTATCTGGCAAGTAGGAGACACTTGTAGAAATTAGTAAATGGAGTAATGTCCCGCATGTTTGTCATTTGCAGTAACAATAACATCAGCCCCAGTTCTTCTCAGAAGCCTGGATAAACTCTTTTTTTTTTTTTTAATTTACATTATAACACATGCTTTCAAAAGTAAAATGAAGAGTTACTACCGCAGTAAGAGACTTTTAAGAATATCTGCATATTCACAGGGGGCCTGGGTGGCTCAGTAGGTTAAGCAGTTAAGAGTCTGCTTTCAGCTCAGGTCATGATCCCAGGGTCCTGGGATTGAGTCCCACGTTGGGCTCCCTGCTCAGTGGGGAGTCTGCTTCTCCCTCTCCCCCTGTCCCTCTCCCTGCTCATTCTCTTTCTCTTTCTCTCAGATAAATAAATTTTGGTAGAAAAAAAGAATATCTGCATATTCAAATATATCTTTCTCACACATATATTCTGCCAACTGGAAATGAGTACTGTGGTGTAAATGGTTGGGATGGTTAAATCATTCACACTCTAGAATGAAGTACTTCGGTAATTACTAGTTAGATTATCACCTCCTCCCCTAAGCTATATGAAGGACCACTAAAGGGGAGGAGAGCTTTCATTGTAGCCACAAGATAGTAATTTTGGAACGTGGAATATGTCCAGAATGGGCAGGATTTCTCAACAGAAGTATTAAGTGATTTGGAGGGAAGCAAGAGAACTGGCCATTCCAGGATAGGAAGAACAAAGCAAGAAAGATGTTTTTACTTACTATGTAAATGTCCCAAGGGCTTGCCTTGACAAGGGAACAGCTTGATAAATGGGAAAGGCTCTGGGAAGGAATTTGTTCAAATCTCAGCTTTGCTTTTTACTTTCTGTAAAACATTGGTCAATTTACTTTTGCCTTCCTGACCCTCGGTTTCCTCATCTGTGAAATGGGTACATAACAGTACCCAGCTATTGGGGTTATTGCAAGAATTGCATAATAAAATTTACTAAAGTACCTAGCAGTTTATTAGGTGCCCAGTAAATGAATACTGTTACCTTGCCCCCAAATAAACCGAAATACTTTCCAAAAAGCAGTAGTTTTAATGTACTAAAATATTAGAGATATGATCTCTCTGCAAGGTGGTAGGTATTCATTATGTACCTAACATCTTGCTGGAGGGTGATTGTGGTTATTGACTGCATGCCAAATATATGTGTCCCTCTAGGGCAGAGTAGGTGTCTAAATAAATACTGAGAGAACAAAAAGTTTGAAATGACCATAATGATCAGAACAGCCTTGTTACCAAGTATTAGCAGAGAAAGTGAAGGGAGCTTTATTATTTTTACCTCTTTCCACAAAACGGCCTCAGCCTGGCGGGGTCAGGCTTATCCCCCAAGTAAATAATGATGTTCACTTCTTGTTTGTGAAGCAGGGCCATTCAGTAGGATGATGGAGGGAAATAATTTCATTCCTGGATACTAATTCCAGTAGCAGCTGTTTCCTGCTAACAGAGAAATATGCCTGCACTAACAACTTCACACTTCCAGCAAAAACATTTCACCGTGGTGCACACTGAGCTGTTTGAGGACAAATGTGTGGTGTTTGTTTTCTTCCCGGAGACGCAGAAACGTTAATCAGAGTTGACTCATTCCGTTTCTACATGCATTTCTACTTACGTGTCTGATGATTTTCCTAGCTGAACAGCATTTTCTATTTTGAGTGGCAGAGCATTATGTCAGAGGGATAATATCTTCATCACTTCTGCTCATGGAACGTGTTCAGAGCTTCCCTACTTGGAACATTTTCAAAAATGAAAAGCTCGAGGGTGGTCTTGCCGTGTGTGTGTGTGTAAAATGAACACATCTGTGTATATTGTTCATTGAAAAAAAAAAGCAGTTTGCAAAACAATATATGCAACTTGAACTGACCCGTGATTTTTAAAACAGACTTCTCTCTCTCTCTCTCCCTCTCTCACACACACAAACACACACATCTTGTTAAAGTCAGTGTATTAACAACGTCTGGGTATAAAAGTGAAATTACCAGGTAGTGTTCAGTTTCTTCTTTGCACTGTGTCCCCTAGTGTTTCTTCAGTCAATATCGTTCTTGTAATGAAAAGTGAAATCTGTAAGAGGACACGTCTCAGAGTTTCAGGGAACAGAGCCATAAAACGTTCAGTTTTGAAACCCGTCAGACCTGTATTTGGAATAGAAGCACCTGTAGCTATTGAAAGATGCTGCTTCAAAGCAGACCCCACAGGCACAGGCAACCTTCCCTCCATTCACCATCCAGGTGCCTGGACTGAGTGATGCATATTCTATATAGAGGTCACTTTTGGAATCATTAATTAAAAGTCTCACTTTTTTGGCAGCATCTTGAGTCCCCGGCCCGCAGTACCATGACTGTAACTTTGATTCAGGCCCCCATCATTGCTCATCAGTCTTGCAGTCTCAGCCGTCTCCCCCAGGCACCCCCCTGAATGCACATCAGTGTGCTCACTGCTCAGACAGACCCTTCACTAGATTGCCAGAGCCACTGGGGTGGGAGTGCGAGCCCCTTAGCCCGACAGGCAGTTCCCCCCGCACTCCCCTTCCCCTGGGCATCACTGCTGCACTGGTCTTCTCTTACCCCCAGCTGCATTCGCTTGCTCCTGTTCCCACCCACCCCACCCCCACCTTGTTCAGATTCCCCCTCCGGGTCCTCGCCAGGGCTGAGGCTGCCTCTGTGGGCCACACCCTGGTCAGGCAGCACACATTCTAGGTCCGTGCCTCGGTCTGTTTCCCGTAGCTGCTTGGTGGCACAGAGTGCTTTCCATATGTGCTTGGGATGTTGCAGAGGCTTCCTATTTAGCTAAATAAATAAGTAAACAGGTATTTCAAATAGGTTTCTAAAATTTCTCATCACTTAACAAAAGTAACTGGGAGAAAATCAAATGACCTGAGAAGACATGAAAGTAGAAGTGAATCTTGGGCATCCTGGCTCTCTGTTTCTACCCTTACTCTTCTCAGAAGGAGATGTTCTGTCATGTGCTAGGGCTTCTGGCTGCTTCCTGAGATTGTGCCGCACGGTGGAAGCAGGAGGAGGAGTGGGACTTTGGTCCACTCAGACCTGGGTTCTGCTCCAGGCTCTGCCGTCTCCTTACTGGGAGATTTTAGGGACATTAGTTAACCTCTCTGCGCCTCTGCCTCTTCATCTCACTTAGGATAAGAAACTAAAATGACTTCCCTCACAGGTGCTAGTACATCAGATGGTGTATGTAAGGCAACTGGAATGCTTTCATTCATTTCATAAAACATTTATTGAGCGCCTGCTGTATGATGCCAAGCCCATTTTAGTGAACAGAGAAGTGTGTGCCCTTAGCGGGAAGAAAGGAGAAGGAAATGAGTAATAAGAGCCTGGAAGACAACAGAGCAGGTGTAAAAGGGATGGAAAGTCGCTGGAGGGTGGTCAGGCCATCTCTGAGGAGGTACTGATTTTGAGAGACCTGAAGAGAGGGAGGGAGAGAGCCTGCAGCTGTAGGAAGGGCCGCAGGGGGTGTGAACCACAGGAGGGAGGGAGGCCTGGGCTCGTCACCGCCCAGCAGGGGGAGCTGCAGGCCCAGTGGCAGGAGCTGGTCCAGAGGAGCCTGGAAGCAGTTCTTGGAGTCTTCATACAGACGGGTTTTTATCCTGAGCCTGGTCGGAAGCATCAACAGTAAGGACTCAATAAATACATGCTTTCATTGCCTTTTTTCTTTCCTTTACTTAAACAATATGAAAGCATTTCCTCAACTGTACACAGAGATGTAGCCCAGGGCAAGTCACTCAGTCTTAACTTTGATTTTCGCCTGCCAAAATGCCAGGAAGATTATACCTTCTTTAATCAATATACCTATAAATTAGTACTAAATGTTGAGAAAGTGCTTTGAAATTTTGGTAAGTTATACAAATCTGGGTTTCTAGTATTACTCCAGTGATTCCTGAGCCTTCTGGGCCTTGGTCCGAGGACTTTGGTTGAGCATACCACTCTGTTCTGGCATTTCTGGGCTCGGTACTGGCCACATTGGCTGCTTTAGCAGTCAGAAATTGTGTTCTTCGCTCCTCAAACTCACACTTGGCGTGATAGGTCATTTGCCAGGTGTCTCACTGGCATTTGGGGGAAGATCACTATATGTAGGCAAGATGCACCTGTGTCAAATGCAGTGTGTGTTGACGTGGCAAATGTCAGACCAGTAGGCTTGACAGAATACCAAGGGAATAAGTATCCTATGTCATCATGATTGGAGTTGTGGCCAACCGTTTAGGACCCTTATCATCAGAAGCTTTCTGGTAATGTATACTCTGAGGTAGTCCATGCTTAGAAATGAGAGGTGAATGGTGCTGTTTAACTTTTCTGAATACAGTTAATACTAAGTATTTTTTTTCTTTCTGAAAATGTTGTATCTGTTCCTTGATTGTATCTGTTGGTGAGGTTATTCAGAAACACTGGAGTAACGTGGATTTGGGGAGAAAAAAAATCATCCAGTGAATCCTCTGCTACATTCAAACGTGAACAGTGTCTAAAAAATTCTTAAGTTTTGGGGCACCTGGGTGGCTCAGTCAGTTAAGCGTCTGCCTTCGGCTCAGGTCATGATCTCAGCGTCCTGGGATCGAGCCCCCGCATCAGGCTCCCAGCTCAGCGGAGAGCCTGCTTCTCCCTCTCCCTCTGCTGCTCCCCCTGCTTGTGCTCTCTCTCCTCTCTGTGTCATATAAATAAATTTTTTAAAAAATTCTTAAGTTTTTCCAAGAGATTCCTGGACTTAGGGTAAGAAACCTGAAACCTCTTATTATGTGTAATCATCTGAAGCACGGGAAGTTCTTCCTTCTGTCTGGCTCAGATCTACGATTTGAGCATATTTCTTCTTCATCTGTGCAAATGGAAAACAGCTGTCCCGCCTTCCCCCATAACCACCTTTCATGTTCTCAAGGATGGTTATTAAATCACTCCTAGTCTTCTTTCCTCAGAACTAAATAGTGCCTTCAGCTGGTCTTCAAAGTGCCCATTTTCCACTCCTTTAATCATCTCCTGATCTTTCCTAAGCTTTTCTCCATTCTTCTTTAAATGTGGATGCCAAACTGGAATACAGTATTCTGTGGAGAGTCTCACGGTGAACTGGGATCTGGGATTGCTACCTGTTCAGGCTGTCCGAGGTGATTGTCCTTCGTATGGTAATGCAGCCAGCTTACCAGCATCCAGAAGGATGAGCTGTAAGACAGTTTCCTTTCGGGGGGCGGGGGGGGCAGGGGCGGGTCCTAGTTGTGGCTGCAACTGTGGGTTTTGGAGCCTGAGGCCTATAGCAAACCAAACTCCAGGTCCATTCTCAGAACAACTTGCAAGGCCTACAAACTCCCGCCTCCTCCTTCTGGGCTTGGCAGCCAGTTCTGTAGTGCAGGACTCCTCTCCCAGGGGCTCGTTCCTCTTAGGCAGAACTGTCCTGCAAGAGACTTCGAGGCCAGTGTCCATGCCTGAGTCAAACGTCCGTGCTGTAAACATGAAGTCCCTTGGGGTCTCTCACTTCCTCCCTCAGACAGCTTGCTTTGGAACAGATTCAGGACAAGAGGCATTGTTTTCTGGGTCTAATCTCATTGAAATCACAGAGGGAGGAGGATCTCAAAAACGGTTTAGCAAGCACAGGAAGGTAAACAATTTAATTGCCCAGTGTCCGTTATGGAGAGTAAGAGGTGCAACGTGCGGTTGAAATTGTCTTGATCACGTGCTATCCCTGTTGTTCGGGGCTTTGATTGGGTCATTGACGTGTGACCTTTTCCTACCCTCTCCCCCTCGTTTTCCCCTAAAACGTAAGTCCCTTGGATGTAAATGGTCTTGGCATGGGGATTTTCAGAATCACACCTATCGGTTGAGGCAAGAATATAGGACTGGAGCGTTCCATTGCTTCCTTCAGCAGGCTTGTGTTCAAGTGAAGCCCAGCCTGGGCATGCAGACATTTCACGCCTTGGCCAGTTCCTGCACGAAGCAGGCATGCTGGCATCAGCCACTGGCCAACATGTGACCTTGGACAAATATAGGCAGGAGACAAGGAAGAGTTTTGACCAGAGTGATTCTGTGGCAAGACTCCATGTAGGCAAAGCCTAAATTAGCATGCCTATCTAAATCCTGCAGGGCCTGAATGAATTATATGTGTGACCGAGAGATTTGCTGATGATAAATGACATGAAATCCTTACTATATTTTCCCTTTCTCCAGATTTTGGGGCTAATTAAGCAGTGTCTCATTAAGCAGTGTCTCACAGGTCAATTGTCTTTGCACATTTGAGAGAGGAACTAAATTTTGCATTACCACCAAAATCTGTGGATCCCTGAGGCATCACGTTTGGGCCGATTGATTACTCGGGTCATTTTGAGTCAGCTACATTTCACTGTAAGATACAGAATGGAGAGCGCCAACTGTTCATGCTCGGGTGTGTGGAAGCTGAGAGAGGTGTGTTTCCATTGAGCGTGCCCACTCTTCAGTGCCAGTGAGGTGGATTATCTTGGTTCCATTCTGATTAATCACTGGGATGTTTATGTACAGTTAAAAAGCATGTGTACGATTTTTGTCCTTGTTTAACGAGCTGCTGAATTCTACTGGGGTAGATGAGACTCCATCGCAGGTGCCGCACGAGACTGCGCCCCAGCCCCACGGGGCGTTGACCCTGCACGTGAGGGGACAGTGCACCGTATAAACTCCCTCATTTTCTCTTCTAGTCTAACAGGCAACCCGCTAAGTTGAACCTTCTCACCTGCCAGGTGAAACCCAATGCGGAGGACAAGAAGTCCTTTGACCTGATATCACGTGAGTCCTCTCTCTCTCCCGGTCGGTTGCTGTGGCTTCTGACCCTGTGCATCTCCATCTCTGGGCATGGAAGCAGCAGACCTCTTCGTTTACAGTGAGCCCCACCCGCAGGGGGAAGGCAGAACAGGGTCAGATCCCACCCGCAGTAGAATCGAATCGAGATGCGTACATTAAACTAGACCAGTTCTTGACCATGAGCCCAGAGCTTTATCCCCTTGGAGAGATTTTTGTACATACATTCCTTTTTCTCTCTTAGAGCTGCTGAATCACAGTCTTTGCTGTGAAGCCCAGACAAATATTTTTTAAGAAGCCCCAGGTGATTCTGATGTGTACCTGTGGTTAAGAATCTCTGGCGCAGACTTGAGCATGCAGCTGCGCCACATAAGCATACAAGAGTTATAACCATGCCCAGAGTTTTGTCCTTGCAAAACAGGGCTCTTAAAAATCATCTTGCTTCACGAATGGAAGACACTGCATCCCATCACTCTAAGCCATGGGTCCTCGTGTGCTTTTCTCTTGTGATGAGGACACCTAATGACCCTCCCATCCCTCAATCTATAGCCTGTATCCTCATGGTCTTCGGAGAGTGGGGGAAGATGGTTTTCCTCTAGACTGACTACTGTACTTACACTGGTCCCAAGGGGGCACTTATGGACCCCGGTAGCTGAAGGGACACCTCTTTATCAACGATGAGGATGGTAATGCCAATAAAATGACTCACCTATATTCTGAAATCCTGCACGTTAACCTTCAGCATTCGTCCTTCTCTCTAGAGCCCCGTGGGGCTGTCCAACAGCTTAAGTGCATGATCTGTGTGCAGATCATAGAGTACTCTCCTGCCCCTTGCAGTCCTTCTGATGTAGTTGTGTGAATGGAAGCCCCAAAACAGTTTCAACCCAAAGGACCGAATCTGTCGTGAGACCCCTTAGATGGAGTCCAACCTGGATTATGCAGCATCTGTTAAAGTTCAGAGTCCCCATGATTTTTATAACCAAGAAATTTCCTAGGTTACTGATGAGAAAGAGGTACAAAAAGTTAGGAGTTAGGACTCCAAAAAGCTAAAACTCCTAGAAGTGAGAGCCCATAGGTTATTAATAACTGTCATTACTCATTGAGCAACTAATACGTACTAGGTGCTTTATATACATTATGGCCACTCCTCACAAAAGCCTTATCGGTTTCCTATTTCATGGAAGAGAAAACTGAGGCTCAGAGACATTCAGTGAATTACCCAAGGTCATACAGCAGTAAACCAAGGATTGGATTCAGCCAAGGCTCTTGGGCTCTACTATGCATGGCCTGTTCTTGGACAAACATTCTCTCGAGGAGATGAGGGGTGTGAGTACCTGACCTGGAGTAATCATGTAGTGTTTGGTTAGTTTGACCTGAATATGTTGAAACATTCTAGCAAATCCTGAATTTTAAGAAAGAGCCTCCCTTATGTACAGCTACCCAAACTCTCCACGTTAGGCTGTTCCCTCCTGACCTGGGGGCAGCTTGAAGGTGAACCTTGAGCATGTTCGAAGCCCTTCCTCCCTGAAGCCTGATTCAGCCAGTGAGCAGCCTGGGGCAGCATATGCCTACTTGGTGGAGCTGCCCTGTGAGCTGCTCCCTGATTCCCCTGAGCGAATCATTTCAGAAAAGTAATTTTTTAAAGGTAACACAATAAAAAGGCACATTGAAAATGAAAAAATAACATACCGAACTGCCAGCTGGTAGTCTCCAGTTGGTGGAGACATCCACTTTGATCCCATAGGCTCTACCCCCTTTCCATCTTTTTTTCAAAAGAAGTGCCAGATGTTTGGTATTTGCCTATATTTTATTGTATTTCTCTTGCACTTCAGAAAAACAATATTGACAAAGTGAATGGTGTAACTGCTAAATCAAAATGGTATAAAAATAAGATAATATTAAAAATCTTAACTTTTGCTGTGTTTTTTTTTCCAGAAACTTTCATAATTTACATTATAGCTGAAGGTGTTCTGCTTTCTAAAGTTTCCCTTGTTTTCTTCTTTGTATTTCAGATAACAGGACATATCACTTTCAGGCAGAAGATGAGCAGGATTATGTAGCGTAAGTTGTTTTTGACAGCACAATGTCTGGAACTGAAAAGGCACTCTCTCCTGTACAACATACCTTAAAATTTCCTTTTTGTTACTGAGAGCCTCTCCTGCGGGTTCCACATGCTGCTGCCTCACCTCTGGACCTTCACGTGTTGCTCCTCTCTCTGTCCGGGTGCTCAGTAAACCCTGATACCTCCTTCCAAGATTCAGCTCAAGCCTCACCATCCAGGGGCTCTGCTCCTTCCTGTTACCCCCGGGCCTCCTCACTCTCCTCGATGATCCTCTAGTTTGGTCTGAGCCCTCTAAAGACTGAGAGCTCTGGAAAGCAAGGACTGTGCCTTACTCACCTTTAATTGCATCTCCTGCCCTGAGGAGGGGCTTACCTGGTATTGAGCCCATCTGCCTGGATGCTTGGCTGTTAACTGCGAGGGGAGAGGAGAGCCTGGCCCTGAAGAACAGTATGGGCAGGTGCCTCCTGTGGTTGAGCATGGCTCAGGAGCTCAGAGTAGGGGGGAGAACTGGCTTTGGTGTCCCACACTCCTGGGTGGGATGCGCCTACCTCACCTGACCAGGCACGTGGCCTCAGGCGGCTCCCCACCCCCTTTCTTCATGTTATCCCCGGTCCTGGACCATCTGCATTGCCTCTTCCTTCCTGTAGCCTGCCAGGCAGTGTGGGACCATTACATCCTTAGCTGCTTGGGAGGGAGGATGTTTGTGTTAAAGCTGGTAGTTAAACCTTTTTGTAGCCTTCGCATTTTCAAACCCCTGTCCCGTCAGTGACGCACAGTAAGTGTTACTTTCCTTCCTTACTGATTTCTGGAGAGTCACCGAGTTCTGTCCACTCCCTTTCACCTTATACTCGCCCCTTTTCTCTCTCCCTCTTCTTTCCCCTCTCTCCTCCTCTGGAGAATTCCACTCTTTTCCCTAAAGGGTCAAAAAGAGAATAAAGAATGGGTCGAAAAGATGCACAGTTGGGAGACACAAAGAAAAAGGGTGGGGGGGTTGCTGAGAGAGAAGATAAGAGAGGTGAAGGAAAGGGAGAAAAGTCTTTGACCCATTCATTCATCTGAAGGTTTAGTGAACACCGATTCCAAGCTGAGAACTGTGCAAAGCACGGAGAATACAAGGCTAAGTTAGAGGGAGCCCCTGCTCTGAAGAAACTTGGTCTGTGCTGGAGGAGAAGGCAGCAGGCAGAGTGCAGGGACAGAGAGAGCACGCAGTGTGCTGTGGGAACCCACAGGGGCACACACCCTCTGGGCTGGTTCTCGGGAGTGGTGCTCAGAGATGACTTCCAAGAGGAAAGGAAGCAGCCCGAGCCGGCTCAGGGAGGTGCAGGAAGGTTATAAATACTCTGCACTCTGGGTGCCTGGAAGCAGCAGGGAGGAATAAAAGGGAGGCAACTGATGGCTAGATGTTACTGATCTGGGGCTGGCCACCTGGAGAGTGGCTGGAGAAGAAAGAAGAACAGGAGAGGTCAGGAGGACTGGCCTTCCACCCTCAGACTCAGAGAGGTAGTACTTAGTGAGATCATACGATGCTTAATGCATGTCAGCAGAGGCTGTTATTTCTAGTTTGAAAACGAGGACGCTGAGAGGCAGTGTGCCCATGGTCATAGTCCCGGGAGCCCCAGGGTCTTACAGTCAAGTTAGGGAAGGACATCCTTCAGAGTACAGTGGGTCTCATTGCCCTCAGTATTGGTGCTCGCTGTGAGCCAGCAGGGGCTCACTTACCATCTCTCCAATCATGTCAGTCACAAGGTTGGCTTATTTATGCCCATTTTGCAGATGATTAAACAAACTAAGTGAGGTTAAGGGACTTGTTTTGACCTCAACACGAAATCGTAGATATGTGATTGAAACATTGGCCCTCATGCCCACTCGGTTGTGCTATTTCCAATTCATCACGCTGATGCCATAAAATATTCAGCTGTGTGATGAGAGTCCATGGGTTGCAGGACAGGAACTCGGAGGGGACGGTTGAAGAGTCCAGACCATTATGTTTGCCTTGACTTGGTTCATATCACTTGGTTTACTTTTAGGAACTTCAGGCCCTCCTTTAAGACACGGGAACAACAGTAGGTGCTTGATTAAGGCCCCTTTTGGAAGGTCACCCTGAAAGGTCATGTGAGCAGATGAGCATCCCTGGTGGTGATGGGGCTTACTGGGTCCTGCTAGAGAGGGTGCAGCAGGCAGTCACGTGTGTGTGGTGCTCCAGACACGTGTCCTGTAAGAATTTCCTGGACTCAGGGCGCCTGGGTGGCTCAGTCAGCGTCTGCCTTCAGCTCAGGTCATGATCCTGGGGTCCTGGGATCAAGCCCCGCATCAGGCTCCCTGCTCAGCGGGGAGTCTGCTTCTCACTCTGTCCCTCCCCCTACTTGTGTTCTCTGTCTCTCTCTGCCTCTCTCGCTCTCTGTTAAATAAATAAATCTTTTATTTAAAAAAACAAATTTCCTGGGCAGAATTCCAAAGTCACTTTGGAATATTGCTTCCCCTTCTCATATTTCACTCTTTCCTCCTTTTTTTTCTTTCCCCTCCCCTAAACCCCTACGTGGGAGAACAGGTAAGAGATCTTTGTGAGGCAGGGAATGCATTAGCTTCTTCTTTGTTCATATCTCAAACCCAAGCCGTTAGTATTGTATTTACTCTGACTTACAGAGAACTCAGTCCCAGTTTGGTCAAAGAGGTATAGGCTTCCTGCCCGTGGGACTTAACACCCTGTAGTAGAATGCTTGCTTGGCCCATCCAGCAGCTGCGACACATCTGTACTTGGCCTTCTCTGGGGCTGGTGTTGGAGACAGGGGGCTTCGTTTTGAGTGATGTTGGAAGGAATGCATTCTGCAGAGGAAGCACGGGTGCACGCGCACGCCCACACACACCACCCCTACCCCAGAGGAGGCTTCAGTTCCTCATTTACTTCCAAGCTACATAGAGACAGTTTTACAGCATCACTGAGTTTTTTTCTCATGTGAAGGTGCCCGGTGGAATTAAATGTAGAAGACATTCTAACAAAGGGCAGCTGTGTGTTTTGTCACTAAGAAGGAGATTACAGACTTTGCTTGCAGGACTTTGGGACTGAAGATAAAATGTATAAAGTTCCTAGTATAGTGCCAAGGTTGTTAATCCTGTAAACTCAAAGCAACTTTAGAGCCTTAAAATACAACGGTGCATTATTTTCTTATACTGCTTGGTATGCCTGTTACTTTAAAATAACTTAAAAGTTTATTTTTTAGTTGTCAGAAGTAGTTGCTTTGGTTCTTGACCCTTTGAAGTGTAGCCAATCCATTGCGCCAAATCTGAATTATCCCTCCAGAAAGTTAATTGTCCTTAAAATATGTATTTTCTAATTATCAGTACCAACTCCTTTATTTCTTGATTTGTCCTGATCTCTTGAGTGAGGAGGTAGATGTGGCATAATGAAGGGATCCCAGAAAGGGACGGGGCGGGGTTGGTGTCAGCAGCATGTTTCCGTCCAGTGTGACACTCATCCTGCTGGAGTCATAAACCTCTCTAGGCTTGTGCTGCCTCATCTGTAAGGACTTCAGCCCCAATTCAGAGGCTTGCTGGAGGATTACATCCCCAAAATTATAAGGAGGGGGGGCGCCTTGGTGGCACAGTCGATTAAGCATCCAGCTCTTGATTTTAGCTCAGGTTGTGGTCTCAGGATTGTGAGATTGAGCCCCTCGTCGGGCTCCGTGCTGGGCGTGGAGCCAGCTTGGAATTCTCTCTGCCCCACCCCACACTGCTCATGCACTCGCTCTAAAAAAAAAAAAAAACTGTAAGTCCTTGGCATGCAGTAGATCGTGCTATGTTGGATAGCCAGAATATCGTAATGCTTAAGGAAAACAAAGCAGAGACTCTGCAGACAAAGTGAAAACTCCAGTAACACAATGCCACTGATTAAATACACTATTGAGCCCAGTGTTTTGAATTATTTTTAAGAAACCAATTTCTGGTTTTTAACATGAGACTAAATGATAGAAAAAATATTCTCTAATTTAGAAGGTATTGAATCTCTCTCACACACACACACACACCCCTGCCCCATTCCTAGGTTTTGAGGTGTTGAGTTTTGGGCAGCAGAGGGGAACCGCTGAGCTGGGCAAATGTATTTGTTACAACACACGGAAGCTTTGCACCTCCTGCAGTCACAGGTGTGCCTTGCAGTCCACAGACTCCATGTAATTTGGATTTCGTTTGGTTTGTAATTCTCATTGCTATGACTCTGACTTACTCTAAACCTTAGCCCTAGCCCTTTGTGTCATATGTCATCCTACAAGACACCCAAAAAACTGAGACTCTCTTCTAAACCTCTGTGCTCTCTCTTGGGGGCAGTTATTAGCTGTCTGAACAGTAGATGAGAACAAATTATGGTTTGGAAATGTTTTTCATTTTCTTCTTTAAAAAAATTAACCGGGGTACCTGGGTCAGTCAGTGAAGCGTCTGCCTTCAGCTCAGATCATGATCCCAGGGTTCTGGGATGGAGCCCCTGTTGGGCCCTGCTCCACGGGGAGCCTGCTTCTCCCTCTGCCTGCCGCTCTGCCCTACTTGTGCTCCCTCTTCTCTCTGTCAAATAAGTAAATAAAATCTTTTTTTTAATTAGGTTTTTTTTCTCGTTCATGAAAGTAATACAAGCCCATTATATGTTTGGGAAATTATAGAAAGGCAGAGTCAAGCAATCCATCTATCCATTCGTACAGGAAATTACTCAGAAAAAGCTAGTGTTAACATTTTGGTGAACTTCCTTCTAGCCTTTTTTTCCCCAAACAGAAGTACCTAAAACCCTATGTATCCTTAAATTTGGGATTATATCACATAAACAGTTTTTTCTTGTTTATTTCACAAAACATATTGTGAGCATTTTCTTGGTGTCATCCAAAACTTAGTTGAAAACTTTGTCAGCTATACTTCAATCCTAAAAGATCGATCTAGAAAAATTAGTTGAAAATTTAAATTTAATACCTGATTAACTGTTCCACTCTGTGGTTATTTCGTGCTTTAATAATGAACCCTTGTTGTTGTGTATTTAGGTGGTTTTATGCCTAGACCGGTAGCAGACAGTTGTTTTGTTCGGTTCATTCTGTGATCATGCTGCATATGCGATTTCATAGTCTGTACTTTTTATTTCATATTAACATCAGCATGTTTCTGTTACTATACCTCTGCCATAAGCATAAATTATCACGGCTGCTCATGAAATAGCCCTTCGTTTTCACTTCCAGGCCCCCCCACGCCCCAGTGGACTTCCAGAGAACAGATGCCTTGTGCTAAACTATTTCTTGCCTTCTGTCCATTTGTCACCAGTTCTTTCTCATCCTTGCATTGGGTTGGTCCTGCACCAAGTCCTCTTCATTCTGACATTTGCTTTCTTCTGTCCAAATGGACAGGAACGCACCTGGTCACACCTGCAGGCCCTCTCGTCTGTTCCTCTCCCCTCTCTCGTTTTCTCCAACATGTTGCTTGGCATTCTTTTAACTTTCTCTTTCCTTTGAATTTAATTTCTTTCATTTTTTTCCTCACTTTATTGCTGGGGTGGGGGGGGTGTCTCTTTTGGAAGTTCTTGACGAAAATAGATTTTTTGCAGTGGCAAGAGAAATCAATGGCCTTGTCCTTACGTCTCCTTCCTCTTGTTTTCGACAACAGGTGGATATCAGTATTGACAAATAGCAAAGAAGAGGCCCTCACTATGGCCTTCCGTGGAGAGCAGAGCACAGGAGAGAACAGTCTGGAAGACCTGACAAAAGCCATCATTGAGGACGTCCAGCGGCTCCCTGGGAATGACGTCTGCTGCGACTGTGGCTCGTCAGGTATTTGCCCCCAAACTTGATCTGGCTTCTTAAACAGCCTTTCTCCTCCCATAGAATAAACATGAGCTAGTTATTTAAATCTTTTTCTCCTTATGGACACAGACACACACCCACCACAAACTTCCATCTTGAACGGTCCCACTTCTGGGCTGCTTTAACACATGCTATTTGTTCAGCCTGGAAAACTCCCACCTGCTCTCCTCAAATGCCCCAAATGGCCACCTGCCCACATGCTACCAGTTAAATGAGCACTGTGGACATACAGAGAGAGCCCTGGACGCAGAGTCCCTCACCCTGGTTTTGAATCACCAGCCTGCCACTCACAGCCTGGATGACCTCATGCCAAGTGCCCTTACTAGTCTCATCTTCAGGGATAATAAACCTCTGTTGTTATGAGGACTTAGTGAAATGCTATATCTGAAATCATCCCAACGTGTTATACATTACTTTCCTTCCTTTCTGCTCAGTGAACTACCCCCCAACCTCTATGTCACATGGGTGTCACCTTCCTCCAAACTTCTGTTTTCAAAAAGCATTTGTATTAAGTAGGTATTGACAGTAGGTAATGTGCATTCGGTGCTTACGTTTTAATAAGGACTCTGGTAGTTGTTTTAGCTTCTGTTCTCTTATTGAATCCTCGCAGATGCTCTGTGAGCAAGATACTAATATGCTCGCCATTTTGCAGATGAGAAAACTAGGGGACTCTGAGAAGTTAAGTGACCTTCCAAGGTCACACATCTAGTAGGGATCAGAACGTGGATGCAAACCTGTGGTTGTTAAGCATCATGATACACTTTCTAATTGTTTTCCTTGTGAAAATGGACTTCTCCATGCACCATGCCTTGAGCACCTCAGAGACATGTCTCCCAGTTTCTGCTGTGTTCCTGTCCCTGTGGGATAAGTGACTCACACACTCACATAGTGAGGATGTGGCAGAGGGGTCGGAAGTCCTCAGGTACCGACCACTCCAAAAGAAGCTTGCCACAGGGAATGAATCCTGAGGGTTTTGGTAACATGGGAATACTCAATTCCCTCTGTTGTGGAGCCCTCGGGGGTTGTAGAAATAGCTTAGGTCTGTGAAAGAAGCCTTTGACGTTCAGTATTTACAGCTGTCTTATTACCAGGAGGTGCTTATGGAGAAGCCGTGACCAGGATGGTGGGTCAATGCAGGTTGTAACTGGGAGGTTCATGACAGCTCATGAACCGTGTCCCCTGAGCCACACGTCAGTCACTGCCAAGGATGACACGTCTCCCAAGGATGTTTCATGGGGCCTTCCAGGAAAAGTCCTTCTCACATTTTCACAAGAATGAAGCACTTAATTTTGTTTTCAATTCAGTATTGAAAGAAAACATTTTTAAATTTCTTTTAGTACCTATATCGCCCTCTGAGAAGCTGGTAAGCTTCGTATGAGCCCCTAGGCTAAACCACAAGCTTCCATGTCTTCCATTTAAATCGTTCCCTTTTAATTCTTAACAAGTTTTACTACTCTTGTTTTAGCTTCCTTTGTAGTTGGCACACGAAAATTAGGTTGTGTTTCATTGTCTTCAAAATGTTCTCTCCACACAGAACCCACCTGGCTTTCAACCAACTTGGGTATTTTGACGTGTATAGAATGTTCCGGCATCCATAGGGAAATGGGGGTTCATATTTCTCGCATTCAGTCTTTGGAACTAGACAAATTAGGAACTTCTGAACTCTTGGTAAGTAGTGACCTGTACTCAGAAATGTATATTGTCATAAATATATGTAATATGTGGCTTTGGAGTGTCCTGTTTCTGCTGAGTACAAAGAATTGCAGTTCCTGAATTTTGTGAATTTGGATATTTAAAATGGATATTTAAAATGTAAATTTTGTGGTATGTAATGTTGACTGTCTCTATTTCCTTTCTAAAGAACTGGTGAATCATACATTTCTATAATTAGTTCACCTAAACTGGCTCTTTTCTTCTGGGATGGGCTTTTTCAAAGCTGCCTTTTCCTTTCAGGGTTAGTTTTTATATGATTCACTCACTACAGTAAAGGGAATTAGGTGTTAAACTCACATGATCACTTTACTTAATGGCCTGTGTTACTAAAAATAGTGACTAAAGAGTCTGTCTCTGTTTTTCCCGTTTGTAAGTTTATAGAAGCCCCCATGAACCAAGAGTGGCCATAAAGCCCATCAGTCCTTAACCCATAACTTCTAAGCAACCATGGTCGGTCTGTGTTTGTGTGAGCCCCTGATCTAGGAAGTAGCAAATTCAGGAAGTATCATACTAATGCTTACCTCCCTGATTCATACCAGAATTAGAGAAAAAAAAGGCTCTGATCTTATAGCTAACACATTCTTCTTGAGTGTGGAAGTGGTGTCATTGCATCTCCTTGACTTAAGCTGGTGAAACCCAGTTGGCAACTAGAAATAGGGACAGTCCAAATCCTAAACACTTGCCAGGTAATAAACCCAAGATTTTACCCCAGAGACCTGATAGCATGAATGCTTCTTAAGCCTTGCATTGCTCCCCAGATTATTTGAACGACCAGAGGCCCTTCAGGACAAATTTTCCTGGGAGGGTCTTGAACCCAGAAGCAAAATGCTTCCTGCAGCATTTTTACATGTATCCCAAATATAAAGGAATCCCACCTCCTTCTCTGTCCAGTAAATCTGCTCAGTCTAAAAACGAGGTATGATAGAGATTGAAAAACAGGTGCTGCCATTAAGCATTTAACCTGGATTCATGTGTGTAACCTTAACCAGCTGTCTAATCTCAAGAGTATATGTTGGTCGCGGGAGGGCATACCCTTTTCTACTCTGGCATTTATCATGTTGTATTTGTAAAAATCATTGGTTTTCTTATCAATGGCCCCGCTAGTCTTTTGGCTCCTACAGGAGGAATGTGGTTTACCCCTCTCTTTATCTCCAGCACCCTAAAGTTCCGTGCCTGGCACATAGTAGGTGCTCAGTAAATATTTGTTGACCAGATGGACGGATGGTTTGTATCCTGAGTCAAATGAGGGGAAGATACATATTCAGAAATCTCAAAAGCAAGTAATAGGAAACCTTTAAACTCATAGTAAAGAGTGGCTATATTGTGTTTTGTTTATGTTACAGCTGGCCAAGAATGTAGGAAACAATAGTTTTAATGATATTATGGAAGCAAATTTACCCAGCCCCTCGACAAAACCCACCCCTTCAAGTGATATGTAAGTACTTATACTGAATTCTCTACCATTCTATAATTGTTTTTCTGCCCTCACAAGCAATATCTTAATGGTTATAGTATTTTTCCCCAGAGGAGACTCCAGTAGGAGGAAAACCCAGAGCAAAGAAAAGTATTTTGGAATGCATTTCTGGAGTGCACAAATTGTGTTCACTGACCCGGTCCCATAGGTAGTTGCGCTGCTCCGTGGAGGGTGGTACGTCTCCATAAGGGTGGTTAGCTCTAAATCATTGTATGTTGTGGTGAGCAGGACGCACACAAAAGCAATGGCCTGCTCCGATTGGATGGGCAAGAGTCCAAACGCTTACTGGTGAGGCTCTGGGGAGATGCTGTGTCTCAGGCATTGCTAGTGGGTGTGCCAATGGTGCCTTGCCCAGGAGGAGCAGAGTAGCAATATTTATCACGGTCATCGACGTATTTACTTTCTGACTTTGCTGAGCCACTTTCGGGAATTGACTCCTGATCTGTAATAGGAAAAGAGGAACAAAACAAACGTCTGTAGGCCTCTGATTAAATAGTTTATGGGGTACAGCCACACGGCAGAACGCTTCACAGATGTAAAAAGAAGGAAGCTGCTTACATCCCGACTTGGGACAATCTCCATTAGGAATTACCATTAGGTAAAAAAGCGAGGTGTGGAGCACCGCACCAAATCTCCTGCCTTCAGGTCAGGGAAAGGGTGGTCAAGAACACATAAACGTATATATTTATTTGTGTTTGCATGAAGAAACACGGGCAGATACACAGGAATTTAAGAATAAGCACCAGAAAGTGCTTATTCTGGGGTGGTTGCGGGCATGAGACCTCCTCAGTAAACAGTTTTCGTATCATTTTTATTTTGGAGTCATGTGGATCCTTAAACCTATCAAAAATTTTTTCACACTGAATTTACACTTAAAATTTTTAAGTACTGTGCATGAATAGGATGACAGTTCCTATTAATTCCAGCTCGACTGAGCAGGGGAGCCTCTGGGACATAGACGCCCACCTGAATGTCCGCCAAGCCCCTCTTCGTGGTTCCTCAGGCACCAAATCTGCTGAGCACTGAAACTGTTATGGGGCACATTCAACAAACGTGGTGTTTTTACTCTGAAATCATGAGAGACCATCTCCCATCAGGCCTCTTGGCAGTGGTCTTTCTTGAATTCAGCAAATGTGTGCTGTCTGCTCACTGCATGCTTCATAGTAGATCAGGTGCTGGGGAAAGGGCAAAACACGAACTAGATGTAAACCCTGTCCTCATGATACCTGCCATTTGGAGAGGAAGGTGGCTGTTAACCAAGAAGTTAGACAGTCCGTTCCTTATTCATAGCTGTGAAAGGGTCACCGAAGAAAAGTCAGGGAGGTTGGGCGCATATTTAATATCCTAACCTAATCTTGGGGCATCGGGCTTAACAACAGTGTTCAAGCTCTGTCCTAGCACAGAAACGGCTTGGATTCTTTTCACGCTCATGAGCACAAATTACACTGAGAAGTAAGACTTTTTAGAAGTGAATTTGATCAGGGCGCCTGGGTGGCTCAGTTGGGTAAGCAACTGCCTTCGGCTCAGGTCATGATCCTGGAGTCCCAGGATCGAGTCCCGCATCGGGCTCCCTGGTCAGCAGGGAGTCTGCTTCTCCCTCTGACCTTCCTCCCTCCCATGCTGTCTCTCTACCATTCTCCCTCTCTCTCAATAAATAAAAATCTTTAAAAAAAAAAAAGGTGAATTTGATCACAAAACAGCCACACTAACACGATCTGAAGTTACGCCACAGACTAGGTAGCAGTAAGCGCTCAGATACGCAGTGCAGTCTTGCCCCCACCAGCAGTTTTAAATATTTATGTGGCCCACACTTTGGAGGCATCACTTTAGGATAAACTTCCTAACAGTATGGATTTGGGTTTCCCATTGCTCACACGGGAGGCAGCCCACTCTTGCCCATCTGCTCTCTGACCTCAGATGGTCGTCTGGCCTCTGTCAGACCTTCCCTTCAAAATGCTTGTGATTCTCCAGAATCTCTAACAGTGATTAAGTTTCCAGACTATTAGACCTTAGATCCTGGTTCTGCCAATTCTGAACTGTGATCTGGGGCAAGTGACTCCACCTGTCTGTGCCAACCTCCTAGGGTATGGTGAGGACAGAAGGGGTTAAGTAAAAAGAGCTTCGAGTGGCACCCAACCTACAATGAGCGCCACGTAAGGATTCACCATTACTATCCCCACCACCACAACCGCAGTCTTCATCACCATCCTCTTATTTGGCCAGCAGCCTTGAGGGACAAAGCAGGTTCCCTGAGACGCACAGTTCACTCACTCACCCACTCTTATTAAGCAGCTTCTGTGTTCCTGGCACTCATTACGTACTGATGACGCAGTAGTGAACAGTGTAGCTCCTGTCCTACAGTCTGGCTGTGCAGAGGAAGACACAGAGAATGGTAGTGGCTACTCTGAAGAAAATCTAACAGGATAAGGGGGTGAAGCGTAGGAGGCATTATCCTCAGGATGGTCAGGGAGTATCTCTGAGGACTTGACATTTGAAGAAGCTCTAAAGGATACGAAGGACACGCGTGGGGTAGAGGGTGTGGGGAGGGGACCTGGCAGGGGGAACGGTGGGTGTAGACACCCGGAGGCAGGGGCGGGCTGGGCACGTGCACACAGTAACAAGAAGGTAGGTGTGGCTGCAGAGGACTGAGCTCGGACAGTAGTAGCAGAGGCCGGGCAAAATGGAGACGGGACCAGGGAGCAGGTCAGCGAGAGCCTTAGAGGTCATGGAATGTTTGGGGATTTTATTCTCTGTGTGAATAGAAGGCTTTAAACAGAGGGAGTGACCAGAACGCTGCTAAACACCCTACAATGTGTAGGACGGCAACCATGACAAAGAATCATCCAGCCACAGTGTTACAAGGGCCGAGGTTAAGAAAGCCAGCTCTGGCTGGTAGGTGAAGGGCAGATGGGAGGAGCGGGTGGAAACAGAGACTGAGGAGAGACTTACACCGGGTCCACTGAGTAACAGAGATGGTGTGGACTAAGATGGTAGCAGCGAAGGTGCTGGAAAGTAGTTGAATTCTCAGGATGTTTTGAAGGGAGAGCCAACAGGATTTGCTAATCACTTCAAACACAGGACATTTAACTAAATGGTCAAGATGATGCCCAAGGTTTGGGCCTGAGCGTCTAGGTAAATAGGCAGTACCATTACGTGCACCACAGTGAGTGGGAAGGACCAGGTTTGGCGGGGACACAGGGCGAGCCATTGGTAGAGCTCTGGTGTCAACGTTCAGACAAGTCTGTTTCCCACCCTCCCTGTCGCCCCGTGTCAGGAAGCCTTTACTGCCAGGGACTGCAGCTGAATGCCCAGAAAGAGTGAAACATCATGCCTGTGGAGAGCTCAGGAACTTCCTACGGCCATGGAAGTAGAGACCCAAGGTTGGAGGTGCTCTTCAGAGTGGCCTGGGGCATCTCTCCATGTGATACCTGAGTGCCCTCAGCATCGTTTCTGCAATTATTGTGCAGCATCTGCACACTCCAGTGCCAGGAAGCCTCCATGGAGACCGTTGTCTCAGATCTACCTCCCGTAGCTTCCCGCCGTTGATCCTTGCTCTGCCATCTTGGATGATCCTAGAAAGGAAGCTTATGTATGAACCCATAGCCATGTGTCATTCTTTGTTTCTACTCTTGCTTCCTTGAAAGGCAGTAAGACTGGTATGATTATTAATATTTTACAGATGTGGAAATAGGCAAAGCTTTACCCAGGGTCGCATGGATAGCATTTGATACCGGAATTGAATCAAGCCATTTCATTCTTAAATCTGATATTCCATCCATCACACAGTAGCTGCCTTTCAAACTTTATAAAGTCACATGCAGTGGGAGACCAGAAGCCAGGCTTAGGCCAATTTCTCAGGTTTCTGGAAGCCCTCCAGCTCATCAGGCCATGGCCATCTTAAAAGGACTTTGACCTAAGTGTAAAGGACACCCATGAAAGTAAGATCTTGGTCACTGAGCAGAATCTGCAAGTCACTAAAGGCGGTGTGCTACCATCAACCAGCTTCCTCCCTTCACTGCTGACCCAGAATGAAAGGAAGAGGCATCAGCTCGGTTTTAAACAGTGAGGCCTGGCTGTGGGATTGGTTGGCGGGGGGAGTGGTGGACAGCAGCAGCCTGCACAGATGGAATAGCTTTTTCTGAGCAAGAAATCTTATGTCCTATGAGTTAGAGCTTTCTCAGAAAGAAAGCACCTTGTAGGTGCTATAGATTCTTTAATTCAAAATACACCAATGAGTTATTCTCCCCATTTTCAGAGGAAAAAGCTAAAGCTCATGAAGATGAAGTAGTTTGCCCAAGGTCATGCAGCTGGTGTGCTGTAAGAACTGGATTTGAACCCGCAATCCATTTACTCCTTTTTTATTAAGTGGCTTATGTAACTGGGAAAATCATGGGATAAGTTCAGGTATGGCTGGCTCCAGGATGTCCGACAGTATCATCTGGACCCTAGCTCACTCACCCAACTCTTCTTTCCTTTCCTCTGAGTGGACTTCTGTCTCAGCTTTTTGCCAAAGGTGGCGAAAGTAACCATCAGGCCACTTAGGTCAGATACTCACACCTGCAGCTGGGAGGTGGGCTCAGTCCCAGAGCTTGGGACAGAACTGGAAGTGGAGAAGGGGTGAGTCCTCAAGAAGAGAAATGCACACACCCACTCAGACTGTGAGAATATTACCCATGACGGTCTCCTGCTCCCAACTGAACCTGCCGGAAAAACAACTCCCCTTTATTCTAGAGCTCAGTGCTTGGCCTGTGGGAGGGACTTTAAGGACAGCCTTTGTGAGCCTCAGATCCCTTACCTGTTAAAATAGGGAGTTGTGCCAGATGACTAAAATTTTTTCAATGAAGCTCTGGAAGCTTCATTGGTCTTTTAGAATCGTTCTTTTAAAATTTCTTAAATTTCTTTGTATATTTACGAGTATCTGAATTTGAAGTAGTACATAGCAGACTCTCAAGTTATTGCTCAAGGTGGAAAAAAAATCTGCTATGATCTGTGTGCCCATTAATTTTGTAACCATGTACTGCTTTTGCACATACACTATTAAATATATATCAGTTTATTCATCCTGTCTGTGATGAGATAACTTGGTCTAAAACCTGGTTTGTTTAAATCCTGAAAGGAGTCTAGGAGAATATATCTCACTTAAAACTGTTTTTCAGGAAATTGTAGATTTTTCTTAGCTTGTAGAAAAAAAAAGTCTTTGTTTATATTGCTTTGTCCTGTTTTAGGACTGTACGGAAAGAATATATCACTGCGAAGTATGTAGATCATAGGTTTTCAAGGAAGGCCTGTTCATCTTCATCAGCTAAACTGAATGAATTGCTTGAGGCCATCAAATCCAGGGATTTACTTGCACTAATTCAAGTCTATGCAGAGGGAGTGGAGCTAATGGAACCACTGCTGGAATCCGGACAGGTAAGGCTCCACTAAAATCGTAGGATAAAAAAGGAATGTGGAAAATGAGTTTAAAAGATAATGAGATTCTCATACATTGAGTGACCATGTCGAAATCAGGACAATTTGAGAGCGAAAGGAGTACTATTAATAATTGCTTCCAGGTAACTGGTGTGAATAAAGCTGCCGTAGGCAAAATAGGACATGCGATTACCCTACTTATACTCATCCTGTCCTTTTCAGGAGCTTGGGGAAACAGCCCTGCATCTTGCAGTCCGAACTGCAGACCAGACATCTCTCCATTTGGTTGACTTCCTTGTACAAAACTGGTATGGTTTTCATTTTCTGTAAATATGCCATATAAGTTAACGCGAACCAGTCTTCTCAGGGACCCAGATCAGGAATCGACAAGCTTTCTATAAAGAGCCAGGTACTATTTTAGGCTTTGCAGGCCATGAGGTCTCTGTCGCAACTAGTCACCTCTACCGTTGTAGTGTGAAAGCAGCCATAGACCATATGTAAATGAGTGAGCATGGCCATGTTCCAATAAAGCTTTATTTATAAAAACAAATGGAGGGCCAGACATGGCCTATGGGCTATAGTTTGCCAACCCTTGGCCTAGAAAGATGTAAAATCCTGTCTCTGTCGAAACCTGCTGAATTAGGAAAAATTGAAAGAGGGAAGACTTAATAGCACAGGTCAATAGGATCTGTGAATTTTCATTGTTCATAAGTTCATTATAAAACTGCAGTGACAAGGCGCCAAGGGGCTCAGTCGGTTAAGCATCTGCCTTCAGTTCAGGCCATGATCCTGGGGTCCTGGGATCAAGCCCTGTGTCAGGCTCCCTGCTCAGCAAGCAGTCTGCTTCTCCCTCTCCCTCTACCCCTCCCCATGCCCACTCATGCTCTCTTTCTCTCTCTCTCTCAAATAAAATCTTAAAAAAAAAAAAAACTACAGTGTGTGTTTCTGACTCAAAACCTAATTCAAATTTGGAACATAGTAATAGTGCAATATTGAACACAGGAAGTTTGAACTTGCTATATTCTTCAGTGGGTAGCTCTGTAAGCCACAGATTATTAGGAGGAACTGGAGCTCATCCAAAGGCGAGTGGTCAAAATAGCAAGAAGATTTGAACCCACATATGAAGAATGGTGCCTGGACACAAGCCACGTTGTATAAATGTCCACACCTCTTCCTTAGAGGTAGTACAGTGTAGTAGTTAAAGAGTGTTGGCTCCAGGACAGACTGCCTTTTTTCAAATCCCCGCTCCATCTTCCATGCCTTGATAGTCTTGAAAGCAGGTACTTCATCCTCTTTGTGCCTCGATGTTTTCATCTGTAAAACAGAGGTGGTCGTAACCTACCCCATCGGGTGGTTGTGAAGATTTAATGAACCAAGGTACATAAAACCGAGAGTGTCCCGTAGGAGGCACTCAAGCAGTACCAGCTATTGCTATCATTAGGTGACTTATCAATGTAGGTGTAATGTTAGCAGCATTTTGGTTTGCCCTGCTTGTAAGTAGGTTTCAAGTTTGACTCCGTTGTTTGCACAGAAATCAGTGGTTAATCTGTAGCTTTAAATTATATTATTTATGTCCTAATTAAATTCTAAGTTGTACTTTTTTCTGGTAATATTTTATTTTTCAGTGGGAACCTGGACAAGCAGACGGCCCTGGGCAACACGGCCCTACACTACTGCAGTATGTACAGTAAACCCGAGTGTTTGAAGCTGCTTCTCAGGAGCAAACCCACCGTGGGTGTTGGTAAGAATGTGACCAAGTGTCTTAATAGCAGGAGTCAGCATCCGGTTGGCTAAAACCAAGACTTGCGTGTTACGTTATAATTTGATGATTGTTCGTAGCCTTTTCAAGATGTATCTTAGATTTCTTTTCCCTGTTTTAGTGAACCAGGCTGGGGAGACTGCCCTGGACATAGCAAAGAGATTGAAAGCTACCCAGTGTGAAGATCTGGTAAGCATCCATTAGACACCAACTGCCTTAAAATGTCATTCTCAGAAACTGGAATTGGGATAAAAGAAACAGATTCATCTTTCTGAACACTGGTTAAAAAAATTCAGGCAAGCACTAGGGCTACATTTGAGAAAGTGGTAGAATGATAGATTTGTCATTCCCATGTCCTTTCGGTGCGGTTATGACGTAGGAGCTAAAAGGCATGTGACAGGCTTGTGAATTGAGGTCGTGCTTTTTCTGTGCCAGACCCTTAGGCTTTCTCTGCAGCTCAGTAGTAAAGAAGAATTATTTGGAAGCCAGTTCCAAAAATTGGGCCAGTAGAGTTCCGAGTACGATTGTCAGCGTTAAGTGCGTGGCCCCCCAGCCCCGTCCTTTTCATCCTGCTGGTTCTTGAGTGTCGCTCTGAGCCTCAGCCTAGCATGGCTCTCTTACCCATGGGGAACGGTGAGACCGGAAAGTTCCATCCCCTTGAGTTTCTGCCCGGCTCCGGCTGCAGGCCAGCAGCTGTAGGTTTCTGTTCCTACAAGAATCCTGTGAAGAAGCGGTAATACTCCCTGCCCCCATCTTACGGAGAAGAAAAGTGGGCCACGGATCGAACTGGGACTGTCTGACTTGAAAGCCTTACATCTTGTGTTTCACTGACTCTGATTTTGCCTTCCAGCCAGGACTTTGCACTTTTGAGGCTCATTTTTAATAATATTTAAGAAAGCTTTTAATTTGCGAGAGAAGTCATGTTACCAAAATAAGAAAGGCCCTTGCCTGTAATTCTGGGCAACTCCTCTGAAGCCGGTCCCACAGCAGCGCAGCCCTATGTAATCAGAGTTCTGCCCTACAAGCAGCTGCTGGTGATTCATTTGAAACCAGGACTGAGGTGGGATTTGCTCAGTGGTTATGTAATAGTGGGATGCTTAACACTGAGATGAACGTGGTTATACCTGCTGTTCCTTTCAGCTTTCCCAGGCTAAATCTGGGAAGTTCAACCCACATGTCCACGTGGAATATGAATGGAACCTGCGACAGGAGGAGATGGATGAGAGTGACGACGACCTGGATGACAAAGTGAGTGCAAACAATGCCTCCGAGTTCCTGCTGCTGCTGCCAGGTTGCCTGCACTGTGTAGACAAGATCATTCTTCATCAGACTGTGTCTGCTCTTGTGACCTAGGGCCAGTTTCCTTGCTCAGTCTTTGATCCATGTTGGGGACCACAGCTATATTAGGGTTCTCTGGAAAACCAGACCCCATAAGATGTGGTTGAAGACAGAGGGAGAGAGATCGGAGTTTATTTTTAGGAATTGGCTCACATGATTGTGGGGTCCAGCGAGTCCCCAGGGTACCGGGCAGGCCGGCAGGCTAGAGATTCCAGCAGGAACTGATGGTGTGGCCTTGAGTCTGGAGGTGCTGAGTCTCTTCGCAAAAGCCCTTCAGCTAATTGGATGAAGCCTGCATGATGGAGGGTAATCCCTTTTACTCAAAATCTAATTTAAACAATAACCCTTCACAGCATCTATCTAGACTGGTATTTGACCAAACACCTGGGCACCATAGCCCAGCCAAGTGAACACATAAAATTAGCCATCAGAACAGCTACTTAGTAAATAAAAAGTTGTGAGGTATTGAGAATTGAGTATGGACTAGGCAGTTAGAAGCAAGTTGCCTGTGCTACCTCAGATCATCTTTACCAAAAGCCCACTGTGGCATTGTTATTGCCCCATCGTACAGAATAGAAAACTGACACACAGATCTGTTTTGCAACCTGAAGTCTCAGAGCTAGTAAAGACAGTCTCACGATTAAACCTAGTTTTGTCTGACTTTCATAGTTCATGACTAACTCTGAAAGTTCATTCATGCAGTTTTCATCAGATATGTGTGGGTGGTTTGTTTTTGTTTTTGTTTTTTTTAAGATTTATTTATTTCAGAGAGGCAGTAGGGAGGGACAGAGGAGAGGAAGAGAGACTCTCAAGCAGACTCCCCGGTGAGCACGGAGCCCAATGCAGGGCTGGATCCCAGGGCCCTGAGATCATAACCTGAGCCAAAACCAAGAGTAGTCGGACACCCAATGGACTTCCCCACTGAGGTGCCCCACATCGGATATGTATTGAGCATTTCCTCTTTCCTCGGCAGCATGTAAGGAATAGTCCTACAAGGTGTCCTAAAGACATTCCCCACTTTGAGAAGAGATAACTTAGAATGGATAACCATTATAATAAGAGCTTAGGGGAATCCCTGAGACATGTTCAGAGGACAGAAAAAATTGTCTCAGCTTTGGAAAATGGTGAAGGCCTTACCAAGGAAGTACCATTGGAGTTGGGTTTCTGAGGGTAGGGAGGAGTTTGCCAGGCAAAAAGTGGGGAGGAACGCATCCCTCCAGGGAGAGAGAACAGCATGTGCAAAGGCCAAGGGTTCCTGATAGAGCTGGAAGTCTGAGGAATGGTTAGAAGCACAGTGTGTGAGGTGCCTTCAGATGGGTGGGTGGGAGAGGGAGGAGGCTGCCCTGCAGAGTCAGGCAGCCCAGATCGGGAAGCACATTATGGGCCAAATTTGGCCTTTGGGCTTTCTCCAAGCAGGCAGAAGCCAACAGAGATTAATTGTCAGAGCAGGTTTCCCCACCAGCTTTGGCCGCAGTGTGGGAAACGTGCTGGAGCTGAAAGCAGCTGCAGCCACGGGCTTTCTCTGGGGGCTGGTGGGTGCCTGCACCAGGCAGAGACCCCAGCTATCCACACAGGGCCTGGTGGCTCCGGGTGACCTTGAGGCTTCCACCTTAGGGAGTTACATGGATGCCACTGCTGTCATCAGGAGTGCAAACTGGAGGGACACCTTAGAGGCCATTGAAGACGGTTTTGGATCCAAAAGGTCAGGCTTGGACCCACAGGTGTGGATCATCAGAGCCACAACATGGAGCCCACTTTCTAAGGGGATGTAAAACGAGAAGGGTGGCGAGGACTGAGAACGCTGGTGGGAGAGGGTTGATCAGAGAAGGAACACACTGTAGAGATCACACGAGGGTAGAAAACAGTTCAGTGCTAGTACAAGTGTCCTGCGGAGGGCAGGTATCTGTTCAGTTAAAAGTTACCGTTGACCGTGTCCTTAGGCTTTTGAATACTTCTGATTGCTAACCAGCGCCTCCCTAATGTGACCCTGATAGTGGTGAACCGAGGATCAGGAGGGCAAGTCCCGCAGCCTCTTTTTGGGCTGGGTCATGGCCGACCTCAGAGCACGTAGAGAGCCACAGGAACCCCGCTTCCCGACGGAGCCTGAAGTGTAGCCCTCGGTGAATGCCTCACCCTCTGCACTGTTATGTCATCCGCAGCCGAGCCCCATCAAGAAAGAGCGCTCCCCGAGGCCTCAGAGCTTCTGCCACTCCTCTAGTATCTCGCCCCAAGACAAGCTGTCGCTGCCAGGATTCAGTACTCCGAGGGACAAACAGCGGCTCTCCTATGGGGCCTTCACCAACCAGATCTTCGTCTCCACAAGCACAGACTCGCCCACGTCACCAACCACAGAGGCACCTCCACTGCCTCCTAGAAACGCCGGGAAAGGTACGGACTTTGAGAAGGGCTCTTGGACTCTGTCCTCAGAGCTGGCGGTCTACACAGCTTTGAGGTAAAAACCACAAGGGGCGTCTGAGTGGCAGAGTATGGAATGTGATGTCAAGGACAGCTTGAAACGGGCCTTGCCATTTGCTAAACACCAACAGTAAGATGGTGTTGTGGACACTCCTCATGTGTTATGTTGTGCTCAACTCACAACAATCCTGTGAGGTATGTGCTTTTGTGCCCATTTTACAGATGAGGAAACTAAGGCTTATGGAGGTAGAGTGACTTGCCCAAGGTCACACAGCCCATAAGTGGTAGAGTTGAGATTCAGTCCAAGGTCCACCTGGCGCCAAACCTCTGTTGTTTCTTGTATGATGTGGTGTGGAATTGTAGTTCTTCAAAAAGTTACTTTTTTCTACACTAAGCTTTCTGTCTTCTGGAGATGTTGGTAGAAATAGCAGCTAGATAGTAGTTATTCATGACTGGCCCTAAGCCCATCACTTCTCATTTTATGCTCACAAAATGAGGTGGGTCCTGCAGTTGCTGGCATCATGCAGACAAGGGGACTGGTTCAGAGATGTTGAGTGATGGGCCTCACGTTTTTAGATCTCTGTGATTCTAACCCAGGTCCTGTATGACCTGAGCCCACACCCCTGGCCTTTCTGATGAGGATTGTTTTTCCATGAGACATTACGTGGGAGGAATCTTAGCCAGAAGAGGGGCATTGTGTAGTGCATTGTCCATGCCTCCACCGGGCTGGCCGAGGGCTGATGGCCCACCACCCTGGTCTGTGGCAACAAAGTGCTTGTCCCGTAGCCCACATCCACAGAGAGTGCCCAGCTCTGAAAGCCCACCTGTTCCCGCCTCTACGGGGATGAGTTGAGACACAGAAATGGCAACATTCAAGAGTCACCCCAGCCAGGGGGAAGCTTGGGGTTTGGTCTCTCGGCCAGCAAAGGCAAGTGCAGGCTTCTCCCTGTGTGCTCAGCCCATGCTCACACAGGTTCCGAGGGCCCCTCCGTACACAATGCCATGCCTATTTGAATCACACTGGGGCTATTTTCTGAGAAATGTGAGCTTTATTCAGAACAGTGTTTTTTCAGAGCTTATTCTCCATTGAAATAGTGTTATAAATGGGAGCTGTGTTCTTAGAGAGACCCCAAATGGCCTCATAGATCATAAAATAGTGGAGAAATGTTAAAATAAGGTTTTGGCCTGAACAGTGCTCATCAAAGATAACTAGCGACTGTAACGGAAGAGTGACAGCACACGTGAGCCAGTGGTTTGACCCGCCAGTGTTTCTCTTACCCTTCCAGACAGTATGCTAGAATGTACGTACATAAGGTTTCAGATTCTTATTCACACACGAACCTCTCAAGTTGCAGATGTGTGCGGCACGGTAGGAGTACTGCCTTGCTGCCCACCTCTGCGTAATCCTGTGTCCCTATCAGGGTAGCAATTGGATAAGACCAGAGATTTCCCTTTCTGTACCCCAAAGAGGACCACAAAGAACCCCTAGATCAGATAAAATAATCGAAGAAAACTCTGGAAGGGTTCATAATCCCCTGATTGTGGTTACCAACATGGTAGTGATGACCTATCTAGACAGGGTGGGCCTGTACCTGTTCAGAGAACCTCCAGGTAATTGAGAATCTTGGAGAAGGTCTACAAGAGAAAAGAACACCAGCGTCCTGGGGACCACGAGGCTGCCTCACCTCCCTCCACCCCTTTCTGTGATTTTATCTTGAGAGACCACAGAAACCCATAAAATATTCTGTCTGACTTGATGCCAAGCCTCTGTCTCCTGCCTTGAATAAATTCCAACTAGCGCTTTACCAGAGACCCAGAAAACAAAGACCAAATGTATTAAGTGATCCAGCTGCTAAGTGCTCAGCGACTGGCCCATAGCAACCGTGATCAGCCCTGGACAAGCTACTGCCCCCGAGGCCCACCCCCCAAAATCCTGACACTGAGAAATAGAAATCCGTCTCTACTAGAACCTGAGGGCTCTTCCAGGCTGCTCATAGTGGGACATCAGATGTGGAGAGACAGAAGCAGTACAGGCTCCCCTTGACTTTCTAAGTGGCTTGAGACGGGACCTGTGCCCTGCAGCTAGCCTGGCTCGGCGTGCCCTTAATATTTGGAAAAGTGGTAATGTTTAGAATGGAGATCTTAGAAGACATTGTGGAAAATCAGCTGACACTCTGTGCAGAGATAATTCTCCTCTGTTTTGTGGCCCTTATGTGTTTTTCATTTCATTCTGTTGAACTGGTAGAACCATTTGCATGAAAACAAGGACGTCTTGAATCTGTCGTTTGGTTTGCTCATTTTCCATGGAAGTGATGTGGAGGTCTCTGCTTGCAGCAGTGGTCATTTCCACACTGTGAATTTAGGGCTTGGATGGATGGTGGCTTCCGGCGAGGCATCCTAAGACAGCAGACAGGATAAAGTCCCCACTAATAAGAGGAGTACAGAGGGGAAAAGAGGAAGGAATTATTCTGAGTCAGCACAGGAATATTTTCAAGAATCTCCAGCTGCCTCATCAGAATGCAGGGAAGTTTGACCTAAATTGCCGTCAAGCAAAGCCCCCTTGTGCTTGAGCAGGGCTCCAGTCAGAGTGGGGCGACTTGGCAGTTCAGCACCCCAAACTCACCACCCTTGAGCCTTAGACACATTTTGCTGCCTAACCTCTTCGGATGTGAAGTCCGGTGAGAGTCTGTGAAAGCTGTAAGATTAATTTAAGTATGCAGAGGTTTCTCCCTCGTGATCAGCACCTGCCCCCCGCCCCGCACTTTACAGTATGTTTGTTAAGACTTGAAATTCTTCAAGCTTGCCAAGACTGGTTTGTTTTTCATCTTTAAGCAAAAAATTAATGTCCTAGAACCTGGATTTTAGAGAGCTGGAAGGATGCTGAAAGGTGATCTGCTGCCCATTGTACAGCTAAGGAAACTGAGCCGGGGAAAGCGTGAGGAACTGATCTCGGGCCACACAGTGGCTGTTAGAGGGCGGAAAGTAAAAATGGCCCTTAAGACTCGCCAAACCAGACCTTTTCTGGTTTCTTCTTCTCCCACATTGAGGAAGGTGCTTGATCACTGTCTTGCCTTCCTCGTGGTCTTGTCCTCAGAATCCAGTAAGACAGTATGTGGAGAAAGCATTTTGTAACAGGCAGAGCCCTGAAGTCCTGGGAGAGGTGCCCTTGGGACTGTTGGGCTGTGGCCACAGATGTCTCTAGAACTCGGAGGAACACGGGCAGCAGCGTGGTGCCACGCGACCCCTCCCCCAGAGCAGGGGCTGGAGACAGACGCTGCGTGCTTGTGGTTGGCTGTTTGATTTAACTCTGTTGGCACGTGACGTTAAGCTGGAGAGCTGCAGTTTTCTCCTCTCGTACGGCTGCACATCTTTAACAGTGACACAGACTGGGCCTGCCACGGGATGTTATACAGGTTAATGAGGTATAAAGGCAGCATCTAGCCGAGCGCCTGGCACAGAGTCGGCGCCCCAGGAGGGCCCCGCTGCTGACACTGCAGGCACCGTAGCTCCTCGGCTCTAAAAAAGGCTCCTTCGGGGAGAAAAGGTGCCAGGATGATGTCCCCCCAGTCTCATACATGAGCAGGTGCTCTGAAGTGAGCTGGTGTGACGCAGGCATCGTGTACTCAAGGAAAGCATTTGTTAGGTGAACGAATGAAAAACGAGGGATAAATCTGGCCTCAGGAAGCTTACTTGACTTGCCTTGAAACCTGAACCACCGATATGTCAGTAACAGTTTCCTCCCGTCTTTTGGCGGAGTCGGGACCGTAGAGTCTGGCATGAAGCAGCGCCTGTGAATATCGGGCGACTACCCGTGTGACTTCAGGCTGCGCTTCAGATGCGTTTTCTGTATTGTGGATTCCTGCTTCTGACAGGCTGCAAACCTTGGTCTGAGCCACGAGCAGGCGGTCTACACCATGGCAGCACGGTGCTGGCCGGCCGACGGCCCCCAGCAGTGCTTGCTTGTGGGTGCTCATGTCACAGAGAGTGCGAACCAGGTGCCACCCCACATCCACTTAGGCGAGGAGACCAAGTGCCCTTGTGAATCCCAGAGCAATGTGGGAGAGCACCACGCCGTCTGAGGCACATCCGTCTGTGAACCACGCTGCAGGGCCCTGGGCAGCCGTGAGCCGCTGTGGGGCCAGCTTCCCTTCCCCCTCCTCCAAGAAGCATCTTTGCCTGGCGCTTCCGGAGAGATGGGGCTCCTTCTGCGAACATGCTCATCCTCTCCCTGCCCTGGGTTCTTAATATTGAGCTGATCGTGTTGCGCTTCAGGGTCTTCGTGTGAGAAACAGGATTGGGTGCGTACCTTGCTGGCTCGCTGCTTAGAGACCAGGGAATAATGTCTGTAGTGACTAGCACATAGCAAGCATCCCACAGATGGGAATTTGTTTGATCCTACTGCATGCATTCGGTTTAACAAATGGGCCGGGCCCTGGGCATACAGTGAAGGAGGGAGAGAAAGCCGCAAGATGTGCCATGAGGGGCGGCCCCGGGGGCCACTGTGGGGGTGCCACTGTGGGAGCGTGGAGGAGGAGGGGCAAGGGAGTCTTCCCTTCACTCTCCTGCGGCACGGGGGCTGCGAGTGAGTTGGCCGTGCATCCCTGTGTGGAGCAAGTGCACTGTGTCCGTGCTTGCTGAGTGAATAAGCGACAGCAGGGTCCGTGGAAAGCATGTCCCGGAAATGTGTGGCCAGAGTCAGGAGGGGACACTCCTAAAACTACTCCAGATATCCTGGAGGTGTGATGGTTGACTTGTTGGCTTGCCGGAAGTCTTTCTGCAGAGTCTGAGATGTGTGAGCGTGTTAGACAGCATTCCTGCGGCTTTCATTCGAGGCCCATGGCAGTCATTAGAGAGGGCGGGGAGGGGGCAGGAAGGGAGAGAAGGTGTCCTCAGGACACGAGGCTGCCGCCGTCAAGGTGCATTGCAGGATGATGGTGGCTGGCCTAGGAAATATTTTCCTAGTATCAGCGTTATTCCTATACTGATGACTTCACAGTTTTCCTGGATGTTTTTTTAACCTCATAGGAAGATAGCCATTTGAGTGGCTCTATATTGAAACATCCCATGGGCTGTCATCCCTGACCATGTCGATTTTTTTTTTTTTTGGTGCCTATTTTTATCAGTCTCCCCCATCTTTTTTAAAGCATGGCACATCTATCCTCTTGCACTGGCCACGTTGCGGGCTGAAAGTGTGTCTGGGATTTTTGCCTTCAGGTGTGGCCACTGGCACAGGCTCGCTAACAAGTCACCCGACTGCCAGGTGTGGAAAGCAGGGAATCGTGTTGTGCCTCTTGCGTACGGAGACGTCTGAGGAGTCGTGTAAGAACTACCTACCCTGAGGCCCTTGAATGCGGGCACTGTGCTGTTATTATCCAGACTCCTGGAAAGAGTCTGAAGGCTGGGGAGTAGCCCGTGCCGCAAGGTACACAGCACGCTATCAGTCCTGCATTACCTGCCGTGCCGGGGCCCAGCCCTGCGCTGACCGCGCGCCCTCCTGGCGCTCCCCCGCACCTTGCCGTGCCTCTGTTTCCCCACCTGAGTGCAGTGATAGTAGTGCCTTCCTGCCGCACACAGGGCCCTTCTCACCGTAAACACACTGTGTCTTCATTTCTTTTTTTTTTTTCAAGATTTTATTTATTTTTAAGCAGTCTGTACACCCACCGGGGGCTCAAACTCAACCCCAAGATCAAGAGTCTCAAGCTCCACTGACTGAGCCAGCCAGGTGTCCCATCTATTTCTGAAATAACAGACTTGTCAGGTCTACACCATGAAAAGCATTTGTCTTGTCCAGGGATGGTGTGTTTAGAATATGTACATTGTGTTTCTATAAATAATGTTTTCAAAAATTGTCAAGACAGTTTTTAAAGCCATTCTCTGAGTCTTGTTTTTTTACTTAAAATATCAAAGATGTACTTTTATTTGACCTCCCAGCATGGCAGACCTTTGGGTGTTCTGTTTTACTAAAAGCCAAATGTACAAAGACAGTGAAAAAGCATCCTCCTGAGTTATGCCATGAATGATTTCCATAGACTTGCATTGTGTTCAGAATGTGCCAGGCACTGAGAGACATGAAGACAACATGAATCTTACCCCGAGGGAGCTTTCAGTCTGGGAAAGAAGAGAAAATTCAGCTATAATGCAACATAGAGAACCTTGAGTGCCATTTAGCCTTGTGGAAGGTCACAGGTAACAGCAGGTGCCCCAGGGCAAAAAGGATGTTAGAGAAGGCTCTGGATGAGGTTCCGATTGGGCTGACCCTTCACTGATGAGGTGCAGAGCTGAGGAGGGAACACAGCTGGGCCCGAGTGTTCTGGCCAGGGAGGACGTAGGGCCATTCCCAGGAGCAGAGCAGGGTACCATCAAGGATCAGCGTCCAGCCTTGAGCCACACAGAGCCGGATTCATGTGTGTGAATGGCTAGTTTCCTAAACTCCCTGAGCCTTACGTCTCACCACCCTGTAAGCAGATGACCATGACGGCAATGCTGCTTTACAAGGGCAGTTCTGGATCACGCGTATAAACCTCTCCTCAGTGTTAGGTCAGGCACACGATACTCCATAAATGGTGACTCTACAGAATTTAGGGAATGTAGAGGGAGATTTGAAAAGCATGCTGATTTTAGGAGTGGATTTTTAAAAAATATGTATTTTAGGAATGGATTTTTTAAAAATATGTATTTCAGTGTACATGCAAGGCTTTGCAGAAGGACAGTTTTTCCAGGCTAAGTAGATTCATTTCCTTGTTGTTGACCATCGAGTCCTATCTGATGAGGTTTCATTTAAACCACCTCTGAGTCTGTGAATGTATTATTGTCCCATGAGGGCGCTTTAGTGAACAGAGGGAACAGCAGGTCTCAGGAAATAGCCACAGCCTTTTGTGAGTCCCAACGGTTGGACCCAGGGATGTAGAACAAGGGCTTTGCAAACTGCCTAGAGGGAGCATAGCGGCTTCGAGATGGACAGTGACCTCGTGTGCGAGCTTCCTGAGCCCTGGCCACGTGCCGGGCACATGTCTGAGGTATGGACCTCAGTTAGGGCCTCCCCGAACTGATGACCCGGAGGTACTCGTGGCATGGAAGCCCCCAGGAGTCCAGTGGGCATCTCTGGAGCTGAAGACACAGGAGAACATCCAAACAGAGTGACCCGGAGGGCTCATGGGACTGTGGAACGAGGTGCACCGTCTTGGGAAGAGCCGAGGCTGTCTCCCCTGAGAAGACCTTCTAATGATTTCACTCACCTCAAGAGTTATTTATAGCAGCTCTGGATGCTTTTTAGAGCCATATTTTTAAGAAAGAAGATAATTGGACATAATAGTATTTGTGGCAGATGAGGAGGGGGGCATCTTCTCTTATTTCCACAGGCCCCTGCAGGCGTCCGCTTCACCTTCAGTCCTCCCCACCCTGTTAATCTTGCCTCCCACCGGTTTTTGTGTTTGTTTGATGCTGTGTTTATTCTGTTTTGTTTTGTTTTAGCTTTCTTTATCCTGTCAGACTTGCTTCCTTCCTAAGCCAGGACTTAAGATTATTTTGCATAAAACCTCCCCTTTAGCATTTGAGACTAGTTACTAATTTTAAAAGTCTTCTGAGATCTTTAAATCTTCTATTTGACAGGGAGCACAAGCAGGGGGAATGGCAGAGGGAGAGGGGGAAGCAGGCTCCCCACTGAGCAGGGAAACTGTCGCAGGGCTCAGTCCCAGGAGCCCGGGATCATGACCCGAGCCGAAGGCAGACGCTTAACCGACTGAGCCACCCAGGCGCCCTTGAGATCTTTTAAGTCTGCTTTTCTGGGACCTTATATAGTGTTTTTCAGCCTTTTTTTTAACTCGTGCCCTACCAGCCAAATTTTATATCTCCCTTTCTGTAGCTGCTATTACAAAACGTAGGTGGGTCTGTGTGTGTGTTTTCTGGCTGTGAAATTACAGTATTGAATATTTCTTTTCAAACTTAACATGACCCTGCTATTTTCCCGTTTCTAGTATTTGGTTGGTCACCCTAAGTGAAACCCTTCTGTTTTCCTTAAAAGGATAGAAGTAACGGTTCGCTCGTCCGTTCATCTAATACTATATTACTGAATGCAGCTTACTGCACACCAGACCAGAAGAAGCCCTGGCCCTGATAGAATTACAGTCTGGTGGGGGAGACAGACAGTAAACAAGGAAACAATAATCAATATCTGATTACAGATGAAGAAAGTAAAACAAAGGGACATAATCCTGCAAAGAACGCTGATCCCTTCATTTCTGAAATGCTAGCTCGGGAGGCTGGATTTTGCTCAGTTTGTGGTTACAGGACGACTCTGTGGTCGGATCATTCCAGAAATCAGGTGCACATTCAACTTTGCTCAGAGACACAGGCCTGTTAGTGCCTTGTCTTTGGCCATTTTTGTTTCTAGGCTATCACTTTTAGATGCACTGCCTCAGAAGATCCCTAGGTGGCGATAAAGATGAAAGTGCTGGAGAATTTCATCATTGCCTAGTCTCTGTTCTCCATGTATTTGCAAGAGGAAAGTTACACTTCCTAATACTGAGCATTGGCTATTGTCATCGGGGTTGTTTTCCTCTTGTGCCCAGCACACAGAGCCCAGTCCTGGCTTTCAGGAACAGCAGCGTGAGACGAGCAAGCACCGCGCCAGTCCCAGAGACCTGCACTGTCGGCTTCACACCCTATGGCAGGGAAACCTTACACACTCCAAACTCCTGCTTTCCTGACTGCAGAAGGGGGCAATAATGAAAAATCAAGGCGAATATGAATACTTTTTTTTTAAAGATTTTACTCATTTATTTTAGAGAGAGTGTGCATGCACGTGCGTGAGCAGGGGGAGGAGCGGGGTGGGGGGGTAATCTACAGCACACCCCATGCTGAGTGCAGAGCCCATTGCAGGGCTCAAGCCCACAAACCCAAGATCACAACCAGGAGTCAGACGCTCAATCGACATGAGCCACCTAGGCAACCCACAAACACATTTTGAAAAGTACAAATCATTAAACAAATGCGAGGCTATAGTAACAGTCACTTTATTGTTATGAAATCACTTCTGAAACTGCAGGACTGGTACCATAACCAGGTGGTAATTTGGAATTTGGAGTAGGAGTAAGGCTTTCGTCAGGTATCACATCAGTAGGACAGAGAGGGTAACCTGTAGAGCTCAGGCCATTGTATCTGAAAACAGATGGTGATCTTACTGAGGTGGTCAGTATTGATTTCCAAAACAAGACTGTCTCTGAGAATCACTGGTGTAAGTCAGTGCTGGTGCTGACCAGGAGTCAGTAATGGGAAATACAAGGCTTATTTTACCAAGGAAGGAAGCCAGCAGTAATTAAGCTTTTCTTTTAATACACAGAGTATAAAAAGCTCTTTTGGAGCCTTTCTGGATCATCAGGTATCTACTATCCTGTGTTTAAAAAATTTGGTGTGGCAGTGTTTTTTTTTTGTTGTTGGTTTTTTTTTTGTTTGTTTCTCCTCCCGCCCTTTTTTTTCTTTTTTTCGTTAACTGCTTGCAGAAACAGTTGTCCATGAACACAGTTAAACTGCGTACCTGGGAATGCTCCGTGAAGAGATGCTTGCCACGGTGCCCAGTATCCAGTGCTTGGCACCCACCGGCCACTCAGCATCGCTTTGAATAAACAAAACTAATACCATAAATACTAATCCTGTAACCACTCTTGAAAACAAACTCCATTTTTTTCTTAAAACATTAGGTCAGGAAAGTCAGGTTTTGCAGTAGTGGTTTTGTGTATGTGTGTGTGGAATAGTAATCGTTACTGCCATCCTGTCTTTCCCTCTGGAGAAAGCTGAGTCTTTTTTTAAATCTACAGACATCAGTGTCTAATCTATGTAACTTATTCAGGCTTCCAATAGGTGGTTTGTGATTTCTAGAACAACTCAGAATTGAAGGAAGAAGAGTTTTTGAATTTTTCTTTTTGAAGGAATTCTTTACATTGGATCCTTCATTCTTGATAAAAGTTATTAAAAAAAAAAAACTTCAGGCAAAGATTACAGACTAAAGGAAAAAGTTGTAGTGGAGAGAAAAATCCTGTTCTGTGAATGTTTCCATGTCCCACCCTGCGGCCCCCTGAAGGGTTAGCCTCTACTCTGTTCTTTCTCCATTGATTTTACTATCAGTGCCGTGTGCCTTCTTCCTCCGGAGATGTCGTGATGGTCCCACTAAGTTATTCATTTAAAATGTATGTTTTATTTTTCCCATGGTACCTAAATGAGGATCTTAAACCCATTAGCATTCCATGGGATGGGCATTCCCTTAAAAGCACACGCTTCCCTTTCTTTCCTTGTGACTTTTTTTTTTTTAATTTTACCAGCGATTTTGAAACCCTTCTTTGTGAGCTACTGAGTTGATGGAATTGGCCATATCCAGCTTTGCACTTTGTCTGTGTTCCATACCACATGTGGTGTGTGGAAGTAACTGCATACTGGTTGTTCTGTCTCTGAGACTGGGATTAACCTTCCTGCCCCATTCGATTCCTTTCTAGGTCCAACTGGCCCACCTTCAACACTCCCTCTAAGCACCCAGACCTCTAGTGGCAGCTCCACCCTGTCCAAGAAGAGGCCTCCTCCCCCACCACCCGGACACAAGAGAACCCTATCCGACCCTCCCAGCCCACTACCTCACGGGCCCCCAAACAAAGGCGCAGTTCCTTGGGGTAAGTCATCCTAAAGTCAGGGCCATCGCTGCCCGGGCCAGGCAGTGCGTGGGGTGCAGCGGGCAGCGGGCACCTGCACATTCAGCAAACGGGCCCGCCTGCACACACGCCGGGTGAGGGCTTGGATACATACGCGTGTGACTGTACTCAAGGCCAAGAAACATCCTGGAAGATACTTAGGATCATTTAAAAACCAGAGCAGTACTAAAGTGCTGAGCATTTCCTGGGCACCAGATACCATGCTCATAAATCTCTTTCAATCACAGTAGCAACTCTGTGCAGTGGGTATTGTCAACCTCATTTACAGATGAGGAAACGGCGACTCAGAAAAGCAAAGTCATCCATTCTCACAACAGCCAGATTGTTAAGTCAGAAGGTTTTCTCAATATGTAAATCAAACACAGTCACTTCTCACCTTTAAAGCTTTCCTGGTATGCTTCAGGGTGAACGCCAGATCCTTGGCCCAGGACCTAGGGGGCCCTGCAGGGTGTAGGGGCTGACCGTCCAGCACCCACCCTCCGCTCATGCCACACGGCCTCCTCACTGCTCAGGCACACCAGGCTCTCTCTCCTGAGGCCACTCCACTCCTGCAGCTGTATCCTGCGCTTCAAGAGCCTGGCTCCCTTTTGTCCCTCCCGGCTTCAACGTTTGTCTCCTGACCCCCCTCTGTAAAGGAGCTTCCTTCCCCCGCCATTTCCTTCAGACCACCTGTCACTGTGGATTAGTACTCTGTGTTTGGCTTCTTGGTCTCTCTAGAATGTAAGCTCCATGAGAGCAGGGACTCTGTCTGTCTTCTCTTTTGTGTCTGCAGGGCCTAGCATCAAGCCCGCATGTAGTAGGTCCTCCGTAATCACCTGACGATGAATAAATGTGCACAGAGTCAGTTAGCGACATTGACTGCAGACAAATTTATATCCGCAAGGCACGTAATTTCCATCTCTCCTACCTTTTTAGTTCCCCAGAACTCCTCGCTAGCCCACCAGCAATTTAAGTCAAGCACCAAGAGTCTCCCCCAGCACCCAGAGGGGTCGGACCCCTGACAGGCATGAAGAGAAAGAGAACCTTTGCTGGAGGAGCGTGCTCATTCCCATGGTCAACTCCTTCTGCCCATGAGTTTCATTGTGGCTTCTTTTCCCTTGGGTTTCTGATCGTAACTGATAGGTAATTCAGCTGAATGCATTAGAGGACCTCTTCAGAAACCTATACGAAGGTGTTGTGATTCTTTGGAGTTTTTGGAAAAACCCATACTCACCCGTCTGCAGGTTGGCACACGTCATCCGGCCGCGGCGCCACAGTGAGCATGCGAACGTGTCTGTGTGGTTGACCGTTCCCTGCGCGTGCATGTCTGCCTGTCGTGTGGGCCTTCTTGACCCCATCCGCTCAGGGAGCCCACAGCCTCATGAGGGAGACAGACAGGCAAGCCGGTGAGTGAGTGTCCTTGACCATTAGGGCTGACATGTTAACGGCCTGCTGTGGAAATGCTGAGAAACGGCGTCAGACTGCAGGGGAAGGCTGTGCAGAGGAGGAGACATTCGTGGAGGGCAGTGACAGGTCAGGTCCCCGATGAGACAAGCCAGGGAAGAGCAGTGGAGGCTCCGGCACCCGCACACAGCGGTGTGTTACATGTGTCCTTGACGTGTCCGCGGGTTGCTATCCCCGCCCTCCAGGCGTCCCCAGGTTTCATCCAAGAGGATTTTCCAAACCCAAATAACATTCTCCTGAAGGTCAGACCTGTGTAGATTTTCATACCACAAATCATAAACTCACCTTTTCCCAATTTCCCTAAACGTTGATCCTGTTGTTCATTGGTTTTTATTTCTGTGTAAAGTTGATAGTGCCTGTATTCGCCCTACAGGCTCAGTCGGTCTGCAATTAATTTTACGAAATTTCTGTTTTCTGGCTTAGGAATCACTTTCTTAGATTTTTTTCCCATCACTCAGTAGCAGGACTGGTAGCTGCTGGTCTTTGTTTTTTGTTTTTGTGGGCAAGGGACATTATTCACTAAGAAACAAAGTCACCACTCTGAGAGTTGGTGCCACCAACAGGGAGCCTTCCGAAGACAGGGGCCCCAAGCCATCTGCTGGTTGCTCTCCGCAGCAAGAGTCTCCCACCTACCACCAGCTATGAGGGACAAAAACCAGAATCTGTCTGTGGCATAGTGACAATTCTCCACGCCACAGACTTTGGTGGTCGCTCACAAACAATCCTAAATAGTAATTCTGAGACTGTCAGGGCCATTCTTTCTAACTTAGTGTGGGCGCACGTATGTGAGATATACCTAAAGGCCTGGTCTGTCCCTGCCTGTCTCCCGCTGACATGGTGTTCCAGAAGCCAGAAGCGGGATCCAGACTATTGATAAAACACATGGGGAGATCAGCCTCCTCGGCGACATTTATGATGCCTACAGCTTCCCTTTATGGACCCATCATTAGGATCTGGGCCCAAGAAATGGGTACCAGCATGAGGGGGTGGTACAGGTATAAGCCTCTGGCTCTCCCAAGGCCTCGCCTTCCCTCAACATGCCTGCCATTATAGATACACCAGGTTCCCGAACCACATTCTTTCCTCTAAGATCTGAGCCTTTGCTTATAATATGCCTCAGCCTGGAATGTTCTACTCATTTGTGTTAGTGCTTGGTCATCCTTCAAGATCTGCTCTCTCGAGGGACCCGTTCAAGGGGCCTTCCCAGTCTGGCCACCCCCACACTCCCAGTCTGGCCCCTCTGGCACAGGGTTACCACGGTGGTTCTGTGTGCACCTCTGTTTCCCAGCGCATTCTGAACTCCTTACAAGGGCACGTGCTGTTTCTGTCTCAGAGCACAGTGCTCCAGTGTGGACCCTGTGCCATACCCAGATTCTGACCCATCCTTACCACTTGGTAGCCTGGTGGCTTTCAGTGATTATTTTTGAATTGTTCCGTACCTCGGTTTCTCCAGCTGTAAAATGGGGCTAGGCTAGTTAATAGTACTTACCTAAGTTTTTTAAAGTTTTATTTAAGTAATCTCTGCACCCAATTTGGGGCTTGAACTCACAACCCCCAAGATCAAGAGCTGCACGCATCCCCCCCGACCAAGCCAGCCAGGCACCCCGGTACTTAATCTAATTCTTAACCACAGCGCCACAAAGTAGGAAATACTAGGACCTCAGCTTTCGGGACACTGAGACGCGGAAAGATTCAATCACTCGCCCACGTTCCCATGGCTGGTACTCAGGGAGCCAGGTTCTGTCACCAGCCTGTGTGGCTGGGAGAGCCTGCACTCCTCCCCCTTTCCGTGTTCTGCTGTGTTCTACACGTGATCGCTCCGTGATTCCTTGGCCATTCCCCATGTCAGCAGTTGTTTCTTTGCCCATGAAGCAAAGACAGGACAAGGTAGCCGGGCAGGAAGGTACCCTCCACCTGGCTGTGCCACCTCGTCCATCTGCAGCATGGAGCCCTGGTTTGCAGGGAAGGCCACTCCAGGCTTTCTCCCTGCCAGCACCAGTGTCCACGGTACCCGAAATAGCCCGGGCATCACATTACTCAGGTCCCGCTATTGTGATGAATTCAGCCATCTGTCTCAGGAGACTGCTAAGGCAGGCTTTTGATGAGAAAACAAGTAGGCTTATGGGCAGATTTGGGTTGTATGGGGACTTTGATTTTTCAAGGAGCATGTCGTTAAACCTCACCTCTGGAAATACGTAATTTGTTTATAACCTACTTTTCTAATAGGCCAACACATATTTTAACACAATTTAAGTAAAATTAATTAAGAAATGAGGACAAAGGGAGAATAACGGTAACAAGGTAAAAGTCCAAGAGTGTGATCTCTTTGCAAAATGTGTAATATAAGATCACGTACAGTGGCTGGAAATAGACCAGATTTGACACTGAGGTTCTTACAGGCAAGAGCAAAGAAAAAATACAACTAATTATCCAGTTTGTGGTGGCCATAAGATTAACCCTCCCGTCACGCTTGAGAGTCTTACAATTAATACCTAAGAGCAGCTCACCGCAGGACCTCCGTCTTTTGGCGGTATTCAGAGAAGTCTCGACAGCACACATCACGGGCAACCATACATGTGTTAAAAAAACATTCTGGAAGCCCAGGTTCTGATCTGGGTTCTACCAGTCCCAGGCTACATGACCTCTGGAAATCACAGTCCTTATCTTTGGTCACTGGGATTTAAAATTGTGTAAGTTTTTTTTTTTGGTTTTTTTTTTTTTTTGTAGAACAGATAATAAGTGGAAAACTATACCACAGATTGGTTCCCTTCTAGTTCAAGGCCAGAACTTCAGGTGAAGGACTCAACATTTGAAATGTCTGATCCAAGGCATGCACGTCCACTCATTACAACAGTATTGGTTTATAAAAGAGCCTCTGGACAGAAATTTCCTGTTCTTCCCTTGTCTTGAGTTTCCCAGTATATTTTCATGTCAGCTCCCTGCCCCCCACCTCCTGCTCCCGTTGTGCATGCTTATCTAGAAATTAATAACGGCTACTACCATTTGTAGAGTATTTCCCATGTACCAGGCGCCATGCACTTGTTCATCCATCATTCAGCCATCACAGCCATTGTGTACGATAGAGACGGTGACTGCATTTTATCACTGAGGAAATTGAAGCACAGAGCAGTCAAATGCTTGTATAGAATCACAAATCCAGTCACTCCAGAGCTGGTGTATGAACTCACTTCAGACTCCGAGCTCATCTATTTATCCACTATTCCAGAAGACTCCTGGAGCCTCTGTGTCATTCGCTGCTGGGCCAGTGTCCTCTCTGTCCACAGCCTCTTAGCCCAATGTTTCTGACCCCGAGTCTTGGCCACAACTCCTTCACCTGCTGGCCCAGCATCTGTCCCTGGCTCTGTCTCACACACATCTCTTGTACACGCGAGTCCTTTTCTCAGTTGCACAAAGAGAGAAGAAGGGATTGAACTGCTTCCGTGTTTCTACTCCCTTGAATGCTATCCTTTTTTCAGAAATGTGTCTAAGTCACGCCTTTCTTCCTAGGCATGGCCTGTGGCCTTTGCCTAGCCATGAGATTGCTGGGATTCCTGTCTGCCAACCACAGAGACCTTCCCCCAGGTGTGGGGGAAATGAAGCTGTGGGCAGAGAGGCAGATGAGCCAGTGCTGCGGGCCCTGACGTCATTCCTCAGGAGCCTAGTGGCTACCGTGTGCCAGAGGCTGGGCTAGCAGGTGAGGTGACAAAGATGTCCAAGGCACAGGCCCTGCCTTTGAGGTGCTCGCTCAATGAGTAGGTCGTCGTCATTTCTGTTGCATTCCATCAGAGAGCTGTGAATAATAGTTTCCATTTGTGTCATGCTCCCTGTGGCCCAGCACTGTGCTCTGCACTCCATAGTTTATCTTTTGTGATGCTCATACCCATCTGGTGGAGTAGATACTGTTTTGTTCCCATTTTATAGATGAGGGGACTGAGGCTTAGTAGAAAAAGCATTGTAGCCCATAGCCCAGGCTCATACCCACTGGGTGGGGGTGGGGCTGGAGGTCAAACCCAGGCTTGTCTGGCTCTGAAATCTGCACCCTTAACCACTGCCCAATGATGAATGGTGGTAGGCTGACAGGAAGGAGGGAGTGGTCAAGTCTGGGTAGGGAAGAATTCCCAGAAGTTGACTTTGGGGAGACTCTTTGCAGGTTGTATAGAAGTTCACCACAAGTGGGAGGGGTTTGGTGTTGCAGAGAGAAGGGAAAGAGGGCCAAAGTGATGGAGGCAGAGTAACACAGCGTGTTTGGAGATGGAGAGTCACCTTGAGTGGCCAGAGAGCAGGGTTAAAGGAGGACATGGACATTTGGGCTGCAGGGTCAGGCTGCAGCCCCTGGGGTGATGGCTCATGTGTGTGACAGCAGAGTGGATGGCCAGAAGCAGAGCGAGGGGCCTTCTGCAGCCCAAATGGTCTCATAGTCAGTCCCACACGTAAGAGGGTTAAGAATCACTGGTTTGGAATGTTTTCTACCTGGAAAGGGAATTAACAGATGCAGTGGTTTACCCTAGCATAGAACTTTCTTTGACATTTTGATTGTTATGGCTCAATGAAGTCTGAGAGTGTGAGATCTGAGAGCCAATCCCGAGGACTCACACTAAACACCGTGCTGACAAAAAACGCCTACCTGAATGGCATTCACAGCTCAGAGGGTTCCCTTGAGAGGCTGCTGGAGGCGTCCTTCAGTACCAGTGATGGCTCATGGAAATGTACCAGTGGTTGGAAGGAGTGTCTTACTAAAATAAAGCTATATTTGAAAATCATCAGCCCTGGTAACGCCACTTTAGCTCCTTTCTTCCTGCAGCAGTGTCCTAGAGTTACAGGAGGTTCTGTGCAGGAGGCCCCATGTTAGCCCTCCGCCGTCCTCTCCCGTCCGGGAGGTTCGGTGGGACGCCCTCCGCCGTCCTCTCCCGTCCGGGAGGTTCGGTGGGACGAGCAGTGACGGGAGGGCTGGTTAGTACAGATCCTGGAGGCTGGCGGCGCAGCTCTGTATCCCAGCACACACCCCTACCAGCTGCATACACCCGTACCAGCTACTTGAGCTTGGGCTTAGCTGTACCGCTCCGTGTGTTTCTTCATGTACAACATGGAGGGTACTTGTATTACGTATGTCCTGGACCTAGTCCCGGTGATGTACTTACCTCGTACCTCACTCCTAGTAGATGCTCAATCAGTGGCAGTCGCTGTTACTGATGTTACCATCGGGGCGTCAGGATGGGTAGTGACAAGCCTGTAGACCCGTGGTCAGGACTTCTGGGTAGACCAGGTAGCCGTGTGACCTGCAGCCACCGGTGCACTTAACCTTGTTTCTTCATCTTTAAAATGAGGATAATGACACCAGCTCTTCCTACTGTTGTGCGGAGTTGAGAAGCGCTTGGGCGGTCGTAGGTGCTGTGGCGCAGACACACCACGTAGGGCACAGAGTACGGGGCTTTGGCCAGTCCTGTCCTCTGCCCTGCCCTCCTGTTTCTGATTCTCCTCAGCCAGCCCCTTCCCTGAGGCACCCGGGGGATCCTGTGGGTGTCCAGGCAGGGGAGGAAGGGGCTGGACTTCGCACAGCAGTCTTTGGAAGGGTGGGCAGGACATGAGCTCGAGCCCCAGAGACAGCTGTGCCCCTGTAGGGTCCAGGGATTTCTTCTGGGCTCGTGGCAGCGTGGGGCTCTGTGCTCCTCCCATCGTGGGATGGGTCCCATAGGAGTTATTCTCACCAGTCTTTCTGCCTTCTCCCGGACAAAGAGCATGTATGCGGTTTTGCTGCCCCCCCTCCCATTAGAAAGTTCTTCACTGTTCAGGTGCCTCGTCCCCCAATGAGGACGTTCCCTGCTCCTCTTACCAGTGAGGTTTTGACACCGTTTCCTTTCCGTAGCACCCAACCCTGTTCACCGTTGACCTCATTCCACATTATCAGTCTGGTTTGTACGTGGACATTGCCCAGGCCAGATCAGAAACCCAGCAAGAGCAGCAGCGTTTGCTTTGCTTTTGGGCCTTCTGCTCTCCATCCACGCCCTGCACCTAGTCGGTACTTAATAAATGCTAAGGTCTGAGTGAGGATAGCAAGAGTGACTGAGAGTCTCGCCCCGCAGATGGCCAGTTATCACCATCCTGCCGAATAGCGTCCACACAGACCGTCTGTGGGTTGTGTATTCTGAGTCTGGCTGCCAGACCTAGTCTCCTGGCATTGCAACCTCTGGGTGAACTTGAGGTTTTACTCTTCTTTCCCTGCGCCCAAGCCAAGGACAAGATCCTGAGCCAATGGGACATCCCCAAAGTCCTGTGATCTTACAGGCCTTGTCTGGGGGCGGGCTGCTCATCTTTTTGACATAGTCCTTGAATAGCCAAAAATAAATAAATAAATAAATAAATACTGTCAGAGCCCAAAGTGGTGCTTAGTTTTGTTTCAAAGTTACAAACGCATTCCATTCTAGTTCGAGACTTTTCAGTTCCTTTCTGGAACCAGAGGGGTGCCTGTCTGCCAAGTCCTGAGTCCCCTTATTCCATTCCCCTGCCTGAAGATGCAACTTGACATCTGATTTTCCCTGTAGGTAACGATGTGGGTCCATCATCATCAAGTAAGACCACAAACAAGTTTGAGGGACTGTCTCAGCAATCAAGGTAAGCTGCCTTCATGTTTCTCCCTCAGCTGGGATCACAGTTCACTGTTCGGAATTCTAGAAGGAGGTGTTGGTGGCAGTCTGCTCAACGTTTGGCCCGCCCCTGATCGTGAGGAGAAAGGAAACGTGGAGTGTCAGTGTGCACCCGTCCCTTGGGCCCCCATGACAAGCCACTGTCCCCCGGCACGTTGGCAGGCCGGGCTGTCCAGTGCCAGGTTCTCCCCCTTCCCGGTTCCCGATGGGGACTGGCCTCACTCACTTCCCTCATGCCAGAGTCTACCAGAATGAGGTTGTATTTTTCATTTTTTAATTAAGTAGCTTTGTTTTGTTCCTCTTGACTCCTTTTTGCGGACTTGAGAATGAAAACAGTTCTCAGGGAAATCTGACAGCCCAGAGATTTTTCAGACGTAAAAACAGGACTCTTTCCAAGTGCCCCGTTTGTACGATTTTCTAAGGCTAGGCTAAAAGCAGCATCCCTTCCTTCCATCCTTTCACAGAAATGGGATACTTTGGAAGATCTTCTGTGGGCAACATTTATGTCCCAACGCAAAGAATTTTCTCTAGAGGCCCTCTCTGAGATAAAGACACAAAGAGCCACTTTCAGTCCCAAAACCTCAGGGAGAAGGAGTCAGCTGGTGTGTGAAGGTTGCTTTCCAGAGTTTATCAAAGAGCAAAACAAAGTTCTCATTTATTTTAATGCCACTGTCCTATTTAGTCTTTACGACTTTGTCAGATAGGCCGGTTACTACTTCCTCCATGGTGTAGGCCAGGGAGTGGCCCCGAGAACTTAAGAGGTGAGGCGGCAGCAGATGTCAGAGCTGGACTCAGCCCCCTTGTCCTCCAGACTCCACGTCCCCTGTCGTCCCCTCCCCTTGGGTCCTGACTTCCACCGGGGGCTGGGAGGCGGGGCTCAGACTGCAGTTCCGGCGTCTTCTTCCAGAGGGGGGTAGTGTCTGATACTTGGAGAGTGCCCACAAAATGCTGTTTAAGCAGAATCAGGCCACGTGCACACAGCGGCGACCTCGTGTTCCTTTGCAGAGGAAGCAGCCTAGGCCCACGGGTGTTCAGTGTTGACCCCGGGCCTTGGTTAGGAACCAGCGTCGTGCTCACATCAGTAATCGGCAGGTTTGCTTCCCCGAGAACATGCTGAGGCCGGACGTGAGAAACACATGCTCCAGAGCGGTTCACCGCTTCCAGACTCGCAGGGACGTTATGTCCATGGCCCGGGGGCAGTAGGATTTCACGAGAGCTGAGGAGAGAGCGGTTAGGAGGTGACAGCATGTGCATTTCGTCTTCTTTGACTCCGTTTTGTTCGTTTGGTTTGGCTTTCCCTGTTCTTTTAAATGCAGTTAGGAGAGAAAGAGGGGAAAGCCAATTCTTGGGACATCATAGGACAGAAGAGGACAAGCGAGAGATTCAGAGGGGCTCTTGGCACGGAGGACTCCGGTGCTCGGCTGCTATTCCTCCTTAAGGCTGCAGGGCCCTGGCGTCCTCTGAGAATAGCTCCAGCCTCTTGCTAAAGGAGCACTGTGGGAGCCCGCGGCCCTGGCATGTCGGTGGTAGCAGGGGCATGGAGAGGAACATTAGATTATTCAGACCCTTGGGGTGGACTTCTGTTCCTGAGACTTGAGTGTTTTTCCCTACTCGTTTGGTAAGTGCTCTGAGTGGAGGGAAAGCCTGGAGGTCTGAGACCCAAGCTTTCTGCTCTGGTGCTGCGGAGGACGCGGGAGCTCTGGCATTGAACAGAGCGAGGTCTCCATTTACATCTCCTCCCCTGGCCAGCCTTGGGACCCTCTGCTGAAACGCCCCAGACTTCAGTGTCCTCCCCTGGAAGTGTGGGTGGCAAGATTTAGGGTGAGAGATAGAATCCCATGAGGAGACGGACTTCCATGTGGTCCCCCGGGGCCATGCTCCACCGGCTGCTCAGACATTTTACCTCTGTGGACAGGTTTCGAGGGGAGGAGGTGGTGGCTTTATCATTCACAGAGCTGGCCTGTTCACCCTTTCCTGGGTCCTCCCCAGCCAGGCAGATTTTGAATAGTGGAAAACAGACTGTAATCTTTTATTAAAGAAATTTTGAAAGGGTTTTTAGAGAATTCAGCATAACTCTTGTGATTTCCTTGAATATTAGATCACTTAATGATATTATAGCATTTTGAGATCCTAAATGATTCTTATTTATTAATTAGCACCGGCTCTGCAAAGACTGCCCTTGGTCCAAGAGTTCTTCCTAAACTACCTCAGAAAGGTAAGATTTCTCTTTCTCGTGTTCACGTAATTAGACTGTCATGGTACCCTCCAAGGGGACATTTGTCTCTGTCTCTCTAGTTCATGGCTTGATCTCAGATGTCTAAAGCAGCACCTAGCGTGGAGTAGGTACCCAATTAAATATCTGTTCAATGGAGAAAGATATTTATAAACTCAGTTTTTGTGATTGGCAAAACACCATACTTCTCCCAAAAAACCACAGTCCTTTTCTAGAAGATGTTATCGTCCCTGGGTCTGGGGATACCATTCTTTCTCCTCTTGCAAACACAGTCCAAGTACCACCTCTGCCACTCACTTGTCGAGTGACCTGGGCAGGGGACTTGGATGGAAGCTTCCTGAAGCCTCAGATTCCTCACCTGTAAATGTGGGCAGGAATACCTGCTTCATGAGGTTTTATAAGGGCCAAATGAGATCATGCTTCAGAAAGCCCCTTGCTTTCTGTGGCACAGAAATCCTTCCCTGGGATAGCATCCGTCATGCAAAGTAGAGATCCTCATGCTCTGAGAAGTACAAGAAAGCAGTGTTTCCCTGCCAAGCAAAGACACTCGGTTCTTTGACCAAATCTTCCTGAATCCTGATCGAGCTTTTCATCCATAAGACCAGCATGTCCATTGTCTTATCTGCTCCCTCTTCTTTGTTGCCAGCTCCAGTTTGGGAGCTGAGAACATCCACAGACACCTTTGGTTCATCCTGTCCATCCTCACTTAGGTCCACAAGGCCACAGGGCCCACGCTAGGTGCAGACGGGGCTCAGAGGACTTGTGGCCGCTCCATGGGTTTCGGTACCCACGGCAAGACCTTTGACCCAAAAGTCAAAGTTAGGGCGCCTGGGTGGCTCAGTTGGTTGAGCGACTGCCTTCGGCTCAGGTCAGGATCCTGGAGTCCTGGGATCGAGTCCCGCATCGGGCTCCCTGCTCGGCGGGGAGTCTGCTTCTCCCTCTGACCCTCTTCCCTCTCGTGCTCTCTATCTCTCATTCTCTCTCTCTCAAATAAATAAAATCTTAGAAAAAAAAAAAAAAGTCAAAGTTAGGGATTTGTGGGGGGAAGCTGGGATTCACCCCTCTCCCGAGGTCTTCAGGAAAGTGGCATATTTGGAAGAGCACTGACCGGGCTCCTGTGTCCTACGATGAGAGGTAGCTGCCGGTTCATTCTCCGTGGGGCACAGAGGAAGCTTCCCCTGGATTTACTGAGTCTTTATCTCAAGTCGTTGTTTTCTTCCTTTAACCTCTGCCCAGAGGGCTGTCCTGATCCCAGAGAAGTTTGACATGTTTCCGGGGTACTGTTCCCACTTGCCTACCATCTGCCCCGATTCAGTCCTGTGCTCTTCCCGCATCCACCGCACGGTACCACTGATTCCTTCCACCTGCCTGTCGGCTCCCTTCCTGCTCCCGAACCACAGCGATTCTTACCCCACCGTCCCCAGCCCTGTGGCCAGTGCCACTTTCTCACTGTCCCACATCCCCTCCTGGGCCGGCATCGTCTCTCCTAACGCTCTCCCTCCTCTTCCGCACCCCTCCTGTGCGGTTCTGCTCGCTTGACCCGCTCTGGGCTGGCTCCGCACACCTGCACATGCTGGAGAAGCAGAGTGAGGACGGCAGCTGCGCTCTGCTTCCTGTCTGCTGAGCTCACGTGGTCCTCTGAGGCTGCCTGGAGGCCTCCATCTGCAGGATCCACTGACTGCCTAGCCCCCGCGTCCTTCACACCTTCTCTGTTCTCAAAACGACTTCGCTTCTTTGTTTTCAGTGAACAGGACGTGAGCCCCCCCGCCCCCGCACCTCACCCTCATGGCCCACCACATGCCCTGGCCTGCCTGCACATGGCATCCAGGAAGTGGCCTGCCATGTCCTCAGCTGGGCCCCGTGCTTCCGCACCAGCCTCACCCCTCCCCGACTCGGGGATGGCGCCCTGGCGTGTGCCGTTCACCCTGAGCCATTCCGTTCACCCAGAAGCCAGCGTGCTGTGAGCACCGCAGCCGGGCCATCTCCCTCCAACCACCGCCTCATTGTACTGCTCCCGTTCCTGTGAGCACCGCAGCCGGGCCATCTCCCTCCAACCACCGCCTCATTGTACTGCTCCCGTTCCTGTGAGCACCGCAGCCGGGCCATCTCCCTCCAACCACCGCCTCATTGTAGTGCTCCCGTTCCTGTGAGCACCGCAGCCGGGCCATCTCCCTCCAACCACCTCCTCGTTGTACTGCTCCCGTTCTTTTCTCTTGCTGTCTCTTTTTACTGAAATTGCCCATAATAAACATAGACAAAAATATTTTTATTTATTTATTTATTTGACAGAGAGAAATAGCGAGAGCAGGAACACAAGCAGGGGGAGTGGGAGAGGGAGAAGCAGGCTCCCCACGGAGCAGGGAGCCCGATGCGGGGCTCGATCCCAGGACCCTGGGATCATGACCTGAGTCGAAGGCAAGATGCTTAACGACTGAGCCACCCAGGCGCCCCAGACAAAAAAACTTTAAAACACGGAATAGTGTAATACAGCCTTCCCCACCTCACCCCCACATGTGCATCACACCATCTCCAGCAATGATCAGGTCATACCCGAGCTCATTCCGTCTGTTTCCCGCCCCCAGTCAGTCTGTAGCAGATGTGGACCTCATACCACTTACACACACTGCATACCGTTACCACCTCTCAGATGCTTTATCATATTTTAAAAATCCAAAATTTCTTAATACCTTAAAATACCCAGTTTACATTTCTGATTGTCTCATAAACACCTTTTTTCTTTAACGAATTATTCAAATCAAGATTGAATGAAATAAGGTCTAGTTCATTCAGTCTCTTAGGTTTCTTAGGCTGAAGGTCTCCGTGCATCTCTCCCCCTTTCTGGTAACACATAATGTTGGAGGGAACTGGGTTATTCGTCCTAATAGATTTTTCCAGTTTGGATTTTGCATCCCCATGTGGTTGTTAAACATGTTCCTCTGTCCTCCACATGTCAGTCGGAAGTTGGATCCTGAGACCCCATCAGATACAAGCTCAGGCTTTGGCAGAACTGCTTCCTGGGTGGTGGTGGTGGTGTCCCGTCAAGAGGTAGATGCTGACTGTCTCTCTCTGTGTGAAGTGTGCAGCTGTTTGCACTCAAAGCCCGGATCCATTCACCCATCCTCTGTTAGAACCACTGCACAATGGTGCGCCTGGATGGATCAGTCGGTTAAGCATCTGCCTTCGGCTCAGGTCGTGATTCTAGGGTCCTGGGATCGAGCCCCTCATCAGGCTTCTGGCTCATCGGGGAGCCTGCTTCTCCCTCTCCCTCTGCCCACTGCTCTGCCTGCTTGTGCTCTGTCTCTGTATCTCTGTGTCTCAAATGAACAAATAAAAAAAATCTTAAAAAAAAAAAGAACCACTGCATGAGGCCACTGGCCAGGGCTCGAGTCCAGCCCTGTCTTACACCGCTGTGTGCAGCATCCCCTCTGGTTGGGAATCAGGGCCAGACTTTTGCACAGTTTTTCTCCCTCTGCCTCCTCTTCAGTTATGTTCTTAGAAGCCATTCTCAGGAGTGGAATGATCACGGCCAAGGGAAGAGCGTTTTAGTAGGTTGTACTCTGCGTAGTGGTGCTTTTCAAAGGAGCGTGGCCCCTTGCCTTCCACCCAGTCCTGCCTGCGCACCCCAGCTACACCATCACCTCCCGGGTTTTTGCAGGGAGTGGGGCTCGGGCTGGAAATTCCCGATCCTTTCTTGTTCCTAATGGGCCTCGCTCCAGCGGTGTATTCTCTGTGGTCCAGCTTTGGGGGAAGGTTTGCTTGTCAGCCCTTCGGAGTTAAAAAGGCAGTGCAGAAAGGACTTTTCTTTTTCTTTTTCTTTTTTTTTTAAGATTTTATTTATTTGGCAGAGAGCAGGAGAGCACAGGCAGGGGGAACGGCAGAGGGAGAGGGAGAAGCAGGCTCCCCGGCTGAGCAGGGAGCCTGACGTGGGACTTGATCCCAGGACCCTGAGATCATGACCTGAACCGAAGGCAGACGCTTAACCGACTGAGCCTCCCAGGCGTCCCTAGAAAGAACTTTTAATTGGAGAGGGGAAAACACAAAACCAGCTTGGAAATCAAATAGACAAAGGCCAGGCAAGCTTCCCTAGAGGAGAAACTCTTTTCTTATTTTTTTCTACCTATTATAAAAGCACATGTATTCATTCTAGAAGATTTTTAAAAATACAGATAATCCAAGAGAAGAAAAGCACAAACCACCCGCTGTCACATATCACCCAACATACACAATTTGGTATGTCCTTTCTACTGTACTTTTTTTGTTTTAGGTTTCGATTTAAGCTGGGGTGCTTTTTTCACATAATACATCAGAAACATTTTCCATCACACATGACTTTTACTGGCCGTGTGGTGTTCTGCCATCTGGTGCCATGAAGAGTGACGGAGGCCGTGTCATTGCGCAGCCGCATGGAGTGCAGCTTTTCCATTGTGAACGGCGTCATGCTGAAATTTCGGGCACAAGCATCGCATTGCCTGGCTCCGATCCTTCTTAAGGGATCAGGTCCTTGAACCGGACTTGAGTGTTTCGGGGTTCTGTCCACCCAGCGCTTGCAGTTTCTGTTCCCCCATCAGTGGTGCCCAGCAAGGCTGGCCAGCCCCGCTGCCCCGGGGAGTTCCCCCAACTCCCCCCTTCACTGCCTGCCTTAGACTTTCCTTTACCCAGTTTTTGACTTGTAGGAGAGGACTCGGGCTTGCTTTAGCTCTGTGAGCTGAGCCACGTCAGCTGAAGGTCAAGGGCCAGCCTGTGAGCTGGGACACAGCCAAGCGGACCACAAGCAGAAGCCGCCACAATACAGCTTGTGACAGTTTGCTGCACCGGGGTTCATCTTTTCTTTCCTTCTTCCCTTCCTTCCCTTCCTTCCCTTCCTTCCCTTCCTTCCCTTCCTTCCTTTCCTTTTCTTTCTTTCTTTCTTTCTTTCTTTCTTTCTTTCTTTCTTTCTTTCTTTCTTTCTTTCTTTCTTTCTCTTTCTTTCTTTTTCTTTCTTCTTTCTTTCTTTTTCTTTCTTTCTTTCTTTTTCTTTCTTTCTTTCTCTTTTTAATAAACTGTAAGAATATCTTTCTGAATATATTATACTTGTAGAATAAAATTCTTAGTGTGCCTTAGTCAGCTGTTTCCTTGCTGAATGCATATTCCGTGCTTGGCCTCTGTACCAGGAGCCAGAGTTCCAAGAATAAGTAAAAGTACGAATCCTGGCCTCAAAGAACCCTGCCTGGCAGTAGTGGTAATACTCTTATATGATACATAGAGCCTTCCCGGTCCTGTTAGGAAATTCTTTACCTGCATTAACTCACGTTTTAGAGATAAAGAAGGTGAGGCACAGGGAGGTTGTATCATTTACCCAAGATCACACAGCAAGTTAAGTACATGGTGGAGCTAGTCTTGGAGACGTGTCCTTAGTGTCCTAGGTCCCACCGAAAGAGCCGTGCAAAGAGCTGTGGGGATGGCTCCGCAAACTAGAATCCCCACACGGTGCAGACTGACAGAGCCATGGCCGTACAGAGAATAGGGAGGACCTGCCTAGCACATTCTCCCAAACATATTAAGTGGGCAAGAAACGAAGTTGCAGACAGAGTATGTGCTGTAATCCATGTATGGGATTAAGTACATGTGGCTGTATCACCAAAATGTAGCAGAGGTTCCCTCAGAGGGGTGGGGGAGGTGGCAAGAGGAGAGACCTTTGACCTCTTATGTAGTATAGGAATCCTAGAGACACGGGGAATTCATAATAAATTCTGATACGGCTACAGAACGGGACAGAATGCAACATTAAAAATTATGTACTGCTGGGCGCCTGGGTGGCTCAGTAGGTTAAGTGACTGCCTTCGGCTCAGGTCACGATTCTGAGGTCCTGGGATCGAGCCCCGCATTGGGCTCCCTGCTCAGCGGGGAGTCTCCTTCTCCCTCTGCCTCTGCCCACTCCCCCGCTCATGCTCTCTCACTCTCTCTCAAGTGAATAAATAAAATCTCTTAAAAAAAAAATTATGTACTGCCGCTAGAGGAATTTTATTGACCTGGCAGATACTCTTGCAAAAGCAGTATTTAGATAAAAGCAGGAAAACATGTGGAAGGGTCCAGAAGGAAGTGCAGCACATTACCATAAATGGCTACATTTAGGGGGTAGGCTTGTGGAAAACCTAACTCTATACTTCTGATTTTCTGTAACCTGTTTGTATTCCAGTCATGTTGTGTTGTTTTGTTTTGTTTTAATTCTGGATTAGTTTGGACATCCCGTTCTTACATGACTGAGGCATGAAATCACATATGGTCATGTAGATGCCTTCCAGGCTTCCGGCTTCTATCGTCTAAGAACAGGCAGTACACACCTGTGCACCTGGGTCTGGCCCCGGAGTGGGGACTCACTCTCTGCCGGTCTTCTCGGTGACCAAAGGAGGGGGCAGCACTCCCCCTCCCCGGGGCCCCCTCTGGTGACCTCCATCCCTGTGCTTGCTTCCCACAGTGGCACTAAGGAAAACAGAAACCAGCCATCACCTCTCCCTAGACAAAGCCAGCAGCCCGCCCGAGATCTTCCAGAAGTCCTCGCAGTTGGCAGAGCTACCACAGAAGCCACCACCTGGAGACCTGCCCCCGAAGCCCTCAGAACTGGCTCCCAAACCCCAGATCGGAGATTTGCCACCGAAGCCAGGAGAACTGCCCCCCAAGCCCCAGCTGGGCGACCTGCCCCCCAAACCCCAGCTGGCAGACTTACCTCCCAAGCCGCAGATGAAGGACCTGCCTCCCAAACCACAGCTGGGAGACCTGCTGGCAAAGTCCCAGACTGGAGAGGTCTCCCCCAAGGCCCAGCAGCCCCCCGACATCACCCAGAAGTCGCACCCAGCGGATCTCTCCCCAAACGTGCAGTCCCGAGACGCCATCCAAAAGCAAGCATCCGAAGACTCCAATGACCTCACGCCCACCCTGCCAGAGACGCCCGTACCACTGCCCAGGAAAATCAATACGGTGAGTAGAGGCCAGTTTTGAGGTTTTTGCAAACCCTCTGCCATGCCCCGAAACCCAGCGGGAGGGTATGTGCTCCAGCAACACAGAAAGATCACAGGCTTGCTTACCTGCACCGGCTGTGGTTCCGGCGGCGGGCAGAGCTGAGCCCAGTGGTTAGGGATGTGGGCGCTGGACTCCAGCAGGTGGGCTTCACGACCTGCTGTCACCGCGTGACCTGGGCCCCTTACTTCTCTGGGCCTCGGTGCCCTTGTACACAGAAAGGAGCTGGTGCAGCAGATGAGCTCACAGGCAGTAAGTGCGGTGACCAAGGAGCGGCACCAGGCAGACGCTCAGCAAGGGGTCACCCTTGTCTTAAAGCCGGGAGGATGACACTTTTCCTTTCTCAGAGTCACAGGAAGGCAGGCTCCCTCTTGGGGTTCTGAGAATCGTCCACTCAGTTCTCACTGCATCTTCCCGGAGGGACTGGAGGCAGAGCCCCGAGAAGACTGGTGCAGGCAGAATTCAGTTGAAATCCCACATTCCCTCCTTTTCATGAAATGCTTTCTGTTCTAAAATATACCAATTTTATTTTAATATAAAAAATGCTTTTTTCCCAAGAAACCCTTTTTTGGACAGGTGCTCCCAGAGGATTCAGTGGCCGTTGGTCCTGCCCATGGCTGCACCCCAGCGGGGGCACTGGCTTCCCAGGCTGAGGGAGGCCGGTTAATGAGGGGACTGAAAGGCCCCCCACTCCACACCACAGTTCTGCCCCCGCTCGTTATAAAAATAGCATTGCCGTAGAGTGTGACACCTACACACTAAAGGAGGGGTCGGGAAAACACTCGTTCTCCCACAGGCTGGAGGGCACCATATTCAGTACAGCAGGCGCCTTTGCTCGTCATGAGGGCACTGTCCCGGGAGCCCAGACACCCCAGATGGCCTCGTGCAGGATCCCAGCTCATGCTCTGCACTTGACAGTGGTTTTGTGCCCTCATTTAATCCTCCCCATGATCAGTGTTCCCCCGCGGGCCTTGGAGCTGAGACAACTAAGCCTTGCACTGCCCCGGGACGAGCCACAGAAAGGAGTGGGGCGATTGAGGGAGACACCGGGGCACAGAGAGAACTCACCGGACCCAAAACATGCAGAAACACAGCTTGCTTTTTTTTAATACTAATTATTGAATGAGCTAGGCAACAGAAACCTCCTTTGGAAGCGGATTTCTCTATTCCCATCTTCCTATTTGCAAAGAACCAGAAGTCCAGCAGATAAAAGTGCAAGTGAAAACTGATCGTGAATTAGAACATTTTGGGGAGGGGCGCCTGGGTGGCTCAGTGGGTTAAGCTTCTGCCTTCAGCTCAGGTCATGAGCTCAAGGTCCTGGGATCTCTGCAGGGAGCCTGCTTCTCCCTCTGCCACTCCCCCTGCTTGTGTTCTCTCTCTCGCTGTGTGTCTGTCAAATAAATAAAATCTTAAAAAAAAAAAAAACATTTTGGGGAACTGCCTGGAATCCTCCCGCCCCGGGCCGCCGCCCTGTTTAACCAGCATGTGCTGACTTAGTACTTTGTGTGAGGGGACTGAGAAATTTGTTTATGCTGTGCATTCAGTATGCAGAAGCTGCACATTTTTCTTTACATCATGTTTCCCAAAACCATTTTTAGACTCTGCTGTCATCTCTGCAAGCTGCTGTTGGGGGTGGGGGAGGGCAGTGTGCCTCAGGGGTTTTGGTGGGGCTGGATTTCAGTCCCCACCCATAGTCTGCCCTCCCAAATGCTAGGCTCCGTTCTAGTGCTCGGGGAAGAGAGAGGGAGCACCCAGCACCTGGGCGCCTGGCAGATGGGCCTCCCCCTTGACAGAGGAGAAATTGAGGCGCAGTGAAGTTAAATCACACTCCCAAGGTCAGTGTGTCCTTTATTCCCGCTGAAGCCCCGTTTCTGTTTTGAAGGGGAAAAACAAGGTGAGACGAGTGAAGACCATCTACGACTGCCAGGCGGACAATGACGACGAGCTCACCTTCATGGAGGGGGAGGTGATCGTCGTCACAGGGGAAGAGGACCAGGAGTGGTGGGTATGTACCCTGCCGGCCGCCTCACGCGCCCCCAGCGTCCTCGCTGGCTGTCTTCCCTCACCGCGGTCATGCTGGAGACGCAGCCGCGGCTCGGAAACGGGGTCGGGAGGATTAATGTGTGCCTGGGCTTGCCCCTCGTGCTCGTACAACCTGCGAGCCGCAGGTGTTTTTGGATGTGAGGCCAAAGCTCGGGCAGGCTAAGCATGTGACACAGCCAGGAGGCAGGCAGTCAAGATTCCGAAGCATCTCTGAGCCCAGAGCCTGAATGCTCTGCTCCCCATTCCGCGCCGTCCTCAGGCTCCAGCCTTCCTTCACCCAGCCCGCAGTCTGTCTTTGTTGAGTGGGGCATGATACCTTCCTCACTTGACTTCAGAGGAGTAGGTGAAAAATGTCTATAACAATCCCTTTTACATTAAAACTTGCTGCCCAGGTGTCTGGAAGGAAAGGCCTCATTGTCCTCACAATGATGGTGAGGTGGCCGTGTGCAGATCCTCAGTGACAAGAAGGGCAGCCCGATGGGCCTGTGCTGTTCCGGCTGCGTCAGGAGTGAGGATCGTGGGACAGCCGGCAGGCCGGGGTGTCGTGGGTGGTGGCCTCACGTCTCTCCTGGCTGAGTGTTTCCCAGTATCAGCGTGGGATTCTGCTTCCTTGGCAGCTGTGTGGCACCAGCCCCGAGGGACCCCGTTCTGTCTGCTGAGAAAGGGACCTGTGGTTCACAGTTGAACCGGCAGAGCCTGCTCGGGCCCAGAAACACACACACACGTACACACACGTACAGGTGTGCATGCACCTTTGGCTTTTCTTTCTTTGGGCCTGGAGAGTACCTCCAGACTCTCGATCACAGCTGTGGGGATTCTGCTTGGACCGAAGCAGGGCTCTCGGGCAGGGGCGGTTTTGCCCTCCAGGGACCCTTGGCAGTGTCAGAGTTTCAATTGTCAGGACCCAGGAAGGAGGTTCTCTGAGCTCTGGCCAGTGGAAGCCAGGGATGCTTGGGAGAACAGAATCACTGGCCCGGAATATGTGGGGTGCTGAAGCCGAGACGCCCCAAAGGAAGTGATGAGGCCTCTTTTTCTCTCTCTCGGGGAGGGACAAGCTGGGGGTGGCCCTCGTGGCCCTTCCTGCCTCTGTTAGGGTTGGGCCTGCTCCTGGTGGGGAGCCTGCTCCAGAGCCACGTTAGAATCATGACAAGGAGATGGGCTCTGAAGACCCTGATGTGAGTCGCTGAGTCGTTCTCTGGCCTTGGCTAAGGAATGTCCCTTCTATAAGCCTGATTCCTGCTCAGAAATGGCACAGGAGTAACCTCGCCTCACAAGGATGTCCCAAAAACTCACTTGGGGATACGCAGGCAGTGATCAGATCCTTTGCTAAGAAACCTGTAACGACAGCAGAGGACCCAGAGGGGGTAAGTTGGGAAGTTTTCACTGGTCCCTCTGGCATCATCCTCGGCGGAAATTCTGTGTGCCATCAGCACATCTACCGAGCCAGACATAAAAACAATGATTTCTGATTCACAAACCCACTCACATGCAGGACGCCAACCGGGTAAGGCCCCCTGAGGCGGGTAAGCCAGGTCTGCAGTCAGTTCCACCCCAGCATGAGAGAAGCGGCCCAAGGTCACAGACCTGGCGGTTCAGGGAAGCAGCCCGGGCGAGCCCACACCCCTGCCGCAGCCGCCGTGGACACCGCAGCTGCTTTACGGATGGAGATGGAGAGGAGAGCTGGCCCGGCTCCTAAAGCCCCCTCCTCTCTCTGCGTTTGTCATCTGAAACCAGTGCGCGTGCCCTGCTCTTTGTGTCGAAGGCTCGCGATGGGATTCTCTTGCATGCGATGAGTGTCGGTCTAACAGAGATCATCGGGAAGTTCTCGCGGGGACTGTGGTCGCGGGCTCGGGCAGCAGACCGTGGAGTTGCCCTCACCGTCTCCTTCCCCCACGGCAACCAGGAAACAAGTTCTCCCGGAGAGCTCTTCCCATCTGTGGATGTTTTATGTAATCTCACCACAGGTCTGAGAGGAAAGGGTATTTCAGCCCCCTTTTACAGACAAGAGGCCCAGTAAGGCTGGTCTGAGGTCGCTTAGCAAGAAAGGCCGTTGTGCACCCCGTGAAGAGCATGGACTCTGGAGTCTGCAGCCTGTGTGAGGCCGTGGGCAGGTTCTTCCACCCGGCCGGGGGGGAATGGACACTTGGGGTAGAAGCTGAGGGTCCCAGGAGGCGCTCCCTCACAGGACGGCCGAGTGTGCGCGGAGAGAACCACGTACAGGTGCGGAGTGGGCTGCACCTTCTGTTGTTAGTTATTCTGTTACGATTGCATGTAGTCCCCCAAAGAGTGGGGGAGGGTCAGCGTGCCTTCCACCCTGGGCCTGTGGGCCGAGTCCACGGGGACCGTGACCCACGGGGCTTGTCCGTGGGCAGCTGCTGGCCTCCAGCCTGACAACTCTCTCTTCTCCCTACAGATTGGGCATATCGAAGGACAGCCTGAAAGGAAGGGGGTCTTTCCAGTGTCCTTTGTTCACATCCTGTCCGACTAGCAAAAAGCAGAACCTTCAGATCGTCCACATCCTCACGCAGGACCGCTGCCTCCACGTAACCCCGTGCACACGTGTGTATATAGCTGCTACAGAACGAGAGTCCCGGAAGGGCCACCTCAGGAGGGGATAGGTGTGTGTAAATACCCTGTGGGCTCCTGCCCTCGCCAGTGTTGGGGGGGCCCTGGGACCCGGCGCGCCTTACTGGTCTGCCACGGCCGTCCCGGGCATCTCGCACTTCCGCCTCTGTGCTGTTTTCCCAGCAGACAGACAAAACCAGGAATCTAGGAACTGCTGGCTTTGCCAATAAGAGTGGTCTCCAGCAACCGCTGAAAGGCAGAGAATCCACTCTGTGTCCCTAACGAAACAGTATTCTCAATTGTGTTACTGCAAATGCAACATTAGCAAAGAGGGTGTTCTGTTTTCCAGGTGAAACTTTTAGCTCCACGACAGACCAGCCTGTAGTTTATCTGTGTACACAGTTTACAGCTACAAAAACCGACTTTGGTATTTATTACAGAGAAGTGCTTGGTTCAATGTAAGTGTTACTCCTTCAGCAAAATATTCAGCCACCCAACAGCTTCGGTGGCATTTTCCGGTCCCTGCAGCCTCGTGCAGGTTAGGCCAGGTGGGTGTATGCTGTCTTCTGGTGAGGAGTGCCCGCCCCTGAGATATTACCTCATTATGCAAAAATAACATATCCTTCACGACTATTTTGACAAAAGCTTAAAACACACCTGATGAAGCTCAACTTCCAGGAACCAAGGACCGCCAGGAAACATTAGCCTCTACATTATGCATGCATTTAGAAGCTTACCCGAAATCTGCCTTTTATAAAGGAATAGTATGGACAAGTGGAACTGTACATTTTTTAACTTGATCGCCATTAAAGCAGAAATTATAAGGTTGCAACAATATCTGTTTCTAGTCAGTCATTCGGCTTTCTCAGAGTGTGAAGTTCCGTCTCCTCTTACGAATTAGCGCCCTTCACCTGTGTTAAAGCCCCGAACACATCAGTTTTAATTATTTTCTTAGTTTGGCCCTTGATCAGTTCAAACGGGTGAAAAGATGATTCACGAAGATGAAAAAATTTAAAGTCGGCCCTTCACCCCGTTTCCCCGCCGCAGCATCCGGGTGCTGAAGGCAGGCTCTCCTTCGTCCATGCTCTCGATTCCGCCCCCATCGCAGGCGAGCTTGCTGGTCTGAAGCTCTGTTTGTAGACATGGTACTGTCAGGCCAGGTCACAGCCAGGCGCTCGGCCGCCACCGCGTGTGGCGCTCTGAGCCTCCCTCCGTGTCCGCCTGTCCGGGCCCTGTCCGTACGTCCGACCGCTAGGACGCCAGCCCCATCGGTCCAGGTAGCTGCCCTGCCCGATCAGCGGGGCTGCTCTCTTGATTCCGAGGCCCCCGGGTCCTGCTTAAACGGCTCTGTGGGCAACTGCACAGAAAGCTGGTATCGCCAAGCCCATAACCTCGGCAATAAGAGAGAAAGGTTCGTTTCGCAGAAGTACAGCTCCCCACCAAACCCCTAGGAAAAACCCTCTTTCGTAGAGTCTCCGTGCTCAGTGAATATTCATCTAGTTCTGCTTAAGCGAGTACTACGAAAACTTTGAATAACCACCTAATAAGTAAACCTTGCATGACAGACCTGCAACACAACTTCTCAGCTGTTCCTGGAAAGTGAATTTAAGCAGTTGCTTCCTGGGGCGGGGGGCGTGCGGGGGGCAGGGGGGTGCCCTGCGAGCCCCGCACAGAGGCGAGTGTCTAGAGCCCCTGCTCACTGGCCGCGCTCATGTCAGGACAGGAAGTCGCCATCCGAAGTGACCTGGAGTCCTGGTTCATTCAAGTACACATTTTTAGTTGCATTAAAGAACTATTCGTTTCTGTGGTCTCTACAGTATTTTCAGCTGATCTCAAAATAAACTGGTTTTCTAAAAAACTCAAAACCTAGATGTGTAAAATTACATGGAGTCATTGTTCTTTTTCTTCCTTTGCAACCACTTACACAAACATATTTTTTAATACCTTTTCCACCCCCGTTCTGGTTTTGTTTTTATTTTCCATGAGGAATTTGAGTTCTCTCTAATCCAGCTTAGTGTGGGACATAGGAAAGCTAGGTATGAATACCTTTGGTGATCTTGGTCAAGTGTGAATCTGATGTTGTTCTTAAACTCAGTGAGCCACGATCTGCAATTTTGTACATGATAATAGTATTTTGAAGGTATGGACCCTTATTAAAAAAAAATAATTAGTTCTTTTTTTCCCCCCGAGGGGAAAGTTACATTCTGCAAATAGTCTGTGTCTTATTTTACTGTTGAACAGCAATTGGTATTTATTTTTTTATTGCCTAAACTTTTACATGTCGTGTAGGAATCCCATAGTGCCACCAGGCAAATTCCAAACTCTCATCTGGATGTTACCACCAGACATCAGTACGCTTGTCATTTCACATGTATTTAATGTGACCGGTTTTCAGTACTGTATGTGTTAATTTCTACTTTTTTTAATATTTAAAATTGCTTTTAAATAAACATACTCTCAGTTGATCCCAAACATCTGAAATCAAGCCATTTTGTGAGTTGTCCACTATACTCCATTTGGTGAGAATCAAGACTCCACTTGCCTTTGCTTTGGGGGAACAGGTAACACAGGTCAGTCCAGCTCTTGTGTCAAAGCTCGCTCTGGATACATAAAAATGTCCATCGCTTTCCTCAGCTTACAAAACATAGACCTCGGGGCGCCTGGGGGGCTCAGTCGTTAAGCGTCTGCCTTCGGCTCCGGTCATGATCCCAGGGTCCTGGGATCGAGCCCCGCGTCGGGCTCCCTGCTTGGCAGGAAACCTGCTTCTCCCTCCCCCACTCCCCCTGCTTGTGTTCCCTCTCTTGCTGTCTCTCTCTCTGTCAAGTAATTTAAAAAAAAAATAGACCTTAGAATTTGGGGGTTCCCCCATTCCCACCCCCATGCACCCACTTCCCGTGAAGAGGGAGGGTGACGCCCAGGCCTCGGGCTGCTGAGCGTTTCCTTCTGTCCTGTAGCTGCTGCTCTCAGGGCCGCCACGCAGGGAGCTGATCCAGGGCCAGGCACTGGGCCTGCGTGATCTCTCACCGTCAGGCCAGCAAGAAGCATTCATGCACCTCTCCGCTTGACAGAGCCCAAAAATGAGGCTCAGAAGGGTTCACTGACATGCAGGAGGTGCCATGGGCTGGTATGACCAAGTCAGGAGCCCACACGAGTGGTTCTGGCTTCCAAGGCTGTGCTAGGAAAGTTCCTAGTTGCATTGCAAAGGTCCAGCCAGAGGAACAGAGGTAGAAGCCAGAAGCTACAGCATGGAAGACTCTGGAGTGCTTGGCATTCCTTCTGTTCCCTTTCGAGAGCTTTGGTACGTTTTAGTGCCTGTTCACACACCTAGACCAAATAAACTACAGACCATGCTGCCAGGGAAAATGGGCCTTGGCACGGAAACCAGTGACTGTCAGGATAGTTCGGGGACAGGCTAATGGAATTAACCTGGATAATTCAGGCAGAGGGGCAGCCAGCTTTCTTTCTAATCACAGTGTTACAGTGGTTGCGTTGGTTCTGTATTATTTTAAACCTGAGACAGTGTCTGTTTGAAATGAACGGACTTGCCCCCCTTGGAAGCAGCCCCTCCCGACTGCTGGGAGCCCCAGATGGCCCTCCCCCAGTGATGCTAGAAACCAGAGGAACCTTAGGTTCCTCCCTGCCTTCGGTCCTTCAAACGCTAGACGGTTGATGAGCCTGTTTCCTGTATGTGCATTCAGTCCCCAGTGAGGTGAAAATCCTCTTGAGGCACATCCGCTCAACCGAGCTGAGGTGACTTGCTCAAGGTCACTCATGGTAGCCCTGTGAGCCCGTGTCCGTGTGGCCTCGGCAAGAGCCTTCCCTCCCCCGCCCCACCACCTTGTTTCTCCTCTAACCCAGCACCCTGTCTTCTCCCAGAACGTGTGTGTATGTGTGGCAGGGGTGGGTGGTAGAGATGGTACTTCTAAGTCGACCTCTCCCACGCCCCTGCCCCACCATGCGTTCTCATCCCTCCCGGAAGGAATCTTACTTCCCCGGGTCTGCAGGAAGTACATAATTCCCAGCTGATGGGCTCACCTCTCTGCAGGTGAGCCTCAGCTGACCCTGTGCCCCCTCCCACAGCTGGACACACTCAACCTGGCCTCTTCGGCCCCAGCCTGGGCTGCAGGGGAGGCTACCTTACCCTTAAACATCTGAGCGTGTAAGTTCCCCCCAAACATTCTCTTTGCATCAAGAGGATTCCAGGCCTGTGGTAGCAAAGAGGAGCCCCATACTCTGTCCTTGAGAAGCCTGTGGGGAGAGGGGAATGAAGAAGCACTGATCACTTTGCCCCCCCCACCCCCCGGTGGGGAACGTCCCCAGGAACAGCTGCAGCAGGGACCCCCCGCCGCGTCCTGGGTGCCGTCACCTGCACAGTGATGGCTCACCTGCACTGGGGCCCCGGCAGCAGGGCCATGCTCAGCTCCGCAGCACTAGGGAGCTAGTCTCATCTCTCCCCACCTTACAGCTGAGCAGGCTGTGGCTCAGGCGTGTCAAGTTGCCGGCGAAGGCTGGGGCCAGACTCGAACCCGAGGTCGGGGCCCATGTGGCCACCAGCCATGACCCTGCACTGCCCCTATGTTGCTCCTGTGTTCCCTGGCTGCCCTTTCTGAAGGGAACCTGGGTCCAAGCCAGGCCGCCCCAGCCTTCCATGGACAGGTCAGCCCGTCAGGGAATGCGTGAACCGCGAGGTGCAGTGAAGTTGGCCGTTCGGATGGCCCCGCCGGGAGTGAGCCTCGGAGCTGCTCTGCAGCTAGAGCCAGAGGTCGGGCTGGCACGCGGGGGTCCTGGTGCATGTACAGAGTGACCCGTGAGGCAGCACTGGTGAGCCAGCGTGTGTCTGTGAGCACAGCAACCCCATGTGCAAATGCTGAAACACTTAAGCTCCTGAAAACAGGAATTAAAGCTCAGATAAACACAGCTGTTTTGCAAAAATCTTACCACACAGCAAACCCTAGTCAGAGGCTCAGAAGGCCAAAACTTTGACCTTCTGCAAAACCACCTGGGAGAAGCTTTGCTGGGCTTCACGCTTCCGTGGACCGAATTTTAGATTTTGCTTTATAGGTCCAAGCAGATTGGAGAACAAGAGATAGCAAATGGGCCATCTGCACGCTGGTCTGGAAACACATGAGGGCCGGGTTTTCACGCCTGCACTAGCATCATCCTCGGTATGAAAGTCAGACTCCGGGTCCCTGGCCTCGGAGATTCAGCGTCTGAGTCTCAGGAGCGGCCCCGGAGTCTGCAGCTAGCCAGCATCCCCAGGTGATTCCCATGCACCGCCGGGGGGCACACAGGACCCTCTCATCCTCTCAAAAACAACAACTTGAAACCTCACTTTCGGGGCGCCTGGGTGTCTCGGTTAAGCGTCTGCCTTCGGCTCAGGTCATGATCTCGGGGTCCTGGGATCGAGCTCCGTGTCTGGCTCCCTGCTCAGCAGAGAGTCTGCTCCCTCTCTCTCTGCTCCTCCCCCTGCTTATGCTCCCTCTCTGGCTCACACCCTCTCAAATAAATAAATACAATCTTTTTTAAAAAGAAAGAAACCTCACTTTCCCCAGTGACAGGTGAGAAATCAGAAACACGGATTTACGCCATGCTTGACATGCCGTTGATGACTGCTGAGTGTTCCTTGAATGAGTGAACACACGAAACCTGGCAAAAGCACCTGCTATTGAAGGGGGCGGGTCATGTGAGCACGGGAAGCATCATGCTTTCAAAGGCATGGGGAGTACCCGCCCCAGCAAGGGCCACGGCCAGGGAGCCTCTGATCCACATTTGCTCTGCCCACTTGCGCTGCATATTGCTGACTCCCACCCAGTAAACAGGCGGCTTGACAATGGCCCTCTTTTTATGGTGCACTAAGCTGCAGAACAAAGATTCACAAGAATGCATTGTCCGAATGTGCAAGCTTAGTTCCTGCTCAGCTGGAACCACTTGGCAAGCTCAGCCACCAGGACTCCCCTGGCCTGCTCCACCTCCAGATACCAGGCGATGGCTGCCTTATCTGGATCTCGGTCTACGGGGCTAGAAAGCAAGCTCTAGAGGCGACGGAGCTGCAAGCACACCCAGGCTTTCCTGCTTTCCCTTCCAGACTGGAGCCCTTGGCCCGGGGTTCACTTTCCCACCTAAAGCCAAGGCCTCGTCTGGTCTGTGCCCAAGTGGAAGATGCTGGGGTGGGGATGGGGAGCCAGCTTGCAAGGAGAGGGGAGGACAGGGAGTCGGGCAGGAGGAGGAAAATAGGAACAGAGCGAAAGTGAAGTTGGCTGAGATTCTGTCGTCTAAAGCTGACCGTGCAGCCGCAGGGACCCATAGACTCCCCGGGAGAAATGGGCGCATGTGCTGGCCGAAAGAATAGTCCATAGCAGGACTACTCACAAGAGTAGCGACCTAGAAACTGCCCACGTGTCCATCAACAGTACAATGGGCGTGTTAACTGGGGGTGCGTCGCACCGTGGGACGGAGGATGGTCACGGTACCAACAACAGACGAGTGTCCCCGTGTTGAGGGCTAAAAGGATCCACCTTTGATTCTCTCTTAACGTACACAAAGAAACCATCTGTGGGGGTTACAAGTCAGAATCGTCGTGGCCCAAAGGGGAACCTGAAGAACCTGGCAGACTTCGGGGTGCAGATACTCCTCTATTCCTTTCTCTGGCTGCTGTTCATACATGTTTTTTCAGTTGGTGACAATTCAGTGAGCTGTTGGCTTCTGATATGTGCACTTTCCTGTACGTGTTATTCTCAGTGGCACGCTGATAAAGGTGTAGCCAGCCCTCAGAAGATAGACCTTTAAAAGCCCTTCTTTGTAGCAATTCCCCATTCCCGTGGTGGAAATATTTCTGGCATGGCTGACTACCAGCCACTGATGTGATGTCACTGAGTGCCACGTTGGGAAAAGAGGCAAACAGTCCGTCCTTGCGAGTTGCACTGAGTCAACTCCAGCGGTCCGCTGGTTATACTTCAACAAAACATTTATTTAAAAAAAAGTCTGGGGCCCCTGGTGGCTCAGTTGGTTAAGCGTCGACTCTTGATGTCGGGTCAGGTCATGATCTCAGGGTTGTGGGATCGAGCCCCACGTCAGGCTCTGTGCTCAGTGGGGAATCTGCTTGACATTCTCCCTCTTCTTCTGCCTCTGCCCCTCCCCTTGCACGCTCTCCCTCTCTCTCTCGCTCTCTCTCTCAAATAAATAAATCTTTAAAAAATAATAAAATAGAAAATAATGTGCCCTAGAGAGCAGAGCTGAGCCTAAGGACTGATCAGGGCAAGCCCCTTATGAGCTACCTGCCTCCTTGGCTCTCTGCCAGTGATACCTGTCACCTACCTCCCACTTCCCAGCTCTTTTTTTTTTAAACATGTAACAGCTTTATTTCAGTATAATACATATACCATATAATTCACCCACTTAAAGTACACATTTCAGGGGTTTTTAGCATATTCCCAGAGTTGTACAACCATCACCACACTCAACTCTAGAACCTCTTCATCACCCCAAAAAGAAACCCCATGCCCATTAGGCACCCCTCATTTCCCACTAGCTCATGACAATCACTAATTTACTTCCCCACCTATATAGATTTGTCTCTTTTATACGTTTCCTATAAGTGGAATCGTAAGATACATGGTTCTCTCTGACTGGCTTCTTTTATTTAGCGTAGTGTCTTCCAGGTTCATCCATGTTGTCATATACGTCAGTATTTTCTTTCTTTTTAGTGCCAGGTCATGCTCCACCCTGGGGATAGACTTCATTTTGTTTATCCAGTGAGGAGCATTTGGATTGTTGCCCCCGGTGTGACTATCAGGAGTCAGGCTGCTGTGAACATCTGTGCGTCAGGGTCTGTGTGGACCTATGCCCTCCGGTCTCTTGTACGCCAACCCAGGAGCTGAGCTGCCGGGGCCTGGGGAACGCGCTGACTGACCCTCTGAGGAGCTGCCAGACTTTTCCACAGGCGCGGCGCCATTTCACGTCCCTGCCCACAGTGCACGCGGGGTCTGGTTTCTCCACGTCCTCGACAGCACTGTGTAGTGTCTGCCTTTTGTATCATAGCTTGCCACGTGGGTGTGGAGCGGCGTCTCGTGGTGGTGTTGGCCTGTGTTTCCCTGATGACAAACGCCATGGAACATCTTTTCACGTGCTTACTGGCCATGGCTAACTCTTCTATAGAAATGGCACGTAGAACCTTTGCCCGTTTTAGAATTGGATTATTTTTTTTGTTACTGAGTTGTAGCAGTTCTTTATATATCTTAGAGACAAGTCCCTTTCAAATCGACGATGTGCAAAAATTTTCTCCCATTCTGTGGGTGGTCTTTTCCTTCCACTCTTAGAAACGAACATGTCTTCAAGAGGATGGGACGTTCGGGAATCACAAACTAAGGCCTTCAAAGCCGGCCCAAGAACCTGAAAATGTGAGGTGGCCTTTGGTGTTTTTCTGGTAAGACTGTTGTTCGGCTAAACAAAGCATTTCCGTGGCCTCTAGAAGCAGAGCTGAGGCCTGTGGATTCTCCGGCCCTGGGTTTGAGGCTGTGGGTCGCCCTCACGGCTGAGTGAACGTGGGCAAGTGGGCCTGCCCCTCAGCCCTTCGTTTGCCCATGAAGCGTGGACACCGCCGCTGCCCTCACAAAATGGACAGAGAACGGACAACTCAGGACATTTCACAATAGGCCCTCCTGAATAATTCAAGTATGTGTACATTTCACTTTGATCAATACCTTTTTGGTAAAACGTAAGACCTGCATCTGGTCTGGTATAAATTAGGGGCTCCATAAATGATAATCCCCTCCCTCCCCTCTGCTGTTTATGCCAAAGAGCCTGGCACAGCTCCCTCACCCTCTACCTCCAGATCATTCTTAATTGTTCCTACTGCTTTTAGTAGAGGAAGCTTGAACCCGCGACCTCATAGGGCAGCGGGGGAGGATAAAAGAGCTAAATATTCTTGCTTTTGCTTTGTCTTCTTACTACATCAGAGGCAAAGAGGAGAGTTTCCCAGTTTCTTGGGCCCCTAAGAACTTGACCAACAACTGAAAACAAAAGAAAGTGTTCTTTTGCTCTCCTCTCACGAGGAAACCCTTCAGGCTCCGGTAAGGGTTTCTCAGTCTCCCCCACAGCACCACCCCCACCCCACGGCGGGGGACCCCCCACCCCCCGGGAGCCTCGGGCCTGGCCTCTGTGCTCTGCCACCCTGCCCGCGCCCTCAGCCAGCACGCCCCAGAAGCCAGGGTGCACGGCAGCCTGGGGGAGCGGGGGCGGGTGGTTCTGAAGCCAGACTTCCTTTCACGAACAGCTCTCCTTCGGGCTCCCGGACCCACCGCTGAAGGCTGAGCAGTGAGTTTAAAAGGAAAATGAAACTCTTGTGGAAGTTCCACATCGAGGCCCCCCTCGGGCCCTGCCCGGTAAAGTCACTCCGTCCCATGAGTCAGGCTGGGAAATGCTGAGCTCATGAGCACACATCACCTCCGTCCCAGAAGCTTCCCCGCAGGGCAGGCTTCCCGAGGCTCCGACCTGCTCCCAGGCAGCCAACCCACGATGCCGCAGCCGCCGGAGGCCCTGGAGGAGCCGAGCGGAGAGCAGGTCCCGCGATGCTCCCCTTGCCCGTGCTGCTGCACCCCTGCCTCCCTGTCCAGGGTGTGCGTGTCTGCTCCCCTCGCCCTCACCTGTGGGTCCCACGCCAGCACGTCAGGAACGCGAGTCCTGTACCCCAGCCTCGGCCTTCCACGGGGCCCTGGATTCTGCACTTGGAGCACGTCCCCCCAGGTGATTCTGATGTGGCGGGTCATGGACTGTGCTTTGAAAAATAACACTGAAGTTTTTTTGTTTTTTTTTGTAAATTAAAGCAACACGTGACTGAAACCGTGGACGGAAATGGCCTGGGTCCTGGCCTGGCCTCTACCGGGGCTTCGGGGCCGAGCAGGTGCCCCGCCCTGGTCCGCTCCCCAGCACCCGGGGGGCTCCAGAGGCTCCAGGGCTCAGCCGCTGCCCAGACAGGAAGGTCCTGCGAGGCACCGGCTGTATCTGCCCTCTTCGTGCTCCCCGTCGCAGTGAGCACATCACGGGGCCTCAAATTCTCATCTTTAAAAAGGGAGAAGGCGGCTGACCGCATCCCACCAAAATTATGCTGAGAGAAGAATGACATGAGGTGGTGGTCTTGCCCTCTGGCCTGGTAGAGGGTATTCAAAAACAACTTAGTCCCAACTCCTCTCGAAATCAAATCCACTAATCAAATGGCACTATTATGAATGCAATTCTGCTCAAGCCCATGTCCAATCCGAAGGGCAGAAGGAATGAGGGGGGGCAGCAGGGGCAGGGGGAGGATAGGAAGCACCCCCTGGATCACCATTGCCCCCCAGCACTGCTGAAGCCAGGAGGCTGGAGCCTGGGTTCTGTCCTGGCTTGGCTCCAACCCATGGGATGGACCATGAACAAGCCTTTTCCCTTCTACAGTTTAGCTTCTTCGTCTGGAGAACAGGGAGTAACAGCTTTGCCTGTCCTGGCCCTCCTGGGAGCGTGTGTGTGTGTGTGTGTGTGTGTGTGTGTGTGCGTGCGCTTGTTTGTATGTTTGCATATGTGCCCATGTGTGTTCTTGCTATGACGGTGAGGGTCACTTCAATATTCACATGCTGAGATCCGACCCCCGGTGTGAGGGTGTGTGGAGGCGGGGCCTTTGGGAGGTGATGAGGTCATGAGGGTGGAGCCTTCCTGAATGGGGTCAGGGCCCCACACTCCCTCGCCTCTCCCCACCCCCCGCCCCAGGACCCAGCAAGCAGAAAGCCCCCTTCCGAAGCAGACCCCCACCAGACTCCAAACCTTGATCTTGGAGTTCCCAGCCTCTGGGGGGAAATAAATAAAGAGAAATAAATGTCTGTTTTAAACTCCTCGGTCCATGGTAATTTGTTATGGCAGCCCAGACTGAGACAGTTCTTGTGTGTGTGTGTGGGTGCATGCGTTTGGGCTTGTGTGTTAAGCTTTGGGCACGCTAAATCCCTGTTCTAGTAGATGAGATGATTTTTCCCCTTGCCCTGAGCTTCTGGAAGGTGTGCAGTCTCGCCCTCCTGGCTTCGTTGCTGTGATGAAATACTCAGGGGCCCAGAGGCTCTGTCCCGGCTCCCAGGAGGCCCAGTTGGCTTCCCCTCTGGTGCCCTGGGGACGCGGGTCAGAGCTTCAGGATGCTGAGCTCCCCCCGCCGCAGAAGGTATCTGTCCTGGCCCCTCCCAGGGCCTGTCTGAGGAGAGGGCAGAGTGGGACCCCACCTGTGCGCCCCAGAGGAACCCTGGGGACCCAGGGAGCTCAAGCTACTTGCCCAGGTGTTTACTGAACACTTCCTCTTTGCCACACAGCCTTCTAAACATTTCAGATATCTTGGTGTGTTTTGGCCTCAAAGAAAGTATATAAAATAAGTTCTATTATTCCTTCCACTTTACAGATGAGGCCCCCGGGGCTGAGCGGACGTGTTTTCCTATTGCCACCGTAACAAATTACCACAGACCCATGGTTTACAACACAAACTTAATCCCCCACCGTTCTGGACGTCAGGAGTCTAAAATCAAGGTGCTGGTGGGGCTATGTTCCTTCTGGAGACCAGGAGAGGATCTCTCTCCTTGGCTTTTCCGGTTTGTAGAGGCTGCCTGCCCTTCCTCGGCTGGGGGCCCCTCCTCCCTCTTCCAAGTGTGTGGAATGTTCCGACGTCCCATCTCCCTTTTCTTGATTCGTCGCTCTTGCCGCCCTGTATAACTCCCTCGTGATGACATTGGGCCTGCCCGGATCATCCAGAACAACTTCCTGATCTCAAAAACCTTAATGACACCTGCATGGTGCCTTTGGCCATGTGAGCTGAGCCACTCACAGGGCCCAGGAATAAGGACGTGGACAACTTCCGGGTGGTGGTGCGGGGCGGCGGGAGCTGCCGTGGTCTATCGGCTCCCCCGAGTCACATAGCTGGAGCGTGGAGGTCTGGGGGTGGTGCGTGTCCGGTGGGGCGCGGGGGGCGCTGGCTTCCTCAAACCACTGGCAGTGCGCGTTCGCGATCTGTTCCGTTACCCGGCGCTTTCCCGCCTCGGCAAGCGGGCAGGGCTCGGACCTTGCTCTGCCCCTGGCCCTTGGCACCTGGCACCTGCCTTTCCCCCCACCCGCAGACCCTGGCCAGGAATGGACAGGGACGGTGGTCCCCGGGAATCCCAGCCTCGCATGCCGGGCCTCCAGGTCTCTAATCTCCTTCCAGTACCAGGCAACCTCTCCGAGTGCCTGGATGCCTGTCTTTCTGCAGTGACATCGAGGTCTCTTCCTGCTGGCTCAACGAGCATTTACCGTGCACCTACTGTGTGCCAGGGCCCTGGGACGCAGAGGAGAATCTCCACCAATCATGCCCCTGTGGGCACTCAGGGTCAAGTCAACAAAACAAATGCCCGCGATACATAAAGCCGTTTCCAGGAGGCTGGCAGCCTAAATTATAATAATCCTGTTCACAATACATGAAAGGCACAAAATATACTAATGCACTGACCAAAATTCCAACTCTTAGACATTTTCCCTGAGAAAAATACAAGATTAATACCATTCTGTGATTGCAAAAACACACGTGACTAGTTAATTCCGGCACATCCACCCAATAAAATACATAGCCACGAAAAGAACTACAGAACATGCAAACATGCTTAATACATGATGTTTTCAGAGCGTAAGCTAACACCCACCCACCCACAGGAGACTAATTCACAAAGTTAAGGTGCATCCTGACAACAGAGCACTAACAGCTGTCCAAAAGCAGTTGGAAAGTGTCCCATGTGTCAGAAGAGAAAGATCTCCGTACATACGCGGTTTACACACGGAAAAATTCTGGAAGGATTTGAGTGCCGTAGTTCTGAGGTCAGAACTGTAAGTCTGGGGGCGCCTGGGTGGCTTAGTCGTTAAGCATCTGCCTTTGGCTCAGGTCATGGTCCCAGGGTCCTGGGATCAAGCCCCGCATCAGGCTCCCTGCTCCTCGGGAAGCCTGCCTCTCCCTCTCCCACTCCCCCTGCTTGTGTTCCCTCTCTCGTTGTGTCTCTCTCTGTCAAATAAATAAAATCTTAAAAAAAAAAAAGAGTTTAAGAACTGTAAGTCTGTAGCTTTTTATATGTATTATACAGAGGTGCCTGGCTGGCTCCTTCAGAAGAACGTGCGACTTTTGATCTCGGGGTTGTAAGTTTGAGCCCCACGCTGGGTATAGAGATTACTTAAATACAAAAAAAAATTAACTTAAAAAAATAAAAAATCTATATTCTATATATTACATATAAAATATATAATAAGCTAGTGGTGACAAGTCTTGGCATAACCACTTTGCGAAGCATGTAGTAGTTTTAATAAATTTGAAGCTACACATATCTACTTCTGACCCAGTCACTTCACTCTTGGGTACAAATGAATTCTTCCTTACACGAGCACGAGGAGACAGGGAAAAGAATATCCCTGCAAAAACCCTGTCTAAAAGAGCAAAATATTGGAATAATGCAGATGTCATCTGCAGAAGAATTGACAAAACAATTGTGGTCACTTTATACAGTGGAACACTTAGGAAGTGTTGACAAATTCTTGGAACAAATCAACCAGATTTTCTAGGTGCTTTTCTTTTCTTTTTTTTTTTTTTAAGATTTTTTATTTATTTGACAGAGCGAGAGAAGGAACACAAGCAGGGGGAGTGGGAGAGGGAGAAGCAGGCTTCCCGCGGAGCAGGGAGCCCGATGCAGGGCTCGATCCCAGCACCCTGGGATCATGACCTGAGCCGAAGGCAGACGCTTAACGACTGAGCCACCCACGCGCCCCTAGGTGCTTTTCTCATGCCTAGAAAACACCCATTCTCCCGGAGCTTGCAGGGCAACGGAGCAGGGAGGCGAACAGAGAGGGCTGGAGAGGCAGAGAGACTCCTGGGTTTTCACGTGGTGGTAATGAACCACTATGAATCACTCCATGAACACACCAGGGCTACATGTAGCCACATGAATAGTGCTGAGCAAAAAAGAAAGGTACAGAAGGATTCATACAACATGAATATGTCATTTTAAAAATCTACAAAATTCTATGTATTGTCCATAGATCCGCAATGAGTAAGGGCAAACTCACAGAGGGGAGGGGGCCATGGCTCAGCAGGTGACACAGGGTTTCCCTCTCTCATCTCCTCCTCCCAAGGCAGAAGAAGAAAGGAGGGAGAGAAGGAAGGAAGGAAGAGAGAGATCCGATGGAAACATGGCAAAACATGGAGATATGACAGAGCATATGGGAGGGTTGGCCATGGAAGGAAGGGTGTGACATGCCCCCATTTGGTGGCAAGAAGAGGGAAGGGCATTTCTGGGGGAAGGAGCTGCGGACAGGTAGACCACAGACATGTGATTTTTCTCTCCTCATGCTGAACCTCTTTCACCACTGTAAAGAAATGAACACCCAAACTGTTTTTCTTTCCCGGACATAAGTGGTGGTCAGGATGGCCTCCCCTCTGTCCTGCCCCACATCATGTTCAACTTTATTTGGCCACTTTGCTTGGTTTTTCTACCCTCGTTTGCCCTTCGTCTTTGTGAAATTTCAGTCAGAGGTTGCTCAGAAAGTATACGGGATTTTCATGAAAAGCCCAGCTGCCCAGCCTCACAGTCCGGGGCTAAGGAGGGTCTTCTGCTTTGTGAGCTCTTCCGAGAAACAGTAACAGTGCACCTGCTAGGTGCCGGGCCCTGTTCCGCATGCTCGGGAATAAGATAAACAAGATCCCCAGTTTCTGGAACTTTACATTCAGTGGGAAGAAACAGAAAAGACATTAGTGAAGTAGTATCTGATAAGAGCCGTACAGAGCATCTAACAAAATCATCTGATCGTGACTAGTGTCACTTGGTAATCCCAGGGTCCTTGGAGACTTGTTTCCTTCAATGAGGTTTAAAGTGAACTTTCGTCTATCCAAAAAATAAAAATGGTTTAGGCTATGATTCTCTTTCACTGAAAAAGAGGGAATTCAGGGTAAAACTGTGTCATTTTCCCAACTGGTAGTCATTGGGAAGAATCGCTTTACCCTCTGTCCCTCCAAAATACTTTTGGTTGATGTCATGGTTCCATGATCCTCCATTTACTTATTTGAGAGAGAAAGAGCGAGCGTGAGAGAGAGCACAGCAGGGAGAGGGGCAAAGGGAGAGAGAGGCAGGCTCCCTGGTGAGCACAATGCAGGGCTCTATCCCACAACCACAAGATCATGACCTGAGCCGAAACCAGGAGGCTTAACCGACTGAGCGACCCAGGTGCCCCAAACAGTATTTTTTCCTGTATGTTTTTTTTTCCCAGAGATTTCAAGGCTGGAGAATAAATCCAGTCTCGGTACCCCATTTGGTTAGAAGTCCGCCCCCAAATCTGTTTTTATCTGTAAAGTCTCTTCCTTACTGGTGATCCCTACTCTCATGTCCATGTGGTTACCCAGTGACTTGGTTACGAAGTATCCAAGGGCGAATTTTCGAGAGTGACTTTTAGTAACAGCAGTGGGGTTAACCACAGGCTTAGGGCCCGGAGACCAGGTTCAAGTCCAGCTTTCGTTACTAAATCAATGACTTCGGGCGCGCCACTGTGACTCTGGCTTCCATTTCGGTTTCTGTCAGATGGCAGTCACCGTGGCTGCCTCACCTTGGTGGTCAGGGGGTGTGAGGGTTAAGGAACATGTGTGCAGAAGACCAGAAATCAGAACAGCTGCAGATTTCTCCATAAGGGCACAATGGACGACCGTGGAGCCACGACGTCCAGTCTGAGAGAAAAGATTTCCATCCACGAGCTTTGTACTCAGCCCAACTGTCCATCTAGAACTGTGTTCTGGGCAATGCTCCTAGCTCTGCAGTCACCAACCCCGATTGTGCGGCTTTGGGGGAAATCCCGTGAGCACCATACTATCCTTCAATAAATACCTTGTCTGATAAACTAAAAAAAAAAAAAAAAACGGAAAATGTGTGTAAAAATCCCTCCGTAAGCTCTGAAGTCCGCACGGAATCGTAAGGCCTTTGCATCAGCCATTCGAACAAGCGGCCGCCACGGGGACGGGGCCACCCGGGCGCAGCAGCTGTGGCGGGCCTGCCCACGCGGGGGCCGCTGCCCGCAGCGGTGAATGCCGGGTGAGAGGGAGGGCGGGGCTTGTGGGGGAGCCAGGGGGTTTCTCAAAGAGCATGCCTCAGAACCACTCAGCAAACGTCACCAACATGCAGGTGCTGGGGCCCAGCCCTCCCTACCGATCTAGAATATGTGGGGGTGAGGCCCGGAAATCTGTGTTTTCAGCAACTCCTCCAGAAGATCCTGATGCAAGGGGCTCTGCGATCCTGCTTTAAGGAAAACGTAATTTGTCATCTCTAGAATGGGATTAATGATAAAACTCCAGTGTCATGAGCATTACGTGAAATAAATTTTAAAATAAAAGCATTTCTTTTAAGGTTTTATTTATTCGACAGAGAGAGACACAGCCAGAGAGGGAACACAAGCAGGGGGAGTGGGAGAGGGAGAAGCAGGCCTCCTGTGAAGCAGGGAGCCTGATGCGGGGCTCGATCCCAGGACCTTGGGATCATGCCCTGAGCCAAAGGCAGACGCTTAACCACTGAGCCACCCAAGCCCCTATAATAAAATTTTTTTTTAAAGATCTTTATTTATTTGAGAGAGAGAAAGAGCAAGGGGCGGGGAGGGGCAGAAGGAGAGGGAGAAACAGGCTCCCGGCTGAGCAGGGAGACAGATGAGGGACTGATCCCAGGACCCCGAGATCATGACCCCAGCTGAAGGCAGAAGCTTAACCAACTGAGCCACCCAGGCGCCCCTATAATAAAAAAAATTTTTAAGATTTATTTATTCATTTATTTGAGAGAGCACAAGCAGGGGGAGCGACCGGCAGAGGGAGAAGCAGGCTCCCCACCAAGCACAGAGCCTGTCGAGGGGCTTGATCCCAGGACCCCGAGAGCACAACCTGAGTCACAGGCAGACGCCCAACCAACCAAGCCACCCAGGCGCCCCATAATAAAAATTTTTAAGAACATAGGATTGAGAGTCTGGAGAGCTGGGCTTTCGGCTGGACCGCATCTCTAATTTGCTGTGTGACCTTCTGCAAGTCATTCAACCTTTCTGTGATTCAGTTTCCTCATGTGTGAAGGGCACATGCCTTACCTTCATCTCAGAATTGTTGAGTGACATCGCAAGAGACCACGGCTATTGGAAATCCTTTGAAACGTAGGAAGTGCTGATCCTCTGAAATACAGTCCCCTGGAAAACGAAAGTAGAGCTGGCCAGCAAGCAGGCAGACGTGAAAGGCATCTCAGATGCATTCAGGGCTTCAGGGAGAGCGGGAGGCAAGGGGGTCTTGACCTGGTGCAGGCCAGGGGGGCATCTTTGGGGAGGCAGGGAATGTTCTAGGCATGGGTCCAAAGAGGTCAGGGCGAGGAAGGGAGGTTTCCAGGTGAGGCAGAAGACTTCCACACCACATGGAAAATGGAGAGACCAGAGGAGCCAAGACACATGCAGACCACAGCAGTAAAGTGGGGGCGATGAGAATCCTAGCATCCACACAGAGACATCACGAAAAATGCTATTAGAACTCAAACAAACAAACAAAAAAATCCCACATTACAGGAGGATTTGTATAAGGTTACCTCTGATGTAAAGTTTAAAAACATGGAAAACAATATTTCACATCTATTTTATAAGTGCATATGTAGTAGATGTGGTAAAAATATAGATATGTTTAACCAGCACTTGTACGTGCTTTTAATGCACCAGACACTATTCTAGGTGCTTTTTTTTTTAGAGAGCGAATGCAATGAGCGAGTAGTGGGGGAAGGGCAGAGGGAAACGGAGAGAATCCTAAGCAGGCTCCACACTCAGCACGGAGTCCAATGCGGGGGCTCCATCCCAGGACCCTGAGATCATGACATGAGCCGAAACCAAGAGTCTGATGCTTTGCCAAATGAGCCACCCATGGACCCTATTCTAGGTGTTTTAAAAACAGTTCATTTAACCCTGAAAACATGATGAGATGGGATGCTATTCATGTTCCTTGGAGAGGGTCATGAATTGATCAAAGTCCCATAGCCAGTCAGTGGCAGAAGCAGTTTTCCATCCAGTCACTGTGGCTCCAGAATCCATGATATTAACCGCCTCACTGGCTCTCTGCGACAGAGACAGAGACTAACATTAGGACTGCGGTTCCCCTGGAGGACGGGCGGGGGGTGGAAGAGGAAGAGAAGGGTGTACAGAGAGCACTAACTCTGTGGTGTTTTGGGCTTTTTTTTTTTTTTTTTTTAAGAATCTGAATATGACTGTATCCGTTTGCCGGGGCCGCCATAACAAAGGACCAAAGACTCGGTGGCTTAAACAACAGGAATTTATTTTCTCCCAATCCCAGAGGCTGGACGTCCAAGATCAGGGTGGTGGTGGGGGGGGGTTCTTCCTCCAGCCTCCCCATTCCCTGACGCGTAGATGAAGATGTTTACACACAGCCTGCACTCGGTCCACCTGTGTGTCCTCATCTCCTCTTGTAAGGACACCATTCACAGTAGATTGGAGCCCCTTATGACCTCATTTTAACGTCATCACCTCTTGAAAGACTCTGTCTCCGAATACAATCACATTCTCAGGTACTAGGGGTTAAGACTTCAATATATGAATTTAGAGGGGGCAGTGTGGACAAAATTCAGCCCACAAATAATGGTCAGATAACAAGATATGACAGAGCTGGTGGTGGGTACATGGACACATTGGTTCTGCACCACTCTGTATGCATAAACTATTTCATAATAAAAAAGTCAGTGTGATTGATTATAATGCTGTACTTAGTAACGATGGGCACACGGGCTGGGAGGGATAAAATGCAGGCATCTCAGGCTGCACACTAGAAGCCCTTGAAGAGCTCAGAGCATTCTGAAGTCTGAGCCCCACCCAAAATCAATTAAATCAGAATCCTGGGCTGAGGCTCGCGGATCAGAGGACAAACAGGTTCCCCAGGTGCGTCTAATACGCACCAGGGCTGAGAAGCCCTGCTCCAAGTCCGTGGCTCTCCAGCCAACTTCGGCGGAATCCCCTGGAGGGTTTGTCAAACGAAGGGTGCTGGGCCCCACCTCTGAGTCTGAGTCAGTCGGTCTGGGGCAGGGCTGAGACTTTACTGTTCTAATCTGTTCCCGGGTGCTGCTGATGCTGCGGATCCAAAGACCATCCCTGGAGAACACAGCTCTGAGTGAGTGCACACTTGCAGCCTGCAGACAGGCACCTGCTGTTTGATGAGTGGACGGGTTCAGCAGAGCTTGGAACGTGAATGCCTGAGGATGGGGCCCATGCCGTGCCCATCCCCAGTCTCCATTGCTCCCTATCACTTGCTTGGGTGGGTTTCTCTGCCTGAGGGTGAGGCTCTGCAGAGAAGCTCCACTCTGCGGTGGACCTTTCAGGCAAGGTCTGTGGCCCTTTTCTGAATGACATCTTTCCCCCACTTGTCCATCCATTCATTATTCACACCCTTGTTCAGCGCATATTATGCTTCAGGTACTGTGCTAAGGGCTGGGCCCACGGTGCTGCATAAGACATAGTCTCTGGCCTGGAGGAAACGACGCTGAAGGAGGAATCGTAGTTTCTGTCTCCTTCCCTTCTCTCCTGTGTGGGTTTCAGGCTGTCAGTGTGTGCCAGGTCTATTGTTCAAACCTCTGTGGGATTGACATCCTCGCACATAAGCGAATAAAAAAGTGAGATGCAACAGGACGGGATGCCTGGGTGGCTCAGTCGGTGAAGCGTCTGCCTTCGGCTCAGGTCACGATCCCAGGGTCCTGGGATCGAGCCCAGAGTCAGGCTCTGCACTTAGCGGCGAACCTGCTTCTCCCTCTCCCTCTGCCCCTCCCACCCCTGCTGGTGACCTCTCTCTCAAATAAATAAATAAAATCTTAAAAAGAGAGAGAGAGAGGTAATACATGAAGTTGTTACGAAAGAACAGTTGCCCTTCTGGAAGGGCCATTATGGATGGGTTTTGCTTACTTTCTTACTCCTTTCACTTGCGATGTTTCTAGAATTAGCATCATTACTTTCATAATTAGAAAGAATAACTCATATAAACACCCTTCCCTCCCTGTGTGGGTCTGCACATGGGCATGTGTGTGTGTGTGTCTATGAGCATCAGCACATCTGTGCTCGTGGTCCAGGGTGGAGAGACGTTTATGCTTGGAGACATGACTCATATTAAATGGAGTGAATGGTTTTATTCCAGTGTGATCAGACGGGGGACATTTGATTCCCCACCAAGTTGACCCATTTGCATGGCAATTCCTCTGAAGATAACTGCTTCTCAGTGATGCCTCCATGACAAATCACATTTCCCAGCTCTTTGTAAGGACTTAGGCTCTGGGAGAGTGGGAACGGTTACTTGCTTCCTACACTAAATGACCCCAGGGAATCTGCTGTCTTTTGACTCTGCTCTCTTGCCCTCGGTGGTAACTGTCCCTTTCTAAGGTACAAGGACAGGCCGCCATGCATCCTCTCCTCTCACCTCCCCATCATCGGGGGAGACCCGGAGGAGTGGAGAGGGAGGGGGGCTGGCTCTGCTGCTGCGGCCCACCCCCCCACCGCTGCCGACCATACACCGTGTACCAGGCACGTGTGAAATTCGTGTGTGGGGTTCCAGGTCACCAGAGTCTAGGTAGTGGTTTCTAGAGCTCCCCCAAGAACGTCTTTGGCTTGTTTCCCATCGCAGACCCACGTTTTGGAAGATTTTGTGCACCGTAGTGTGACGACAGCAAGCAGCTGCCTGTCCTGCACATTCTAGGTGAAATTCTCCCGACACCATCCACTCGGTCTGCACAGCGATGCTCGCTACGGTCTATGTGAAATGTTATTGTCACCACATTTTACGGAAGCAGGAAACGCAAGGCACAGAGAGGCTAAACATTTCCCCCAGGGCCCTACAGCTGCTCAGAGCGAGGATTTGAATTCAGGCCTCTCAGACTCGACCCGGAGCTTTTCCACTCTGCCATGCTCTTTTTTGCAGAAACAGATATTAACCTATAATAATAATAATAATAATAATATCAAAACTACATCATTCAATACTAATTCCTTTTGCTTTCAACTGTGAAAGAATCACTTATATAAAGTGGCTGCTCAGAAGGAATTCCAGCATCCAGTTGCTGTGATTCTGACATTCGGTTCATTGCTGCAACCCGGTCGTGGATGTTGTGAAATGTAGAAAATAGGCTAAAGGTCTTGCTCACCAGCCCCCCCAAACCCCCCAGGTTTTCCTTCCTTCCTTCCTTCCTTTTTTAAATTCAAGTGAAAATCTCATAACCTATAGCTAACCATTTTAAAGTGAATAGTTAGTGGCATTTACTACATTCACTATGTTGGGGAACCACAATCTCCATCTAGTTCCAGAATTTTCATCACTCCAAAAGGAAACTTGGTGTCCATTAAGCAATTACCGACCGTTGTTCCAGTCCCTGGAAGCCATCATTCACCAGCTTTTGAAGCCTGGGCTCTGGGTGTCCGGGTTAAGATCCCTGCTCCAGCCTGGGGGCCAGTTCTCTGTCTACCTTCCTGAGTGGAATCCCCCAAGCTGAAGGGGCTGTCCAAGCCATCTGCAAGCCCCCTTCCACGGGGCCCTCACACAATTCCAGGACCCCCGGAGCCTCTTGTGGCTTTGGGCGGTGGGTCTCCTCCCATAAGTCCATTGGATTCTGAATGGCCAGGGGCGCAGGAACCCTGACGACAGGGTCAGTAAAATGTCACCGAGTTTGCTTTTACCCCATGGGATGTGGAACCTACTTAATTGCAAAATACTAACTAGCAGGACGCAAACAGAGTTCCCATGTCTCCTAACCTCCACCTTCTGTTACCTTCCACACTGTAAGAACGTTCACTCTTGTGAAACAGCAAATGCTCAGCGGGGAAAGGCATGTTGTTAAAGGGCTTTTGCATATACGAGGGAAAGAGCCAGCTACTTCGCTTGAAAGATGTGTGGACAGCATGTGCTATGGGAGAACAGGATTCTGAGATTGCAAGGAAAATGTGCATGAACATTTCACAGCCTAGAAAGCATTAAACATTCATCATCTCATATACTCTTTTTAATAACAGAAGAATTAACAGTATTATTCCCATTTTACAGCTGAGGAAATGAAAGGAGTCAGAAGTTAAATGACTTGCCCGAAGCTGTACAGCTGGACATTCCAGGCAAGACGTCCTGACCCCCAAATCAATGCTCTTTTCAGGGCACCAAATATTATGGACTGAATGTTTGTGTTTCCTGCCCCCTCCCCTCTCCCCATTCATATGTTGAAACCAAATCCCAGTGGGATGGTGTTGGGAGTCCGGGGCCTTCGGGAGTGATTAGGTCCTGAGGATGGAGCCTCATAAATGGGAGGAGTGCCCTTGTGACAGAGACCCCAGAGGATTCCCTCCCTTCTTGGGTCATGTGAGGACACAGCGAATGAAGGCTCCGAACCAGAGGGTGGGCCCTCCTTCACCAGCCACCAACTCTACAGGGGCCTTGATCTTGGACCTCCCAGCCTCCAGAGCCGTAAGAAACACATGTTTGTTGGGTAAGCCCCCCAGGCTCTGGTGTTCTGTTGCAGCAGCCCAAACAGCCCGAGGCACTCGGCTTCTGTCTGTCAATGCCTGGGGAACAGAGCAGACCGCTGTAGGGGTGAATTGCCCTAGGTGTTCCCAGGCACTATCCCCAGGTTCCCTTTGCTTGAATTTGTCCCATCTGTCAGGAGCTGATTGGATGAGCATGATCAGAGGCCAGAATCATCCTCTTAGCCTCACCGTATCCAGTGAGTGGAGACTTACACACCAGTTGGACTCTTCATCACGGGTATCTCTGAATTCAGTGGAGTGCAGGGTAAGCGTGATCCAGCCCCTGCACACAGCTTCACCTATTCTTCCCTGCTTCCCAACCCCCTACATTTACACTCTATGTTAACATTCACTCCAAACTGTTTGCAGTTCCCAAGCATGCCAGAAAGGTCTTTACCTCTATGCCTTTTATAATTATTGTGATGATAATTACAATGCTAAGAGCACTCTCCTGGGTCTTGCTAATGGGCTAGGTTCTACACGTGTTGTTTCATTTACCACCCCCAATACAATCTAATGAAGCAGTTATTGTCAATCCCATTTAATAAATGAGCAAACTGAGGCCTGGAGTGAAGAGCTGGGCTTTGGGAGCCAGAGGATCTGGGTTCATGCCCAGCTCTACCGCTAGCTATCTGATTAGTCTGACCTTGGGCAAATTCCATCTCTCTCTCTCCACTTCGGTATCTTGCATAACACTGAGCATGATGAACCTGCCTCGTGGGGCTGTTCTGAGAATTAAATTAGATGGGCACAGCATTTGGCAACCGGTTAGAACTTCAGAAATGTTCAGAATTATTAATGCCCACTTTGTAAGCGGCCAAGAAAGAAACGGACTCAGCTCAGCTCTGATTCCAACCCTTTTGCTACTCAAGTTCCTAGTTCAAGACCCAGTTGGGTCACCTCCTCTCCACCTCGGTGAGGTGGGCCTCCATTCCTCTCTTTAGAGATGAGGGCACTGATGCCCAGGCAAGCTTCCAGATGCTTCTTTTTCACTTTGCCGAAATGCCTCTCAGAACTTCTAGGAAGAATTTTATGATCTTCTGCCCTCTCTGGGGGCTCCCTCCCTTCCAAGTTGAACAGACACCCTTCCCCCTCTGTCTCCTCTGTGAGCTGTCATCTGGGCTGCTTTCCTGCAGATACAGGGCCGGGAGCCCCTTGCAAGTCTTGTTGGAATCGGATCTTCCCGGGGCCCCAGCTCCTAGCACTGGGCCTGGGTAAGAGAAAAGGGTTTAGACATCTTTGTAAAAGAAACCCACAGGTTATAATCAGGTAACTCAGCACTTGATATGATACGGGCACATCCCAGCCCCCCAACTCATCCAGGATAGCTGGAGGTGGAGGGTGGAAAGACACTGAAGGCTTTTGAGGTAACTCTGGACGCCCTGCTAGAGGTCAGTCGAAAGATACTTTAAAGAACATTGTCTATATTCCTGAGAAATGTGGCTGAATTTCAAGACAACGACAGGATGGGCTTGAGGGCTGGGGGAGCACGGCAGAGGGAAGAACATCAGGTCAGTTCCCTAGGCATGTTGTGTTGTTACATGGAGAAAAATGTATTCTTTGCCATTATGGACAAGGGGAAAGATGGGGTCTCTATAATACCCGACACAGTTATTATAGAGAGGAGCTTTCTGTCTGGGAATTTCTGTACTAAAAGTCCTTGGAGAGCCACTTATTATGGCACCCATACCCCCCTCTCTCCCCTGGCCCCGCTTTATTGTTCTTCATAGAACTTAGTCCCACCAGACACATCAGATATTTGCTTATGGTGTGTCCCCCCCCCCCCATCCTCCCAGGCCAGAATTTGGTTTGGGTTCCTGGCTGTGTCCCCAGGGCCTAGAACAGTCCCGGCACTTAGTAGGCCCTCAATAAATATCTGTTGCCTTCCGAATGTTTTGAATGTCCACGCTGTCACCGACCCCGCTTCGAGGTGGGCCGGGCGGCATCATTCCGAAGCACAGGAGAGGGGAAAGCGGCCCAGGGCAGGACCCTGACGGCCTGAGGTCGGGAGGCTCGGCGCTGAAGCCCGGGACCTGTCCGACAGGCTGTGACCTTGGGCCAGCCCTGCGCCTCCCGGGCCTGGGGTTTCCTGGTCTGGGCCAGGGGGACGTCGAGCGCCCCCCTCCGCTGCGCGCCCCACGCACCGGCTCACCCGCCTGCCGTGACTCGCCCAAGGTCACCCCGCCGCGGTCTCCCCCCCCTCCCCGGTCCCCCGGCCCCCCGCCGCGGGTTTTGGGGTGGGGGCCGGCGCGGGGCGGTCCCGGGGCGCCGCGCGCGCTGACGCCGGGCCCGCGATGCGGCGGGGACGGGGCGCGGGGGGAGGCGGCGTCGGCGAGCGTCCTCCTTTTGTGCGAGCGCCGGCGGCTCGGCTTCTCGAAGGTAAACAGCGTTTCCTCTTCCTCCTCGAGGCGTCTCTTCCTTTTATAGTTATTTCTCGCCTGGCACTCGCCGGGGCCGCTGCTGCTGCTGCTGCTGCTGCCGCCGCGGCGGGGGCCGCTCGCGAACCTGTGGCGGTGACGTGAGACCGGCCAACCCGGAAACGGCGGCGGCGGCGGTGCCCGAGGCTCCGAGGCTCCTGCGCTCCAGCGCCCGCGGCCGCGCTCCCCTCGCCGCTCGCCCGGCCGCCAGGTACGTGCCCGGGGCCCCGCCGCGCCGCCGCCCTGGCCGCCCGGCTCGTCCGCGCGCCCTCGGAGCCGCCTGCGCCCGGCGCGGGTGCGGGTGCGGGGCGCGCGCGACGGGTGCGGGGACTGGGGTGCGGGCCGGGCGGGCGGCGGTGGGAGAGGGGGCGCGGCGGGGGCGGGGGCGGCGCGGGGGGCACCGGAGGACGCGGCGCGGGCGGCGGGGCGCGGGGGGCGCACACGCCGCGGGGCCGCCGCCCGGGTCCACCCAACTGCGGGGAGCGCGCGGCGGGGCCCCGCGCCGGGAGGGAGGGGGCGTTCGGGATGGCTGCCCCCCACCCGCACCCCGAGACCTCTCCTGCGCGCCAGGTGAGGGCGCAAGGGTCTAGCCCTGGCGCAGTGCAGCCCCCAGCCAACTTGCATGGGGGTTGGAAAGCCAGTCGCTTCGAATAGAGGAACTAGAGGGGGTGAACAAAATCTCCATTGGCCTTAAGACTTCCTCCTGGGGTAACCACCCGCCTATGTTTAAAGAGCACTTCCTCTTTGCCCTTTATCTTTTCATCATCTTTTTTTTTTTTTTTTTTTTTTAAATGGAAGTTCAGTGCAACCGGGTGGATGCCCTTGCAGCGTGCAGGGCTTTCCTGGGGCAATGTTCACACACAGCGGGTGTCGAACCTGTGTGTCCCGTGTTGAGGGTGGGAGGAAAGAGGAACCGAGGACTTCCCTGGTCGGAGCCCTGGGCCGGGGTGGGGGTGGGGGGCGGCTTTGATCCCCACCCTGCTGCAAGAAATGGAGCTGATGGGGGAGGGGTTGAGCGGGAAGGAGGCCCCGCTGGGGAGTATCACGTGGACTTTACACCTGTGTTTAATTCCTGGCCCTGCCACCTTACTAGGTGTGTGATCCTGGACAAATCGCTTACCCTCTCTGAGTGTTGGACGGCTGTCTGTGAAATGGGTGCTTTGAGTAGGGCCTAGAGAAAGTGAGCGTGGACTTCCTGTCCTGGAGGGGGCGCAGTAATGGGAAGTGTCATTGTCAGTCGCCTCCCCTCTAATTTCTGCATCCCCACCCCCTAGATGGGGTCCCTGGGTACACGGGAGGCTCTGGGTAGATATTTGTGAAATGAAGAGCTGGATCGTGAATTTTGAGAAGTGAGTGGGGGTGGGTCTACATTTTGGCTTCCTTGCCCAGTAACATCCATCCCACAATCCGCAGAGAGCCACATTTTGCCACCTGGGATCTGTGTAATCCATCCCCTCCCCGAGAAGGATTATCTTGTGAAAATATTGATTCCTTGTGAAAAGGAGCTTAAACTCTGACTTTGAGCCTCTCCTATTCTGGAAAGATTGCATTCTGTGGAAATGAAAAGGAAGCATCATTTTGATTGCCACCACCAGATGAGTGTCCGAGGAGGGTTGCCAGGGCTAACAGCTGGGCTGTTTTCCCAGACTTGGGGGTTCCTGGTAAACGTGGAGGAAGCCGGGGAGAGGTGGTTTTCTTCCTTGGTGGGGCATGCAGGAGTGGTGAGCTGGCCTGAGTTTTCTTCCTGGGGAGGCCCGTTGGAATTTGCATTTTCCAGATCTTGCCAGACTTTTGGCATGGGGAGGAGCAGTGCATGTGCTGAAGGAGACCAGGGTGGGTTAAGGCACAGGGGGACTTGGAAATGGCCTTCAGGTAAAGGCCCGGTATGGGTTTCTGCACTTCACTTTGGGAGATTTTCAAGTAATTTCGCTTTCTTTGACAGCCGGCCCTTCTTTCTCAACTCCCAGAGGCTTCTGTGCACCTCTCTTAGGATCTGAGCTGTGGCTTTTTTCACATCCGGAGGGCAGGAGGTGAGGCTGGGTACTACTGTTATCCTAAGAGAGGCAGTAACAGGTACCTATATGCTGCAGCCCGCTGCCGTTTGGACACGGGCAGATTCATTTTTAAGACGTGGAGTGGTCACGGTTACCAATCAAGGAGAGGTTTTGTTCTTATTTTGCAAGACTTAGCGAGGGTGCAGGACTTGGCCCCAGACCCTCGGCCAGGAAGCGGCCTATTCAGGATCCTTGCCCGTCTTGCATCCACAGCGCGGTCTCCCTTTTTTCTGTGGGCTCTGCTCCCTTCTGAATGGCCTTTGTGTTTCCCTGGGCACCTGGCAGGCTGTCTGGCATGTGCTTGGCTACACGGTACACGTTTTGTGACCGACGGACAAAAGAGAGATGGTTTCCCCCTTGCTCTTTACAGAGGTACATTCGGTCTCCACCTCAAGGTCAGGGCACTGGCCTGTAGGTGACCTTGAGATTGTTCTTTGGCAGTTCTTCCCAAGTGCATTTTGATTCCCTGTTCTGGAAGCCCGGTCTCTGACAGCTCTTACTTCAGGATCCAGAGACAGTGACAGGGGGGACTCTAGAGGGAGGCCAGTGTCGCGTGGCCTCGTGCTGAGCTTTGCTGCTACCTCCTTGTCTGAAGAGACCCCCATCCCGTGGCTTCGGCAGCCTGGGACTTCGCCATCTTCAGGGAATCCATCTTCCGGCAAGTGCTGTGGAGGCAGTGTTGAATTAGTGACAAATGAGATTTAAAATGGGTCCGCTGTAGCTACATGCCGGTCAGGCAGCCTTAGGGAGGTCGCTCCACTCCTGGGACCCCCTTTTCCTCATCGGTGAGCAGGCAGAATCATCCCTGCTCCAGCCGGTCCACCTCACAGGTTCCTGAGTGAGAGGACAAGACCCAAATCCACACGCTCACCTTTGCTTCTTACTGCCCCGTCGGCCTGTCCCCAAGGGTCAGAGCCTCAGTGTTCTCATTTGTAAAATGGGACCGTGCAGCATGGGGTTGTTCTGCTCACGCAGTAATGTGACGCCCGTAGCCGAGACCCCTGCTAAATGGTGATCGTCATCCGTTTCCTCAACTGGAGCTTCTCAGAGGCCGGCCCCATGTCTCTGTTTTCACTTGACTTGGAGCTTCTCCAGACAAGTAAATTGAGGCGAGAGGCGGGCTGGCTGATTTTATTCTTTTTCACCTTCCCTATCTGGGACACTGGATAAAGGCCCGATGAAGAAAAACATCATTAAGGATGGTGTTTTTCATCCATTTCTGAGGGCAAAGGTCTTTTTTTTTTTTTTTTTCCACTCTCTCATAAAGTCAACTCTTGCGGTGCTCATGGCACTCACTTCCGGTGTTCTCCTCCCCTTCGCATGGGCGCCTTCCAGCTTTAACACCAACACCTGAGTCCCTCAGACTCTCAGATGGACAAAGATCCCGTTGCTTGGGAACGAAGTTTTTGATGGTCTGAAAAGGAGTGACCGGCCTCACCAGGTGGAAAGAAAGATAGCAACTTTGTAGCCAAGAACGCGTGAGGTTAAGGGCAATTGTATTTTCCTGCGGTGCTTGTCTACTTGGCCTTAGGGCCCAGACTGCCCGGGTTCACATCCTGGTTCTGCTGCCTACTGGCCTGTGACCTTGGGCAAGATTTGTCCTCTCTCTCTGGGCCTTCTTCAGCTTGAACGTGAGGGTTGTTGTGAAGACCAGCTCTGAGGTCCCAGGCAGTGCCTCCCAGCACGGTGCATGGCGCACAGGAGGAGCTCGGCCAGCGTGGGTCCCTCCCTCCCCCTCCGCTCTCCTGCCCCATTGTCTTGTCCTGCTACCATTCCCCTGGGAACTGAGCCCTGGGCTGGCAGCTTCTTCCGAGATTCCAGTTCAAGGCTCCGTGCTTCCCCAAGCCAGTCGTTGACTGGCCATCATATGGTGCTTCCACTGAATGGGAAGATCATTGTACCAGAGCTAGTCAAGAAGAGTAAATCGGGGAGTCACGGAGTTTACGTTCTGTCCCATTGATTTTTTTTTTCTCCTCTCCAAAGACTTACTAGCTGCCATCTGCTCCGAGGGAAGGAGACATCATATTCGTAAATATGTAAATAATCGAAGTCAACGAGGAGATTTGTTTAAAGAAGTGTGGCTGAGAGTGATTTTAATAAATGTTTAAGATGATCTGAAACCATTAGAGGAATTGCAGGGTTTATTAAAAAACTGGGAAACGTGTTTTGGAAAAGTTTCTTTTCTTTCCAAGTTGAATAAATGTCAAGGGTAGAGAATGAGGGAGGAGTATTTTCTGAGCACAGACGTAGGGCCCGTGAGGGGCAGGTGGCCCGCCGATCTGCTTGTCTCTGTTGGGGGACGTTGGCATCTGGGCAGTCAAATGTTTATGGTTCTGACAGGTGAGGAGGGTGACAGTAGCCAAATCCACAGAGCCGAGGGGGAGGGACCTTAGCATTTTCGAGAGCTGCTTGAGCTTCCTTGAGACTCAGGGGTGGGCGTGGGGAGCCAACGGGTAACACATGCCAGGAATCACCCTAGGGCCTGTGCATTTCAGATCCTGTTTGTGGGAGTCCGTGGCAGTCTTCTAGAAGGTTCCTAAGACAAATCTCTTTTGGTTAATGACGGGCTACATTTTAGTGAGTCCTGCTAAGGCCCATAAGTTGGAACGCTTCTAGGTGGTCAAAGCAAGGGATGTGGGGTGGGGGCAAGTCAGAGCCGGGGAGCATCTTGGAACAGTGCTCCCCAAACTGGAGTGTGCCCCCAAATCACTTGGGGGTTCCTTTGCAGATTCTGAGTCAGAGGCTGGGGATGTGCTGAGGTTCTGCATTTCTTATGCTTTCCCATGGGAAACTCTGGTCCGTGGACCACACTTTGAGTAGGGAGAGCATAGAGACCCCCACTCCCCTCATCATTCAGGACCTGGATGGACATGGGTATGCGTCTGAATATGACACCCAAGGGTCCGAATGCAGCTGATAGTTCAGTTAGAGGAAGAGGCAGCCATGCCCATAATACATATGATTAAAAAGATGGAGGCCTAGAACAGAGTCCAGTGAGAACACGAAGGGGTGGCAAGAAGAGAGCCTTCCTTTACCTACTACAAGGCCTGTACCCTCAGAACAGTTGAGGTGCGGAGGGAAGCAGCGTGAAGCAGGTCTTCACACGTGGTTTGGGCTGGAAGGATTGAGCAGGAAGCTCATGTTCAGAGTGTCAGGGTTTAGGCGTCCAGTTTAGGCGTCTTAATTTAACAGATCGGGGAACTGGGACCCAGAAGGAGAAGCATCTTGCGCAAGAGGCCAAATCAGGCCTGGAAACAGGCTTAACTGGGCCTCTCCTCAATGGCTCCACCGTGCCTGCCTGTGAGTGTCTTGGGACGGTCCTCAGTGCCAGGCAGCCCCCACCCTGGGGCTGGGGCCGGCTGGGTGTCCTGTCCCAGCTCAGCAGTATCAGTGCTGGTGAGCTTCCTTCAGCAGAGGACTAAGCACTTAAAGCCACAGTGAAGAAGAAGGCCCAAGGCAAGAAAAGCGACAGCGTGGAGTGCACTGCCCTCAGAGGCTGCTGGCCCGCTTCTCCTGCCCAGCCCCAGCATCCTCAGATGTGGGGAGTACAGTGGGGGGCATCTATGTGGAGGAATCAAGGATGGGAGGAGGCTTCGTCTGCTTCAGAGAGCCTCCTGGGACTGGCTTTAGTCTGGCCACTTGGAGCTCTTTGGAATTTAAGCCCAATGCCCACTCAGCAGACGCTGCCGCCCCATGGCGCTCCAGGAGCCCCAGCCCTGCCACTCAGCGGCAGTGTGACCTTGGGCCAGTCCCTCACCTTGCTGGGCCGGGGCTGTCAGGGCTGAAGCTGGTTTGAAGGACTCAGTGAGGCAATGTGCATGAGAGCTGCTAGTTAGCCCCTGGCAGAAACCCTCGCCAGAGGTCCCCCTCGCCCAGGACCTTGTTCCAGGTGAGCAGAGAACTGATCTGTCCAGTGCAAGTTTCAGGCCAGGGCCATCCTCTTGGCAGAGATAGTACGAGGTATGAATCTGGTGGGAGGCGGTTGTTTCTTTAAGATAACATCACACTGCTGCGGGGGCTTTACACAAAACCAGACGCTGTGGTTGGCCCCTCGGGGGGTCTCCCTTGACCCGGGATGCTGGCGGGGTGCAGAACTGGTTGGCTGTGGCCGGCCGCATCTCGGGCCCCCCCCCCCCCCCCCCCCGGGCTCCCTCACCAAGCAGTCTGGCGGGCCGCACCACCCCTCAGGCGTCACAGTGCCTGTTTTGCAGCTTGTTGTAGCTCTTGCATCAGAACAGGTCTCAGTGGGCCTGGCTCAGGGCCTGATGGCTGAGAGGTGCTCTGGAGCCCAAGGCTGCTGTCTGCACAGCCTCAGGGGCCGGGGCTCGGGGAGAGGAGCCTGCCTGCTAACGGAGGCTTTTCCTGTGAGTCTCCGCACGGCCCCGGCTTTGCTCAAAACCAGAGTTGAAGTTGAATGCAGAAGACAATGTGGAAGTGAAACTCGGTCAATAACATCCTAAAATGTCTGCTCCTGCTCCCCTGAACTCTGGTTTCGTGTACTGCTCTGAGCCTCGGGTCACCAGAAGCCAGGCTGTGTGCCCAAGATCACACGGGCTTGTGAATGAAAGCTGAGGGACGTTTTCCAGTCCTTTCTGAGCGTGCCTTCACGATCAGTGTTCAGTTCGTCATGGAGGAACCGGAGGCATCCCCCTATTCGGTGACTATAATCAAGCGAGCACCTACTGTGTGCTCCACCCTGTGATGGGTCTGTGTGGGGGATACACAGTGTGGGTTCCACTGCCACCCACACAAGTCCCCAAGGGCCTGTGCAGCTTGAGAAGGGCGGCTTTGTCTCCTTGGGCTAACCCAGGCCCAGCCCCCCGTCCGCCCAGGCCCATTCTTGTCACCCAGGACCTGGAGAAGCTCTCTGGCTGCGTTTGGGAACAGGATAGCAGGCGGAGTCATTGCCAACCCTTTGTGCAGGCGTTCATGGCCCAGGCAAAAGCCTCCTGGACCGTAAGGCTCTTGTGAGCGTCATGTGGTGGGTTTGGTAATTCTGTTTTGTTTTGGTCTCCCTGTCGAGCATGGACAATGTGTATCTGCGTGTTTCATTTCTTACAGTCACAGAAAGTGTGTGAGGCACGTCACGTTATCCCCATCTCACAGGTGACGACGCTGAGAAAACTGAGAGCTAGAAGGAAAACGTATCCCACCAGCTTGAGTGCCCACCCCCTATTTTGACTACCTCTTTCAAGTGACCCTCAGCCATAACTCCAAAAAATCTCCAAAGGGAGCTGTCTACAAAGAGTGGCCTCTCTTGCTGCTCGATGCTGCTTTGGAATGGGGTGGGGTTTTCATGGGAGGCACCTCGGCCCCCACCGTCGCCAAAACCACCTATTACGAGCAGCCTGTCAGGGAAGGTCAGAATGTATATTCTTGCAAGTAGTTGGATGACGTGGGCTGATTTGAGTGGTGAGGCTTTTTGGTGAATTCAGTGTGAAACTGACTCACGCTGTTAATACACCCCTTGATGCATTTGGTGTTGGGATTTGCAGCATATCTCACGGTCTGCGGGCACCCCCACAAGAGAAAGATTTCGGGGCAAGATAGGTGCTGTGGGTTCATGCTTTGGCGGAGTTTGAAAGGAAAATCTCAGTATTTGGACCCTAATCATTGTAGCCTAGAAAATAAGTGACGTAGTATTAATACTTCTGCTGGTTCCTCCCGTCCATTTTCAATATGTGAACTTGCCAGAACATTCTACGCGTGCGTTCCCTCTTCCCCGGTACTCCTTTCATCTGACACAACGTGGTGTGCTTAAGCTTCCTGGGTGGGAGGGCCAAGAAGCCACACTGTTAACAAGCTCTCTCAGGTGATTCTGGTGCAGAGGTCCCTGTTAGAGACCCAGTGGGATCAGAACCCCCAGGTACTGATCTCGTACCTCTGTACCGTCTGTTTCTAACTCTGAGTGGCTGGTGTGCAGAAGGAAAGGACATTGAAGATCACCCAGTCCCATCCTTCCCAGGCTTTTTCAGGCCATGGCTCACCGAGGAAAGAGAATTTGTAAGGTGTGGGTCGGGAGATGGGCAGGAAAGGAGGATGCATCCCCTAGCTGGCGGTGACTGACCCCAGGGCCACCTGCCCGGAGTGCTGAGGAGGTCAGCATCTCAACACGGGGTGGGGTGTTGTCCCGGAATCCCACTTGGGCTAATTCTCTTCCAACACGGGACCTATTCAGACAGCAGAGGCCCAAAGAAGTGATGTGCGTTGCCCAGAGTCACACAGGAGTTTGAGAATCATCCAGGACACTCTTTGAAAGAATGAGGGAGCAGGCCAGGGAGGGGAAAGCCCGGCTGAGGGCTGCACAGCCAGCTCGGGGCCCAATGTGAGGGCAAGTTTTTGTGCCCAGACCACCTGCCCTTGGTAGGCAGGTTATAAAGCCAGGGGCCCTCCCCCCAACCCCCATGCTGGCCAGCCTGGGAGGCCTGGTTTCCTGTTGTGATCTGAGACTGATTCTCTGCCGCTACCTAACAGACGACACATCCCTCATGACCTAAGAGCACCGAAGGAGAGGAAACCTTACATGGAGTCTGGTCTTAACCAATTTTTTTTTTTTTAAGATTTTATTTATTTATTTGAGAGAGAATGAGAGATAGAGAGCACGAGAGGGAAGAGGGTCAGAGGGAGAAGCAGACTCCCCGCTGAGCAGGGAGCCCGATGTGGGACTCGATCCCGGGACTCCAGGATCATGACCTGAGCCGAAGGCAGTCGCTTAACCAACTGAGCCACCCAAGGCGCCCCATAGAGTCTGGTCTTAATCATGACTTTCAGAAGTCATCAGCACAGCGTGGTGAAAATGGTCTCGGACCCACTGCCCATTTGTCCCCGAGGGACAGTTTGCGTACGTGTGATTTCTTGTCTGCGATGCTGTGTAGGAACAGGTCGGAGTAAATGTATGGGACGAACAGTAGTGTATGATGTACAATCACGTACAATATCCAAAAAATAAATACAAATCAAGTACAGCAGGCAAAATACGCTTTCACATTATTTAAACTTTTATTATTTTTTAAGATTTATTCATTTATTTGAGAGAGACAGAGAAAGGGAGAGAAAGTGAGCATGAGCGTGAGTGGGGGGAGGGGGAGGGCAGAGGCCGAGAGAGAATCCCAAGCAGACTCCCCGCTGAGCATGGAGCCCGATGTGGGGCTCGATCTCAGGACCCTGAGATCACGATCTGAGCCGGATCCAAGAGTTGGACGCTGAACCAACTGCACCACCAGGTACCCCTTATTTAAACTTTTAAAAATTAAAAAAAAAAAAAAAAGCGTTTGGCCCTTTGAGTAGAGTTGAATATGGCTGAGTGAAGGTAGGACGTGACACGATTCCGTTGATGTTGTGGTGCGTGGGGGAGCTCTTCAGAATGCGCAGCGGTCCTGACCCGGTGGGGGGCTACGTATATTACGTAGGTATGCGTGATTATTCCAGGGGTCTCTCCGGCTTGAGTGTGATTAAATTTGAAGAGAATTTTTGGGGGACCAGCTGTCCTGTGTTGTGTGTCAGACCCAGTGGACAGACGGAGGTGGCCTCTCGCAGTCTAGTGAGACCTGACTGTCTCTTCTTTTTTTTTAAATAAAAGTGAAGTCTCTGGTCACAGCAGCCCCTAGAGTAGGACCTTTATGACTGCCCATCTCGAGGATGTGGTTGAATGCCCCGATCTGGATTTGCTCGAAAGGGCTCCTGGGCCCATAAGGGACCCCAGCCTTGGGAGATGACCCCACTCCCCGAGGCGCTGCCTCCCAGTGGGACCTTTTCTTTCCCAAGCAGCAGTTTCTCAAAGTTTCAGTGGTGAAATGCAGGGGAAGTGTAGAAAAACGGCATTTGCATACTTGTGACTTTACCCTAGACCTCCCCCTTGCCAGAAGTAAATGAGGAATAACCAAGGTATGACCTTTGGAGTGTCCCCACCCCCCTTCCGCCAGCAGTTCCCTTCATGACCAGGAATGTGGTTGGAAATTGCCTCTCTCAGGTAAACTGATCTTTATCTCAAGACCTTGGACGCTTAAAACTGAAAGAAAAGGAACCTGATCTTCCGTTCCCCATCATATTAAGTAGTTGTTGGGGCAGGAGGGAGGGAGTATTAGATTCCGCTTTGGAGCTTATTCTTATGTGTATTTTGGAGCTCCCACTCAACAAGGGGGAGTTGAAAAGCCCCTGAGAGTGCATGTGCTGATGTGCAGGGACCGGAATGTTCCATAAGAGCTCTCTGCAGAGAAAACCCAGCGGGTGCCCCTGTCCGCCCCCTGTGATGCCTGTGAACAGTGTCACTGCCCCATGAAGGCATCTGTATCTTTTTGCTGGTGGCCAGCCGGGTCCTTCAAAGACCCTTCTGGGAAACCATGGCAGTTTATGTCGAGCCATGAAGATATTTGTAACCTTTGACCCAGCGAACCTATTTCTTGGAAGCTTTCCTAAAGGAGCAATTAAAGGTATGGACCGAATGTTGCATAAAGATCATCAGCTCAGGGAGCACCTGCGTGGCTCAGTCGGTTGAGTGTCTGACTCTTGGTTTTAGCTCAGGTCACGGTCTCGGGGTCCTGGGATCAAGCCCTGCGTCAGGTGGGCTCCGTGCTCGGCAGGGAGTCTGCTTGTGATTCTCTCTCTGTCTCCCTCCCTTTGCCCCTCCCCCTGCTCATGCCCTCTCTGTCCTTATCTCTGTCAAATAAATAAATACATTTAAAAAAAAATAAAAGATCGTCCGTTCAGCCCCTTTTACAATAACACAATAAATGGGAAGTAACCTAAGTGTCTGAAATGTACCGAGTACTCGAATCAGTTATCCTCTGGCCACTCAAATGAGGGCTCAAGAGTCTGGGAGGAAACTGAAACTGAGAAAAGCAGTTATTTGTAGGAAAAAAGGTTGGAAGGAAATACACAGCAAGATGGCGTCTGAGGCTGTGAGAGGGGGATATGAATATGGACAAATTTCCTTTCTCTCTTTTATGCATTTTCTGCAGTGTGGTTATGATATTACTTTTACTGGAAGGAAGCCTTCTTGCCTCCCCTCTTCTGTGTTCCTATCTTATTTCTTCTAAGAAACCTAGAACTCTACTCTTTGCAGGAAAAGAAAGAAAAACTAGTGCCTAGATCACTTTATAAATAGTGTACAACAGAACGGAACAATCACTAAAGCAGAGGCCCGGGCATGCCCGAGGTTAAAATACCAACAGGCCTGATGATAGACTGGAAGACAGTTGGAGAAGGACACAGTGAGTGGTTATTGAAGGCACTGACCACCCTGAGTAGAGCCTTCTAGACCCGTGGGGAGGAGCCACGGTTGCCCTTTGATAAAGGAGCTAACCCGGGGTCAGAGTCCTGTGACTTTTCAAGACTCACCGCACCCCCTGTCCTGGTTAGCGGCTGATGGGGTGAAGGGCATCTGGGGACACCACAAGGCCAGCGACTCTCGTCCAGTCCGATGGAAGTTACTCTCAGGGAGAGGTAAGGTGAGTGACAGTTGCCCATGAAGAATAGGAAGATGTTTTCCGTTTGGGTGACGCGGTGTCTGTAAGGGCCAAGGCAAAAGTGAGCTTCTGGTTCAGATGGAGGGAGCTGTGGTCCAGCGCATTCTCAGGGGAAGATAGGCAGGCTTCTGTGCACAGGCACGTTGGGTTCCCCCCTCCTCCTGTGCATCCAGAGCGTGGGGCATTGTGCTTGACCTCCGGGAGGAGCGGGGTGGCTCTTCAGAACCTGCTGCCTGGGCTCAGGCAGGATGCAGGGGGCTCGGCAAGGATGCGGCAGCCTTCTGAGGAACCCAGAAGGAACAGCCCCAGGCACCTCAGCGGGCGGCTGAGCTATCCCCATTGTTGGGATTGCAAATTTCCAGATAGTTTCTATGGTATTTAAAATGCCGTTTCCTCTCAAGTTCTGTGTCTGTCATGCAGCCCACTTGTCATCTCTGCGTGCGTTTTGGAGAGGTTCTAGTTAAAAACTCCTTAGCCATTTGTTTTAAGGAAGGCACTGAGCGTCAAAAGGTGCCCGGTGCACAGGTGTCAAATGGATATTTGACGAATAAGGGTATGAATTAATTTTCTCCCTTGGGTGGCAAATTGAAATTGGAGTGTTGTTTTTTTTTTTTTTAAATGTTCATTTAAAACCCCAAGGTTCATAATCTTTATGTGTGTGTGTATGTGCTTCTGGGTTTAGATTCGAAGGGGGACACAGTTTAGCATCTCACACAGACATTTGTTGAGGGTCCCGAACATCCCTCGTTCTCCCCATTCCCGTCGCCCTCTGTCCTCCTGCCGGGCACCTGGGCTGCGCCCCTAGCAGCTGGTGGAGGAAGGGGTATGGAGATGGGGCAGGTGTGCTGCTGTGGGTGAGTGAATGAAGAGCTGAAGCTCTCGCTGCTTGCTGGGCTGGCCCTGGGCGTCCGGAGCTGAGTCACGCCCGTTCCTCGTGCTGCAGTGTCCAGGGTCGGGGGAAGAAAGTGAAGGACCAGAGCACAGAGTGAAAAGCTGGTGACATCAGGGTGCCCGGCAACCCCTCCCCCCAAATCCCCGTCAGCACCTAGTGGGGAGATGGCGTTCAGCTCAGCAAATAGGAGGTTCGGTGCAAGGTGGAGTCCTTGGGAAAAGGGTGAAGCCTCTGGCCCTCGAAGGTTGCACTTCCCTGGGGTCTCGGTTTTGGGGCCCCCCTGAGGGGGCCGCTGCTGGGCACATAGGCTGGCTGTGCCACCGTCTCTGGCCTGCCACTTCGTTCCTCCGAGCCTCCCAGTCTTCACATGTGGAGCGGCCCTAGGAAGCACTCCTTACTCAGCAGTGGGTTGGGTAATATGTCTGTCACCTCCCCTCTCCCTGTCCTAATGACCCTACCCTGAGGGCACTGTCACCTTGCACCCTCCCAGAGGGCCTGCTGCTTTCTGGGTGGGCCGAGGGGTCTTTTTTGGGTCTGCCCTGCTCTCCTGTCCGCCTTCCTTCCCTGTCCCCACCCCCCCCCGGCCCCTCCCTCCTGCCCTCCTGCACGCCTTCCTCAGAGCACAGGACAATTCCTCTGTTAGACCGAATAACTGAGAGCTAACTCTAGGAACAGACGTCTATGAATAGACGTGCTGGAGGAAAGCATTTTTGCCAAGTTTGAGCCAAGCTGAGTATTGTCAGCACTGAATTAAAGATGAGCTTCCTGGCTCTCTGTTCTACTTAGCATTGACCAAACACTATGTCTTGAATCTTAAAAAAAAAAAAAGAAGAGGAGAAAGTCAGAAAGTGGCTTATGCGACAGCAAATAAGGTCTAAGCACAACACTTCACGTCCGTGCAGTGCTTTGTCTTTATGCTGTGGCCTTTTCCATTAAACATCACCAGGCCCTAAGGTTGGGCCTTTTTCTGGTTCAGGTCCACAGGTCAGGTTCACAGCAGGCCTTGCTCCAAGAGTGTTGGCAGAATGATTATATACTTTTTTCAGAAAATTGGAGCCCAGAGAGGTTGAGTGATCTGTCCAAGGCTGCACAGCTGGTTAGGACCAGAGCTGGAACTTAATTTCTTAGCCCGGCTGCTCTTAAACCCCACTTAGTGGTCTCCTCACAGATGCACCTCAGGCCGACAGGGAATTCAGAAAGTCAGAGACACAGCATAACTAAGGGACAGAGCATTACTGAGGCCTCATCTCTCCTTTATTCTGGAGGATTGTATTCCTTGTTCTCTCAAAATTCGCCTGTTCTCATGGTGGCCGCATAACCTGCCCTCCCCTCTCTGTTCCCTCCCCCCCTCCTTGCGTGTTTAAGCGTCTTCTCGTTTGTATGACCCCCTCTGGGTTTCCTCCAGAGTTCCTGGAAGCCACCTGAGGTTGTGTTGTGCAATGAGTGACAAGTTAGTGTGTAGCCTGGGGCTTCTGTTGTGGAGCTGAGCGAAGGAAGACACGGGTCCTCCACGAGTGAGGACTGTCCTCTCTATTAGATGGTCCCCAAGGTGGGTCTCTTCCAGATCAGCCAGGCCCTCTTGTTCCAGGCTTTCCATTGTCTTATCTGTAGACGTGGCCTTTCAGTCACCAAACACATCCAGAGCCCCTCCTGTGTGCTGGGCACAGTACTGTGGACTCTGCTCCTCACAGCAAAACCCGTCTTGCTTGGGTCCCTGTGCCTTTGGAGTCTACAGACTGCAGGGGGCTTTTTGGAAGGTGATGCCACAGGTAGACTCCATGGGGAAGCCTTTCGGGGTCCAGTGAGCGAAAACCCTGTCCTTGCTGGTTTCTTTTCCCTCTTCTTCTCCTTCCCCTCCCACTTTCACTAAGCACGCATTCAGCATGACCGTGGGCCAGGATCTGGGGCAGGTGCCCCGAGACCGAGATCAGCAGGATGCGGGCACCGCTCACAGAGTCCTGGACTGTGGGAGGGGATGGACATGGAAACAAATCATTGTATTAATATGCAAAGTGTTAAGGGTATCAAAATTTTAAAACTTGGAAAACAATGATACACATTGTTTAGGGGGTATAATCATATGTGGTAAGAAATGCATAGCAGTGATAGATGCCCAATTCAGGTCGGTGCTTACCTGTGGGGAAGTGGGGAGGTGACTATGATTGGGGTGGGGCACCCAGGGGACTTTGTATTCATTATATTTTATTCCTTAAGCTGGGTGGTGGGTACAAGAGATGGTTTGATTATTCTTTATATGTATATTTTTTGTCCATCCTAAATATTGCACAGTAAAACTTTTAAAATAGAATTGCAAGCCAGAGGTTATTTGGAGATGCTAGCCCGAGCGGGTCTCTAGCCACATTTAGAAATTTCCCCTCTCTGTACATCTGGCCAAGCCCCGTTCCTGGCCACGCTCACACACTCAGGATGCGTTGACATGAACTGTGCTGGAGGGGCTGAGGAAAGCTTTACAGAGAAGGCGACAGTTTGAACTGAATTTTGAAGTCCAGTGCTAGGAATAGCATTTCGGACAAAGGGAACAGCGTGTGCAAAAGCAGGCAGGCCAGCATTCAAGGAACTACAAGGTGTGAACGTGTGGATCAGCTCAGCTTTGGAGCAGTCCTGCAGTGTGTGGTGCTCGTGATCATTCATACTCAGAATGGCTCAGAATCCGGGTGTGCTTGGAGTCGACTCACGATAGAGTCCACTCTGGTATTAGAACCAAGTCAGTTTTCCGAGAGTGCTTCAATGTTATCAGGGCCTTGGCTTTGTGAGAGCTGGTGTCAGGTCAAGGAGATTGGCTTCAGCTTCGAGTGCAGGAAGCTGCTGGTACACTGAGACTCTGATAAAGGAATTGGACCTGCAGAGTACAAAAGCTGGTGAGAAAGGTCTTCTTCGACAGAGAAGAGCCAAGGCTGTGATTATGTGACATTAAAGACTCATCTGGGAAACTGCTCCGAAGACGGGGGGGAGGCAGCAGAGCCGCGTCTCTGTGCAGTGGCTTGGGGGATAATGTATATTCAAGATCGTTCTCTTTGAAAACATTGCGAAGCCAGCGGAACCCTCAGGGGAGCCAGATTAAAGCGGTGATGGGGAGTTTCATCAGTGCTTAATCAAAGACATCGACTGTTTTCTGGGCCTCACTCATCCCCTCCCCTCTGTTGTCTTTAATTGTGGAAACTTGTTCTTTAGGGTTTCCTTAAGGCTGGCCCTGGGCATCACTCCTCATTTGCCCCCTTTGATCTCTGGGAAGTCTTCCACTTCCTGGGGGGGATCCTTGGGGCTCCCGGGCTGCTCTCTATCTTGGCCCCTTGCTTTCAAATTCAGGCCAGACTCTCGTCCATACTTGAGAAGAGAGGTGCTTCTCCACACCCCAGGTTCCTGCCTGGACCGAGGAAGAACATGGTGTGCGGGCAGGTGTTGCTTAGGTGTCTGGTGCCGTGACCCCATGAGATAGATGCGTTGGGAGGTGAGGTGACAGTGAATGTTCTGGAAGAGGGCAGCCTCAGCTTCTGACACTTCATCAGGAACGCAGGTTCCTCTGCCGAAGATTGTCCTCAACTGACCTGCCGGTGCACGGATTTTTAAATGCAGTCTTGACAGGCTGTGTGACACCTGGTGGCAGGAGCGGGGCGGGAAAGCCACATTCGCTGCCTGGTCCAGGGGAACCTAGCACACAGCCCCCGCCGGGGACCAATTAATTCTGCAGGAAGTGATGGTTTACATGTTCCCTGGAAACGTAGGCGCTGCGCGCATCCACGGGCCTTGGCCCTCCAAGCTTCCTCCCTGCTAGGCTTGTTTAATTACGGCCATGGTTGAAAACTCACAGCATCTTCCCCTGGTTTTATTAGCTCGTCTTTCCCCACATTTCATCTGCTTTCTCTTAAACTCTTTTTTTGTGTGCGTGTTGACAGACCCTGAGTAAACACAAATCCTTGACTTTGATTAGGAAGCCAGCAGCGGCCAGAAGAAGGGGCTCATCCTGTCCATGTCTCTTGCACTGTGGAGGTGGACAGGAGAATAGATGGAGGCAGGGGTACCCTGATGGTTACAGAGGGACCTGGGAGTGAAGAACTACATGGTCGCCCCCCTACAATAGACCACGTGCCCCGATTCAGCTCAGGTTACTTCCTGACATCATCTGCCGTGATCACTTGACATCACCTGCAGTCCATTCACTCATTCATTCGCCAGAGGGACACCGCTTGGCATCACACCATTTCGTGGTCAGACCTTCAAGGGCAGCCAGTGATTTTGGCCTGTGTTGTCTCTGCCTTTCTGCCCCTAGGATAGAGCCTAGTGTGGGTGCTCAGTAAATAGTTGCTTAATGAATAAATGAGTGCGTGACATTCCATCGTTAGGCATCCATTTTTTTTCTTTTAATCACAGGCTCTGTCTCATTGTATCTTAAAAAGTGCCCAGAGGGAGGGTGTAGAATCCCCAACAATAAATTGGTCACAGGAGGGCGGATGGGATTCTGTGGTTCCTGGGGAGAGGGAGAGCCAGAAGCTGCCCGGGGCGTCAAGTCGGTGTGGAATTTGGTACGAAAAGAGTGGGGTAAGAGGCCCAGCATCCCTGCCCTCAGAGACAAACTTCCTGATCTGGAAACGAAGTGGGGGGGTGGTGATGCCAGATTCTTACCTCACACCCCCAGGGGTTCATTCTGCCCCCACTGGGTGCCACAGTGGAGTGGGCCCTGGGAATACAGTGATGCGTGAGGTACAAGAATCCCTATTTCCACCAAGCCAGGGAGTTTTGATTGAAGGACATTGATGATACAGGGAACTGTGAGCCCATGACGGGGTGGGAGACATCAGACTCATCCTGAGAGACCAAGGAGGGCTTCCCGGAGGAAGAGGCATCCAAAAGAGTAGGGGCTGCATTTTATGACTTTTCACATTCCTAGCTGTAAGGAAAGTGCTTCACATATAAACAGGTGTTCAGTGAATGATGAATGAGGGAATGTGCAAAAGGGTTTAATAAACCAGAAAATGATGCAAATGGCAGGTGTTGGTATCCTGATTTGTGGAGGATAGAACAGGGGCACCTGAGACTAACTTTACCCATTTTCTGAGGACCGACTATTGGCAGGAACTAGGGTGTGTTTTCTAGGACACCTCGGGTGTCCGCCTCTGCCTTTTGTCCTCCCACTCAGAGAAGCGGACTGCCCAAGGCTTGAAATCTTCAACCAACTCTGTAGCGTCCAGATTGGACATGCAGCCCTGGTCCTGTGGACTGTGGTCCTAGGGCTGGTGGCTGAGTAAGGGGGTAGGTCATTGTGTGTGTGTGTGTGTGTGTGTGTGTGTGTGTGTGTGTGTGTGTGTGTGTGGACATGGAGTGATGCCCGCACATGCTAAAAATGGGTCTGCAGCTTATATTCAGATCACCTCTAACCCTCCACTGCAGCTGCCATCCCCAAAGCAAAAGTCACTTTGTTTCTGTCTTCTCCTCTAGTTGACTGGACTTCCGGAAGTCAAGGACGGCAGCAGATTCATCTTTGTAACCCAGATACCCAGTGTAGGACTTGACACATCTGGGTCTCGGGAAGTTTGCAGAGTGAATGAATGCATGCATGAAGGAATAAATGAACGAATGAATTTCAGATAATGGCAATGAAGTTGTCCAGAATGTATCTGCAGCCTCATGTCTTTATGGGGTAGAGGGAGAGGGATGTTTCTGGAAATGACCTTTTGCTACTGCTTTAGATGTTTTGCAATAGCAGATACTTGAAATTCTGCTTGACACTTGCTCTCCGTGGTGAGAGATGAAGAAACACTTCCTTTGTTCACACTTGGCTCTGGCGCTATGTAGACACAGGCAGGGGCCTCTCCCTTACTTCTGCCACCCTGGGAGTTCCTCAGTCCACTCTGTGGACTCAGAATGGACCAGTTATGGAGAGAAAGGGCCCGTGGCTCTACAGTTATTTAATTTCTATAGTTCGCTGAATTGGTGTATCTCATGGACACTTGCTATACTTTGGGATACTCAACATTCTGCTCGCCTTCCTCTTTGAGGGAACCTCCAGTGTGTAGATCTTGGAAGGGGATGGAGCTCGGCCTCTCCGTACAGAGGCTGAGGTAGCCCAGACATTCTTTCTTCCTGCCTTTGCTCAGCCATGTGGCTTTGGTCCTGGCCGTGGGCCATGATGATGCAGGGGCAGTGAGCAGTCCTTCGGAATCAGGAGTCCAGTTGAGAATGGCGAGTGTCCTAAGCCGATGTCCCGTTGTGTGGCCTTGGTCACATTTCCCCTCTGCCCAGTCTCCCTCGCTCCTTTAACCCAGCCTAGCTCTCCAGCCTGCTTGCTGCTTCTCCATAAAATAATCATCACTGACTTCTGTTGTCTGTAATCAATAACCCTGACTGAGCTGCTCAGCGGAGGCCACAGAGGGGCCTTCCTCTGTCATGGCGGACCTTGGGAACGTAGTGAGATGGGCGAGCTTGCTTTGGATGCTCTCCGGTCTCCTGCCACCTCCCTTTTTGTGGTGGAGACACCAGCCAGCCCATTCACAGTCCTTGAGGACTCAGACTCTTGCAGGTCAGGTCAGTAAACATCGGGCCACCTGCTGCGTGTTGTGTTGTGCTGTGTGAATAAGCACAGGGATACAGAGATGAAGAATCTGTGATCCTGGGCAGTAAGGGGCGTGCAGTCCAGAGGTGGAGACAGGTACACCGCTGGATACTTGTGCTCAGCGAGGCGGGAGGATAGAAGCAAGCGAAGGTGCTGTGTTTGCACGAGGGCACTCCCAACCCTCACGGGGGACCCGCAAAGAAGAGGTGATGCCTGAGCTAAGCTTGGGAGGATGCAGGGAGTTAGCTAGACCACACGGATGGATGGGAGCAATTGTGCAGAAAGGCCCAGCACAACCAAACCAGGGAGGTGACAGGTATCGCGGTGGGTGGGGAGGCAGAGGATATGGTGGCTGGTCAGTCTGGAAGGGGAGGCAGAAGCCTGAATGCGGGTGACCTGTATGCCAGGGGTCAGCGGACATTTTCTGTAAAGAACTAGATGGTAAATTTTTAGGCCTTTTGGGTTATATGGTCACAGCTGATCTGCTCTGCCATGGTAGCACCTGAGCTGTCAAAGACAATCCATAAATGACTGGGTATGGCTGTATTCCAATAAAACTTTATTGACAAAAACAGATGGTTTGCCTGACTTGACCCATGAGCTGTGCTTTGCTGACCTCTGCTCTATACCATGCTAAGGAGTTTGTACTTTCTGTTGAGATGATGGAGAATAGAGGTGCTTCTGGTTGCTGATAATAGTAAACTCAAGTCAAGGTGGCTCAGTGAGGAAAGGAAATTAATGAGCACGTGACGTGTAACTGAAACATCCAGGTACCCAGGCTGTAGGTGGTATTGGATCTGAGCCCTGGCTCATTCCTCTGTTGTCTCAGCTCTGCCCTCCTGTATGAACTTCATCCTCAGGCTGCCTCCCTCATGGTGCTAAGATAGTTTCAGCAGTTCCAGCCTTCACATCCACTTTTCTTCTCCAATTCTTAGGTTATGTGTGCAGCCTGGAACCAATCCCCGTGACCAGGAGAATGCTGTGTGCTGATAGGCTAAGGGTCCAGCCAAGGGCCCCCCATAAGGGGGACATGGTCAGCACTGCCCAAGTTGCATGGCTGCCGCCCAGTGGGCTAGGGTGGGTTGGGTCCACTCGTGAGAGTACCGTAAGCAGAAGGGTGATGCAACCCAGGCACAATTTCTAGAAAAATCTCTGGTGAAATTGTGGAAAAGAGCCAGGCTAGAGGCAGGGACACTGTTAGGAGGTTGTTTCTGAGCCTGGGAGCCAGTAGCAGGGGAATGATGTGGGGCAGTGAAGGAAGAGAATGCATTTGAAAACTGGAGATGGGACTGACAGAACTTGTGTCTAACATGTGTGAAGCTGGCGACAGGAACGAGGAAGTGAGAAAGACAGAGTTATTAAGAAACACCAGTCTCTAGCTTGGTGACTAGGAGAACTAGATGGGGAGCCCAGGTGTAAGGGAAGATGTGGAGTTCCGCACTGAACAAGATGAACTAGCAGGTGTAACTTTACTCAAGGTTACCTCTCCTGGCTTCACCTCCATGCCCACCCACAGTAGACCCCATCTTTGATTTTTAGAATTTAGGAACAGCCAGGAAAAGCTGTGCTACCACAGAGGAAAGGTTGTTCTCCCTTACCCCCTAGCCCTTTTTGCCTTGGCTGCCTGGGCGCTCAGAGCCAAATTTGTGCTTAATCACGAGCAGCCATAATGGGTCCTTAGTTCAGTCTATTTGCTTTGTTCCCACTGGCATTTTCTCTTTCTGTTTATTCTCTTCATCTATCCTTTTTGTGTTGCAAGTTATCCCGAATCTCTTTCAGAAGGAGGCAGGGTATAAACAAGTAAATGATAAAGAAAGGAGGAAATCGGGACACTGTGTTGATCCGGAGGCTGAATTTCTACCCCCTTTGATAAATATTGGTCTGAGTTAAATTAGTCTCATCTGTGCCAAGCTGGCTGATCTTGGATAGTAGAGATTTTAGGCTCCTGGAGGAAGGGGCCCGTGTCTCCTTCACCTCAGTATCTCCAGCATTTATCACAGTGCCTGGTACAGCCTAGGTGCTTAGGTGCTTACTAAATGTCTGGAAAAATGAAGTGAATTAATCATGGCAGAGCCACATGTTAGCTTTCTGAGTGTTGTTCAGGGCTTCTCGCTCTCTGACAAGTTGGCATGATGCTGGGGGGACATCCCCCCCCAATTCATTCTTCCTACTGCTCCTACTGAAAACATAAATCAGACCATACTGTCCCTGCTGAAAACTCTCAGTGGCTTTCTGTTGTCACTGAAACACTAAACAGAGCCCAAGGTCCTGAGGCTCCAGCCCCTGCCTTCCTGAGTTCCCTGTTGGCTCTCTGTTCTTCCTTGCCTGCTATAACCCACCAGCTTCTTTTCGTTCCCTGGAGGACTGGACTCCTTCCACCCTTGACTCATGCTGTTCCCTCTGCCTGATAATGGGTCCCTGGGTCTTTGCAGGACAGATGCCTCCTTCCTCGGTTTCAGACTTTCTTGTAGATCTTTTCATCTCAAGACCCTGTTCCTTACCTTTAACTCTTTCCTGTCGATGTGTGTGTGGTGTGTGTGGCTTGTGTGCCTGTTAATTCCTGTTAATTAAGTCTCCCCACCACCACCCCCAAAAGTAGAGACTACTTCTACCTGTTTGTTCACCTTGGCTCCCCAGAGTCTTGCCCTGCCTCTGGCAATTGGTAAGTACTTGCTCAGTAAATGCTCATTGAATGAAACAAGGCTGGTCATTCATCCACTCAACCAGTATTTATTGAGCACATACTAAGTGCCAGGCAGGCATTGTGCTACATAAGACTTAGGGATCCAGTGGAGAACAGAAGAGACATCATGTCTGTCCTCCTGAAGTGTTCATTTTAGCTTCTCAGCCTGTTCTTCCTTTACACCATGTCTGTTCTTTACCTCTTCCTTCATATATATGTATATGCACACACATACATACATACGTAGGCATCCGGGTGTATATGAAACCGTCGTCTGTTGAACACCTGTGTTCTCTATATAAAATGTGCTTTTATACATATAAACCTGTCTGTATATATAAGACATGCACATAGTACGTGCGTACACGTATATGAAAACAAACATTTTTCGAATACTCATTGTATACTGTAAATAACAGCGTGGTTATATATATAAAACCTACACATACAGTCTATACATTTATATGGTCCCGGGTGTTTCCTGAGTACCTGCTCTGTGCCTGCACTGCACTAGGCACCAGGGAGGACACTCCACTAGAAGAGGTGGGGAGGAAGGCACCATTTCCATCTGCTGGGAATGCTCTAGACCTGATGGGGACAAGGCAGAGGGGTGACCCTGGGCAGGGTTACTCTAAGGTGTGAGCGCAGAGGGGGATGAGGCCTGCGGGTGCTGGGGTTCTCAATGCTGCCTGTGAGTGGAGCAGAGTCGGGTCCTGCTTGCGCTTTCCTGTTCCCATGATGGGGAGGGTCTGGCGTGGCCCCTGCTGTGGGGGCTGTTCGTTGAGGGGGGCTCCTTCCCTATTGATGCAGGTGCTTGCCAAAATCAGAGATCATCTGGAGACTGACTTAATTTGGCCTCTTTTAAAATAATTAGTGAAATGGAAATTTCAGAACACGCAGAGACTTCAATTCACACAGACATCTCTTTTTTCTTAGATTTGACCTGGGGCGGGGTGGGAGGGTGGGGGGGGGTGGGCAGGGATGGAGAGTCACATCTGTGAAAACTAAAGGCGTTTCTCCCCTGTCCCCTCATACCCTTGTCTAGAACTTCACCATTTGTCCAGGTCTTCTTCTCAGGATCTATCATTCTCTTGCCCTATTCCCTCCTGTGTTTTGAAGACAAAGTGAGGGCCCTTTCGGGTCCTTTATGCTACACATGGTTCCCTGGGACAGGGCTCCCCGGGGCTTCTTCAGCAGCAGGGGTTTGAGACCAGTCGCCTGCATGAGCCCTGCATGCTGGCCACTTCCTTTTTTTGTTTTCCTAACAATTTTACTGAGGCAGATGGTAGACAGAATAATGGCCTCCCAATGATATCCATACCCTAGTCCCCAGAGCCTGTGAATACATCGCCTTACCTTGCGACAGGCACCTGCAGATGTGACTACATTCAAAATCTTGAGATGGGGAACTCAACCTGGATTATCTGGTGGGCCTCATAAGAGGGAGGGTCAGAGTCAGAGGGAGGTCGGTGATGGAAACGGGGTCCAGATCCGAGATCTGAGGAGGCTTTGCTGCTGGCGTTGGACGTGGGGGAGGAGTACAGGCCAAGGAACGCTGCAGCCACTAGACACCAGAGAACATATTCTCCCCCAGGGTCTCTGGAGGGAGTGGCGGCCTGCTGACGCCTTGACTTCAACCCGGTGAAGCCCTGTCTGGATTTCTGACCTCCAGAACTGTAAGATAGTAAAGTTGTATTGCTTTAAGCTGCTACATTCGTGGTACTGTAACAGCAAGCGACAGAAAACTAATTCAAGGTGTATTTTATGTATCATCAAATCTACCCATTTCCCATGTACAGTTCAGTGGTTTTTAGTCACTTCACCCACTGGTGCGACCATAACCATAATACAGTTTTAGGATATTTTCATTACCCAATGAGATGCTTCATGTCCGTTTACAGTTACTCCCTGTCCTCAGCTCCAAGCAACCACGAATCTACTTTTTTCTCTCTAAATTTGTCTATAAACTTGCCGTTGGGGTGTTTCATGAAAGTGAAATAATATAATATGTGGTTTCTGTGTCTGGCATTTTGTTTTTGAGATTCATCTGCGTTGTCAAGTGCATGATACTCTGTCCCTTTTTATTGTGGGATAATAATCCGTTGTGCGGACACCCTGCGTGGTCTTTCTCTCCGTGTGGATTCGTCTCTCTGCTCCACGGTGGTTAGACATTTGGGTTGTTTTTGGTTTGGGACTCACGGATAACGCTGCTGTAAGCATTGGTATGCAAGTCTTTAGGTTAACATAGGTTTTCATTTCTCCTGTGCAGTTACATAGGGGTGGAATTTGCTGGGTTGTATGGAGTTTTATGTTGAAATTTTGGAGGGCCTGCCACACTGTTTTCCAAAGCAGCTACATCATTTTTAATTCCCACCAGCAATCTAGGAGGGCTCCCTCTACCTGGCTTTTAATTCTCTAAGGATGGTGGGCTGCAAAAGGGGCTGAGCACACGTACCCGTGTGTGCGTGCACATGCATGCACGGGCACACGTGTGTTCGTAGGCACACACCTGCCGAACATTTTCCAGGGACTGTTTCAGCTACTTGTAATTGACTGTAGCAGGAGGTAAAGAAGAGAAGAAAAGCTGCTTTTTTCTGGGCTTTGAAGAAATAAGTTCCAGCAGCTTCTCTGTATCCCTTTTCCTCCCTGCCCTCAGTGTAAGCCCTACAGCTCAATAAATAAATAGTCTGTTGGGGTTCTTGATCTGTGATCTTTGATCCTTCCTGCAGTCTCTTATCACCGGGTTTCTCTTGAGCCTTTGCCAAAATCTGGGGCTTTGGCATTGGGTGAAACCTGATATTGGTACTTTTACTATAAGCGGTGAGACAGAAAGTTCCCGCCGTGAGTGGAGGGCTGAGGTCACCATGCCTTTCTTCTTTACCCCAAGCTGGTCTGCTACGGCATTAGCACACCACCCCCCCAGTTCCAGCTTCTCCTTGTAAGTTCTGCTTTCCCCTTCGTCTGAGCAGGTCTAGACCCCCCTGGGTGGGGTTGGGGGTTGGGGGTTGGGGAGCAGACCCAGAGGTTCAGCCTGGAGATAGATGACTGCTTACCAGCGGTGTGGTGGTGAGGGGCCCTGGCCCTGCCGTGGGGGGCGTGATGTGGGGTGAGATCCAGACATAAAGTGTGATTACTCAGTCTGGGTTCGGTGGGTAGGGAGGCCCCTCTCGGTTCCTCAGGGGCAACAGTAAACAGAGCACAAGCTTAATTTTGGACAGAGATCAGTAAAGGAATCTTGTTAAGTGTTCCTCAGTTTCTTTATTGCTACATGTAGAAAAGGGTCAGATAGACTTTGGTGACTGGCTTTAAATTCCGTTGGATCCCATGAGGAAAAAAGTGAGTAATTTTACGGTGACCATTAGAGGTTTTCAGTTTGAGGAGAAACTCTGCCACGGGTTTGTAGACCCATACCTGGGTGACCGGCTATAGAGCTGGACCCTGGAGCTGACCGGGCCGAGGGGTGATCGTCCCCCAGGCAGGAAGCCAGCCACCTAGGCTCTGATGCTGTGCCCAAGGGGGTGGGGTGTGGATGGGATGGTGTCAGCTGGCCTGAGTAGCTGAGGGGTTGATGGGTGGCAGGAGGGCGAAGACTCAGAAAATCTAGGATGATGACCTGGGTCAGCAGATTGGCCGAGCCCTAGAGCAGCTCGAGGGACTCAAACTCCATTCAGCGGGGGTATTAACTGCCATTTTTGAAAATGAAGAAACTGAGGCTCGGAGAGGCTAACTGACTTGTCCAAGGCCACACAGCGAGCAAAAGGAACAACCAGAAATTCACCTTCCGGGCTGTTTCTGAAATCACTGTGACCTTGCAAGATGCTTCTTCTTTAGAGATTAATGGGACACACGCGACACAACCCCGAGCCATGAATGAATGTCCTCATGACAACTTTGCTGGGTCCAGGAGAGGGTAGACATTTCCACAAAGAGCCACCACCACTTTTACCGTCTGTGTTGCTAGTGTTGGAGGTGGTGGAGAGGGTGAGAAACCCGCTAAGTGTAAGTAAGGCTGGAAGGCTCCAGCCGCTGGGCCAGTAAACACAGAGACCCCATTTTCCAGATGAGATAGGATGCAAAGAGCAGAAAATACACGTGGCTTAGATAATTTTAAGTGAGCATGTACTAAGTAGTGTCATAATACAATAAAATGGAGGTAAAGTTATCTGTAATGTTGGTTGACGGGTGGGGCCCCGGGGTTGGTGGGAGCTGAGAGCCCCAGGTTTACCCTGGTTCCTCTGCCTTTTGTGTGACCCTGGCGGGCGGGGGGGGGGGGCGGTCACATCACTTCTCCGATTTCCAGTTTCCACTTCTGTAAAATGGGAAGGTTGCACCAGAAGATCTCTAAAATCTATTTTGACGTTAGCTCGGCACATTGTAGTTAGAAACGCTGTCAGTGGATGTTTAGCGTCAAGAGAGGGTTTAGCCAGAGATTTTTCCTGTGCTTTTGGAGGAAATTTACACAGCTGGCTGAGGTTTCAGTGGAAACAAACAAACCCCTTTAATTTACATGACAAAGGCTTATTTATCCCAGAGCGTCTTAGTCTTAGGTGGGTGTTAGAAAGCTTTGGGGAGGGCCTTGATAACCCACAGAAGGGTAGAGGCTGTGTTTAGGAGGTTCTTCCAACACTTCCTCTCCCTCTGTGGGGAGTGGGGGCTTTGACCCCAGCGGAGGGGCTGTAGGTTACAGAGCGTGAGGGGTCAGCCTTGTCCTCAGAGGGCTTATGGTGTCAGCTGGGGTTGTAGCAACACCTACTGTTGGGAAGACTTGCTATCAGGTGTGAACTCCCCTGGATGAACAGGGGGTTCCTGTGGAGGAGAGCACAGATCCTCCGGCCAGGTGGTGTAAGGGGTGCAGAAGGAATCTGCATCCGAATTTGTAGCCTGTGAAGGATTTGCATGTTAAGAAAGGCAGACTGGGAGGTGCGGGGGGGGGGGGGGGCGGGGGGGGGTCTGGGGGGTGGGTGGCGAGAGTCTGGGGTCTGGGGTCCACAGTGAGAGAGGGATGCTTTGTGCACCACGCCACGTGGAGGGCCTGGAGCCAGCCTCCCCCGTGCCATCAACAAGCCACTGGGTCAGGCCTGAAATGGCAGCTAGGGCAGGAAGCAGGGCCTGGCAGCAACCGGCAACTTCTTATAAACCCATTGAGGATTGTGTCCGTCAGTGCTCTGGGTTGCAAGTGACAGAAACCAAACTCAAGCTAGCTTAGGTTCAAAAAAGATAATTTCCTGTATCAAGTAGCTAAATAGGCCTGGCTGATCCAGGGGCTGGATTTTGTCTCTGTCTCTTGGCCCTGCTTCCCTTCCTCCTGTTTCTTAGGCAGTCTCTCCTCTCCAGATGGCAAGAGCCTGCCAGCAGTGTGGACTCAGGCTTCTGTCTTCTCATATTCACCACCCCATCGGGGAAACAGGCATCCTTTTGCAGTGAATGCAGCCTGACTGCTAGAGAAGGCTCTTACTAGCCACTTAGGGTCCCATGCCCATTCTTGAACCTCAAGGGGACTCTTATGGCCATTCAGGGTCACATGCCCATTCTGCCGCCAACCATGGGTTCCAGAAGATTCTATGCTTTGACTGCACTCCCCTAGGTGACACACTGGCCCCTGGAGCATGTGGAGGGGAGGACTGGCGATGCCTCATTGGAAAACTGGGTGCCGTTACCAGAAGGGGTATGGAGGCTGGGCAGACAAAAGACGTCAGCTGCGCATTGCAGGGAGCTCAGCATCGACTTTGTGTTGCCTGCTTAGGGAGGCTTCTGTTGACGTGAAGACCTGAACTTGGATGGAGTGAGTGGCCTAGAGGGAGGGAGGTAAGGGGGGGGGGGCGTGGTCCATGGCCCGTCCTTAGTGCCACTGCCACACAAATCACCTGACCACCTCCACATTTTGTGTGCATGCTTCACGCCCTTCCCCTGTGTCCGGGGGTGAGGGTCAGACTGCTTAACCCACCAGAGCAACTTCTGGAAGCCTCTACAGAGCCTGATGTTCACCCTTTCCTCGCTGGGTCCTGGGGGAGGTCTGGGGGCGCTGGGAGCAGAGGGGCCCTGAGGGTAAGGGTTCTGCCCAGCAACCACTTCCCACCCGCTTCCAAGTATTTCCTATTTTCACCACTGATACCGCCATGCTGGTGCGAAGCAGCTGCATGCTTCCTGCTAGGGGGAGAGCTTTCGGGGTGGGGCTGGAGTAGAATGTTCCTCACCTCCATCCCTCCCCTAGCCCCTGAGCACACTCCCACCCTCAGAGGATGTTCAGCAGCGCCTTTCACAGAGGGAATGCGCCGTTGATTTTTGTGGCAGTCGATTGAGAAAAGCAGGGGCGATTGCTCTGGAAACCCGCCCCCCCCCCGCCCCGGCACCCCGTGCTCTCACTGGCCTTGTGCGGTTGTTCAGGATTGGCTGCCCTTTCCTCTGAGGTTCTACTAGGGCCACCTCTGCCCACGCTACTCTCTTTGCACTTTTTTTTTTTTTTTCCCTCTGAGCAATTCAGGTTTATAGGCCTTGGAGAGTGTGCAAATATTTGATTTTAATTAAGGAAGTCTGGAATAAGGAATAGAGAAAAGATACTTCTCGCTTATTTCTGGGGGCTCTGGCGGGGCGGGGTGGGGATGACTCTGGTGCCGTCGGCCACCTCAGCAGTCATCTGGTCCTCCGGGGTGGTGCAGGCACCCAAGAGGAGGGGTCGGGAGAGGGACGGTGGGGTGGGTCTGCTGGTCCATGGTGGCCTGTGGGAAGAGAAAGGGGTAAATAGGGCAGGAGGGTGCACCCTGGGGAAGCTCTTCTGGGCCAGATTCTGGAGCACAGGGCAGGTGATAAGAGGCGTATACACCTGCCATCTGATCCGTCTCTGCCACCTGTTAGTGCTTCCTGCTGGCTGGCCATGGCGCCCATCTGGTCCCTTTGATCTTAGCTCATAATCCTCACCACTGTCTTTAGTGGTAAATCTAATCATTCCCGTTTTATAGCTGAGGAAGCTGAGCCCAGAGAGGTTAAGAAACCTGTCCAAGAGCACCCAGCTTCTAAGTGGCACCCCAGGTGAGTCAGAGTCCAAAGCTGTGCCCCAACTGGCCCCGCGTATAGTGCCCAAAGGGTGTTCTTAAAAGAACCGCCAGACTGTTTTGAGACTAGGTGGGGTCCTATAACTTAAAGCCCTAGAATACTAAATGAGAATTTATCGTGACCGGCAGAGCCTGAATATTGGCCAAAAGAGGGAGCAAGAATGGTGTGTGTGCAGGGAGGGTTGGGGAGCGACGGGCAGCAACCTGGGCTATCAGGAAGAGAAAGAACCCAGGAGCCCAGAGTTCCTGTCCCTGCCCTGCCCCCAGCGTCATGGGGCCTGGGGTGAGTCATACCATCTCTAGGAGCTGGTTTCCTTTTCAGTGAAATGAGGGTAAGAACCACAATAATAGCATTTATTGCAGGCTTCCTTAGTGCCTGCGCCAGCCCTGGGCCACCAGGACCAGAGAGGTACAAGGACGTGGGCTTTTGCCCTGGGGGGTTCAGGGGCTAGTGGGCAAGGAGGACCCCCCCCACCACACCCCCACTAGTGCTGCACGTGAGACATTGGACAGGTTTGTCCTTGGACGGGTTGGTCCTGGGGAACCAGAAGGTTGGAGGGAGGGGGGCGGCTTGTGCCCCAGCTCGGGCTTCAGAGCCCTCCAGCCTCGTGGAGGGAAGAAACCCTTGAGAAGGAGGCTTCTTCCCACAGCCATAGCTGGTGCTTCTGTCCTCTGCTGGTGGTCCTTCTCATCTTGGCTGCTCCTGAGAATCCCCTCCCCGAGCATTCGGATGAAGAACACCCAGTCCCTGGCTGTGCAGCCGTGGTCACCTGAGAGCTTTCTGCAAACACCACTTCCCAGTCCTGGGGAGCACTGTTTTCGGAAAGCTCCCAGGGTGATGCTGATTTGCAGCTTGCCCCTGTGGGGACCCTCCATCCATTCCTGCGCTGGAGAGGTTCCAGAGAGGATTTGCCACAGTGGGCTCCCTCCCAAGGCAGCAAGAGTGGATCCCCGCGGGAGGGAGCAGGGACAGGTGCGCAGGGGGCTCTGTGCTGAGGACAAGCTCCAGGGTGGTCACCTGCACGCTCTGCTCCATGTCGCCCCTCTCTGTCCCGGGGAGGGGGCAGAGGCCTGGGAGAGCCTGCTTCCTCTGCGCTGCCTCCTCCCTGCTCTGTGACCAGGCTGCATCCCTGAACTTGGCACTGTGTAGGGCCACGCTCAGGGGGCCTGGCCCAGTGTCTGCTCGTTACCCCCCCCCCCCCCCCCCCGTTCCCGGTTCCCGCTGCCCCGAGGCACATTCTGATGGGACCCAGTGACAGCCGTCTGACAGGCCTGGGACGGAAATCAAGTCGTGGCGAGCCCAGTGGGACAGCTGTGGCAGTTTAGAATCCAATTTAAACCTGACAGGTATTTTGAAGATCTGGTTGAAATGATTCCCCTTTTGTTCACTTTTGAGGTTCAGAATCAAATTCTTTTTAGCATTTTTACCTAGGTTTGGTTTAGCTGCTTCTAAAGAAATCCTATTTCTTGAAGTTCAGTGGGCCAGCCACCTCCTGAACACTGTCCTCTAGTAAATTTATAAGGATTACAGATGAAGAAACACATTTTCTCAAGAAGTTGTGGCACATTTGTAAATGAGGGAGTCAGGATTGGGACCAAGGTCTGTCTAACTTCAAAGCTCATTCCTCTGCACAGCAGTGGACCCCAGTTCCATGTACAAAAGACTGGAGCTGAGCTGGATACAGTAGCCACTAGCCACGTGGGGTTCTTTAAGTCTAAACTAACTAAAATTAATTCACATTGAAAAACTCAGTTCCTCAGGTGCACTGGCCAGAGTCCAGGTGCTCAGTAGATGCATGTGACTGGTGCCGCCTTACTGGACATTGCAGATACATACAGAGCATCTGCATCTCTGTAGAAAGTTCTGTTGGACAGTAGTGAGCAGCCACATGGCACAGTGAGGGCTCCGGGCCCAGCCTGTACAGCTGAGCATGGTTATGGGGAAGAAATTGTGAGCAGGCTCTCTGACCCTGTTGGTATCTACTAGAGGGACCAGCCGTCCTGCTTTGCTTGGAACGGAGGGGTTTCCCGGGACTTGGGACTTTCCTTGCTAAACTGGGAAATTCCCTGATAAATTGGGCTGGGGTTGGTCCCTCTGTTCACGACACCGTTTCCATGTAGATGTCACTGCTGTGCCCAGGTCCAGGACACACAGAGTTTAGCAGCGAGTCACTGAAAGCTCAGGAGTGAGCTAGCTGACTAAGTGATGGCATCGTTCAGATTGTGAGAGGAGCGCTCTTGAGAAAGAGGAACCAGGGGTAAGGTATACCCAGCAGAGGCCCCCATCTGGATTGAAGGCTCTCTGAATGGGTGTACCCAAACTCAGAGCGGACACCTGGGAAGCAGTTAAGCAGGTGAAGGAGTTGGGAAATGGGAGGAAGCTAAGTGACGGTCCCTGGGTGGTGAGCAATGGGAAAACCTGGTGGCCGGTGTGGCTCTGCTCTGATCCTTTGCCTCCAGCCTTCACATTCCCACACGTCTAGAACCCGGGGGGGTAGACCAGATATGCAGACATGGTATTCTGCACCTCTACCAGGGTCACGTTTTCGAGTAAATAGTGATACATCTTTAAGGACGACCCATCCCTACACAGAGAATGTGTTTGATAATCTGTATTTCAGGCACATGTCCTTTATCTTGCTCTTCTATTGGCGAGCAGCTCCCCTCTTCTCTACTTTGATAAGGGTAGGGCCAGAGCTAGCCTGCAGGGCCCAGGTTTAACTGAGATGCTGTTAAGCCCGGCACGCTGCGGCCATTTGGTACGTTCTTTTCCTTCTTCCTGCTCTCCTCCTCAGCTTCACGCTCTGTTTCTTAAATTAAGGCCATGCTGAATGACACGTCTTGAGAAAGAACAATGACCACTTATGATACAATATGCAGTGATAATTAAGGTTATTAAGGAGATGATTGGTTAAGGCACCACAATATTTTGGACATGTACTAATGTGTTGAGCACCCTGTGTAGTCTCTCCCCTTCCCCTAAAATATTGGAGATTTCTTAAGGTTAAAGATTTGTCCAAATTCATCACTTGGACATAGAGTTGCAAGTACTACAGCTTCATTAAGAACATCGTTAAATATATGAGTGATAGAGATCATGGAAAAGTGTGAGACATGGATCCCTCTTAAGCTGGGAGAGTGATGAGGGAAAGCGTAGAAACCATGTTTGGCTTCTCTCCTGTTTGCAGAATGTGATCCTGGAAATGGTCCATAGTTCTAGGAGAAGGGATATGGTAATTAATAGGTCCCGTCACTGACTGTTATCTTGGACAGAGAACTGCCCGGTGTAATAGCCATGTCTCCCCAGATCCCAGGCCTGGGGCTGGGAGGATTGTGTGCTCCCGCAGCATCTCACGGTCCTTCAACAAAGAAGGTGACAACCTCAGGGGGACAGTGTGTGAAAGAAACTCTAGGAACCCTTATTCCTCCAAACGCTAGTATGGCTAAATATGTGAAATGAAGCTACTTTTTTGAGGGAGGGGGAACCCAAGCCAGAGAATTTTTTTTTAAGTAGGCTCTACACCCAGTGTGGAACCCAACACAGGGCTTGGACTCACGACCCTGAGATCAAGACCTGAACCAAGATCAGGAGTTGGACGCTTAACTGACTGAGCTACCCAGGCACCACCCCCAAGCCAGAGAATTTTTAGAAACTTGTGGTGGATCCTAGAATCCGTTATGCTCTCTCAAAAGAATCCCAAAATATGGTGGGGTTTGCATCTGGGTAGGAAACGTGCATTGGAAGTTAGAAGTATTTTGTATGTTCCATGGTATTAGGATTATAGAAAGTTGGTGTATGTTTAACTTTGTGCACCTGTGTGTGCATGCATGCAGAACCTTCATATGTGACCTTTAATATTTGAAGTACGTTCTTGGGGATGAGGCATCAGTCCAGTTTTGCAAATAAAAGCAATATTGCTGAAGATAGTGGGTCCTGTTGTCATGTAAGATTTCCATAGCCAATTAGCTCAAGTTATAATTAGGAAATTAAGCACCTGGGACTGTTTCCAGGGACATTTCTCCCCAGTACGTTAGCTGCCTTTCTGGACTGCAAGTGATGATAATGATACGGATTGGCAGAGCCAGGGAAAACCTGGTTAATAGGAAAGGCTGTATTCTGAATGGATCAAGGAACACTTTAGAAGCTCCAGCATGGTGGAGGGCTCCTCCAAATGCTTTTATTTCCAGGCTGCATCTTTGATGCTTTAGGGGTCCTGGAACGGTCGTGTGGGAGGTGGCACCCACCGTTGCAAGTCCGGGAGTGTGTTCACTAGGGATCCTCTGTGATGGGGGGTCGGGGAGGGGGTTGGGTTCCAGACATTACAGTTTTTTCAACAACAAAAACAAATCAACCAAGATAAATTGGAATCACTTGCATGAGGCCTTCCCGCCACCAACTCACACTAGTAATTCAGTGCTTGGCCAACCAGAGTAGGAACTGAAAATGTGAGTTACAGAAGTTTTAATGTTTGGGTAATATGAATGTCTAACTCTCTGAAGTACTACATACACTGAATAGTAGAGGAACTAAAATTAGTACTTCTACCAACACAAGGTGCCCAACCCCTTCAAGGTGCTTACGATCTCCCTGAAAGAGCCAAACATTGGGTGGTCATACAAATGGCGTAGGATGGGGTCTCAAGTTCAGGTGGTAGAGTTGAGGGAATGATCGATGTGAACGGCAGCACTGACCTTAACCCTTGTCCCCAACTGTTACCTCCTCGTTTCTGGTTCTTGTTCAGGCCAGGTGTCTGGCGCTGCTTCTGTGACCCCGTCATTGTGTTTCTTCGTCACCCCATGGCTGCATCTGTCAGAGCCCTCGCCACGTGCTGTGGCAGGACCCGGGTGCACGCTCCCCTGAGCGTGAGGTCTTCGAGGAAGGCATCTCTGTCATCCTCTCCATCTCTCTTGCCCCTTTGAAGCTGCCTGGCCTGGGACGGTCATCGCTCTATTCTTGCTGCAAAGCCAAGCTGTCACTGGCCAAAGGCCTGTGTATGATCACTTTTGACCTTGTCTTAGGAGCATAAAACCACAGACTGGGTGCCTTACAAACAACAGGTCTATTCCTCACTGCCTGGAGGCCAGAAGCCTGAGATTAGGGCACTGCCATAGTCAGGTGAGGGCCCTCTTCTGGGTCACAGACTGCTCGTTGTATCCTTACGTGGTAGAAGGGGTGAGGGAGGTCTCCGGGTCCTCTTTTATAAGGCCACTTGCCCCATCCATGAGGGTTCCCTCTTCATGACGTAAGCACTTCCCAAAGGCCCTACCTCTTTTTTTTTTTTTTTTAAGATTTTATTTATTTGAGAGAGAGAGAGAAAGAGTACCCACAAGCAGGGGGGAGTGGCAGAGGGAGAGGGAGAAGTAGACTCCCGGCTGAGCAGGGAGCCCAATGCGGGGCTCAATCCTAGGACCCCGGGATCACGACCTGAGCCGAAGGCAGACGCTTAACTGACTGAGCCACCCAGGCGCCCCAAGGCCTCAGCTCCTCCTACTGTCACGTGGGGTGTTAGGATTCCAGTGTGTGAATTTGGGGGGAACACCCACATTCAGACCACAGCACTTGTTATTGACATATAATATACATATAAAGTAGTACCCATCATGATTCTTTTTGGACTTGTGTTTTAAGGCCTGCTGGTTTAAAACTTGACATAGCAGACGTTTGGAGGTGGAAGGCACAGGGAGGGCCAAGTGTGCGAGCTCAGGTACAAGCAATAGGAGGGAATCCTGACCCGTGTGAATCCTGCACTGGGTACAGCAAATCCTTCGGCATAGCTGCTGATTTCTCCTGTGCTTGGCACAACGCAGGGAAGACAAACAAGGACTGGCATCCCAGCCGAGCTGGGCAAGCTAGAGGTTTGGAAATCTTCATAATAAAAGCTCCTTGTTTGGATTAAGCAATTACATTTATTTTTTATTTTTATTAAAAACTTTTTTTAAAAAGATTCTATCCATTTACTTGATGGAGCAAGAGAACACAAGAGGCAGGATGGGGCCCCCGCACCGGGCTCCCTGCTCGGAGGGAAGCCTGCTCCTCCCCCTCCTACGTTTCTTTTTTAAAACAGACCTGCGGTTTCTCAGAACTGAGGGGTAATGTGAACATGTGGGAGAATCTTACCTTCCTCATTCAGGAGGCAAGTTGAATTGAGAGACCATTTGTAACTACATCCAAGTAACTGTGGAAACTGCTGAGCGTTAACACGTAGCTTTCTCTGGGCTACTTTCTCTGGGTTGATAAGCCAGCTACCTGTGCAATGATCACATTTTTTTTCTTGACAAAATTATAAAAAGCATTGATTTGCTTAAAAGTCTGTTTTCATAAGTTTGTAAAATATTGCCCTAATATTTATATATTTTTTTACATCATTTTCAGCCCTCCAGAGACCGTAAAAGGAGTTTCAGCCTGCTTTGGAAGATTTATCGTGAATTCTGAATAATAATAATAATTCTTATAAATAGTTAACATTCGTGGAGCATTTGGTATAGATTAGCCACTGTTCCAAGGGAAAGTTTTATTAAATAAGTGATTAAAGGTTGTTGGAAATAGTAGAGAGCTCTTGTAATTGAACAGGATTATGGGTATAAGTTTATGATTTTATTACCAGGGATAGAATGAATCATGGCTAAGAAAAAAACAGCAAGTGATAAACAAGCCAATCAAATTACAAGATGAATTCACTGAGGAGAAAGAGTAATTCAGTTATTTTTGTGTGCTTAATTAACATTTATTAAGTGTCCTCTGGGTCACAGGCACTGTTAGGTACTTTTACATCTGCTATTTTATTTAATTACGAGGAGTTCTTCACTTCCAGATAAGATTTCCCATGGGCTTCCTTCGACTAATGAGTTATTCTAGCTGGTCCTGCTCGTACAGTAAGTCACCTGGGAAGGCGGAGAACGACGGTGGTGCTGGGGTGTCATCCTTAGAGAGTGTTTGATTGGACAGGGTTGGGACCCAGCAGCAGGATTTTTAAAAACAACTTTCCTGCCTCTCCCATGAGCTCTGATTAAGCCGGCCACAGGGATGAGAACCTCTGTGTTGGACTACTGGAGATGTTTTTTCACCCGCAGAGAAATATTGACTTAAACTCTTTGGCAATCAGGGGCGCCTGGGCGGCTCAGTCATTAAGCGTCTGCCTTCAGCTCAGGTCATGATCCCAGGGTCCTGGGATCGAGCCCCGCATCGGGCTCCCTGCTCAGCGGGGAGCCTGCTTCTCCCTCTCCCACTCCCCCTGCTTGTGTTCCCTTTCTCACTGTCTCTCTCTCTCTCTCTCTCTGTCAAAAAATAAATAAAATCTTTAAAAAAAAAACTCTTCGGCAATCAGCCATCATTGCAAACTTTGGGAGTCGTTTGCTACACCAGGTGGAATAAGAAACACACCTGTTTCCTTTGTTTCCTATGAACTGGGTTGTGGGAAGTGTCGGAAAACGGCTGAATGACGCAGGTCAGAAGATGTTGCCCTAAATGTCTCAGACCCAGAATGTCCGGCGGCGCTTAATGCGTTGCTGAGTTGTGCTCTGTGTCGTGTTATCATGCCAGTGACTTGCCTAAGGTTGTTTTTTTTTTTTCTAAGTAAAAAAAAAAACAAAAAAACTAGGGCACTTCTACGCTAGAGGTAATTCCTTTTAATGAAATACATACATATGTACAGAGTACGGATCTGTGAATAAAAAGAGTTTAAGAGGACACAGAGAACTAGAGGAATTCTTGGTGGGATTATAGGTCGAAATGGCTTCTTTAAACATTGTGTTTGATGTCATAGTCAAGTTGTTTAACATCAAAATATTAAAAAAAAAACAAAGGAATTAAGTGGTTGGGGGAGCTCAACTTTTCTTTAAAAATGGTTATAGCCTGAGATCACATCATAGAGAGTTAACCTAAAAAATGATCTATAATCAAAAACATATCCAGTTCCTAAAAAGATTCATGGTCATCTTCACAGATGGATTTGCTTCCGTGGGAACTTTTTGTCCTGCCTAGAAACACCCAGGAGTCGTGTGGTGTAACCGGTAGAGAGAAATAACAAAAGCTTTCATTAGTTCTGTCAACGTTAAGCATTCTCCCTGAAAATAAACCACGTTTCTGGTAGAGCCTTCCGCTTCAGGATGTGGTGTCCTTTTGAAAACATTGTGGTGCATTTGCTAAGAGAGCTAGGGCAACTCAGTCACTCCTTGGGGCCTGGGGTTCTTCACTGGTGTCACGAGGGGATCATATTGTCCAGATGGGGTATCCCTGGGACCCTGGGCTCGTCTGTAGAGCAACGGGGAGAAGCATCGAGGTGGCCACTCTGGGTCTCGGGTCTCCCGCCCTGGGCTCGGAGCTGCCGGGGCTGCGGGTGTGGAGAGAAGGGGCGTCTGGGTGTGTGTTCGTCTGCAGAGAGAGGAAGTCTGTTCAGTTCCGGAGGCATTTTCGAGGACCTTTTTCGCGTCAGGCAGAATCCCAGGTGCTGGGAACAACAGGATGACCAGACTCGGTGTTGGCCCTCAGAGTTAGCCTCCGACGGCGTCCATCGGTGTTGGCCCTCAGGGTTAGCCTCCGACGGCGTCCATCGGTGTTGGCCCTCAGGGTTAGCCTCTGACGGCGTCCATCGGTGTTGGCCCTCAGGGTTAGCCTCCGACGGCGTCCATCGGTGTTGGCCCTCAGGGTTAGCCTCCGACGGCGTCCATCGGTGTTGGCCCTCAGAGTTGGCCCTCCGACGGCATCCATCGGTGTTGGCCCTCCGACAGCATCCATCGGTGTTGGCCCTCAGAGTTGGCCCTCTGACGGCATCCATCGGTGTTGGCCCTCAGGGTTAGCCTCTGACGGCGTCCATCGGTCTTGGCCCTCAGGATTAGCCTCCGACAGCGTCCATCGGTATTGGCCCACAGAGTTGGCCCTCCGACGGCGTCCATCGGTGTTGGCCCTCAGAGTTGGCCCTCCGACGGCATCCATCGGTGTTGGCCCTCAGAGTTGGCCCTCCGACGGCGTCCATCGGTGTTGGCCCTCAGAGTTGGCCCTCCGACGGCGTCCATCGGTGTTGGCCCTCAGAGTTGGCCCTCCGACGGCATCCATCGGTGTTGGCCCTCAGAGTTGGCCCTCCGACGGCGTCCATCGGTGTTGGCCCTCAGGGTTAGCCTCCGACGGCGTCCATCGGTGTTGGCCCACAGAGTTAGCCTCCGACGGCGTCCATCGGTGTTGGCCCTCAGAGTTGGCCCTCCGACGGCATCCATCGGTGTTGGCCCTCAGAGTTGGCCCTCCGACGGCATCCATCGGTGTTGGCCCTCAGAGTTGGCCCTCTGACAGCATCCATCGGTGTTGGCCCTCCGACGGCATCCAGTGTCCTGGAGGAGACAGAGAGGGACTCAGGGAATTCCCGCATTTCTTCAGCTAGGCCAGGGGCTGGGTGGAAAGGCAGACTGTGTCTGTGTGAGCTCTGGGTGTTTTTTTTTTTTAAGAAACAAATGACAAGGAGAAGACAGCTCCCTCTTTGAGTCACTCTGCTCAGCCACTCCTCAGGGGAACAGAGGAAGGAGGAGGGCCCACGTGGACTGTTGGGACTTCCCTGGTGTCCTGGAATGGACCCAGAGGCTTCTGCATGCTGTTGAAAGGGCTGTGAGCAGGAGGAGGGCCTGGGCTCTCGGAAGACCACAGAACAAGCCCTTAGGGCTGGAGGGACCTCAGGAGGTCACCTAGTCCAGGCAAGTTACCCTGGCAAGTCTGCCTGTTTACATATCCAGGTCTGGTATCCTACATCTCTCTTTCCACTGCTTGTGCTTGACCATGTAGACCAGCAAATTAGCCTGTAGGCCTTTGTACGTGCTGTCAATTCTGCTGGGATACCCTCCTGCCTGGGCTAGGCAAATTCTAACTTGTCTTTTCATTTTCAGCTTAGATATCACCTCCTCAGGGAAGCCTTTCGTATATCCCCCACTTGCCTTCTGTGATTGCCCAACACCGTGCTCACCACTGGTGCTCACTTTTTCATAGTCTGTCGTAATTGCTTGTCTGTCTCTCATTGGTCCACTAATTCACGAGCTCTGAGAGACTGAGCAGGGCCTGGAGCCATGGTGTGAGTCTAAAGAGGAGACAAGATCAGATCTCGTTTCTAGAGCCACAGTCCCTATCATGGACGTGAAAACAAGTCCCCCTTGCCACTTTCCTTCTCGGGGAGCTGCTTGCTGTCTCCTGGGTTTATCTCTAGGTGATGCTGTGGCAGCTTACTCTTTGTGTTCTTAAACCAAAAAAAAAAGGGGGGGTTTTCTGAGAGTCCCCTTTTTCTGATTTCTAGGTCTTTTTTCCCCAAGGCCCGGACATTTCCCCGAGAACAACTTGCTTCCATTCTCTGTTTTGTAAATCTGGTAAAAAAATTTGAAAGAAAGAAAAATAGTTCTTTATGTAATGTAACTGGAAGAGATAGGGAGAGGAGTTCGGAGAACTGTAGTATGGTGTTTTCGTGTGCACGCATGTGGTGTGCACACACTCCCCTGCAGAGCATGGGCTGTGTGTTGCACACACTCAAGCACAGAGCTTGTAAGTATGCTTAGATGGTTCTTAAATTCCCATCTTTCTTGGACACCAAGCAGTTCTGTGATCATGATTTGAAAGGGAATTTTAGAGGTGCCCGGCTGGCTCAGTCCGTAGAGTGTGTGACTCTTGATCTCAGGGTTGTGAGTTCGAGCCACCCGTTGGGTGTAGAGATTACTTAAAAAATAAAAAAATAAAATAAAATTTTGGGGGGCTGCCTGGGTGGCTCAGTCGGTTAAGCATCTGCCTTCGGCTCAGGTTATGATCCCAGGGTCCTGGGATCGAGCCCCGCATCAGGCTCCCTGCTCAGCGGGGAGCCTGCATCTCCCTCTCCCTCTGTCTGCCGCTCCCCTTGCTTGTGCTCTCTATCTCTCTCTCTCTCTCTCTGTCAAATAAATAAATAAAATCTTAAAATATATATATAAAAAATAAAAAATAAAAAAAGGGAATTTTAATCCTTACTTATGGAACCAGAACAACAGGAAAACCTGTGCTGGGAAACCAGAGGAGAGATGGGAGGAGGAGGAGCACAAGGGGTCGACCTGATCAGCCCGCAGCATCCTCCTACCACAATCAGGCTCAGCCCCCAAACCTTTTGTGAATAAAGCGGGGCTGGTGGAATGGTTTCCTGTGGTTCAGCACCCGATGAAAAGCACAGAGAACACGCTAAGGCAGCTAAAGAAGTAATCAAGATAAAGACCAGAAAAAGGCATTCTGGTTCTCTTACGCACAATTGTGTCTAGACGCTGCAGACGTTGCTGCTCTCTTCACGCTCCTGCCAGTGACGGTGCTCCGTGGGATGTTGGTTAACTATGGTTTTATGAAAACTCCCTTTGATTCATAAGTTTCTGCTGCTGCAGGAGATGTTGAGGGTGACAAGGACAGGGTGCTGTACGTGTTTGTTTTCCTTTCTCAGCCAAGAAGAAACCTAACACAGGAAGTGATTCAGGGATAGAATGATTCAGACCAGATCAAACTCAAGTTGGGCTGAGTATTTTGCTGGGACCAGGATATGCTGTTGTAACTCAGAGTTCCAGCGTCCTTTATCTTAGAATTCTGAATTTGGAAGGACAGCCTGGCCCCAACCTTGGTCCCTTGGACCACGCAGTCCAGCCACACCGTCCCTCAGTTACAGGATTTTGGTTTGAGTCTTTGCTCTTTATTCTGCGGTGCAAACCATCAGCAAGTTACTTAATTTCTCTGAATCTCCATTTTTTTTGAATCTCCATTTCTTTATTTGTAGTACATAAAACTACTTTTAACATTAAATGAGAAAGATGTTTGCAAAACATGCTCTGTAGACTTTAATGATCTGAAGAAATGGAATGTGGAGTTGTTATTCCCAGACTGTCTCTTTGGTATGGGAAGACTAATAGTGGCTAGCATTTACTGGGGGCTTACCATGTGCTCAGGTCTGTTGTTACTTTTTTTTTTTTGTAACCTTTTGTTGTAACTTTTGTAACCTTTGCTGTACCTCTGTTTTGCAGGAGAAGAAACTGAGGCCTGGAGTTTGAGTTATTCATTCAAGGTTACCAAGTTGGTAAGTAACGGCGGATTTGACCGTGGCGGTCAGCCTCAGAGCCTGTGTTCTTCACCACTTCACTGTGAAGAAAAATTAAAGTGGATGGTAATATCAGGCCAGGACATGGATTTCAGTTCAGTAGAAAGAAGAACCTTCTGCTTCTGTTGAAATTAGAATCGATGTGCTTTCTTTCATTCACTCCATGAATATTTAGAGAACCTACCAGGTTATCAGGTTAAATGATTAATTTAAATGAGATCCTTGGAGGGCAGGAGACACTCTCGGCCTCCTGTGATCAGTAACAGTAATAATAGTTGACAGTTATTGAGCACTGTTGAAGAGCTGACCCTGTGCCAAGAGCTTTGTCTGAATTATCTTGTTTAAATTTCAAGAGAAAGTTGAGGTTCAAAGAAGAAAAGTAACTTGCCCAAATTCACTCCAAATGCATGGGGTTGTCTTAGTCCATCTGGGCTGTTATAACAGAATACCACAGACTGGGGGGCACTAAACAGTAGAAACTTGATTCTTACATTTCTGGAGGCTGACAAGTCCAAGATCAAGGTGTGGGCAGATGCCGTGTTTAGTGGTGCCCGCTTCCTCGTTCACAGATGGCCGTTTTTTTCTGCTATCACCTCACATGGCAGAAAGGGTGAGGGAGCTCTCTGGGGTCTCTGGCATCAAGGATGCAAATCCCATTCATGAGGCTCCATCCTCAGGACCTAATCACTCCCGAGAGCCCCACCTCCTAACACCATCCCATTAGAGCTTAGGTTTCAACATAGGAATTTGGCGGGGACACAAACAGTGCGTGGCAGGGGTAGAGCCAGTATTCACATCCAAGCAGTCTGGATGGAGAGCCAGGGCTCTTAACTGCTGGGAGGCTCTCATGGAAAACCAATTTGGTGAGCCTCAGTGCCCTCTACCTCTGCCAGGCTCTTCCTTTTTCTGCCTCTTTGGTCCCTCGTCTTCCTGGTCTGCTCACTGCCCTGAGTTTGGCTGGCTACCTTCTGCAGAGCTTTAGCCGTAGAATGGTGATCAGGTGGCAGGATACTGTGCATCAGTCTCTCATGCACGCTTGTAACTTTTATGTTCATGGAGGTATAACTTATATACTGTAAGATGCACAAATCTTTTTTTTTTAAGATTTTATTTTTAAGTAATCTCTACACCCAACTTGGGATTCAAACTTACAAACCCAAGATCAAGAGTCACATGCTCTACCAACTGAGCCAGCCAGGTGGCACTTGATGAATTCTTAATATGCCACCCCACCTTGTCCCCACCCAGACAGGGCATTCAGTATTTCCATCTTTCCAGGACATTCTGTCATGCCCCTTCACAGTTAGTCCTGCCCCAGGGCTAACCACTATTCTGACCTACAGAAGTCCTGTCTCCATCCTATCATAGATTCCTGCTTCAGACTTATCTAGATCCGAATATACTTACTCAACAAAAACAAAGTACAGATAAAAATAACACATTAAATAGCGTGGGTGTTCCTGTCATTCCATCTAACAGGCGTCTCTCTTGGAGTGAGTGTGAATGAGAGACAGATCTGCTGTTCCTTCTGTCACTCTTTGTTCTAATGGCTTTTAGAGTGTGAGCATGTTGTGCCATCAAGGGTGTTTCTTATATTTATAGACTTTAATTATCCTACAACACAGCTCTGAAATCCAAACCAGCTCTTTCTTCTGGTACTCAACCTAAGAAACCACATCCAGTGCTGAAGGGACGCTGCCTGTATTGGACCTGTGTTGGGAGTTGGTTTGTCAGTCTCCATTGTGAGATCTTATTGTGGGATTTTCAAGGAGAACTTTGATTCCTTTCAGTTTTCATATTTGTGCTGACTTTGGAAGCTAACCCTTGGGTAAGCTGCCATTGTGATGTGGACAGAACTCAAGCCTGCGTAGGTTATGTTAGACTTGGAGACCTAGAACACTCTGCCAACATGGCGGTCTCTGCTGATTTGTGCGTCTTTCCTGACATGAACACAGAGTGGGCTGAAATAGAAGATGTGCATCTAGGGGAGCTCATCAGAAAGGGAATTCCACAAGAGTCAGAAATGAAGAGAGAATATTAAGCCAAATGGTTATGTGGGCTGAAGCCATGACCGCTTGTGGGGCTTTTGTACCCAGGAAAAGGCCATAGAGTCTGGGCGTTCTGATTTTAATACCACAGTGGGTCTGAAATGAGATTCGGGCTCAAGGTGGAGTTGAGCACTGGGAGCCATAAATATCACACTTCTTCATGTAGAGAGGCTAGAAAAACTCTACTGTCTGGCAAAATAGAGAGGAAGTTTGCCTTGAGTGGAAAAAGTCACCAACAAGAAATTAAAACCCATACGTAGTTGTGGAATCTTCATTTTTATTGTGTTTGAGATTATGAGACCCCCTCCAGCTGAAAAATGAACATAACAGCTGGTCTAGTGCCATGTTGATTCCCAGTGCAAACACAAAATCACCCCATAAGGATATTCAACAACCCAGACCTAACAGGACTCCCACAGAAAGAACTTCTGAGCATGAGTTCACAGTTAAAAAATATGAGCCATCCAGGAAATGAACTGCTTCAAGTTGGAAGTAATAGAACCATCTAAAAGAGAGTATAAAATAGCATATTTAAAATAATTACTGACTGAAGATGATATTAAGAGAACAGTAAAGAAAGATGAAAAAGAATAGGTTGATTTGTAAGGCAGCCAAATTCAAATGAAAAACAGTCACCCATTAAAACCCAACAAAAGGGTTAACTGACACATTAGATACAGCCAAAGAAATAATTAGTGAGCTGGAAGACAGTGGTAATAGTTTACATTTGTTAAGTCATTAGTGTGTGCCAGGTGCTATGGTGTGTACATACATGAACTCATTTAATCCTCAGAACGAAGTTAGAAGGAAGGCACGATCAGTATCACATGTATTTTATGGACGAGGAAGCTAAGGCATGGTAGTATATGCCACGTGCCCAGGGTCGGCTGGTAAGGATAGAGCTGGGATTTGACCCCGGGCTGCCTCGTGTAGTCTGGGGTCTGGGTGTGTCATTATTATCCTGTAGACTGTCCTCAAAAATAAGCACTAAACAATAAAGAGATGGGAATACACAATATTGGTAAAGAGATATAGAATAGAGAATGAGAAGCGGTTGCTTATATTTAAACAGACGGGCTGGGGAGAGGCAGTATTCGAAGACACAATGAAAAAAAAAAAGATGTCACAATGATTTGATGTCCCTTCAGATCTCCTCCAGTCCTTAAGTTCCAAGAATTTGTGACCAAGTCACAACAATTTGTGGCCCTACTGAGGGCAGAAATATTCAAAGAATGATGGCAGAGGCTCAGTTTCCACTGTAGTTTACACTGATGTGCTGATATGTTTGACAAAGATCTCTCTGGGGGGAAAAGACCTTGCTTTGTAGCATTTGCTGATTTCTGTGGTATAAATATTTCCCATGACCAGTTTCAGGCTACCCACCTGATGTCCCTGAACCCAGAATTGGGAAGAGATATGCCCACTCAGCTCTCTTGAGTTGGTGTGAGCCAGCTTCAGCACACCGGTGGCTCTGATGTGTATTCTGTTTTTTTTTTTGTTTTTTTTTTTTTTAAGATTTTATTTATTTATTTGTCAGAGAGAGTGGGAGAGAGCATGCGCATGCACAAGCAGGGGGGAGCGTCAGGCAGAGGGAGAAGCAGGCTCCCCACTGAGCAAGGATGTGGGACTCGATCCCAGGAGTCTGGGACCGTGACCTGAGCTGAAGGCAGACGCTTTAACTGACTGAGCCACCCAGGCGCCCCATGCATTCTGTTTTTAAACTGTGATTTCTGGGTTGTGCATCCCAGGGTAGAACTTACAGATGGTAGTAATGTCATGTGTGATAGCACAGAGGCAGGGAGAGACAATGGGACAAGAGTGGAGCTCTGGCTCAGTGCTCTCACGCCCGTACACTGTGGGTTTGTCCATTGGTAGGCTCTGCCTGGACCCTAGCAGTTGCCCAGTGCACGTGTGATCCACGGAAGTCCCATTTGCAGGAGAGGGGAGGAGAAGTCTTTGTGCAAGGTCATGTGGTATGCAGCAGAGGAGGTGAGAGTCACAGCAATCTTTCAAGTGTTTCAGAGCAGAGGTGACCCAGCTGCTTCTCAGAAATCGAGGTTATCTGGAAGGGCTCTCAAGCCTGTCCTGCCTCTAGTCCCTGGCACCTCTCTTGAGACCACATGCAAGTGTTCTGTCAGTATTAATTTTTCCATTTGTAGGACTCTTTGCTCTGGAAAGTTGGAGCTGTTTGTGGACCAAATGAATCACTGATGTGTTGAGAAACAGCAAAGGCCAGGAGATTGTGTCCTGCGGTGTCCTTTTCTGACTCATTATTATCTTCCCAACTCTTGTTGTGTATGCATCGGAGGGCTAAAGGACTCTAGCTTTGCTCCCTTAAAAAGGCCACCTTCAGGGCCTTTCTTAGCAAAAGAGATGTTCCCAGAGGTACTTTTCCTGTTGTTTCCTGTAGCCAGCCACATTTCTAACCCATCAGCGAGTGTTTTATGGAACAGACGCTTGCTCTCTTCTCTCTTCCTTATCATTTGGTAACAAATGCTGTAAACAGGTTATTCATCTCAAGAGGGCTGTTGTTACGATGTTGTGATTTGACCAGCTGTAATCCAAATGGGCAAGAGGACTGGAGTGAAAAGTTTATAACATCGAAATCACAAAAACGGACCTGAGTATTCTTTAAGAGTGTGACATCATCTGTAACATTCAGATGAAATTCTTGCCAGTGAGGACTGTTTGACATTGGCACTTTGCTGTGTCTCGAGACGCTGTTGTGGGCTCATTCAGAGAGTGCCCTTAAGTACTTTAAGTATCACTGGCCTTGTGTGATGGTGTTTTAGTTTACTGGGAGCTGGATGTATACCAGCAGTGTTCTCCTAACTCCCCAAATAGTAATTCTATCTCCCCTGCCTGAGTGCAGATGCAAAGTTGGTTTCACTGCTGTTTCTTGTATGAGGCCTTTCCTGGTTCCCCCCACGCTATGCTCCTCTTGTTCCGTGTAGTATTTAATCAAGGCAGTTATCTTACTGGCTTTAAATAATTGTAGCTGTTTGTAGCCAGCTCCACATCAGGCTGAGTGCCAGGAACGATGGCCTGGATCATCCCGCTTCCTCTGTGCATAGCCAGTGGGCAGCATATGTCGCAGCCCTTCAGAGTTCATTAGCCAGGATTCTTTTGACCTCCAAGTAGAGCCCCAACTTGAACTGCCTTCCACAGAAAGGGGATTTATGCCATTGGAAAGTCCAGGGATGGAGATCCAGGCGTGGTTTAAACGGTGTTGCGAAGGTTTACACAGTTTTTTCCATCCCTCAGCATCACCTACCATTTCTTTTTGGGCTGTGGTGGCACGATGGCTGTCAGCACTTCTAGCAGAAGGGAAAAAAAGGCCACTTTTCCAACAGTTCAAGAAAAGTCCCAGAATTGAGTCTCCATGTTTTTGATTGGTCTTATGACCAATCAGATGATGAGTCACATGCCCATCCCCAGACCAATTCCTGTCCTAGGCAAACGCGATGCTCTGATTGGCCATCCTGGATCAAATGCCCGCCCCCTGAAGGAGCTGGGGTAGGGTCTGCGCCTCCCAGGGCGCAAGGACTGAGGTGAGGGGAAGTGGATATTCCCCCAGGAAAGCCTGGGAACCGTTTGTACATGGAGGGAGGGGTGGGTAAAGCAAAAGCAAGGATGTCCAATAGGGTAGGTTTTTTAACCAGTGTTTACTCAGTGAATGAATTAACAGATGAATGAGCAAACAGGGGCGTGCTGCTGATTCTGTGAGCTGGTTATACAATACCCGGCATGGGGTTTTAACAGATGGAGCCTTTGCACGGAGGAAGGATAAAAGAGAGCCTTGAAATCAAGTCCTGTGAGGATGGCGTTAAATTAGTTGAAATATTTAACAAAAAATAGGAGACATATGAAAGCCGTTTCCAAACGTCTGAAGGGCCTTCCTAGAAAGGGAGCCTTTGCTGGGTCCCCACTTTATGTCTTAGGTGCTGGGCTAGACACTTGGATCAGCATTTCCCCACTTTTATTTTCATTTTATTGTTATTAGACAGTCCATTTATGCTCATTATAGAAAAGCCAAAAATGCACACAAAAGAGAAAAATAAATGCCCTCCTATAATCTTACCATCGAAGGCTCGTTGTTATTATTAACCTTTTTCCCCCTGTTTGTAGCTGCATTAAAAAAAATTCTGACTTAATCTTGATAATGGCGCTTGTCGGAGAAAGAACCTGTGGCTCGGACCGAGGCACTGGAACCCTTGGGCCGGAATTCAGCCCCCGTGTGCCCGCCTCAGAAGTCCTCCCTCATTTCTGGGCTTGGGTTTGCCTGCTACATAACCAGCAGCGTGTGCAACAACAGGGTCTTACTACCGTTCTAGTCGAGAGTCCTGCTGTCATCACTCCCTGTTCATCCACGCACCCCTTCATCCACGTACCCAGGAAGTCTTTTACTGGGTGCTGGGGGCATACTGGTGAATGAGGCGAGGCTCCTGCCCTCCTGCAGCTGACTGTCTAGCTGAGCTCTACCTCCTCTGTAAATGGTTAGATCAGCAGCCCCCAGGGCTGTGCCAAGGACTACGGATTCCTCCCGTCCCCCGCCTCTGTTGGGAAGCAACCAGCAAAGCAAAGAGGAACATCACAGCCAGAGGCCTAGTTGATATATGCCCTCCGCCTAGGATCCCTCTCCTGAAGGGAATGGGTGGATGTTGAGGGATGGGAGGCTCCGGGCATGCATTACCTCTCCTCACCCTTCCAGGCCTGGCTCTGCTGGGTAATCTGGGGTTTGGCCCATATTGTATACATATGATGATCCTATTTTTTGAACCCCAGACTAGGACTCCCCCTATGAAGCAGGGTTAGCCAAACAGAAGGAGGGAAATACATATTCCTTGAATGCGACCTTAGGTACTTTTGCGTGGCTCTCCTTGCCTGGGAAGGTAGGCATTAACATCCTCATTTTGTAGGGGAGGACTCCGAGGCTCAGTTGGATCTGTGATTTGAGCTCAGGCCTGTCTGATGGCTCCCAGTCCTGGGAGCTCCCTCTTCATGTTCCTCTGTTCCAGATATATCTGGGGAGTAGGGCTTTAAAAGGCTATGGAATGAAATGTCAGTTTCATTCCGTTCACCTATTTAAAAAAGTATTTATTGAGGGCCTTGTCCGGAAACTCTGTTAAGCCGGGGATACTGGCTGGCCAAGACCAATGAGGGCTCTTAGTCCCAGGGGACTTGAAGTCTGAGTCAAATTGTTAGAAGAGTGATGATATCTCTGCATACTCCCTTGCTCGGCGATTCATTGAGCCATGCACGTGGATGTGTAAGTTAGGGTGCTTTGAGTTGTAAGGGACGGAAAACCTAGTTCAGACTGGATAATTGATAGGAGCAGTTGAGTGATTCACAAAGAGGATAGGTTTCAGGCACACTTTGGTCAGGGCTCCGGCTTCATTTCTTGGTGATTCTCTGGCCTCCACACTTGTGTCTGTTGGCTTTGTTCTCAGGTTGACTCCCTTCATAGTAGTGAGAGGGCTGCTAGCGGCTTTGTTCAATGGTAGCAGACATCGGGAAGAATAGGTGTGCTCTAGAAGGGTAGAGGAGAGCTGTCCAATGTGGTGACCTGGCTGCTGGTACCTCTCAAACCACATGCTTGTTGGATCACATCCAGGGGAGGAAGAGCTACCATCTCTCCCCAGGGCCACCGAACAAAATTTCTGAGCTTCCCTCTGATGGGATCATCTCAGGACGCGTCCGTCGCAATCCATCGTGGTGGCAGAGGAAATGGGCTAACACTGATTGGCTTAGACCAGTCAGGACTCATCATCGCTGGAACTGGCAAATGAGGACCAAATGACTGAAGGATGCTGCTTGGTGGGAAGAATAGAATGGATGCTGAAGACGCAGCTACAGTCCATAAGGGGGTGGTGTGTAAGACATGGGTGTAGGAAAATGAGCGAGGTCCCTTCTCTTAAGAAAAGGCGGAGGCAGGGAGAGGAGTTTCTCTTAAAAAGCTCACATTCTAGTGAGCTTCCTGAGACTTTGGCAGTGATCAGAGGAAGGGCATTTACTACATTTACTGAACGCTAGGCACTTTACGTTTCCTTAGTTAGTTCTTAAAACGCCCCTGTCAAGTAGGTATTTCCATTTCACAGATGAAGAAACAAGTTCAGAGAGAGGCTAAGTCACCAGCAGCCACATGCCTAAGAGAGCAAGGTGTTTTGAGGCTGTGCATCCCACATTCCTTCCTCTCCTTTCTGTGATGGTTGTAGAGAAAATAGATGGTTACCAGAGACCCTACAAAAGTTCGTCTAATAGCACCTCTACAACAAGTAGGGCCTTGGGAGTAGTTACTGCTTTTCATTTCAGGCTTTTATTAGTGGAATTCTGCCTGCTTTTTTTTTTTTTTTCTTTAACTCTAGAGGGGAGGAAAACTCCTCCCCCAGGTCCAGATAAGCAACCTATAATTGAGCTTCTGAGAAGAGCAGAACCATTGTCAACTCACAATGCATCAGAAGAGATGGTTGCATTCAGATAATTTTACAAAAATGATTTCTGTCTGCTTTTAACTTTGCTGCCTGAGGCTTCCATTTGGTTTTAAAGTAATAGAGTAACTATTATGTAACCGTATACAATGTTTCTTTCCCCTGGGCTCAAGTTCACTCATGTGTTCAAAATACAGAATATATTTTTTGGTGAAGAGTTTATGTAAAGCCAGTGTGATTCCTAAATTAAACTGCCAAAACAAGGGCATGCAAGCCGGATTCTCTGGTTTTCTCCAGACTCTGCAGGGATAGAACATCCAACAGAGCAGGAGATGATTTACCAAAACTCACGCGTGTGCTGGTGGGGAAATGTCTGTGTTCACACTGCCCCCTGCACCTACCCTGCATGTCTTGAGCTTTGCTGCCCATGGGAAAGAGCACTGGTTTATTCATAGATATCCTGACCTCATTTACTTGCACCCCGCTGAACATGGTTTCATCCTGGGAGAAATTAACAAAAATGGGGAAATCAAAATGGTGGCTGGTGACAAGTTGACACATAAGACTTTCAAGTTAGATACTGTTTTTTGGAATTCTTGTGTCTGCCTTCCATTTTTTTCAGGTTATTACTGATGACAATGAATTTACCTATCCAAATTTCTATTAAATTGTCTACCACGTTTTGGGTCCTCTGGGATAGAGAGCCGAACAAAGCATACTCTCCGTTACCAGTAGTCTTCAGTGGTCCTCCTCTGGACAGATCTCCTCCCAGTCTGTCCATACCAGTATTTTGTTTGTTTGTTTGTTTGTTTTTTGGTTCTGATTTACTCTGGGCCTGGCAAACTCATTAAACTGGGCCTTGGAAAAAGGATGAAGTATAGAAGAGGAAACAGGAAAGTCCTGAGGGTAGATGCTTAGGCTTAGGTGTCAAGAGGGATTGCTGAGCTCATCTCGTAGACTCTAGAGGGTGACTACCGTGGTTGTCATTAGGACTAGTATTTAGGGGTTTTTTTTGTTTTGTTTTGTTTTTTTTGTTAACCACAGCATAACCTAACTCATCCTGACTGATGTGACCACCACTCTCATAGAGGGGGCAGGATTCCTAGAATCTGGCCAGCTTGTATATGTACTTGTGAATGCATGCACATGCAAATATATATAAGTATAGATATGGGTCTGGTGCCTGTATATCACAGTGGTTCTCAAACTCATCTGCATATTCGAATCACTTGGGGATCTTTTAAAGTTCCGAATCCCAGGACATAGTATAGATGAATTAATTCACCAACTCTGGGGGTGGGCCACAAGCACTAATCGATTTTAAGCTCTCTGGGTGATTCCAGTTTGCAGACAAGCTCAAGAACCACTGGTCTATGAGAATTATAATAATAACATCCCTATTATTATCTGAAGAGGAGTAGGGATAGTGGTAATGACAATGGTACTAGCCATCATTATCATTTACTGACTGCTTCCTATCTGCCGGGCAGTTTTCCTGGGTGTAGACCAAACATTGTCACATCTAATCCATACTGCAGCCCTGCCAGACGGCTCTGTAGGCGGTTGGAGAAGGAAAAGAAGGGGGTCATATCTTTTAAACTGATGTCAGCCACAGAGCTGCTTAATCCAGATTGTCAGGTACAGTCCAGAAAGATGGAGTTGTTGGGCTCATCCTGTTGACCCCAGAAGGACCACTGTGGGCATCACTGGGGCTGAGACTCAAGGGTTGTTTGTTACCACAGCATAACCTGGCCCATCCTGCTGGATGCAACCGTCCTTTTAACAACCACAGTGGATTCAGGAGTCGATAGGCAAAAGCACATTTTGCCAAGTTATAAATTGAGAGTGAGTTTATTTTGGCTTGTGGCTTAGAAAGAGAAATGAGTGTAGTAAATAAACCAAGCTATTAATCTTGGGTTGGTTGATTCATGCATCAAAATCACTCAGTGTTTCAAGGAATCAGGTTAAATAAATTAATAAAACATTACCTTGTGTGTTTGTGGTGCTTTTCTTAATGGGATACATGGTGCTATAGGAACGTCATACAATTGCTAGTCTTCGTGACACATCCTAGAGGGACTGTTGGGCATCAGTAGGGCCATGTGTTACTGTAAGGTAATAACAGGAGCTAAGTGATAGTGAAACGCTTACCCAACATCCATAGGGATGCCTGGCTGGAGTCTTGGTGGGTAGGTAAGAGTTTGGCCGGGAGGTGTGGTGGTGTTGTGAAGGGTGTTCATAGCACAGAGAATAGCCCGGGCAAAGGCAGAACAGCAAGAAGCAGTATTTATAGGAGCTCTATAATCAGTTTAATATTAGTACCAAGAAAGGCATCATTTCCCGCTCTTACGGGTGATTGAGAAGTCCCGTACAACCTGCATTTCCACTGTTTCTTTGTCATTTGGTACATGTCTCCTAACATTCCCCCCCCCCCCACTTTGGGAGAGATTTGTGTATAATGAAGGACCAAATAAGCATAATGCTTTAATCCACTTCATTTACCATAAAAGATCACACCAGACACCACACCTAATGTTGTACAAATGCTTATTAGTAGAGGTTTTTTTTTTACAGGACTCTGTTGATGTCTCAACCTTTGGACCCAACCATTGGAAATGAACTCAGCCCATGTCTGACTCTCACTCTGAGTCCAGGCCTTGGGGATTGTGTTCCCGGGAGACCCCTCTGAGCCCCTCTTGGGCCTTCAGTTCTCTTCAGTGTAAAATGTCGGATTGAAGGTGATTTCCAAGGTCACTTACATGTCTAAAATTAGGTGATTCAACAGGTGCTCATTAATGCAAGTGTCCTGTTAAATAAAAATGCTAAGTAAATACTGAAATGGATACTGCAGACATTTTCTCCAAGGCTGGGGATGTAGACAGACCAGAGCTTGGGCAAGGTAGCCTTCTCCTCTCTACTTTGGTTTGTGCATTAAAATAGAAGGAGGGATGCTTTCTCATTAAACCTGTGCTCTAACATGAAATCAGCACCAGGATTTTAGAGAGCAAGCTAGCTAAACCAGCTAAGCTGCTTCTTAACTTGGACCATATTGGTTCTCTCTTAGAAAGGTGGCGGGGTTTTTTTGGTTGGCTTTTGGTTTTTTAAATCATATGCAATATCTTTTCTTCTGTAGCCTCAAAACTTAAAACTTTTTCACACTGTAAGCTCATGTTAGACATCCCTATTGTTCTGAATTTCAGCTAGTTGGACCTAATCATTTTGGCCACTTGGGTGGGGAGGGTTTATATCTCACCTCCTTGTGTTGCTCATCTGTCTGGTTTTAGGGCTGTGTCCATGTTGGGAGTCTGGAGGAGGATGATGGCCCTAGGACTGGGATGACTCAGGCTGGACCAATGCTTGACCAGCTTGACCAGGTTTGACCAGCTGCATCTGTTTGAGTGCATGCCTTATGCCGGGACTGTGCCCAGCTCTGTGCTAGCACTGGGGATACAGTGGTGACAAAACAGCATGGGCTCTGCCCTTGTGGGGCTCCCAGTGTTTAAGGAAGTACACAAGTCACTGTGTGATTATAATTATGTATGGGCTATAAACAAGAAGCACAGAGTCCTGAGCACTCTCATAGCAGGGCATCTAACCTAGTTTGCTTAAAGTTCAAATGCATGGACATGATGAAGAGCTCAGGAAAGCAGCTGGGGAAGCTGGAGGCATTGAGTCATGTACGATCAAATGCAAGATGGGAACAGGTGGAGGGTTCAAGATTGAGCCTGCAAACAGCACTAGGGTCCCTGTGAGTTGATAAAGTTCAGGACACCAGGCCTTCCTCGGACAACTTCTTGCCCCTTCCCTTCTAATTCCCCAAAGCCAAAGGAATTATTCTTTCCATTAAAATCTCCAGGCCATATGTCTGTATCATTTCTTTGGCAGTTGTGTGTTGCTGGGTATTATAGTAAGGCAGTGTGTCTTTTATCCCCCAGAAGGGAAGGCTGTTTCCTATCCTCGGTGTCTCCTCCCACCCCAAAGTGGGTATGGAATTGTTGATCAGGTGGTTAATGAAAAGGCCTATAGCTCACCAGTTACCCTTAGTATGTGGGACTCGTCCTTCTTACATCCAGAGCAGCCGATCAAAAGAAGGCTTAGGACCTGTGGGAAGAATAACAGGTAACAGGCCCAAGTGCCCCTTTGTGCTCAAATTCACTAAAGCTTCCATCGATTGAGGCAATTAATGGGGGAAGCCTATCAACTTGGGAATAGTTTAAGAGATACTGGCTTGTAATTAAAAGTCCAAGATAAATCGGCTTTTCTTTTCTGCATCTTATTACCTAGTTTTCTTTCTACCCCTGTGATTCTGTTTCCATTAAGAGAGCCTTCTGTTCGCTTCGGCACCACCCGCCCTTCCTTATGCCCTCCTTCAGAGTCACTCCCCGCCCCCTTGGCCACTTCTTCAATTTGTCTTTTATCTTTCTTCTGGCTACGCACTTCCCTTTTTGAAGGCCATCTTTTTAAACAAAATTGTTCAAAACAATGAAGGAAAATTTAAAAAAATAATTCATCCCTACTCTCTCCTTTTAACGTCTGAGCCTATCTGCCATTTCTCCATGGGGTTACATATTGTATGTTAATGGCATTCTATTATATATACAGTTTTGTACTTTGCTCTTCTAGAATAGTCACAAATTTTCAACCAGCAAATATTAATTGAGCTCCTACTATGTGGCTGGGCATCGTTATAAAGGCTAGGGTAGATGCATCAGTGAACAAACCAGACATAAATCCCTGCTTTCCTTGAAGCTTCCACCTGGTTCATGGAGAGAGACAACATGCATAATACAAACTCTCTTAAGAGGTGACCACTGTTGCAGAAAGAAACCAGAGGATTAAAGAAGGTCGGGAGTATTTATAAAATATTTTCTCATGTTGCTACCATCTTCCTGTGTACTTAGGGGTTGTATATTGCCCTTGATGTTGATGGATTATATTTTATTTAGAGGATTTAGAGCCTTAGAACTATAAACTTTAAGTCTGGAAAGGACTTATGAATCATTGAGAGCAAATCCTTCGTTTTTGAGGTGAGGAAAAACAGGCCCAGAGAAAAGAAATGACTTGCTTAAAATTATACAGCCCCTAAGTGGCAAAGCAGGGGCTTTTAAATTTTAATTAAATTGATTTTTGTTAATTCTAGAGACAGTTCTTTCAGAACCCTGCTATGCTGTTTCCCTCTTGGGGGGAAATTGAATTTGTTTCCGGTTTTTATTATAAATAATGCTAAAGTGAGCAGCTTTATACCAATACCATCTTAATGAAAGCAAGTTAATAATAACAGTAATAATAATAAATAATAGAAGAGGCTAATTTTATCGAGCCCTTACATTTGCCAGGCACTGTGCTAAGTGTTTTTCATGAAATAACTTAATTCTGACCGTGAGTACCGTTACTTTCCTATTTTTCACAGATGAGAAAATGAAGGGAGTCAGATTCAGGTCCGAGTACTTAGTCACCATGATGGACAGCCTTCCAAGTTTGGGTACAAAAGCTGCAGATTTCAAAAAGCAAGATAATCAGTAATGCACATTTATTTAGAAACTTAAGAGTTTTCCAAGAATGTTGACATATTAGGTTTAACTGTATGTAATTGCCGTTCTTAGGGTAGAACGCGGGTGAATGTTAGCAGTTTCTTAGGTTCTGTCTGTTATTTCAGTTAATCCTCACAATAACAGTGAATTAGGTGGTATTGTGCCTGTTTTATGCATGAGTAGCCTAGCATTTTAGCTGGAGCTTGGACACTGAGTGGTGTAATGAATGTTTGCAGAGAGATCTGAGGAAGTGGGGACGGGAGGCAAGGAGAGCAGTGTGACCGAGGCCAAGTAACCAGCTGCTAATACCTGGCTCAAATCCTGGTTCCATGTCTTGGTAGCTTTGTGACCTCCCACGAAATACTTAAATTCCTTGTACCTCATTTTTCATCTGAAAACCGTCATTATAAAGATTGAGTTTATGAAATGGGTGGAAATCACTTTGTTCAAAACCAGCAGAAACAAAGCAATCGATGCGAAGGGGTGGTGGTAGTTCCTTCTGCCATGATGTTTCAAAGCAAACCCATCTCTTTTCTCCAACCGCGGTGTTTCTGCAAAATGCGCCAAGAGGCTTTTGAAAATGGCACGGATAACTTGATGACCCTTGACACCATTGGGGAGTCTCTTTCTTTACAGATAAACTTGTCCTCTCACCCGGTTGGGGTGCTATATAAAGATGGGTGGAGCAACAGAGATGAACCTCGGTTTGGGTGTTTGGGTCACCACAGGGTGAGGCCCAGGAACAGATGGCCCACCCAGCTGTTCCTCTCCCTCCCATTGTCTGATGCCATTTCTAATTTGACGACATCTTGCCCCCCTCCTTCAGGTGATCCCCTCCTGGGCCTGTGCATCTTGATAAGTTGGCCCAGCCACAGTGGGGGCGGGCAGGTGGGTGAGACAGCGAGTGCCCTTGGGCACTGAGCCTTCCTGCTGGAGTGGGGTCTGCTCTTCTGGTCTGCTTCACCAGGTGGGCCTGGGGAGGCCTTTCCTCCTGGAGGGGAGTGACTGTCAGAGCTGAAAATACGAAGTGGCTCCTGAAACCCCACCAGGGGCTGAAAGTGCTGCTGGTGGGAAAAGGCAGTGCATCCTGACGTGCCCTCTTGGGTTTTTCTGCAGCCATCTCTTTGTCTCCAAATGGGTCAGTGGGCTTTGCGCTGCGGACTGCTTAGGACATCAATAAACCCTGTGAGCCACCAGCCTGTCCCTCTAGGGAAAAACTGTCTCAGGGCGGGGCTGGGGGAGGCAAAGCCATGGCTTGCAGAAAGTCTCTTTCTCTTTTTACATTAAAATCTTGGCAAGAAACTGCACTCTTTATTTCTGTCCCCTGTATCAGCAGCAGATTCCTCTTTTTTTTGTTTCTTAAATAAAAATTTATTGACTTTAAATACTGAACTCCGAGGCATCATCTTGGCTTCGTCAGACGTCAGCTTTTCCGGTTGCAAACAATTTTGCTTCTGCAGTTGACGGGGACTCTTAATAACTCCAGGTGGTGAATGGGCGGTGGGGAGTACGGTTCTGTAGAAATACAAGCTCTAAAGCAATACAAACACAGAGGCAAAAATGGGAAGCTTGTCAAGAGGGAAGTGCTGTATTAAAACATGTTACCTTTATTGGCATTAAAGAAACCTCCCCTTTAGCTCAACATTAGGAGATGTGTTACATCCTTTATGGTATAGCGACAGGGCTGAGTGGTATAGAGCCTTTCACAACAGGGCAGCTGAAGTACTTTTATTAAGGAAAGGTGATTAAGATATACCGTGAGATGAAACGCAGCAGATTAGTTTAGAATATGAACCATTTTTATAAAAATATATGCATTATCTTTATATAGATATAGAAAAAAACACTTGGAAGGGTGTCCACATGGTGGGAGGTTGGATCGTAAGTGTTTATATTTACTTCCTTTTGCTCATCTGTGTTTTCAAATTTTTTCTGCAGTCAACATGTGTTATTCGTATAGTTAGGGTGAAAGGAAGGTGTGTGTTGGGGGCTGGGAACCTCCCTTTTTTACCCACTCATTCTGCATACTTACTGAGGGTCTCCGAGGAGCTGGGTGGGCACAGTGACGGGTGTTGGAGTGGGCAAGATAGCCCCGGCCTCTGGCTTCACAGAGGTGGTGTTTTCGTGGGAGGCTCTTTAAAAACATTTTTAAGGGGCGCCTGGGTGGCTCAGTCGGTGAAGCGTCTGCTTTCAGCTCAGGTCATGCTCCAGGGGGGTCCTGAGATTGAGCCCTGCGTCGGGCTCCCTGTTCAGTGGGGAATTTGCTTGTCCCTCTCCCTCTGCCCTTCCTTCCTGCTCTTGCTCTCTCTCACTCTCTCTCTCTCAAATAAATAAAATCTTAAAGAAAAAGAATAAAAACATTTTTAAGCTAGAAAATAAAAATATTTACAGGGTGTAGTAAGTACTGTGAGGGGAAAAAAAGCCAGTGACGTACAGGAACGAGTGACAGGATGTGGGGGTGGGGCGATGGTGAGGACCACTTGGAGGAGGTGACCCTTAAACTGGAAGGCCAAGAAACAGCCACTTGAAGAGGCTGGAAGGCGTATTGGAGGCACAGGGAAGGACCAGCTGTGAGAACTTGCCACCTTCCCGCAGGTCGCCCAGAGGGCTGGCCAAAGTGGATGTTGTGGAACTCCCCACTGCTGTGAAATGTTGCATTTGGGAACGTGACAGAGGCTCATAGACAGAGCCTCTGGGGAAATACGGCCCTAAGGACAACTTTATGACTCCTGAGAGGTTGGTTAATGTTTTGCTAGATAACAGGAGTGTCAGGAGTGTGTTAGGGTTTGAGTTGTTGCCTTTGTACTCTGTGGCTTTTGGGTAGGAGCTCTGATGCCATCTTTCATGCTGGACAGGCCTTTAGTGCTGCCCTGGGGATGCCCAGGCCTCCTTCCCCTGTCTTCTTCTGGATTCGTGAAACTATCGCCCATTGGTGCTCAGGCTTAAGGCAGGACACTAGAGTCTTAGTCCTTAGCCTTTGGACCCCTGGCCATCCTGGAAATGTTTGGGAGGGTGCCTCTTTCCTCAAGTATTCATTCCTTCCACCAAGAGGATGAGGGAAGTAGTTGATAGAAGTCCCTGAATGTTAGGTTGAGGACTTATACAGTGATTTTGAGTTAACTGCAGTAGCACTATTCAGAGTCCTCTCTAAGAGCAATCTGAGCAACGCAAATCAAGAACCATAACAGTGGTCAGATCCTTTAACCCAGAAACTTCGGTCCAAGGAACTCATGTGGAGGGTGTATATATAGATACATATCTAGATAGATAGATAGATAGATTTTTTTTTTTTAATGGGGAGAAACCAAGAGTACAGCGATGTCTATAACAGCAGTAATAGTCATTAATGACATTGTGCTTTGGGGCTTTGAACATATTTTCCTATATAGTACTTAGGAGAGCTTTGCAACATTCCTGTGAACGAGGTTCTTAGGCTGGTTTCCCAAATGGGAAATGAAAGGTTAGTGAGGTCACATGAGTGGCCCTGGTTCACTGGCGGATTCAGGCTCTGACCTCTAGTACATGCATTGTTGCCTGGAGGGTTTGCTGAGAAACTCAAGAAAATCATGGGAGTCAAGAAAGCATAGGGAAAGGACCAAGACCGAAAATCATTATTGAACTTAATGCATGCTTAGTTCCATCCCAGGTGTTTTGTAAATTTTTGCCAGGTTCATCTTTACAACAAACTTGTGGGGAGACAGGCTCTGAGAGGTTGAGTAACTTCTATAAGGTGTAGAACAGGATTTAGACCCTGGCTAGGCTGAATCCGGAGCTTTGAGGGGGTTTGGGCTCTGCTGTATTGTCCTCGGCATCAGGAGAATGAATTGCTGGATGAGTGAATAAATGGTAGGCTGATGTGTTCTTTTGCATAGCTCTGCAGTTCTCTGTGCAGTGCTTTTGCCCAATCGTCTCCCACGAGAGTTGCAGCTTCGCTGGCCCTTGTGGCCACACTTTTCCAACACCCTTCACCTAAAGGCTCTCTTCCCTCGCTCAACCCATCCCTTGCAGAGTGCTCAGAACCAAATGAGTCTAGGGTAAACCAGGCATGCAGGGTGTGAACCTTTAGTAACTGAAGGAAATGGAGCTATTTCAACATGATGCAATGTTCTGCAGCCATTAAAATGATAAATGTGACTAGAACTATGAAACAGTATTGGGAAACAGTTGCATGTATCTGATAGTAGTTGAAGCAATGTGCCTTCACATGGGTCAAGGTGGGAAGAGGACAGGAGTGAAAACTATGTGAAGGTACTGGGGAGAAACCAAGAATACAGCGGTGTCTATAACAGCAGTAATAGTCATTAATGACATTGTGCTTTGGGGCTTTGAACATATTTTCCTATATAGTACTTAGGAGAGCTTTGCAACATTCCTGTGAACCTTCCAGTGGCTCTGCTAAGCTAGAAGTGTCAGGGTCACGTCCCACAGCTTCTGCTGCTTTTTCCCCCAGATTCAACTAGTCACAAACTCCCGTAGATTCAACATCAGTATTTTTTTTTTTATTTAAAGATTTTATTTATTTATTTGACAGAGAAAGAGAGAGAGAGAGAGCACAAGTGGGCAGAGTAGCAGGCAGAGGGAGAGGGAGAAGCAGGCTCTCCCCACCCCGAGCAAGGAGCCTGATGCGGGGCTCAATCCCAGGACCCTGAGATCATGACCTGAGCCAAAGGCAGTCGCTTAACCAGCTGAGCCACCCAGGTGCCCCTAAACATCAGTATCTTAATTCTGATGCCCATTCTTGCTCTCCACTGTCAGTTTCCTAAAGCAGGCTCTCATCTCTCCCCTGGACTGCACAGCAACTTCAGTGGTCTGCAGGCCCCCATTCCCACTGTAGTCCATATTGGACGCTGTCATCAGAGTGATCTTGATATAAAACACAACTAATTATGTCTCTCCCTTGCTGAGAAGCTTCTGTTTACTTGCTATTGCCTTCAGGAGGCAAGTTCCAAATTCCATAGCATGGTGGTTGAGGAGATCCTTCACCATCTCACCCAGTCTTCCCTCCAGCATGTCATAAACTCCCCTTCCTCTGCCCATGTGCCTTCTCTTCTCATCCCTTCCCTGATCTCTTCAAGACCAAACCCATCCTCTCTGAAGCCTTCACAGCTGTCCCAGGGATTGTTGGTTCTTCCACTCTCCTAGATTACAATGAATCGTGCTGTGCTGTAATTATGAGGTCACAGCTCTTTCACTAAATCCTGAGCCCCTCCAGGGCAGGTACCTGCCCTGTCTACTGACCTCCACTTTAAACCCTCGGCATGGTACCTGTGACATAGTAGAGGGGCGGAATTGTGTGTTGATTGAATGCATCAGTGATTAAGTGAAACAATTTATTCTTTGTAATGTTTTAAAGTTGATTTAGTAATGCAATTTTCAAAGGAAACAGCATTTAAAGACGGCATCAGGAACTTCTGAAATTTACAAAAGCAGAGTCAAGTTATGTAAATGGAAAGCTTTGACCTCAGCTGAAATGGGATTACATTCATGCAGGATAACGAAGGAAGGATCGGAGAAGAATAAATTCAGCACTTCTCTTAAGGTCTTGTTTTCTATTCCTGTTTTCAGGATATCCCGCATGGGGTAATGGTCAAGCTTACGTGTGAGTTGTGACGCAGGCCAGGATGGGTCTAGGGCTGACAAAGAGAAAGGTGTCTCCAAAAGGGGCTGATCTTTTTTTTTTTTAAATGATTTTATTTATTTATTTGACAGAGAGAGACACAGCAAGAGAGGGAACACAAGCAGGGGGAGTGAGAGAGGGAGAAGCAGGCTTCCCATGGAGCAGGGAGCCAGATGCAGGGCTCGATCCCAGGACCCTGGGAGCATGACCTGGGCGGAAGGCAGACGCTTAACGACTGAGCCACCCAGGCGCCCCTAAAGGGGGCTTAACTTTATTTTATGGTTATCATTCATCAGTGGACTTTTCTTGGCTGGACTGAAAGCTCCCTCAGGCTGGCATCATATCTGTGTTGCTCTCCATAGATAAAATTAGGACCAGTGGATGAAAATTGTTGGGTATCAGATTTTTGCTCAGTGTAAAAGAAGAGGTTCCTCACAATGAGAAGAGGCTGATCAGTGCGGTAATGAGTTCCCCATAATGGGAGATATTTGAGCTAAACTGGATGGGGTCGAGAATACTATGAAAGAGATTTCTGCTTTTGTTGGGATATTGAGGTAGAGGTGTATGGTTACTCAGAGCACATATTTAAGGGACGGGGCAGGTGTATGAACTCTCTTCCTTGGTACAAATTGAGGATAGTGGGTTTCTACGGAACAGGGTTATTTAAGGATGGGTATCAGTGTGTCAGAAACATGGACCACAGTTCTTGAATTGTGAAGACCGTCTGCCAGCATCAATGTTGGCAAAAAATTGGCTCCCTCAGTTTAATTGAAACTGATGAAGATTATAATAGATATAGTATAGAACCCCTAAATCATCCTAAAGTATGATAATTAGGGCAAAAGTCTGAGGCCTAGGACTCTTGCCTTTAGTGTGTGCCTTCAAAAAGCCATCTAATCTGTGACTCTTTTAACACATTTCTATATAGTATGGCTCATACCATGTAGTCTCCATGTAACTCAAGAGGAAGACAAAAGGCTAAATAAGGTAAGGGTTGCTCTTCTGTATTTGGGGCAAGGAGTGATTTCTTGGCCACATCTGGTAAGGCCTGGATAGTTCCTGGCATTTTACCTATTTGACCAGGAGTTCATAATCAGGGTTTCATAGGTAAGCTTCCTGAGACCATAAATCCCCTGACATTGTATGCAAATTTGTGTGCATTCTTCTGGGGGGAGAAAACCCCCTACTTTTGTGGGATTTTCAGTAGGGCCCATGACCCCGAAATATTCAGAACCATTTACCTCCATGGTAATGATGTGCTCAAACCAAAAATATTCTAGAGAAAGGTAACATTGTAATCATTTACATTTAGTGTTAATGAAAAAATCTGAGAGTTTCATAGCAGGATTAGGATGAACCAGCTAGATAGATGTTCTGGTTTTGTATGTGAAGAGGGAGCATTTATGTTTAAGGGTGAAGGAGGATGAGGGAAATAAAATGCTGTGCCCTGGGCCACATCCAAGTTCTCTGACCTCCCCCCCCGACATTTTTTCTCAGAGCGGAACCGTAGAACAAAATCTCATTTATCTGAAAGAGCCATGCGTGGCAAGGTACAAGTCTCAAGTGGCGCTTGATTTCTGTCCTCAGATTGATCATTTAACACCTCCCCAGGGCGTCTCCAGGATACCATCACAGGCGATAACGGTGCACCTCTAAGCTCTGAGGAGCCTGCCAGCGCTTCTGCCTTAACGGGGAGCGTGAGTGAGGTTCAGTACCTGGCGGAGAGGGAAAGGCGTGCTCACCAGCCCAGCCATTCCAGGCGTGGAGAGTGGTGGGAGGTGGCGGCTTCGCTGAGTTCAGTACAGAGAGTCCTGATCTGCGAGTTCCGAGTTCCAGTTCCTGCTTTTCCCGAGCTCGCTGACCTGAGACAGCTCCCCGCTACCTCTGAACCTCAGTTTTCCTTCTGTAAAATGAGAAGGCTGCAAGACTCGGACCCACCCAGATGCCATCTCCGCGCGGATGTGCTGCCCCTTTAAGGAGGGCGGGGGCGCGGAGGCGGTGGCCGCGCCCCCTTCCTCTCCTCCCTTCGCCACCGGACCACCTGTCTCAAGCCTCGCCCCGCCCCCTTCAGGAGGGGCGGGGAAGAGGGGCGGGGAAGGAAGGCCGAGGATTTACCTTGCGGGGCGGGCGCGCGACGCATGCGCACGGCCGGACAGGTCCGCTGCGCCCTCACTTCCTGGCATTCCCCCCTCCCCCTCCTCGCCGTTACCCTGTACATCCGGGTCACTTGCCCTCCCCACTCGGAGCCGCCGCCGCTGCTGCAGCCGCCGCTTGGCTCGTCGCGGCTCCGCCACAGGGGCAGGTGCGGAGGGGCTCCCGGTCCGGCCGCCGCCGCTGCCCCGCTCCGGGCCCGGGGCTCCCTCTAGCGCCGCTGAGGAGCCGCCGCCGCGGCTCGAGGAGGGCGGAGGAGCGGGGCTGAGAGAGCCCGGAGGCTCGAGCGGAGGGTGAGTGATTTATTTTTACCATTTTCCCCCTTACCTCACGCCCCTCACTTTCCTGCCCCTAGACCCCGTTTTGGCGGAGAGGCGGGCGCGGTGGGGGCCGCGCCGGCGCGGGGCTTCCGCGGCCCCCGGCGCCGTGGGCCCGCCCCGGCGCCCACCCCCGGCGCTGCGGTTGCACCTCTGCGGGCGCCCCCCTTCCTCCGGCCCGCGGCTCCCCAGCCCCTTCCTCCGCGGCCCCGGCCCCGCCAGCGGCTCATTCATTCGGACCTCCTTTCTTCCTCCCCTTCCTCCCACCCGCAGCTCCACGCGCGTGCTCGCCGCGCCGTCCCACCCCCAGAGCCGGTCGCCGCGCGTGATCTCCGGCTCCCCGGCTTTTCCCCTCCCGCGTCGGCGCTCGCCCCCCACCCCCGGCGCCCACCTCCCTTTCCTCCTCGCGGCCGCCTTTCCTCCCTCCCTTTCTCCCCGGGCTCAGCCACAGATCCACACCCCCTTTTCCCTCGGACTCCGCCACGCCTCGCGGCGGCAGCCACTCCTCCTAGTCACCCGCGTGGAAGTTGGTGTCTTTATTGCCCCTCTCCGCCCTTCCACCTGCGCGGCCAGATCGTCCAACTATACACCGCGTTGACCACTTAAATTCCCAGCATTTTAAAGTCCGGATTCTCAGTCATAGGGTGTGGTCTTAGGGTGTTTCCAAAACACACCATTTCTACTTTAATTACCCAAATCTGTGACTGTCAAACTGTAGTGGAAGTGGCACTTGCTGTGTGTGTGTGTGTGTGTGTGTAACTCATGGCTATTCTAGGCTGTACCAAATATCTTTTTTTTTTTTCCTGGAGGGCTATCTATGATGGGTTAATTTTCTCAGAATGTAAAATTTGGCGGAAGATTGTTACTCTTTTCTACACCTCCACCTTCCCGCTCGCTTGGTTCCATGACTGATTTGCAACATTACCTGTTACTACCGTTTGTTGGTGAGACTTTTTCTCCTCTAATTTGTCAACAACAGTTACCGAGTGTCCCCTGGTGTGCGGAATACTGATGAAATGCCTGAATTCTTGCAGTACCACAAAGTGCCGTTCTGGATAAGACAAAGATTTTTGGAATTTGTTTACACTTTGTTCCCCCTCCTGCAGATTTATTGCGTTTGTCATCATTTTACTCCGTAATCTTTATGTGGAAAATGTGTATCAGTCAGTTTTGTGTTCTTATAGTCTTGCAGTTTGGCAGACTGACATTCCAGAGGAGTGTTTTATATAGCTGAAGGAATTTCAATCACTTCGGTCTTTGGGGACTTATTGCAAATCATTTCAGACAAATGTACCTCAAGAAAAACACACTGATCCTTTTAATTCTTTAATTGTATTTAATAATAGAAACAAGCTTTGTGTCTAGAGCACTTTGATAATTGGGGCTTATTTGATAACCCCTTGGTAAGTGTTGTAGTTGGCTAAAAGTGCCCGATCAGCATTCATAAAATGATATGATAGGGCCCCCCCCTTTTTTTCACGTGACCGTGGTAGTCTGTAATAATGAAGTCAAAGGAAGGTTTTTAGTCCTGTAGTGAACCTACCTGGATATCAGTATGATACAATTGCTTTCAACGTTAATATCAGCATTTTCTAATAGCCCTTCTGGGGAGCTAGGTATTAAAAAGGCACTTGGCCCTTTGTTCTCTTTTAGGTTTTGGATAACCACTCTAGCAGTAAGATTTCTTAACTCATAGTTAGGATTGCCTCTCTTTGGCAGAGCAATTTTGTTAGATAACATTTTTCAATTCCTTAAAACTTTTAACAGTTACATAGCTGCTTCAGAGGAAGCTCTTGGATCGTAAGATGCTGGATCTATATAGTATGAACTCTAGATCATTTGATAATTAGGGCTAGATTTTTTCTCCTGTGAAATTGGTTCATCAAAGGGAGACATGATTAGTAAATTGATTCTAGTTGCCCCAGCAAAAATATAATTTCAGATTTTAAGATTAAGCGAATGTAGTTTATTTCTGATAGATTACAGGTGATATTTTACATAATCAGATTTAGAATTTTTCATTTCTCTGAACTTTCCCCATAAATGGGTTAAAAAATGTGTTACATAGTGTCAGAACTTGAGAATTATTAAATTCGGAACTTGAGATTATTAAATTCATATTTGGAATGGTCATTTACCATAGTGAGTGACTGAGGAGTATAGAGGGATGCTTATTTTATTGCTGGTTTCCTTGGGGGAAAATACTGGACTGTCGCTTATATGAGGCTACTTAAATCATTAAGTATTGATGCACTTAACTGTTAGGGCCTATAATTTGCTCTTTCACTGTTTAAGGAAAACAAAATTACAATATTTGGAAATATTTAATTACATCGTTAGTGACATTCCCGCTATTATTTTTGGTCTCTCCTTTTCTTTTACTGCACCAGAATTTAGCCTGGTGCACAGTGGATACTCAGATGTTTTGAATAATTGAAAGAATGGCAAGGTCAAAGAGTTTTTGACTATAGCATCATTTTGTAATTATGTGGCAAAAGTTTTGGGAAAAATGTTGATTGCTCTCAGCTGCAATTTTCTCAAGTTCGTGTATTTTGAGGATTGCTCTCTTTGATTATTTAAAGTGCTTTGAGATCTTGGGGGAGAAAGTACAAAGAAAGTACAATAGGCATGTCATTTTGTCTTATGCTTTAGTCCATTGAGTAGACTTGTTCACTTAGAATGGATATTTGATATCTTCTCAGTATTCATGAGCAGCAGTCAATTCAGGTTATGTCTTGTGCATTTAAAGTCACCATAAAAATTCTTAGATGTGTAAGCTCATCCTGTATTGTGATCAGTTCACCAAAATGAGGTTAAATTTTCAAGAGGTATTTTTTCAAGTGGCAGAAATGGAAGGTATCATCAGTCATGTGACAGTGGTTATGTAATTTTTTTTTTTAATGATCTTATTTATTTGAGAGAGAGATTGAGAGAACGAGTGAGGGGGGAACAGAGGGAGAAGCAGACTCCCTGCAGAGCAGGGAGCCCAACGCGGGACTTGATCTCAGGACCCTGGGATCATGACCTGAGCTGAAGGCAGATGCTTAACTTACTGAGCCATCCAGGCACCCCAGTGTTTATTTAATATTTCAGCAGTGGTGGTCATAATGCTAATAGTAACTAGCACATAGTGTTTACTCCTTGCCGGGTTGAGTTCTGAAGAAATTCAGTCTTTACAACAATCTTGTTAGGTGTTAGTATTCCCGTGTCACAGACTAGGAAATTGAAGTTAAGTAATAACTAAAGTGACACAGATACTGAGTGATAGAACTTGGTCTTGGCTCTTTAATTATTATGCTGTGGTAGTGAACACCTACTATACACCAAGTTCTTTATATACATTAAGGTAGTTTTATGACAACCCTGCATGGTATAGTTTAATTCCTAGTTAACTACTCATTTTAATTCCTAGTTAACTACTAATTAACAGGAATAGCAGGCTCAGAGAACTTAGGTAACTTGTCCAAGTATGCTCCCAAGTAGGGTGAGGAAGGCTGGCATAAACCCAAGCCTCTGTGATCTGTAGTCTTTACTAAAATTCTATTTCAAAGTACTGATTTGAGGTCTTGTATTTTATATTATATATTTAGAAGGCATACTTAAAACAGCCAATCTAAAAACTTTTTCAACTGACACACAGGATGGAAAATGTTCACTTCTCTACTCTCTTGTGAGTATATACAGGATTATAATTTCCTGCTTACTAGCTGTAGCTTCACCCTTTTACCACTCATATAAGTATATTGGAATGCAAATGAGTGACATTTGTAAAACTTTTTAAACAAGGAAATCATTCTTAGAAGGTTGATTCTTTAAAAACACACGTTTCTTGTGACATAGCCTATGTCCTGATAGTGGTACCATTGGTGAGAAAGGCTTTTTTTTCAAAGATATTGGGTGATTTTGTTTAAGTAGAAGACCTTATGCAAAGATATATTTTTGTAGCTATTTAATTTATTTTGAAAAGATGACGTTCAGTGGTACTGTTTTATGCAACTCTGAAGTTTTCAATCCTGTGCAGTTATAGTCTGCCATGGGAGTAATTTCTACTTGATATATTTTAGTTGGTACAATATGTCTGGTATTGTATTATAAACCTAAACTAATACAGACACTTCACTGTGCTTAGAATATTTCTTCCAATCATAAAGTGGCATGTTCTCAGATAATTCAAGTTACACTGAATACTAATTCAGGTCAAACAATTTTAGGACATACTTGCTATGAAAAAAGTTATGACATATTCCCAGATATTATTGTTTGGGGATTATTTATGCCATTTCTCTGTTCTTTATGAGAGTAATAGAGAGTTGAAGGCACTAAGCCATGATTTACTAGGTGGGTCTTGAAGTGGACTTTTACAGTTTGCTGATTTGTGCTGTTATTGAGAGATTCTACTCATTGTAAGATTTTAGTATGTATGGACAAAACCGTTGCATTAAAGCCCTAATTTGCTTTTGTCTGATAGTGTGAAGATTCTCAGATTACCTATGAAATGGGAATAATAATGTCTCTGCTGTGTGCCTCACAATTCTTAGGAAATTTTTATATTAATTTCAATGCAGTGTGGTAGGGAGGGCAAAATATAATTTTATTAAATTAACACATTTCTTTTTTTGGGGGAGCACAGGGAGAGGGGGAGAGAGAATCTCAAGCAGACTCCTCACTGACTTGAGATTCTTTCTCTCCCTCTCCCCCCCCACTTTGCTGTCTCTCTCCAATAAATAAGTCTTAAAAAAAACAACTTGTTTTTGATAATGTATTTTTTGACAACTAGTGTAATACTTGGTATGTGGTTGTTATGAATCCCCCAAATAGTTAATGAACACATGAGCACGCTTATAATAACAGTGAATAAACTACTAGCAGTCCCTCCTTAGAGTAGAAGAGCGAGAAAAATAGACGATGTGAGTTCAGTGCTGTGTATTCCATAGGTACCTAATCTTATGAGTCAGGGTAAAAGCCCATGTTGTCATGCCCTTTAAACTAAAACCTGAGGAGTGGACTAGTAGTCAGACAAAAGGGAGAATGCGGGGCGCCTGGGTGGCTCAGTTGGTTAGGTGTCTCCCGTCGGCTCAGGTCATGATCCCAGGGTCCGGGGATCGAGCCCCACATTGGGCTCCTAGGGAGCCCTCTTCTTCTCCTCCCAGCTCCTGTTCTCTCTTGCTGTCTCTGTCTCTCTCAAATAAATGAATAAAATCTTAAAATAAAAAAGCGGGCAGGGGGGGAGAATGCACGGGCCTAAGATGAGGGAGAGGTAAAAGCTTTGAGATAAGAGAGGTCAGGTACATTTTAGAAACGGCTACTGGTTCTGCAAAGGAGGTGTGGGAAAGAGGTACACAGTAAGTAAACTGTAAGCCTGGCTGTGTGAGTTGTGTTAACAAGTTCAGGTTCAGTTTGGACTGAAGGCTATAGGGAAACCATTATAGGATTTTTTTTTTTTTTTTTTAGGATTTTAAGGGAGGGGAGAGTGAAATACTAGCTTGTTCTGACAGCTTTTGGAGAATGGATTGAAGATGAGGTAAGATTCAATACAAGCAGGCAAGTTAAGAGGCTATTGTTGCTAAAGTCCAGGAAAGAATTGATAGTGATCATGATTTGAGTACTGACAATGGAGGAATAGTATTAAATCCGTAAGATTTGATGATTTACTGGATTTAGGCTCTGTAGAGCCTGTAAGTTTGCTTCCGGTTTTCCCCAAAGGTCCTATTGCTACTTTTTCATGTAAAGTTGAGATGCTGTTGGGGCTAAGACAAAGCCGGATGTATTCTCGAATATACATTTTCAGTTGACTCTCTACATTGTTAGTTATGGAGTTGACCCATCCTAAAGTGGGCATATCAGACCAACGTGGATATTCCTGGGAGGTCACTATCCCTGGGCTTTGTCCAGGTGGCGTAGGGGAGCATAGGGTTCTGCCCCATGATGTACAGTCCATTTCCACCATGCCTTGAGTCCGCACCTGCATATTCCTACAGCTTCTCAAGAGTCCTGTGGATGATGACAGAGGAGACAAACAATGCGGGTAACAGCTCTAAGAACCCCCATCTGGAGCTATGACTGGAAATGAAAGAAAATCTTCTTTTATCAGCTGCAGTTCTCCTGGATTAAGCTCTTACCTACCTCTTTTGCAGCGATTCCTCAGGATTCCAAATAATTTGATTTAGGGAGAGAAGAGCCTCGCCTGACACTGGCAGTTGACACTTTACACTATTGGGTCCTTTATTTGGCAGAGAGAGTAGGTAAAGTTAATGACAAATGCTGTTTTTATAAGATAAGCCTGGAGGTTTGGAAGCTGGGGCACATTTGACCCCCTTTAAAAACTGCCCTTTATAGTATATCAAGGGGGGACCGTAGGTTAGAAAACCAAAGTAGGAATATCAGCCTGTGGACTCAAGAGGTCTCCATGAGTCAGGGATTCAGTTTCCACAAGAGGCCAGTAGCATGGTAACAATTGCTTTAGAGAAAGAGCATGCCTGATAGTTGTGTCCGGGAGGCAGAGTGCAGAACCCCCAGGGGCACCTGCAGGTGGAGACTGCCTGCCTCCCTTTGTCAGAAGCTCTAATCAATAAAATCATATGTCACAGAGACTTGTAACCAAAAAACGGTCATTAGGGTTGTGGGGCCCCAAAGGTAGTAGTATTTTTCTACATGCAACCCTTCCTGATTGGGAGAATCCCCTCTGGCACTTACATGGTGGGGAAGTACAACCATGTAACATATCAACTCTTAACTATACACTGGGATGTAGAGGCAGCAACAGGACATTGAACTGGCCCAAAGAGTCCTGTCCTTTCATCACATTCGTTTTTCTTCCCCTCTGTAAATCCTGCCCAAACCCTATTAATTGAATCTGGATGTTCCCTCTCTTCACGGGACCAGGCAGGGTGGTGATGACATGGGTGCCTATATCTAAAAGAACCTTAAAGCTTTGAGTCCCTCTCTAAAGTTCCCTGGGCAGCCTATTGGCTCTATGGCCTTCAGTCCTTCTTGGGAGTCAGGGAGACTTCAATCCCATACTTCATCATTTTTTTCTGTAAAGCAAAAGAGTTTTGGGGGTAGAAGTAGAGCAGGGTAGGAGATGGGAGCATGGAGGCAGAGAGCACCTCTACCAGCAGTCAAAGCTTTGTATTCCCTTTTGGTCATTCCCTCATAGTTCAATCAAAGGAACTTCTAATAATTTTGGTCCAACTCAAACTTCATTTTGGCAGCAAGGCCATCATTATTTACATAATCCATTTTAGTTTTAGGGATTCTGAGGCTCAGTAGTTACAGCCACATTGCCTTTCACCTGGAGACACAGGGCTTTTGCCCCATTGTCTTGGCATATCCCTTCCTCTGCCAGCCCAGAGGAGAGTGAACAACCACCAAGTCACCATTTGGGTGGTTGATTTCAGTTCCACTTTTTACTGCTCAGTTTCTAAACATTAATCCAACTCCTGTTCATTAACAGGTAGGGTGGTAGGGATCCATATTCTCCCCACCTACCATCAGGACCACTCTCAGATCCCAGGGTGTCTTCCCATTTCCTAGACCTCTGCCCTTGGGGGCCTTTATCCTCTGTCTTCTAGAAGGTCATGGGTGGCTCTGTCAGCATCCCATCCTTACTGCCAAAACTGTCCAGAAGCATGATGGTCTGAGATTTTACCCTACTTGCAAGCTAGTAAGTTACCATGCCACCTTTTCTTTTTCTTTCTTTTTTTTTTTTTTTTACCATGCCACCTTTTCATGGATGCTGATAGAAAACATGAGACTCCTGTGTAAGAGATGAAGGACAGTATTACTCTCACTAATAGCAGTAGCCAGAGCATCAGGATTCGAGATGTATTTTCTCCAAGGTAAATTGGTATCTGGTAACATTTACTCAAAAAATAATGACTAACATGTCCAGACATCTTTTAATTTGAAAAAAATCACACATGGTTTTTTAGGAATTTCAGGGACATTATGTTAAGGTGAAGCACAGGAAGACCACCTTGGGTTGCAAGGTATGAGATTGCTTTTGTTTATGTCATACAACAATTCTCTACTTAAAATTCTGGAAAATTCTAACAAAACAATATAAGCACATTTTTAATGAGGTGTTTTTTTTTTTCCTTTAGATCTTGGGACAGTATATATTTAGGGGCTAGCATAGGGACCCCTGGGTGGCTCAGTGGGTTAAGCATCTGCTTTCAGCACAGGTCGTGATCCCAGGGTCCTGGGTTCAAGTCCCACATCGGACTCCTTGCTCAGCAGGGAGCCTGCCTCTCCCTCTGCCTGCCGCTCCCCCTGCTTGTGCACATGCTCTCTCTCTGTCTCTGACAAATAAAATCTTTTCTTTTAATTACAAAAAATTTTTTTTTATTATTCATTTGAGACAGAGATGCAGGGGGAGAGGCAGAGGGAGAGGGAGAAGCAGGCTCCCGCTGAGCCAGGAGCCCGATGTGGGGCTCAGTCTCAGGACCCTGAGATCATGACCTGAGCCGGAGGCAGATGCTTAATCATCTAAGGCACCCAGGCACCCCAAATAAATAAAATCTTAAAAAAAAAAAGAGGGGCTAGCATAGTTGGAGGAAGGTTTAAACTTAGAATTTTTCATTTTTTTAAAGGGGATTGGGCTTCGTTTTATCAATCATCATTTTCTAACTCCTGTCCAGTTAGTTTCTGTAAACAAACGTGAGAAATGTTATTTCGAACTTTAACTTTGCTTGCTGAAAATTGTTACGTTTAAGCTTGTTTTGACTTAAACCTTTGATATGTTCTGGTATTACATATATATTATTTACCAAGTTGTTTTCTAAAGTACAGAAAAGTCAGCTTCATTTATTCTATCCATTTGGGTTAAAGTGTACACGAATGTACAGAGCTGGAAATGTAAAGAAATCTAGCTATGGTGGCGCCTCTTCTAAGTCGCTAGTGGATAAAAGCTTAATGTTTGAGAATCAAGGGCTAAAGCATTTTGGAAATACACTTTGATAATTGGGACTTCCTATATTAAAATGTGAATATAGTTAAACCAAAGCTTTTTATTTATAGAACAGTATGTTGAAGCAATAGTCAAAATATGTAGCCTGTGGTTGGCAACCCTTTGAAATGGGTGTGCCAAAGTTCCATTATAGTATGTGTCATAGTGACAACTGGCCAGTGTTCTGTCTTTGGTATGTGTCACTGACCCCTTCTTAGTAGTCTATTAGCATATTAAAAGTTCATTTAAGAACTTTAGCTGATTTTCAGTGTTCTTAGCAGCTTTTAAAAATCACGTATTTTATTAAAAATCAAATTTAATTTTTTCAACCATTCTCAGTTTGCCTAATTTGGGTAGGTAGATAGCCTGTGATTTTAAATAATTAAAAAAATATTTAAACATTTCAAATTTTCCTAGTTGAGGTATACAGGCAAAACTTTAGTGAAGTCCTTTCCCTGCCTCTGGTCTCTCAGATCCTTTCTAGGGTCTTATTTGGGTCTCACAAGTAAGAGATGAGTGAGCAATTTTCTTAAAAAAAGTATAGCTAGTTTACAGTGTTACAGGAAACTGTCTTCAAATCATAAAGTAGAGCTAAACAGGTGCTGTGAGACAGTTTATCCCAGGCAGTTATAAGTCACATGATTAGCAAATATTTTCTCCCAGTCTGTGCCTTGTCTTGTTATTTTCTTAATGGTATCTTTTGAGATGCAAGGGTTTTGAACTTTGATAGAGTCTAGTTTATCTTTTTCTTTTCTTTTAAGAATCCTGCTTTTGGCTAAGGTGAGCGCTGTGAATTGTGTAAGACTGTTGAATCACAGACCTGTACCTCTGAAACAAATAATACATGTTAAAAAAAAAAAAAGAACAGTAAGGGAAAAATGAAGGGGGGTGGAATCAGAGGGGGAGACGAACCATGAGAAACTATGGACTCTGAGAAACAGAGGGTTCTAGAGGGGAGGGGTTAGCCTGGTGATGGGTATTAAAGAGGGCACATGCTGAATGGCGCACTGGGTGTTATACGCAGACAATGAATCATGGAACACTACATCAAAAACTAATGATGTATGATGTAATGTATGGTGATTAACATAATAAAAAATTAAAAAAAAATCTTAAAACAAAAACTTATGATGTAATGTGTGGTGATTAACATAACACAATAAAATAAAATTAAAAAAAAAAAAAAGAATCCTGCTTTTGGTGCTGTGTCCGTGAAGTCTTAGTCCAACCCAGGGCCATGAGATTTATGCCTGTGTTTTCTTCTAAATGTTTTATATTTTATCGTTTTAGTTCTTATGTTTGGGTCTATGATCCATTTTTAACTTTTTTTTTTAAGATTTTATTTACTTAGAGCATGTGAGCGGTGGGAGGGGCAGAGGGAGAGAGAATCCCAAGCAGACTCCATGCTGAGCGCAGAGCCTGTCACGGGGCTCGATCCCACGACCCCAAGATCATGACTGTAGCCGAAACCAAGAGTTGGACACTTAACTCACTCAGCCACCTAGGCACCCCTAATTAACTTTTATGTATAGCATGAGGTGAATTTCTTAAGTTGATCTTTTTGTATGTAGATAGCCAGTTGTCTTAGTGCCACCTGTCGAAAAGACTGTCCTTTTCCCCCTTTGAATTGCCTTGGTATCTTTATTGATAATCAGTTGACCCTAGATACATGGGTTTATTTCTGGACTCTCTTCTCTGTTTTATTGGTCTACATGTCTTTCCTTCTGCCAGTACCACATGTCTTGATTACTGTAGCTTGTCATGCCATATTTTAATAGTGCAAATAGCATTCTTTTCTTGTAAAAGTATACGCTCATTTATTTTTAAAAATGAAACAAAATAAAAAAGTGAAAGAAGAAAGCAAAAATCACCATCTAAGTAGTCAGTGTTCTAGTGAACATCTCCCCAGATATCTCCTCACATACATGCATGTTGTATGAATGCACACACATCCTCCACAGTTATACATAAAGACACGTCAGTATTTGCCCCACGCTCATTGTTCTTGTGTACTTTTTGAGTGAATACATTTATTGTCAACTTTAAGAGAGAACTGATTATTTTTCTTTCTTCAGGCACTTCTGTAATTCTGTGAGTTTTTACTGACATATGCTTCTGAGAAGAGCAGAGATTCTTTGGGCTAAGAACTGAGTGCTTTTTTTCTTGGTAGCATGTTAATTGGAATTTATTTCTCACTTCATCTGCTGAAAGATGACTTTAAAACAAATTTTTTAATGTGTTCTCTGGGAATGGATGGCAGATTATGTGTGGAACATTGACAAAATCAATCCCCAAATCCAGTTTTAAACATTTAAAGTTTCCATAAATCTGCTCTTGAGCATTAGATTAACTTTTTGGCAGTTGTGATCATGAGTGTGAAACCGGTAAATATTGTATGTGTGGTGATAGAGTTTTATTTGCAGTCACATGAGGACTGATCCCCGCTGCAAGTTTGTTTTTGCCACGTTAATATGCTCTGTTGCATTTCGTGGATTCAGCCTGTCTGTAATCCTGGTAGAGCTCCATCCTGTGATACTTTCAGTAATCACTGTGGAACTGTGACCAAACCCTGAAACACTTCTCATCTTGAGTGTAGGTCAGACAGATCCCATGGTTGGAAACTCCCCTGACATTCACATGCTTCTTGTAGTATGATTTTTATAGGATGAATACAGGGCTTAAAGTTAACATTTAGACATGTAACATGTATAGGAGACCATAGAGAATTTAAAAGATTGAAGTTTAATCTCTGGCAGTGGGGAGCCATTACAGGTTTTGAGTTTGGGGAGTGACAGTGTGACAAGTTTCAGAAAGCCACCTTTACATTGGCATAGTGGAAATTTGGTGTTTGAAAAAGGCATGCTGAAATTCTATGGGAAACTGGATTGCTTGATGAAATTATGTAAATGGGGTGTTTTTGTACAAGATTTTAAAAAGAAAACTTAAATTGTCAGATGACAAATGGACTCTTTATAGAAAGGAAAACAGCATGCTAAAGTGTTAACTGTAGCTAACTATGTGGTGGGATTATGGATTTTTCTTCCTACTTTTTGTGGAAAATTTAGTAAAGTGCTAAATATATCATGTAATAAGATGTTAAAATGGAACTCTTTTATTCTGAGTTTGGCCCTAAGTTGAGAGGTGCACATTTCTAAAGAGAGTTATAAGCATACCATGCAGGCCTTGCAAAATAAAGAGCCAGAAAATGGATTTGTGACCTCTAAATACCTACCCCATCTGTTAGTATAAAGAATCAGGGAGCTGGAAATTGGAGTAGTTTTTGAATTGAGTTGCTGGAAAATGGAAAAGTGTTTTTAAACCAAGTTGTTAGTGTGCTAGGAGTTTCCTCTAACCTCCCCCCTCTCTTTTTGATGTGCTCCCCCTTAAGTACAGGAGCTTTCTGGTAATGATTTGAGAGCTGAATATGTAACTTGTATAGTTTAGAGGACACAGTGGGTTGATGTCTGTCTCACTGTGCCTGAGTGAAAGAGAAGCTATCTGCTGTGACAGTGCAGCAAAGCAAGGTTACTGTGTGGGTGGACTGCCCATCCTCCCTGAGTTCTGAAGGGGTACATGTTTCCCATAGACTGGATGAGGGGCACTAGTGAGAGGAAGCTCATAGGATCAGGGTGGTATGAGGCAGAGGGGGAGGAAGAAATGGCTGGATTTCCACAGGAGATGCATTATTTTGCATCAAGAAATTGTGGTGAGAGATCCCCGGTGGTGGAATGGGTGAGAGCTTCCAGGGAACTCCAGAAAGCATTCCTTGACAGGTCAATTTTAAATACTTCTTGAGCTGAGAGTGCTCATGCCCTCTAATGACACTTAACTGCTACACCCAGGGTTAGTAAGGTGGAAGGGAGAGCAGGTAAAGCACGGTGCTCCTGTCATGCCTAGGCACGCAGGCTGCAGGCAGAACTGGGACATGGGGAGAAGCTATAGTCCTGGATGACAAATTTTGACAATTATACTAAACTGGGTCTATCACTTTCTAAATTCTGACAGTTTTTATAACTTGAAAATGACCAAAGTCATAGGCTTGCCTAAATAAAAGTTCAGGGACATTAAACTGTCAACACAGAATAATTTTAAAGGACAGTGGTAGATAAAACACTGCTTTATGGTTACATCCCACAGGTTTTGTTTGTTCAGGATAATGGTTACAATTGTTTTTCTAATAAGAAAACTATCAATGAAAACGAATTTTTACAAGAAGAATGTGCCCATTGAGGCATTTTGTTATGGATAAAATATCATCTTTGGGACCAGTCAGATCTGTGCTTAAGTCAGATCAGCCCTTATTAACACTGACCTGAGATAAGTAAACCAATTTCTGAGGTTCATTTTCCTCATTTCCTTTTTATGGAAAGGGTAACATCATCTGTTTTGCAGTGTTATATGAAAAAATTACAGTCTATAGCAAAATGCGTCGGACACAGTAGGTATTCACAAATATTAATAACCCTCTTCCCTCCTTACAGCAAATGCTTCCTAAAGTTTTAAATATGTTCTTACTCTCCTTAATATGTGCTTTGCTTCTTCTAAATGTATTCCTTAAAAAAATACCAGATGGATTAGGGGACTGAGTATGACTACAGGATATTACCCAGAATGTAAGAAATGCTGGTTTTTAGTATAGCTAAAAATTGCACTTTTGATTTATGAAATATTTTCAGAAAGAATGAAAGGTAATTTCACATATGTGTTGTTTTTTTAGTGAGGAAACATATGAATTAGGGATCTAAAGAAACGGTAGGCCCAGGTGGAGAATCTTTTCATTACTGTTCTTGGAGCAGTTTAGAATATATAAAACAAAAAGGAAGGCATCTTATTACAGAGAAAACAGTTTGTAAAAATCAGTATCATTTAGTGTCCTTTTTTCCTCAAAATGTGTTTCATTGTTCTTTTTCTGGGAAGTTTTTAAATTCTTTATTAGACTAATATATTTTAAAGTGATCTTAGTATTTTGTCTTCTTTCTGAATGTTCTCTTACACTTTTTTAATGTTCATATTTTATACTTTGAAGCTTAAAATTTTAATAATATAGGTACCTCTTAAAAGTCTCAAAAAATGATTTATGTAATCTTTAATTTCAGAGTATCTTTACTGTCTATACTCTGAACCCCAAGTTACATTTGTAACACAGTTTTGGTTATTTGTAGGAATGGCTTTAAATTAGGGAGGGAGTTAGAGTTAGCTTTCTGTATGACTCCAGAATATTCTTTATAATTCATTCAAGGGTCTTCATTTAAAAGTTGGAGAAACTTACAAGGTAATTTGAATGGAAAGGGAATTCATTGGCATGATGGCAGGTAGCTCACAGAATTGGTGGTGGAGAGATTAGGAATTCAGGTTCAGAAAGTGAGCAGTAACCACAGGAGGGCAAGAAGCAGATTATGTTACAATTACAGTCTGGTTAGGACACGGTGGCACTGGTCTAGTTGCTATTTCTGTGAACGATTCTCAAGTATCCTGGGTCTTTGGACCATTCTCACAAGATAGGAAGTCATGGGAGTGGAGGGGCAGTATTTGTGGGCTGACCTTCCCTGACTTCCACACTTGTGCTCCATTGACCCTCCATATCTTCATTTGGAGGCCTCGGCCTGGCAAATTTAACATGGCCAAAACAGTTCCTAGTTTGGAGAAGTTTTTATCTGTTGATTTGCTTTCTATTCTTGTGTTTATGCTGTTTCGAGAATAAAACATTCAAATACACTGTTTTGAGCATGTAGCACAAAATAGTATGTATGCATGTTGACAATGATTTCAGGAAATGAGAGTCCCTTCTTATTACATAGAAGGCAACCTGATGCAATATATATACACACATATGCCAAAATCTGCAAATACTGAATGTTTTCCACTTGATTATCTCTGCACAACCTCTAAAAGTTAGGAGAAACAGTTCCACTAAAGGATTACCAGCCCTTGGGGTGCCTGGGTGGCTCAGTCGGTGAAGCGTCTGCCTTCAGCTCAGGTCATGATCCCAGGGTCCTGGGATCGAGCCCTGAGTTGGGCTTCTTCTCCCTCTCCCTCTGCTGCTCCCTCTGCTTGTGCTCTCTCCCATTGTGTGTGTGTGTGTGTGTGTGTGTCTCAAATAAATAAATCTTTTTTAAAAAAACGATTACCAACTCTTTTGAGAAATAAAGTTAACCTATATGATGTGATGCTTTTGTAGTTGTGTGTTATTGATGTTTTTATCTGTTAAACACATTCGGTAACCTGTGGCTACTAGTGGACATTTCATTTTTAGGAGGAAAGCCTGTAAGACATGTAAGGTTGTTTCTAAAAAGAGAAGAGAGCCTCCCCTCCACCCCATACCCACCCCCCTTCATTCCAGGAACTGTAGCATGTTGAACTATTTTAAAGATAAACACATACATAGATAATCTTTGATCATTAAAGAGTTAAAATAGTACATGTCCTTTTTTGAAAATGTTTTCCTGTCATCTGGTTTGTAAATTCAGACTTGAGTAGTCAAAATCTGGAATTATCTAAACTTCAGTACGTAGAAATAAAATAAGAGCAGACAGATTTAAGGTTCAGACATGCATGGCAGATGGAATAGTAGTTAAAAAATTGTGTGTGTGTGTGTGTGTGTGTGTGTGTGTTTAGTCACACTGAAAAATCTTACCCATTGTGTGTGAAGTTCTTGATGTTGCCTCAGTTTCGGTTTAGCAAGGCCTTTTTCTTAAGGACTTTAGTGTCAATCTATCATGAACCCCTTGTTAATAATCAGATAGCGCTTAAAATGTCTCTTTTAGGAAAAGAGAATATTCCCCTTTTCCAGGTTAGTGGATATGCTCATATTTATCCTAAAAAAAAGTTTACTTAATTTAAAGCTTACTGAATTTAAAAAATGTCTTTGAAAGTTGTGATGGTGGTATATTTTTTTATTATGTTCTGTTAATCACCATACATTACATCATTAGTTTTTGATGTAGTGTTCCATGATTCATTGTTTGTGTATAACACCCAGTGCTCCATTCAATATGTGCTCTCTTTAATACCCATCACCAGGCTAACCCATCCCCCATCCCCCTCCCCTCTAGAACCCTCAGTTTGTTTCTCAGAGTCCATAGTCTCTCATGGTTTTTCTCCTCCTTCCTCCAGTTCCCCCCCTTCATTTTTCCCTTCCTGCTATCTTCTTCTTCTTTTTTTTTTTTTTAACATGTAATGTATTATTTGTTTCAGAGGTACAGGTCTGTGATTCAACAGTCTTACACAATTCACAGCTCTCACCATAGAACATACCCTCCCCAGTGTCTATCACCCAGCCAGTCAAGAAAACCAAAAGACAACCGACAGAATGGGAGAAGATACTTGCAAATGACATATCAGATAAAGGGCTAGTATCCAAAATCTATAAAGAACTTATGAAACTCAACACCCAAAGAACAAATGATCCAATCACGAAATGGGCAGAAGACATGAATAGACATTTTTCCAAAGAAGACATCCAAATGGCCAACAGACACATGAAAAAGTGCTCAACATTGCTCGGCATCAGGGAAATCCAAATCAAAACCTCAATGAGATACCACCTCACACCCGTCACAATGGCTAAAATTAACAAGTCAGGAAACGACAGATGTTGGCGGGGATGCGGAGAAAGGGGAACCCTCCTACACTGTTGGTGGGAATGCAAGCTGGTGCAGCCACTCTGGAAAACAGTATGGAGGTTCCTCAAAGAGTTGAAGATGGTGGTATTTTTTTAAACATACCAGGCAGACTCAAACGTCGTTGCTTTCTCTGAGACTGTCCTCTAGGTATAGTTCAGTTATTCCCCTGTTTTCCCATTGCAGTTAATCCAAAGAACTCCAGTTCTACAGTATTTTAGCTATTGTATTGTGGTATTTATATATTTGTTTGTTTATTGAGAGAGCACGCATGCATATGGCGGGGAAGGGCGGGCAAAGGGAGAGAGAGTCTTAAGCGTGGCTCCATCTCACCATGCATGAGATCATGACCTGGCCAAAATCAAGAGGTGGAGGCTTAACTGACTGAGCCACCCAGGTGCCCCATTGTAATAATTTTTTACATGTCTTCTTAATAGACTAGGAGCTTCTGGAGGGTAGGTCTTGTTTTACTCGACATTTTACACTCTGCATTGCATAACATATCTGGTCTGTTGGAGGTCCTCTGATCTTTATAGAATTGCCATAAGGAAGCAGTTCACATTTAAGATTGTGGCAGAGCATTTTAAATAGTCTTTTAAAAATCTATTATTTGATTGCTACCAAGACAGCTGTGCAGTAATACCACATATCAGATGTACAATATCTCCCCGAATATACTAGATCTCCAGAGATCAGTTATCCACATTTGTTGCCGTTATTTTGTCAGCCTGGAAAAATCATTATCTATAAAACGATGGTGGACACATTAGTGTATTTTATTTAAAGTCTCTATCACTTTAATTTTTAATAGGAAAATCGCACATTTTTTCTAAATTTTTGTCAGTTACTTGCTACCTGTATATCGATCATTCCTTATCACTCATTTTTCCCAAACAAATCCTGTTAGCAGGGTGGCCAGTCTTAATGGGACCGTAACTCTGAACTAGTTGTATTTATGCCAGGCTGCTTACATATTTTATCATGTTGTTTGCTAAATCCACTCATTCCGCATTCGCACACTGGAGACTACAATGTTTCAAGTATTGTGCTTAGTTCAGGGGCTATAATAACAATGAACAGGCTGTGATAACTGCTTTCAGTCCTGGGAAAGAGCTAGGCATTTTGATGAGTGAAATGATGTGCTATGGGGCCCATTTGAAGATACTTAATCCATACTTGGGATATATTCTTCTTTCACACTGTCCTGTTCTCCAAATTTCTATTATTGTAGTCCGTAATGATAGTATAGTGTGGACAGAATTATTATGGACTTGTTACTTTTTATATGTTCAAGTATTATTTCCATAGCAAGTCATTAATCTCTTTCAGGATAAAGATTGTCTTATTACGTTGTATCATAAGCACTACTGGAGATACAAACTTTTTTTTTTAAGAGTTTATTTATTCATGAGAGAGGAGGAGAGAGAGAGAGGGAGAGAGAGAGAGGAGCAGAGGGAGAAGCAGGCTCCCAAGGAGCAGGGAGCCCGATGTGGGACTCGATCCCAGGACGCTGGGATCATGACCTGAGCCGAAGGCAGACGCTTAACCATCGGAGCCACCCAGGCGCCCTAAACATTTTTAATAATACTTGTGGAATTGACAAACAGAGACTCTAATATTCTGATGTTGGGCCCTTAGACCTACAAGGATGATAGGAACAGCACCTGTGCAGAGCGAGTAAGGTTGGCCTGATGGGATGGGTAAGACCTGGGAAAAGAGCCAGACAGTGTAATCGGTACCTCTCATTCTCTGAGTCTCTCAGTCTTAGGGGGGGTAGGTATTAGCTTCCTTTCTACAGATGGAGAAATTGAAGCTTTGAGAAACTTAAGATTCTTGGTGAGAGTTTAAACACCAATGGACTCTTTCTGTCAAAATACAGTATGTGTGGATGCATATTTTTGCTAGGAAGGTGATTAAATATTTGTTTTGGTCATAGAACTCTCTGGAATTAGGAGAGCAGTATATGACAACCCAGGCACAGAGCTTCTCTCTGAAGGTCCATAGTGCTGCTCCTGCTTGACATCATGCTGCAGTATCCTGAACTAAATGCTACACTGGCTTATGTTATTTGTGAACAACACAGATTGCCTTTAAACCAGCCAGATTTTGCAAATTACTTCTCTAAATTTTAATGACATGTTAAGAATTAGGAAATTTTAAGAGTGGGATGCGAGTATTGAGTTTATTATTATTACGAGTATTGAGTATTTGAGTTCTTAGTTTTTTTGTGCATATGTTGGTTTTTCATTCTAGTATTGGAATAGGCTTTTAAAAAAAATTGCATAGTTGACTCAAGATTCAACCATCTGTCTTTTGAAATTTGTGGTACGCAATTCAAACACAGAATGAGAACATGTTGGGGCACCTGGATGGCTCAGTTGGGTTAAGCATCTGACTCTTGATTTCAGCTCAGGTCATGATCTCCAGGTCATGAGATCCATCCGAGACCAGTGGGGCTCTGCACTCAGCGGGGAGTCTGCTTAAGATTTTCTCTCTTCCTCTCCCACACTCCCTGCTTGTGTGTGCACTGTCTCTCTATTAAAAAAAAAAGAATGAGAGTATGTTACACTTAAAACATGTAAGAGCATTATGTCTGTTTTAGCACTTTAGGTTATTGCTACTGAACACTTGTTTATGTTACATGTTCCCCAATAGAAAAAAATGTCTGTGGCAAATTAAGATGTGAAAACTTAGCTTTTGGACTTGGTATTTCCCAACCTTGAACTTGTCTGTGTTTTTGTTACTTTTAGGTATAATTCAGAGGTATTCTGCAAAGTGTCACAATTGTAGAGAAGGACCTGAGTGGATGGACATTGTATTCTTTGCTTCCAAAAGACACTGTTTTCCTTTTGTTTATGTAGGTTAGATATATTGATATTTGTATATAATTTTACATAGGTTGCATGTAATTAAAAGTGAGCAATCGCCTGCTTTCTTTTTCTTTGTTGTATAACTTATAATTTGGAGTGAACATTATTTTTATGCCTTGGCCACACTGTCATAATTCTTTCTGAGTTTGGATTTGCTTCCAAAGTTTTATCTGTTGTATTCTCAATGTCTTGAAATATATCCAAGAATTCCTGTTTTCCTTAAAGTAATCACTGTGCCCAGTGTGGGGCTCTGACTCACAATCCCGAAATCAAGAGTCACATGTTCCACTGACTGAGCCAGTCAGGCGCCACCCCCCAAAATTACTTTAATATGATTTTTTTTTTTTTTTTTGCTGGTGTTACTTCCTCTGGGACATCTTCGTCCTTTCATCCTTTTCATCATAACCACTTCATTTATGGTGATGAAGTTCACCCTGACAGTTCCTCTGACTGGCATGCTTAGTTTCTCTGATGGCAGCAGTGTCACATTCTTGCAGTTAACCCTTTCTTCCGTAACTTCATTTATGTTCTCTTAGAGTTTGACTTTCAGGGTTACCACTTCCAGTTTTTTGCTGCACTTTTATCTTTGTTGGCAAATTCCCTCATTTGGTTTTCCATTTTTCTAAAATGTCATCAGGTTTGTCACCAGGAGACAAGGGAATAACACAGCAACACACTTTGTAGTCTGTGCATGACCTAACAGATGTTCAGTGAACAGTCACTGATAGACTTGAAAGAAATGATGTGATTGGTCACTAATAATGATGTAAAAGATGGGAAAAGATGATAAAACCATTAAGCATTCTGTATTTACAGTATTTTCATCTTTAATTACATTTTAAAGAGACTAGACATTTTAGAAAAAGCATACGGGTATGGTTTATATATAGTAATGATGATGATCATTAAAACAGCATTATATTTACAGAGTATTTATTGTGTGTCAGGGACTGTTTTAAGTGCTACACATACAGTAGTAATCATGGTGTAAGAAGACATAAAAGCCTGAGATTTGTATTCACGTGTTTGAGTTCTAGTGTGTCTCAGACATGGATATTCTTACATGTACTGTGCTTGAGATAGAATGTCAAAATAGATAGCTCTATATATATATATTTTTAAAGATTTTATTTATTTATTTGACAGAGACGCAGCAAGAGAGGGACACAAGCAGGTTTCCTGCAGAGTGGGCTCGATCCTAGGACCCTGGGACCATGACGTGAGCTGAAGGCAGACGCTTAACGACTGAGCCACCCAGCACCCCAGATAGCTATATATTCTTGTAATTTTAATGTTAATAAGAGAAGTAGTGATCTTGTTCAATAAAACTGGCATTTCTGTTAATCTTCACACAATCTTTGAGGTTATTTTTGCTCTTTTACAGATAAGGAAAACTGATGCTTAGATAAATAAATGGAAATCTCATTTTACAAATAAAACAACTGCTCAAAGAACCTAATAATTAAATAAGTGAGAACTCAACCCAGGTTTATCTATTTCAGAATCAGTGCTCTAAACCACTTTAATTATATTATATTTATTTCCTTTTTATTATTAGGGAATATAAAGCTTTTTATATATGTTTACTGTTTTCTTGCTCTTACGAATTACCACGTTTCCTCTCTTGATATGATTTTTAATACATTATGTGAAAATTAAACATTAAAATATTTTGGATTTCCTTTATTTTTAATTTTTATATGATGTGACTCCCATCTTTCCATTTTAAATTTCTTACCATGCTTCAAATTACTCCTCTAAAAATAAGTAAGGTATTATTTTTGAGATTTAGTTTTAAGAAACTACACTCTAATCTACCTAGAATATATAGGGTGAGAAGGTTGTATCTCAGTTTTTCATGGGATTATTTCAGTACCATTTATTAAATAAAGTTTTCTTCATTGCCCTATATAGTGATTACTTTATACATTCCTCATCTGGAATATTCTTTTTGAGCCTTCTACCTCCTTTTCCTGCTTGTCCAAATCCTGTTCACTCTTCAAATCTATCTCAGCTGCCGGGGCTTCGTAAAATCTTTCCAATACCCGATTTCCCTGCTGTATCCCTACCTGAGATATCTTTTTTTAATTGCCACAGATCTATATGTAGATGTTTCTCACGATACTTCATTTTTTCCTTGAATGTTTTAATTGCTACAGGAAGAATAGATACTTCTAGAGAGTGCAGTCAATCTTTTTCATCCTAGCATCTCCTCAGGTATTTATTTTGGTACTATATACATAATAGACTTTCCAGTAAATACTTGGTGTGAGATTTTTTTTTTCTTTTTATTATTGGACCATTGTGATTTCTCTGGTCTCTTCCCCTGACTCTGTATCTGTATGAATTCCACTCAGTTTTAATTATTAATGTGTAGGACTGGTTCTTTTCTTCTGTTTTTAAAAAGATTTTTTATAGACTTACCTGTTTCTTTTTTTCTCAAATGGATATAGAATAACCTTTTCAAGTTCTTAAAGCTTACTAAGGGGGCGCCTGGGTGGCTCAGTCAGTGAAGCAGCTGCCTTCAGCTCGGGTTGTGATCGCAGGGTCCTGGGATGGAGGCCCACATCTTGCCTCGGCTCCCCGCTCAGCAGGAAGCCTGCTTCTCCCTCACTCTTGCCCCTCCCCATAGCTCTTGCATGCATGCTCTCTCTCTCAAGTAAATAAAATCTTTTTAAAAAAAAAATAACTTAGATATTTGCTGGAGTTATATAATAATGCAGTTTCATAATATTGTCTGATCTGGGAACGCGGTCAATAGGCCCTTTAATTCAAGTGCTCTTTTTCGGTTTCTCTGATGGCTTTAAGATTGCTTTGTGTATGTCAAGGGGAGCTTAAACAAATGGAATTGAATTTGATTTTATCATATAGCCAAATGAAGGAGGAATGCAGTGTAGGTTGCATAACCAGTTAGATTTATGTGTCATCATATTAAATGCTGCAAAGCTATAAATGTGGTTGACAGAATGCTCTGAAGTCATAGCTTTTATGTTTAATGTTTTGCTGGAGGCAAAGGAATTTTAACACTTACTTGAAGAACCTTTAGGTTTGCGGATTTTAGATGCCTGGATTATCTAATTTACATCCTATCTAATATTCAGTACTTATGGCCTGACATTTGATTTCTAAAGGTAAAAACAATTACAAGTGTTTTCTTATTTCTTGATTTATTAAGAATTAGACAAAACCAATAGAAGTTTTCCCCATGGATTTATGCAAGTGGCACCGGTTTTGCTCCTCTGGTTAATGAGAGTGGCCAGCCAAGCCACTTGTTTTGTTTATTTCTGGGTGGCTTTGGTCTGCCTTAGGGAAGGAAGTTTGTTTTTGGCAGAAAAAGCAAAAATGTGTTTATTCATTCCATTTGTAGTAACATTGATCCAAGAGGAGCTTTTGAGGAAAACCAGAATGGTTAGGCTTTGAACATAAATAGCTCCCATTCATCTCCTACCTGATAGAAAAAAAGTAAAGATTAGGATTAATAATATATAAATTATAGACAAATCCTAGAGCAAGAGTTGCAAACTGACATTTCATCAAACAAAAATTAACCCTTAGACTGTTCTTTTGGCCTACTGATTATTTCTAAAGCTTAATTAGTTGATAACATCTAAAAATTGTTTTACCTGAATATCCAGCCCCGGATCACCTGTGTTTTTAGCATGGCATGTTAATAGCCATGGCACCCCTTAGATTAAGCATAGACATTTGTTTGCCCTAGTTAGCCCTTCTAATGTGGCTCCACCCAACCCAGATGCATTTAACTTTGCAGCCCCTGGAGGCTGTTGGATTAAGAAGTAATAGTAGACCTAAGACTGCTAATGCAGCTGAACCCTCCACTTTGAGTTAACAGAAGATAGAATAGTAGGTGTGAAGACTTTAGGTAGAGAGAGCCGTAGTGGAATTTGGGACGTGTGAGAGAGAAGGTAGTTGCAGAGGAATCCAAGGTTTTTACCTGAGCAACTGGAAGGATAGAGATGCCATCAACTGAGTTAAGGGAGACTAGGTAGATAGGTTTAGAGAGGGAAGATGAGTAGTTTAGTTTTGACATGTTAAGTTTGAGGTATCTATTAAAACATCCAAGAGGAGATACTGAGTAGGCAGTTACTAGGAGATGGAGACAAATGTCTAGACTGGATAAGTAAATTTGAGATATGTAGTTGATACATAAAGCCATGAAATGAAATCACAAAGGGAGTGGAGGACCTAGGACTGTGTTCTGGGCACATCAGCATTTGGGGATCTGAGAGAGAAGTTCAGCAACAGAGGTTAAGAAAGAGCATCCAGTGAGTTAGAACGAAAAGGAAGGGAGTATGGTGTCCCAAAGGACAAGTGTCCTGATCTGGTTTCATCCCAAAAGCAGAGCTTGAGACAGGGATTTTTTAGGCAGATAATTTATTTGGGAACCTGTTAACAAGAAACAGAAGTTGGCGGGGTGCCTGGGTGACTCACACGGTTAAGTGTCTGCTTTTGGCTCAGGTCATGATCCCGGGGTCCTGGGATCAAGCCTTGCATCAGGCTCCCTGCTCAGTGGGGAGCCTGCTTCTCCCTCTCCCTCTCTCAATATCTCTGTCTCTCTCAATAAATCAATAAAATCTTAAGGAAAAAAAAAGAAACAGAAGTTGGAGAATTGGGGCACATGAAATCAGGGAGGAAAGAAAGTCAGTGCAAGGGTCTGTGATCGACCTGGTCACATCTCTGAGTACATGGGGCTTGATCCTGAGGAAGTCCTCTGAGAAGACACGAAGTATATGCCTCTGGATGGGAAGGAGGGGGTATTTATATACCAGATCCCATTCCCCAGTGGTCAGGGGTTGCTCATAGGGTGTTGATGTTAACATCTTCACCCTCCCAGGTTGGGGTTCGTACATTCCAGGATGGCTGAAGAGTTCCTGTAAGCATCTCTTAGAGCAAAACCTGTGAGCAGAAAGTGAGCCCCAGTAGTGCAGCTAAGGGGAGGTGCCTCAGCTGGAGTGAAATTGTGAGGCAGCATGTTAGAGGTATCCCATACAGCCTTGTATGTTCCATTAAGCACTTGTCATTTAGTCCATTCTACTGCTAAGTTTTCAAGATGGTGGCTGGCCACAATCACTACAGTAGACTTATAATAGGAGGGTTAGTGGAATAATGTTCATTTTTGCAGTCCTACACCACTCATTCTAGATTTGCCTTACCTTCAGCCAGCACTTGAACAGGTCAAGGCATTGTCCTGGTTCAGTGACACAGACCTTCTTCTCCAAGGGATCAATGCCTGTAGTTGATTTATCATTGTTGGGTCATAATTGTTGCAGCTGCTCATTTATAGTTATTACTGAGCATGGCAGCCCCAGTCGAATCCCCAAGGTTCTGGATAGATTTCCTCCTGTCCGCATTGTGTGGCAGCAGCCGTAAGTTGTTAGGTTCACTTCACAGGACTCCACAATATGGTAACCCTTTCCTTAGCATGCTGGTTCAGTAAGGAGTCCAAGATAACCAGGTGATAGTTGCTTCAGAATACTTCTGTGTCTTTTGGCAGAAACCACTGTTCTCCTCCCCCACTATCAGAATTTCTAATCCAGTGAACCTGAAGGTTCTCAATCCTGTTTCCATGTGTTGGTTCCAGGGCTTTTTCCTCCGTCCCTTCCTCCTTTATCTGTCAGAGACACAGCACCACATTTCAGCCTTTAGAAGACAGTGTAAGAGTCAGATCACTTACCATCTTGGAAGGCAGTGCCCCGTCCCCTCTAAATGTTACTAAGCACATAGAAATTATGTGTTTGCTAAGTCCAGGACTCTGGTCATAAAATAAACAATTAGGGAAAGAAATTTTTATGTAAAGGTGAGTAGTTACATTAGTCATTGTCCCCCCACTGTATGTGAACTCAGCTAGTTTACTGTAGTGGCTGTAGTTGCTTCTAGTTGTAAAGTTAGAATAAAATCATTTTGAAGATTTAATTTTATCTAAAATGTTTTAGGATTTGCAAATACCATAGTAGTATTAGTAAACCAGTCCTACAGAGGACTTGGTGGTTCCCTTGAGTTTTGCCAGATGTACGTCTGGCAAATAATAGGTTATTGTCATGGAATATAAGGATCTTAGTACCTTTAGCAAAACTGGTATTTTTAATACATTGAAAGGAAAAGAACGTAAACTATGATAATAGTATAGAAATATATCTCTTTTGGTAATTCTGGCCCCTGTTATAAGAATAAAGACGAGTGGGGCGCCTGGGTGGCTCATATGGTTAAGCGTCTGCCTTCGGCTCAGGTCATGATCCCAGGGTGCTGGGATCGAGTCCTGCATCGGGCTCCCTGCTAGGCGGGGAGCCTGCTTCTCTCTCTGCCTCTGCCTCTCTCTCTCTCTCTCTCTGTCTCTCTCTCTCTCTCTCTCTGTCTGACTCTTAGGAATAAATAAATAAAACATTAAAAAAAAAAAGAATAAAGACGAGTTACAAATTTTCTTCCCTTGCTGTTCCTGCTGCATGATATGATGAGATCTATGTACTTCTCTTGATAGAGATTGTAGTCTTTGAGTGTCTTGAGGGTGGCAATTAGGGTGTCTTATCTAAGCCTATTGGTATTTCCCAGGGCTTAACATAATGGCTTACTCTTAGTAGGTTCTCTATAAATAGTTGTTGATTTAATTCAAGGAGGTATATGTCCGTTGATATACATACACACACGTGTGTATAGCATATGTATGTGATATGTGATGGCATTCATAAACTTTATTAAAGTTAGTTTTAATAAAATTAAACATGTTTTAAAGTATAATATGTTTTAGACTTTCTTCCTTTTTCCTTTCTTTAAACAGATAGAAGGACAAGAACAGAATCACCAGCACTGGCTGAAGGTAAATATGTCTTTGGAGGAAATGATAATTCAGATAAAAATGAAAAGTTATGATTTAAAAAACTACATCGGCTCAATATAATTTAAGGAAGATGTTCTGTATATAATATTGAACTGCTAAAAATATCTTTAGGAAATACCCTATACTGTTTAGTTTCTTAGAGTAGGAAATAGTGGGGAAAATGTAAATTAATTAGAACTTTTTTTTTTTTACAGCTTTCTTTCAGTAGGAGAGGTATGTGTTTTTCTTTGAATTCCTTTTTAAGTCATTTTAGTTATCACCAGTATAGTAAACAGGAAAGGTCTAACCCATAATTCTAGTTGTTTAATATGTATTTGCTAGAAGGGAAGACACTTTTACATGCTTTCTTCAATAAGAATTCTAGCTGTTATTGATTTTGGTCCTCTTGAAAAAGTCTTAGAAGAACACAGTAGCCACCACAAAAGTTACTGATACAGGGGTCCTGAGTACTTAAACATTTATAATCCTGTAATTGTTTTAATTATAACAAGTTAATAGGTATTTAAAAATGTAATTTTTCTGTAGGTATATTTTGTGTTCTTCAAGTGAAAATGATCGGCTTAAAATCTCTTTCTGTGCTCTTTCTAGTTATAAAAAGAGATACTTACATTTCAAAACTTGCCTGTCATTTTACTAGAACTGATAAGACCGTTATTGCGATGGTCTTTTGGAACTGTAATTACCTCACCTGCTCTGTGTATGTTAGTGCTGGAGTTCTCAACCTTTTTTTTGTGCCATGGGACCTCTGGTAATCTGGTGAAGCCTGTGAATCCCTTCCCAGAATAATGATTCTAAAAATGATTCATGATTTTATGAAGTAAAACACATAAGATTAACAAGGAAATTAGTTATATTGAAGTACAGCTAACAAATATTAAAAATACAAATTTTTGATAGAGTAATATATATGCTTCTCACACTAGAGAATAAGCTTTAGCAACAATTCTGCTAAATACTGTAATTTTAAATAGTGTTAAGTTTGCAGTAACTCTAGTATAATATGAAAATACCTGTGATTTCTATTGATGATAAGTTTATAGGTATTTCTGATACTACTGTGCTTTGTTGCCTATAATCTTTATTGAAGGAATTGCAAAACTTCACATAGAGGTTAGTGAAAAGGTTCCCATCCAAGTTCACAGGTCACTGAATTCTTTCTCTGGACCCCAGATTAAGAACTTCTGTTAATGAAAAGTCAGACCTTTCTTCCTCCATCATATTTGAATAAGTGTAGTTTTTTATGTTCTGTATAACTAATCTTTTAAAAGTAGAGTTACATAGTCGTTTCTTAAGAAATATCCCAATGGTATAGGCTAGAAGTTCTTGAAATAGCTTTGAAGAAACTTCTGTTTGCTGGTCAATTATCAGAGAAACAGTGGCATATTCTGTGGAAAAGGTAGTCGAAGATAAGTGGTAAGCCTTGGAGAGTGCCCACCTTCAGAGAATTCACATTCTGTTTCAAGGAACATGAAATTAACATGTAAAAAATAAAATATCAGCTTGAGATGTTGAAAGCTTAATGAGAAAAATGTCATAATTTCCATAGGAAGGATGCACATCATAAGGTCTGATGCTTGTGTTATGGAATCACAAAAAAAGGTCAAGACTTGTAAAAAGTCACCAAATGTTTTACAGTTAATTAAGTAGTATGAACTGTACAATGATCATGTACCAGCATAAGCTAGGAAGAGCCTAGAATGGTGTCACGAAATTTGACAATTAAATGGTCATTCAGCACCTTGTCACCAACTACCAATAAAGGGACTGGAAGATCTGTTGAAGCTTGGCTGATAGCAAAAACAACACTATTGTTTTGAAGGGGACACGGTGGGGCGTCTGACTGTGGGGTATTTTTTGGTTGTGGCACTTGATTTGTTCTGTCAATGTGATCTGCCCGGATGGCATATTTCAAAGATGTTCTCAAAGGTTTCACTGTCAGGGTCGTTAGATTAATCACCACTTTTAAAAACTAATTTGCTGCTTTTGCCAAGTCCCCAAGTTTCTGTAGTTCTCAGTTTCTTCCTATAAAATTAGAGAACTGAGCTACATGATTTCAGGTCCTCCCATGAACCCTGTATTCTGGGCTGATTTTCTACCTTTTCTGAGACCCTTCACTTCCTTTCTCTTTCTCCCTACCAGCAACGTTTGAAATACGGTAAAAATACTCAAAGTTTTTAAGTAATTTGAACTTTGGTTTATATAAATATTGCCCTAGTAAAAGCTATACAGAACTTTAAAAGCTGTCATTATTAGATTAGTATACTTAGTTCAAAACGTTTTTATGATGTATACATTCTGCATTTTGCTCTACTGGAGTCTTTTTAGCCTTATAAGCGATACTGATTTTTAAATGTAGGAAGATTATTCGAGTACGTATTTTTAAGATTATGTGATTACCAGGAAGAGGAAATTTATATTTTGTTTTTGTATTCTGTTTGATTATGATAAGTTTGGAGGAGTTATATTTAAGAGAATGGTTTTAATTGAAGTTCAGGAACTGTTAATGTCACTGTACTGAATTCCTTTAGCATGCTGGGCTCAAACAGAAAGACCTGACAAATGGTAGGAAAATATTTAAGGACATTTCTTAGTTAGCATCTGTCATCTTTTTCTAGTCAATGTTGTTTTTCTTAACATTTTTTTTCTGTGAGAACTTTATTCCTAATTTAGAAATTTTAGTGCTAGTATTGAATCAATTCCTTTCAGGAAGACTTGAAAGTTTTAGTTTTCTTTACTCTTTTTGGCCAAATTATGTGTATTTTCATTTATGACTAAGAAGCAAATGGTGGCAAAATGGCTAAGAGAACTGTTAGGAGCCAGATTTGCCTGAGTGAGAATTCTGGCCTCATTTGTTGACCTTGAGAAAGTTACTTAATCCTTTTGACCTTCAGGTTGTTCAGAAGTAAAATGAGGATTGTAGTGCTAGACAACCTCCAAAATGGTGGAGGATTTTATAAGATAATATTGTGTATATATTACTTAGCATTGTGTGTGGCACACAGAAAGCTCTCAGTCACTCATTTTTACTTTCATTTAGTCCTCAAAATGTTCAGGGACCTCTGTAAGGTGCTTGGGATACAAAAGTTAAGTTATAGTCACACTCAGGGCAAGATGGTTCTGTTGCCTTTTGTTCCTTCAGTCTGAAATGTTTAAGAAGGTCCTTATGATGAATATTCCTGAATATCCCTTTCTGAACTTCATTCTCTTTCAGAAGCTAAATCCTCATAATTACTAGACAGGAGATAGCTTGTCTGTAATTTTTTGCATATGTGAGTATATGTATATAGTCTAATGGGTAACTTTCTTTTGACCTCAGTTTAATATATTTTAAGATATTTCAGTTATTTAATGGGTTGTCAAGTGGCATAGGGACTGTTCAGTTCTCAGAGGCCAGCGAGAACTGAGACCAGTGAGGAGAAATTAACAAATGGGCAAATAATCAGCTTAGTATAAGTTTTGTGTGATTCTTTGTAGGATTCATGTTGGATTAGTTGTGCATCATTTAATCATCAGCTGAAGTTCCTAAAAAAGTTTCTAAAAATTGAAGTCTAAAATTTTTTTATAAAGATTTTATTTATTTATTGGAGAGGGAGCACAAGCAAGGGGGTGGGGGCAGAGGGAGAAGGAGAGGCAAACTCCCCAGTGATCAGGGAGCCCGACTCCGGGCTTGATCCCAGGACCCCGAGATCATGACCCGAGCCAAGGGCAGACACTCGAACCGAGTGAGCCACCCAGGCGCCCCTGAAGTCTAAAATTTAAGTCATTTGAGAATAGAATGAGTCACTCCTGGGCATAGTCATGCAGAATGAAATATTTAAGCAGGGGCTAGTTGGCTGCTTCGCATGGATGTTGTAGAAGAGATACATCCAAAGGCTAGATGGTCAAGTTTGACTTCCATGTTAGCACATGTTGTATTTAGTCTGGGCTGCTATAAGAAAATATAGTAAACTAGGTGGCTTTTAAATAGCAGAAATTTATTTCTCACAGTTCTGGAGGCTGGAAGTCCCAAGATCAACATGCCAGCATAGATGGGTTCTGGTGAGGCCCATTTCCCGGTTCAAAGCACAGCTGTCTTCTTGCTGTGTCCTCACCTGGTAGAAAGAGCAACTGAGCTTTTGGGGTCTCTTCTATAAAGGCATTAATTCCATTCATGAGTGCTCCACACTGATGACCTGATCACCTCTCAAAGGCTTTAATCCCATTGGGTTTTAGGATTTCACATGTGAATTTTGAGGGGACACAGACGTTCATGTTCTATCTTTTATACTTTGATGTAGACAAGAAAGAGCTGATATATAAAGTTGGCATGGTAGCAAAACCAGACAAGAATAGAGAAAAAAATGATATGTCAGTCTTACTTATGAAATAATCTAAAGTGAAATATTAGACCAAAACATATTTTTAAATGACTATATAGAGTTGATACCAGAAATGCAAGAATGGTTTAACAGTAGAAAATGTAGTCATGTAATCTTACTCTTATAATCTCATATTTATAGATTAAATGAAAGAATGGTTGATATTATAAAGATGGGAGTTCTGCCTCAGAATGGTATGTGTATTTGCGTGTGTGTATTTAATGCAAAATCGAGTCAGAGTCCCATTAAGATTTTTGCAGAACTTGACAGTTACATGGGTGAACAAAGGACCAAGAATAGCCAAAGCACTTTTGCAGATGAATCATTACTTAAACGGTAAGCATAGACCACAAAGAAAAGTGGATTACATGTGACAGATGGTACCATAGACAAAGTTAAGACTAGGATACTGCAGTATTACAGATTAGGAGAAAATATTTGCCATGTGTATAAGCATCAAAAGATTGGTACCCAGAAGTCCTACCTAGAATTCCTAAAGCCCAACTGTGGGGGATAGCAGAGTGATATATCAGCTGGATTTGAATTAGGAAAACATACCACCCTGGGTATTTCAAACAGGGAATTTAATATAGAGGATTGGTTATGAAGGTATTGGACTAGAAGAGCAAAGAGGAAGAAGAGACATAGAGTGGCAAAAAAAAAAAAAAAAAAGTGGGATGATGGCTCTGCTACCAGAGATAAGCTGCTCCCTCCACTAGACTGCAGCCCACGGCTGCACTTGCTTCTGCCTCTGACTGGAGCAGTGCATACTGGCCTCACCTCATCTGACTGCTGTTAGAGCAGCTACTGGTCTGTCCTGGCCAGAGACGGAAAGCTTCTCTCTCTCTCCCCTGCCTGCTCACCTTCCAGTGCCTCTTACTGACATAACCTAACTAGCTGGCAAGGATGTCATTTACCGATGCTGGGCCCCTGCAGTACGGAGTACAGTGTATAGAAAGGGAGGTGTGGGAAAGATGGTAGAAAAATAAATGGCACAAGTTACAGAGGATATGAATATACGTTTTACAGGTGGCCGGGAGGCACATTTTTACTGATTGATAATCAAGAAAATGTAAATTAAAGCATCAGTGAGATATTTCACAATCTAAACATTTGAAGCTTGAAGTTTTGGAGGATGGGAGAGAGGAGAGCTTTTACTAGTGGAATAGTGAATTGATAGAAGTACTGTGGAGAGTAGTTTGGCACAATGTAGTAGAGTTACAGTTGCCCTTTAATTTCTAGATTGCCATCCAGTGGAAACTCTTCTGCGGGGGCACAAGTGTATGTAGTGTGTGAAAGGATATGTGTAAAGCATACTTTGTGGTTTTTTTTTTAAGATTTTATTTATTTGAGGGAGAGAGAGCACAAGCCAAGGGGAGAGGCAGAGGGAGAAGCAGACTCCCCGCCAAGCAGGGAGGCCAATGTGGGGCTTGATCCCAGGACGCTGGGATCATGACCTGAGCCGAAGGCAGACACTGAACCGACTGAGCCACCCAGGCGTCCAGCATACTTTGTTAATAGAGAAAAATTGAAAAGGCATTGCCCCTCAATAGGTGAATAAGTAAATAAACTGCTTTCTTTGAACCATGAAATACTGTACTGAGTGAACATGGATAATTCTCAAAACACCAGTGAGTGAGAAAAGTGAGTTCTAAAGGAATATGGACAATAAATCATGCAAATTGAAAAGCACAACAGTGCTGTGTTGTTTATGAATACAGACCTTCACGGTAAAAATTCTAAAATATGTTTGGAAAGGAAGCATACTTTAAAGATTACCTTAGGACATGGAGGAGAGGAAAGTTGGTTGGGAAACGTTGGGAGGTTAACTGCACAAAAACATAGGGAGGACTCTGAAGCAACATATGGCAAAATGTCATTGCTTTGATCTGGTGGTAGAGTATATGAATATTTTTTTTTTATGTTTAAATTATTTTCTAATTTAAAGAAATAGACAGCAAGAAGTACTTAAGAATCAGCCCCTCTGGGAATCCTTTGGTTAGGTGTTCCTTTTTCTGTATGTTCATTGTGTTGTTTGTATGCTTCTGTATGAAGCATGCCGCACCGTCTTGTCTCTTCCACTCGTCTGTGAACTCTTCAGTGCCAAATATTCAGTGTCTGTCACAGTAATCGGCAGACAGGAGCTAAGGAAAGGTGGTTTGATTTTGAACAGCAGCAACTATCACCAGGCACTGTAAACACCAGCTAGCTGTGGAAATACTCAAGGTTTTACATGTGTGAGGGTTTTTATTTAGTGGCTTATCCATGCATTGTTGCATGTGTATTGCAAAGCGTTCAGACACCTGAATTCCAATCCAGTCATTTTTGTTGGGCATCTTTGAGTCATATGTGTTCTTTGAATATCAGTGACTTTACATTTAAATTTTGTTTTTAAAGGGCACCTGGGTGGCTCCGATGGTTAAGCATCTGCCTTCGGCTCAGGTCATGATCCCAGGGTCCTGGGATCGAGTCCCGCATCGGGCTCCCTGCTCCTTGGGAGCCTGCTTCTCCCTCTGCTTCTCTCTCTCTCCCTCTCTCTCTGTCCCTGTGTCTCTCATGAATAAATAAATAAAATCTTTAAAAATAAATAAATTTTGTTTTTAAGATTGAAAGAGTGGGGGACAGGACAGAGGGAGAGGGTAAGATAATCGCAAGCGGATCCCCTGCTGAGCGCAGTCAGACGCGGGGCCCCGTCTTCTGGGGCGCCGTCTCAAGGGCCCTGAGATCGTGGCCGGAGCTGAAATCAAGAGTCAGACGCTTAACGGACTGAGCCACCCAGGCGCCCCTCTACATTTAATTTTTTTTTAATTATTGGTACATAAAAAAAGAATACCTTTATTTGTAAACGTGAAAGCCTAAAATCCCTGAATCCACCAGTAACTGAGGAACTGGAATGTTACCCACACCTTTGAAGTTGCCTGGTCCTAGGGCCCTGTCTCTCTCCAGAGATAACCAGTATCTTAAACTTTGTGTTTATCATTCACTTGCATATTTATATATTTTACCATACATGTGTAGGTATAATTTTTTATGAATTGCAAAATAGTGGTACTTTTTTTTTAAGATTTTATTTATTTGAGAGAAAGAGAGTACGAGCGGGGGGGGAGGGGCACTGGGAGAGAGAGACGCAGACTCTCCTCTGAGCAGGGAGTCTGATGCGGCGCCCGATCCCAGGACCCCAGGATCATGACCCGAGCTGAAGGCAGCCACCTAACTGACTGAGCCACCCACGTGCCCCTAAAATAGTGGTACGTTTTAAGAAAGTGAATTCACAGTACTATTTCTTGTTTAAAGATCATATTTTTTCAAGAAAAACCTTCTTAATCCTTGTAAAATAGGTAATTTGGGGGTTCAGTGTTTTTTTTTTTTTTTCAGATTCCCATCACCTTTCTGTACATTCTTAAACTACTTGCCTTGGAACTTTATATTAGCCCTTCTAATAACTTATGTCTTTACCTGATGTAAGGCATTATAGCAGGAAGCATGTCTTTGCTTTCTTGTTTTAAATTTGCAGCTCAGGCAGTAATTTGCGTTGGTGGTTTAATTTTTTAATAGCTGGAGGCATGGAAGAGTACTATTACTAGTAATCTCTGAATCAAGTTCAAAGATGCCATGACAATCTGATGTGGTACTAATTTATGATGGTTCACTTCCATTTAAGAGATAGTATTGGTCTCCTAATTTATTGTATTTATTGTACATGGCCAGGCATCCCAGTGAGTCTTTTATTTAAAATAGTGTAAATAAGGTTTGTCATTTTAACATACTAGATCTAAGTGTATCCACTAGATGTCAGCATTAGGAGAGATGCAGTGTAACATATGTAGAGTCATGGCCGAAGCAATGTGAGAGATTCAGTCTAACAAGTACTGACTTGGGTAAAGTCACATATTTTGTGGGAGAATCAAGACTAGAAATCAAGTCTCCCAATTTCCATTCTATTGTTTGTTTGTGTCACATTTCTTTAAGACCAGTAACTGATCTCCATGTGATCACTAGGCTAATATATTGCTCTTAACATCTGCTAGGGATTTATGGTGAGATTTTAATACTTCTGTTGTGGTGGTATGGCTGGGCACCCAGTAGTACCTGAATCCTGCTTCTTCTCCTCTACATTTTGCAAAGGAAGGAAAATCAAAGGATTACTTTATTAATAGCTACACTAGTATCTGATGATGATAGATCAGATATTGTGGGTAAGGTTAAGGATTAAGCTACTGTCTGAAACTTCTGTATCAGATTTCAACCAAGATAGCAGAAACCTTGCTAGGTATTTTTAAGAAGGGATTTAACATGTGGATTTATTTACACAAATGTTGGAAGCCTGAGCAAAAAAAGGATGCTGAGATGTGCATGTTTTTACTCACAACACTGCTGACATTAATTCTGAACTGTTTTCTAACACCTGTACCAAATGTGTGGGGCTTTTTTTCCCATACCAGTCAATTCTCCAACTCTCCAGATACCAACTGGGTATCCTACAATTCATTCTGATGCTGACTCTAACTATGTAGAGTTGGTGCACAGACCTCACAGGTTAAGGGCTTAGTCCCACAAGACTCCCCTCCACTCCAGATGCCATTCACAGGTCCCAGGCCTCCTGTACTCCTGACCATCCAGCTGTGAAGGGGCGGGGCTTGTTCCCATGACTCCTTCCTCAGGTTTGATAATCTGCTGTAATGGCTCATAGAACTCAGAGAAGCACTGTACTTACACTAGTACCAGTTTATTATAAAGGATTTTATAAAGGGTACAAATGAATAGCCAGATGAAGAGGTACATAGAGTGAGGTCCGAAAATGTCCTGATCATAGGGGCTTCTGTCCCCATGGAGTTGGGGTGTGTTTCCTTCCCAGCATGTGGATGCATTTACCAATCTGGAATTTCCTCAGACTCCATCATTTAGGGGTTTTTATGGAGGTCCCATTATATAGGCATGACTGATTATAAATCATTGGCCATTGGTGATCAATCTCCAGTCCCTCTACCCTCGCCAGAGGTCAGGAGGTAGGGCTGAAATCTAAGTGTGCCTTGGTCTTTCTGGCAACCAGCCCTCATCTTGAAGCTATCTAGGGGACTCATTAAGAGATGCTCCTGTCACCCAGCAAATTCCAAGGGATTTAGGAGCTCTGGGTTAGGCATGGGGGTGGGGTGGGATAAAGACCAAATACATATGCTGTTCTATCACATGAGGTAACTAAGATATTAATGGTAACCACAGGAAGCAACTTTCACTTCTAGAGCTGGGGGGAAAGAAGGGAAAAGGCAGGGTAGGCAGAATTTAGGACCTCAAAGGAAGAACTCTAGAAGACTGGAAGCTCAGACCTCTGGAGGGGCCAGGCACTGCAGTGCTGCTTGGCATTCCCCAGGAGCTGGAGCCTAGAGCCATAGCAAACTTTTGTTTGTTTTTTAAGATTTTAGGGGCACGTGGGTGGCTCAGTTGCTTAAGTGACTGCCTTCAGCTCAGGTCATGATCCCAGGATCCTGGGATCAAGCCCCACATCGGGCTCCCTGCTCAGTGGGGAGCCTGCTTCTTTCTCTCCCTCTGCCCCTCCCCCTGCTTGTGCTCTTTCTCTCACTCTCTCTGTAAAATAAATAAAATCTTTTTTTTCCCTAGAGGTAGAGCATGTGTGAATGGCAGGGAGGAGCAGAGGGAGAGAGACAAGCAAACTTTTGTGCTGAATGGAGAGCCCAATGCAGGGCCCAATCCCACAACCCCGAGATCATGACCTGAGCCGAAATTAAGAGTCTGATGCCCAATCGACTGAGCAACCCCAGGTGCCCCCAGATAGCTAGCTTTTGATGACAGGAAACGCTGACAGGACTTGAAAAACAGAGACCTTTTTTTCCCCTAAGTTTTATTTATTTAAGTAATCTCTACATTCACTGTGAGGCTTGAACTTAGAACCCTGAGATCAAGAGTCACATGCTCTTCCAACTGAGTCAGCCAGAAGCCCCCAAAGAGGGACCTTCTTTCTTCCCACCTTCCAATTTCCTTGTAGTTGGTGGGGCCCAGTGAGAAGCCAGCTGACAAAGTAGTCTAGGAGATAGACTCTTCAGCGTCTTAGTCCTAGCATTAAAAGATTACAGAAGGATGGGCTTAGTGGTGGGCATTAGTAGGTAAATAACTGTCACAGTCTGCCTTTTTGACCACACAGTATTCATTTATCTTTTTTAAGTACAGTGCCACCATTTTCATGCTTCCTTTTAGAATTCTAGTACTTGGATAGTGCATGCTCAGATGGTCTTAGAATCTCAGAGGGGATGCTCAGTCTACTTATTTTACCAAATGCTGTGGAACCAGGAATGGGGAGAGAGTTGAAGTCTTGGGAGCTTAGATTCTGCTTAAACATATTTACCACATAAAGATCAGAAAACAAGGAGGGGCAAGAGGAAAAGGGAAATCTTGGTTATGCCATTTACCTGTTGCCCAGTCATTGTCATTGTGCTAGAACAAAGATTCTGTTTAGCAGCTTCTCTTGTTGGGAAGAAAGAATTAAAGACGAAGGTACAAGAAGGTTAGGGTGTGATGTGCATTTGTACGGCAATCAGTGGAGCAGATAGTGCAATGTCAGGATAATTATTATAGGTGCTTTATTGGTAGGCTAGCTTGAGTTGGTTATTTCTCTCCATTATAAATGGCACTCAGCTAACTATTGGAGGTTTCCCACTTCGTGCCCAAAGTTGGTATGTTCAGTACAATCAACTGTTGTGTTTCTAAAGTAAGTTGTAACCATGTTAGAAGCTAAGAAGGAATTGTGATTATACCTTTCCTTTAAATTATTGTGTACCTGATTCTTCAAATAGAAGAAATGCCACTGGATTTCACCTATTTACAGTTCTTAACTGAATTCAGTAGGTATTTATTGGATATTTACTCTGTACCACTTTGAAGATTTACTTTGTGTGCTTGTATCGGAGGTGCATCAAATACATATTTGGCCAATTAAGTCAATATTCAGCTAAAGCCAGAGCCAAAAATCATCATAGAATACACTTCTGGGATATATTAATCAGAAACTTTATTGCAATGTAATTATTACAATGTTATTAATTTGAACAGTCAGATTTTAAAAGTTTGACCTACTGAAAATAGTTTGTTCTTGTACTATTGTCAGCTGCTCAATGACTCCTGGAGTCACTCTGCTGTTCATTTGCAATCTTAAATCAGCATTTGCTTTCAAATGGTGATGATGTAGTTTCATAGAAGTAGTTCTATAAACAAGACTTTGTGCAGTGTTTGAAGGGGATGGTGCCTGAATATTTTTAGAAGCAGATGTGCTAAGTGAGATTGTTGATACCATTTGAATTTTTTTTGAAGTTTCTTCTATTTTAGCTTGTACTTGCTGCTTTATGGAATCACTTGAGAAATGTTTATCCTTAATAAACCTTAGATCTAGAAATATGGCATTAGAGTTTTGTAACTAGCTTGTAGGATAGCAAAACTGAATTTCTCCCTGCCTTTCAACTTTGCATTCACCTAATTGCAACATTTGCTATATAGTGGATTGATTAGAAGGATCATTCTAGCATATGTCCTATAGTATTTTTGTAATTACTAAGAGTCTGCTAACTTATTTTTTCAACAGGTTCTGGTAGGTGAAGTACTTTGTTTGAAAGAACCATTGCTTATTAGTAATTTTGTTTCTGTTGGCATTGTTATTCAGAGTGTAATATTAATTTTTTAAAGATTTTATTTATTTATTAGAGAGAGAGAGACAGAGGCAGGCAGAGGGAGAAGCAGGCCCCCCACTCAGCAAGGAGCCTGATGCGGGACTTGATCCAAGGACCCCAGGATCACGACCTGAGCCGAAGGCAGACGCTCAACCGACTGAATATTAATTTTTTTTAATATTAAAGTAGATTTTTTAACATGTATTTAGCTGCTTGATTGAATATATGACAAAGCAATTCCAGAATCTCTGGTATATCCGGTGGTTTGTTTTTGGAGAGTTATGAAAGTGATTCACTATATCTTTGCTTATGCAAAATATATTTTGTTATATTACATTGTGTCATAATTAGTTTCTGAACACACAGCTGAAGAGTGTGAATGAATAAAGCTTAAGCTTGTGATTCCTCAGCTGCTCTTGGCCTTCATCATGTGTGTTCTGTTGTCATTGTAAATTGAATCATATTTTTCATTACTAATTTTCCATTCTGTTAATATTTCTTCAGATTCATGATTCATGTTGTATGAGAACCAGAAATTTCTTGGCAGACAAGTAAAGCAGAAGTGTGGTTGAATTCTCCATTAACCCACCATCTTGTCCATTTTAAAGGCTTCCCATTGCTTCTGCAGGTCTAAATGTCTGATAATACAGAGAAATATCATATTTAATATTAAGTAATGTTTTTATGCACAACAGAATATAATTCAGCAACATTATGTGGTAATATGTTTTCCAGAAGACTTTTTGCCTAGAATTTAGAGCTTGGATAAAGTCAAGAAGTTCTTTGTCTTCAACATTAGAATGGTTGGGAGGGGCGCCTGGGTGGCTCAGTCGGTTGAGCGTCTGCCTTCGGCTCAGGTCATGGTCCTGGGATTCTGGGATCAAGTCCCACGTCGGGGTCCTTGTTCAGCGGGGAGCCTGCTTCTCCCTCTGTTGCTCCCCCCTGCTTGTGTTCTCTCTCTGTCTGTCAAATAAATAAATGGAATCTTTAAAAAAAAAGAGCAAGGCTCATACATTCCAACTTCAAAAAAATATAAAAATAAAAATGGTTGGCAGTTTTTAGTCACCGTTTCGATAAGTTTTTTCACACACACATTTTTAGTCACTGTAAATTGGAAGGTATGGCTTTGTAAAGCATTCTTCTAAAATCGGTTGTGAAGTTTTTTTAAAAAGAAAAAGTATGTTTTTCAGAATCTCCTTTTCTCTAACGCTTCATCATATTTCTTTGAGTTCTTTATTCAGTTATCCGGGTTGAAGATGATATGGATGTTGGCTTTTCGGAGTTCTTATAAAATTTTGATAGCACAGGATCAACACTCTGTTTTTAATTCTTCTTTCTCAGATTTGAAGAATTCCCAAATAGGGCTTTTGGGGGAAGACTTATGGTCTAAAGGAAACTAAATAAAACTTAAACCCACATTTCCAAGCTTTTTTTTAAAAAAATGTTACGAATGCTGTTCAGTTTTACAAAGATTAGAATTATGATGTAGGCTAGTCTCCATTCTTACTTTGGAGCCATATTTATGGCTGTAGAAGGATATTATATTCTTGCTTAGTTAGGTGGGCATACTGTATAGACTTTTCGTGATATTCATATTTTCTGTCACTTTATTTCTCTAATTATTTAATATTTCAGAAATTCTTACTAGTTGCTCATAAGACTACTGGCTTTTACTGAGAGAGTGAGAGAGACAGTTTCTTCATTGATCTGACTGGGAAAACATGCATGCTTTCTAAAATCTCAGGCCTTTTTTTTTTTAAATTCAATTTTCAATTGTCAATATTTGTTTTCATTTTCCCTCCCCCTCCTTCTTGGAACACTTCTATAAAACTTTACAAATTTTTGTTTTCTGTATTTTCAATCATTTGTTTATTGAGTCAATATTTATGACTACCTAGTACATCCCCAAGCATTGTTTCAGGTGCTAGAGATAGAGTGCTGTCCAAAATAGAGCCCCTGCCATCTTAAAAGTTTACCTTGCAGTGGCAGACACAAATAGATAAAGGTACAGGTATGTTTAAGATGGTGATAACCATCAGTTTGAGAAGAGGAAAGAGGAAGAGATTTTACAGGCGTATTAGTCAAGGAAGCCCTCTCTGAGGTGGTGTGATTGAAGCTGTGACCTCAGTGAAGTACAGTAGCTTGCCATTTGAAGGTCTGTGACACAGCATTCCAGGCTAGGAAAAAAGCAGGTACAGAGGCTCCAAGGAGAAAGAAACCTTGCTTTGTTAGAGAAACTGCAACAGGCTGTTGTGTAGAGTGGTGGGAGATTGAGACCAAAGGGAGTCAGGGACAGATCGTGTAGGGTTTTGTAGGTAGGACCTGGTAGGAAGTTTGGATTTTATTTGATTGCATCTGTAAGCCATTGCATGTTTTTGAGCAGAAAAGGGATGTGGTTGATTTATATTTTTAAGAGATTGCTTTGCTTCTTGTAATAAAAAGACATTATAATAATAGGAAGCAAAAGTAGAAACAGGAGGCTTTCGAAGTAATCCCGGAAAGAAATGATGGTGGCAAGAACAAGACCGGTGTAGCAGTGAAGGACGTGAGATATGGGGTGTCTTTTAAGCTAATGAGAAAAGTGTATTGAGGAGGAGGAGAAAATGTCAGTTATGTCAGATGCTCCTGAAAGGGTAAGTGAGGTGAGGACTTGAGAATTGACCATTGGAGTTAGCATCATGGAGGTTATTTGATGACCTTGCCAGAACAATTTTGGTGGTGTAGGGTTGGCCAAAAGCCTGGTTGGAGAGGAATAAAAGACAATGACTGTAAGCAACTCTTCGTAAGGAATTTTGCTGCAAAGAGAAGCAGGCAATAGGGTGGGAACTGGTGAGGGAAATACAGTCAGGGAAAGTTTTTGTTTTAAGATGAAAGAAGGAACTATGGATGCCAAAGGGAAAGATATGGAAAAAGAAGAGCCATAAAGTAGAAAAGAAACTCCGGAGAATGGATTGTTCTAAATGTCAGATGAAGACGGGCACCTGGGTGGCTCAGTCGTTGGGCGTCTTGGGTCATGATCCCAGGGTCCTGGGATCGAGCCTCGCATTGGGCTCCTTGCTCAGCGGGAGGCCTGCTTCTCCCTCTCCCACTCCCCCCCCCCCCACTTGTGTTCCTTCTCTCGCTGTCTCTCTCTCTGTCAAATAAATGAATAAAATCTTTAAAAAAAAAAAAAAAAGTCAGGTGAAGAAAGTATTTCAGGAAGGAGTGAGTGATAAACTGGGTCAAAGGCTATTAAGAGATCCAGTAAGTTGAAGTGTGAAAATTGCCCTTTGGAGTTAGCCAGATGCAGGTTTTGGTGGTCTTGACAAGGACCAGCTTCATCGTATTGGTGGGAATAAAAGCCAGATTGGAACAAATTGAAAGAATGGGAGGTAAAAAGTAGAAATAGGGGCGCCTGGGTGGCTCAGTTGTTAAGTGTCTGCCTTCGGCTCAGGTCATGATCCCAGGGTCCTGGGATCGAGCCCTGCATCGGGCTCCCTGCTCCGCGGGAAGCCTGCATCGGGCTCCCTGCTCCGCGGGAAGCCTGCATCGGGCTCCCTGCTCCGCGGGAAGCCTGCATCGGGCTCCCTGCTCCGCGGGAAGCCTGCATCGGGCTCCCTGCTCCGCGGGAAGCCTGCATCGGGCTCCCTGCTCCGCGGGAAGCCTGCATCGGGCTCCCTGCTCCGCGGGAAGCCTGCATCGGGCTCCCTGCTCCGCGGGAAGCCTGCATCGGGCTCCCTGCTCCGCGGGAAGCCTGCATCGGGCTCCCTGCTCCGCGGGAAGCCTGCATCGGGCTCCCTGCTCCGCGGGAAGCCTGCATCGGGCTCCCTGCTCCGCGGGAAGCCTGCATCGGGCTCCCTGCTCCGCGGGAAGCCTGCATCGGGCTCCCTGCTCCGCGGGAAGCCTGCATCGGGCTCCCTGCTCCGCGGGAAGCCTGCATCGGGCTCCCTGCTCCGCGGGAAGCCTGCATCGGGCTCCCTGCTCCGCGGGAAGCCTGCATCGGGCTCCCTGCTCCGCGGGAAGCCTGCATCGGGCTCCCTGCTCCGCGGGAAGCCTGCATCGGGCTCCCTGCTCCGCGGGAAGCCTGCATCGGGCTCCCTGCTCCGCGGGAAGCCTGCATCGGGCTCCCTGCTCCGCGGGAAGCCTGCATCGGGCTCCCTGCTCCGCGGGAAGCCTGCATCGGGCTCCCTGCTCCGCGGGAAGCCTGCATCGGGCTCCCTGCTCCGCGGGAAGCCTGCATCGGGCTCCCTGCTCCGCGGGAAGCCTGCATCGGGCTCCCTGCTCCGCGGGAAGCCTGCATCGGGCTCCCTGCTCCGCGGGAAGCCTGCATCTCCCTCGCCCACTCCCCCGTTTGTGTTCCCTCTCTCTCTGTCTCTCTCTGTCAAATAAATAAAATCTTAAAAAAAAAAGTAGAAATAAAACAGGCAACTTATATGACGAGTTCTTGCTGTAAAGAGGATAGGCAAGATGGTGTATGGAAGACATGAAGCCTTGAGTAGGAGAACCAGGTTTCTCAGGAACAGGTGCAGAGGGCAGACTAAGTGGTTACGGATGAAGAAAGGGTAGAAAGAACAGTAGATGACTTTCTTTCTTTCTTTCTTTCTTTCTTTCTTTCTTTCTTTCTTTCTTTTTGTAAACAATGTAGTGAGGTCATTTCTTGCATGTGAGGATGGAGGATAGATTGTTAGAGGTGTGAGGAGATTAAAAATTAATAAAGCCTTGTGGAATGGTCACCTGGTGAAGTAGGAGAGTAGACTGATTGGAGATGCATAGTAGGATTGTGGGGCAGAACTGAGGATGCACTTCATGTTAGTGGCCATACGTTTAAAGTAGTGGTTCTTAACTGGGGCAATTTTGCTCCCTAGGAGATAATTTGACAACATCTGGAGGCATTGTTGGTTGTCACAGCTGGGTGCTGGGGTGATACCAAGTATCTAGTGGATAGAGGCCTGGAATGCTCAACATCCTACAGTGCCCAGGACAGCCCCCACAACAGAGAATTATATGGGTCAAATGTTAGTAATGCCAAGTTTAAGAAACCCTCATTTATAGGGAAGCTAATTGGTCTATTTGAGATTTCCCTTTTTCTCATCCCCCACCCAGAAATACGAAGTTTATAAACTGGATATGAAGCAAACTGACAAACAAATAGTAATTCAGATTATGTTAAGTATGCTGAAGGAGGAAGTTGAATGATGTGATCGAAGATAATGAGGTAGGGACAACTACTATGGATAAGGTTGGCAGACAGAGCCTGTCTGAAGAGGGGGCGTTAAGGTGGGTCCTGAAGAATGAAAAAAGGCCAGCCATGGGAAAATGTTGGGGACTAGCATTCTAGGCAGAGCCCAAAAAGGTAAATGAAATCACAGCATCTCTTAGGAATTTTCTGAAAAGGGAGTAAATAGTATATTAACTGTAACGTATAGTTGTGTTTCTTTTGGCTTCTTTTATTCTAATTAAAGAAAGCTGCTTTTGGGAAAATGGTCCAATGTATTAAGTGCCTTTTGTGAGCTCAAAAATATATTCCACAGACTCCAGGCCAGGAAGAGCAAGTACCTTTTCAGGTAACTCACCAACTTTGAAACAAACATGTAACATAAGAGCTCACAGTCACAAAATTTTACCATAAATACCGTGAACACTTGAAGTGACCTATATCTGGTTTCTGTGTGTCACATTTCTTCTTAGCTTATTTAGTAAATATTTATAATATTTAGTTTAATCCAGGGGTTACAATAATATAATTTGAAAGAGAATCTTTAGGTTTTTCCTTCTAAATTCAGATTATAAGACAGTTTATTATTCTAAATTATAATATTTATTACTTACTTTGAAATAGTGCCTCTAAAGTATAAAAAGCATCTTGGCCCAAGTTTTATATAATCTGAAAACTCTTTTATATGTCTTAGTGTCTTTTGTATCACATTCATTAATCTGAAACTTAGAAATGTTACTAGTCAGAACTTTTTTAGATGTAAATGACAAAAACCCACCTCAACTAAACAGGTAAAAAGGAAATTGGTTGAAATAAACTAGGCTATCTTACAGCCGGAGAAGAATCTAGCAACTAAACTGAGGGAAATGGCAGCTAGAATTCAGGAACAAATGGAATTAGAAATTCGTGACTTTAGGACACTTTGTGTAAAGCATGCAGGCTTTATCCTTTTGTGACAGGCTGGCTTCCTCTGTGGCAGGAAATATGGCTGCCACACACCCTGAAGCCTCATGTTCCTTGGGTTCTGCTACTGGGAACAGATCCTCTAACATAGCCATAGCAAATAGATTGCCAAGCATGGTTTCTAAATGTTTTGCTTCTTTTAACCCATTTAATGATTTTATGAACCCTCCGCAGTGGATATTAATGTTATGAACAAATTTACAGATGAGGCATGAGGAAATTAAGAAACCTGACTATAGTTGCAGGGCTTAGTGACAGAGCTGGGGTTTGAACCCCAGGCAGTCTGGTACCTACCAGACCTGACAGCTACCATATATCGTATTCTTTGAAATCAGAGGATGGAGAGGTTCTGTTTGTTGTGATTTTGGCTAAAGAGTTAAACCATGTAAAGAGAGGGATATGGTTTTGATTTATTTGTTTACCCTTATTAAAAAGATATGACAACTGATGATATAACAAACTGTTGAACTGTTTTCAGATCTTTGGAAAAATTCCGTGAGTTTTATTTATTTATTTAAGGAATCTGTACACCCAACGTGGGGCTTCAACTCCTAACCCTGAGGTCAAGAGTCTAATGCTCCTCCGACTGAGCCACCCTAGCACCCTGAATTCCGTGAGTTTTTGTTCAAAGAGACACGCATAGTGTGGTTTGCCTACATAGATTTTTCTTGAGTGCTCTATGGTAAAGAAACTTTCTGCATTGGACCCCAGTTGTACTACATTCAGTGTTCTCAACCGGGGATGATTCCCTCTGGGTACATTTGATAATATCTTGAGTCATTTTTGGTTGTCAAAACTCGTGTGTTGGATTACTGGTGGCCTCTAGTACATATTAGGCCCAGGATGTTGCTAAAGGTCCTACCGTGTGAGACAGACCTCTCTCCACGAAAGAATTACCCAGCCCCAGATGTTAATAGTACTGAGGTTGAGAAACCTGTACTAGATAAGCTGAGCCACTTTTGATTTAAGTGTCTGGGTTTGGGATGAAGAGATAAGAAATTCTAATTTTTGAGTACTTGTTGAGGGGATTAAGGTCACATTAGGCTAGGGTACCTTGAAAGAAGGACCAAATAGTGGAAGAAGTTTATGGAGGGGGGGTGTAGGAAAATGGAGGAGACAGACTTGGCCAATTTTGAATATTTTCCTTGAGGATCGACTGTATGCTAAGTAAAAAGGTAAGGAAACCTAATCTCCCTTCCTCCTGTACCTGATGATGATATCATAAGACTGATTTTAGGATAGCATTTCAGCAATATTCTTGACAAAAATGGGGAAGCATTGGCTTTGTCATTTACTCTGATTTATGATATTGAAATTCATTAATAAATTGAAGACTGGTTTATATTAAAGAAGTAGAGCTATTACAATTTGTTTAAAAGTGATTTTGTAATTTTAGGGTTGTAGTTACAATAGCCAACATTTATTGCATGCTTTCTGTGTGCCAGACACTGTTCTAAGTTAGAGCTTAATTTCATCGAACTCTCCTAATAATCCTTTAAAATAGTTTCTATGGTATGTATATTTTACTGATGAAGAAAATGAGTCCCAGAAAGGTAAACTAGCATCCTCAAGGTTTGACAGCCTGTCAGCTAGAGGTGGAATTCTGGTTTGATTCCATAGAAGTACACTCTTTAACACCGATGATGTGCTGCCTTTTCCCTCTTAAAGACAATTTCAGTCCTTTCTTGTGCTTATTTTCCAAGTGTAATTGAAATTTTGATACCATTAGGTAATTCTTTGTATATTTGGTCTCAGTTCTTGTTGGTAAAGGAATTTATATATGTTTGGAAACAGATATTCCATGTATATGTGAAAGCTTTTAAAAATTAAAGCTGTGAAATACTCTATTTCCAAATGGTTCCAAAGGGAAAAAACAACTCTTGAATAAATTTGGTAACCAATTTGAGGTCTTATTTGGGTGTGATTTTGGGAAAATGCTTATATTTTCCCTGTATAAAAAAGCCTAGAATTAAACTTTTTACAGTGTATAAGATAATTAAGATGAAATATTTCCCTCTTAGTTTTACTCTGTTTATCCATGCGTAAGACATTGTACGAAATCTTTCCAGTGAAATTCTGTGTAATAAGGATTTTAATATCAAAAATAAGATAGATTCTGACCTCTCATTGGAGGAATAATGTTTTAAAAGAGAGAGGACTTTTCAGTGTTTATCATTTGTGAGTAAATTTAACATTTGTGAATTTAGCATTTGTGAATAAATTTTAACATTTTCTAAGAAGTATGTGTGTCAATCTGCCACACTTTGACCTATAAAGCAAATAACTGTTATGCATATACTATTACTTCCTCTTTGGGAAGCTCAAAGTTAGATAATGTATGCCACTGTCCAGGGCGTAGGTGGAGGAAGGGAGGGGAATGGACAGCACAGATGGCCAGAAGTCCTAACTCTTTTCAGATTGTCTGTAATGGGGGTGAGTAATAAGATGTCTTCTTTCACTGATAAAAAATATTTTTACTTTTATGCTTTGTTTCATTTACATTTGCTAGCAGTTCCATATTTGGAGAAAAAAACAATTGAAACTGGGAGAGGGGAAGGTGTGGTGTGCCTGTGCTATCTATCATAGTCTGCCTTCCCTATAGTTACTGCCACTTCACAGTTTAAGCCTGGTTTCCTGGATGTTCCTGACACCTCCTTCCACCTTCATCCTCACTGATTCATGGCAAATTTGGGGGCAAGATTTATGCCAGTGCCTTAATTTTTACTGTTTTTCCTCTGCAAACTTACTAAGTTCTGGTGGTTGCTGGCTCCCTTTTGCTTGTTTGCTGTGTTAACTTCCAAGTTATATACTTTGTATGTTTGTGTATAGTTGATATTGTTGAATTATCAGTCTTTGAGTTAAATAATGAAAAATCTGATTAATTTTAGGAGTATAGAAGATGTAAGAAATACTGGTTTATGTGTGGTAAAACTTCTTAAATGGGTCATCAGTTGATAATTCCCTTCAGTCTTTAATGGTTAAATGTGGTTTGAATACTGTCTTCCTAGTATTCCCAATAGGGTTTGGTTCTGCAAGGAGGAAAATATCCCTGTTACTTAAAAATAATAGTTTCAGTTTTTACTTATTTGAGAGATCTATTTTTGATGTTAATTTAAGTTGAGAATATATGCCTCAAACATTTTAAAGGAGTAACACTAGCATAGATATTAATCAAATGTAAATATTGCAAGTTATATGTAAAAATATCTTTTTTCCATTCTTGCTTTATGTAACTTTTTTGATATGTGGAAAAGAGGGAGAGGGCTCTAAACTCAGAGCCAAATGTGCTTTTGTTGTTCCAAATTTTCAATGCCAGAAGTATATAAACCTGCACCTGTTGGTAATTATGAGCAAGCCAGCCTTTGCCGAATCCCAGGCCTCTGCTTAAAATTTTTTTTACTGGAACTAAATGATGTTGCCATTTTTATTTTTAGGTTTGCTGGCATGGGTAATCTCATTAAGGTGCTAACCAGGGACATAGACCACAATGCAGCACATTTTTTCTTGGACTTTGAAAGTAAGTCTCTTTAGCCCTTCACAGCTGGTGCATAATGGTAAAGGTGAAAGATGGTCACACCGCAGTGAAGGCTGGCCCAAATATTTGTTAATAAAATATGGGGATCAAACAAAGTTTGCATGATTTTTTTCTTAATCGTAGGCAAACATCACCATCATATGTATAATTCTTTAGTTTTTCATTTGCTAAAATCATGTTGAGTCTGTAGCCAGTGCTGTCCTTTCATTAGTCCATGAAGCAAGCAGCCTTATGATGAACATTCTAATAGTATGCCTTGGTGACTACGCCCAGCAATGTGTTTGCTCACAATCCTATGATAATCTTACAGAAAATCAGTATGGTGCTGCATATCCAGAATCAATACTTTAAACAACTTCCACAAATTTATTAATAATCCAAATTTAAGTTGGATGGAAATATATGCTTTATTGAATGGCATACAGGAAGTAAGTTGAATATTCTGCTATGTTAAGATGAAATGCAAAGGTGAGCTGTGGCCAAAACTCTTAATATTTGGCTTTGAAATAAATTTTTGTTTCAGTGCAATATTAAGCAAGATGACATGTGAATAATTCTTGATAAGAAATTTCTTTTTCAGAATACTAGCACTATTGGAATACTTAAAGAATTTTTCATTATAAGGCCATTAATGAAACTTGTCTTGGGAGAATTTTGAGAAGAATTAGAGCAACAGTTGTGCCATTGTGTACAGGAAAACCACATTTCACCTCTAGGTCCTACATACCAACACCTTGAGAACCCGGTTTGCTGTCTGCCAGAGCACAGTCTGGGTAACCTGAAGGACGAATTCATGGCCTAATGAACATTTTCCCTGTTACTATTTTTTAAAAAAATAAATTTCAGATGTTCTTTTTTATAAAGGGATATTTTCTCTTTTCTTATTCTTGTCTTGACAGGTACCTTAACATGGGGAATCTTCTTAAAGTTTTGACATGCACAGACCTTGAGCAGGGGCCAAATTTTTTCCTTGATTTTGAAAGTGAGAAGATGATTTTATATCTATTTCTCTTTGCCTGCAGTAGACTGCGTTTGTCTTGCACTAAATGAATGTTTCCACTTTGCCATCTTTTTAACTGCTTTGCATGACTGAGCTATGAATTGTTTGAGTAAAATTTCTGGTGCCTTCTAGAACTGGAAGTCAAGATTTTATAGATTAAATTGTGATAAAATGTTTTTACTTGAATTTTTGTAAGAGAGTCTTATCTCCTAGTTGGATGTTATTTTATAATTGGAGATACTCTAGTGAAAACATTTTTATGAAAAAATTTTGGTGGAAAGGACAACTGCTATTTTGGGATTTGTTAATAGAAGCAATATTTGGGGGAAAATTGATTGCAGTTGAGAAAAATTGACTAGGTGTTAATTACTCTATGTATATCTATTGAAGTATTTTAAATACAAATCTGTTCATGAAGGCCATTCAAAGCTCAGTAATTTGGGCATAATATTAAAAGGTAAGTGTGAACCTTAATTATTTAATCTTTACAGCTAATTAATTTGAAAAGTTAAACTCATTATATGTATGTATTTCAGGAATCCTTTTTTTTTCTAACTCTAAATAAAAAGAAAAATAATGGGTTCACAGACCTTTAAGTAATTTGCCTTCTGTTTGTTTTATGTTGCATGACCTATTGTAATATGGTCTAAGAGTGGCAGGTAAGTGTCATTGACCCCTGTGCATGTTGGAAAGCTTTTGCTTTTTGGCTGTCTGTATTGCTTTAGCTTATCTGGTTGTCAAATTGAGAACAATGATATTAAATTGGTTGTTTCACTGTGAATGTTGCTGTTTTAACTGATCATTATTAGAAAATTGTTAGGAAAGGGTGAAGAGATAGAAGTTTATAAGTTGTGTGATCCCATGCATTTTTATCTGAGATTAAAACATTTGAACAGATTTTTAAATTCTTAAAATTTAAGACCTTTTCTGGTTTTAAAAACAAAATAAATCCCTTAAAATCTATCCCCAGAGAGTCATTGCATTTTCCATCAACTTCAGTTTATGTGATATTATACAATTCATTCTATTTTATGAATAATTTATATATTTTTTCTTTAAACCAGGACAGTTCATATGAATCAGTTTGTAGCTTATCTACATTTTATTGAAATAATTTGTGGTCTCTGATTTTTTTTTTTTTTTTAATTCCTAGAAATGTTCTGTTACAGTTTGGGTCCTGTGTACAGGCTAGCAAAGAAGAGTAATGTGAATATCAGGACCATATTAAATTGTTGGGTTTTTAGGGGAAGATGTTATTAAATGAATATTAGTTTTCTTGACCCTTCTCAACAATTTAACAGTGCCATTTTAAGTGCATGTTCAGCATGAATTTTAATCAGCTTGGGGTTGTTAAGCAGAGTGCTGACTTGAAGATTCTTCTTTCAGATGAGGCAACTTACATTAGAGCTGTATTTTAGTTTGTTTGCATCTGTTTCAAACTGGTCTTGTATATTTTTCTGCTATTCTGTCTCCTTTTTATTCTGTCTCACATTCCTTACATTTGCAGAATCTTGGCTTTGATACAGTCAAGATCTTGTTCAAGACTTGGCACTTGATCTTTTTATAAACCTAGCATCATGTTGTGGTCAAGTGAGAAGCATGAATTTACTGTAGTATTTTAAATATTCTTTGGTCTTGGCTTTACAGTCTTTGGGGGTTTGAACCATTATCCTTAAAATTTAAATAGCTAATTTAGTGGCAGGAATAGGTTAAAATTGCTGACACCACCACCAATAACAACCAATAATGAAGTACTATACATGAAGTGTTAACTTATTAAAGGCAGATGTAAAGTAAAGGTGATACTTGTTGACCTTATCAGCCAATGTAGAACTTTCAGTTTGACACTGGATATGCCATATACTTTCCCAGAGTTTGCCCGTTGTTACTTCTTACGTAGGTTTTTAAATGTTTTCTTTTGATTCCAACATTAGAGTACTCTTAATCAGTTTTTGTTTCATCTATTGCATATTTGCTTCTTTTTGGAAATATGCGTTTGTAAAAGTTTATCTTATCATTAGACTACTTCAGTGACTTTAGCCCAAGCATGGGTCCTGTCTTGAACAGCTGTATAGCAGACTAGGAATTGTCAGTATAGTTGATTTGCCAGTTCCTTGTGATTACTGAGAATAAAGCCACATTCTTTTATTAAAGTAGCATATTTAATACTACATTGTTTGTTTCTGATTGAAGAATAATATTCAGGTTACCAGAGTAATTTGGCTTTACCATTCCTCCATTCCTCTTTTTTTTTTTTTTGAAGATTTTTTATTTATTTATTTGAGAGAGAGAGACAGATAGTGACAGAGATAACGAGAGAGAGCACAAGCAGGGAGGAGAGGGAGAAGCAGGCTCCCGCTGAGCAGGGAGCCTGACGTGTGGGCTCAGTCTCAGGACCCTGGGATCATGACCTGAGCCGAAGTCAGACGCTTAACGACTGAGCCACTCAGGCGCCCCTATTTCATTCTTACTGGTTAAATCTAGCTCATTGTATCTCCATGATTGGGCAGCTAGAGAAATAATTTCATACAGATAGATATACTGGCATTTTGTATCAAGTTGTGTACAAATTAAGTATTTTTATGCATATAAAACATGATCTAATGGAATCCTGTAGTTTACAGCATGAAGATGTCTTTAAATCATGACGCCTTTAGTTTACATGCCTGTACATACATGGTTTTTCAGTTCAGTTCAACAGACATTTATGGCTTGCCTCCTGTATGCCAACCAGTAGATGCTGAGGATTCAGAGATAACGAAGATACAGCACCTTCCTTTCAGGAGTTCTCAATATAGTAAGATAGAAACACAAACTAATAATTTCCTTGACATCCTTTACCACTCAAAAGTGTGGATCACAGGGGGTTAACTATACCTAGCAGTTAGTAGATGGGTTATCATGGAAGACTTTCTGATGGTAACCTTTGAGTTGGGTTGTGGAGTCAGAATGTTTTAGGGTAAGTTAGTGAAGGAAGGAAGGAACAGCATCTACAAAGCCCTTAAGGCATGAAATGACATTCTATATTCAGTGAAAATACTGTTATCTACTCTTGAGGTGTACTAGAAAAAGGGACTTCTTCTTAAATTGTACCTATATGATAAGATTTTATTTTAAGAATAATGGTTCAACTAAGATATAAACCCAGAATTGCCCCATAAAATTTGACAGCAGTTATGCTAATGGCAGCATATAAAAAGCACTGAATTGGGGGCAGTATAGCCTCTTGTACTTTTTGGAATTTCTTATTTGATAATGACATTTATAGCTCATTCTAATGGCACATCTTTAGCCTGAGTAACTACTGTATCTCTTAGTCCATTAAATTGTGGTTCTTAGGAGAAGAGGCACTTCTGTTTATTTTTATGTCCATTTCCAACCTGCACAGTGCTTTGTAAATGATAGAAGTTCAGTATCTGTTAGTTAACTTGACTTATCTCCAGGTAGACCAAAATAGGAGAGTAAATAAAGATGGTCGTTTGTAAATGAGGAATGGAATCTTACTTTCTCTGATTCTTTGTTAAAGTGCCTTTCCATTTAGTCATACATTCCCTCTAATTCTTGTGTCTTTTGTGTGACTTGTCCTCCGCAATCTTGTAAAACTATTGAGATCCACTCTTTCAGTTTAACTTTTTTTTCCCATATTACTTCTTGCATATTTTCAGTTGCTTTTGCCCTGTACTTTGAAATATCTTTATTCTGGTGGCATTTTCTTATATTTATTTTTCTAAAATGATGGAGGATTATAGTCATACAGAGCTAAAAATGCATAATAGTTTCCTTTAACTCATGCTGGAGGCGCATTTATATCTCTACCTTCTCATTCATTCACCAAACACTTGTTACAGAAAATCTACTTGGGACAAGTTTACATCCTGTACAGTGTATGTGCTATACACTGAGGTCCCTGCCTTGATGAAACTTAGGGAGATAGATCGTAAATATTTACCGAATGAGTGAGTGCAAGACTAAAGCACAATGGCCCCTTATCACAATTACAGTTTTTCTGTGACTTTCTTTTTGTTATTTTTTTTTTGTAGCTGATCTTTGCCCCCTTTTCTATTTTTTATAAAATTGTATAAAATTCAGATTGAAATTTAGCAATTATTTTCAGTGACTCTTAAATAGAAAACCAGTATGAAATTACGATTATTTAATTTTACCTTCAAATAATAAGAGCAACTGAAACATGCCTTAATTTCCCTTGAACAGCTATTAAAACTAATCTTGATGAGTAATCACTGCTCCTGCTCTAAGTAGTAGATACTTTATTTTGCATTCAAATGAATGTCCTTTTGTCACCTGGTTAAATGATAGTTTTTTTCTCCAAGTAATAAAATTTTTCATTCTTTGCCATGAAAAATCACAGTGACAAGTCTTGGTTGTATTATATGATACCATTTTTTGAAAAAAAAAATGCTTTATTTTATAATCTTTTCTCCCTCCCTAGTATTTCACCCTTTTGCATGACTTGCTCTCAGTAAAGTAGTGCTTATTACCTGTCTGCTACTTTCTGTTTGTCTTCATTTCTACAGCAGTCTTCAGCAGCTTTCAAAATTATAAATGTGACTTTCCTGTGACAGTCTAAAAATGTTTAATCAGTGTGGTGCTGGGTATTTTTTCCACCCTTAGGGGGAACTGGAATCTTCTCTTTTATTTTTAAATTTCTTGGTACTTACTAAACTTTTAATAATTATTAACCACTTCCAAGGTCTACTTAAAGCTACTTGATAATGTTTCTTCTGTATGTAAGTCTCAGTGTCACATTTTTCTGTTAACAGCTAGGTCACCACACCAAAACAGTTTAGTATTTTCAAACTTCACAAGTATCTTTTGATATATAATAGTCAAAATATTGTCCTTTGTCATGAATTCCCACTTCATGAATTAAAACTATGATATGTGTCTACTATTGATGTTATGTCTGTAGTTTCACAATTCCATATGAAAAAGTATAAAACTGCTGTTTGCATGTTAAAAAAGTATTTTTCTCTATTGCATCTGGTGTAAGTATAAAAGTTATGAGGTGTACTTTTTTTTAGTGTGTGTCTTTTAGTTTGGAGAATATGGTCTGGCTAAATGTGAGAAATTATTACTGCTAAATGCAAACCCTGATTTTTAAAAAATCATTTAGCTTCAGTATCAATATTTGCTTCTAGTAATACCTTTACGGCTTTGGACGCAGAGTATTTTTAATTTGGCTCCTCTTGTGTAATTATTTTGTCAGAGTATTTTTATTAAAAAAACAGATTTCTGAAAGGAGATTTGGAAAATAAGGGAACAGATACAAGAACACAAATTCTTGAGTTGGCTTTGCACATGAATGTTATCTATTGTTGCCATAGTACTGTTTAACTATGTTGAAGTTAAAATTTGGTACTCTGTTGATTTTTTTAAAAACTGGTATATTTTTGACTAGTTTGCAGCCTTAATAGGTGGAATTGAATTATGACTTGCCCTATGTGCAAAATAAAGTTACAGTTCTTAGGCATCTGGACTCCTAGTTTCATGTGTGAACTAAGTTTAAATTTTCAAAGGAAAGAAATAAATATATTGTATATTTGTGGGAAGGTAAAGTGGGTGCAGAAAAGTCTAAGTACTAGTTTTTATATGATTGGTAGACAAAGGGATTTATTAGAAATGTTCTCAGTTCATATTATCAATTTGGTCTGCCTCCCCTATCCCTGTAAGAAAAATATTTGTGTGGAGGAATTCAGCCAACACAGTTCCTCTTTCTAAAACATTATGATGTTCATAACGTTTATCATTTTTAGTGCTTTATGCCTTATCTGTAGAATCAAATGTGGTCTAATTGGAAAGATTTATGAAAAACTCCCATTTCACACAGATTGCCCATTTTTCTCAAAAAAAAAATTGTATTAAAAAAGAAACAAATGACCAAGTTATTAAAAACAGGGTTTCTGCTACCTCAAATTTAGGAGCGAGAAATCCAGATTTAGTCATCTATTAGCATATGCTCTGTGGCTAACACCACAGGTGGTGGAAGTGCCCATATGTTTGTGTTCCTGATTGTGCTTTTTATGACTGTAATTCTCCCTTCATTTTTCTCTCACTCAGTCCCAAGTATGTGGGGAGCCCGTTTTTGCTTTAGTATTTCAAAACTTCAGTGACAGTATTATAGCTGCAAGTATCTGGTTTTCAGTCTAGCTGTTCTGAAACAGTGTCATAATTTGAATTCCTCTGCACAGGAGTTTTGACCTTGTGCTCATCAGCAGAGAAGTTCATTGGCACAGAATTTAAAGTGGTCCCTAGTAAAGGGAAACATCTAACAACTATTCTTTTAAAATAGTTTTTATTCTATATTGAAACTCAAGTCATTAAAATGAACTTTATAGGAAAATAAAGTAGTTTCAGTCTTAAGGTGTAGATGAACAAGATATATTAGTAGGCTTTCCATTTCTGTTGCTTTAAAATAAATCATTATTCATGCATTTGCAGTTATTACTGGTAATGATTACTATAGTAGTAAAAGTGATTATTAACACTATCCCAAATTTAAATTTTGAATTACTGTTCTCAAGTTCATTTAATATACCAAGTCATGGTTTGTAACTTAAGATAAATAGTAATGTTTGATGGTCCCTTGCTCCTTTGTGATTTTACAAACTTGAGGCTAGCTATTCAAATGTAGAAGTATGGAAAAGTTATCAGTCTTTTCTAAGAAGTGCAAAGTTAACATTGAATAAAATGTGAGCCATCTTTAGAAATTGAGATTGTTCATTGCTTAGAGTTATACATGTACTAAAAAAATCATGTGACTGTAAATTTTTTTGTGCTTTCCTGCTATTTAGATGCCCAGCCTACAGAGTCTGAGAAGGAAATTTATAATCAGGTGAATGTAGTATTAAAAGATGCAGAAGGTATCTTGGAGGATTTGCAATCATATAGAGGAGCTGGCCATGAAATACGAGAGGTAAAGCATGTTTAAACATTTTCCAATAAACTAAAATTTACTACGTCCCTCCTCTTCTTAATCTCTCTTTTGTACATACTTTTGAATTCTCTATTGCATGTTAAGTATTATATTTAAAGAACGATCACTTGCATTATTCCAAAAGTGGTTGTAGTGATACAAGGGTAAAAGGAAAACAATGTTCTGTGAATATGTAATTTATGTATGTTAAAGAAAATTTTATTTATTTTTTGGTTGCTCTCACACCTGAAATTTACAGGATCCATGGGGGGTACTACTTATACTTTTTATACTTATTTATACTTTTGGAGAGGAGGAGAGAACATAACTTTCTGAGGCCTTGGGTCCTGCTAGTCTTATTTTTTCCATTCCTCCCATGCCTTCCGGGAGAAGGCTGCTGTCACCCTTGCAGTCTAGACTCCCCCAACTCTGTCCGATGACTTTACACCATGGGGCCAATCTTTGGTGTGGTCTCCATGATTTTCTCCTGAGCCTCTGAACTCATCCAGGTTTCTGTCTATCTCTTATTCCACTTCTATTTTTCAGAAAAAACTGTGTCTCCACTTGTTACCAAGACTAATGTCTCTACCTTTGTTCTGCATCTTCCTCTGGAACTTTACTATTTTAATTATTCCTTCTCTTAATTACATCTTCTATGTGTTTTCTTCTATTGACTTCTTCCCCTCAGAATATACACATACCCAGGTGTCCTCTACCACCCAAAGAAACACCCTAGCCTCTGGACCTATGTCTTTCTCATTACTGCATTTCTTAAGGGCATTGCCCTGCTTCTTCATTTTTTTCCCCACCCTTCTGCTTCTCTTATTCTTGTGTATAACTAACAGTGCAGAGGTTGTCAAGGCACAGTCTGTGGTTTTACGGTCCTTATCCAGCTCCATTCCTCTAATGACATTTGGAGTATTAGTGAACGCAGAATTAAGTGTAGGCATCAGAAGATGATTCAGGATGTTTTAGTTTTGGACTAAGGGGCCACAGGTTTTGGTGATTGACTGGATGTTTAATATAAGGGAGAAGGGGAGTTAAATGATTCCAGGGTTTCTGGTTTAGATTAGCCATTGGTGATATCATTAGCTTAGGGAAATCAGAGATAAGGTGAATTCCATTTTTTAACCTCTCCTAGCCTGGACTGTTTGTACCTTGAATGTCTTGCACACGTACACTTTTCCTTCCTCCACATCCCAGTAATTACTTCCCCCTTACTCGGCTGCCCCAGTGCTTTCAACACATTTCTTTTATTGAAATTTAATGTTGATAACTCCCCCACCACCTCCAGCTTGAGGAGGAGAGTAAACCTGGTTTCTTACTGATTTGTGTGTCATCAGCACCTAAAACAGTGCTTAGGAAGCACTTAGTAACTGTTGAAGAAATAAATACAAGAGCTTAGATGAATCTTGCCAATATCATTAGCTTAAGTGAAACCTTAAGATTTCAGTAAATGAAGGCATGTAACCCTTCCTGTGAAATTCAAGTCCTAAACATTTAAACATGTTTTGAAAAATCAAACATTTGTGGAAATGGAAGATTTAAATGATTAAGCAGGATCTTAATTAACTAATTGACAAATTCTTTTCCTATAGTTCACAACAATTCACAATTTGTTCTAAAAATGTTTTAGTGTCTTCATATTGATAATCAGTGCTACAAATTATTTTTAATTGTTCAGTATTATATCATTAAAATCTTTAAAATTTATTTTACAGTTGAATTCTGATCAGCTGGTTACAGTTGTCTCCCATAAACAATAAAGAAAAAACTATAGAGATATAGACTTTTACCTTTTGCCCTTAGGATTTTTAAAAAAAAACTTAACCAAATGAAGGGTAACTGCTTCTTTGTGGGAAGGCTCACTACAGTCTTTATATTGACTTAATTGAATGTAGTTGTCATCTTCTAAAAGACAGTAAAATGATAGAAACCTTACTTAGGAGCCATTTCAAAGAGGACTTGTAAAAGTTCCTGTAAAAACCAGGAACTTTAGATGCAGTGACCAAAGGTTGGAGTTCACCGTAGGACCCCTGTGGTCACCCAGTTTAGTGCTGTGGCCACATTCAGTGCGCTCGTGGCGTTCCATGGTTGGTCACACGGGAAAGTAAATAAATGTCACAAAGTTAAAGTTTACATAGAAAAATAACACTAAAAGGAAAGGGGAGAATCGCAGGAGATAGTAAGAGATTCACCTTACCAGGCTTTGAGACTTACTATAAAGGTACCTTCATTAATTCTTTGGTAAAGGAATTAAGGACAGAAAAATAGGTAAATAAAATAGATAAAAAGTATGTAAGCTAGAAGACTTAAAACGGCATTTAAATCTGTAGATTAAGGTAAGTGTGTAACTATTCAAGCATTTGAAGAAATTTTCACTGAGGAATGCATATTGATGTTTGGGTTTAACTCTATAAGCAGAAAATATTTCTGAATGGTAGGAAAACAAATTAAGAAAGGAAGGTACAAATAAAAGCTGATTATATACAAATATACAGAGAACAAATACAACTATGGTAACTGTCAATAGGAAGACTTAAACTAGGTAGAACAACCATTCTACCAATGAAAAAGCACAGACAATAGGAAAAAAATGTTCAGATTTACTAATAAATGCATATCACTGTCAAGCAGTTTTACTATATATGATAAATTGTAAAAGCTCAATATTGGTTTATGAAGGAACAGGTAGTTTTAATGCAAGTGCTAATATAAAATGGTTGCCATTTTTGGAGGTCAATTTGGCCAGTTGTAAAATGAGATCTATAAAATTGTACTTCTGTACCCGATTACATTTTAGAAAATACTCTCTGAAAGAGTATCATTCAAGAGCAAGGTAAATGTAAAAACCTATGCTGAGGATGTGGAATTTACTTACATTTTTGTTTAAATGGCATTTTATTAAACATGACTGAAATAGAATAAAATTTGATTTAATATAGAATCTATTAAACAAAGCTTATTCTCTAGGATAAACCACTGGTGAGGGAAATAAGAGCTCTCCACTACTGTTTTGATAGATCTATACCAGTTGTAACACTTTTGAAACTGAGAGTTACCATATCTGCTCCATGACAGTCTCACCGCTGACCTGTACTAAGCGTCCTTTGCATGTTGGGCTGTCTGGGTGCTGTACCAAAAGTGTCGCCTAACACAGTGAAACTGATGTGAAAGGAGAAGGAATCAGAATTACAGTGAGAACCATAACATGTTGTCATAAAAGAGCAGCCAGTGTCCCGGTTCTAAATCCAGGCGGGGCAGGGTCAGGGAAGTAGTTAACTCACTCAGTTTTGAAAGTGGGTAATGTTTGCCAGACCATTTTGATATTATGAGAATGAGCTCTTACTTTGAAAATAATTTTTAGATCTTGCAAGAAAAGTTGGCTATGCTTCTCAGGAAAAGAAAAGAAAATTTTAATTTTTATCTGTTTGCTTATTTCCTGAATAATTAACAGATTTTTACCACTTGATATAAAACATTGCTGAGATGGGGCTTGAGACTAAAAGAACTGTTTCGTATTTGTCAGGGTAGTATCACAGTCCCTTTGAAATATTCGTATTAATATGAAAGGATTGTTTTATGTAATGTCAGATTTTCTTTAATATTAAAATTCTAGGTAGTCACTTAAATGGGATTCACTTCAGAATCCTACTGTGTTTGAATATCATTTGGGGCGCCTGGGTAGCTCAGTTGGTTGAGCTTTTGACTTAAGCTCAGGTCGTGATCTTGGGGTCCTGGGATCGAGCCCTGCCGTCGGGCTCCCTGCTAAGCGGGGTAACTGCTTGTCCTTCTCCCTCTGCCCCTCCCCCTGCTCATGCTCTTATCTGTCTCTCTCAAATAAATGAATAAAATCTTTTAAAAAAACGTTTTATATAAAAAAATCAAGAAAATTTGCATGTAGTGGCAAGCTTATAAGGCACATTGTATAAATAATATATAGCCCATTTGTTTAATTTGTAGCTTATTGAGAGCATTCCCTAAATCTGTCTGGTTTCAGTTTTATTTTGCTTTCTTGTTTTTCAGTTTAGTGTGGATGGAGTCAGAGTACTAGTGCCTTTGGAAAATCTAAACATGTCGATACCTCTTGATAATGTTTATAAGAAGAACCCCCATACACTCCCCCATCTTGATTATGAGTTTCAACTTTCAGATAGCATGTTTAGCTTGTTTGAAGATGTTAGAGAAAACAAACCAGATTGTTGAAAAAAAAAAACATTTAAGTTCCATAAAAGATTAAGAGAAGCAAAAGAAAGATGAAAGCAAGAAAATACCTTTCTTTGGGAGTGACCCTCTATATTCACAAAAGATTGCCTAATGGTTTGAAAGACTGGTCGTATTTTATTGAGTATACCAGGGTTTCCTGTGTTTGCCGAAACCTATATTTTAATGTAAAAATAATACTGTTTTGATTTTTAAAACTCTAACTATTTTTATTCTTTGGATTTTGAAGGCAATCCAGCATCCAGCAGATGAGAAGTTGCAAGAGAAGGCTTGGGGTGCAGTTGTCCCACTAGTAGGCAAATTAAAGACATTTTATGAATTTTCTCAGAGGTTAGGTAAGTTGAAAGTTTTGTAATTATGACTTCCCTAGTGAAAAAGACATTTATTGATAAGGAATTAATGTAGAGTATCTTATGTTCACCTTGCTAAATCTGTATGCTACATAGGTACAGCAATCTTGTTAGACTGTAAGATTATAGGATAATCTTATCATCCCTATCAACCCAGGTCTTTAATTTATTTAGACCATTTCCCCAATAAATTATAACTTCCACAAGGAAATGTTTGAATTTTTTTTTTTTTTTTTTTTTTTGGTAGCCTAAAGGGTCCTAGTATGAGAAACACTTGGTAGAATTTCTCTCCAGCTATACAGCAAATCCTGTCCCATATGTGGGAACTAATCGTCAGGCCTCTGGGTTATTTAGATTGTTGTATTCTTAAAAATCATTGCTGATTATGGTTAGTTCATGGATCTAAAATGGTACAAGATGAGAAAATAGCAAGTTGATGTGCCCAAAGTTATCTAGGGAGTTATTAAAACAAAAAGCACTCAAAACCATTAGCTTTTTTCCTGGCAAGGGAATAATTACTCAGAGATCAGAATTATACCTTCCATACAGTGAGTCAGCAAAATTGGAATTCCCTTTCTTTTGAAGGAGGAGGAGGCAGAGCAGGTAAGATTTAGGCAGTTAGCTGTTGGAGTAATTTGAAAGACATAAGTTGGCCAGGTGTTAAAAATTGGCAATTATTTGGGTTCTGTGTTTTGTTGTTTTTAAGTCTCCAGATGCCTTGGGAAAAATCAGAGCTTAGGCAGTTGATTGGTCAGTCTACATCTCAGTTGGCTGGAGTGATCTCTGCAAAGCATCTCCGTGTCCACTGGTGTAGGGCTTGTGCTTTCCAGTTTGCAATAGGTCCCTGTCACTTCCTAGTTTTTCCTTTCTGGCTCTCCATACCTTCGTATTAGCTACTAGGCCACTTGGGTCTGCAACCTACTTGAAAGCTGAAGTTCAATTTTTTTAAAAACTAAGAGAACTGCTGTTTTTCCTTAGATGAAGGACTGTTAAAGGTACAGATCGTTGAGATAGAAGTGTTGGTATAAATTATCCTTTTCTTGCTAGAAATAAGAATCGTAGCTTATTTTCTCAATAGGGACAGTCAAGTTCTTTCATGCTGCTGACCTTTTGATCAAGTAGTTTGTAGTCTGTAGTTTTGTAACCTCATTGAACTGAAGTCTTTTAATCGTGGTTATCTTGATTCCTTCATGCGCTGCTAGTTCCTAGCTGCACATTAGAAGTTATATTGCTTTAGATGGTGCTCAGGCCTACTCAGACTCATCTTGGTCTCTTAGCATTTGCCACTGAAATAAAAAAGAATAATTATAAAATAGGCCAAACCATTCACGCTTACATGTTTTCTTATGTTTTAACTATCAGAATTAAATCAGGCTAGTGGTGTGTGTTCCGTTTCAGCAGAGTGGTATTATAACATAGGTAATAGCAAGAAGCTATCATTTTTCATACTCTGATGTGGGAGCCTGGAACTTTGATTACTCTAGGGACTTCTGTAGAGTTATGAGCAAAGTACAAATTTAATATAGGATAGTTTACTGCTCATCTCTTCGCCCGTAACCTGGTTAGTAATGTTTCCAGTTTCCTTATTGACAGTAACATATCCTTGTTTACATATGCTAGGAACTCACTGTTTCTTGAGTGAGTGAGGGATGAATTAATGAATACACACATCCTGGGGTCGCCTAGGCAGCTCAGTCGGTTAAGCATCTGCCTTCGGCTCAGCTCGTGATCCCAGGGTCCTGGGATTGAGCCCCATGTCAGGCTCCCTGCTCAGCAAGGAGTCTGCTTCTCCCCCTGCTTGTGATCTCTCCCCCCCACCCCCCGTCAAATAAATAAAATCTTTAAAAAAAATTAATACACACATCTGATGTATCAGATATGTATTGGGTATTTAGGAGAAGCAATAATAATGGATTTTAGGCTTTGGAGGCATAGCTTCCTATTTGAAATCTGAGGTTTACCATGTATTAGTTGTGTGGTCTTGACCACATGACTTAAATTCTCTGAGTTTCAGTACCCTATCTGGACTTCGGAGTCTGGTGAGCCATCTGGTTTATATCCACTAAACCTTTTGTCTCTTTTCTTCGTGCCTGAGCTACAGGTGAGGATAAACATTATAAATAGCCCACAAAGAACTACCTAACTGTTAAGATACATGTGGTCCCTCAGAATCTTGCAATCCCAAGGAGAGGGTGGTTGGCCTCAGCACCACGGATACACTGTGATGTGTACTCCAGAAGAGGGACCCTGATCCCTTGCCAGTTTGTAAACTTATAGAGAGGCAGGGAAGGGATCACTTGACTAATTTGGAAGATATACTGATCTTTGTTGACAAGGTTAGAGTCTTTGATTTAGGTGTGGATGGCAGTGTTGATAAATGCTTGTTTCTAAAGGGGAACTTTCCACAGGGGCCTCCTCTTAAACTAGGCATCCACTGGTTTCCCCTTATTGTTCTACTTTGTGGACTAATTTGTCTTTATTATTTCTCCCAGTTGGTCTCTTCCTTGTAACCTTGTGCACTGATCTACCAGCTAATTTCTTCTAGAATTTAGGGCTTAGTAGACTGTTAATTTCTTCTTATCACCTTTCCTAAGAATCCTAATCACATGGTTTTGTTTTAGGAGCTCCATCAGGAAGACCAATCCCTACATCATCTCCTCCTTGACCTCCCTTTCTTTCCAATTCAGCCAGAGACCTGAGCCATCTTCTGGGATCTTCTGTCTCTGATTCCTTTCTTGACACAGGGCATTATAGACTAGTAGGACTGTTTTGTATCCACTGAGTCTCCCAAGATGAGAGGCTGGTCTAGGTCCCCCAAAGGCAGATAAGCAGTGCCATTGTCTTGAGATGCCCTTTTTTCACAGATTTGCCCTTGAGGGCTTCAAGCAGAACAGAAGTTCTCCAACATGGTTACTGGCCATCCCAACTCAGCCAAGTGACTGGACTGCACTCCTTACGCGGGAGAGGGGGGGGTCTGCCATCCCCCAAAGTGGTAGAGCACCTTGAATGTTAAATTTACCCTGAGACTTGATAAAATTTAGGAAATGCAAATTTCTTTTTTTCTTTAACAGCCTGTAACAGTATTGGTGTGTGTGTTTTAACAGTTTTTACTATTTTCATGTCTCTTAAACTTTGCTTTCCACTTTATATTAATACTGACAGATGGAATGAATCTTGGGAGATGAGTAAACCATTTTTCAAAATAGCTAAAACGTGTTTTTCCTCTTAATTGACCTTCGCGTCCACTCTTGCACTTCTGTAAGCTATCCATACTCCTGCAGTCCATTCTACACATAGCAGATACCATGGAGTTTTTATAAGTGTTAATCTGATGGTATCACCACCCTGTCCAACTAGTTTCTGCAGGGACATTAGGATAAGACCAGAATACTGGATATGGCACATAAATTATATGCATACTGTTCTAGTCTTGGGTTCCTCTCTTCCTTGTGCTCTTTTCTGCCTGTATTGGTCTTCTTGCCATTCCTCTGCTATGTCATGCTCTTCTCAGTTCAGGATGTGGCTCACTACCCTGCTTGCAAACTCGTGCTCATCCTTAGTGCACACTTCACCCTCAGCCCAAATGTCACTCAGAGAGGTCTCTTCCTGAGCCTTCAACTAAGTGAGGTTCTATTTTTATATTTTTTCATTGTATCATGTGCTTCTTAACACACATCACAACTAATAATTTGTCTTCTCTGTATAATCACGCTCCATGTGGGCATAGGGAGCATGTCTGCTTTCATTTGTGTTACCCCAGTGCCTGGCACATGGTAGACAATCAAGACTTTCTGACTTGCTATAAAAAAAAAGATAAGAACTATCGTTTGGAGTTATTGTGTAGGTGACAGATAACATCTGTATAGTGTCTAGCTCAGTACCAGCACATATTAGACATATAAGAAGTACCTTCTATGTAGTAATCCATAGATTCATGTTTTATAAGGTTACAGAAGGCTAGGTAGAATGTTGCTTTATTTGAGAGGCAGTTTATTATGTATTAAGGTGGAAAGAACAGGGCTGTAGAGTTAGAAACATCTGGCATTCACTAGCTGTACCCTTGGGGGTCTAAAATCTTCGAAACTGAGCGTGTACCCATCAATGCCCATGTCCTAGTTGATGGTGAAAGTTAAATAAGAGACTAAGTCACGTGCATAGTAGGGATGTTAGTTCATAGTAGGATCTTCATAAATAATAGAGCTGGTATTTTTTTAAGTTAAGGGTTGTTGATCTGACAAATTTATTATTAATAAATATTTACTTAATAATCTGACATTTTTTCATTAATGTCAGATCACCATCTACTACCATAAGCTCCTGTTTTCTTTGAATAGAATCTGGCATTTTTTTCTGATTCTGAAATCTGTGAATGGATTAATTTGATTTCTTTGATTTTTTTTTGAAGTGAAATATCAATATTTCCATTTTTAAACAGTATAAGTCTAGCATTCCAAAGAGAGCACTTATTTCGAAGGGACCATGTACTTACGTAATGAATTAGAATATTTATATTGTGATTCTAAGATGCCAAGCTCTAAGACACTCAGGAAGCTAATTATTAAACCAAATACTTTGTTTCCTTTAGTATCTGAAAGAAAGCAATTTATGTTTATAAATAAGCAACATATTCAAAGTATGAGAAGTTGGTAATTTATTCCCAGCCATGTAGAGATTTGACTGTGTGGACACGATGCCACTGAAAAAGTTATTCAGCTGTAGGTAACCCTTACCGGTTCATAAAAATCAACACTGTGTAGAATGGTGAAAATAATATAAAATTTGCTGTTTGATCCTGGTATTTAATTTAGATTCATGTTCTGCGTTATTTTAAATTTGGGTTTATGGAATTATAAAACTGAATTGGTCCCTTTAAGTTTTTATTCTGTTAAACACTATTCAGTTTCAGTGATTATATTTAGATAATCTGGCTTTTGAAGAGACCTTATTTTTATGGGAACTAAAATCATAACATTTATAAATTGCTCATTTTTAAATAAAAATCAGTGAACTACAGCTTAATATTTTAATCTTCCTTTCTTTAGAAGCAGCACTAAGAGGTCTTCTGGGAGCCTTGACAAGTACCCCATACTCTCCCACGCAGCATCTAGAGCGAGAGCAGGCTCTTGCCAAACAGTTTGCAGAGATTCTTCATTTCACACTCCGATTCGATGAGCTCAAGGTAGGACTTTGTGCTGGCCCTGAGGTGCATGGATGTTGTGAGCCTTTCAGTGAGAACAGGAGGAAATCCCTGGAGACCTTGTCATAGTGTGTTTATGTGGTATCTGTTGGTCCTTAGTGAAACGTGGTAAACTGGATTTAAAAGTTATGGCAGGTCTTTTGATGTATTACATGTGTAGCAAATAGCAAATTACTCAACACTCAGTCTTCGTTTAGCTTCATTTTTTTTTTTTAAAGATTTTTATTTATTTATTGAGAGAGAGAGAGAATGGTAGAGAGAGAGCATGAGAGAGAAGAAGGTCAGAGGGAGAGACAGACTCCCTGCTGAGCAGGGGCCCGATGCGGGACTCGATCCTGGGACTCCAGGATCATGACCTGAGCCGAAGGCAGTCGCTTAACCAACTGAGCCACCCAGGCACCCCGTTTAGCTTCATTTTTAAAATATCTCTGGAACAATATTGACCTTTTCTAATATTATTTTTTCTTTTCTGCTCATCCCTAATTTTCAACATCCCTTCGTATAAAGATGTTAAGATATTTCCTTCCTTTCTTCCTGCCTGCCTGCCTTCCTTCTTCCTCTTCTATCTATCTTCCTATTTCCCTGCATACCGCCCCCCCATTGTTGGAAGGACTGAGTATAAAGAAATAAGTAGTAACTTTCATGTGAGGAGACCTGATCCACTTGAGGCTCTGTCACAGTAACCAGGTGTGAGGCAGGTCCTTCGACTTCCCAAGACTTCGGGGACCTTATCTGATAAATGGAAAAGGTGGATTCGTAATTACAGCCTTTTATGATTGCATAATAGGAAACTATTCTCCTTTTTTTTTTTTTTTAAGATTTTTATTTGAGAGAGAGAATGCAAGAGAGAGAGAGCATGAGAGTGGAGAAGGTCAGAGGGAGAAGCAGACTCCCCACTGAGTAGGGAGCCCAATGTAGGACTCGATCCTGGGACTCCAGGATCATGACCTGAGCCGAAGGCAGTCGCTTAACCAACTGAGTCACCCAGGCGCCCAGAAATTATTCTCTTTTATTAATACTTTGAGCAGAAAGGATTTGTATATAAAATTTTAGTCTGAGGATTGCCCTGTTGACCATATACACATTTATTGTAATAATTCAAAACAAGTGCCTACATATTTCTTGTTTTTGTTTATTTGGTAATACTGGTTTTTGGGAAACAACCTTTTAGTATGTTACCTAAAATTATTGAAAAGAAGAAGGGAAGTATACGGATCACGACTATGAAACAGTCTACATGGTTTATATGTTCAGAAGGACTAAGTACAATGTTATGTGATTTAGGGACCAAAAGCTATCTTGGGTGATGCCAGTTTTAGTTCTTAAATTGCTATTACAAATTAGGGAGTGTCACTTAACTAGTTAAAACTGTATTTAGGAGATTTTTCACTTAATTTTTACACTATCATTTAGCATGCATAATACATTTTTCATTTATAATGTCTTCTTTAGATGACAAATCCCGCCATACAGAATGATTTCAGCTATTATAGAAGAACGTTGAGTCGTATGAGGATTAATAATGTTCCAGTAAGTTAAAGCTTTGATTCAGGGGTATAGTAATGATAGCTGTTAATTTGCTTGTTCATGTGCTCGTCCATTCAAGTGAAGTTAAAGCTGATGGTAAAGTTGGTACCCCACTGCGGGCTGCAGCTGTGAGAAGAAAGGGCAGGATGCCGCAGACCACACGCAATGCTGGCCTGCCCTTCCACTGGGTCCCTTAGTCCCCACAACTCCTTCCTTCAGTAAAATTGCTATCTTTCCATACAACATTGATACTTAGAAAATTTCTCTGTGTATGCTCATTTTTATTTTTTAATTTTTTTAAAAGATTTTATCTTTAAGTAATTTGTACACCCCACGTGGGGCTCGACTTCACAACCCTGACATGAAGAGTCGCACGCTCTCCTGACCAAGCTGGTCAGGTGCCCCATGTGTATTCTCATTTAAATTGCACAAAAACTTCGTGAATTCGTAGTTGTGAGTTTTTTGACCCCATAGTCTTAGAATGGAAGAGTCCTGGAGAGAAGTTGACCTGGAATGAGAGGATACTAATGTTGGCAAGAGGCGAGAGCAAGGTCATGGGCCGTGAGCACTCCTGTGCCTGTTCCTTGGCTACAAAATCGCTCTTCTGGTTTACTTAGGCTTGATTTCCCTTGATTTCTCCTTGTCTTTACCCTTTTCTACCTCCAGGGAGTCAAATACCGTAAGTAAAGCCTTAAATAGAAAGAAAATATTCTCTTTTTCTTCGGGGATTTTGAGGACCTACATTGTGCTAATTGGTGTGAAAAATGGGGAAATTTCTAGGATCAGCCTTATAGCCTCAACTAGATAGTTTAATAAAGACTACATAAATCTGTAAGGAGTGGTAAGTGGCATAAGAGGTTAAAGAAAGTGCCAAAGGAGCGACTGGTCTTTTTTTTTCTTTTTTCATTGAATCAGTATTTCCTGAAGTGGCTGTTCTAAGACAGGCCTTGGTAGGAAAAGGATTTCTCTTCCATGAAGCATCTGTTATTTACATTACTTTGGTTTTGCGTAGACCAGTTCATGCTGTGAGATTGACCTTATCATTTGTCTTTTTCATACCCACCATGTCAAATCAAATCAAATCAAATCAAAACATGTAACACCCAGTCAGTCATCCAGGATAGCCATCCTGCTACCACCTAAGGCCAAAGACCGTAAAATCACCTTTGCCCTATCTTTCACCCTCAGTAATCACAGGTACATCCAGCTGTTGTCAAGTGAAGTAACTTTCACATCTCTTCCTCACCCCCCTTTTCATCTCAGTTCTTCTCTTCCAGTTGAGAGCCTCATTCTCACTCTCTTTGGCAGGCATTCTGTAGGAGAACTCATTTTGTGACCTATGGTCTCTTTCCTTTTTGGCACACTCTGCCTGACACCATCAGTCAGTTTGCTTTAGATAATTGACTTAATTGTTGTTCCTTTCTTCTAACATGCTCAGGGACCCCCCTGTCACATGCAGAAGAAAAATAAGAACTTAAGCTAGCAGCTAAGACACTCTGCGGTCTGACCCCAGCCTTCCTTCCCAACCTTGCTGTCCACCGGCCGTTGCCCCTGATTACACCGAACACACTGGATTACACTCTAGGCCACTTGAAAACATGCTCTTCTCCCCTGACTGGTTGGAATGCCATGCGTACCTGCCCATCATCACCTGCAAAGGCTAAGTCTTCAGAGTCCATTTTAGTTTCTTCCAGTCTAGTGTAGTCTTCCTCTCACCTCCTTTTTTGGTCATCGCCTCTTAGCGTGTTGTGGGTACCTGTGTGTTCCTGAAACGGAGGCCGGGGCAGCGTCCTCGTCGTCTCCCTGTCTTCCCTTGTGACAGGAGGCAGCCCATTCAGGTTTTACTCAATTGCTTAATATTATTTACCATATTTTAAAAGAGGTTAATCTTTCTGAAAAATAGCTTAGTATCATTTTTAACCTGTTTTTAAAGAATATTTAAGTATTATGTGTACATAAGGGTCTAAAATATAATTTAAGAGTATTTAATAGAGTAATTTAACAAGCATTAGCAAAGCAGGCACTCTGCCTAGGCCCTTCTTTTATAAATGTTATCAGATTTAACAGTTTATGAACTGATATCACATGCTGTTATTTTCCATGTAGGCAGAAGGAGAAAATGAAGTAAATAATGAATTGGCAAATCGAATGTCTTTGTTTTATGCTGAGGCAACCCCAATGCTGAAAACCTTAAGTGATGCCACGACAAAATTTGTATCAGAGGTAAGTAAGTGTTGCCTAGATAGCTGGTTACTCTTCGTGTTGTTCTTCTTCCTATCTACAGCCGTGGTGACGTCCGCAGGCCTGTGACGTTGCCATCTCTAAGTGCATACGCCCACATGCATACATCTGCCTGCCTATCGGCAGCTTCCCTTTAGATGTATAGTCAACAACACCTCAATGGTATCGTGGCCAAACCGAGGTCTTGGGTGTTTTCTCCCAGCCCTGCCCTTTCTCCAGTCTTTTCTGTCTTAATTAACAGTACCACTGTAAAGGCGAGTGACTTAGGGGTTATCATCCTGAATTCCTTTCTTTATCTCACTTCTTATATCTCCTCTGTGAGACAGTATTATTGACCCTCCCTCCAAAATAGACCCTGAATCTGAAAACTTAGCTCCTCTCTTGCTCTACCTCTCCAGATCGGCCCACTGTCCTCTCACCTCATACCTGGATTATGGCATTCGTGTTCCTACTGGTCTTAACTACTGCTCTTGCCCCGCTATAGTCCCTTCTCCAAAGAGCAGCCAAGTAATCTTTTTAAAAACCACATGCCCTTCTTTCTCTGTTTAAAATGTTTCCAGTGACTTTCCAGTCTCCTTAGGATAAAATCCCCCTACCTCATGGCCTGTGAGGCTCTGTCTGCATGTAATGGTTGTTTCCACTCAGCTACAATGTAAATGACTCTCAGGAGAGCAGGGTCTTGCTTCTCTTGCTTATAGCCATATCCCTAGAGCTTAGAACAGTATCTAGAATCTAGTCCATTTTTTTTTTACAAAATTAGGAGTAGGAACCAACATGTAAAGTTGTCAGTTTTCACATTATGTTAAGTTTTAAATTATACTTAAGTAATAACTATTACTTTCATTTTTTTCCTCCATACACTTTTACAGAATAAAAATTTACCAATAGAAAATACCACAGATTGTCTAAGCACCATGGCTAGTGTATGCAGAGTCATGCTCGAAACACCGTGAGTATTAGCTGATTCTTTTTCGCTTTAACAATCCTCTTGAAACAGTTGTCTAGATATGAACAGGTCTTATTTGGAAGGCGGAAAATAAGTATATCTGAAGTATCCAGTGTTACATATATGAACAATATTAAAATAATTTGGAGCTTAATGTAACTTCTGGTTAAGTAGAAAGTACGGTGGGTTTTCAGGTCCCTAAGGCCAGTCAGACTCACTTATTAGACTCTTTGGAATGGGGAATTTTGTGGTGCTCTTACGGAGATAGGGGAAGAGCTTTGCTGTTTTGGTTATGCTTCTCATCAGCATTCTCTCTCCTTTTCAGTAAGAACCTTGCCTTTTTGCTAGAGGACTAGAGTTACTCTTCTACTTATCCCTTTCTCTCAGTATTAGTTCAGTCTTTATTCATTCATTTATTTACTTATTTAGTTAGTTTTTCCAACACTAACCTGAATTCTGTGCTGGGTTTCCCTTCACTTTCAAGCCATTTATCATATATGCCACAATATTGTCTGGCTGGATATCTTATCAGTAGGCAGAAAGAATCTCTCCTGGGTTCCTAAATAACACGGTTTTATTAGATAACTTTTGTTTTTGTGTAGCTTTTCACTTTCCAAAGCAGTATTTACACATCATCTTATTGGAGAACCTTATGAAGTAGGAGGGCAACTATTCATTATCGTTGTCATTTAGGGGAGTGACGTCCGGGGAAGAGAAGGGACTTTAATGCCCAGTGGCCAGTGAGCCACACATGTCCTGGATGCCCAGTCCTGGTTCTGGGTGCTTTCTGCTATGCCATGCTGCCTTATATATAGATGAAAGTTCTATTTCCCTTTTTCCCAAATGAGAGAAGAATATGAGTGAATTTTAGTAAAATTAGAATCCAGTAATACAATAGTGTAAATGCTTAGATTAAGTTAGCTTCTAAATAGCAAGCATATTGCTCTGTTAAGCTAGTGGCTTTTTTCATCATGTTGATGGGAACAACCTTTACAAAGCTCCTATCCTGAAACCATTACTTTGGGGCTAACTTTTGATTTCTCTAAATTTGCCTCATCTCTGCCAAGCAGAAGGGGTGATACACCAAGGAGGGTGCATATAGAGATCAGAATATGTACATGATAACTGCTGCACCCACCTCAGTTCTCTGGGAATCTCACCATGGAGAAAGGGGGGTATAATGTTAGCATTCCTTTTAGAGATCAACAGGATACATCCTTCAGCATCAACTGAATGTTGAATCAGCTCATTAAGTAGTGATGTGTCTCATCCATCCATATCTTTTCTACCCTCCAGGGAATACAGAAGCAGATTTACAAATGAAGAGACGGTGTCATTCTGCTTGAGGGTAATGGTGGGTGTCATAATACTCTATGACCACGTACATCCAGTGGGAGCATTTGCCAAAACTTCAAAGATTGATGTAAGTTATATTGCTTTATTTAATTCCAAACTATTTCCGTAAGTGGAACTCGTAGGCGTTCATTATTTTAAGGGTTTATTATTATTATCATTATTTTGACAGAGAGATAGCAGAAGTAGGCAGAGCAGCAGGCAGAGGGAGAAGCAGGCTCCCCGCTGAGCAGGGAGCCCGACATGGGGCTCGATCCCAGCACCCTGGGATCATGACCTGAGCTGAAGGCAGCTGCTTAACCGACTGAGCCACCCAGGTGCCCCTCATAGGCGTTTATTTAAAAGAGCTGCAGGTTGCACTCTGTCACAGACCTCAATTTTATAGTTTCTGATAATGGTGGGCTTCTGTTGCCTTTTGTCTTGTGTTGGGTTTTTTACAGCCATACACAGTGGAGTAGAACGACCGGAGGACAGCTGCAGTCTTCTAGCATGCCTCCTTGTCCCTCTTGCTCCTCAGCAGTCCTGCATATTTGGCAATATAAGTAAATGATTAGACATAAGAAATTTCCTTTTGTTCTTTGACCAAAGGCCATTTCAAACAAAAGATTTATTTCCAGATGTACATAGAAAGTCAGTAGAGGTGCTCCTAGTGAAAAAAGACTATATAATATAGATTTTCTCCTCCCTTGTAATCATAATAATTTGTGGCTCTAGTCTGGGTTCCCACTTTGCTTGTCTCTATAGAAGTTCATATTAGGAATAAAGCAGGCTCCTGGTTTCTCTGTTTTGTAATTTCTTTCCTGACCCTGTTCATCAGAATTATAACCAGTATTTGGTGAGAATTGTCTTCCAGTTTCCTTTTCATAGCTAGCTCAGGCTCTCAGCATTTTGTGTCTAGATTACTGATGGCTAACCAGCCTCCCTACCTTTCTTTATTCATGTCCATCCTCTGTGAAGAGAAATGAGTTACCATTTATTGATTACTGTGTCTCAGGAATTTTATGCTTGTTTCCCACTTACCTCTGAAAATACTCCTAAGATGTAGACGTTATTTCCTCTGTACTAATAGAGAATCTAAAATTTAGGGAAATTACATAGTATAATCTCTAGTGAATTGTGGAGCGGGATTTTGAACCCACATCTCCATGGCTTCCAAAGCCTGTGCTCGCCTTTTCTTTTCTTTTCTACTTTTTTTCTTTCTTTCCTTTCTTTCTTTTGATTTTATTTATTTAGAGAGAGTGTGCGCTGTAGAAGGGGATTGGGTAGAGGGAGAGAGAATCCCAAGCAGACTCCACACTGAGCACAGAGCCGGATGCAGGGCTTGATTCCAGGATCCCGAGACCATGACCTGAACCAAAACCAAGAGGAGGACACTCAACTGACTGAGCCACCCAGGCGCCCAAGCCTGTGCTGTTTCTACTATACGTTTTCACAGTCGTCAGGCTCATCTTTCTTACATACCATCTTTGCTAAGTTGTTCCCTTTCTATAGCCTGTAACAAGTCCCTACCCCATTAGTTACAGTTGAGTCTTCCTTGGCTTGTGAGGCCCTCTGTAGACGCCCCTATGCTAGTCATTTCAGCCTTGCAAAATTCTGTCCTCAGCATGTGGTGAGCTTTATTATCTTTGTCAAGGTGTTTGTCTACTTGGAAAGGCTCCTCTGTTCCTTGGCAGCGTGTCCATTCTGTCTTCTCAAAAGCTGCTCCACGCCTGTTCGGAGAAGTCGTCCCTTAGCCGACCCTTCATTTTCTCATTCGTGTGCGTGGTGCTTCTGTTTGACCGATTCGGTTCTTAAAAAGTTTTGTTTGACAGAGAAACTGAAAATGACATTTGGGTAGATTTTTTCCCCTCTTTTAAGAAGATTTTGACATTTCAAGAATGTAATTTCTCATCAGTTCCATAGTTGGGCTAATTTAAGTACTACTGTTTTGAGATAATGAATGTTATATGAGAAAACAAACATTTTTATCTTTTCTGTTTCCTTTTCTCCTTAGATGAAAGGTTGTATCAAAGTTCTTAAGGACCAACCTCCAAATAGTGTAGAAGGTCTTCTAAATGCTCTCAGGTGTGTATATGTACATGTGCATATGTATAGAAAAAAATCTGTAAGAAAATGCTTCAAAATGTGAATAGTACAAAGGAAATACATATTTCATATTAGAAATGGGAAGATCTCATTTTGCTTACTGGCGATTTTGCTTTCAAATACTGGTTACAGTATTTTTACAATAAAGAGAGCGTGCGTGTCGGGGGGGTGCAGTCACATGAAAATAGCAGCTTTATTTCTTTGCCAAAGATTTTGGCTTTCATTTTTTTATTGTCTTGGGATGTTTACTTTTTAATTTTTTTAATGAATGTACAACATGCTCACTGTAAATAAAATTCAGTAAACATAGGAAAATTTAAAGCAAAATAAGGAAATCACATGATCTCACTATTTTTGAAATAAACCGCTATTAACATTTTGATATATAGTCTTGCAAAGCTTTTTCTTTACACTTGTAGATAGTCACAGCTCTGTGATGCTTATCTTTTTACAAATATAATACCATAAAAACACTTCTACGAAAACTAGCTCTTTTCCCTTAATATAGTGTGATTACATTTCTAGTTTCACAGATATGTTTATTACTTTTGTATATTTCTTACAGAATTTCTCGTAATAAAAGTAAAGCAGTTATTTGCTGTCTTTTCTCAGCTTAGACCGACTTGATGTTGTTACTGTAGCTCCTAAGAATGCTGGAATTTTTTTTTTTTTTTTTAAAGACAGGCTTCTTTTTCTTTTATTTTTTTAAGTAAGCTCTGGGCCCAGCATGGGGCTTGAACTCACGACCCCGAGATCAAGAGTCACATGTTCTGCTGACTGAGCAGCCAGCACCTCTTGAAGGCTGGAATATTAATTAATTAATTAATTTATTTATTTATTTATTTTTAAGATTTTATTTATTTATTTGACAGAGACACAGCGAGAGAGGGAACACAAGCAGGGGGGGTGGGAGAGGGAGAAGCAGGGGTCCTGCGGAGCAGGGAGCCCGATACAGGGCCTGATTCCAGGACCCTGGAATCATGACCTGAGCTGAAGACAGACACCTAACGACTGAGCCACCCAGGCGCCCCTGCTGGAATATTTTTAAATGCAAATTTCAGCATACTATAACATCTTGGACTTACAGAGATTTAATTTATAGTATAATTTCCCTAACATAAAAGAGAATTTGCTCATTGCTCAATTATTTTGTGTTTAAACACAAAATTACACAAGCACAGAAATATTTCTATGGAAACTTCTTGGGGTCACAGGCCATTTTGCTTTGCACTGTAGTGCACTGTAGTTCACATGATACACAAAAATGATTGCCAGTTCAGTATTAAATTTCTCACGTTTAATGAGCAAAACAGGTTGTTATTCCTCTTGAATGCTTAGTCGCACTTGGTGCATCATAAAGCAGAATTCTATGCTGTATCATTTCAGTTGAACCATCAAATGATTTTATTAGGATTATGAAAAGTATTCTGTAAGCAGTGACTACATGAGTAAAGGAGGTCAATTCTAAACAAATATAAGAAAGATTCAGGACCATAATATAACAATAAAAAGCCTCATAATGTCAAACTATTTCAACCATAAGCCTACAGAAACCATAACTTTTGGGAATTTTTTACTCTGGAGGTTTTTACAACATAAACCTCATTGGTTTTATCCATATTCATGGTATTGTGAATCTTTACCACTTGACCCCTTTCTGAAGACTCCCTGGGTCCCAGTCAGCCTGGGTTTTCTCCCAAGACCCTTCTTTCTTACTGTTGAGACATTGTGAAGCCAGCCAGTGACAGGAAACCTGCTTTGAAAAGGAAGAGGGAATCAAAGTCTAGGAGGGCCTGGTGTTGTTTCTTTTTATTTTTTTTTAATTTTTTTAAAAAGATTTTTATACTTAGAGCACAAGCAGCGGAGGCATGGCAGAGGGAGAGAGAGAAGCAGGCTCCCCACTGAGCAGGGACCCCAATGCAGGGCTCTATCCCAGGACCCTGAGATCATGACCTGAGCCGAAGGCAGTCATTTAACTGACTGAGCCACCTGGCGCCCTGGGCCTGGTGTTACATTTCTTTACCTTGCAGGGACAGTGCTCCACACATTAAAAACTCAGAGTTTGCTTTTGTTTTTCAGAATTTAAAGGTAATTGGGCCTCTTCTATTCTATTCTAGAATTAGAGCAGCAGCAGGCAGCGGGGCTGAGAGGTGGGATTGAAGTCTCACATGCAACAACCTGTGTTTGAGGGAAAGGGGAAGTAAAGCACCACTGAGGCAAGAGCCACCTACCAGTTTTCAGTTTTCGTTTCACGTATCTAATGGAAAGTAGAAAATGGAGGTTTTGTTGCAGAGATAAGTCTTGAACTGTTTTTATAAGTAGTGAACGTGTTGTGTGTCAGGTTCTTACTTTTTCACCTGGGAAGTTTTGTAAGGTTCATTGGTACACTTGATGCTTTATGGTAGTGGTCACAATTAGTAACATTTTTATATCACTGTACGTTCATAAACAGTTTCATATGTATGACTTTATTTAATCCACACCACAGCTCTGTGAGGTAGGTGATGTATATGAGGTGCTGGGGATGTCTCCATTGTACAGACAGTTACCTTGAGTTCTTGAGAGACTCTCAGATCATATAGCTAATAAATGTCGGAATCTGTTTTCACATTCAGGATTTCATTCTTAAAATCCCATATGCTTGATGGTATATCATTGAGCCTTAGGTTTCCTACATGACTGAACTCTGGAGTGCTTTGGAATAACTAGGAAGGAGGTGAAAATGCAGATCCCCAGGTCACCATCCCCCAGAGAGTCTCTCTCTTAGGTCTGGGGTGGGGCTCAGGCACCTCATTTTATAAGTAAACACCCTAGCTGATGTAATGCAGGCGCTTCGAGAAACACTGCTCAAACTAAATCACCGTAGCCCTTAATGTGCTTCACTTTAAGAGCAAAGGAGATACTATTTAAAAAGCATTTCATAATCCCAAAAGTGCTATGCAATTGTTGTTACTTACACCTCTACAGAATGGGAGATACTTTTGTGGAATTACTCTCTGAGTAACTGCTTTACTAGAGATGCTCACTCCATCATTTGCCTCAGAGCCAACAGTTAATAATTAAAAAATTTTATTTTTATTTTTATTTTTTTTTAAGATTTTATTTGTTTGACAGAGAAAGACTGCACGTACAGGCAGGGGGAGTGGCAGGCAGAGGGAGAGGGAGAAGCAGGCTTCCCGCTGAGCAGGGAGCCTGATGCGGGGCTCTATCCCAGGACCCTGGGATCATGACCTGAGCCAGAGGCAGACGCTTAACCGACTGAGCCACCCAGGTGCCCCAATAACTAAAAAATTTTCAGTTTTAATTGCATACACATATATATGCTGTTTATTTTGAATGCTTCTCCGTAGCTATTATATATAGTGCCTCCAACTTACAGTATGTGATTACAGAAAAGCAGCAAGTCATGCCTACATTTTACAGGTGGAAAAATGGAACCAAGGGCCTTGATTATGAGAGAGCAAGCTAGAGCTAGGAGTTAAGATTCAGTGCTAGATAACTGCATTCTTTATTAAATTTCAGAGTAAAGGTAAATAATGGTTGATTTTCTTCGGTAGAAAAGTCATAGCACTCAGAGGAACTTTAGTGTTATGCACAAAGTGAGATAATGCCATACGTGTCCATATGTTATTTTCATACATGTTAGGTGTTCCTGCCCTTTCTGCTCTTCCTTTCTTTTCTTTTTTCTTTCTTTCTTTCTTTCTTTCTTTCTTTCTTTCTTTCTTTCTTTCTTTCTTTCTTTCTTCTTTCCTCCCTCCCTCCCTCCCTCCTTCCCTCCTTCCTTCCTTCCTTTCTTCCTTTCTTGTTTTGTTTTGTTTTGGTTTTGTTTGTTTAGAGACAGAGGGGCAGAGGGAGAGGGAGAATTCCAAGCAGGCTCCACACCCAGTACACAGTTGGACACGGGGCTCGATCTCACAGCCCCAAGATCGTGACCTGAGCTGAAATCAAGAGTCAGATACTTAATCGACTGAGCCACCCACATGCCCTAATTCCTGGCCATTTCTTGAGAAGAATGAGGTGATGTGACAGGCCTGCCTCCCAGTCAGCATCGTTCAGGGCAAGGATCTGAGAACTGCTGGAAGTGCATGATCACATCCTGCAGAAGCAGCAAGAACTTGTGTCTGGTAGAGAGGAAAGCACTCAGAACTCCTGGAATGTCCCAGAACATTGCTGAGTAGTGGTACTTAAAACCATCTGTGTGGAAATGTTGGTGTGCCCCTTGTGTGGCCCTCTCCCCTATTCAGGCGCATAAAGGAAAGGGGAAAAAACAGAAATGAAGAGAAGGATGTTAAACATTTTTCTTTCCTGACATCAGTAGGATTGTGTGCAGCTAAATATACTTTATCTGCACTTGGAAAAGAAAACAAGGCTTTAGTGTTGGCTACATCACCTGCCACTTAATGTAAATATTCCTTTATGGATTGTTTTTCCAGCCTGGCTGCTTATTTTCTTGTCTTCCTTCCACAAGTACCAATTAATTGAGCACCTATCACATGCCACGTGCTCTGGTGTCTCTTTAGTAATATGTGAACAATTTGGAAGTACTTACAAGTAAAATTGTTGAGAATTTATCAGGTACTTAGTAAGTATATGTTTGTGTCCTTACCTCTCCAAGGATTTGCATTCAGGTGCTTTCTTCAATTTTTAAATTGATTTGAAATGAAACTAACAAAAATTGGGTTTAAATTTCTTGAAGACACAAAGACCATCTGTGTATACTTGCTTAAAATGATATATTCCTTAAAGATTACATGTGAAATTCTTATAAGCCAAATTAACTGATCCAGCATTAAGTTCTGTCTGAACTGTCCCACATCCACGCACTGAACATCTGTATCCATAGCTTCTCATCTGGTCCAGGCCTTGGTCATCCCTCCCTGAGGCCCCTGGAACAGCGCGCTGCTTGGTCCCTGTGCTGTTCCTCTGCTCCCTACAGTTCTTCCTCTGCAGCCAGAGCAGCCCTTCCGGAACCTAAGTGAAATCCCACCTAATATCCTCCACTGCTTTCACTGCACTTAGAATAACCTGTTTGTAAGGCCCCACTTGGTATTTTCCTCCTTTGCCCCTGGTGTGAGTATATTACCATCTGTCTGCCCTGCCAGGTCGTAAGCTCCTGGAGCAGAGTCGGACACGCAGGCTTACTCACTGACTTTGGGGCTATTAAAGGGCTCCTGTGGTGAATCTTCTCATAAACCAGTGATCACTCTTTTTATGATTCTTAGGTTTACATGCCTATAGCAAAACACATCTAGCTGGAAACAAGGCACTTAGAGTATTGAGACATTTTGGGATGTGACAGTTTGGGACTAGAAGGGAGCTCAGCATATTTCTCTGTAAAGGGCTAGAGGGTAAACAGACATTTTAGGGTTTGGAGCCACATGGTTTCTGTCACATCTACTTTGCCACTGTAGCAAGAAGGTAACCATAGGTAATACCGAAGTAAATCAGTATGGCTGTCTTCCATTAAAACTTCTTATAAAAACACTGAAATTTGCATTTCATATAATTTCCATGTTAACATGAAATATTATTATTTTGATTTCTTTCCGCATTAATTTAAAATTATTAAAATATACTTCACTCACAGCCCATACAAAAATAGGTAGTGGGTTAGATTGGGCCACCGGCTATAATTTGTCAATGCCTGAGATGGAGCAAGGACTGTTTTCCTCTGAGTGAGAGGTGCAGCTTGAGTGTTTCCTTTAGAATTTAACCACTTGTGACTCAGTTACAAAGTTCTTGGATCTTCTGTTTAAAAGCTGGTAGGGAGGCTAAGCAAGGCAGAACCTGAACCCAGCTGAAGCTAGAAATCAAGGGCACGATTCTGTGAGGGAAGATTGGCCTATTTGCTCATCTTGTAATACTAGAAACCAGTGAGTGCAGATAATGGTTTTTTTTAAATTCCCTAAAATTGCTGTTTTTGTTTGTTTGTTTACTTTTAGGTACACAACAAAACATTTGAATGATGAGACTACCTCCAAGCAAATCAAGTCCATGCTGCAGTAACAGCCGTGGAGTGCGCACCTGCTGTGGATGGAAGACAGTATTCTGCAGTGACTGGGAATGCTCAGTTTTTAGTGATTACAATTACTATCTCATGTACTCTTGCTTTTTATTTCTTGCCTATGTTCCCTCTTCCCTCTTTTTTAATCATGTTCTCGTTCTTAAGACTTCTTTTCTGTGCCAAAATCAGTAAAGTTATACTCTGAAGGGATATTGTCCTTTCAAACCGGCCATCTAAGGCAGCTAATTATGCATTGCATTGGGGTCTCTACTGAGAAAAATTCTGTGACTTGAACTAAATATTTTTAAATGTGGATTTTTTTTGAAAACTAATATTTAATATTGCTTCTCCTGCATGGCAAAACTGCCTATTCTGCTATTTAAAAACCCTCAATGACTTTATTTTCTACTGCCGCTTTTTTCATGTGCAGCCAAAATGAAAATGTTTAAATTAACTTGTGTTGTACAAATGGTACCCAACACAAACTTTTTTTAAATTAGTAAGACTTTTGTTTAAAGTTTTAAGTTTGCATTTGACTTTTTTTGTAAGGATGTATGTTGTGTGTTTAACCTTTATTAACTAACGTTAAAAACTGTGATGTGTGCGTAGAATATTACGTATGCATGTTCATGTTTAAAGAATGGCTGTTGATGATAAAATAAAAATCAGCTTTCATTTTTCTAAGTGTGGCTTGGTTTACTGGCGTTTTGTTTTTAAGCTTGTAAAGCCTTCCCTGTGTTATTTTAGTGGAGTACATACACACATCAAATACTTCCTCTTCTTTGTAATAGTATTTTTCTTCATTATTGTCTGTGTAGGTAGTTTTGATTGCTTTTAAAATCTTGCTAAATGCAGTAAGACCGTTGATCTTGTCATTAACTGCCTCGTACTCTTGATTGACTCTCGTATGGTTGCAGTAATAGGGGGAAAACTGCACTTGCCTGACTCACAGCCTCCAGGAGCAAGAGGGCGGCAGGAAGAGCAGCTCTCAGCACTGGGAGGAGCGTGTGCGTAAGAGGGGCTTGAAGCCACAGGCCTTGACACTCGTGGTAGAAAACCAGCGTGTATGTTATTTAAAGATCACAAAACCTTAATCATGAGATCGAAATGTCCTGACTGGGAGAAACAGCTTAAAGCTTGTCTAGTCCCACTGTGCTGGGGGTGTGATGAGTGTCTTGAGTGTCTGAGCTCTGGTGCATTTGAAGTGGAGGGAGTCCCAGAGGCTTCCACCAAATCCTTCTGGCTTAATAGTGCTGGGTCCTGATGCCCACAGTGCCACCATGGACTCCCTGCTGACCTCCTTGGCCTTGGTCTCACATGCTCCTGGTGCATACCCTGCTCTTCTTCAGCCAGGCTCAGCTGCCTGCAGTTTCTAAGTTGCATTGCGGCACCACACCTCCCTAACTCTGGCTGGTCCCCAAGCCTGCCCTTTCCTTCCTCCCTCATGTCCATCCAATGAGCAGCAGCTCTCATTTTTTAAGACCTTCATGAAGCCTTCAGGATAACATTAACCCCAGTCTTCTAAGAGTATTGTAATGGGTTAAATAGTGGCCTCCTAAAAGATATGTCTACCTGGAACCTGAAAATACAACCTTACTTGGAACAAGGGTATTTGCAGATAAAATCAAGGGTCTGGAGATGAGACCATCCTGAATTAGAGTAGGCCCTAAATCCAATGACAAATCCTTGTAAGAGAAAAGAAGGGGAAACACACAGCAAAAGGCCATGTGAAGGTAGAGGCAGATAGGAGCAGTGCATATTGACAAGCCATGGAACTGAGAATGGCTGGCAATCACCCGAAGCTGGAAGAGAGTCATGGGACAGATTTCTCCCTCCAGAAGAAGGGAGTCTCCAGAAGGAACCAACCCTGCCGCCGCCACCTTGACTTCAGACTTCCGGTCTCCAGGACCGTGAGAGGACACATTTCTACCACATTTGTAGTAATTTGCTATGGCAGCCCCGGGAATCCAACACCGGTATCTTGTTCCAACACCTCTACTTGACTGCACTTGTGGGTGGCTTTTCTGATGCTGTGAGAACTCGGATAAGAGCCATGTCTGATTTTTCCCTCAGTGCCCCAAGGATCCTGCGCAGTACCCAGATTGGAGTAGGGGCCAAGAGAATGCTTGAATGGAGTGAATGAATACAAGTAAAAAATAATGAGGCAGCTGGAAGAGAGAAAGCAATACTGGCCTTTGCGGTCAGAACAGCTCATGTTCTGCATATTGGAGAAGTAGAGAAATCTCTAACTCCAGACTGAGGGCTAGCAAACTGGTCTGCGGGCCAATCTGCCCACCTCCTATTTTTGTACAGCCTGTGAACTAAGAATAGTTTTTTACATTTTTACAAGGTTGAGAAAAATCAAAAGAATATTTCATGGCATATGTAAAGTATATGAAATTCAAATTCCAGTGTCCATAAATAAAATTTTATTGGAACACAGCCTCACTCACTTGTTTACATATTATTTTTGGCTATTTTTGCACTACAACAGCAGAATGGAATTCTTGTGACAAGCCATACAGCCCTCAGAGGCTAAAATACTTACTATCTGGCCCTTTACAGAAAGAGTTTGCCGACCCCTCTGCTAGTTACAAGAGCAGGTTTATTCGAGAACTGGGGGTGATAGAAGTGCAGTGCTGCAGTGTGATAAAAGGAGCCATCCCTGCTGCCGCGGATTTAATTTCGGGTCTAAGAGTTGCCGTTCAGATGGCCAAAGAGAAAAAATCGTCAACTTCCCACCTACCAAGTCTGATCTCTTATTCGTAACATCTGTCCTAGAGTGAAGGATTATGGGACTGACCATGGGCTCATCAAGAAAGAGGGCCAGGGTGAGTTGGCAGGGTCTGCCCTGCGAACTGGAGGGAGCTGGAACGCTGCTCCGCGTCGGTATATCTTAACGTCACTAGAAAGCCGGCCTCCTCTAGCCCCATCTCCCCTCGAAAACACAGTTCTGCTCAGTATCTTTCTGCTCCTCTCAGTCCAGTGCCTGTGCGTCTTCCCTCATGATACAAAGTACCCATTGCATCATGACTCTGTTCGCCACTGCCCCATTTCTACAGCCCTCAATGTGAATGACTAGAACATTTCAATCAGCTATTTTCCCCTTACAGATTGGGATTAAAAAGCACTCGACTATTTTAAGATTGCTCCAAATATTTTAGACTTGTCATAAAGATAGCATTTTTGCTCAAATCTAGGTCTTTTGAGTTAAAAATGCCATTCTGGTTCCATTTGAGATTGCAGTCAACTCCATCCCATAAATTCTTATGAAATAATCCCTTACCGAGCATATTTCAGGCTCTGTACATTGTGATGCATAGAAGGATCTGTGCATGAAGAGTCAGGAAACCCAAGCCACATAATTTCTTTGGAACTCTGCCTCATCAGTAAAATGAGAGAATTGAAACAAAATCTCTAATGTTTGATTCCACATCATATACTACATGTCTTGTATATACTATCTGCAAAAGGCAGTAGGAATGTGAACAGTTAAAACAGACTTTGGAGTTGGTGGACTGGAGTTTAACTCAGTGTGACTTTGGTTGAGTCCACGTCCTCATTTACAAAATGGGTAACACTCGAGATACCTACCCCCCTACAGTGGCCCTGAGGATTATGCCAGATAATGCCTGTAATGTCCTGTACGTATCAAAAGTGCTCGCTGTCAATCTCATTATGTCCATCGTGACATTTAACTATTAAAAACAATGCAGTCTATTCCAAGTGTCCTGTCCATTAACGTGTATTGTTTTCCATTTCTAGAGTAGCCAACAGTAACAGTTCTACTTCCCTCAGTCAGTGAGGGTGCTAGGCAAAGCTGCTCAATTTTAATGAACCCTTTAAAGATCCTATAACTAATAAACACTGTGATCCTATAACTAATAAATGGAGAGGCAGTGAACTGCCTATTTGAAATGAAAATTAGCAACACAATGATTTTTAAGCATCAAACTCCAGTGTACTGATACATTGCTTCAGTCAGTCTGTTCACAAGCACATCTGTATGTCTGTCAACATTTAGTAAGTACCTCTCCAGAGCTCACTTAGACTGTGTCTTAGGACTGTAATGATGGGTTCCGGGCAGGGCCTGAATGGAGGAGGGCAGCATGTTCTGGGTGTTCAGAGGGGGTATTCGGATAGAAGAAGCCACAGTAAAAGCAAATATTGGGTGTATATTCTCCATGGTGTGGTCTGAATATTGTGTTGACACAAAACACCAGGATCATTCAAGATTTTTTTTCTTTGAGAAATTCCTCAATAATGTGTGGTTATAGGAGAAATAATTTGTATGGCTTTTGTAAGTGTTATAGACTTAGGTTCAAATTTTATGTCATTCATATTTATTCTTCCATGCCTTTACCCAAATGCAACTTCCTATATGCACCATTCCACATTTTGCTTTATTCATTTAATATGAATTGGAAATTGTTCCATATTTTTATATAAAGAGTGTTTTCATTCTTCTTGAATGCTGTGTAGTATTCCATTGTATGGATGTACTATAACTTACTTAACCATCCCTCTGTTTGATGGACTCTGGTTCTTTCCAGACTGTTGTAAACAATGGTGTGAGGATGAGCCTTCATGCATGTGTGCAAGTATCATGTGTCTCCTTCACTTCGCGTCCATCACCCCTGGCCAGGCTAAGCTTGCTGTTCCTTGAGCACAGGGTGGTCACTCCGCTGTCCCAAGTCCTTTGCAGTGGCAGGTCCCCCTACTGGGATTGCGGGTGGGTTATGCCCTCTGTCTTTGTGCAGGTGTTACCTACCAGGGAGGCCTACCTTGACCCCTGCTGTTGAAAATGACAACCTCCCAGACACTCCGCACTACCCTTATTCTGTTTTTGTCTCTGCTTCACTTATCACTGAACCTGCTGTTCTAGCCTGGGCTGTCCATGGGAAGCAGAACATAAGCAAGGGCTGTGTGCTGTGGGGTAATTGTGGGAGGAGGTCCCAGGGAGCAGAACCAGGGGCCGGGCAGAGTGAAACAGGCCAGGAGGGAAAGTCAATACAAGGCTGGGTTCTCATGTTGGGACTCTGTGCCCCTGGCCCTTCTGGGGAGCTTTGTAGAAAGCCCCTTGGATCTGTCCTTCTGGAGGCAGACAAGGGTAGTATTTATCCACCAGTGCCCATCTGCGGTTGGTCTAAGGTTACAACAATAGCAGGCCTGGGCCCTGCTGTTCTTGCCACCCTTGTCAATCCTTCTCCCTCTGCCCTCAGACATATCTCCCAAAGTAGCACATTTGTCAGTGACACCTGGGAAAGTCATGCTGTTGATCAATGTGCTTGATCAAAGTGGAATCCTAGGGCATGTTCAGCTCTGAGGAGGCCCTAGATTCCCCTAAGCAGTGTCGGCAGTCTCCTACACATCATCATCATGGCGGGAATCAGCAAAGGGATCGTGGAACTTTTGTTTAGTGCCTGTGTGTCACACCCCGGATGGTCAGTTCCATTCGAGCAGGGCCAGGTCTGTTCCCTGCACTGTTGTATTCCCAGCGTCTAGATGTAATTAATTACTAGAATGATTTCAATCATTATACAGTACAGTTGAAGATACTAAGGCCTATGGGAAAATTAAGGGAGACTGGGCGTGCTGGGCAGAGGACCAGTTAGCAATTCAGTAGGGTGGACAAGGGTAGGTGTCGTAAAGAAGGTAGCATGTGAGCCGGGACTGAAGGAGGGAAGGCAGTTAGCAGTGAGGGTGTCTGCGGAAAGGGGTCCTGGATAGGCAGAGCTGAGAGCAAGTGCAGAACCCTCAAAGCAAAACAGTGCCTGAGGGGCAGTGGGGGCCAGGGAGGGAGGTGCGGTCAGAGGGGTAATGGGATCGCATCACATAAAGCCATAGCAGCCACCAGAAGACTTTGGCCTTTGCTCTGAGTCATCAGAGGGCTCTGAGTGAGGACTGATATAAACTGATATCTTTGGTAAGGTTTAACTCTAACTCTCTAACTGCCAAGAACAGACTGAGATGAGGCAAGACAGAAGCAAGGAGACCAATTAAGGAATTGCAAGAGGCAATTAATCGAGGCAAGAAATAACGGCAGATCATTGCAGTGGGTGTGGTGAGAAGGAATGAGATCCGGTATATAGTCTGAGGGAGAGCCACAGGTGTCCCCAGCAGATCGGAGTCAAGAATGATCCAAGTTTGGGGCTTGAACACCTGCAAGGAGGGATGGGGTGGGAAGGAAGTGGGAAGGAGGTGATTGGCACATATTTTGCAGGAGCAGGGAGATTATCTCTGGCTCAGTAAGCACTAGCATTTTTCACTAGTTGAGGGCTTTTGCCCTGAGATTCTGGCCCCGTTGGCCCAGTGCGGGAGTATTTCTCCAGGAGCATTAGGTGGCGAGACGCTGGGAGATGGGAGGGGCATGGAAGGTGGACACCAAAACGGTTTGGGTAGGGGAAAGACTCCACTGTATGGGTTCTGGTCCCCCTTCTGCCTGTCGGTGGCTTTATGACCCATTCTCCCTATTTCTAAGGTCTCACCTCAGACCTGGAAAAGCTGCTCAGGCAACACTGGCCTCCAGGCTGTGCCCTATGTGCTTTTGGGAGGTCCAAAGAAAGGGGAGAGCTGCACGGGGATGGTCAAAGGCAGAGAGATGCTTCTTCTTTCAGACCCCCATGGCTACAAGGCAGCTCCACTATCCTGCTCAGACCCCCATGGCTACAAGGCAGCTCCACTATCCTGCTCAGACCCCCATGGCTACAAGGCAGCTCCACTATCCTGCCTCCTCTGCTGGCCACAAGCTCACAGCTCCTGGGGACTCTGACTTAGCTGCTGAAAGGGGATTTTAGACAAGGGCCTTCCTGTGAGAACTGTTAGGGTGGGCTCTCTACAGGGTCCTACAAAGGGAGGAAAATAGTTCTGAGGGGCCACTGCATGTGAGCATGTTATTGAAGGGGTACAAACACATGGAGTGCTGGTTCACAACCCTCTTGGGAGCTTCAGCTTCCTGGGTATGATCTGAAACTGACCCCTGTAGTGAGAGGGCAGGGAGAGAGCCCTAAGAAAGCGGCAGGCCACTCCAGGGGGTTAGTTTTAATATCAGTGAAGGGAACTTACATACGGGTCTTGCGTTGGGCGGCAACAAGACGAATGGATCCCTGCATCTGCCCTCCAAATCTTAAAAGTTTATAAAGAGGCCCTAACTGTGCTCATTTATACACCATGTAGGTGTTTTCAACATCACATCACCATCTCAAGGCTATGTCCTTGAGACAGCCTCTGAGAGCAGGAAAAGCAAGCGTAACCTTCATTCCAAGGACAGGGTACGGGGTGAGGCAGAGCCTGGGAGTGCCTGGGTCCAGGTCACAGGTCAATTGGCAGTCACGTCTTTTTGATGATATTCTCTAACATGGAGATATTTTTACCCCTGCATTACAGGAGAGGAAACAGAAGTTCAGAGAGGTTAAGAAACTTGGCCTAAGTTCACACAGCTACCTGCAAGATGATTTGTATGAACGCATGGGAATAACACTGATGGACAAATGTTACCAAAATGTCAATACTGCTTATATCTGGGTAGTGGACTTAGGAGATAGAAGCGTTCTTCATACATTTCTGAGACTTTTGTTAATTTTTTTTTACAAAGGCCATTGTTAGGTAAGTTTTATCAGTGGAAAAGAACATACACTGTGACAGCGGCGCCTGGGCAAAACCAGGGGCTCTGTCCGGGGTTTTGTTTCGGCTGCGGAGGGCTCCGCCAAGTAAAGAGAACCGAGCACGGCGGTCCAGGACCGGCAGCCCCCAGGAGTCCTCAGCTTCTTCCTCTCCCTCGCCCTGCGCGCGCAAGGCACGCACACGCACGGACGCACGGACGCACGCGCACGCGCACTCCTTCACAGCTCCTCCACGTCACGGCCATGTCGGGTCGTGCGAGTTTTGGCGGAGATGCTTCCTACCGTGAAAGGACTCCGGTTCTTCGCTGTGCGGCGTCGCTGGCAAGTTCCCACCACCAGACAAGGCTCTGCGGAGGGCCCGGCCCAGGAGTCCCAGCCCGCAGGCCCGCGCCAGCCAAATGGAACTTTCCCCCATCTTCCTCATCCTGCGCCGGGAAAGCAGGCCGGGCTGAGCGTTAAGGGGAGACTGTCAGGTCCTCTGTGCAGCTGGGGAAAGGTCCTGCAGCTTCCTCCAGAGTAGCCAGACGACCCGTAATAGCCACGTCACGCAATAATAGCTGACAGCCGAGCACTGTCCTGAGCACTTTCTCTACAACTTTGAAGTCTTCGCTACGGTCCTGTGAGCTAGGGATTCTTAGCCCATTTCATAGGGGGTTAAGGTTGCAGGAGAGGGGAGTAACTTGCTACAGATAGAGCTACACAGCTGTCGGTGGTGGGGCGGTGGATGGAGCCCCGGTTCTTCCGGAAACAGCTTCTACTGCCTCTCAAGGAAGAATTCTGATCCAACGTGAGACTCTACACTAACGTGTGCCCCGCCCCCTCGCATCTGGATGGGTGACTAATGTCTGGAGACCAGTCCTGAAAGGGATGGAGGAAAGCGTGTGCGCCAGTCCTGGTGGAGCCCATAATCACCCATGGCTGCCTGGGCCAGCAGCTCCCTGGAGGCAGGAGGACTGGAACCCTGGGGGAGGATGTGGCACCCTTCCCAGCCACTGGCCTAGGGGGCTACGGGGCTGGGTGCAGCCAGCATCTGCAGCCCTGCAAGGGACCCCTAGAGTGCAGAGAGCTGTGGTACCAGGTCAGGGTCCCACATGAGTCGCTGGCTAGGCCCCTGCAGCTCCAGTCCACAGCTCTCCACCAGGCTCAGGGAGAGGGCTGCATCCTCACTCTGTAGGGATGAGAGGACTTCTAGTGGGAGAGAGAAGGTGGTTTCCTCCATCTGATTAAAGTTTGGCTCTAAGATACTCGCCACCTGCAAGGAACCACTCAGAATGAACAGGCAGGTCTCCCAGGTCCTGCATCCGTGGAACTCACCCTGAGGGTGGGAGCCTGGGGCCAGTGCTCCCCCCATCTCCCACTACAGCTGAGGCTTGGCAAAATAGTGTACCCCCAACACTGCTCTTCACACACTGGCTGGAGTCACTGGTTTCCAACACTCCCTAGTAGCTCCCAGCCTCTGCCTGTGCTGTTCTGCCTGGATTCTGCCTCCCACCTCCCCCATCTTTTCATCCATGAATTCATGAACTGCATGGAGGGGTCACCCCCTGGGAAATGCCCCTGAACCCTGTAGTTGGTGTCCTCATAGCCACCAAAGCCACCCCATAGCTGTCTGAGCTAAAGCAGGCACTCTCTGTTGTCACTGGTTTGCATAGTCCCTTAACCAGACTGTGAGGGGTGGAACCTCTTTCACTTTGTATTCTCAGCCCCAGCAGAGGGCCTGGTGGCACAAGGTATGGATTCAGTATAATCAATAAACCCACATGTGAGTGAATGTGGCCCACCCAGCAGAGGTTGCACAGGCCTGGGCACTCAGAAGTCAGAGCCAGGGAGTGCCCCCTCTGTGAGTCAGTGCTGATAAAGGGCTCTCAAGGGACTGCGGACCGGACCCCCGACAGACCACTTGGGATATTCCCCCAGATATCTTCCCTCCACACCCTGTCCTGGCCTCCAGGCTCTCACCAGCTCCAGCTGCTGGGGCATGATCCTTCTCTCCATGGACTGGGTCAGCAGGCAATGTTGGGTGTCACTGAGCACTGTTGAGAGATAGGGGTTGAGGGCCACTGAGCATCTGAGGCATCTTGCGTGTCTCCTCGTGGGCCCTAGTAACCCAGGAATGGCTGGGATGCTGGAGCCCTAAAGTGGAGACAAGCTCTACTACATACCTCTTGGGCCATCCTTCCTGAGAAGGTTCAAGAAGGCGGGAACTGTGCCTGCCCTGGAAGTGCTGAGCAAGTTGCCACCCCTTCCAACCCCTCAGTTTCCCTAAAACACAACCCATGAAGAGTGGATGGTGGGCTTCACTTTACGAAGGGTTTTCACATTAGCTCATTTGCTCCCCAGTGGCTTTGTAAGGTGGTTATTAGCCAGGATAAGGTGATTCCTCATCCTGTCAGGGGCAAAACTACAGTGAGAACCCAGGTTGGCCTGATTCCAAACATGAAGCTCCAATCTTGGGGAATAGCATGCCTCTAGCCCCATGGGGGCATCTCTGCCCCTCAATCTCCTTTTCATGCATGGGGAGGGACCTAATGGATGTTGGGCACCATGATGTACAGACATGTGTTCAGTAGATCGAGCATATGAGTAATACAAACCATAACACTTGCTTTCATGGCACTTATATTTCTGGCAGGAGGAGGCTGATGATAAACAGTAAACACAGCCTTGTGAATATTTGGGGGGAAGAGTATAGCGGGCAGAGGGAATGCCCAGTGCAAAGATCCCGAGGCAGAGTAGGCTGACTTGTTCAAGCAACGACAGCCCGGGGAGTGCCATGGCTTGAAGTGCAGGAAGCAAGGTGGAAAGTCGTGAAGGCTAGTGGGAAGGGGACTGCCAAGAGGCAGCTGGTGGAGGCTGATGGGGAGCTGTGGCCTCCGTGTGTGTGGTGACAGGGCCAAGGCCTTTCTAGTCAGCAGCACGAGCAGTTGGAGGAAGCACTGGGAATCTGTGGGCACTGCAGCACCTGTCCATCAGGGATCCTTCAGAGATGAATGGCTGCTACTTCACTTCTGGCCCCCAAATCTCATGGTGGTTCCTCTTTTGGGGGATTCTACCCAGAACCCAGAGAAGGAGGCTCTGGGAAATGAAGATCCCACCTTCCTAAGGTGACAACAGAACAGCCTGGCCCAGGCTTCAAAGCCTCTGTCCTGCCTGCCGCAGCACTTCCGTCCACACTGCAGGCCACCAGTGAGGGGATCCTATTTCTACCTCCCTCTGTGGGCCTTGCCTCCATTCTGGGTTGGACAGACACTCTCATGCTGTTGGTAACTCTGTCTATATTGGTGTGAGGTCTGTCCCCACTCCAGACTGAAAGAGGAGAGCGGCTGCCTCAGTTTTTCCTGGTGCCTTGTTGACACACAGTGGGTGCTCAGTAAATCATCACTGAAGGAAGGGCTGGAGCATCCTGCAAGGTGAGTGCCGATTACCCTCACTTAATGCGCAAGCAAAATGAGGAAATGGGGGCTGTGCTTTTCCATGCTGACTTTGGACGGAGCTTGGACAGAGAATCATATGTGAGTGGGAACGGCCTGGGACCGTCCAGAGCACAGAACAGACAGGAGAGGGCTCACTCAGAGAAGGTGGTCAGGGAACACAAGGGCTGCTGGGCAGGGGCCTTGGGAGGACTTCCCTCTGGACTCTCTTCCTCTCCACCCCAGCCCCTTGTGTATCCCTCTTACCCACAGGAGCTCCAAGAATGCAGAGGATGGCCCTGCCTTTCGAGGTCAACAGCCTGCCTGAGGGGTTCTGGACGGTGCTTAGGATGAAGCCCCCAGGGCCAACCAGCTGTCCCAGCACCCCAGTGTCCAGGGCCTGTTCCATCTGCAGGGCAGGGGCAAAGGGGAGCAAGGACAGGCTGTGGGTCTCGTCCTCTGCCCCCTAGCCCTGCCCCCAATCCTCCAAGCTCCTGTTCCCCACCCCCTGGCACTGTGCCCCCTCTGATGCCAGTGAGGATGGAATGAGCCTGGGTTCTGACGCCAGCAGTGCTGAGCCAGGTCCCTCATTTTGGCTTTAGTGAGCAAATGCTCAGCGAGTGTCTGACACAAAAGCTGGCACAGGCCCGTGCTTGGTCACCACAGGGCCGTCCTCACGCTGCCATCCAAGGTTGGGCGCTTCCGAGACTCAGAGCACATCCCTACTCCTGCTTCTCATTTCCCTGTTCCGCCCCCCTTTCCTGGATCCCAGTCCCCAGCCCCTGGTCCAGGCTATGGGCCCCTTACCGTGTCCTCGAGTTCCTGCAGGGCCCGAGGGTCTTGGAGCAGCTCTTGGAGGGCACTGAGCAGCGGGTGCCGCAGCTCTGCGGGCAGCGTGGCCAGGTCCTGCAACTGGACACCCACCTGCCTCTGCAGGCCCTGGAAGTTGGGCTCCTCACCGGGGGCCCAACTGTAGGCTGAGGCTGTGGGGAGAGGATAGGTCCGCCTGGGCGCAGGCCCCCTGCCCAGGGCTAGCCTGCCCAGTTATTCCGCCTAACCAGGAGGCCCTGGTGTCAGTCCTGGCCTGGTGAAGCGCCCACCTCATGCAGAGCCCTCTTGTCTGTGCCTACTTTTCATTCCTCCATCCCTCCCTCCCTCCGTCCATCCGTCCTTCCCTTCCTTCCTTCCATAAACATTTACTGAGTACCCACCGCATAAGCAGGTAGCAGTCATGAGTCTTACCCCTGCCTTTCCCTATTTCCTGCACCTCATTCTCCTTCCTCCTTCTCCCCCTCCTGCTCAGAGCCCATGCTTCAGCTGGAAGATGGCCCTCCTCGCCCCTGGACATGGGGTGATGGCATGGTAGAGGGAAGGGACCCCAAGAGCAATGTCAGGGCATTCTCTGTGGGAAGGGATGATTTCTGGTTGGTTTCCAGGCCCTGGGCAGGACTCCTTACCTCCACTAAAGTCTCGACCGAGCTTTCTTTCAGGCAGGTACAGAACAGCCGTGTGGGAGCACAGGTGGGGCAAAAGAGGAAAGTGCCTGAGAGGGAGGCAGACAGTTAGCAATTATGGGGCTCCTACGGTGTGCAGGCCAGAGAGCCAGGGGCCTCACAGCTTCATCTCCTGTGCCTCACAGCACTCTGTGGGCAGGCAGCATGAGCCCGTTTACATACGAGGATGCTGAAGCTTGAGACATTTGCTGACGCCTCCAGGGCCACACAGAGGGCAAATGGCAAAGCCGCCATTCAGACCTCAGTGCACTGGACTCAGGCTCCTGCTCTTTTCAGAGGGCAAGGGTGGCTGGATCCTCCTCCACCTCCTCCTCCTCCCCCTACCCAAGGCCAACCCTGCAGATTCAGTGGGCCAGATCTGAACATCAGAGCGGTCCCACCCTGGGCTCAGTCCCCAGCCCATCTCTGGGCTGCAGCATTGTTGGGAGAGCAAACCCCCCACCTCCCACTGGTTGCCCCTGGGCTAAGGATGGGCAGGACCGCCCAGTCCGCAGGATTCTCTGTGCTAAGTAGATGACACAGCCCTTTCTCCCATCAAATGCAACCTCTCCCTGACCTCCCCCCCACTCCTGGGCTAAGTGGGGCGCAGACTGGGTTGTAAGCCCTCCTGGACAGCAGACCTCGGGGCCCCTCCCTGCTCCTCAGATCCTTGTAGAGCTGCCAGAAGGTGGAGCTGTCTGGCTGAGTGCTCAGGCCACTGGGAAATAGTCTTGTCTTCTCTCGCTGCTCCACATGTGCAGGTAGCCCTGCCCCTCTGCCAGCCCTCCCAGAGGCAGTCCTGTCTTTGCTGCCCCTGCGCCTCCAGCCTCCACTTACCCCAGCAGTCCTCTCTCATCCCCAGCTGCAGCACCCTGTAGGCCAGGACAGTGCCCTGGGTGATGGTCACTGCCTTCTCTTTGGCCATGTGGCTCTGACCCTGGAGCTAGGAAGGAGACAGGGAGAACAGGACCTCAAGTCCACACAGGACTCAAGGACCAGCAGGAAGCTGTCTTCAGGGCAGACAGGAGCAGGGGACGGGGAGACGCAGGAGGAGGGACGGCATGGGTCTCTCTTGGTGATCAGTGTAGGGGTTTTAGAGGTTGGAGGGGAGAGGAAGATCCACAAGCAGGGGATGGGGAACACTCAGGCAGCAAGAACAGCAAAATAGGTTGCATACAAGATATTTCCAGAAAAAAACCCCAAGGCGTTCTGAGGTCAAAGCAATACACATTGGCATGGTAAAAGCTCTAAAAAGTCCCAAAGTAAAGAAACGGTTTCGTTTAGGGTTGTTAAGCACTGTCCAGAGTTTGGGGTACCGGCTTTGGGAAATGCTGAGCTGGAGTCATGAGGCACCGCAGCCGGATCCCCTCCAAGTGGTCTTTGAGTCATCCCCTCTCACTCAGAGGTGGAGACCCCGGCGCGGCGGGCGGGGGCAAGCCCTGGGAGGCGCAGGGCCCCCCTGCTATCACCCTACTCCCACAGGGAAAATGCAGTTTAAAAGCAACAGTAAGATGGGGCGGCTGGGCGGCTCGTTAAGTCAGTTAAGTGTCCCGACTCTTGATCTGGGCTCTGGTCGGTCATGATCTCAGCGTCCTGGGATCAAGCCCTGCCTTGGGCTTTGCGCTCAGCGGAGAGTCTGCTTGTCCCTCTGCCCCTCCCCCCACTCATGCGCATGCACACGCGTTCGCTCTCTCTCAAATAAATAAAATCTTAAGAAACAACAACAAACCAACACCTCCTTTCCCCTGGCACTTGTTTGGCCTGAATCCAGCTCCACGTTCTGGCCAGTGGGGTGCACACGGATGGAGGTGGAGTGTGCACATCCTTTTCTCCCTTCTGCCGGCTGCGTTGTGGACATGAGTAATGGGGCTAGAGCAGCCATCTCGCACCAGAAAGTGGCAGAGTGACAAAACAGAAAGAGCTAGGTCTCTGATCACTACGATCCGCCACTGCAGAGCCACTACCTTAGGCTCCTACCTGGACTTTCACCTAAGAGAGAAATCCTCTTCTTGTTTAGAGCCACCGTCATTTCAGGTGTCCGTCACTCACCACCAGGCTGGCTCACTGTCCTGGCCCTTCCCACGGAGAGTCCCCTGTCCCAGGACAGCCCTCGCTCCGGTAAGCTGGGAAGGCTGGCTACCCTATACTGACCCCAGTCCCATGACACACCTGGAGTCCCACAGAGTAAGAAATCAGCAGCAAATATGTAACCCCAAGATGGTTCCCTGCCCCTCAGCTACTCCCTCCCTCCCCTTATATTGTCCCCTGTCCTTCCCACAACTGGCAAGTGGAGTGAGGCTGCATATTTTAACATCTCAGTGACATCTCAAATAACCCTTGATTAGAAGGCCAGCCATCTGCTGGGTTCAGAGGTGGTATTATAGTGTAACCGGTTTGATTAAACACATGGGTGTTGGAACCAGGTAGGCCCAGTCTGGATTTTGGCTCTAGCACTTGCTTGCTGTGTGCTCCTGAGGAAGGAGCTTAACCTCTTTTCTTCCTTCCTTTTCTTTTTTTTAGAGAGAGTGAGAGAGAATCTCTAGCAGGCTCCACCCTCAGCACAGAGCCCGATGCGGGGCTCCATCTCAATCCTGACATCATGACCTGAGCCAGAATCAAGAGTCAGATGCTTAACCAACTGAGCCACCCAGGTGCCCCTTAACCTCTTTGAGCTCCAGGTTCAGCTCCCAGAAAACCTGACATATAGTACCCACCCTATAGGATCATCAGGAGGGATGGATGAGAAAAATCGATAGAGAACATTTTGTACTGTGTTCTAGCTTCTAAACAGTATTCAGCAATGGAAGCTAGAGATTGACTGATAGGTGATCCATACGCACCTGCATTCCTGTGAGGCTGAGTCACACTTAATTTGTGGGAGACAAGAGTCCCAGAGCCCCAGGATACTAGTGTGGGTCCCACACTTCCTATGTCACCATGGGGACCTGAGGCCCACAGGCACTAAATGACCTAAAGACTGAGCTGGTGAGGAGCAGATCTGGGACGTGGAAGGCACATGGAAGGAAACGGAGTGTCCCTGCACCAGTGTCTTCAGCAACTTCCCCACATTGCTGCCTAATCTCCCTTGGTTCTCCTCCGGGGTGAGAACTGGCAAACTCAGAGGGTCGAGTGACTTGCCTGAGGCCACACAGCTAGCCAGGGGCAGGGCTGGGATTTGTACCCAGGTGTGCCTGGTTCCAAAGCTGATGCAAACCCCCTCCTCGGTGATAACAACGCTGGCAGCACAAAGAATCATCTGGAGGGAGTTAGAAGATACCAGCCAGTGGGGCCCATTCTAGACTGATGAAAACAGAATGGGGCGGGGAAGTGTTGGGTATTTTCAAATAAAAACCAAAACAGAGGGCACCTGGGTGGCTCAGTCAGTTAAGCATCTGCCTTCGGCTCAGGTCATGATCCCAGGGTCCTGGGATTGAGCCCCGCATCGGGCTCTGTGCTTGGGATGGGGGGGGGGGGAAGCCTGCTTCTCCCTCTCCCACTCCCCTGCTTGTGTTCCCTCTCTCGCTGTGTCTCTCTCTGTGAAATAAATAAATAAAGTCTTAAAAAAAACAAAAACAAAACAAAAAATCAAAACAGCTTTCCAGATGACTCTAACGTGTCATCAGAATTGAGAGCCACAACACAAGCACCCAGGAATCCCATTCTTGTTTAGATGGGGCGATTTTTAGTGGGGCAGCCCTTTAGCAGGAGTTAGGGTGGAGTGGGAGCTCTTTGGTGGCTGCCAGCATCCCCAGCACACCCGAATTTGCACCCCTGGGGCACACCCTGCACCTTTAAATGGCCCGGCCCAAGGAAGACCAGCCGTCCTGCTTCCTCTGCGTTGCTGAGGCTCTGAAGCACGGTGTCATGCGTGGTCTCCACGGCCTCGGTCACCACATACAGGCTCTCCTTCTCCTTCCGGCGTTGCAGCTCCCTGAGGAACGAGGGCTTCGGGGTCCTCAGTTTCCTGTAAGGGTGTGTAGGGGTGGGGCAGGCTCCTGGGACCAGGCCTCCCCTGGTGTGACTGGCCTGGACTTAGGGACTGCTTGCTTAAGGTTGCTTGGGGGTGGCTAGAAAGGGAGAGAAACTGAGGGGAGTGTGACATCTGTCTTCTACAAGGTATAAAATGTCCAGACCAGAGGCCACCATGTGGCTTTCTACAAGCTGAGTTGGATAAAAGGCTTATGTTTATTTGGCCCATGAGATGTTCAGAATTTTTGAGAAAATATTAAAATTGGTAGGTTTCACACAAAAATCTCAATTTCTAGCTTCTCTGAAGAAATGGTGCCACCCAGCTCACAGTCCTGCCAGGTAAAAGCCCCAGCAGCTGCGGCTCAGCTCTAGGCAGGCTGGTGTCCGCAGTTAGCCATAGTCTTCAACACTCCCTATTGCCTCCCACTCAGCAGCTACCACGTTTCTGTTTTGTTTTTTTGTTTGTTTGTTTGTTTGTTTTCCATCTAGGTTGAAATATCTGACTTAAAATAAGCCCTTCTCACCACCCACCCCCTTGTCCCTGGGACCCTGGGCTCTCTGCTAATGGTGGACTCTCCCATCCCAACCCACTCTTCAGAGGGGCTTCGTTGGAGGTCCTCAAGCTGGCCGGAGCCTTGGGCTTTTCTCTCCTGCCCTCTGATCCCTACTCCAGCCCACAGACCTCAGCCAGGAGAGCCCCGCCGGCCTGGTTGGCCCACCGGACTCTCACGTCTTCATCAGAGTTTCCCAGGTGTGAGGGGAAACCATGAGTGTGTGTACAGTCAGTGTGGAGCTGTGGATCACCCCACTGTTCCCTGTCACCTGCACCGGCAGCCCGGTGCCCACACTCATGGCCCCTGTCACGGCTCCTGCCACCATCTCCCGGGTCTGGATGGATTGGCTCCGGTTCAACTCTGCGGGAAGAGAGGTCCAGGTGGCGAGCAAGGCAGGTTTGAGCGTGGCTAAGGCCTCAGCCCTGGGGTCCAATTTGGCCTCCACCACTTACTGGCTGGGTGTGACCCTGAGCAAGCCACTTAACTCTTGGAGCCTCAGTTGCCCCATTTAAAAAAGGGGAGGGAAGAGTGACAGGGTCTTCCCCCAAGGGTGGTTGTGAGGATTAACTGAGGAACTGTCAGCATGGGCTCTGACACACAGCAAGCACTTGACCCATGTTAAACCATTACTGTTGTTTAAAATTATCATTACTTATCACACAACTGGGGACGGGAGGAAGAAAAACATGGGTTCATCCTTCCCCTACATGGAGGATAGGTGTCCACGGGGTGTCTGGGCAGAGGCTGTCTGCTTTCTCAGCCACGCGAGTCTGTCTTTTTTGCAACACTCTGCTACCCACAGGCCCCACCTGAAAGTACCTGGGATGGGGGAGCTGGGCTCCAGTGCATCCATGAGGGAGAAGTCTGTAGGGATGAAGGGGGTGTCCCAAGGCCAGGGGGGGCGTCTGTGCTTCTTCCTCACCAGGCAGAAGGGGCGCAGGTGTGGGGCGCTGTTCAGGCTGTCGGCGGGCACCAGCTCCCCTCTCCTGCCCAGTTCTCTGACCACACTCCCGGCGTCCCTTGCAAACAGGGACGACATGTTCCTGGAGGAGCGAAGAGAGGGCAGGTGTCCTACAAGGCTGTGGGGACCTTGGTGAAGTCTCAGCTGAACTGAGTTTCCAGCAGAAGTGTGAGGAGTGGGGAGCCCTGAGCAGACTTCTCCCAGGTGCTTCTGACCCAGCGCTGGGTTCTGAAGTCTGCAGATACGTGGAAATCCCACGTGGTCAAAACCACCCTGGAAATAGCCTTTAAATCGCTCCCCTCCTGCCAGTGTGGGACCTGGAGAAGCTCCAAGGCTAAGGACTCCCTTCTTAGTTTTAGAACAGGTGTTCTCTTGGGAACATTACTAAATCTCTCTGCTCCTTGGTGTCCTCAGCTGTAAAGTAGAAATTTATTCATATTTATATAAGATATAGACAATCACTATAACAGTACATCCTCCATTGGACTGTTATGAGGACTAACAAGTTGATGTTGGCATATGTTGATAAGCTGTTACCCTTTGTGTTCTGGCCTTGCTTGCTTTGCTGAGGTAGTGGGTGCCCAGGTGGGCGGGAGGAGGGAGAGGAGATGGGTGTGGCATGAGAAGGGAACAGGGATTCCTCTCTCTCCTTGCTCCTCTTAGCACACATAATTGAGTTTTCTGGGTAGAGGCATCTAGAGTGAGCCTCTGTTTCCCCCTCCGGTGGGCCCCAGTAGCATTTTGTTCCTACGTCTTTGATGGAGTTTGCCATTTCTGTGAGCACCTTCCTGAGGTGGGCCCTGGCAGTCACCGAAGGCTTGTGAGCAGGGCAGTGACACTGCAAGCCGGTGCACGTGTTTTAGGACCAGCACTCACCGCCCACTGGAAAGAGGAAACTGCAGGAGCTTATGACTACCGTCCAGGGGAGTGGGACCCAGGGCTCCAGTGTGATGTGGGGGCCAGCCTTGTCTGCAGCCCCAGGGAAAGGAGGCAGCTGAGGGACCCGCTTCGCCACTAGGCACGGTGCCCAGGGCCCACGCTACTTTTAGGGCCCATGAAAATGTTTTAATTTACTTTAAAATCAGAAGAAAGAAAGAAGCTTTTAGGTCTAAGAGAGTGTCTTAATACAGAATATTAATATATTCGTCTTTATGCCAATAATCTTTTTTTCCTTTTCTGTCCAACTTAAAGTCAAAGAGAAACTTCCGTGTTGTTGGGAAATGGGCCAACACAGCCTTAAATGACAATATTTTCTATTTCTACGGAGGAAGGGGCCCCACAAAGTAACTGCGGCCTGGGGAAGCGCGGGCCTGCACAGGCCTGTAGGGGGCGCCAGAGGCGCGTCCACACGAGCGCGGAGAGGGGCGGCTGCGGGGGCGCCGAAGGGAGTTGGTGCTGGCTCAGGTAGTGACCGAGAGGACCCTGGGGGACCGTCTGAGGGCAGCGCCAGCGCCAGCTCGGAATCGGGGAGGGGAAGTAGACGCTCTCCAAAGGGTGGGGGGCGGGTGCAGAGAAGGACAGGCCGGGAGAGGCCGGGGGGGGGGGGAGGGGGGACTGCGGGACTGCTCTCCTGCCTGGGGCCCCCTCCCTGCCCCCCAGTCCCGCCACCCCTCCAGGACCCGGGATCCCCGGCCCCCACACCCACCTGAGGCCCTGGGTGGCTGCCCGTAGGGCGGTGGCTGGGTGACCGTTCCGGACTGTAGGCTGTGCCCAGCGCAGGAACTCTCTAGAACCTGCGTCTAGCACTACAGGGTTTCCAGCCCGGCCCCTGCCCCGGTGTCGTGGTACCCCACCCTCTCCAGCCCTGACCCTGACGCATGGGATGAACCTCCAGCTTTCAATAACGGCGCGTGGACTTACATTAATGCTTAGGCTTTGTGTTCTTTAATCAAAGCTGATCCGATCCCACCCCCTCTTTCCTGCCCCCCCTTTCTTCCATTGCTTCTCCCCAGAGACAATCACTTTAAATGTGTTGCTTGTTTTGGTAATTACCTCCCTTATTTCTTGCTGAAAGGGCATTCTTGAGATATAATTCACAAGCCATACAGTTCACCCCTTGAAAGTGTACAAATCAGTGGCTTTAGTATATTTACAGACTTGTGCAGCCATGACCGCAGTCAGTTTTAGAACATTTTCATTACTGCCCACCCTAACCACTGTGATGTACTTTCTGGGCTCTCTGGATTTGCCTCTTCTACGTATTTCATATGAACAGGATAATATAATATGTGACCTTTTGTGTCTGACATCTCTTAATAATAACCTTGCTCAGTTGTAGGCATTGTCCGTGGACTTACACCAGGGAAGATGAGGATTTAGGGTCTCCTTGGCTCTACACCACACCACAGGTCCCATCACAATTATGACTATGTAAACACTACTCAGCTCTTAATAAACCATAATTATTTTCCTTCTCCTGTAGGATTTTTGTTTTGTTTCTCATGGTCATTTTTTGTTTATTTTTCCTTCTATTTTCTATGTGTTTGTATCTAATTAAATCCAAACTGCCAGTTCCTTAAATCTTGTATTTAATATCTCAGATTCGAGGTATTCTATCAATTTGCTCTTCCTGGAGAAATCTCCCCCTAAGCCTTCCTATCTGCTCAGATGGGGACTACTTGTCCTTTGCCCCCCCCCCCCCCCCAGCTGTCATCCCGGGAATGCCCCTGTCTCTATTCTGCAGTAAGTCTTTTCCCTGTAGCCAATATCTTCCTCCTGGGTCTCTCTTCATTTTGTTGTATCACATCCTCTCATAGTTTTCTGGGAAATGGAACATAGACAGTAATTTTTAAAAATTTTTGTCTGAAAATGCCCTTATTCTACCTTCAAAGTTGATGTAGACTTCTAGGTGGAAATAATTTTCCATCAAAATATAGGAAGTCATTGTTCCATTGCCTCTGGTTTGCTATGTGTGGTTGTAATTTAAAGTTATTCTTTTCTTTTTCTTTCTTTTTTTTTAGAGGGGGAGGGGCAGAGGGAGAGGGAGAGAGAGAATCTCAAGCAGGCTTCATGCCCAGTGGGGAGCCTGAGGCAGGGCTTGATCTCAGGACGCTGAGATCTTGACCTGAGCTAAAATTAGGAGTCAGACACCTAACGGGACTGAGCCACCCAGGCGCCCCCTATATGTGATCTTTTGTAAATAACCTTTATTCTTCTCCCTGGATTTTTACTTTGTCCTGCATGTTCTGAAACATCACACAAATGTGTTTTGGTATGGTCCCATTTTCATCCATTTGTGTCAGGTATGTGATGGGCTCTTTAAATCTGGAAACTCATATTCTGGTTATGGGATATTTTATTGAATTATTTTGTTGATGGTATTCTCTCCATTTGTTTGTGTGTGTGTGTGTGTGTTCTCTTTTTGAGAACTTGTTTTATCCAGCTGTTAGGCTTCTAAATTCCTTATTTTTTTCTTTCTTATTTTTCATCTTGTGACTTTTTACTTTACTTTTTGGGAAAGCTCCTCAACTTTACCTTCTGATCCTTCTATTGAGTTTTTATTATTATAGTTTTAATTTTTTTAATAAAAAAACTAAAGTTTAATAGACATTGAAGGGGTAACAGTCACTTGTAGTCTACATTGAAAAGTAATTTTATTTTTTTAAAGAATTCATTTATTTATTTGAGGTGGGGGGGAGAGCACGAGAGCACAAGCAGGGGGAGTGGCAGGGGGAGTGGCAGGGGGAGTGGCAGAGGGACGGGAGAAGCAGGCCCCCCACTGGGCAAGGAGTCCATCAGTGGGGCCAGATCCCAGGATCCTGGGATCATGACTGGAGCCGAAGGCAAAGGCTCAACTGAGTGAGCTACCCAGGTGCCCGAAAAGGAATTTTAATCATAGCAAAAACATACTAAAAGAATTCTATTAAGAAAGAATAAAAATTATAAACATTTAATAACACCTAATATGTAGATACTTAAGATCCTAAACAAAAGTAGTAAAAGGGCCTTGAAATTTTTTCCCAACAATTCATCTCATAAAATCAATTTCTGAATAGCTCATATCCTTTGCTTTGGTGTTTTGTCTGCTATCAACCAAACATTAGCACAGTAGAAAATCACTTATATTCTTTTAAAATGCTTGGCATTATAATGTGATCTCATATCTTTCCTCAAAGTTTGCTCCACGTATTCCACATGTATGCAGATAAACATCCCTGCGCTGTTCCAGCTGTTCGTATTTGGGATTATCCGAAAGCAGACCTGGCATTTAGTCTCGCCAGCAGTTAAATGAGAAATCATGTGCCGTACATGGTCATGTTTTCTGAGGTTTCCTTGATCACAGGTGGAACAAACATTCCCGGCCATGCCTTTGTGCATTCGCAACTCATGTTCTCTTAAAAACTGCTTTCCACGTGTCCGACAAATGAACTGTTTTTCCTTAGTATGAACAGTGTAGTGTTCTCTTAAGTCGCCCCTCTGATAAGATCCTTTTCCACGCAGATTACAAAAATGCTTTCGTCTGTGATCTCTTTCGTTTTCTTCATGATGGCACTCTTAAACACATCCTGGTCTAGGCAGCTAGACATGTGTTCAAGCACTAGATTTTCAGTTTCAAAACACTGGCCACAATTAGGACGTTGAAAAGGACAGGCAGAATGTTTAAATAAATAACTGCTTTTGGGGGGATACTGTTTATCTGGAAATGATTGTCCCTAAAGTCATCCAACATTTCCACAGACTTATCTCTTACTTCTGACTGCTCATCAGGATTCTCTTCCATGTCCGTTTTCTCCTCTGTATTTCCTAACCCGTTCCTTGTCAGATCTTGGGGTTCTCCACCCCTTTGAGCATGATCCTGACGCTGCCTCCCCTTAACAAGGACCTGTCCGCATTTCCCACATGCACAGATATGATCAATGTGTTTGGCTAAGTAATGAGATGACAGGTCCTGCTCGGTTATTGTGAATCTGCACGGCTCACAGGATGCATTTTCATATCTTCTTGTACTGGACTGCTGTTGTTAGGGGGCCTCATGTTTTCTAGACCACCTCTTTCATCAGCATTTATCGACATCCGAGGTTTTAGAGTTTTCCTACCACTTTTCTTAATACCAATAACTTCTTCAATGTAGTATCTATGAAATGGCTTTTCAAGTTCATCTAATTCATCGTTGTTAATGGATTCATTACAGTCTTTATCAGTAACTTTAATAGTGTTAAAGTCTTTCAGTTTGTCTGTAGGAATATCTTCTGGCTCCGTCTTGGTAATGGTTCTTTTCCTCTCAGCAGCTCTGCTTTTTTCTTCGCTGGCTAGTTCAGACTCCGCTGTGCTACTCTTTCTGCTCACCATATCGTTGAAGTCGAATCAGCAGCAGCCTGGCTGGTGTCTCCTCCGTATTCGTCTGTCTGTGTAGAAAATGCTTTGGAAGGTTCTTTTTCACCACATTCAGCTTTGATAGTACCATCTTTTCCATCTCTAATATCTACTCTTTTGTGATAGGATCTTGTGTTTTGTTACGAATCTCTGTTAGTACAGGTTAGCACAGGCTCACCTAATAATTTTTCACAGCTAAAGCCAAATCCACAACTATCACAGGTAAAACTCTGTCCAAAGTGCCGTGACACATGTTCTTTTGGAGCTGATAATTTGGATGCTGAACTCTTTTTTACATACATCAAATCGTGGTTTGGGAAAATTGCCTAATTGTAAAGACTCCTCATCAAGCTCTTGATTGTGTGGTGTATTTACTGTTGAACTTGGCTCTGCACACCACCTGTTGGCTTCACTGCCATTTCTAGCCACTGTGTCTTACACCAAATATCATTTTTGCTGTTCACTTTGCTAGAAGCAGAAGATGAAAGTTTTGAACCAGAACAATCTGCATCCTGTATGTCTTCTAAGCACTCAGGAACGTTGTACAGCTGTAGGGAGTTCATTGCCACTTTAAACTGCTCAAAACTGGAGGGAGCAGTCATAATTTTACCTAAATACATAAATTGCAAAATGAGATCAGAACACTTGGCACTAATTTTCATGTTGCTGAGATTCATTTGTGCTGAAGGTTCAGGAAAAGCATTCTCAAAGAGGGGCTACAGACAGCCAGAACAGCTTTACGTGCTTCAAAGTAAATGCCATCGATTGCAGTACCACAGTCACACAGAAAACCCCACTCCCTTTGGTGGTTTAACTGCTGAAGGATGGAGCTGCGTGGCTGGGCTTTGTCATCATCTGTCAATTAGAGACCAGCTGCAGCAGGAACTGGGGCTGTGGAGGTTTTAGGGAGTTTAAGGCAAATTGGCCAGGGGAAAGGCGGGTGGAGGCGAGGGGGCCCTCGAGTTTTAATTTCTAAGACCTCTTCTTTTGTTCTCTCAGTGTTCCTTTTAATTGTTTTTTTAAGATTTTATTTATTTATTTGACAGAAGAGAGAGACAGCGAGAGAGGGAACACAAGCAGGGGGGAGTGGGAGAGGGAGAAGCAGGCTTCCCGCTGAGCAGGGAGCCCGATGCGGGGCTCCATCCCAAGACCCTGGGACCATGACCTGAGCCGAAGGCAGACGCTTGACGACTGAGCCACCCAGGCGCCCCTCAGTGTTCCCTTTAAAATAGCTCAAAATGCATAATTTGGAAAAGTAACATATAATGATCAATACACAGGTATAATTTTGGGGGGGTTAATTTTTTTTGAAGCAATTCTAGACAAACGAAAATGTTTCAAGAATAAAAAAGAAAAAAAAAACCTCTTGTTTTTAACATTTTACCACCTCTTCTTGGTCACATATCTATCTCTCTATCCCTTCATTAATCACCTTATTTTTTGATGCATTTCACAGTAAGTTACAGATTATCAGTACACTTCACCCCAAACAATTCATATTGTTACTAGAGTTCAGTGTTTGTTTACATTGTTTTGGAGTAGCATTAATATACAGCAAAATGCTCATATCTTTAGATACTATTTGATGAGTTTTGACAATTGCATGAACCTTTAGCAAGGTACAGATCTATCACTTCAGAACGTTCCCTCAAGTGTGCCGATCCCTGGCTCCATGCTACCCGGAATGGCAAAAGTCGTGGCCCTAGGTCCCCTGAGCTCATCAGGGGCACTCCCAGCATAGACTGGGGAGGGGCCAGGCCTCTCTGGACTGACTGCCAGCCACTGCAGCATGGAGAGGGTCCCATACAGGGCAGACAGGGGCTGCTTGGCTTCCAGATTCCAGGTTGACTGGGGCTACTCAGCTCCATATTCAGGCCACACTCCTGCAGCAGGCCATAGGTGATGGCCAAATCCTCATCCTGGAGTGGGGCAAGGAGCTTGGGTTTGAGGGTGAAGGGGATGTTCCCAGAGTAATTGAAGTTGGGCTCCAGGAAGCTCCTTACCTAAAATAAACAGTATCCGATGTTACAGGTCAGCATTTGAGGTCGGAAAGAGAAGATTTGTCCCCAAGAGGGTCATGCAGGGTAACTGAAAAGGACAAGAGCTTTGGAGTCAAGGGGGCCAGGAGTCATGTCCTGGTCGTGTCCTGTGATCAGTGTGATTGTGGACACATTATTGGAAAATGCTGAGCATTGGTTCCTCAGCTGCAAAATAGTTACGCTAACATTTCCCTTGTAGAATAGTGGCATCTGGAGTTAGATGTGTATACATGTACATACACGTGTGCAATGTGTGTATATGTATATGCATATGTCCGCACACACATACGTACTTATATATATGTATGAGGAGAGAGAAAAGAGAGAGCAATCCCCAAATGGTAACTGTTAGTAAAGCAGGGATATGACTCTGAGCCCCTGAGTTCCCAAACCTGGGTTCCTATATGGCTATTTTAGAACTGGGGGGGGGTAGGGGGGGACCTCTGCAGGGGTTGCCATGGAAACAGAGACCCTCCTAAGGTAGCCTCATACCCACTGGGTGTGTTTCCCTAGAGGCAGATGTAGCCAGGGATTTCCCAGTTGCCAAAGCAGGATCCTGTCTCCCTTCCTGGCACAAACCTCCATTATCTCTTTTTCCTCAGAGTCATTCTTAACTCTGATTCTTTCACCGTCTTCCCTGGATGTTGGCCGTTGGGGATTTCTCACCAGCTCCTGCTGCTGGAGCAGGATCCTCTTCTTCATGAACTAGGCCAGCAGATCATGTTGGGTGTCACTCAGCGCTGGGAACGGGGACATTTGGGGAAAGAGATTGGTGAAGAGTCATATTTTCCTCTCCCCACTGTGAACTAGGAGACCCCATAAGAGGGTAACTCTGAGGCAGAGGAATAACCCACTGGACTTGAAGGTCAAGTTCCCTGTACTGGAAAGTCCTCCTTCTGCTCTTGGGATGGTCTCCAGGATGCTCCATGGCATGGTCCAGAGGATGGGATCCCGAGGCTGGAGCCTGGAATAATCCCACCCACAATGATCTGTTGGATGACCTTAGGTGAGTCACTTTCTAGACCTCAGGCTGGGTCTCTGTTCACACAGTAAATTTATCTCACTAAAGCCCTCCAGACTTTGGAGGGGGGTGATGTGTGAGGATGAAGATCATGATATTTGAAGGGCTTTGGAGAGGTGGCATCTAACCCATGGATTTCATGAGGTCTGCAGGTCAAACTTGTGACTTTCCTACATTTCCCCCAAATCACCCTTACCCGTTATGGCTTCAGGGAGGTAAATGATGTGGAATCTTTCCTGGATCCATAGGTCTCTTATGTCCTCTTGCAACTCATTTACGATTTTGCCACCAAAGTCATCCAGAGGATCCCAGGGGATCCCATCCAGCAGGAGGAGACTGGTATTATTGGTAATATGATATTACTAGTACTACAAGGAGTATTTCTTTTTTGTGTGTGTTTTATTTATTTATTTTATTTTAATTTTTTATTGTTATGTTAATCACCATACATTACATCATTAGTTTTTGATGCAGTGTTCCATGATTCATTGTTTGTGCATAACACCCAGTGCTCCATGCAGAACGTGCCCTCTTTAATACCCATCACCAGGCTAACCCATCCCCCCACCCTCCTCCCCTCTAGAACCCTCAGTTTGTTTTTCAGAGTCCATCATCTCTCATGGTTCGTCTCCCCCTCTGACTTACTCCCCTTCATTCTTCCTCTCCTGCTATCTTCTTCTTTTTCTTTTTTCTTAACATATGTTGCATTATTTGTTTCAGAAGTACAGATCTGTGATTCAACAGTCTTGCACAATTCACAGCGCTCACCGTAGCACATACCCTCCCCAATGCCTACCACCCAGCCACCCCATCCCTCCCACCCCCCACCACTCCAGCAACACTCAGTTTGTTTCCTGAGATTAAAAATTCCTCATATCAGTGAGGTCATATGATACATGTCTTTCTATGATTGACTTATTTCACTCAGCATAACACCCTCCAGTTCCATCCACGTCATTGCAAATGGCAAGATATTCCCCGCTCCTCAGTGCGCCCCCAGAGAAAAGCAGTCACTCCCGTCTCCCCGGTCTCCGGCCGCTCTCCGTGCTCACCCGGCCTGTGATCGAGTGTTTCTATCTCTGGCACCCGACCCCGTGTGGAGTCTCCAAACCCAGCAGATCCATGCGGTGCGCTCCCACACCACTCCTCCGCGGGGAGGAAGGGGAGTCTCCCCGGATCTGCTTCTTGTTGGGTCCCTGCTGGAGGAGCAGTGGCCTGTGTCGTGGATCACCGTTTATGGCCACCCCGAGCTGAGAACCCGCGCCTCGGCTCCGTCTCTGCAGCCGGCTTCCCCGCTCCGATACCTGGGAGCTCTGCCGCACTCAGGCACCCCCGGTCTCTCTGTGACCCTGAGGGTCCTGAGACCACACTGTCCCGGGAGGGTTCCACCCCCCGCTTAGCCACTGCAGCGACGTCCCTCCGCCGAGCCAACTTCTAAAAGGCCCACTTTTGTGCTCCGCGGCTCTAGCACTTTCCAGAAGCGGCCAACGGAGGCCCCCCCCCCCCCGCCGTCTATCCTCCCGAATATCACCTCGGATTCACTTCTCCGCATGCCCTACCTTCCAGTAAGTGGTCGCTTTTCTGTTCAGAGAGTTGTTGCTACTCTCCTGTTCGATCTCCTGTTGAGTTCGTAGGTGTTCAGAATGGTTTGATCCCTATTCAGCTGAATTCCTGAGACCAGACGAAATCCAGGTCTCCTACTCCTCCGCCATCTTGCTCCGCCCCCTACAATTAGTATTTCTAAGTAATTTTGCCTGTGTCCTTTAAGTCTGTAAGTGATTAATGAAGGTGGGAGGCTAGGGTGCTTTACCTGCGCCAGGGGATTCCTAGCAGCTTCAGTATTCGGGACTGCACTCGCTGGCCCTGTCGTGCCTGGGGCCAGTGTCCTGCATCTCTCGCATCCTCCTCTTTCCCCTGGCATTGCCCCATTCCTCCTCCCCCATGTGCCTTGGTAGCAGTATCTCCTAAACCTGTCCCCGTTACCACTTTTGATCAGCCCTAGGTAGCTGTAGGAGCCCCTCACCTCATCCATGAGGTTCTGCAATGCCTCTCGGTTCCCAAGCATGTTCAGGATTTTATGGAATATGGCATCCTAAGCATCCTTTGAGAGCTGGGCGAGGGCCTCCGTTTCCTGGAAAATCTCCTCATGTAGGTGCTCGAAATCTGCCCTCAGGAATCAGCAACAACGAGAAAATGGGTACAATTCTTTGATTAGAACATTCCTGGGATGATCAGCCCTTCCCCATCAATAGGAGCCCTTTTATCAACCAAAAGCATCTCTGTGGATGGCATGTTTGAGCTCTGGGAATAGGCTAGAAATAACAGACTAGCAAACAGACAATCATAGTGATATGAAATGGGGGGGCTAGAACACAGGGAGCAGAGATGGGAGATTCTGGAAAGGGGTCATGGGAAGTGGAAGAAAATGACCAGGTGCTCATTTCTTGGACATGTCTGACATAAGTGGATTCTAATGTTGGGCTCTTTGAGATGAGGATCTTAAGTGCCCTGGGCTCAGTTTCTACATCTGTTAAATGGGGATGTTAAAAGGATAAAAATGTGTTTATGTATGGAAAATGCTTGGGGTAGTACCGGCTGCACATGAGCTGTCCTTCTTACTGTGTAATTCTGCCTGTATTGTCTGTATCCATAGAGAATTAACCAAGGAATTGGGGCACCTGAGTGGCTCAGTCAGTTGGACATCTGCCTTCGGCTCAGGTCATGATCTCAGAGTCCTGGGATTGAGCCCCACATCAGGCTCCCTGCTTAGTGGTAAATCTGCTTCTTCCTCTCCCTTTGCTCCTCCCCCTGCTCATGCTCTCTCTCTCTCTCTCTCCCCTCTCTCTCTTAAATAAATAAGTAAAATATTTTTTTAAAAAAGAATTGAGGAATGGATTCAGTGGCTCTCTGCTTTTGCTAGCAGACTTCAGGTGGCCTCAAGATGATCTGAGAGGCCAGTGGAGTGGAAGCTGCAGTGAATAGGCATTTCTGTTTGGTTCACTGCTGTATCCTCAGCGCCAGAATAATGCCTGATGCCCACTAAGTTCTTAATAAATGTTGGTCACAGGCATGCACAAATGAATAAAAGAACGAATAAGCAGAGCTGACCAGAGCATATATTTGGAAGTAGAGCTCGGTTTTCTGAGTTGCATGGAAACTCCAATTTGGGTTCTCGGCTTTGCGGCTCCCTACCCTGGAGGCCCCTTAATTCTCTCTTAATAGACACTCACCTTGCGGGAGGACTCTCCATATTCTTCCTGGAAAGAGAAACACAAGTGATCATCTCTTTTCTCATGCACGAATTTGCTTTTGAGACACTTTGGAGGGTTCTGTCCTCTACCACTTCCTCTTGCCAAACCTCTTCCTGCCCCAGTCTGGGTCCATCCGTCCATTCCCGTGGCCTTCCTGAACCCTTCCTTTTGCACAAAAACTAGGGCCAGACCCCAGGGCCTTGGTAGCAAAGGCCAGGGCAAGCTGCCCTGCTGACCAGATGTGTGCAGGATGGGACCCTCAGCCTTGCCTCCAGCAAACACATACCTGTTGGGGGGATGGGACCTCTTCTGAGGGTGTCTTTTAAAAGAGAAAATACATCCCACCCAAGATTAGCTTCTGAAGACATTCAGTTTCTCTGACCTTCGGCCCCTGACTTCCTTGACCCCCTCTTTTCCATCTGCTCCTGCCCTTTGCCCAGGGGCCAGATCTTCCTGCCTCAGGTAAGGACAGCAGAGGCAATCATGGGGGGTTTTGTGCAAAGTGGTCTCATGGAGGGATACAGTCCCACCTTCCTGCCTCGAAAACCACCCACTCACCTGATGATGGTAGGAAACTCCCAAACCATTTCCCTGGAAAGAGAAACAGAAGTGCTCATTCACAAAGCCTTATTCTCCTCTCCCCTTGCCTCCTCCCCACCGCTCTCCTTCCTCTTCCCAGATTTCTCCTCCTCTTCTTCCTACCCGTGCCCCTCCCCCCCGGATTTCTTACCTCTTCCCACTACTTCAGTTGACTTGGTGCCTAGGCGCATGGAGACCCAGGCAGCACCCCCACAACCCTATCTCAGTGTTCAAAGGAGAAAGGTGACTTTCTTTGTGCCCAGAGGCCTGTGCCAGGGTCAAAGGCAGCGGAAAGGAGGAGGTGGTGGAGGAATCTTGCTGGAAGGGTTTCCCTGTGGGTCTGTGGGGGCTGAGCCCTATGCATGGCTCTTACTGGTGCCAAAAGGGGTTCAGGGCTCAGCAGTATAGGCAGAGAACCTGCCCAGCTCTGGAGCTCACCTTTTGGAAAGGCTTTTTTGTTTGTTTGTTGTTTGCTTTTTGTTTTTAAGATTTTATTTATTTGAGAGAACAGAGCGAGAGAGCACAAACAGGGGTGAGGGGCAGAGGGAGAGGGAGGAGAAGCAGGTTCCCCGCTGAGCAGGGAGCCTGCTGTGGGGCTGGATCCCAGGACCCTGAGATCATGACCCAAGCCGAAGGCAGACGCTTACTTGGCTTATTCACCCAGGCGCCCCTTGGAAAGGTTTTGTGCTTGTCATCTGCGATGAATGTCTGGATGGGAAGAAGTCAGGCCAGGACAGCTGAGGTTATTCCGGCTGGACTCTTTCATATCCCTGCACCTGCAGCCCCAGACTTCCTGCTCCAGGCCAGCTGTGGCAGCTCTTCTCAGTGGGGCCTGGAGACCCCTCCCATCGTAGTCCCCCATGCTGCTGGCTAAAACTCAGAACCCCTGACCTGACTCTGAAGAGGACCCTGGAGCCTGCCTTTTGCATAAGCACCTTGGTTGATCACTGTGCTCTCTGGCATTGGAGAACTGTCCCTGTAAGGTAAAGGTAATTGGCTTTGTCCCTCCTTCTTTGGGTAGGATTGTTTGTGCCTGGTGCCCTTTGTCTTACTCTCCTGAGGTCTCCTCCCTTGCTTGTTTCTGCTCCCAATCCTGCCCCCTTCCTGGGTGATTTCATACTGCATATAAGAAATGCTGAGCCCTGGGATTTGCCCAACACTAGGATTTAAGTGTTGGGCCAGGGACCAGAGCCTGTGAAGGAGGCCCAATAGAAATGATCCCATAAAGGAGATCCCAACGACCAGGGTGTCCTAGTATCTAGGGGAGAGAGAGCTCCAAGGATGGAATAGTCACGTGTGTGTTCTTGGTGACATCCATGGAGTAAATTCACTGGGAGACCGACTTTGGTGGGTTGAGGTGTGAATGCCAGGGAGGGGTGAGTGCACAACGTGTAAATGGTTCTTTAAGGAAGCGGTCTATGAGGGGACAGTGGTTGGGAAGAGGCGGTCACTAGAGGAGACACTTGGGTGAGGGCATTTATGAGAGGACAGGGACCTGATCTGGTTGTCAGGTCACAGGGAAGGATGACTTTTGTCAGTCACCTCACCACACATTTATCGCTACTTCTCACAGCCACTCTGGAGACGGGCTCATTTCCATCTTATAAACGAGACGGCTGACAGAGTCTGATTTTCTTTGAAATTGCACAGCCAGGGCCGTGACAAGTTACTGAACTGTTGTACACTTACGTTCCTCTCTGATTTGTCACGATGATTACAGTAGTTCAGCTAAGTCCAAGGTCTGCTGCCCTGGGCTGCGCTGAAGGTTCCTTCTGGTCCCCGGAAGCCTGGAGTGTGTAAACAGCAAGTCCCACTCGCCCCCTTGTGGACCTGGTGTGACTTTCAGGCGCTGCTGTGAGAGCCTTTAACTTGGTTCAGTTCACGCTTGCCAACACTTATAAAACATGAAGTGTTGTTTTCTCCCCCCTCCCTAAATATATTGCACGTTTTCATGTACCATGAGCTTGATAGCACTAGCATCTCCTCGTGGCCTCAGCAGGAGTCTCTGACCTCTCAGAAATGTGAGTCCTGTCTTCGTTTGTATCCCTCAGGAGAGAGCAGCTTTCGAGAGGGGAAGGAGCACCTGCATGCACCCAGTCACTGCTCTGCCCGTTCATGGAGGAGGCCGGGGACATTTCCCAGCTGTGGGGGTACACACACCCTACCACCCACCGCCCCCTCCCAGTGCGCCTGAAACCTTGCTGCGGGGAGATACAGACACAGTCTCCCAGGTGGAGAGGGACAAAGGGGGACCCAGACAGAGGTGTCCTTAGCACTGGGCAAAGTGCAGCTCCAGTCCCACCCTCTCTAGTCATTCAAGGACTCACTCAAGCCACTCTCAGCAGCTCACATGGGGGAGCCACAGGTGCTCCCCAGGTTACCCACAACCGCAGGTCAAAGCCTCTGGGATATCAGCATGATCCCAGGCAAAACTGCAGGCATAATGCCCTAGGAGCATAATGCAGGGTTTTATCTACACCTCCCCCACCCCCTCACCAGCCTCAGGCCCCCAGCACACTGACACTCTGGGCTCTGACTCCACGGGGGGGAACCTTCTGTATCAAACAGCAGCTGCATCCCTGGGTGGAATGGTAAGTGCTGGGGACACAACCAGCTCAGAGTCCTTGGCCTGTCCCTTCCCAAATTGAAGTCCCAGTTAGAGGTGAGCCTGATACAGCTGGGGTCCAGCTCCTCAAGGATCAGGGAATGCCCTCACCACACACACACACACACACACACACACACACACACACACACACACACTCTACTCCCTATAGTATCCTTATGGCAGCATTTTATCATGGAGCATCCTGGTGTCACTTACCTCTTGTCAATGGCAGTAGATGGAAGGAGCTAAGCTCTCCAAACACACATAGTCAGTGGACTTTGCTTCTGAAGAAAGACCAGCCCTGCCCAAAGCAATTTTCTACAGAGGGGTAGGGAGAGGGATGGGATTCACACTTTAGACGGAGGTCAGAGACTCTGTTGAGGGCAGAAGGAGAAGCTACGAAGGGTCATGGAGAATAATAAAGTGCTTTTAATTTAAGGAGGAGGAAAATGGGGCGAGTGGGGCTTGTGGACACACTTCAGGCCTAAGGATGAAGAGACTGAACCTTTACAGTGGCCCAGTGCAGTGACCACTGGATTTACTGGATCTGACTTAATCCTCATAACAGATCAGAAAGGAAAATAATATGCAGAACAGCTTGATAATTTGCTGTAGCACTTGCTGTGTGACTTTGGAGGAAGTTAGAATGCCTTTATTGAGATTCAGCTGTTGGGGAAATAGAATGAAAAAGAAATTCTTCTCCTAAGCCAAGGAACCTGCCCACCAAGGTAGTCAAGAAAGAAGAGAGTGTCATTACCGAGTCAGTGTTAAACTGGAGAGTGGTGCACATCATGCAACCCATTTGGAGATTGCAAAGAGAAAGAAATTTCACTTTTTATTATAGCCATGCAGATACAGCCAATTTCATACATACTGGCAAGATAAATGAAAACTAGTTCTCCAGGAAGCAGGCTTCACAGCACCATCTATCACACAGAATTATTTATCCTGACTTTACCTGGTAATTGGGGTGACCACCTCTGTTAGTTAATTAGCTTTCCCTAGAAGAAACGCAACTCTCCTATTTTTATGAGGGGAAGTAGATTTGCAACTTGGAGGGCGGTACCCACTGAACGTGGGCTCCCGTCCTTCCACGGCAACTGGGAGGGGTGATACCACTTCATTTTTACCATTCAAAGAGTGGTTCTCGGGTCCTTGAGAAAGACATTCCTGAGTCCTAAAGCTGAGTTTTCAAGAGGATGTATATGTATTTCAAAGAGAGGAGAAAGTACTTCAAATCACTTGTTTCCTAAAATTAGCATTCCAGTAATGAGACACCTGTCAGTACGAAGCGCGTGGTACGCCCTGAAGAGCAGAAGGCTGGAGGGTGCGGGAGTGTGTGCAGGGCAGTGCGAAGCGGACCTGGAGGTTGGAGGAGGTTTCCTTGGGCTGCGGGAAGGGGACTGAAATCGAGGGATGAGGCAGGAGGTGATCTGGGCGGGGGAACATATGCAAAGATAAGGGAAGTGTGTGTTCAGTAAACTGGAAGGTCGTGGGGTTGGAGGCGGAGAGGCAGGATGGTGGATGAGGCTGGAAAGAGAGGCAGGGGCCTGACATGTCGGGGGCTGTGTCCCTGAAAACCCTGCAAATGGGACCGTAGCGGCTCACTGAAGCCGCTCTCGGCAGGAGTGCAGGGGTCATCAAGGATTGATTTGCACAGAGATATAATTCATAGTACCTAAAACACACCCTTTCTGCGCTTTTTATGAGGTTCGGCAAATGCCTACAGTTGTGTCACCACCCACCCCAAGGACCCTTGTGGCTTTTTGTAATCAGCCGGTCTCCTGACCCTCAGCTCCCCGTAACCACTGATTGGTTTTCTGCCTCGGCATGTAAATGCGGTCCTACTGCGTGCACCCTTCGGAGTTTGGCTTCTTAGCGTCGTGCATTTGAGTGTCATGTTTCATCGTCTCATCTTGTGATGTACTACTGCTCCGTGTATCACTTGTGTGTCTTCCTTTCTGCTGCTGAGGACGCACTTACCTGCTCACCAGTGCGGGACGTTTCAGTTGTTTCCAGTTTTTGGCACTTCTGCATAAAGACTCATTTGTGCACATTTTTCTGTGAACATAGGTTTTCATTTCACTTGTAAACACTTAAGAGTTGGACTGCTGGGTTGTATGGTCTGTGCTCTTCAACGTCACAAAAAATTGCCAAATTGTTTTTCGAAAGTGGCTGCCGTATTTTGCATTCCCAGCAAAGTCCCGCCGTCTCCGCACCCTTGATTGCGCTTGGCCTTGCCATGTGCTCTGATTTTCGCCGTTCTCGCGGCTGCGTTGTGGTATCTCCCTGTGGCTTCAGTGTGCTTTTCCCTGATGATGGATGGAGTCGAACACCTTCTCCCATGCTGGCCTTCCACCCAACCTATGGATCTTCTTTGGTGAAGTATTTATTTAAATATTTTGTCCATTCAAAAGTTTTTTTTCTTATTTAAAATTGTGATGGTTCTTTTTTCCCCCCCATTTTATTGAGATCTAATTGACAGCACCGTGCACGTTTAAGGTGTGCAGCATAATGACATGACTTACATCTATTATGAGATGATGACCACAGTGAGTTTAGTTAACATCCATCATCTCCTATAGATACAAAAAGAAAAGAGAAAAACACATTTTTTCCCCTTTGTGATGAGAAACCTTAGTATTTACTCTCTTCACAACTTTCAAATATACCATAGGCCGGGACATTGGCTGGCTCTGTCAGTGGAGCGTGAAACTCTTAATCTCGGGCTTGTGGGTTCAAGCCCCATGTTGGGCGTAGAGATGACTTAAAAAATAAAATCTTTAAGAAAATACTGTACGGCGGTGTTAGCCATAGCTATGTTGTACATTTTATCTCTAGTACTTATTTATCGTGTAACTGGAAGCGTGTACCTTTTGAACACTCGGTTCATCCAATTCTACCTGTCTCCCCCCCCCCCCGCCCCCATCCCTGGTTAACACAAAGCTGATCTCTTTTTTCTGTGAAGTTTTTTTTTTTTTTTTTTTAAGATTTTATTTATTTATTTGACAGGGAGAGACACAGCGAGAGAAGGAACGTAAGCAGGGGGAGTGGGAGAGGGAGAAGCAGGCTTCCCGCGGAGCAGGGAGCCTGATGCGGGGCTCGATCCCAGGACCCCGGGATCATGACCTGAGCTGAAGGCAGACGCTTAACGACTGAGCCACCCAGGCGCCCCTGAATTTTTTTTTAATTCCACATATAAATGAGATCATACAGTATTTGTCTTTCTCTGTCTGACTTACTTAGCGCAATGCTCTCCAAGTCCATCCATATTGTTGCAAACAGCAGAATTTCATTTTATGACTGCGTAATATTTGTGTGTGTGTGTGTGTGCCCCACAACTTCTCAAACTTCTTTACTCATGTATCTGTCAGTGGACACTCATGTTTCCATGACTTGATTGTTATAAATAGTGCTACAAGAACATAGGGGTGCAGGTATCTCTTCGACACAGTGTTTTTGTTTCCTTTAGGTAGATTCCCAGAGGTGGGATTGCTAGATCCTATGATAGTTCCACTGTTAACTTTTGGAGAAGGCTTCATCCTGTTTTCCATATTTTTTGTACCAGTTTACTGTCCCACCAACAGTGCACAAACCCACCAGTACTCGTTGTTTTTTGTGTTTTTGACAATAGCCGTTCTGACAGGGGTGGGGTGGTATCTCATTGTGGTTTTGATTTGCATTTCCCTGATGATGAGTGCTGTTGAACATCTTTTCATGCGCCTACCTGTTGTCCATCTGGATGTCTTCTTTGGGAAATAGTCCTTTCAGATCTGCCCATTTTCTCATTGGGGGTTTGGTTTTTTGCTACTGAGTTGTAGGAGTTCTTTATATATTTTGGATAGTAACCTTTTATCAGAAATATGATTTGCAAATATTTTTTTCCATTTTGGTGGGTTGCCTTTTCATTTTGTTGACGGTTTCCTTGGCTGTGCAGAAGATTTTTGGCTTGCTGAAGTTCCACTTGTTTGTTTCTGTTGCCTTTGTTTCTGGTGTCAAGTCTAAAAATTCATCACCAGTACTCATGGCAAGGAGCTTCCCGCCTTGTTTTCTTCTACAACTTTTATGGTTTCAGGTCTTACAGTCAAGTCTGTAATCCATTTTGAGTTAATTTTTGTGTGTGGTGTAAGGTAGCGGCCCAGTTTCATTCTTCTGCACGTGTTTCTAACAGTGTTGCAGAGACTGCCCTTTTCCCCAGTGTATATTCTTCGCTCCTTTGTTGTAAATTAGTCACCATATATGCTTAGTTTTATTTCTGGGCTCTCTATTCTGTTTCATTGATGTATGTGGCTGGTTTTTTTTTTTTGGTTGCTTTTTTGTTTGTTTGTTTGTTTTTTGCCAATGCCTACTGTTTTATTATAGATTTATAATATAATTTGAAATCAGGAAGCATGATGCGACTAGCTTTGTTCTTTTTAGGATTGCTTTGGCTACTTGGGGTGTTTTTGGTTCCACACAAATTTTAGGATTATCTGTCCTATTTCTGTGAAAAATGCCATTGGAATTTTGATAGGGACTGCATTGAATCAGTAGATTTCTTTGGGGTAGCATGGACATTTTAACAATATTAATTTTTCCAATCGTGAGCATGGAATATCTTTCCGATTTTTTGTGTCTTCTTCAATTTCTTTCATTAATGTCTTATAGTTTTCAATGTACAGATCTTTCACTTTCTTCATTAAATTTATTCAAAAGTATTTTATTCTTTTTGATGGAATTGTAGATGAGATCATTTTCTTAATTCTCTTTCTGATAGTTTGTCATTAGTGTATAAAAACACAACAGATGTTTGTGTATTGATTTTGTATAAGAGATGTTTTTTTCCCCCACCGAAGGCTCTTGGCACCCTTGTCAAAAATAATTTGATCACGTTTGTGAGGGTTTATTTCAGGGTTCTTTATTTTAGTAGAAGATACAGAAAACAAATAATGTCTGGAAGTCTGACATCAAGGCTCTTGGGGAGAATCCTTCCTTGCCTCTTCTAGCTTTTGGTGGTTGTTGGCAATTTTTGACATTCCTTGGCTTGAAGATGCATCACTCCAATCTCTGCCTCTGTCTTCACATGACTTCTCCGTTGTGTCTTTGTCACTGCGCCTGTTCTGATAAGGGCCCCAGTCATATTGGATTTAGGGTTCAGTCTAATCCACTGTGAACCCTTCTTCACTGAGTATATCTGCAAGTATATCTGTTTCTAAATAAGGTCACATTTCGAGGTTCTGGTGGATGTGGATTTCCGACTGAGCTTTCCTGACCTTAGGGGTGTGAAGATGGGTGCATATCTGTATAGGGTATGGTGGAGGTTGGCAGCTGACTGAAGAGGTAGGGAGTGCCCCACTTAAAGCACTTGAAAATGTTGCTGTCTGCACACATACATGCACAAACACACACACACACAGAGCTGTTGAAATTGGGCTTGTAGGTGGCCAGCTTGGGATCCCTCATGGGCCAGAGCAACAAGTTTGTCCCCAAGTAAAATGAAAAGTCACTGGAGGCTGTGACTGCTGGGTGAAGCAACGGATTGGAAGGGGGGCAAGCATGGGAGTCGGGAGAATATTAAAGAAGTTTCTCTAATTGTCCGGGCACTAGATGGTATATTTGAAAAGATAGGGGCCTGAAAAGTGAAGATACTTGATTGTAGTTTAAATAGATCCCAGTAATTGGGGGTAATTTTTTTTTTCTAACTTTATTGGTCTATAGGGATCACATCTTTGTTGGCTTACCTATTGAATGGTAGTGACTGGTAGTATTTTCTCATGAATTTTCACTTTGTGCCAGAAGATGGCAGCATTGTCAAACAGCAGGAAGCTTGCTGGCGATGCCGGGCACTCTTCCCTTTCTTTGCTTTGGGACCTAGGGAATGAAAGGCAGTCTTCCTCTCTTCCAGCTTGGCTCGGCTGCCTCCCCTCCCCCACTCCTCCATTCCTTCCCCTTCCAGCTTCCTCCCTGCTGGGTTAACATGGAATAGGCTGGGAGAAATGGGGCAATGGCTGAGGGGGTTAACACTGGGTTCTTTTTATATCCTCACAATAGAATCTTCCTCTTAAACCCTACATTGATTGTATTATAAATGTCCCCCTTAAAGATCTCTGGGAGGTAAGACCTGAATTATGGGGAATTTAGAGCTATGTTCAATGTTTCAGAAAAGCTATACCTTAGTAAAATATCAGCGGTGTGTGCCAGAACCATTATGGATTCTGTGATAAATCTGATTGTCTCATGCTGCGCAAAAGCCCAGATTAAGAGTTTTGAATGTCTCTTAATAAGCAGCGGTATATTATTTCTAAATAAATTCAGCCAAGCAATTAGACTCTTGGAAAACTTTGGAAGCTTGGTCAACACATGTGAAAGCAGAGGGGGCAACAATGTGGGGTTCACTATTGTGATGGAAACAAAGCTTGTCTTCACACACTTAGTAGAGTATTGTGATTGGTTAGTGGGGACAGCTGCAAGAATCTGGGTTTGGCGGTTGACACCTCTCTAGCTTTGTGACCTCTGGAAGAGAATTCAGATTCTCTGAGTTTCATTTTTCTCATTTATTGAAGTGTTATTGGACCAAATTAAATAATGTATGTCAAGAACCTACCACAGTGCCTAGCAGGTAGCCGATACTCAGTAAGCTTTCCTTGAAATAACTAAGGGCAACAGTAACACATTAAGTTTGGGAAGCCTGCCTTGTACTTGACCTTGTGGCCCTAGGAAGACTCAAAAGCAGTGCATGACAAGAGGAGTGGGATTCTCTGGTCTGGGACATTTATTTTATTTTATTTTATTTTTAAAGATTTTATTTATTTATTTGACAGAGAGAGAGAGACAGTGAGAGAGGGAACACGAGCAGGGGGAGCGGGAGAGGGAGAAGCAGGCTTCCCGCGGAGCAGGGAGCCCGATGCGGGGCTCGATCCCAGGACCCTGGGACCATGACCTCAGCCGAAGGCAGACGCTTAGCAACTGAGCCACCCAGGCGCCCCATGGTCTGGGACATTTAAATTACTATTTTAATTTTGAGGTATTCTTAGGCAATTGGGCATATTTAAAAATGTCCCCTCTGTTGGGAGTGGGGTGATAAGTTCCTCGGACTCCGGGCTAGACACTCCTTTCCTTGCTTACTTCACAGCATACGGTAGAGTACACGGTATCCTTTGTTAAAAAGAAATGCAAACATCAGTGGGTCTTTGCATTTGAATCCAGTTAGCCCTCCACTGTCTGAGGTTGTCCTGGAGGGCAAATCTTGCTTTTAATCTGCATGGCCCTAATTGTCACAGAGGAAATAAGGTAGTGATTTGCCACCGTTAGTCACTCTCATTTCTACAGAGGCGTATGGCCTGCCCTAAAACTGATAGTATCCCGTGATGATGGAAATGGGGAACATGTGAGCCTGAATGTGGGCCATGTTGCTGGCAGGTCTTCCACTTTGGTTCTCTTTGGGCCAGCAGAGGGCAGGCGTGCCCCCCACCTGTGTCCTAGGTGTTCGTGGAACACGGGCAGCAGGACTTCCCATCCTAGCAGCTCAAGACAGCTCAAGACAGAAACGTGCTGGAGGGTTACCCACTTCACCGGGTCTTTGTATCCGTGAGCTCCCTTGAGGACATTGCTTCAGGAGAACGACAAGAAAATCCCCAAGTGGGGTCTGAGACCCACCGTTGCCCCGGTGTCCTGCGCTGTAACGCTTCCTCCTTCTCGGGGAAGGATGGACTTCGCAGGCTCTGCCCTTCGCTGGCCGTTCTTACTGCGGATACGTTGTATTCCTTGTACGCCTTATACATTCCCTCTAGTTGGAGCTCCTTTCCAGCCCAGTACCCAGTAAGGGAGGAGGATTATGCAGCTTCTTACAGCACTGTTTCCACAGTTTCTAATAGTTCCTTTTCATTAAAATTTTTTAATGGTCTTTGTTTCTATAAAATTCAAGTTAATAGTTCCTCTTTAAATAATTAAGCTCGCTCATGGTTCTTTGTTTAAAAGTCTCTTTTACTGGTGAAGCATGCTCCTGTTTCCGGTGTGTGAATCTATAAGTATAGGTTTCCGTAGAGGATTAGGGACAAGCTTGCCATTAAACGAGTTGCTCCCCATTGTTTACTGAATGCACAGAAGATGCCAGGTGTTGAGGATGCAAGAGTGAACAAGACACCCTCAGGGAGCTTCTATTTTAATCAGCTGTTCTGTCCAGAAAGGAAAAAGAGGTTTATCTATTGCCGCATAACGAATCACCCCAAGACATAGTGGCTTAAAATAGGACACATTTAATTTATATTTCCCTGTTCCTGTGGGTCAGGAGTTTGGGAGTGGCCTTCCCTGCGTGCTTCTGGCTGGGGGGTCTTTTGTGCCATTGTGCTGGGAGGTTGGCAGAGGCCACAGTCATCTGAAGGCTTGTTTGAGGCCAGAGAATCCGTTTTGAAGATGGTTCTCTCACACTGCTCTTGGCAGGAGGCCTCAGCCCCTTACCACGTGGGCCTCTCCATAGATGGCTTGAGTGTCCTCAGGACATGGCAGGTCGCTTCCCCAGAGTGAGTGATGCGAGAGAAGGAGAGAGGGGAAAGTTTCAGTTTTTTTCTATGATGGAGTCACATGCTGTGAATTCTGTCACATTGTATTTCTTAGAAATTAGTTAAGCCCGACTCCCACTCCTGCTTCATCTTCTGAGGGGAGGAAGACCGAAGAATTTGTGGACTTATTTTAAAACCATCACATAAATATATAACTTTGTGTGTATATATCTTCCGAGGCCATGACTCCTCAGGATGCAAAAGCAGGCCTTGTGCCCAGATATCCATTCATTCGTTCATTCTTGCATTCATTCAACAAATATTTATTGAGCACCCACTACTTGCCAGGAATCCCAGCACTGAAACATTTTTCTTTGTTTCTTTATTGGGTCTCTGGGAAGAGTCAAAAATACTTAACAGCTTCATTAAAAATTTGAAAGGCTATTTCCTAGAGTAACCCAGAAATAGACCATCTAACCAAGGTGAGGGTACATTCCAACCAATTGCAAATTAAGTGTGCAATTGTACGTGATTCAAGTGTATTCTGGGTCACTTTTTATTTTGGAAATTCTTCTTCTTTTATAATGGTTGCCTAGCAGCCAGAGCTTTACTCAGTTCATACCAGGAGTGTTTGAGCTGAGTTGCTTAATAGCATTAAAATTCACTGGGTTTCCCAAGTAGAAGAGAAACTGCTGGATGCTGAGCCTGGATGGCCACCTGGCGGGGCCGAAGGTGGGCGTCGAGGCGGGAAAACCCTGGAAGGAGCAGAGTTTGCCTGGGGGAGGGGGAGGATGTGCATACGTGGCCGTTATTCCTCCGTATAGGTGGCGAAAAATGACATGATTTATATCGGAGAAAAGATAATATTTGTTTTCAGATGTCCTTGACACTTGCTTCGGCAGCCCCTGCAATGAAACGGGAATGACACAGAAAATAGAACATGGCTTGTTTGTAAGTTCCTCACATCTGTGAATGTTCTACAGTTTTATGATTAGAGGCTGTAAATTTTAGGGATGCTGGTACAGAGATAACTCAAATCCAGCTGCTTCCCAAAATTTGCACTGGCCCCAAACAAGGAAATCTGATTAGGATCCTTTTTTATATCTTTTGGAATAAATTAGATCCGGCAAACATCCACTGAGCCCGTGCCATACACAAGACTCTGGATGAAGTGCTGTCACAGTGCAAAAAAATAATAATGTTTGGACCGTCTGATTCATTCATTCAATCAGTAAATATTTATTAAGGGTACAACTTGCCAGGTACTTGGCTAGGCTCTGGAAATAGAGACATAAATAAAATTGATCTATTCCCTGTCCTCATCGTATTACATTCTAGTGGGGCTCATGACGTAGTGAGGAGGAAAGAAAAACTGTAGCTCTCTTGAGGAAGGAGGGAAAAAAGACTCCGGTAGACGGCGAGCGTTCTGACAGGTGCACGGGAAACCCAGGGCTGCCAGAATCCGAGTTTCTGCATGCTTTGCTGGGAATGCCATCTTGGATGTGTGGATTTTTATGTCACAGACCTGTTTACAAGCACTACCAGCCCAAGGTGTCCAATGGGACCACAGGAAATGAAACAAAACCATAACACCCTCCCTCCCGCTCTCCCTCCCAGTGATTCTGTCATGAAAGCTTCATCTCTTTCCAAGTTTCTTCCTCTTATTCAAGGAGAGCTCTGAAATTTCTCATTGTGCTTGTGAATTGCCATCCCTGGACCCTGCAGGGCCTTCAGTGGGGCATCATTAGAGGCTTGGGGACAGAGGAAAGACATTGTCAGAGATATTTTTAAGACGAATTGAAGTGGAGTGACATTGGAATTAAGAAAATCCATTAAGAGGCATATAGGACAGATGTTTTATTCTATTTATCTATCTGTCTATCTGTCTAGTTAGCATTCCTTACCTTAGGGTATCAGCTCCTCAGTGGTGCTTTGGGGAGCCATCCCTCCCACTTGTAGACATTATGATTTAGATGGAAACCCTCCCCCACCCCCCACCATGGCTGGGGTCAGTGGACTGGGTCTGACTGTTGAGAGTACACACAGCACGTTATTCTCGAGCCACAATTATCACTTGTATAGGATGTTTGCTGGGACAGTGGATGAAGCACCTTGTCACCAGTGGCGTTGCTAATTGGTAGGATGTGAGCCCAAAGCTATGTTTGCCTTTACATGAGGAGAGCCTGACTGAGAGTGAGGTCAACTCAGCGAATTTGAGCAGAGCTATGGAGAGTGATATTTGGTAACAGTGAGGCCCTGGATTCAGCCTTGCCTGAAGCCTGATTTCAGTCACATTAGCCAACAAACTACCTTCTTTAGTAAACGTAGTTTAACCTGGAATTTCTGCCATTTTTGCAAAAAGAGCCCTTGGTAATACAGCAGAATACTTAATACAGGTGAACAATAACAAGGCTTTAATAAAGTAATTGAAATTAGGGAAGTTTTTGAGAAGAACTGTAGAAGAATATGGTGCATAAAGGAGAGAGGGAGGAGCCAGTAAGGTTTCAGCTTCTTGATGATTTAAAGGATGGTCGTGTTCTTAACTAAAATAAAGAAGTCAGGGGGCGCCTGGGTGGCTCAGTCGTTAAGTGTCTGCCTTCGGCTCAGGTCATGATCCCAGAGTCCTGGGATCGAGCCCCGCATCGGGCTCCCTGCTCAGCGGGAAGCCTGCTTCTCCTTCTCCAACTCCCCCTGCTGTGTTCCCTCTCTCGCTGTGTCTCTCTCTGTCAAATAAATAAATAAAATCTTTAAAAAAAATAAAATAAGGAAGTCAGGACAATGATCTGGAGTGAGACAAAGTCGGGAAACCCATCATAGATTGTGTTGAATTGCGAGTGCTGGCTGGGCATCCCGTCTGGCAGCTGGACATTTAGGACTGAAGTAGAGGAGAGAGACCCTTTCTAAAATGGGAGGCAGTAATTAAAATAAGTAGTGGTGAAATAACCAAGGGAGGGCTTGAGGGTGGGTGTCTAAGTCTGCTGGGACTGCCATAACAAAATGCCATAGAGGGAGTGGCTTAATAAAACTTTATTTTCTCACAGTTCTGAAAGCTGGAAGTTCAAGATTGGGGTGTTCGCACTGTCAGATTCCTGGTTTGCAGACTGCTGTTTTCTTGTTTTTCCTAGGTGCTTGTGCATGGAGAGAGAGAAGAGAGAGGGAGGGAGGGAGAAGGGAAGGAACGTATCTTTCTTTTCTTATAAGGACGCTGTCCTATCAGATTAGGAATCCATCCTTATGACCTCATTTAACCCTATTGCTTCCTAAAAGCCCTATCTCCAAATATAGTCATATTGGGTGTTAGGGCTTCAATGCAGGAATCTGGGTGGGGGGGGACACAGTTCAGTTCATAGCAGGTATAGACCCAAGGAGAGGTCCCAGGTTGGGGATTTAAGAGCAGGAAGAGGAATGAATGAAGGTGATATCTTGTCGCCATGATTTTGTGTGTGGTCCTGATTTCCTGGAATCCATGACTTTTATGTCAGTCACTTCTTTAAGACAGTCCAGACGGCACCTCTTCCAGGCAGTCCTCTCTGTCTGTCCCTCACAGGCACCTGAAGTTGGGCTTCTTAATGCCTGTTCCGGTTTCCCACCACACCTACCACATTTTATTATCATGATGTCTGTGAGTTTGCTTCTGCAACAGACGTGGCTAGGATTTCAAACCAAATCTTTCTGTCTCTAGAACCCATGCTTGTCCCATTATGCTTTGCTATGGTGATTTCTAGCCCTACTACGGTGTTACACAATTGGGGACCTAAAATGAAATGGTGAATATGAAATTGCCATGTAAATTATAAGTTAATATGTGAATATAAGCTGACGATACTGTTATAAGCCTGTAATCAACTGTGTGTGTGTGGTTAAGGTGGCATCATTGCAAATGTATGTAATATTTGTGCCTGTGTTCATTAATATGTAATAAATTATGTATATATATAAACACATAATATCATCAGTGTTTTACGTGTTTGGAATTACTCCAAGCGTCTTCATGCACAGCATCTGTGTGAGATGCACGATACGTGTATGTGAGTGTGAATGTGTGTGTACTTATCTCAGTACTCAGGAAACAATGAGGTTACTGGCTTTTAAAATGTTCTCTGTTAAACAAGAATTTAGGCCAAAAAAGAAACGTATGTGCTATGTCCTGGTATTGGAACGTCATAAGTACTCACATTCATAATCTCGGATGTTGATATTACTAATAGTGATTAATCGTTACATTGAGTTGGTGGTTTTTAGCCTCTTAAAACAGGGTCATGAGCCTATCCTGCTCATTTTCACTGCAGCCCCGTGAGGGTATCTGATTTCTGTGTTGGGAGAAGCACAGGCTTTGACTGTTGGCTCCTGCCAACTTACTGGCTTTGCTGTCTTTCTTTCTTTCTTTTTTTTTTTTTTAAATTCTCCTGGTACTGGGTAGTGTGTTCTGTAAACGTCATTTGGGTCCAGTTGGTTGATACCATTGTTCACATCTCCTGTATCCTTCCTGTTCTCTCAACTACTGAGGGATGGGTATTGGAATCTCAGAATATAATTGCTGACTTTTCTATTTCTCTTTTTGGTTCAGTCAGCTTTTGACTTTGCAGAGCTTTTAGTGGCAAATGGTGGGAGAGATAGGCTGCATTCTGCTTACTCCATTGTGCCTGGCTCTGGAAGTTTTCGCTTGTCTGTTTCTTCTATTAGATAAAAAGTTCATGAGGCAGAGGCTGTAGGTCATGTATGGGTGTTCTTTTCACACGGTGAACTGGGCAGCTGTGTTTAAGGGTGTGGCAAAGACCTTCACCTGCCATCATGAACTCCTTTTCTACCCTGAAGATGGACACTTGATTGCCCCATGTGGACACAAGTGCAGTTTGTATGGATGAAATAGCACCGAATGCATGAACTTTTGGCCACTTTTAGGGAGAACATTTGAGGTTTCATTCACAGAATCCATGGAAACAGAATTGTCAGATGTTTTACTTAAGACTAGCAAATAATTAGTACTGAATAGATTATAAAATAATACGATTTTATGGGAAGAGAAGTGTTTTCAGAACCTCCACTCCCGTGAACGTGCCCCAGGCACTGACTTTTTGACCAGCCTGCTCATGGGTGATGCTAATCAAGGTGAGCTCAGGTCCTCCCTGCTCACACTTGGGCCCCATGTCCATCGGGGTAGGTGTCTGCCATTATCTGCACTCACATCTAAACCTGTTGTCGCGGCGCATCACGAGCAACGTGAAAACGATGCAGAGTGTAGTGACTGTCTCAGTCTGCTGGGGCTGCCGTGCTCAAGTCCACAGACTGGGTGGCTTCAGCAACAGAAAGTGACTTTCCCACAGTTCTTTTTTAAAAAGATTTTTATTTATTTATTTGAGACAGAGACAGAGATAGTGAGAGAGAGCGCAAGCGGGGACGAGAGGGAGAAGCAGGTTCCCTGCCGAGCAGGGAGACTGACGTGGGGCTCCATCCCAGGACCCCAGGATCACAACTGGAGCCGAAGGCAGACGCTTCACCGACTGCGCCACCCAGACTCCCCTTTCTCACAGTTCTTAAGGCTGGAAGTCCAAGATCAAGGTGTTGGCGGGTTTGATTTCTCCTGGGGCTTCTCTTCTGGGCTTATAGATGCCTGTGTTCTCCCTGGGTCCTCACGCGGTCGGCTCCTCTGTGTGAGCGCACCCCAGGTATCTCTCTGTGTCCAAATCCCCCTCCTCTCCTTCTTCTCCTTCACCTCCTTCTGCTGCTGCTGCTGCTGCTTTTCCTCCTGCTCTTTCTTCTTCTTCTTCTTCTTCTTCTGAGATTTATTTATTTATTTGCGGGAGAGAGAGCGAGTGCATGCATGAGTTGGGGGAGGGGCAGAGGGAGAAGCAGGCTCCCCGCTGAGCAGTGAGCCTGATGATGCGGGACTCGATCCCAGGACCCTGGGATCATGACCTGAGCCCAAGGCAGATGCTTAACTGACTGAGCCACCCAGGCACCACCTCAAACCTCTCCTTTTTATAAGGACATCAGTCGGATTGGACTTGGGCCACACGAACACACTCACTTTAACTTCTTTAAAGCCCCTATCTCCAAATTAGTTCTATTCTGAGGTACTGGGCGTTAGGGCTTCAACACATGAATATGGGGGCAGGGGCACAATTCAGTCCCTAACAGTGACAGAGTTTAGAAAAATAACAAATAATAGGGTTGTACCGGTGACAAACAACATGAGTGAAAAGGACAGAAAATGTCAGTAAGTGTGCAAAGAGAAACTTTGAAAAGATGTAACTTCCTTGTGGGTGCTTTTCACCTTGGACTGTACTAACTCCAGAACTGTTTCTAATCAATAAATGTTTGTTGAATGTGGTACTCCCCAAGGTTTAGTCATTCCTGTGCCACCTTTAAGATTTTTTGCCATATCCTTATAAAACCTGTGCTATGGGGCGCCTGGGTGGCTCAGTCAGTTAAGCGTCTGCCTTCGGCTCAGGCCATGATCCCAGGGTCCTGGGATCGAGCCCTGCATCGGGCTCCCTGCTCCGCGGGAAGCCTGCTTCTCCCTCTCCCACTCCCCCTGCTTGTGTTCCCTCTCTCGCTGTGTCTCTCTTTCTGTCAAATGAATAAAATCTTTAAAAAAAGAAAACAAAACCTGTGCTATGATTTAATTGAATGTTTTTATTTCGGTTGACTCTCTACTTTTATATGAAGACATCTGAAGACAAAATTTTTGTATCACTACCACAAATGGCAAATCAGCATCGCTTACTCTATACAGATGACAATGATAAAAAATGTATGCATGACATAAAACATTATTAAAGGCTCTCTTTCTGGCTGGGCACAAAGTATGTGCTGGTTGTGACCTTTGGGAAAGGCTGATTGGATGAATAGTTGGGGGATGGATGGATGGATGAGAAGAAACAGACTGTTTATGTCTGTCCGTTGAATTAAGAGTTACCGAGTGTCTGGTCCACGACGGGCACCAAATCGTCTTGCATCACAGAGATGGTGGAACAGGTGAGGTCTAGATCCTCATGGTGCTTTGATCCTAGCAGCTCATGTGAAGGAGGGGAACCAGCCTTGACCCCAGAGTGGGTTTGGATGGGGCCAGAGCTGGGTAGGAGGACAGCTTGAAAGGATGTACAGCGGGGAAGCCGTTAGAGATCAAGGCCGGCCACCAGCTGCTGGGGACTGCCTCCCTGTGGCAGCATCCCGGGTTGTCTTCCCCTTCAGCTTGACCTCGGCCGGGATGGGTAGTGTCAGCTGCTTCCTGTGATGTGTTTGGAACCATCTCTTAGTAATATAACTGTCTGTTCCAAACATCTTTGCTTAACGTTTAGTGAGAGCCTGACCTTTTTCCACCCAAGGCCATCACTTATATCAGTGGCCTCTGTGTGTGCTCTTAGCTAGAATAAATCCCCCCTGAGTCAGGGGCAATAGATCATGGGCTCCATCATTTACGGCCTATAAATTAAGGGGTGGCTGGCAAATCTGGCTTCTGTGCCTGGCTGCTCACTCCTTAGATACACAGTGTCACTCTTTTATCGGGGGGTAGTGGGGGCAGGCTGTTTGGTCTCCTTCTGAGCCCCCTGAAAGACAGTATTTACGGGCTATGGAAATACCTTCACCGCATGTTTATTTCTTTGAGACACTCTGCCCCAAACTCATTGGCTCCTTGTTCCTGCCTCTGTCCCGAGCTGTCTGGGCATTTAATGGCTTGGGTGGTGCGCTCTCCACATTTCCAAGGCTTCTCAGTGGTAGCAGAATACGCTTTTAAAAACCCCACCACACCCAGAGTGTTTGGGGTTTCATAATGGCAAAGAGTGGCTGTCCTCAGCGCTCTGAGGTTGCATTCCTGAGACAGGGTGTTCCTCGCTTTCCACTGAGGCCACAAAGCTCCATTGATGGCTGGGACCCTCCCATCCCTGCTCCTCGAGAGACTGGGCACCACTCTTGGGGCTCCTGCCTCCTCACTTCACCTACAAGAACAGATGTGCCACTGTGGACTCTTAGATCTCGGGACGAGCGTTGACTTTATAGGGAGATTGTTCTCAGAGACATCTCTGCCAGGCTCAGATTGTGGAGAATTGTGCTGTCTCCGTATTTGAAACTGAAGTGCAATCACGTATGCAGTCCCAGTTTGTCTTGGTTGAGCCCAAAGATGCCTCGTGGTAGTGGTGGGGGATGGGGGAGCGGGAGGGGTCGAGCCTGCTGGAGTCATGGGATGGCAGAGTGGGAGGTGTGTTAGGGGTCGTCTGATGCAACACTTTACCAAATGCAAGAACCGCCCATCCAGCGGCAGTCTGGGCGTGTTGGGCCCTGCCTGGTCGCCGGCCTTGGTGGGCTTCTTCTGCCCGCTGGAACCTCCCAGCCTCCTTCATACCTTCCCCCTGTGCCAAGCTCTCAGGACCCCTGCTTGTCCCGAGGCAGGAGAGCTTTAAGAAACTCTAGATGATCTGGTGCATGAGGCTCAACTTCAGGTCCCCCTTGGGCTCTTCCTCTTTTTTTTCTTAAGATTTTATTATTTGACAGAGAGAGAGCCAGAGAGCACAAGCAGAGGGAATGGCAGAGGGAGAGGGACGAGCGGGCCCTGCACTGAGCAGGGAGCCTGACGCGGAGCCCGATCCCAGGCCCCCGAGCCGAAGGCAGACGCTCAACCATCGGAGCCGCCCAGGCGCCCCTGGGCTCTTCCGCTTGCCTCCCATTTTTGCCCAGTCCCTGGGACGAAACTGTCCTGACTCCAGGCTCCCACCCCTCTTTTATTCTCTGTGCCAAGTCCTTGTTTTCCTGATGTAGATACTTCTGAGCCCTGCCTTGCCCTAGTGACATCTTCTCCCTGGGGCCTGACACCTTGTCTCTGAGCCCCAGCCCAAGACTCAGATCTTGCCGGCTGAAGACAGTGCTCCTTGAGCTTCAGAGTATAGACTCTGGCAGTCCTCCTGTACTTCAGAGTATAGACTGCTCCTGGTTTCTTGTCGCTGTGTTCTGTCTTCCATGGCCGGTGGTCACGCTGAGCTAGCAGCCATCCTGAGTGAAGATGCCCTGCCCCAGAGTCAGCCTGCAGGTGTGGATGCCTCCCCAGGACTTGCAGCTCAGCTCATGCACAAAGTGTCCGACTTCAGATCCTGGACCCCTCTACCATCTGCCTGTATCATCCACCTGCAGCTGATCAGGGTATTCATAAGAACCTAGTAAAAAATGAGAATGAATCTCCTGAGGTGGGAAATTCAGTTAACGATAAAATGTGCCTCGTATTGAATAAATACTACAGACCACTTTGCTGTGTACTTTACATGCGTTAGATCCCCAAAGCCTGTGAGGTAGGCGGTGTTATCATTAGTAATATTGCTGCATCCAGAACACGGACGCTATAGCTGGGGCACCTAGCTTGGAGTCCCAACTCTGCCATTTTCCAATTGAGTCCCTGGGATAAGCTGCTTAGCCATTTTATGGCTCAATTTTCTCATCCATGGGGAAGGACTAGTCCTGACCACCTTAAACGGTGGTTATGCATCTAAAGCATTTAGAACCATGCCTAACCAGGCTAGAGATGTGGAGTCACTTGTCCAGCAACACACAGTGAGTGGTAAAGCTGGGACTTGCAAAAAGGCCCCCCGGCCTGAGGCCTGGCTCTTCCTCAGCCTATCACTGCCCCCGTCCTCGGCCTTGGAATTTGGGAGATTACCTGGGTGATGCCTTAGGTGGCACTTCTTGGCAACAGTCAAATGCCTTGCTCTCATTGATTTTGAACTAGTCACTCTTTGTCTGTAAAGACCATGTTATTCATCTGCTTGTCAAGAAAAAACCAGTGTCTCTGGCATCTCAACTAAGATCATGGAATTGGCTTTGGCAACTACTTGCATCTGGGATCGGGCTCTGCCACTTCCCAGCTGGGTGATCTTGGGCAAGTCAGCAAATCTCTCCCCCGTCATTTTTCTCCTCTGTAGAAGAAAGAGAATGACATTTACCTCGCAAGGCTGCATCCAACTCCTTTCGATGACCTGAATCAGAGCAGGTGTGAAAGCACCTTGTAAACCTCTTTGCATTCCACCTGTCTCCTCTGGGAAGTGGGATGGTCATAGGTGCCCTGCAGAGGGGCTCTGTACATCGCCTGGCCCACGGTGACTGCCCAGCAGCTTCAGCTGTCATCGTCACGGTGCTTACGGCGTCCTATGTCAATGTAAGCAAGATCTCGGTTGCTTTCCTCTGCTGAAGCGTTTCACCTAAGCCATCCCTACAATTACCCTCCCCTCCCGGCTCCCAGGCAAATGCTTGAATTTGCAAGATTGTTGCCCAGCGTTAACGTTAGCGCACAGAGTATGGCTGTGAAGCAGATTTTTCCTGTGCCTACAGATAAACTAGTCTCCAGGGAGCCTCAAACCTGTGACCCTGGCTTCATTAGCCCTGTGAACTGGCTGGCCCAGCCTGCCCTTGGTAATAATTCCTGCCAGGTCACAAAGAATATTTTACCCCATGAGCCTTGGGTTAATACCAACCTTTGACCCTATTCACTTAAAAGGTAATAAGCAACAGAAGCATTCATTCATTTATCCAGCAAACATTTATCAAGGGACATTCTTGAGTTTCTTAGTTCATCCCAACTCAGTGTACCCGCTGCCGACTCTTTGAGGCTGCGCATTCTTGCTGAGATAAGAACAAAGTCAGGTATCTGGGTTTCCTTGTCTTGGGGCCATTCATCACCTTTTCTCTTCTCTCCACACCCAATTGAGTCAGGAACTCACATTAAAAGGGCTTTGAGCTGATGACTCTGAGAAAGCCCAGGACCCAGATTCCCTTTCCTTTATGATCCCATTAGCAGGCTGATGGGTGACGGCCCTGGGAGGGAGCGGAGCGCAAGAAAGCCCCGCTGACAAATGCAGAACACATGTTCGCTGTCGCAAGGATGTGGCACTTCCTTTACACGTGCAGGTCTCCTTAATTCAGTTCAGTCCAGCAAGTTTTGGGTAAGTGCCCGATTGCTCATTTATTCAATGATTTATTCATTCATCCATCAAACATTTTTTAAGTGTTGTGTACAAGCGCTGCACTGTGCTGCACGCTGGGCTAGAGACAAAAGCAATCTATAACGCTCACCCCGCCTGCATTCTGATGGGAGACACGATTTGCATTTGCAAATCACCCAGAAAAGACTTGCCCGCACAGGGGAGAAGAAAAAAATATTTATTTCGTCTATCACTCATGCATTAATGCATGAACACGTCCTTATTAATTACCAACAGTGGGTCACGCAGTGTGCTAGATGCTGGTACCCAGAAATGAGCAACAAGGTACTGCTTCTACCGCCAGGGTGGTGCGGAAGACTGCCTTAGACTAGCTGATGAAGGAACACCGCTGGTAGGCTGAGGTCTCAGACGCGAGAAAGAGATCGCCGTGCCAAACGTGGGGAAAGGGTCTTCCAGACAGAGGGAATGGCATATGCAAAGCCCTATTGTCGAAAAGAGGTGGACATTTTCCAGGAGACATTTAGAAAACAGGCCAGCAGATTGGATAGTCACAGTGGAAGGGGGATGAGATCGGAGAGCTAGGAAGGGACCAGATAGTGCAGGAGTTTGGATAGATCGACCATCCTTCCCTCCCTCCCTCCCTCCCTCCCTCCCTCCCTCCCTTCCTCCCTTCCTCCCTTCCTCCCTTCCTCCCTTCCTCCCTTCCTCCCTTCCTCCCTTCCTCCCTTCCTCCCTTCCTTCCTTCCTTCCTTCCTTCCTTCCTTCCTTCCTTCCTTCCTTCTTCCTTCCTTCCCGGGTCACAGAGAAACTGTTGAAGAGTTTGAAGTTGGGCATCATCCTGGTTCAATCTGCTGTGTGTGTCTCTGGCATGTCAGGCTTTTTGCCGAGGACGTTCCTATTAAAACAAATACCGTGAGCTTAGGAACTCTTCCAGTGCTATTTTTTTCCCTTTCCGGGAGCATCAGCAAGCTGAATGTAACCAGTTGCTCCAGTGCGTGGGATAGGAAAACATGCTTCTTGAATGTCTGGAGGGGGAGTTCAGTGAGAGTTGGAGACAGAAGTCCTGTGGATGGTATAAGACTTGTGTGAGGTTCTCTGGGATTCGGAGAATGGGGAGTGCATCCTGGGCAGGGAGGACAGAAGAAGCTTGAGGAAAATCCTTCCTCCCTCTTTCTTTTCTCTGTACATTGTTTCTTCATTTGTTCTCCCCCACACCCCTAGGGAGCAGGAATGATTATCCCTATTTTCAGATGGGGAAACTGAGGCCCATAAAAGTAATTAGCCAAGGACACTCAGCTAGTTGGTGGCATGGACACTTGCCTGGAGTGGGAAGGGTTTTCACATCTCGGTGGTGTACCAGAAGGAGAGCCAATGGTTCTACAGCTGGAGAGGGGTTTGTGTTAGAAGAGCAATTTCGGCCATTTTTGTCAGCCGTCGGTGAAGGATGGCATCCCACAGCTCCATCTGGCAGTGCTTGAGTGAAGGCTAGGAGTGGGCTGTGTGGTGGCGGTAACCCAGCTGTCTGCATGGCCAGTGCTCTCCCACGGCTGCGGCTCTCACCGTATGGGCATGTGACCCGTGCAGGTGCACAAAATCCATGCTTAGAAAGGCCCCGTGCTGCACTTAAAGCTGTGTTGTCACAGTCTCAAAATTCTTACTAGTTTTATCCTTGAACTTGTACTTTGAAAGTGGATCTAATGGGACAATGAAGCATGCACAATGTGATGTCCTTGGTGCTTTCGTGTTCACACGTAGTGTTTGTGGTGCGCACTGAAGTCTGATGGGCATGACATGTGGGAGGTCAGCATGAGTCCGAGTGAGGAAGGTGGACGTGCTGTATCTACGCCTAAGGAAGTGGACGTGCCGATGGCCTCAAGAAGCCAAGCCTCCTATTTGAGCTAGAACTTGGGTTGAACATAGAGAGAAGGCAATGACGTTCTAGAAGCATGAATCGCGGAGGAAGAATCCAACCCTCTCATATCCATTGTTGTGTTACTTCCTGGTGTTCACCAGCCACTTAGGCCCAAAGTGATGGCATAGAACGAAAGGTGTAGATAGGTCATCCCGTAGTTCCTTCCTTTATGTCCCTCCTTGTCATCTGGGAGCCAGGGGCAGAGCGTTGGTAGAGTATGTGTGAATCCTTTACTTTTGTAAAAAGTGCTAGATGCTGTTTCCACCATGCTGGCAGGAATGGGACACCAGCTACCAAATTTGAATTGTGTAGTTTCAATGACTCTTCACGAGTTCAGTGTGCTTATATTTGCATTTAAAGTTGGCATTGCACGATACAGAGACAAGTAGTTCATGCCAGTTAAAGTTTTAAAATTTTTCCCTAAGAATGATATTAAATAGCAAATAAGAAAACACCACGACTAATTGAAAGAGAGGCCAGGAAAGAGGAAAAAGTTTTATATTTTAGTTGCTGTAAGGACACTTTTTCCTTCTTTTTTGAGCAAGGGGCCCTATATTGCTCTTTTGCACAGGGTCCCGCAAGTGATGTAGCTACCCCTGCACTCAGGGGTTATTTGATCAAATATTTTTGCAGTGTGTCACCTGAACAGCCACCTGACTTATCTGGGCTGAGAAGCCAGCAGAGCTGCCTTGGCGCTTAACCACTGTCTGATTGTGAAACCCTTCCAAGCACCGGGCATCCAGAGACAAATAGATCAACAGGGGCTGCAAGTCCCTGCTCTTCTAGGAATTTATGGTTTAGCGAGGGGAGCACAGAGCAGGTGCCCTATTTTGTCTTGGCTGCTGTGTGTCCCAGAACCGAGTTCCTCGCTTGGTACATCGTGGGTGCTCCATAAAGACTTGATGAATGAATGCATGAACATGAAAGCATCTGACTACTATGGCAATGGGAGGGTTGTTGTTAATGGGGGCGGGGGTCAGCGTGTGTGCTAGAGAGAATGCAGCTTTCCAAGGACAGTCAGAGCAGCCCACACAGACTCTGCTCTGTCCTCATGAGTTTGGATTGATTTTTCTTCCATGCGTTTTTTAGGGCTGTTGTACGGTGTCCTGCTTCTGTGTCTGTCCAGATGAGGTTTTATCTTGGGAGGAAGGGTAGACGGGTTCCAGAAAGCCAACTTCATGAATTTAAAGGGTTTTCTTCATTCTGAGATGGTGTTCTTCCTTCTTGTTAAAATGTATTTTTGGTGGGGAGGCAGCGGCAGGGTACCACTGCTGGTAACAGTGATGGCTTATAGGATTTCTCTGTGTGGCCGTCAGCGTTCTAAATACATTACATCTTCAGGAACCCTATGAGTAGATACTGTTATAGAAGGAGAAACTGAGTGCAGAGAGGTAAACAGTTTAGGCCTGTGTCGTTAGGAGAAGGGGCATCTCAAGAATGCGCAGAGTGTGTGGGAGAAGCAATAAAAGGACTTGGCTCAGCCACGAGACCAGGATGGGATTCTCCCGGGCTGGGGAGTGGAGACGGTGTCCGCAGGCTCCAGAGCAGTGAGGATCCCGCAGCACACCAGGGAGGCAGCAAGACCCATGGGAGGCAGAGCTGGCTGGTTGTCACGGAGCTGCGACCCCAGACTGCTGGCGAGGGATTCCCAAGGCGGAAGCCTGGCTCAGAAGCAGCAGAGAGCTGTCCAACCTGGGGCACTTGGGGACAGGGACAAGGGCGTCTTTGCAGTCCCCCGAGTGGACAGGGGATCATGAGCGAGGCCGACCCCCCCGAGTACTCCACAGCACATAAGACCTTCAGAACCTTGAAGTGACCCTAGTAGGGGGGCATGCCCAATGACGGCGGTGGCAGAATTGGGGCTTACCATGGAAGTTGTTTGCTTATGGTGCCTTGTTTGTGTGATGCCAGAAGGAAGGAGCAAAGAAAGAAGGAAGGAGGGACAGAGGCAGGGGAGGTGAGAGGAAGGGAGGAAAGGAGGAAGGAAGGTGGGAGGAAGGGAGGAAGGAAGGAAGGGAGGAAGCCGGGGAAGAGAGGAAGGGAAAAAGGAAGGTAGAAAGGAAGGGAGGGAGGAAGCCGGGGAAGGAAGGGGTGAAGGGAGGAGGGAAGGGAGGGAGAGAAGGTGGGAGGGAGGAAGGTGCAGTGGGCAGGGGGTGGAAGGGAGGGAGGGAAGAGGGAAAGGAGGGAGAGAGGAAGGTGAGGGGAAGGGAGAGAGGGAGGGAGGGAAGAAGGGAGGGAGGAAGGTAGACAGGAAGGGAGGGAGGAAGAGAGGAAGGAAGGGCTGAAGGGAGGAGGGAAGGGGGGAAGATGGAAGGGAGGGAGGAGGAAGGCAGGCAAGGGAGGAGGGAAAGGAGTGTCAGCCCAGCCTCCCCGGGGCTGTCCCCTCTCTCCTGGTTGCCACACTTCCCTCAAGAATGGCAGTGGCCTCAGCTGTCTCGGTGGGCGTGTGAGGGAGAACAGGGCTGTGTGCTGTCGGTCATGGGGAGCAGAGACCATTAGCAGTGGTGACTGATTGCAGGTCAGAGCGCGCCACTTTCGTGTCTATCACAGAAGCCCTTGAAGCCTCATGCTGAATTGGAAACCAGGTGCCCCGAGGACAGAGCCCAGGCCTGGGGCCCAGGGCGAGGTCGATGTCATCTTGGCTTTAGACCATGGGCCGACATCTTGGGGCAGATCGCGTCTCTCTCGACCCTGTTTCCCTACCTGTAAAATGGGGCTGAGCAAGATGATTTTGTGCAGTGGGGGTGGGGAGGTGGTCCGTTTCCGGGGCTTCACTTGTTCTGTGCTCGTCCGCAGTGAAAGCCACGCCCTCGCGTCCCACCGCACCTGTCCGCGTCTCTTCTAGGGACCGGTGGTGGCGAGTCACGCGTCTCTGTCACATCGTCCTCGAGACCTTCCTTGCTTCCTTTAACCTCCTATGTCTTCACCTTCCAAGTTTGTTCCGGAGCTGTGGGGACGCTGGCTCACGTCCTGCTCTGGCTCCTTGCTTCCCTCCTCCCGGCAGCCCGACTCGTCTCACCCCATTCTTCTGTGCATCTCTGAGGAACGGATCGGACAGTCTGTATCATGCCGGAGTGTTACTTCTGTAACTTCTGTAATCGAGTTATGCAGTAGACACAGACACAGATTAGTCATGAGAGGGATTTCTTCACTCCCCACCCCCCCACCTGCCTTGGGCACAACTGATTTAAAACATGAACGATGTGTTCGAACCGACACAGGTCTCTGATGGAGCAAAGCACAGTTCATATAGGACTTTGAGGGAGACCAGGCACTTCAGAGGAATGTCCTCCCTCCAGGAGGCTAATGTGGGCTCCCAGGTCAGAATTCCTCGGTGACCTATCCACATTCTCCTGCCACTTGGCCTACTTCCTTCGCCAGCTCTGAAAAGCACTTACTTGCTCTATTTCTCCTTCCTGCCAGACCACATATTTTCATGATGCCTGAGAACTTGTGGAAGTCTTCGGGGCTCTCTCCCCTGCCACGGAGCCTTGGTGGGTAAGAAGTACACTGAGATGAAGTTCTTTGGGGTCAAGGCTGGATCAGAAGGGGTTGGGGTGAGGTTGGGAAAAGACCCAGCCTAGAGAAGAGAGACTCGAGTCAAGGGATGGAAGAAGGGGAGCTGGTGGGGCAGGTCCAGAAAGCAAAAAAAAAGTAGAATCCAGCAGGCAAGACCAATGTCAGAGAAAGGTCCTGTTGCAGGCAGGTTTTCTCAGGTGTCTCGTGAGGTTCACAAGCCGAACCAGTACCTGCTGGCTGAACCGTTGGGCTGGCCCGGATGTGAGGGCAGCAGCTTGGAGATCTGAGAGCAGGGGCGCCAGCACCTCACGCTAGTGGCTGGTCTGAGAAAGGAGGCTTGGAGAAAGGAGTGGCCCTTCAAAGCATAGTCTGGGAACGATCCCCCTAAAAAATGACCTGAGGATTCTTGTGAAACATGCAAGCATCCTTCTGTCTGGACCTATGAGATCCGTGATCCTTATGTACGCTAGAGGTTCAGGACCAAGGTGAACTTGGGAGGAGCAGCCCCCAAATGGTCTCTTGGGGGACATGAGAGAAAGGTCCAGGACAGGCCTGAACTTGAGCTCAAGCAGAGCTGTAAGTGGAGGAGGTTTGGGGCCCGCAGCAGGCTGGTGGTGGAGCGTCTGGACCCGGAGGAGCTCTCCGTCTCACGTAGCACCTGGGAAAGCACACAGCGCGGCGCCTGCCACACACACCGGGTGCCCTGGGAATGTGTGACCCTCCGTGTGGGTCCTGGGACGACTGGATGAGTGTGTACCGGCCTGACTTCCAGCTACGCCCAGAGCTCCCATGGCCTTTCTGCAGTCCTCCAGCCCAGGGCCACCTTCGCTCAGCAGCTGTCTGGCATCTGTTGCCACCCCTGGCCCACGCTTGTGCAGACCGCAGTGCCCGCTCTGTGCCCTGGCCTGCTTCCAAGACCCCGAAGCAGATAGGCCTCCTCTCAAAGGACAGTGCTGCACGGAGAGGTGATCTTAGCCTGCCCCTCAGCTGGGCCCAGCTGTTTCTAGCTTGGGAAGGCCCTTCGTTTGTTCTGGGATAAAACTCGATGCTTGCTTCAAGGTTCCTAGACCACCCAGGGCTTCAGGCCGGTTGGAAGAGGCCCTGGAGATGTTCTTGGCTCTGGACGCCGTCGTGGGGAGGGGAAGCAAGGGCCAGCAGCAGCGGTAGGGCAGCGCTGGGAAAGAGCATGGGCCTTGGAGTGGAGTTTAGAGCTGGTCTGACTAGTGGTTACCTTGGACGTGTTGACCCTTGGGCATCAGCGTCTCATCTGCATTATGGGAATGACAGAACTATCTCAACAGGTTCTCGTGAGGACGAAGTGAAAGCATGTGTGTGCGCAGTGACTCCGCTCTGTCTGCAGAACGATGGGAAGTGCGGCTCATTCCCGTGACAAAAGGCATGCTGTTGGCTGACCGTGTGTGCGGAGTCTGGAGGAAGGGCCTCAGGGAGCTTGCCTCTCAGCCTGCCGTGGACGTCTGTGAGCCCCTCGACCCTGATACCCCCCTTCATTCTTTCCCAGCGCCCCCATGGTGCACCCCTCTCTGTCTGTCTCACTGTCCACCCAGAATTCACTCTGGTTTCGTGAGTTCTATCTTGCTCTCCTTTGATCGTGTTTAGGGGCGAATGAACACTTTACCTCCTGTAAATCCCTTTGGTAGCTAGAGGTGGGGCAGAGATGGAGAGGGGTGGGGACTGGGGGGCTTTTCTCTTGTCTTCACTCTTGTAGAGTGAAACATCTACAAGGCAAACTTTCTTGTTTGCTAATATTGACCATTGACCACCTTTTACTGCAGAATTCCGGTAGGTCATTTTTTAACGAGGATGCATTTTTCTTCTTCTTACTGGAACACCCTCCCAGGAAAAGACTGGGAGGGCTGAAAGACACCCCCCCACCCACCCCGAGTCTTCTACGGTCTCTAGTGCAGTGTGGGCAATTAGCGTCTGCTAGCCATCTTGTAATCGGCGGAAATGATAGTAGCAGTGGTATTTTCAGTGGGTATGTGAATGTTCTGACCTTCTTTCTCTAGCCTTCCGGACTAGGGTGAGGTGATGGTGAGCTGGTGGGCTGATGACAACATAACCTAGAGCAGAGGGCAGACTCTCAGCCAGGGGTCTCTGACTCACAAGCAGGGGTGGGGAATGTGGCTGGGTGGAGCTCAGGTTATCAGGAGGCCAGCAACAGAACCCAAAATGTTATCTCTGGCGAACACAGGGTAGCTAGGTCAGTCCCAGCCTCTGACAACGGAGAAGTCGAGTACTTAGAAATTTGTGTACAAGTGAACACCTTTAATCGAAGTGCAGAAAAGCTAGAGCCTTCAAATAGTCAGCTGTTTGCGGGGGGAAGGGCACTGTATTTTTCATGGAAAGAGCGATACGGTTGTTGAGTGCCTACCTTGTAGTTTTGTAGCCAACACTTGAAATCATTATCTTTATTTGAGAGATGGAACAATGAGGCTCAGAGAGGTTAAACAACTTATCCAAAGACACACAGTAATGTACAGAGGCAGGATCTAAAGCCCAGGCCTGGTGCTCTTTCAGCTTCATTACGCTGTCTTTCAAAAGAGATGCATTGTAAGGAAATACACTTTTGTGTTTATTCAAATCTGTACTAGTTTTCTACTCTGCTGTGAAAAGTTGCCATAAGCTTAGTGGTCAGTAATAGCATAAATTTATCCTCTTATAGTTCTGGAGGCCAGAAGTCCAAAATGAGTCTTCATTGGCTAAAATCCAGGCTTCCATTGCTTCTGGAAGTTTCCTTGCCTTTTCCAGCTTCTGGAGCTGTCCACGTTCCTTGACTCGGGGAGAAGGGGTCACATCACCAACTTCCTCCTTCCCTCTGTCATCATATCACTTCTGTCTGTGACTCTGACCCTTCTGTCCCCCTTATAGGGACTGTGTGATTGCACTGGGTCTGCCTGTTAATCCCAGATCGTCTCCCCCCACCCCCCCCACCCCAGATCCTTAACTTAGTCACATCTTCACAGTCTCTTTTGCCATATAAAGTTCCAGGTGCTGGGGTTGAGGACATGGATGTCTTGGGACCGTTATTCTGCCTGCCACGATATCTAAGTAAGGCGTTAATAAGTCAGTGCCCTCTCAGGGTAATCTCCTCCCCTCCTAACACCTATAATCTGTACTGTTCAAGACAGTTACTGTCCTAGGATGAAGGCCCTTAGGACTTGCCACATGGTAATAATTGCTCACATTTATTAAATGTTTATCATGAATCTGGCCCAGCTTTAAGCTCAATACCAGCTTTATTAGGTTGGTACTAGTATTACCTGCATATTTCAGGTGAGGAAAATAGTAATACGGAGAGGTTAAGCAGTCTGCCCCAGGTCACTCAGGTCGGACGTGGCAGATGGGAACACCGCTGTCTGGTCCCAGAGTCTGCGCCCCTGTCCAGGAAGCTGCCTCCCATGGCTGCGAGCTCCCAAAGGACGAGCCTGAGCCCGGTTCACTGGCTGTTGTCTTCCCGGTGTGGGTCTGTATGCTGTCTGACCACAGTAGGCACTAAACAAACACACTGTATTAATGAAAGCATAAAACCCCAAACACCGATGATTTGGTAGTTTCTGTGAGTGGAATCATTAAGTGAGAGCAGAGAGAAGAGGAATTAGGTATTTTGGGCATTTTTGCCTACCCCACCAAATCAGACCTTTTCTTTTATGCCAGAAATTTCTATTATCTGAGTGTTGTGCTTCACAGATGATCTAGTATGGAGCAACCCTGAGGCTGAGGTTGTGGTCATGACTCATGGGTGTGCACTACAGGCTGGAGACCAGGCCCTTCAAACAATGGGTAGCGAGGGTCCCCCGATCTCCTCTCTCTCTCATCCTGGCCTTTGCCAACCGCTTGCTTGGTGATGCCAGTTCTGTCCTGCCCTCCTCCCTTGCTGGAGGCAGCTGTTAGGCTCACATCTGTTTACTTGGCTGCAGTCCAGACCCAAGAATCATATTAGTTTCAGTGCTAATATGAAACCAACCCCGGGAGTTTGGGGCCCTGAGCTCCCTCTCTGGGAACTCTCAGCCTCATATACTCTGGGGCTCTCAGCAGGTGAGCTAGGAGAAGAGAGAGAATAAAACACATCCCATCTTGGAGCTACAATCAGAGGCTCAGATGTGGCAGTGTTGCAGGGCCTGATCTTGTGTGTGAGCAGGTGGGGAGTCCCGTATGTGGAGGTCACAGAAAGGGGCAAGGAAAAATCTCGCTCCATATAACTTCTCCCAGGGGGCCCTGGGGAGAACCCTTGCTCCCGTGATAGGCTTTGCCTGGCTAGGCTTGCTTATTTATTTATTTATATTCTGCAGATACTCTCTGGGAAGATACAAAGTTTGAGGATGCTAATTACACCCTTTTTTTCCACTCTGTGTCCAGAGCTTACAAAGAAGTGGAGAGACAACAGGCAGTTGGAGGCAAGACAAATCAACTTAATTACTGTTAAGAACATTGCCGTGATGTCCGCCCCAGATGCTCCTCTGCTTGGTGGCAAAGCCCGTGATCTTGTTGGGTGGACCTGAGTCTCCCCACACTGGCGGCAGCATTGGCCTGGGACCTGGGAGTCCATTGCTATTTTTTGCTACAGAAAAGGCTTAAATCGCACCCTGTCCCACTTGCATTCAGACCCCAATATCCCCTGGTATTGTGTTCGATTCTTAATTCTTTGTGGCCATGGGGTAGTGGAGTGTTTAAAGGGGGCGGGGGCGGGGGAAGGCACGCCTGGGTTAGGCTGTTGCAAAGGTCTGGGCGCCTCTAAAAGCCGGTGCTGCCCGGTGATATCATCATGCCCAGCAGATGGCGATGTTACTGCGTGCAGGAGGGGTTTGGGCGGGTGCGCGCAACGGCCACCACCTCCCTTCCCAGAAAAAAAAGTAGCAAACTGGTGTGGTTTCTTTTCTTTTTTTTTTTTTTTCTCTTCCTCTTTGAAAAATGGGAAGAGAACTTTCTAAAAAGGATGTATACTTCTAAGCTTTAGGTAGGATTTAAAACAAATTTGAAAGAAGCCACATTCTCTTCTCAGGCTTCTGTGGTCGTTCCCCCTCTGCTGGGGTCCCCTGGATCTGCAGCCCTTCTCCTGCCACTTGACTCCTTCCCTCCTTCCTTCCCTCCCCTCGTCCCTGCCGGTGTTGGCACCGCTTCATTTATTGAACAGCATGGAATTTTAAAACAATGTAACATAAATTAGGGAAAATCACATTTGTGCTTGTCAAATGCAGATACGATTCTATTTCAAAAAATGCCTGAAAAAAAAAAACAACAACAACAACAAAAACAAGACCAGAAGGACGTATGCCACAGCGTTAGCAGTGGTTTCCACGGTTGGTAGGTGGGATCTCAGAATGACTTTTTTTTTTTTTTTTGCATTTCATTGATTTTATTTTTAAATTCAGCATCTAACAAAATTGACTCATTTTGGTGTACAGCTCTGTGAATTTTAGCATTTGTATAAATTTGTGTAACCGCCGTGTATGGCTGCTTTCTCTGGTCCTTTCCTTCCCCGGCCCCTCCCTGCCTGACCTGGTTCTCCTACCGCTCAGCCCACTCCTCCCTGCTCCCCTCTGGAGCCTCCTTCTCCAGGTGCCTCTGAAATGCTGGTGTTTAAGCCTTTTTTTTTTTTTTTTTCCAACGGGAATTCCATCCCAGGGGTGCTCTTCCCACTCCTGTGGATTCCGTTAGGCACCTTCCTACTGTCTCCTGGGGTCTGTCTCCACTCTAGACCCATCTGATCACATCCCTTTTGGACAGCACCATGTGTCACACATCAAGCTCCTTTTCTCTTCCTGCTGTGGGTGTGTCTCTCGCATCCAAAATCTCCGTCAAGGGTGACGCTGGAAACCTGGCTTCCCAAGCTAGACCCCTCAGAGGCATTTTCACGCTGTTTCCACTGCCTCCCACATAAATCAACAGGCCGACCCGTGTGTGTGGTGTCTTTGGCAAACCCCTTGATCCACTGCCGCCTCTCCATCTTCCTTGTCCTTTGCCCTGACCTTGTCTTGCCTGGGTCGTCTTGAAAACCTAAGTGATCTCTTAGGTCTCTGGTTCCTCTTCTCTCCTGTCCGTCCTTTCTGTTGCCAGCCTGGGCTGCCACTGAAACACAGACGATGTCATTTCACTCCTGCGTGTAAAACCCTTCCAGAGCCACGGGATGGCATTCAGAGGCCTCCTGGTGACACCCAGGACTTTCACAACGGCCCCGTGACACTTCCTCAGCCCCATCTTCCTCTGCTGCCCCAGCCCACCTCCGAGCATGGGCTCTGTGGCCCCGGCTGGGGCGCGCTGAGGACCCCTGCACGTTCTTCCACCGGGCAGCCTTCCCCTCTGTGGTCCGTTTAGTTCAGAATTTCCTCTTCTGCTCAGCTGTTCTTGGTGCTCTCGGGAACATGGAGTCGCTCTTTTGCATTCTCCTGCATGCTGACCATTGGGAGGTGTGAGTTACTCCCCAGAAGCAATCAGAAACCACAGGACCTTGATGATAGGAGGAAGAGTCAGAAGATAACAGGATGATATAGACCAAAGGAGGCTCCAACTAGGAAATGGGGGGAAAACAAAGGTTTAAGGACCAGAGCGGGGCGCCTGGGTGGCTCAGATGGCTAAGTGTCTGCCTTCGGCTCAGGTCATGATCCCAGGGTCCTGGGATTGAGCCCCACGTCGGGTTCCTGGCTCAGCGGGGAGCCTGCTTCTCCCTCTGCCTCTCTCCCTGCTCGTACTCTCTCTCTCTCTGTATCTCTGTATCTCAAATGAATAAATAAAATCTTAAAAAAATAAAGACCAGAGCGGGGACGAGGAGAGCTATCACAGGATGCACGCTGCTTGAGTGCCAATAATGGCGCTGTGTGGTCCGTCTGGTTTGTCTTCCCAACAACCAGAAGCATCTATTTTTCAGATTAGGAAGGCGAAGTTCAAAGCGTTTGGGTAACTTGTCCCAAATGATACAGTCGGTGTCAGAGGCAGTTTTGTGTGAGTCTAAAACCTCGTACTTTCCAAGGAAGGAGCTTGGCTGGCAGGGTGCTCCCCGGTGCTGCTTGGAAGGGAGCAGTTTCTGAGTCTGATGCATCTTTCCTTCAGGGGTGTCCACAGAACCCTGAAAACCCTGCAGGTCAAATGAGGGGCCATCTGCTAATGGTGTGCCTCCTCTGTGGTAGCTGCCGTTCCACAGAAGCCTCTTCATTGCTAGGCTTCTAGAATGCCTTGGGCCAGGAAAGGTGTCAACACAGGCTCTGCGGGGGTGAGGGTGGTCACTGGCATCCAGTCTCAGACTGGAATAAGGAGCAGGGCAACAGGGACCAGAAGCAAGACCACCTCCTGGTCCTTCTGAGTCACTCCTGGCAAATGGTGTGGGTTGCCAGAGCTCTGGGCCCATCAAGTGCAAGAAAAAATCCAGGCCAGGTTGAGAAGGACGGGAGGACAGAGAGTAGAAAACCGTCTGTGCTAGGATTCAGGAGACCTGGATTCCAGGTCCAACACTCACTAGCTCTGTGGTTTGAGCAAAGAACTTAATGTCTCTGAGCCTCAGAGGCCCTCTTGGTCAAATGTGGATCATAGTGCTTACCCCACACAGGAGGATTCACTGAGAGTGTGCTGTTTGTCATCTGCGGATGCCACATCTGGTTCTCCAGTAGCCCGTGAACTCCTGAGAGCGTAGAACTATCTTCTTCATCTCTATCTTTTCCATTGAAGAAAAGGAACAGTTAACAGGGCGCCTGGGTGGCTCAGTCCGTTGAGCGTCCAGCTCTTGGTTTCAGCTTAGGTCATGATTTCCGGTCATGAAATCGAGCCCCGTGTTGGGTTCCGCGCTCAGTGGGGAGTCTGCTTGAGATTCCCTCCCTCCCTCTCCCTCTGCCCCTCCCCTGCTTGTGCACGCTCTCTCTCAAATAAATAAATAAAAATCTTTTTAAAAAGGAAAGGACGAATTAGGAGACAACGTGTTAAGCGTGTCATGGCTCTTAGTAAGTACAAAGCTTGCTCTTTTAGGATTCTGACAGTAATACTCTCCTATATTCGGTAGTTAATGAATTCATATTCATGATACTATTCATTTTATTCAACAACTATTTTTTGATCTCTTCCTATGTATCAGGCAGCATGTGGATTCTTGACAGTGATGACAAAAATGAGCAGCAGCCTCTGTCACTATGGGATCAAAGTATGGGTGAGGGACATGGTCATTACGAGGACACACACATGGACACACACGCACAAGTGCTCGTCAAGTTCTGAGAAGGAACACACCCAGGGGAAGTGGATGAGTGGGTCTACGGAGGGCGGCGTATCTCATCACAGAAGAGACCTGAGGATGAGTGGGGCTGGCGGTGGGGGGCCGTGGGCAAGCAGATTCATTCTAAGGTGGGTGTGTTCAGTTTCACTCCAGGGAGATCAGTTCTGGAACAGCCATTTATTAGGAGAGCTTCATAGCATGTGCTCCAAAAGGAATTGCGGAGTGAAGCTGTCAGGCTTGTGACAGTGACAGGCAGGCTGTCATAGGGCATCCATACGACTGATGTCAGGTTCCCCCAGAGGTCCCGGGACGGGGAGCTCTCTGCCCGGGGTCTTTGGGCCTTGTGCAGGAGCTCCAAGGAATGAAGACTCCCGTTCCCCATGGCCTGCCCTCCACCCTGGCCCAGAGGCATGGCTGTTCGTTTGACCTCTCCTTCTGCTGTGTGTGTGTGTGCGTGTGTGTGTGTGTGTGTGTGTGTGTGTGTGTGTGTGTGTGAAGACCCCCACTCCAAACTACTGGCAGGAGGCAGCCAGGAACAGCTGGGGACTGTTGTTAGCTTCTGGCAACGTGCTGAAATTCCTTCCTTGTGGATCCTGTGCCTCTGAACTGCTGGGGGCCCCTGACTTGACCTGAAGTTGAACTTAGCTGAAGGGTCCAGGGCTAGGAGTTGCCTCCATGTCAGGCCTGATAGCAGCATGAAATGGCACCATCCTTCTGAGAAGCCGAGATGGCCTTGCTAGCCATTCCTGGGACGGGAAGACTATCAGAGGCCAGGTATTCTGCAAATCCGTTCTTGTTTTCCAAGGGCAGGACGGCGTGTGAGAGACTGACCAGATAAGACTATTGCTTTTGTTCACAAACACCCCAGGAGGTCCCCTACGAGATAGCAGCTCCTGGTGGGGATGAGGCAGAGAAGGGTGGTTTCAGATAAGACCCTGGTTGGAGAGAATGGCTGTTTGCAAGGGTGGAGGTGCAAACATCCGTTAATGGGTTTGTCCAAGGATGAACTTTCCATTCACAGAACTGGAGAATGGGGACTTGCAGCAATTATAGTCTTTTTAAACCTTTTTTTTTTTTTTTTAACACAAGTACAAAGAGCCCAGGAGAGAATAAGTGACTTTTCCTAGATCACAGAGCAAGTCAGGGATACAGCTCTGTAGAATTTGGAGCCTCTGCCATGGAACCCACTGCTTTTTGTACTATACAACCTCTTAACCCCTGTGTCCCAGTATTTTGCGTTTCCCTCCTTTTATCCCTCTATACATTTATTTGTTCATTGATGAATCCGTCTGTCCATCTATCATCCATCCATCCATCCATCCATCCATCCATCCATCCAACCAGACATGCATTCCTGTACGTGTTCGCTCATCAACATTTATTAAGAATACAAAGATGGTCATGACAGCTCCTAAAGGAATGGGTAACGTCACGGAGCAGACGCCCACAAGTGTGGAGCAGAGCAGCATGGAGGAGATGAAGAGGGAGATTATCATGGTGAAGATGGAAGCCTCCACGGGGGAGATGGTCTTGCCCCTAGCTGTGCCTTAAGCAGGAAAAGGAGCGCATTTGTTGAAGGAGACAAATGCTTTGGCACAGTACCTCTAGAGGCAGCAGGAAGGGTGGATTGAAGAAGATCGAACTGTGGGCACTAAAGAGATGACATGACAGCTCATCCAACAAGCCAGCAATCCATGCTCAGTGTCTTCTGGGGCCATCTGTGGTGTTGGGCGCCGTGGGGGTGTCAGGATCGTAAAGGTCTCCCCTTTTCTGTGAGGAACCTGCCATCTAACGAGGGGGAAAAACAAGCGTACTCAAAACAACAGAAGGCAAAACGAACATTGACCCAGAGCTTGTGAGCGAGGGATTCTAGCTGCACTCTGCCATTTTCCCACATGGTGTTTTGCGGCCTAGACTTCCTCAGCTGGGAAGTGGTGAGACCGGGCGCACCCTCCTGTCCTAGCGAACAGGAGTGGACGGTGTCCGGTCGTGAGCCTCTTCGCTCTTTGTCCTGTCACCGCGGAGCTCCATCCTTCATCTGTGACGTTGGAGGAAGAAGAACCACGGCCCAGCGAGAGCAAGGACTGTGTGGGACAGCTCGGCGGTGCCTGCGGAGAACAGATCTGGAGCAAGTGCTCCTTCTTTGCCCCACACCCCATCGTTCTGGCAGAATGGAGAAAAGTAATATATATGACATCCTGGAAGGGAAATGCCCTCATGGATGCCCGGGGAAGCGCACGTGGGTTGCTACACAGGAAGTCTGGAGGCTCTTGACACCGGGCCCTGGGCCTCTCCTCGTGTCTGCTCTTTGTCCCTGTAGTGAGCTGTGGGCAGACCGACCCCTGGCCCCAGAGAATCCTTCCCGGAGGCACACGGAGGGCACCAGGCACAGACATAGCGACAGACTGCCCTTGCCTCTCTGGGGCAGCCCCAGCACCAGGCAGGCTGCCTCCTTCCTCCCACAAGGACCCGTGAGCCTGTTCCGTGGGTCGGAAGGTGGGTCCGCCATAGGTGAAACTCGCCACCGCCGGCAGCACGTACTCTCCGCACCACGTTCCCCTATTCTGTTTTGTTCTTTCTTCTCCATTGTTGTCATGACCACCTCCACTGTTCCTGTCTCTCCGGACCTCCCACTCAGTTTGTGCCTTTACTGCTTCCTGCTCCGGGCTCTGGCCTCCCTCTGGCTCCCCTTCCCGGGCACCTTCCTCCCCGAGAGGAGGATCCTTTCGGCTTCCATCACATGAGGAGTGCAATGCAGGTGAAAGATGCAGAGGACTCCCAGGGGCAGGGAGGCTGCTGCCCCTTTCCTGCCTGGACTTTGTTCTTGAGGAGATCTTCTCTGCTCTCACTTTGTTTTTATAGGGACGATGATTTCGTGGGTTTTTTTTTTGTTTTGTTTTGTTTTGTTTTTTTCTGCAGAAGGATTGCACCTGCCTTTCGAGGCAGTGCCTGCACTGAATCCAGCCTTTTCAGCTTGTCTACGGCGAACTCTTTCAAGTATAACGTGTGATTAAGAACATGGACTTTCAATCCAGAATGTGTTCCAATCCTACCTCTGCCACTTACCAGCTGTGGGATCTTGGGCAAGTTACTTAACTTCTCTGTGCCTCTGTATTCTCATCCCTACATGGGGAATGATGATATTCCATACCTCGCAGGGTTATTGTGGAGGTTAACTGAGATGATACGTACAAAGTTCTTAGAATTTCACCTAGCGTAGCAAGTCCTCAATCGGTATTACCCATTCCAGAAACTTCCATCCTAGCTCAGTCTCTTTGTTAATGGCTTTGGGTGTGCTTTTGACTTTTCTGCCTCTGATTTCAGATGCTCTTTTCACCTGCCTGGAATGATGTCTCCTCCCTTTTGCTTGTACCCAGAGTCTCCTTCCACTCCCTGGCTGAGCACACTCAGGAAGCAGCCGGGCCCAGGCAGGCCCTCATTCCCGCTCCAGGTCCATGACTGAGTTACCTTTAAATTTTTTTTCTTTTTCTGCTTGGAACTATTACTGGACTATTCTTAACATTTAGATTGCAAATGCACCTAGTATCCTGCTCACCGCCCTGGGTGTCCCTTGAGGGAAGAGGCTGCACAAGCATGTCGAACTTGACTACAGTTTGTCGTGAGTCCCCTCCGTGCCAGAAGCCTCACGTGGGGCCCGGGGCCCGGGGCTTACATCTGCTGGTGCTTCATTGTCTTTTCCCTCAGGCACAGCAGTGGGGGGTGGCCCAGGGCTTTGAGGCCACAGCTCTCTTGATAATGTTTATTTTTTTTTTGCATCTCTATTTTTGTGTGCTAGGCTCTCTCTCCCTGGCTTGGGCTTTTCCTGGCTGTCCCATTGGTCAGGCTGGAGGCCGACACCAGCGCCTGGGTCCAGACCTGGGGCTGAGCAGATAAGGGCTCATTCTCAGAACCAGCTCGGTGGTAACTGGTGGGTGGCTTCTCCTCTTCGTTTTCTTCGCGAAAACACGAGCCTTGCAACTGTGTTCCAAGAAACATTTTAGCAGTCCTGAGTGCTAGATGTTTCCTTACCTGAGATAAGGCCTGGGTGTCAGCCCTCAGGAAGGAGAAAGGTAGAGTGGAGAGGAAGATTTCGCAGACACTGACACAATCTCCGGCTCAGTGGCCTGGAGGCTGGACCGCCTGGGCATCCCCACCCTTCCCAGGCGCGGACCTCCTGAGAGGTGTCGGGGCTCTCGCACCTGGAAAGGGGCCCCAGGGCCGGCGGTGGCCGTGCTCAAGGCCTCACGGTGGGGATGGGTGGCTGTGGCTGGAGCAGACGGTCCCTGGATAAAGTTCCGAGTCCAGCCTTCTGGTCCTGGCTCTCAGTCGCTCCCTGAGTGATCCTGAGCATGCCACTCCAGCTCTGCGGGCCTCAGTTTTCCGCCTGCAAAGGAAGCGCGTCCTGTCAGTAGTTTAAACGTATATTTTTAAAAAAGCATCAAAGTGCTTTAAATTTTTTTTTCCAAAAAATAATCATATGCATATTCCAAGTTTATAAGATATAAAAAGAGCAGTTTTGTGTGAAGGAGGTAGGACTCCCAGGGTCCTGTCTGGCTCTTTCCTATCATTCTCTGCTCCCGCCTGCATTCCCCAAAGCTCCTCCGTGCAGACTTGGCTTCCCCAAACACAGCTTGAACCCCCTGGACTAGTTCCTCTCCGCGGTCTGTTCTAGGTCTACCCCACACTGCAGTGACGCGCCCCCTTCCATGGAAATGGAAGAGCAGGGCCTGGGGGGCAGGGGCGAGGTTAGGAATAGGTACCCATTATGACCCAGTCACAAACTGAGCAGAGAGGATGCTGGCCAGTGTGCTGGTTGAATATTAGTCACTTTTTGTCTTAGAAACATATGTGATAAGATACCGTATTAATAGTATTGTGTTCTATTAGTAGTACTATGTTGTATAATGTATTTTAAAGTACATTCTTTGGGTCCCATCCAGATTCATTTGAATAAAAATTTGGGGCTCTTATTTTGAACGGTGTCCACAGGAAATGGGTAAATAACAAGAAATAAACAACCCTAAGTGAAAACATGAAAACCTTTATTCTGGATTTTTGGTAGGGTGACAGTCTCCTGGAGGAATGGCCAGAATGAGCTGGGACTTGAGTTGACTCTGCGCACAGTCGGGGCAAGAATTACACCAATAATATAATGAAGGGCTAACTCCAGGATAGGATAGTTTCCATGCCTAGCAGCCCATGAAATAGGTGTGTTTCTTAGGGCTGTGTTAACAAATCATCACAAATTTAGTGGCTTGAAAAAAACCTCCAGAAATTTATTTTCTCACAGTTCTGGAGGCCAGAATCTGAGATTAAGGTCCCAGCAGGGCCACACTCCCTCCAAAGGCTCTGGGAGAATCCTTTTTTGCCTCTTGCAGGTTCTGGTGGCTGGCTGTAGGCATTTCTTGGCTTGTGATTGTAAATCCTATCTCTTTCTTTGTCTTCAGGCAGACTTCCCTTTTCCCTGTGTCTTCTTCCTTCCTGGGATCTCTCATGGAAGATCCTTGTTGGATTTAGGGCCCACCTGGATGATCCAGGGTGATCTCAAGATCCTTAACTTCCTTACATCCGCAAAAGCTCCTTTCTCAACCAAGGTCACATCGATAGGTTCTGGAGGTTACGATGTGGACATATTTTGGGGGGGGGCACCATTCAGCCCACTGCAAAGTATTAACCCTGCTCTTAGGTATGAGAAAACCGGGCTTCGGTTCATGCAGGTCATTGCCCATAGCTGCTCAACTGGTGGGCGGCAGACCTGGGCTAGGACTCCCCCTGAAGCCTGCTTCATGCTCCATGTACTAAAGAGCATTGTGGAACGTCAGGGAAGGGACCAGGCAGATGTAGGACAGTCCCTACCAACCCAGCTCGGAAGGCCCTGCTTTGCCTGCAGAGGGTGCTCCAGGTCAGTCTGTTACGGAGGTGGTTATGGGTTCTGAGGCCTCGGCCTGAGCTTCTGGGAGGTGGCAATCTGACGTACCTGTCTCTGTATCCCTAGCACAGTGCCGAAAATGTTGGGTAAATGAAACTGAATGCCTGTGTGAAGATACTCTGCCCACATGTCCGCGTACCTTCATTGTGTCTACAGCGTGTAGTGGGTGGGAGTACCTCAGTGCTGTGGGAAAGGCTGTGTGGGGCCAGAGCTCCCTCTGGGAGGCCCAGGGCCTGCCTTCCCCACAGTCTCCTGGAGGGGCTTCAGATCGGTCACTCGGCCTTGCTTTCCAAGTATGTAAGGTGGTCTTAGTAATACTCAGATTTCCTACAGATCTCACCGGGTGTTTCTGTGTTATGTTCATTTAGTGGGCTGGGTGTCGGGGTGGGTAGGGGAGCATCCTGGCTGAAGGCAGGAGGAAGTACAAGATAAAATTTCCAAGCCCCTTCCAGCCCTGGGGTTTTGGGAAAAAATTTAGTCATGTTTTACACCACCAGATGTAAGCACATATTGTAACTGTGGGGGCAACATGAAATTGAGGACAATCGTGCTCTTTCACGTTGATGGGGGCAAGAAGCATTCTGTTTAAACTGTGATCAGAAGGATGGAGGTCAGACAGAAATCCCTTTGTGATGGCAGCGGATCTGTTTCATGGGAACGGGGCCCGAGGCCGGCTTCTCAGGGGGCAGTTTGGTAGCTGGGAGGGCTGTGGTGTGCAGAGGCAGGGATGAAGGGTGACGAAACATTTTGACATAAGGAAAGCTTTCCAGAAGTTCAGGCCGTGAAACCTTGTAATGGGTGGTTGAGAATTGAGATGGTCCTGGAATCAACAAAACAGAGGCCAAATCCTTAATGCTCTTCTCTTGATTTGGAGGTCTTTCTGCCTGGTAGAGGGCTGCGAGGCCTCTTATCACTGCAGCTTGGGCCTTGGAGTCAGGCAGACTGGGTTAGGTTCCTCCATTGTCAGTTACCCGTTGTTGACCTTGTACAAGTTACTTAACCGTCCCAGGGTGCTTGGCTGTAATAGTGATACTGATGCCTCGCTCCTGAGCTTAAGTGTGAGGATTAGATGAGTCAGGGCATGTGAAACACTTAGCACCATGCTTGGCACACAGTAAGCGTTAAGAGGCTCTGACATGTATGTGTGAAACCCTGTCATCCTCATCTGTGCCGTGCGGACAGTTTGGAAAGACTCCAGGTTGGGGCAGGAGAGCCTCTGTGCTGTTAGATGACAAATGCTGTCTGTGTTTCAAAATGAAGGCAAATTGAAACTTGATTTTTTTTTTTTTTTTTTTTTTGATCAAGGCAAGGCTTAAGTCAAGGCAAGGCTTGGTGGAGCACCACAAGTCCCGTTTTCTGTGATCGTGGGTGTCGGGTCAGGGTGTTGGATGCCTCTGCTCCCCCTGACTTCCTTCTGCTGCTTTGGTGACTGCCCGCAGACAGGCCAGCCTCCCAGTCATCTGAAACAGAAGGCAGGAATTCGCAATCTGTTCCAAGCTGGAAGTGACTTTCATGTGATGGGGCCTCACTGCTCTGTGACTCTGTAACCAATTCTCCCAGCACTGGCGCCTCTCCAGATGCCTGGGATGTAATCAGTTGACCAAACAACTTCAGGTCCCATTCAGGAGAAGCCTGTGTCTGGCTTCTGGTCCAAGAGCTCCCAGCACGTGCAAAACACAAGCCCCAAGTTTCTCTATGTTTTTTTCCCTGTTCGTTTCAGGCAGCTCTTCTTAGGTGAGAAACCTACAACCTAAAATGTCGAAAGAAGTTAAGGTAGGTTCGGTAGAACAAATCAGGGCTGGACATCGATGACTGAGGAGGTCACCCTATATGGCAGATGTTCATTTTTTATTGCACCAAAGTAAACGGAAATGAACTGAATTGCCTTCCACCCATTTTTGTGAGCATGTTGGGGACGTTCATCGCCTCCAAGGGGGCCTTATAAAAGGAAAATGGCCCTGGGAATCCCAGTGCTGGCTTCTGGCGCTAGCTGGGCTCCTAACTCATTGTGAAACTCTGAGCCGACCTCCTAACTTCTCAGGAAGTCAGTTTCCTTATTTCTAAAATTAGTTGGCTTCAGAGTTTCCTTCCCTATTTAAAATTCTTTGATGTATTTTCTAGTGTTAGATAAATTCTCTGTTGATAGATCTGTAAAGGAATTTATAAGGATCTCTTATGTTTGCATAGTGCTTCATTGTTTCATTTGTTGTTTAGAACCTTCTGAGCTTGGCAGAGCAGGTTGTGTTAGCCCAGCACAGAGTTGAGGAAACTGAAGTCCAGATAAACTGAGTGTCTTGGCTTGGCCATGACTTTTTGGCGGGTGAACGGAGGAGGTGAGAACGAAACCCAGACCTCCTTATATCTAGCCCAGAATTCTTCTCCAGTCTTGACACGTACGATTGTTGACAGAGCAAGAAACCATATCTGATCCCGGCTGTCTCCATCAGAGGCAAAAATCCTCCTCAACTTGTTCTTCTGGATAATGGTCATCAGCTACCCCAGGTGGCTCTTCTTGGGTTCTTATTTGGAGTTCAGCTTATGATCAAATGTGCTAATGTTAAAAATTCAGATTTTCAAGGTGAGTCTTACGATCAGGCATGAAAAGTCCACAGGGGTATGTGGGAGTTTCGGTTGGAAACGAGCTTGGTGGGCATCTCTGCTCCACCATTAACTGGCCACTCATTTACCTTTGTTTTTACATCTTTAAAATGGGTGATGCAATATCCAACATTTAGGATACTCAATACATTAATTCTCTTGCTCTCCTCATGTCATCTTACTCATTTGAGGTGAAGTTTTGGTGCTCATTACGGTTACATCATATAGGAACATAGAACGACAGAGTGGTTATGATATGTTGCTATGGGAAACAAATGATACAAAGTGGGGTGTTTTGTATGTACTTATTTTTGTATAAATAATATTTGTGAAATAGGGACGCCTGGGTAGCTCAGTCAGTTAGGCGTCTGCCTTTAGCTCAGGTCATGATCCCAAGGTCCTGGGATCAAGTCCGGCATCGGGTTCCTTGCTCAGGGGGGAGCCTGCTTCTCCCTCTGCTTGTTACTCCCCCTGCTTGAGCTTTCTCTCTCTGACAAATAAATAAATACAGTCTTTTAGAAAATGTGAAATAAGGTAAACAATGAAGAGAGAAGGATTATCATGTGGATTAATAATGGTTTTTGTATAAATGGTGGGACAGTAAAAAAGTGCTTTTTACTTCTTTTTGCTTTTCTGCTTTTCCTTAAGTATATACACTGACCATACGTTAAGGTGGTAGTTTAAAAAAGTTTTACCTTTAAAGGTGTACAGGTGATGATTTTATTTTGTTGGGGAAAAATTGGACAACCGATGTACTTCCAGGTGGTATAAGACTCATTCCCAAATATTTTCAAAACAGACACAAATTGTGTCATCCGCAGTAATTGCTAATTAACCCTCTTTTTGTTCAATTAAGACAGCCGCTCTCAGCTGCTGGTGGGTCAGTGGAATTGAGGATACTGCTGCCAAGCGCAGTTGGGGCCCGGGCTTCACATCTGCTGCTCGCCTTTGCCAAACAGCTGTGTTCCGAGCAAGCAGCATGATGACACTCACCTGCAGGAAATGTGGGTCGTGGCGTTGGTCTGCAGGCTGGGGGACAAAGAGCTGACAGTTCCACTCCAACAGGTGGGCCAGCCAATCGAGAACGGGCTAGAGCAACGCAAAAAAATGTCTGTTGCTCTTAGTAATGCGTGAGGGTGACCCAGCTGTTGGATAAGAGCCTGGGCAGGATGCTGTTGCAGTCTGGCTGAGAACCCACAGTCCCCAGGCCCTGGACTTACAACACGGAGGATCCTGACGGGCGTGTTCCCCAGAAGCCCTGGAGCGGGGCTGGAGAGAGACGGAACCACAGAGGGCAGAAATGGCAGACACACACAGGGGCGCCAGTTGAACACACATGTCGCTGCTCGAAGGTGTATTTTTGCTGCATTCTCTCTCAGTCTCGTCAGGAGCAGAGAGGAGTACTTTCTTTGCTCTCAGTAAGCAATAGCTCCAAAACTGAAAAATAAAAGAGCTTTATTTCATACACGATTGTACATTTTTAATTTTTGTATTTAAGAGTACTTAATTTTATGGTTGAGTTTTGTTTTGTGGCAAGTGGATACTGCTTTTCCGTCTCCGAAAGTAACAGTGTTCCCTTCAAAGCATATTGATTTAAATAAAAAAGGGGTCACTTACAATGTTATTAATATAGTTTGAGCTGGAATTGGCAAAAGTCTTTAAAGTGTATGCAGACAGTTGAAATGTGGGCAGTACTATTATTCAGGGCCTGGCACGGAAAGGCCTGGGATACTGTTGTCTCACCTGCCAATTGAGTGAATGTAAGTCAGCAGCTCCCAAACCCGTCTGTATGTTGGAATCACCTGGAAGGCCGGGGGCGGGGGGCGGGAGGCGGGGGGCGGGGGGTGGGGGGTGGGTAGGCCTTCAAAACTACTGTCGCCTGTCTCCCATTCCCAGAGATTCTGGTTTGATAGGTCTGGGGTATGTCCTGGGCTTTGGAGCTTGTCAACGATCCCCAGGTGGTCCTCATATCAGGCTCCTTGGGACCTCCTGCCACAGCACATTCTTTGATGTCCCCAAGACTTAGTCTCCTTGTCTACAGTATGGGCATGTTGAGTGTCTGCTCTACAGGATCTGCTCTGGCCTTTGTGTTCTTAACAATATAAGCAAATGCCTTCAAGTGAATGGTTTAACATTTTGTCTCTGATAGGGATTGCTGGGCAGGATGAGTCATCTAGGTTCTAGATGGAGAAGATGTCAGGGCAGGTCTAGTCCGGGGCTGTTGGTGCAAAAGGAAGAAGAAGGTGGAACAGAAGATGGAGAGGAGGGGGTGCCTTAAAGAAACTCTCTCCGCCCCAAGCCAGCTTCACTGATCATTCATATTTTCGGATAGAAATGGTATGGCATGGGGCAGAGCTAAGATCTGGATCTAGGAGGTATGGGCTAGGCATAGACAAGCCCCTGTACCTCTTGGTGCCACAGTTTCCCCATTTGGAAGCTGGGGGGGGTGGACTAATTGGTCAGTAAGGTCCCTTCCATTGTGTATGGGGTAATTGAAGGCTCCTTTCTCTCAACTGTGTATGGGGTAATTAAAAGCTCCTCTCTCTCGCCCAAAGTCCTTTTTTGGCTTTTTGCCAATGGAATCCCCCAAGGGCCAGTAGATGGCAGTAGAGACTTTTGAATTGGGATTTTAGTGCTTCTGGCCCACCTGATTAGGCCTCCTACCCTGGCAATGCTGGGAATGCTGCCCCAGAACGGTTCTCTGCTGCTGAGCTCAACAGCTGCTGTCTGAATGTACTCATTTGTGAGCCACAAAGGGGCAAAATTTAAAGGAATAGTATTTCTTTGGCGTTCCCAGCCCAACCAGAGCTCGGCACAATAGGACCAACCTGGTGCTCAGAGCCCTGTTACATCAGACCTCCCTTGGGTCTGATGATATTGGGTCCCTCTTCCTACAGTGATGCATGAGTAAGGGAGCGTGGAAGAGCACAATTGGACTTTTGTGGTAAGAGAGAAACTTGGGCCATTTTTAAGGCAGAACCAGTTTCTGGGAGGGACTTAAATGTGTATATTACTGTATAGTTTTAAAGGGCATTCATATATGTGAACTCATTTCATCTTCGAAGCAACCCTTTGAAGTCGGTAGAAACAATTTTCAGCTTTGATTGTCAGGTGAGGGAGCTGAATCTCAGGGTAAATGGGAAAGGGATTTGTTCAAAAGCATCTTGCTCTAAGGAGGTGATTAGAAACTCGAACTGAAGTCATTTGACTCCTAAGCCCAGTCTTCTTTCTGCTGATGGAGGCACGTGGGCTAACGTGTCTCACATTTGGATTCCTGGAGGAACTTGGGGGATATACATTTGATAAATCTTCATCATTCCCTTACTGTGCGTCAAGCACTGAACTGTGTTCTGGCAATGCAGAGATGAAAGATAAGTAACTACCCTTACCTATACGTACCGCTTTATATGTTCTAGGGGCCATTCTAATTACTTTAAAAATAATCGCCCAAAATAAAGAAAGAAATAGCAATAATTGTCAATTTCCTTCTTCATAACAGCCCTTTGAGGTAGGTATTGCTTTAACCCGATTTAGAGGTGAAGAAACTGAGACACAGAGAAATCATGAAACTTACTCCAGATCACAGGGTAAGCAGAGAGGCGGGGATGCAGAGGCAGATAGTAGTGTTCTCACTGTCTGTCTTTTCAAAAACACCCCCATCGAGATATAATTCACATACTCTTGCAATTCGCCCATTTAAGGTGGACAGTTGAGTGGATTTTAGTATATTTGGCGGAGATGAGAAAACATCACCACAGTCCATTTTAGACCATTTTTTATTACCCTAATAGGAAGCCTTGTTTCCATTAGCAGTTGGGCAGTGGTGTTCTCAACGGCTAGATGCTATATTCCATCTCGGTGGATGAAGCATGTCATTGTCTTTTGTCTTCCAGGAGCTGTGCAGGCACTTCGAGAGATGAGTACATTGCAATGCAATCAACATGACAGTAGTCGAGGCCCAAGGAACACGCGGCCTGCAGCGTAATGCAGAGCTTCAAAGCCGGGACTTCTACCTAGAGAGGGAGAGAGAATGGTTTTCTGTATGGGGCCCGAGTTTTCTGTTTGTGACTGAGCTGTAGGTTCATACTCCTGGAAATTAAAATGTGATTTGTAGAGGGGACACTTAGCCTTGTATGCCAGGGGTTAGTGACCGTGATGGCATCAGATTAGCTAGAGAACCTTCAGTTCTTGTGGGAATGTGCTGGACGGGGTGCAGTCTGGGGTGAACAGAGGTAGGTTAAGAGCCCTGAGCTCCTGGCATGTGGGTTGCTACCAGGAAACTCGGTTGGCTTCCCTGTTATCCCCGGGGTCAACCTGGTGTGCTAAACTTTTCCAGCGGTGAAGCCGATCTAGGATAGGCCTTATCTTGGGAGTTGCAGAAACTCTCAAGGAGCAGCCGGAGGACCAAGGAGCCCACAGCTGGGTTTCACTTGCTCCGTCTATAGTGCAGCCTCAGCGTCTCAACGTTTCCGGTGCTTATGAAGATCCCTACCAGCTGGCTCCAAACACAGCTCCGAGGAGAGCTGTTTCTGGGAGGACTCTGAAGCGTTTCAGCTTCAGGAACGATGAGAAAAGTGCAGTCGAAAGTCTCATTTTCATAACTTCACAGGAATAATAATAGCAGCCATTGGTGGAATGCCTTCCAAGTGCCAGATGGTATGTTAAGGATTTTTTGCTTATTTCACTAAAATCTCCTGATAAACCTGTCAGGGCCCCATTCTTACACCGACTCTAGTGGAGAGGAAGATCGGAAGTGGGGGAAGCAGTGTGCCCCAGGTTCGTAGAGCTGGCACGCTAACCGGACTGCCCAGCTTGTCCTGGTGTGCCTGGGATTTTCCTGGTTTCCAGACTGAAAGTCCCACGTCCCAGAAATCACCTCGGTCCTGGGCAGGCGAGGACAGTTGGTGGGCCTAATACCCAGGACCATTGGCTTCCCTCTGCTGGGCCTGCCACCTAGGTGCTGAGGTTTCTTTGGCTGCTTTCTTGACAGCAGTATGTGGTTTGGGCTCCCCTTCAAAACCTACTTAGGGACGTGCCATGCTCCTCCCTATCTGTCCCTGAGTGCCTGCTCCCTGGCCCTGCTCGGAGCCTTGTCTCCTCCCAGCTGTTTCCTGGCTCCCTCACTTGCCTAGTTGTTCTTGTTTTGAGGCAGGCCCTTTACCGTTTATCTGAGTTCCAGCTGAGCCCCCTCCTAGCTATGCCTCTCGGGGAAACCACCTCCCTGGAGCCTTTGCTTCTTCCTCCAAGGCAGGATGCCTACTGTACTACCCTCTCAATGCTGCTATAGAGCTTAACTTACATGCAAGATAGGAAAATTGATTTTAAACCTGAAAGGCATTGTGCACATTGGCTGCCATTACTGTTGGTGACTTCCTCCTTGCCCTGCGTACCTCAGGAAGGATAGGATGAGCTCAGCGACTGTGTGGACCTGATTCAGCATGGGAGCTTTTGGTGCTCGCTGGTCGGGCTACCCACGCCTTCTGCGTCCTCGGTTTCTTCTCTGCATTTTGTGAATTGAAATACAGGGTTTTGTGAGTGTCCAAGAAATTAGCTTGCGGCTTGCCTAGTCTTGCGTCTGGAGTGGCTTCAAGCTGGAAAAGCTTGAATCGGGAGTCTTCCAAGTCAGCCGTCAGACCCAGCACTTGGAACAGGGGCGCACAGTGTTGTCAATAAGTATTGTGGCAGGAAGGGATCAATGAACGAACGGGGGACAGCGGGTGCTGAGTAAGTGATAGTCTGCTTCATGAGGTTAAAAATGCTCAGTGCAAACAAGCGCTTTCTCACAAACCACCCTAAATTTTTCCTAGAGCAAGGTGGCTTCAGAAGAAAGGCATCGAATGAAAAGTGTAAAAACTGACGTGGTCCCCTCTTCTTTTCACACGTTAGCTTCTCTTGGCTCTGGCCCTTGCTGCTGCAGTCCTGCGCTGGCCTATCGCCTCTCATCCACTGAGCACAGAAATGAGCCATTTTTGTTATATCTAGTTTAGAAGCATTTATAGAGGTTGGTTTTCCCTCTTCTCCACACCAATCCAGAACTTGTGGCCATTGTCAGTTATTTCTGTTATTTCTTCTCTTCTCACTTGTTTCCCTCACCTCGGGGTCCTTTGCTGGTTTTTTTCTTTTTCCCCCCAGACCTCTTATGTTGGAAGGCCCTGGGCCCCATACCCGGGCCCCCTTTTTCTTAACTACGCTCCGTCCTTTGGTGACCTCATTCGGTCTTTTGGCTTCAATTATTATTATTTTTTTAAGATTTTATTTGTTTATTATTTAGAGGAAGAGTGCACACATGTGGGAGCAGGGGCAGGGGTAGAGGGAGAGAGAATCTCAAGGAGACTCCCCGCTGAGTACAGAGCCCGACATGGGGCTCCATCTCAGGACCCTGAGATCATGACCTGTGTGAAAATCAAGAGTGAGATGGTTAGCTGACTGAGCCACCCAGGTGCCCCTTCACATCTCTGTCTCTGGTCTAAACCTCTCTTGAACTCACATAATCTATTGCCTACAGGCATTCTCACTTGTATTTTTAATAGATACCTAAATTCCACATGTCCTGAACTGTTCTGATCAGCATCTGAGCCAGCACTCCCAGTGGGCCCCTCCTGTGCTCATCCTCATCATCATCTCAGCCAGGGGCAGCCTTCTCGCTGTGCAGGCCACACACCTCGGAGACATCCTTGACTCCTCTTTCCCTCTTACCCCCACTTCAAATCTGCCAGAAACCCCCCAGTTCAACTTAAAAATACCGTGTTTCCTGGGTACCAAGATACCGATTATGTCACCTTTTAATATTTCCAAATTAGGAATGTGTCCCACAAACTGGCATCTTAAGCTCAATGAGATACAGTGTATCGAGAATTTGGTGATTGTTCGGCTCTTCACTGTTAGCAGGTCGAAGTCACCGTCATTTCCCACCTGGATTGGGCTCCCTTCCTCTCTTTGCACAGTCCGTTGTCTATTCTCAAATGATAGCTAGGGCAACTCATTTACAGCATAAATGAGATCAAAACCTTCCAGGGACTTCTATCTCATACTAAGAAAAAGCTGGTGTTCCCATAACATCCTAAAGACTCTGTGACCCAACCCTTCTTTCCTTTCTGATCTCATCACTACTCTCTTTACCCCTCATGCATGCTGCCCCAGCCCCACTAGCTTCATTGCTGTTCTGCAGGAAATTCAGACACGTTTCCACCTTTGGGCTTTTGCAATGGGTGTTCCTACTCCTTAGCGCACTCTTCCCTCAGATATCTGGTTGGCTAACGCCCTTATTTCCTTCAAGTTTTGCTCAAACATCATCTTATCAACGAGGCTTACTTCGACTGCTCTAATTAAAAAAGATTAAAATTGCAACTGACCCCTTACCCCAGTACTTTTCTCCCATTCTCTGCCCCCCCCCATAGCACTTAGCACCTCCAGCATAATTACAGTTTACTTGTTAATACCTAGCTTCCGTTACGAGACTGTCAACTTTCACCAGGACCAGAGCTATTTTGTCTGTTTTACTTACTGAAGTATCGCAAGCACCTAGAGCAGGTACTCACAGATATTTGTTAAATGAGCAAATGGCTTTCAAATTCAAGAAAAGCAGCAGTGATCAGAGAATGAGAAGTCGAGCGCACAGACTTGTCAGAGACTCTGGTGTGATTTCCGTGATGACAATGAATGTTTTCCCTCCCTTCCTTTCAAAATAAGACTCCCAGAGCTGAAGCCATTATTGAAAGCAGCGGTGGGGAAAGGGGTGGGAAAGATGGCCCATGAGAAACTGCCAAGCCAGCGACTTAAGTGAGCTTAGGTAAGTCAGAAGCTGGGCAGCCGTGTGTGACTTTCATTAATCATCCTCTTCACACCACATCAACACAAGTGATGACTTTTTTCTGCATCTGTTGCCTCCAGTGCCATGATATATGGCCTGAGAAGGGTCCTGGGCACTAATTGTTGAAGAACCCAAAAAGATGAATGCTCACATCCTGGCCTGTGAAGGAAGAGGGAATCATAGTGAAGGGTGGATGGGCTATACAAACCTGTGTTGGCTTTGGCCTCCCAAGCCTGACCTGGCTGTTCTCTCCATACAGGGGCCTGGCGGCTGTTAGCCAGCAGAAGAAATAGCCCTTATGTATAGATTTGTGCCCCCTTGGTTGCATGGCTCCCTAAGAAGTCAATAGAAGAAGAGGACCGATGAGGGCAAAGTTATGAGATCAAGCAAAAACAGTGAGATTTGGAACCCCTCTTCTGTGCAAACCTTTCTGCTCTTTCCCTGACTTTCTACCCCAACAGAGGGCTCCAGGTGAGAGTGTGTTAATATAGACAGAGATGAGAAATTGGATCAAGAGTCTCATTTTGCCATTTCCCACACCCTTGGGCAAATTATTGATTCTGGTTTTCCCGTGATTTATAAAGTGATAATCTCTTGCAGCTGTATAGAATTGTAGATGTCACAAAATAGCTCTCACACTTATTAACTAATATGAGCCTCTCAATACTGTAAGGGCTGGAGGGGGGATATAATTATCTCTATTTTACAGATGAGAAAATCCCCACGATCCAGAGAATTCAAGCCAGTTGTCTGAGGTCACAAGGCTAGTAAATAGAGATGAAATAAAAATTCAGCTCTTTGTTTCTTAGTTCAGTAAATTTTTTAAGAGTCTCTTAGGCATTTGAATCTAACTCATTGACGTTGAAGTTGAGTAACCAGTGATAACCCTACCAAGGAAAGATTTCCTTAAAAATAGAAGATAAAGGAAGGGCATAAAGACAATGGTTGACTGAAAAAGGTGAATCCTGTTATACTTCTTCATTCATTCATTTCACAGGTTTCTTTTGAGCATCTGCTTTGTGCTATGAACAGTTCTAGGTATTTTACATCCCATGGCATCTAAATCTTGAAATAGCTTTGTATGGTAGGGAATAAGATATTTCAAGTGCTGCAAAATTTAATCACCCCATATGGGTATTCCTTATGGCTAGTGAATAAATCATAGAGAGTTTGTGGTTCCTAGAAAAAGCCATGCCTTTGTTCATGCTGTTCCCTTCATGTGTGATGCCCTTCCCTCATGGCTAGGGGAGCAGAGCATCTACCTCTGCTCCCCTTTGAAGATTCAACTCAAGCATCACCATGGATGAAAACTTCCTTGATGCCTCACCACTTCTCATAGAATTGACAGGTATGAACTCTGAACTCTGCAGACATTGTCACATATGTGCAGTCCTTGCCAACATTGGCTCATACATCTGTCTTCCTCTACCAGGCTCTGAGCATCTCAACGGAAGAGATAGTATCCATTCAGAAACTAGAAGCAATCCAGAAATAAGCATCGTTTTGAAATTTGTCATTATATTATTTTTTAAAGACTTTGAGAGAAAACGCACGAGTTGGGGGAGGGGCAGAAGGAGAGGGAAAAGCAGACTCCCTGCTGAGCAGGGAAACTGGGGCTCCATCCCGGGACTCTGGGATCATGACCTGAGCCAAAGGCAGCCACTTAACTGACTGAGCCACCCAGGTGCCCCAAATTTTTCATTATATTATTGTCTAACATATACTTAAATACATTATTTTTCTAGATTTGAAATCATGTAGTTTTATTTTCTCTTTTCTAACAAAGGTGGATTTTCCCCTACATTTTAATGCTTCCTAAACTGGGACATATTTTACAACCAGTATTATTATTAATATTATAGTGTTTATCAACACCCAAATGTGATGTTAATTTGGCTAGTGAGTCTTAAATTGCTACCATCTGGAATTAAAGGAGTACTGTGTGTGTGTGTGTGTGTGTGTGTGTGTGTGTGTGTGTGTGCGCGCATATACTGTATTTTCCCAAATATATATGTATTATTTTCTCAAATATACATACATATATGTATATATTCATCTATTCTGTAATGTGTAGTAAACCACATAATATTATATTGTGAACATTTTCTCATGACAGTAAATATTCCTTGAAAACATAAATTTTAATGGCTGCCTAGTTTCCTACTCTATGAATGAGCCACATATTCTTTGATTACTGTTGGCCCTTGGAACTATTTCCAGTTTTTTCTAGTATATGTGTGTAATTCTGTTATGAACATCTGTGCCCCTATATCTGATTGCATCCTTCGATAAATCCCACAAGTAGCATCACCCACTCAAAGACAAACACCTGTGTAGACTGTGTGTCCGGGACACGTTGTCTGAGCTGCCCTTCCCCGGTCCCCGCAGCTTTGGTCTGCCCTAGTGCCGCCTTCCAGGGGCACAGAGAGAGATAGATGGTAGTTATAGACCCCTAGGTGGCCGCCTGAGGACACTCAAACCTTCTTCTACAAAAAGCACACCAGCCGTTTTAAGAAATGCATGGCACCCCTATCTTTTTTGTTTGTTTCTTTTATTTATTTTTAAAAATTTATTTATTTTAAAGATTTATTTGTTTTAGAGAGAGAGTGGGGGGTGGACACAGAGGGAGAGAATCTTCAGCAGACTCTGCGCTGATCGTGGAGCCCAACACGGGATCTGAGTGGAAACCGAGAGTCGGACACTTAATGGACTGCACGACACCCAGGTGCCCCGGTGTCCCTATCTTTGAGCCCAAGTTACTTGAGTCCTAAAAGCCACAGGCTCAGTGTCGTCCCAAACTCTGATGTGAGGCGGCTATGGGAGCAGCTCATCCAGACTGATTTGGACCAATGAGAAATAATGAAACGAGGGAGCAGCAGCTTAAGTTTTCTGAAAGTGTGTTCCATTCCGGCTTTTAAACATTAAGTAAGCACCTTCTGTATGTTGGCAGTGTGCTGGTTTGGGGAATGGAATGCTGAAAACGACCCAACTCTTACCTTTAAGAGGCTCGGAGATGAGCGGGGGCGTCCGAGTGGTAAGCGCATTATTTAATAAAGTATCACAACTGTTTTGTCGGGTTGACAGATGACGGCAAGGGCAAGTGGGAGGCACAGTTAATTGCAGGCGAGAGAAGAGGAGGTTCCGGAAAGGTGGAGTGAAGCTGGAGCCAAGACTGGAAAGCAGAGAGGCGAACACACAGAGATTGCTGAAGAAAGGTGATTTTCTTGCCTTTTGCTGAACTACCAAGTACCAACTCCCCTCAGCATTTTTCCTGAAGGCCCAATTATGCTTTTTCCAGGGAGGACACTTTCATATACTCATCATTTTAACACCCTGGCCCAAGGGGAAATGCAGACCAATGGCTGCCTTTTTTTTTTTTTTTTTTTTTTTTTTTTTTTTAGGTTGGTCAATGAGAGTAAAGTGGGCAAATCTCAGAGGCTGGGATGACACTGATTATGAATGGCTCCTTCTCCCAGGATGAGAGGATTGCGCCTTGCCCAACATATTTTTTGTCCTGTAATAATTCAGTTTTGCTAAGAAGGCAGAAAGGGAGAGAATAACTTTCTGGAGAGCGCCCCTGAGGTGTGGGAGCAGATGTGAACATGAGTCTGAACAGTTTAATGAGCCCGCGCTAGGGGATCACACCCAGTAATTTATGAGAAAATTGATAAGACCTTCCTCATTCAGAGGTCACTTCTCTGGCCACCTTGGCTATGTGACAAACACCTGAGAACCAGGAAATGGGCACAAAAAGACTCAGAGATGTCAAAGCTAATGTTGAAAAGCCCATGGAATAAAGCAAAAATGCTTCCTGGCTTTGGTGCAGAACTTATTTTTTCTTACTTAAGAAACAGTTCTAACTTGGCAATCTGGTTTCCCAAGACACAGCAGATTAGATACAGAAAATCAAAAGTGGGAAGAGGAAGGGGGTGCAGGGTTCAGCTCAGGCAAGCTGCATCAAATCCAGAGGCCCTGGCAGAGAGCCACCGGGAAAAAGTAAGAGAAAATGCAGCAAGGGGCCATTTTCTGGCATTTCATGGAAGGACTACGGTGTGCTGTAGGTCACTGATTCCCGTGGCTGTAAGGTGCAATGCGTGATGACCCTTGGTCACCGAACAGGACTAAAATTATATTTAGTGTCCTCAATTTATAAAGCCCAGAGAGGTGGGACACCTTTCTTTTCAAATAGCTAAAATATTTAATTTATACTTAAGTTTTTTTTTTAAACTTGGAAAACCAATTATTTGAAATTCCTCTTTCTTAGTAAAACTAGGTTAACGAAATACTAGTGTCTCAAAAGGCAGCTACTGTTAAGGAGCAAAGGAGAAGTCTGTGCGTAAGGAATCTACGGGGCATGAGAAAGGAGTGAGTTATGGCTTCATAGAGGTTTCCAGGGAGCACAGGGGGACCGCAGTTTGGAGATAACAACAGAGGTCAAGTCATGGTGGGCTTCGTATGGCAAGGGGACACAGTGCAGGGTGTTAGGAAGGGGAGTCGAGTAGGCGGATATATATTTAAGAATAATCATGTTGACCACCACAGGAGGGAGCATGGCCTGAGTGTATTAGACATTTGACCATTCTGTCCATTCTCCAGAATGGCACTTTGCCCCTGGCTAGAGTGACTAGAGAGATACCCATTTCTTCCCTCGTGGTCTGATCAGTACTTGGGTGAGTTTGGATACCCATGTAAGCATCATGACATGGAGCTCCATCCACTGCTGGTCCTGTTACCTTGGATAAGACATTTCTCCCCCTGAAACTTCCTTTTTTGATCTCTAATATGGAGACCATAATCCTTGCCCTTCCTTTCTCATGGGACTTTTGTGAGGATCAAATAAACAAGGGATGGAAAAGTGCTTTATAAAACAAAGTATTCTTTTTTTTTTGCCCCTGTAAAAAAAATATCTTTTGTAGTGCCAGGTCCTGAGCTGGGCATAAAATAGTGTGATAAACAGACTGGACTCACTGAATTCTGAAATCCTACTTGGACCTTATGTTGGATAATCTTGGTTTGCCATCCACAACCACTTTCTGTCCTCCATCTGCTCTGTTCTGGGAGACTGAATTCAAGGAACTGTATCTCCTGGGCTCCTTGCTTTCCAGCTTCTGGTTGGGTTTTGCCAAGGGAAGGAACTAGCTGGAGACCAGAGGGCAAGAGAAGGAGAGAAGCCAGGGTATCTTGCCATGATTTGGCAGGAGCTCTGTTCCATCATGGAAGTCTTGCAGCTCCTGTTGGATGGTCCCTCTCCCATGGTTTAACTCTCACTGGATTTTGGTAACCCATCCTTGTCAAGCCTCAGTTTTGCCAGTGGCTCACCACTATTGTTAGACTCTGGGCCGTCCTCCATTTTTTTCTGGTTCTCACTCTGCCCACACCTTTGAAAACAGTCCCTTCATGAAAGCTGTCTTCCATTTCTCTTATGAGTATATCATCTGTCTTGTGATTGGACTCTAGTTTATGAAGATGTTATAGGACCTTGTAGAATATCTCAGTTCAAATTCACAGGAACTATTAAAAAGGCTTCTTTTGTGGTTGAACTTTCAACCAGTTTCAACCAGGTTGGGGCTTCTGTACTGCTTCCAGTTCTCCCTAAGTCCGTTTTATTGGAAATGTGTACATTCTCTTCTAAAAGCCCCACCAAACCAAGTATCCTTCTCTTCTTAAACATTATTTAAAAAAAAACTTTATTGAGGTATAATGTCCATGCAAGAAAATGCATCTATTTTAAATTGACAGTTTGATGCGTTTTGAAAAATGTATATGCCCATATAACCACCATGACGGTCAAGATATGAGCATTTCCATCACTGTGTGAGATTTCCTTGTGCCCCTTTCTACTCAGTCCTGGCCCTAGGCAACTGCTGATCTGCCATCTCTCCCTATAGATAAGGTAGTCTTTGCTAGTGACTCATATTAATAAAAATCATACAGTACTTAGTCTTTTGTGTTTGGCTTCCCTTACTTAGGATAACATTTTGCAGATTGTTCTGTGGCATGTATCAGTCATGGTTCTTTGTTATTACTATGTGTTGTTTCATTTACCCACTGGTGGCCATTTGGGTTCTTTCTGGTTTTTGTCTCTTGTAAATAGAGCTAATATGAACACTCATGCGTAGGTTTTTGCATGAATATGTTTTCATTTCTCTTGGGTAAATATCTAAGAATGGAACTGTTGAACTGTATGTTAAGTGCATGTTTAACTTTATAGGAAAGTGCCAAATAGTTCTTCAGACTGATTGTTATCATTTTACACTGTTGCCAGCAATGTGTGAGAGTATTCCTTACTTCCTTGTCAGCACTTAGCATTGTCCGTCTTGTTAATTTTAGACATTCTAATGGATGTGTAGTAGTGTCTCATTGTGATCTTAATTTGCATTTCCATGAGAACTAATACTTTTGGGCATTTTTTTTCATGTACTTGTTGGCCATTTGTATATTTTCTTTTGTGAAGTGTGTCTGCTCAGATGTTTTGCCCCCTTCCTCCTTTATTTTTTCAATGTCACTATTTTGCTTATTATTGAGTTGCAAAGTTCTTTATATATTTCTGAATGCAAATCCATCATCAGATATATGTGTTGTAAATATTTCTTCCAGGCTTGACTTTTCATTTTTTCAGTGGTATCTTTGAAAAGCAGTTTTCAATTTTGATGGAGTCTAATTGATCAATTTTTTTTCTTTATGCTTCATGATTCTTTTTTCCTAAAAAAAATCTTTGCCTAACCCAGTGCTTCAAAGATTTTCCCTTACATGTTGTTCCAGAAGTTTTATAATTTTAGTGGTTAAATTTAGGTCTATAATCCATTTCAAATTAATTTTTGTGAATGATGTGTGGGAAATATCAAGGGTAATTTTTCCTATGTGAATATTCAGTTGTTCTAGCACCATTTGTTGAAAAGAATATTCTTTTACCATTGAAATGCCATGACTTCTTGGTCAAACACTATATGCCAGTTTAAGGAATCTTTTTTTTTTATAAAGATTTTATTTATTTATTTGAGAGAGAGAGCAGAGTGAGAGAGAGAACAAGTTGGGGGTGAGGGGCAAAGGGAGAGGGAGAAGCAGGCTCCCCGCTGAGCAGGGAGCCCGACGTGGGGCTTGATCCCAGGACCCTGGGACCATGACCTGAGCTGAAGGCAGATGCCCAACCGACTGACCCACCCAGGTGCCCCAAGGATTCTTTTTTTGACTCCCTATTCTTTTGCTTTGACTTCTGTGTCTATCCCTGTGCCAGTACCACACTGTTGTCTTGATTACTGTAACTGTAAATTTCTTGAACTCAGGTGTTACCAGTCTCCAACCGGGTTCTTACTATGACTGTGCTGACTATTCCAGGTGCTTTGAATTTTCATATAAGTCCTAGAATCAATTTGCCAGTTTTTACAAACAAAAAAGTCTGCTAGGATTATGATTGGAATTGTGTGGATCTGTTGATCAGTTTTGGGGCGAATGGCCATCTTAACAATATTGAACCTTTCAATCTGTGAACATTAGCACATCTTTCTATTTATTAGGATCTTCAAATTAGAGTTTTCAGTGTACCAGTCTTGCATATAGTTTAAGTTTATCCCTATGTATTTCATGTTTGTGATACTAACATAAATGGTATTTTAACAGCTCCACCTGCAGTTATTTGCTGCTGGTGTATAGGGTACAATGTATTACTATTATTTTTTAATGCTGACCTCCTACCTTGCAACCTTTCTAAACTCCCTCATGGGTTCCAGTAGCTTGTTATTTTTGTAGATTCCTTAAGATTTTCTTCAGTATGATCAGGCCATCTGCAAAGAAAGACAAATTTACTTCTCCCTTCTTCTTCTTCTTCTTTTTTTTAAAGATTTATTTATTTACTTGGGAGAGAGAGAGCACATGAGAGGGGAAGGGTCAGAGGGAGAAGCAGACTCCCCGCCGAGCAGGGAGCCCGATGCAGGACTCGGTCCCGGGACTCCAGGATCATGACCTGAGCCGAAGGCAGTCGCTTAACCAACTGAGCCTCCCAGGCACCTCTACTTCTCCCTTCTTAATATTCACGTTTGTTGTTTCTTTTCTTAACTTTTCGCAATGCCTGTTACCTTTCATAAAATGTTGATTAAAAATGGTGAGAGCTGACATCTTTGCCTTGTTCCCAAATGTAGAGGTAAACATTCAGTCTTTCATTTTTATGTATGATGTTGGAATAGCTTTTCACCGATGCTCTCTGTCTCCTCGAGGAATTTACCTCTATTCCTGGTGTGTCGAGAGTTTGTTGTTGTTTTTTTTTTTTTTATCATGGGCAGGTTTCAACTTTTGTCAAATGTCTTTTCTGCACCTATTGATTTGGTCATATGTCTTGTTGTCCTTTATTCTCTTGACATGATGAGTTGAATTGATTAATTTTGAATTTTAAAGGGGTTTTGAATTCCTAGGATTGCAGTTTGTAGATCCTGTATTAAATTCCTACCAAGCTAAGGTCCCAACCCCTCTTTAATTCTATTTTTTCGAACCTACAGTTGCACCCATGACATGAAATGCTACCATTTGTATGAAAGAGACCAGCTCGAGTTAGGTACTCCTCATTGTCCCTGTGGCACTCTGTTCTTCCTTTTAGCAATGCATGTTTTACACCAAATGCCGATTGTTCCTTTCCTTTTTCCCAACTAGATTTGAACTTTCCAAGAGCTGAGACTTTGTCCTTTTATTTCAGTCACCCTGGTGCCACATATATGATAAGTTGAGAAGAAGAAGAATAGTTAGGAGCAGGTACTTTGTCCCTATAACTTTTCTTTCTCCCCCCAGAACCCCACTAAGTTGGCCTTCTTAGTCCATCTTACAGATAAGGCTCAGAGAGTTGAACTCCTCTGTCCCAGGCCACCTAGCTGGTAGGCACAAATCCACGATTTGGAGTGTCTTCTCTTTCCACCTGTTGCAGAATCTCTTAAGTGGTAGGCTATTAAATAATTATTTGTCAACTGATTGGCTGAATGAGTAAATGAGTGAATGAGTGAAAGTAGCCTTTCCCCCTTTTTTTCATGAATGGAACAGGTCCACCTAATGAGAAAAAAAAAATCAGCTTGGAAACTGGCATGTTGGCAAGGCATGAGGGAGGGGAATGGCAGGGGTAGGGAGTACTTGCTAAAAAAAAAGAAAAGGAAGTGTAAACTATAAATTTACTTGACAGTGTTGCATCTCTGCGGCTCAGACGTTGGCCACTTCATCTTGGCATGATTATTATATAACAGGGGGATGGAGAAATGGCCGGAAAGTATTGCTTCCTATTACATAACCCTCACTGTGTGCCTGACAGTGTTTCTGATAATGGGAGAACAGAAAGTGTGCCACTCTCCGAGTGAAAGACTTCAAGCTTCTTGCAGTGGGATTGGCCTGGTCTTCAGCCGTTTAGAGCGTTAGAGCGGTGACCGATTTCCTCAGCGGCCTCGGCCTGTCTCTCCCATCTTGTGTCTCCGCACGCCCTGCCCCCCACAGGAAGTTTCCTGTATTCGCATTCCTTACAAACACTTTCCATATCTTCTAACTCCAAACTCCATGGTCCTTTTGAGCCCAACGAAGGATTTCTGGTGGACAATGCGCTGAATTACTGGAGTTTTTGTCACTAGGTAAATGGGCCCCAGTTGAGCTGGGCTGCATATTTTTGCTTCCTCACCGTTTAGTGTTGTGGTGATAAGAACTCAGAACAGTATTTGGATAGTTCCTACTTGTCTGTTTTACATGTTTCAAAATGTGGCGTGAAACAATAGGCATTACCTACCTGGCGGGCTCTGCGGTGGCCTCTTTGAGGATTGTCCTGAGGTGAGCCGTCTTGCCGGTCAGTTAGGGTCAGGCTTCAGAGCACCCAAATCACTGGTGCTTTCTGTTTATGCCTCTCCCTTGTGACCTACACAGATTCGGCTCAATGCCCAGCAACTGTTCTGTGTCCATACATCAAGCCAAGTGAACACATGCTTGCATCCTCCATTGTCTCTAGTCCTACATGCAATCCTCCAGCAACTTCTGCTGGCTCCACCGCCTCTAAAATCCCTCTGTTCTCCTACCCCAACATGGAAGCCACGTGCCTGCTTTTCCTCCTTTCGCTTTGCCATCTCCAGTGCAGTGGCCAGAATTAATAGTTTCAAACTTGTAAATTAAAGCATGCCACGGTGCTGCCAAAAACCCTACAAACGCTTTCCAATTGCACTTAGAAGATGCTGCATGATCTGGCTCTGTGCAGTCTTTGACTTTATCTCCTACTGTTCTTCTTCTTCTTCTTCTTCTTCTTTTAAGATTTATTTATTTATTTGTCAGAGAGAGAGAGAGAGAGAGAGAGCGCACACAAGCAGAGGGAGAAGCAGGCTCCCCGCTGAGCAGGGAGCCCGATGCGGGACTCAATCCCAGGACCCGGGGATCATGACCTGAGCCGAAGGCAGATGCTTAACCCACTGAGCCACACAGGCGTCCCTATCTCCTACCGTTCTTGTTCAGACATGCTGGCCTTCCTTCTGTTCCCTAGGCACACTCTGTCTGAGGCTCTATGTGCTAGCTCTTCCTACTACTTGGAAGGCTCTTTCTCAGGATCCTAACATGGCTGGTGTGTCAGCAAATGTCATCTCCTCCCTCCACCCAATCTAAAGGTGCCTCTCATTCTCTCTCATTACACTGCTTTATTTTCTTCAAAGACCTCACTTTTGTGCGTCCACAAAATGCCTTTTGTCTCCTCCACTTACGTCCATGTTTATTGTTTGTCTCAGGGGTTGGCAAACTACCACGGGTCAAATCAAACCTGCCTATTCTTGTAAATAAACTTTTGTTGGAACACAGCCATGCCCATTTGTTTATATATTCCCAGCGGCCGCTTTGGCTCTGTAAGTACGGAGCTGACTAGTTGTGACAGAGACAGTTTGGCCTGCCAAGCCTAAAATATTTGCTTTCTGGCCCTTCACAGAAAATGTTTGCAGACCCCTGTTCTCTCTTTCTCCACTACCTGCTGTCTCGCTCAGTGCCGGTTTCCCAGCTGTTCTCTGCACGTGACGGTGCTCCGTGAATTTAATGAATGTGGGAACATAGGACATTGTGTTTTTGACTCTGAGTGTGTGTATCTTTTGAGCCCCCGCGGGCAAAGGAGAACCAATAAGGGCCACGTCTATGTTTATGTGCACAGGCCTATTCCTCTGTCTGGGAGGGAGAAGGCAGTGAGGCAGAAAGGACATCATGCAGCTTTTGTGTCCACTCAAAGCAAGCATTCCAGACCCGGTCCTGTCACTTAGTTTCTGTATGACCTTGGAAAAAACCCTCAACTTCTTATGCTTCAGTCTCTTCATAAAAAAAGGAGAAAGTGATACCTCCTTTTTTGGGGAGGCCATGGAGTGCTTAGCGGACCGTGCTTAGCTTTAAATAAATGCAATGGGTCCAAAGTACAGACACTGCCAGGTTTGCCGTTCAGTTCAATTCAATCAGCTGACCCAGTGAGACGTTTAGTGAGTGCCTACTGCCCTCCAGGCACTATGCTACGTTCCAGGAATGTGGAAACTATCCAAGAAGAGAGCTTACCAGCTCTCCAATTCCAGGGTCCCTCCTGTGTACCAAGTTGAGTGTGACATGCTGGGGCATGCAGAGACAAAACAAGACACAGTCCCACCCATGCAGGCCTTCTGATGTTACAGAAGAGATCAGAGCAGCTCACCTGCTACACCTTAGCAATGGAAGGTTGTTAAGAACCACAAGAGACACGCAGGCACCAAAGAAGATCTAAAGAAGGAGATAGGACTACATCAAGTTTATTTTTAGGTTCGGACAGAAAGACCCACAGTATCGTAAGCCTTTTTTGTTTGTTTTAAATAGAATCTCCAGGCCCCTCTGATTTTATTTTTAAATGGCTTTTATTTATCTATCAATTATTCTGATATCTCAAAACTTGTTTTATTCCTAAGTAGGTGAGCCATATATAGTAAATTAAAAAGTAATAATACAAAAGCCTAATCTTATTGTAGCTGGAGGGGAAAATAGGCAAATGTGATTATGGGTAGCACACCAACTTTTTTTCTTATATAAGAAGAAATCTGAGGGATTGGCTTTGGGTGTGATTTGGGTTAGTCACATGTGGCTCAATTAGGCAGGCACATCTCTGTCTATGTCTTTCACTCTGGGTTTTATGTATTAACTGAAGTACTGGTATGATCTTGGACATGGACACTTCTCAAGAAAACTCTATTTAGTCCCTTTCTTTTGAGAACATATCAAATGCCTGTAGATGTAGTGCCAGGACCTGAAGATACAGAGATGAACAGTCAGTATTTTAAAACTCTGAATTCTAAGCTCATTACATGCTGTCTACCTTTCTTGTAAATGAAAAATTAAGAAAATCAAGAAAGCTGAGCAGCTCCAATCTCTCACCCATTCATTGAGCACAAACACTGTGTGAGACACTAGGTGTTGGAGAAACAATCAAACAGGGTCCCTGCCCTCTAGGAACTTAGTGTTTTGTGGGGATCTGGATTGGGGAATAGTCAATTGCTGCAGAATTTTTAAAGTTCTCTGATTTAAGTTTTATGATTGAGAGTCAGTATATTATAGTTCCTGGGTTCAGATCCCGGGTTCACCTCTGACAGTCTGACCATTGGCAAATTATTTAATCTTTCACTATCTCTGTTTCTTCATCTGTAACATGGAGATAGTAATAATTCTAACTCAGTCTTGTTAAGAGGTTCTCATGAGAAAACCATGCTTGGCACACAGTAGGTGATTGGTAGATGTTACTGATGATGGTAGGAGTCATAAGGAGCTCAAGGAATATAATGTAGTGGATGGGGTGCACAAAGGTGGGTTTGCCCCTTTTCAGAAAGGATCCTTCCTAAAAATTTCCCTTGAGTTCTTCCCTTGAGAATGATGTTTGCCTCCTCTGTCTTGGATCGATTCTTTGTGACATCCATTCACTCATTCTCCTTGTGCTTTGTTTCTTTCTTTTTTTAATTTTTTAAAAATCACTTTTTTTTTTATTATGTAATGTTATGTTAGTCACCATACAGTACATCATTAGTTTTTGATGTAGTGTTCCATGATTCATTGTTCGCGTATAACACCCAGTGCTCCATGCAATATGTTTGTTTCTTTATTTCTCTCTCACTGGATTTCCAGTGAGTCTAACAAGTCCAGCAGATTTCTGATTTTGCCCCGTGGCACACGTCTATGACACAGAAGTGGCAGCAGCTATTTAAAATGTTGAGTGGTCACTGTGTCATTCAATTCCCATTGAGAGAGTCATTTGAAACTTTAATATTCTCTAGATGGGGAGGAGTTGTGGGAAGCATACTGTATTTGCTTTGTATGCAACGGGTAGAGAGTAACCGTAAAGTATGTTAGCTCCAGTCATAGTTTATTAAGCCACGGGAAAACATGATTTTTTTTTAAAGATTTTATTTATTTATTTGAGAGAGAGAGAATGAGAGATAGAGAGCATGAGAGGGAAGAGGGTCAGAGGGAGAAGCAGACTCCCTGCTGAGCAGGGAGCCCGATGTGGGACTCGATCCCGGGACTCCAGGATCATGACCTGAGCTGAAGGCAGTCGCTTAACCAACTGAGCCACCCAGGCGCCCATATGATTTTTTTTTTTTTTATATTCTATACAATTGAGTTCCATATATTTCTAGCAGGCAATGACAGAGAAGAGAAAATGTATTCATTTACCGGGTTGCACCTGTGTGCAGGAGGCCTGTAGAAGACACTGAGGATCAGGTAGTAACTGAGATGTGTTATGTCTCTGCCCTGACGGAAACAGAGAAGTCTAGTCTATGTTGTTGGTGGGTAAGAAAAACAAAAGATGTTCATTTACTACCTCCTGTGTTGAACTCATAGGTAATTTTTAAATTCAGTCCAATCCAGTTCAACTGATTTCAGTTTGGTTCAACTCATTATTGATTGCTAACTTAACCTGATCTACTCGGAGAGTGGTCCAGTTAGAGTTGAGGCAAATGTGCCTCTGGGGGCTTCCCAGGGACTTGAATCAGGTAGGGGAGTCTCCTTGGATTACAAGAGGTGGAAACCCAACCCCCTACAGTTTTAGGCCAAAAGGGGAGTTTTAGGGATGACTTACATAATTGAGGGGAGGGCAGCATGTATTCAGGCTAAGGATAAGTGGACTGTCACCAGAATTTGCTCTCCTTCTGTGTTCTCTCTCCTCTCTGCGTTCCAGCCTCACCCTCTCCTCCTTAGTCTGGCTCTTCCACCTAGTGAAGGAGTGCAGCACTGGAATCCCGCTTCCCATCACCGGAGAGCACCCGAGGCTTTGTCTCTTAGGTCTCTCAGGTCGTCAGATACCAGGCAAAGGCTCTGATTGGCGCAGCTTTGGTCGTCTGCAACCGACCATCCAGTTCATCAGATGCCTGAATTGACTTGCTTCTATAGTTGTCCTATAGACTCCTGCTGGCACTCACACAGGATGCTGACATGTGGGACAGGAGAGGTTCCCAATTAACTTCTGATTATGTAATGAACCGCTTATCTGGTTTAAAAAACAATGCATATTGACTCTAGAAAATTTAGAGAATGAAGTTTTAAAAACACAAAGAAGCACACCGTCCAGAAACAGCTGCAAAGGTAGTTTAAAAAAAAACTTTTAATTTTGGAATAATTTTAGATTTACAGAAAAGTTACAAAGATAATATGGAACATTTCCATATGCACTTCACCCAGCTTCCTCTAAGGTTAGCATCTTGCATAATCATGGTGCCTTTGTCAAACTAAGAAATTAAAATAGTACCCTACTGTTAACTAACTCAAGTAGATTTCAACAGTTTTGCCACTGATGTCCTTTCTCTCTCAGGGTTTAACCTGGGACACATTACATACAGTCATCCTGTCTCCTTTGTCTCCCTTGATCTGTGACAGCTTCTCTGTCTTTCCTTGTTTTTCATGACCGCGACAGATGTGAGGAGTGAGAGTCAGGTATTTTGATGAATGTCCCTCAGTTTGGATTTGTTTGATGTTTTTCTCATGAGTAGATTGGGGTTATAGGTTTTTGGAAAGAATACCACAAAGCTGAAATGCCCTTTGCATTACATCATTTCAGAGGTGCATGCAATCCACGTGATTTATTCTTGATTGAAGGGTTCTCCCCTGGAAGTTAACTAAATCTCTCTTTCCAGGGATGCCTGGGTGGCTCAGTGGGTTAAGCATCTGCCTTTGGCTCAGGTTAGGATCCCGGGGTCCTGGGATCAAGTCCCACATCAGGCTCCTTGCTCAGCGGGGAGCCTACTTCTCCCTCTGCCCCTCGCCCTGCTCATGCTCGCTCTCTCAAATAAATACATAGAATCTTTAAAAAAAAAAATCTCTCTTTCCATATGCTGTTCTTTGGAAGTGAACCACGAAGCCCAGCTCACGCTCAAGGAGAGGGCAATTAAACTCCTCCTCCTGGAGTGGGGGCTGACCTATGTATATTAACAAAGGTAGTTTTTAATATAAATTCTTTTGACCAAAAAAGAATTATAGTGCACGTGCTTTTCTATAATCTGCTGTTTTCCTCTTAATAATATAGCATGAATGGATTTCCACATCAAATATTCTTTTATAATGTGATTTTTAATAGCTATTCAGTATTTAGCTGTCTGGATATATCAGAATTTAACCCGTTTTTTAGTTTGGACATTTAAATTGTTTCCAGTTATTTTTCTTGGATATTATGAAAATCATTATGATTAACATCCTCCTAGCTAAATCTTTGTACAGTTACTTATTTCAAGGTAAAAATTTGAATAAAATAGATGTATCAAAGCATATGCATGTTTAAAAATTTGCAGGTATGGATTGCCTCCTAACAATTACCTCTGCCTGGTTTCTGCTGGTTTCTCACAGGCCTCCGTGGTGGGAGCTGGGCAGGGAGAATGTGATGAGCAAACGTGGACAGGGCTGCCATTATTCAGGGCGGCTTGAAACAGAAGAGGTGAGCATGAGGGCTGAGCTCTGCTCCTCATTTACCAAGCTCGAGATCATTTATTAATGCTAAGGATGGCACCTCCTTAATGAGGACAGCGACACAATTTATTTTTCCATTTAAAAACATTTTATTAAAATACATATCGCAAGGTAAAACACACATTCGAAAAAGGTGTATAGAACAAATTTAACTATTATAAGTAATTTTAGAGTGGACATGCACGTATCTCTGTTCATACTTACGGTTAATGGCAATGGGCAAATCAGGTTCTTTTGCTGAGCATCTGTGCCCAAACGTTCCGGTATCAGTGTCCCAGTCTTCCCTTTCCCCAGCGCACGTAACCATTATCCTGGGTTTAGTGGTAATCACTTCTTTGCTGTTCTTTATTTATATTTTATTTTTATTTTTTTAAGATTCTATTTATTGGACAGAGAGAGACACAGCGAGAGCGGGAACACAAGCAGGGGGAGCGGGAGAGGGAGAAGCAGGCTTCCCGCCGAGCAGGGAGCCCGATGCGGGGCTCGATCCCAGGACCCCGGGACCATGACCCGAGCCGAAGGCAGATGCTTAATGACTGAGCCACCCAGGTGCCCCCTGTTCTTTATTTTTAAAGTTGTAAATAAGATACACCTTATGGCAAAATTAGCAAACAATGTGGAAATTTACAAAGCAAATATTGAAAATGTCTCCCAACAGGGGTCTTCTCCCCAAGGGTGTCTTTTATTAACCACGGGGTGTGTACTCTCCTGGGTGGGTGCTCTCCAGTGGAACTTTCTGCAGTGATGACACATTCTGTTTCAGCACTGTTGAACACAGTAGGACCTAGGTACGTTTTAACATCGAACAGTTGAAGTGTGGCCAGTGTGACTAAAGAACTGAATTTTAAATTTTATTTAATTTTAATTAATTTAATGTTTGGTAGGCTCCTGTGGCTAGTGGCTACCATATTGGAAAACATGGCTGTATGTTTTTAAAACCCTTTCTCTCATCCTGGCATGTGGGATCTTCACAGAGTTGTATGTTTGAGGAAACGTACCTCTCGGCAAGACGAAGGTGTCTGGGCCAGCAGTGGCAGCGACCCCTTCTTGACGTCATGCCCTCCACTCTTTCCGTACTGCCCTTCTAGACATAATCAACAGCACTACAAAGGTCAGCTGGGCTTGAGTTGTTTTTTTTAAAGCATTTGTCTCAGCCTACAGTCTCAACTGCAATTTAAGCAGCCCGCTCAGGGTGCTGTGTGGTGTGGTTTCAGAAAGGATGGGTAAAGGTGAGGCCTCCCCTCCCCCAGTGGCCTTTTTTCTCTGGGTCTACGTTTCCAGGCAGCTATTTTTGAAAGCTGAATTTTGCAGCTCTGTAGACTCGTGTTATCGCCAAAAGGATCTTACTTTAAAAATAATCACTATCTCTTTTGTTTGTCTTTTGAGACAGAAAAATAAAAACAAGGAGGACAGTTCCTGTTTGAACATGAATTAAATAACATCTTCTGAAATCACGGCTCATGACTTCCTAATTTTCTGTCATCAGGCGCGTGTTGAAAGAGCCTGGACCAGGAGTTACCAGACATGAGTCCTGGTCCCAACTCTGCCCTGGTGGCCTGGGATCATCTCAGTAAGAATGGTGAATTGGAGACTCAGGGACTGCTTAGGAGAGCCCCAGTGGCATCATCTAAAACACTAACATTTATGGATCCCTAGCCTGTGCATAATTTCATCTTGTGCCTAGGTTTTATCACACAACTGAAACTGCCTCTTCATTGGACAAGAGAGCAGAAGGGAGTAATACTTTCTTTGGCAACCTAAGCTCTTGGCAAAATCACCTGCTCACGGCAGGTGCTGAAGTGCGTGTTCTATTGAAAACAAGAAGAAAGGAAGGAAGGAAAGGGAAGGAAGGCAGGGAGGGGAGAAACAAGCACCCTTGTTACCCATGAATTACTTTCCATACCTTATCTCATACTTATTCCTTTCTACAGTTGGGTAGGAGAGGTACGAGCCTGTGAGGTCGAGTAACATGTTGAAGGCCACACAGCCACCAAGGAGTGGAGTCTCTGTTCTTGTGGCAGCTCACAAAGTTAGAATCCAGATTCCCAGAGCTTTGTTCTCATTTCCCAGGTTGTTAAGAATGGTGAAATTGGTGTCTTTGCTGAGTACCTGCGACCCAAGCAAGCCCCACGGGTGACTTGAGAAAGACAGAGGTTTTAGATCAGTTCTTGCCTGCAGCCCTTTCTCTTTCTGACGTTAAGCATATCTTAAACCAGGTTCCTGGGCTGACATTCTCATGCATATGGATTTAGGAGGGGAGCAGCTTTCTCAGCAGGCCTAGGGAAGTATATTAATTTCACAGAGCCCCCATCCCCCTACCCCCCAGCAACTTGGAGGGGCCCTCCTCTGGACCATTTAATCTCATCTTTTGTCTGCATTGAGAATGGGCATTTCCCCCTCTTTAAATATCATCCCCCCCATCCCTCTCCCCCCTCATCATACTCTTTGTTGTAGATGATCAGGCCAGGAGGGGAGAAGGCACTGGCCCACCAAGCTTGGGAAAGGCCAAAAAGGAAGGATTTGCAGGAGGTGACCCAGCCTTGGGGTCCCCTGAACTCTGAGGCCTAATCCTCTGTAATGGCCTGTGTTGGAGAGTCTTTGTGAAGCCTTTGAAAGGAGGTACGCCTGGGAGGGGCCTTGTCCCTCTTACTCACGGTTCTCAGAGGGGCTTCGGTTGCTTCTAATGAGTGGGTGGGGAGAGGACACACCTAGCTGGAAAGCTGCTGTCTGCCACAAAAATGGGGTGCCAAGAGAGGCAGCAAGATTCCCAATGTTTCAGGTTGTGCCCCTACTCCCCTCCCCTTTGGGACACCCCCAGGCCTCCACCCTGGTCCTTTGTAGGAGCCACGGGAACCGATACCTAGATTCCCAAACCTGTAACCTGGACTGGGCGTCACAATCCAGGTCTAGCAGGGATCAGAAATAAGTGACTTATTTAAAAAAGAAAAAATTCAAAAAATGATAAGCTAAGAAAAGAGCAGATATTTTCAGGTAGTAATGTTTTTGGGGGCAGTATACTGTCACACAGCCTGGGGTTTGAACCCAGACTTCATCTGGCAGAGACTCGGGTCTCTCAGTTTGTAGTGAGAATGGGAGCTAAAAATTGCTGGCAAAGTATAGGTTCTTACCAAATGGTGGCTACTGAAGGAGTGTACGTAATCACCTAGCTCTCATTTCTTGTGTGAAGAAAGCAAGTCCCAGAGAAGGGAAGTAACTCGGGGAAGGTTGCACAGCAAGTTAAGAGCAGGGCTCAAATTAAAACCCTTTCCTCTGGCCACTGGATCAGGGCGCCATCAGGGGAGCTCCGTAAGCAAAGTCCATCTTTATTTTTATGTATTTATTTATTTATTTATTTTTAAAGATTTTATTTATTTGACAGAGAGAGACACAGCGAGAGAGGGAACACAAGCAGGGGGCGTGGGAGAGGGAGAAGCAGGCTTCCCGCCGAGCAGGGAGCCCAACATAGGGCTCCATCCCAGCACTCCGGGATCGTGACCCGAGCCGAAGGCAGACGCTCAACGACTGAGCCACCCGGGTGCCCCCATCTTTATTTTTAAAAGCCGGATTTGTGGTGTGCACAAACTGGGAAATGGCATTTATCACACATGCCTGAGAGATGAAAAAAATGACTGCACATTCCCTTTGGAATATTGTGATCATATTTCTGGATGGTGTTTTCTGTGGAGCAGAAATGAAAAACCGTAATTTCTAACCCAAGAGCTGACATGCTGGGTGGTTATTACTGCTTCAGCATGGAGGGGTGTAGAGATGAGCTCTGTTTCTGGAAAGAATTAATTGGATTCAGAAGAGAGCTTGAATGAGAGCTAGAAAGGAGCTGTCTGTTCTTGGAGTCCGAGACCACCGAAGTCAAGGGGATCTCCATTTTGTTAGAAATGAATCTGATATGGTTTCTTTAACTGAATTCTTGACTGGTTGAATTTGGGGGGGGTGTCTTCCATTTTGTATGATGAGTCAGATACTTTGCTCAGTTGGAGGTCATGAGAGACTTTTCTGGAGTTTAAATGACTATTGATATGACCATTAAGTAATATATATTAATATAGCCATTAATAAAATTGGCAATGCCTTGCCCTCGCATGATCTCCTATAAATCTTGTGAAACTTTGAAGAGAGAGGTTTTTTAATCACTTGTATTTTTCAGATGAAGAAAGAAAGGCTCAAAGGTAACTTGCCAGGTATCATTAGCCCAGGAAGTACTATGGTGGGCACTGGACATAAGTCTGAGATGTGAAGCATTCTCTGAACTCACCTCAAGAACACTCAGGCATGGAGTTGGTCAACCCGCTGCTTGCTTGGGGGTTAGGAGAATAGAGTTCACCCTGTGCTTCAAGGTAATAACTCTGGTGGCAGCTGACTGATTTTTCTCTTATGCAAGCAGCCTGGTCCCCCTTCTGCCACTCCTCTCTCATTCAACAGAGGGCAGGTATGTCTGCACATTGTGGTCTACACATTCCCCTCCTATAACCCTTTGTGAACCCGATATCACCTTAATTTAGCCACCATAATGGAAATTTTTCTTTGCTCCCAATTCCTGGGGTTTTGGTTCCTGCTGTGTCCCCTGTTCCTATCATTGAGGTTCAGCTTTGCTCCAGTCATTGTTGGCTGCCATTACCCAATGGCTGTACCCTTTCTTCTTTGCTAACAGAACTCTGATTTTCCTCAGGTGTCCACCATCTATGGCCATCAAGGGAAGTTGGCCCCATACTCAGGGAGTGACTGACTCCTCATTGGTCCAAGCCAGTTATCATGGGACCAGTCCACTTCACAGTGACTGATTTAGGTGTGGGCTTGTAACTCATTTTGGCTAATGAGACATGAGCAAATGATGGCTCAGGGCCTTGTGGAGAAGGTTTTCCTCATATTCAGAAGGGAACTCTGGGTGCCGTGCTGCTGCTTCTGGATGTTGATGTGCCTACCTGTGATGGCTAAGCTGCAGCCACTGTTTTGGGGACCACAAAGGGTCTGAGCCTGAGAACACACTGATCATGGCAGCATGGAAGGTTGGAGTAAGCCGAATCCTTCATGAAGGCCCCACGGAATTAACCAACCTTCTTAACATCCCTCTTTCAAGCATTCCCTTAGTGTTCAAGCCAGTTGGATTTTTTCCCCCATTACTTGCAGCCAAAAGCATTGTCACTGATAAAGTATGACCTCTCAATAATCTGTCTACTTCCCCAGTCCCTTCCTAGGACTTTGCTTTCAACCCTTCCAAACTCCCCATTTCCTGAGACCCCTTTCTTCCCAGAAGCTTAACCCCATTTAACATCCCAGGCAGAGGAGCTGGGAGTTGGGCTGGGGAACATTGAAAGGTCACAAAAAAATGCCGCCCTTCTACTACTTCCTCTTGTGTCTCACAGTCTGTTTACCCACACCAGTTGCTTGAATGTCTTTTAACTTTAAAAAATGCTACTTTTGGGGGTGCCTGGGTGGTTCTGTTGGTTAAGACAGAACTGACTCTGGATTTCAGCACAGGTCATGATCTCCCGGGCTGTGGGATTGGGCCCCGTGTCGGGCTCTGCACTCAGTGTGGAGTCTGCTTGAAAGATTCTCTCCCTCTGCCCCTATGCCCACTCTCGTTTTCTCTCTTAAAAAAAAAAAAAAAGTGCTACTTTTGGAGCATGGACCTTGGGTAGAAAACATCACTGCCCCTGTTATTTCTACCTACTGTTTTTTCAAGGAAACATTTGCCTAGAATTTTAACAAGTCCTGTTAGAACGCAGTACCTTCTCCCACCCTCCATGCATCTTACTGCTTTCTCACTCTTCCTGGTTGTGCACGCGGATAGAGCGGTCTACCCTCTGATGCATGTCCTCTCCTGCCCAATGGGTCCTCCACTGTTACCTCTGTGCTAGGTGCTCTTGCTGCCCAGCCATTTATGGCCTGATGCCAGGTATCTCCCATCTACCTCTTCTGACTGAGAGAATAGGCTCAGTTCATGGACTTGTGGGCTCATGGATTCAGTCCAATTCATGCCCATATGTTGAAGCCCTAACCCCCAGTGTGACTGTATATGCAGATGGGGCCTTTACAGTGGTAACTAAGGTTTAGTGTGGTCATAAGCATGGGGGCCCTAATCCGGTATAACTGATGTCCTCATAAGAAAATGACACCAAAGATGCACACACAGAGAGAAAAGGCTGCGTGAGGACACAGCAAGAAGATGGCCATTTGCAAGCCAAAGAGAGTGGCCTGGAAGAAATCAACCTTGCTGACACCTTGATATTGGCCTTCCAGTTTCCAGAACGGTGAGAAAATTAATTTCTGTTGTTTAAGCCACCGAGTCTGGCATTTTGTTCTGGCAGCCCCAGCAAACTCATGTATTGGTCATACCTCATATTCCAGATCTGATCCCTGGGGTTTATCAGATATCATTCAATTCATTCCTTCATTCATACTTTATCAGTCAGAAAGGTAGTAGAACATAGTACGGGATTGCCCAATATGTGAGCCACCTGATTCCTAGTCCTGCAAGACCGTCTGTGAAGAATGGCCTCTGAGGTCGTACAGTACATCACACCCCTATTTGCGGATTCATAGTGTTCACTTTGATAGTAAAGATTCTGAGCAGTACTGCGGGAGAGAAACTTGTCTGAGGTTATTTAAGTGGCCATTTACAGCCTTGAGACTTGACTCTGTATCTGTCTCTTTATTGACTAACATCTATTAATATCCATGAAGCTTGTGGGGAGAAATGCAGAGCTTGTTTTTCAAAGCAAAGTCTTAAGTCAGGTGGTTCTGCCACATAATTCGTGAAACTTAGTTTTCCCATCTGCTAAGTGAGGCTGATAGTCACTATCTGGGTTATTGCTTTGAGGATCCAGTAAGAGAATCTACGTAAAGGGCCAACACAGTATCATTCCATCTCTGTTCCTTCCTCCTCTTCATTTATTCAGAAATTCAGTAATTACAGATTTATTGAGTACGGAGGTGCACAGCTCCCGCTGGATGGAAATACTCTGAGTGTCTCCCTTTCCTTCTGCTCTGAGCTGTGCTGAGGCCTTACAGACTTGGGAGAACCCAAGCCACTCCTCCTACAGCTTTCCCCTGTTCTGTTTTTATAAATGACCTGATTCCAGGACTTCTCTGCCTTCACGCTGGTCACTGGGAAGCCAGGCTAGCCTCACACCTAGAGGGTTTAGGTGCTGGGTGGGTAACCTGGCTTCGTGGAACGTGCAACTCAAAGCTTGCAGGGGCGCACCTGGGACCAAGGAGCAACTTGCCATGTTAACCCAGAGCATCAGCCATGTCAGCACCAGACCAGTCAGCTGTGGGTCTCTTGGCTTGAAAGTTCTGAAAACCCAAGGCCTTTTGTAGCTTTCATTTGGCAATAATCAGAATTAACTCCCTGTGAGTAGGTAATGTTCCAATTGAATCGTAATGCAGAGAAAATTCCAGTAAGTCAGAATTTACCAAGAGAGTCAGTTCTGCCAAGGACATTCTGTGTGAGAGGCTCTGTGTTCAGACTTTTACTTACCTTGTCTCATTTAATCTTCACAAATGACCCAATTATCCTCATTTTACAGATGAAGAAAAGGAAGAAACTGAGGCACAGGGAGGTGCGTGTGCTCAATCCACACATCTCTGAAGTCCTAGAGCCAGCATTTGACTATGGGCAGTCTGACTCCAGAGTGCAGGCTCTTCTTCACCACTGTGGTCTTCTCCATCCAATTAATTACTACCTTAAGTTGACAGATGTGGAAACTGAGGCTCAGAGGTGAAATTATTAGACCAAGCCACACAGCTAGTAAATGCCAGAGCCAAAACCTGATCCCAGCTCTCTGGCTCCAAAAGTGTTCACACTTTTTATAGGGGAACAGCTCCTCCCTGCCTGTGGTTCCACACGTGGCACTGCATGTGTAATATGTAGGAGCCGGCTGCTACAGCCCTGTGGCCCATGATTCGCTAGTCCCCCACCTACAGGTGATCTGAATAGAGCTGGAGTAACTTGCCACCACCACATCCCAGGCCTCATCCCACGGTTGGCCTCTGGCCTGAAAAACCCTTCCCCTGTCCTCACTAAATTCTTCTCGTCTCTCAGGTCTCAGATCAAATGCCACTTTCTGGGGGTGGCTTCTCTGGTCCTCCAAATGAGTCCAGTATCCCCTTTGGGAGATCTATAGAGCATCCCTTAGTTTGCGTTCTCACTTTTAAATTACCTACCTGTGTGATTATTTTATAAGTACCTGCCTTGCCCTAGATTGTCCACACTATGAGGCCAGAGCCCACAGCAGGGTGGTAACAGTAACACCTCCCATGTTTAATTCAGTTTTTAGCCTATAGCTAAAAATGGTAGTTATTATTCTGTATAACAGATATATCTGTGTCGCCATGTATGTTTACATATATACATATGTGTATATGTAAATACACACATATATAAATACACACATATTTAAACGATACTTAAATGTCATTAGGTCCATCCCCTTCTTCCTCCTAATGCATCAATCACAGAAAGGTCAATTAGTCGTGGGATTGTTGCAGCCCCCTGATTACTTGCTCTTGCAGACATTGCTAATCAATCACCATACTCTTTTCTCCCGAGTGTCTGGGGAGCCTCAAAACCCCTCTCAAGGCATTGCTCCAGGCAGCCATTGTTGATTAATTGGACTTGGCCCCCAAAATTAAACTTGCCCATCCCAGAGGGGGAAACTATTCTCATGGATTCCATATAGTCGTTTAATCCTAGTTTTCTGCAAGAATTAAAAAAAATATAGGGATGCCTGGGTGGCTCAGTCGTTAAGCGTCTGCCTTCGGCTCAGGTCATGATCCCGGGGTCCTGGGATCGAGTCCCGCATCGGGCTCCCTGCTCCGCGGGAAGCCTGCTTCTCCCTCTCCCACTCCCCCTGCTTGTGTTCCCTCTCTCGCTGTGTCTCTCTCTGTCAAATAAATAAATAAAATCTTCAAAAGAAATATTGATGTTTGAGGTCCTATTCTAGAGATTCTGATCAACTGGGCCAAGAACCACTGGCTGGCCAAATAGTGTGAATTCTGGCCAGTTCTTGTTTGGATTCCGTTTTCCCTTGTGTCATTTATTTACTTTTAAGTGTAGTATATAATAACTCCACAGTGGCAGATACAGAATTGAGGGCATTGAGGATACGGACATGATGGAAAGATCGGTTTCAGTTCTCAGTAGCTCTCACACTAACACAGGAGACAGATTGGCATGAAGAACTCTTTTTTTTTTTTATAAGATTTTATTTATTTATTTGACAGAGAGAGACACAGCGAGATAGGGAACGCAAGCGGGGGGAGTGTGAGAGGGAGAAGCAGGCTTCCCACGGAGCAGGGAGCCCGATGTGGGGCTCGATCCCAGGACCCTGGGATCATGATCTGAGCTGAAGGCAGACGCTTAACGACTAAGCCACCCAGGTGCCCCAAGCATGAAGAACTCTTAAATGAGGCAGATTGTTAGGAGTTCATTTATAGGTGCCTGAAAGCACAGGGGAGTGTGTAGCAGAGGAAGACAGAGAACTTCTATGTGGGAGGATCTGGAAAAATGGTCTGAAAGGAAGTTGGAGTTGCACTAATTCTTAAGGAACAGGTGGGCTGGGGAACCCATGGTGAATCCAAATCGTGGAAGACTTTGAATGCCAGACAGAGCCATGTGGAGTCAATGACGTAAGGAAAATGATTTTCAGAGTTGATCTTCAGGAAATAAACATTGGCAGCAAGATGGAGGCTACTTGGAGAAGGGTGGAAGAGGAGGCTTGGTGCAAAGTCTCTAGTCTTAATTAATTCATGGCGGTGGCAGAAGTCACATACGTGAATCGGAGATGGAATGAGATTTTGGCAATAGGGGAGAAACATTGAATATGACTCAAGGAAAAATCTATGAAAATTAATTGTATACTTGCTCTTATTGCTTTGCATTACATTGTGAGCTCTTTGGAAAAAGATTTGCATTCCTAATCTGGGCCAGGTACTGTGTCAAATATTTTACGTAGAGCTTCTGATTAATCCTCATAACAATGCCACAGAATTATTTTCACTATCTGGATGAGGATCCTGAAGTTAGAAATATATTAAATCATTTTCCCGGTGTTACACAGCCAAGAAGTTGCAGAGTCAGGATTCAAATACAGATAGTTTAACCCTGGAACACAGGCATTGAACTGTGTGATGATTCTTTCTTAATTACTGCTCTATTCTGTAGTTTTCAGCCAGGGAGGATTTTGTGCACCTCACTCAGGGGAGACATTTAGCAATTTCTGTAGACAGTTTTGGTTGTCTCAACTGGAGTGGGGGGGATTGCTTCTGCATTTAGTGGGTAGAGGTCAGATATGCTGCTAAAAATCCTACAATGTGCAGGATGGTCTCCACACCAACTCCTCTCCCTGCAAGGAAGAATTACCCAGTCCCAAATGTCAGTGGTGCCGAGGTTGAGAAACCCTGTTCTATTTCTAGGGCCTAACTCAGTGCCTGGCTCACAGTTAGTTGAATGTTTGTTGAATTAAAGAGAACTACTGGGAATATGCATTCATACTTCTGTACTTATATAAATTTAAATTTATGTGAATATAGCTCCTTACAAATATATACATTCTTTAATCCTGATGTATTCTCCTCATCACAGAAATTTCACTGTGTGTGTCGTCTTTATTTCCTCTCGAATCTGTAACTTTGGGGCAATGTTTCTAATTTATCCTATTCCAAGTCTTACCTCCTGTAATTATGGTGTCTCCTGGCTTGGCCATCGTCCCATGGATTGGAATTTCATTTTAAATCCTGCAGTTGCCAAGCTGACTTAGAAAAGATTTGGAGGTTTTTGTGTGTTTTTCTTTCTTGTTCCTGCCCCATCCTGTTGGAATTCATTGCATCACCCTATACTTTCCTAGCGAGGGGCTTAGCATCTGCTTCAGGGGATGGGCTGCCAGTGAAACTCCCTGAGTAATCAGATCCATGGCTCACTGAATGAAGTGGTTGTGGCTGGCCACCTCAGTTCCCATCCAGAAGGCCACATATTCCTGAACTTGGGTGATGTGGGCTTGGAAAGTTCCATCCCTTGTTGTAAACCAGCTGAGCTTTTTGCATATCCATCCATGATTACGTTGCCCTGTATCCAATTTCCAGCTGACAGCTGTTCCTCAATCTTCTCCTTCCCCCAGCCCCCGATACACTCCAGGATTTCCTTCCTTCCTCCCTCCATCCCTCCCTCCCTCCCTCCTTCCCTTCCTTCCTCCCTCTCTCTCTTCTTTCTTTCTTTCTTTCTTTCTTTCTTTCTTTCTTTCTTTCTTTCTTTCTTTCTTTCTTTCTTTCTTTCTTTCTTTCTTTCTTTCTCTTTCTCTCTTTCTCTCTCTCTCTCTCTCTCTCTCTCTTCCTTCCTTCCTTTCTTTCTTTCTTTCTCTCTCTCTCTCTATTTCTTTCTTTCTTTCAAGTGATAGCCATTCTAGAGCTTTTCTCATTTCCCCAGTTCCTAAATTCCACATTTTCAGTCCATTCTGTCATAGTTGCTCTCAGTGCAGCTGTGATTAGGGAGAGGGATACCCAGTTGCATTGCCTGTTTTAGCAACAGGGTCATGATTAGGAAAGAGCTGGGGAGTAAGGGAGTCCTCTAGAGATGCCTCTAGATGAGAGGTCAGTTAGTGTCTCCAATGAGCCCTAAAGTCTGGTTGTAGGGGTGGTTGGCCCAGCCAAGATTCTTTAAAGATGCCTAAGAACAAACAAGTGAACAGAGAGAGTCCCTACAGTTGCTCATACCTACATCTTTACTTCCATTTGACCTTCATGACCATTTACGTTATTGACTACTGTTGTATGTCATTCGTCTACTGTGATCATGGGTTGAAGTTGAGGTGATTCCCTAAGGACCACTCTCCCACTTATTGCTCCAGATGTGATTTTGTTTGATAAGCGATGATGATCTCAGTTAGGAAGCATTACATTGTAAATAACAGGAAAACAACTGGCTGAAAAGTTCAGAGACAAAGCTTCAGCCTCACAGAATGCTCTCACTAAAGACTTGATTTTTCCCCCCACCTTTCTTCCTGACTTTACACTAAGTCTGGTTCTTTCTTTGTTCCCAAGATGCATACCAACAGCTCCTGAAGTAACACGTCTTCTTGCCTCATCCAGCAGATGTGAAAACTTCTTACCCTGAGATTTCTCAGCATAAGTCTTGAGATTCATGCTGAATTGGCTAAGGTTATAGAACTGCCCTGGATCAACTTTCTGGCTAGGGGGTGAACTGGGCTGAGTGGCACGGCCTAACTTATGAACTCTATGCCAGGAGAGCACGTGGAAGTCAGGCCATTAGCAAAGAGGGTGGTGGATGGCAAAGAGATAGCCAAGCAGTGTCCATTATAAGACTTATGCTTGGTCTCCTTGACATTTGAGTATCAGCAATGTATTAAAATACTACTTTGACCAATTGCCTTCCTTTGTATTTGAGGAGTCTCTGCCACCAAATTCCTGACCTATGAAACCCATTCACTACCACTGTCTGCATGGCTGCCGCCCCCAAATCTAGACCAATTCTTTCCAACAGGGCAGGAAGGGTGATACGGTTTTGATAACAATCTTAACTTTAAAGCACCTACCATTCGGAGAAATACTACTAGTGCAAATGCATTTGTGAATGCAACCGTTCATATTCATTCCTTTATTTATTCTAATATCTTTTTACTCTTCACTCTTGTGTCTATATATCCATCCCATTGGAAAACATATATTAAATATCTGCCATGGGCCAATCACTGTGCAAGATCCTAAGATCCAAGGATAAACAGCATACTAAACTCAAGGAGTTCAAAACAAAATAAGAGAGACGGGCACATAATTAACAGTCATAAAGGATTTTTTCTTTTTGGTAAAATTATTAAAAAGTATTTAAAAACAGCTACTTCCCTCAACTCCAAACCACTGTGTTCTGTGTGCGTGTGTGTAATGTCTGTGTATGTGTATGTGTGTGTATTGCCAGTCAATTTCCATTTCCTACCTACTTTCCTGGTCTAAATGTCCTCAACATGTCGCTCTTCCTCACCCTGTTTGTGACTGCTGTCTTTCTTTTACTTGTTGAGGTCATCTTGTCCTCTCCTCCCAGGATTCCGCAAACTTAGCAACAGAACCAGACAGTGTCCTATACACCTACAGTTGCCTGAACAAATACATGGTTGATGACCAGAAGAACATTGGTGTTTTCTAGATAGTTTCTCAGTTTCACTGGGGCATAGATTTCTTACACAAGGAGTTTTTGATTGTACGGTTGCTAGGAAAGGGAGACCTATATTTTTCTTTAATTGAATTTAGATGTTTTAAAAGTAAGCTCTTTGCTTCCTTTCTCTTAACAAAAAATGTTTCCCACATGCTTTAAGGGCCATAGGAGTCCCATAGGAACAGCCATGTGGGGGGAAGGGAGAGAGATTTGGCATCAGACCGGCCTAAATTTGGACCCCTGATTTGCCATTCACTGGCTCTGCTACCTTGAGTCTTAATCTCTGTGAGCCATAGACTGTTTTCCTGTCAAACAGGAGGAGCACAATTCCTACAGCACAGACAGTGGAGAGTTACACGTTAGGTGTGTGTGAGAGCACGTAGCACAGCATTTGGGGTGTAGCCAGCTTGCTTGTGGCTCATTTCCTCCCTCTGTTTCTCCTGCCCTGTTTCTTTCTTCCTTTTGACCCGAACAGTCTACTGTCTGTATAAGAATGGGTCACAGGGTCATGGGGGGAGGGGGTGAGAAGGCTTTGGGCAGGGACTTTTAACATGTTTTTAATGCTGCCATTTGTCTTATGACGTCAATGATTATATGGCTTTTTAAAAAAAGTTCTTAAAAATATGCTGCCAATATAAATTTTATCATTAATCCAGTATGTTGCCATGAAAGTGAATATAGCAAATGACGGACTACTGTCATCTCAAGAAAAGTGACATATTCTGAACACATGTAGCTAATGAAGCTCTCAGTGTCCTGGTGTGTACTTGAGTGGCTTGTGATGTTAGTAGACCCACAAAGAAGTAACCATTGTCATCAAATGTAATGAAAGAAAACAATATTTATGCAGCCTCTATGAGATAGGGACCGTGCTCTGTGCTTTCTGCCTTCACATATATTTTTTGATCCTCCCTAATCAAATACCCCAGATTCTTAGGCTTCAGTGTCAAGGGAAGAATGAGCTATTGCTGTTGCTCTTGCAAGCTTTCTGTTTCATCACTGCTCTCTTTAGCAGTTGTGGGAAATCTCTCCAAAAAAAGCCAGGCGTGACAATTAGTAATGCTTCACACACAATGGGCCTATTTGCAGATAAGGTTACAGTTTGCTTCTCCCATCCATCCCAAGAAATGCAGACTTTTACATTGCCTGTTTATTTATCTGGACTTTCACTTCCACGTTCATTATACAAAATCTGAATTCATAACAATTTCCCAAAAACCACTCTGTTTACAAAATACTATACTCTCATCAATTACGATTTTGACATCTTTTTGACTGCTTTCCGACACATAAGACAAATTCTATAAATGTAGCTGATGTGAAAGTTCTGTGGTTCTTGCCACCAAAAAGTCTCCTAAATTCACCCACATGTCTCCGTCTTCTGTGCTGTAGTTCTGCTCACTGTGAATTCTCACACTGCGTTGCTACAATAGTGAGAGATTGCTTTGAGTCCTCTGCCACGTACCAGACACTGTGTGAGGTGTTTTATATGTATGATTGCACTTAATTGCTCCCGAGAATGTCTTCAGAGATAGGAAGTATTTGTGAACCTGTCTTCAGACGTGGAAACTGAGGCAATAAGAAGTTCAATGTTTTGCCCACAGCATGAAAGTGACATAGCTAAGATTCAAATCCTGGCAGTCGGACTCTAGGGCTCATGCTTTGGACCACCACCTGCTTTTATCACCTCAGCTTTTACTCAAGAGTTTCCTAATTGGTTTCACTGCATCCACTCTTGACCTTCTAGGAATCTCCACCCTGCAGCTTGTTCTAAGCTCATTCCGATCATAACATCCAAATCCTTGAAACTCCCGATGCCTTTCCCCTGCCTTAGGTATATAGTCCAGACCCATCATGGCCCACAAGGCTCTGTGTGTGGTCTGGCTTCACCTTCTCTCCAGCCTCATCTTACTATGGTCAATTTTACTTTTTTTAGGACCATCAGCTGTGTGATTATGTAGTGGATTATGTAGTGCTCTGCCCTCCTGCAATGGCCCTGGCGAAAGCAGCTTTCTACATGGATTTCTCTCCTTGTATACTTGAATTCCGAGATTTAGATATTACTGGCATTAGACCTTGATGACTCCTCCCTTGTTTTCTTCCTGCCTCCCTGATTCTTCCTTTTCATCTCCTTATGGGCTTCTTTCCTACTTCCCCTGTACCTCAGGGGGTCTACCTCCAGTTCCTGGTCCCCCTGCAACCGCCCCCAACCCACACCCATTCTCAACATGTAAAGTTTACTTTGGTTAAGCAAACGTAACGCTGCTGTGGATTGTTGCCAAATACTATTCTCAAACTCCATGCCAGGATTTAGATTCTTGTATTTAGCTGGTTTCTAGATGTCTCTTCTGGAAATGTACACAAGGACTTCAAATTCAACAGGTCCAAAGCAGTGTTCATTGTCTTCTCTTGAAAGCTGCCAACTACTCTTGTATTTCCACAGTAGATGGTTTTTCCATCTACCCAGTCATCTGTACCAGAAACTTCAGGGTCATCCTTAACATTTCCCTTCCATTTGCCGGGTCAACTCAATCTTTAAAATGCCTATCTAGTGTGCTTTGTCTTCTTCATTCCTGTTCTCTTTGACCTGGTTTAGACATATATTATCTCTTATCTGAAATATTGGAAAACCACCCTAATGGTTTACCTTCTTGTTCATTCTCCATTCTATTCCTTGCAGGAGGAATCACATCAAAGGGCTTAATTTAGTGTCATCAGTGTCTCTGAGAAGCAGGAACACCCCACTAAACTAGAAGTGGCATTGATAGACCATCAGTGACGTGGTGATAAAAATCACCTGACCTAGTCCTGACTACTTCACAGAACCCTAGCAATTTCTAGGTTAAGACTGACAACAGCAGTGGAAAAAGCATCAGGACACTAGCTGCCACCACCACCTTCCTACAACAATCTCTAACATTTATGGCACATTGACCATGAGCTGGACTCAATTCAAACCCGATGTATACCTTATTTAATCTATTCATTCATCTGAAAGTGACTTTTGATGTAGCAGTGGATTTATAAGGAACTCTATACCTTTTTAAAAAAGCTGTTATTTATTTGACAGAGAGAGAGAGAGAGCACAAGTAGGGGGGAGTGGCAGGCAGAGAGAGAAGCAGTCTCCCCCCTGAGCAAGGAGCCCAGACATAGGACTTAATCCCAGAACCCTAGGGTCATGACCTGAGCTGAAGGCAGAGGCTTAACCAACTGAGCCACCCAGGCGCCCAAGAACTCTATACCTTCTTAGCAAGACTCAGATTCTCTTTGGAAATCCAACCTCATCGGAGGGTGCAGTTTTGGGATTTTAAATCAGTTGCCCTGGCAAGGCCAGTGTGCTTTCCACTGGGACTTTAAATCTTAAAGGATGACATAGAGTGGAACAAATTTTGGGGGCTTATTTACTTTCCTAGTGGCATCTCTATGAGATAGTTTAGTAGTTTTTTCAACCAGACCCTGAATGCCAGGCTGATTCCTGTCCTGATGCATGTTCTGTTTCCAAGTCTGGTTCTCTAGCCTCTAGCCTTCTGTCTGTTCTATGCACTGATTAAATATCTTGCTAACGAATTCTTCCTTGTTTTTTTTTTCCCTCTTCCTTCTTTAACTTCACTTAGCCAAAGTGGGTTTCAATTGCCTGCAACCAGAGAAACCCAAGTGTTGCCAAAATCATCCCACGGAAAACCTGTTTTGTTAGAGGTAGGAAAATTGAGGTCTCCCTGTAACTTGCCTCAGGTCACCTGGGGAGTTAATGGCAGAATCTGGACTCAAAGGATATTTTATCATTCCTGGTCTAGTGTTCTTTAGAGTGCACAGTGGAGCAAGAGTGATCCTTCGGCCCAGAATTCCTTGAGTTTGAATACTTGGTTCCATGACATGTTTATCTGTGTGACCTAATCTCTTTCTGCCTGGGTTTTCTTCCTCGTAAAATGGGGAGAATAATAACACCTACCCTGTCGGGTGACTGTATGGATTATATCGCTTAATTCTATACTCCATGCCATGAAGTCTGAATGGACAGTACCTGGTACATAGTAAGAGAGAGAGAAATGTAATTACTATTGTTGTAACTTTCACTGCACCCACTGGCCGCTTCAGGAATATTGTTGTTGTTCTAAATAGTTTGTCTTGCAGCACTGGTAAAGGATGTTTTAACTGTATTATCCAAGTCTTTCTTAGTTAGGAAAGTCTAATTCATCTATCCAAAGTGCCCCCTCCAGAGATCACCAGGAAGGGTGCTGGTGGCTTGGTAGCTGAGAGTTTATTCTGTCTCCTTGTACTCTGAAAATAGTATCATTAAAAAGGACTGTGATTTTCTTCTTCTTTTTTTCTAACCAATGAAATGGACATCAAAGTACAGAGTGTTTGACAAGAGGACCAGTTGGTTCCATTCAGGGGCACATTATGAATTGTTCGTTTTTGACAAGGGGAACAATTCATTACATTTTGTTTATGTAGCACCTCCCGAGGGTCCATTTCTAAGTGGTTCACAAAAGGCTTGTTCTCACTGGAACACACTTGTCCTTCAGGGTTCCCAGGGACTGAAGATCATGTGTGCAAATAAAATAAACTCACCCTGAAGGCCAGTAATTTAGATTAATAAAGAGCTATGTTTATACAACTCCATTAACAAAATTCTACATGGCAAGTTGAACCCAGTTTTCTCAGGCAGCACAACCATTTCTAAACAAGACTTGATGAAGAATGGCTAGTTTCTGGGTATACAAAATAAGGAGAAAGTCTTTTCATTGTCCTCAGGCCCCTGAGATGATTTCTGTGACCCCTGATTCTCAGGAAACCCCTCAGAAGTTGAAGCAGCCTGAATGTGGAAGATTCTGTATCTGTAGGAATTAAGTCAGACCCCTCTATCCATCCACTCATCTTCACCTTATAGCATACACATACTTATTTTTTTTAAAAAAAACTCTCATGTACCTGTTAGGAGTAGCATCTCAACTCTTTTGCCTGTATCTGGGTCCTCCAACAGGAGAACCAGGCAGGGAAAAAGCTCTTCAGTGGGAGAGATTCATTATAAAACACCCAGTAGGTCCTAATAATGACCCTGTGAGATCAGTAGCACTTTAATTCTCTCTGCCTTCTAAAAGCATGAAGACCCAGAGCAGTTACAAGGCTTGCCCAAAGGAAAGGAAGCTCCCATTTGCTGGGTATCTGTTATGTACCAGACGTGATGTGAGAGGTTTTCATATTCATAGTTTTATTGCCTTGTCTAGAGAACACTGTGAAATGTGTGTGTGTGTGTGTGTGTGTGTATGTGTGTGTGCATTTGATAGATGTGGAAACAGAGGCACAGACAAGTTACAGAATCACTGATGTCACTAGGAAGTGGGAGGCTGAAGAGTCTGGTCTTCCTATGGCCTCATGTTGCCTCCGTGGAGACCACCTAGGGTCAAGGCCCTTGCCCTCTGCCAACCCCAATCCTTCTGTGACATCCTGGCCTTCTTCCCGTTTTCTTCCAAAATTTCAATAAGAAGGGTCAGAAAGGAAAACCACAGCGTGCACACAAATAGCCGAGGAAGGGCTAGGGTGAGAGAAGGGTCCGTGGGAGTGTGTGGTTGTATGAAGATAACATTTTCCACCAAGGTCCAGAGCCCAGGGAACATGTGCCTCCTCCAGAGCCGCCTTTCACACTGGTGTTTCCTGACCCATGGTTGATCAGCCTTTCCCTCCTCATCTACACCTCAGCTCGCTGGTGATGGAGCACACGCCTCCTGAAACTGTGTTCTCGCCTGGCTCCCGTGCTGGCTCTCGGCATTTCCTTTCTTTTCTGGATACTTGCCTCCCTTGACTTTGGGTCCTGTACCTGACTCCCAGACCTGGACCTACAGCCTAGGTTTGTGTCTTGAGTCCCACCCCTCCGGTTCACGAATGATCGAGTGATCACCCTCTGCATCTGGGTGTTGCCGCTGCCCTTCGCCACCCTTACACCCCGTTCCGGATAACAGTGGTGCACCACAGCTAGTGCCTTCTAGGCAAAATGGATTAGGCTGGTGATCAATCCACTTAGTCCACAGTCTACTGTTTTTAAATTTTTTATTTTTTTATTTTTTTGAGTACCTACTTGAGTATCAGGCAACGTGTTCAGGGCTAGCGTCAAAATGTAGCAAACAAAGTCCTAGTCTTCCGGAAGCTTCCAGTCTGTGATTGGATATTGTTATGTGTATCCAGCTGGGGGGAGCGGGGTGGGGAGAGGGGCTACTGATGGAATCGGTCAGATTTCTCTTCTTGCAGGTGCTCATGCCTCTATTACAACTCTGCTTTCTTCCTCCTGTTGTGTGGTCTGTTTGCCACACATTTGTCACCCCCTTTTGGGTCGGAGCCCCCAGATACTTTCTTATTCATCTCTGTGGCCCTCTCTGCTCCGGCACGCTGGTGCAGTACTGAGTGGGTGCTCCATAAATACACTCGAATAAATGAGTGAATTTCGAGGTCGGCGCAGAGGAGTAGAAAACCTATCCCCTGCTAACTGCTAGAGTAAACACCCTCTCCCTTGCTCATTAGTACTGTTAGTAGTGCTGCTTAAATCTTGGTTGTACTGTAAAACATGCTGTACATTTGAAACCAGTTCCTTGGAATAAAGGAAGAACTGGTAATCTATTTCAAGGGTTTATCCTTATGCGAGGCATTGTCTGAACACTCCTTTGTAATCTGATTTCATCTTTCCATAGGTCCTGGGAAGTAGTGTTATTATCCTTGCTTTAGAGGCGAAGATACTGGAGCTTAGAGAGGTTGAGGTACTTACTGAAGTTCGTATGGGTAGTACGCAGCCTAGCTGGAGTTTGAGCTATGGCCTCTCTTAATCCAATGCCTGTGTGTTTTCAGAGCCCGCCCTATAATATTTCCAGTTCATTAAGAGCCGTAATAAGTATCTCGCTGAAGTGTCAATCATCACTTCATTAATGTCGTTCAATTTTCTATCATCCCCAGGCCTCCAAAAACCTTGAATTGTCACAGTGAAGGGAATCTCCAACCTTTTCGACATGAGTGTATTCTTTCTATATTTTGACATGTTTAGGAAACAGACTTCCCGGGGAAGAAGGTGGACTTTTCAGCTCTTCCTGGCAGAGCCGAGCATTGGTCAGGACGGTGCTGCTCAGTGAGCGTCCATGCATTGTCAGCTCTCTCCACAGGCTCCTATCTGTCTGCGGCCACCATCAATAAAGCCCTGTAAACAGATCTGTACATTCGGGGCCCGGCTGGCGAGGCACGTGCCATGAAGCACCCCCTCCCCAATAATCGAACTCTTGTAAGCTGCGTTGAATGAGATTCTTTCTCCCAGGAGAAGTATATGTTTGTTTGTTGGCATGGTCCTAAATGACTTAAAGAAAAATGCCGGAAACCAGGACCGCGCTCTTCCTTGAAAGGAACATTGGCCCTTTGTTCCAGAAATGCCTTTGCAGAACGGCTTCTGAGTAAGTCCTTGGAATTCCTCATGGTTTATATGTCTTTGTAAGCTCCTGGCATTGAGGAACTGAGGTTTTTCTTTTGCTTTTTTCTCCCCAATGAATCCAACATTGTATTGAACACACTCTCACTCAATTTCGATAAAACCAACAACTCACAAAGCCAACTTGAGTGGAAAGAGCAGGATCCTGAGTAAAATTCACTATTGTTGGAGGCTGTTTAGTGTTAAAAGGTTAGAAATATGGGTATTGAGGCTGGAGCCCCAATATTTTCCTACATTCTCTTTGTTCGGGAATAGCATTACATTTGTTTTAGCAAACCGCAATGCTGTTCAGATGTACAGTGTTTAAAACTATTTTTTTATGGCACTTGTACGTCGTTTACCTTCTGATTTTCTCAACATGTCTCTGGGCTGACTTTGAGAGAGTCAGTGTGGTGTAGCCTCAGGAGCTTAGGGCTTTATGGTAAATGGAGGCAGTTATAGACTGGTTTCGCTCTTTGACTATGATCTGGGGGCAGTTCTTCATCCCTCTGATCCTCACTTTCGTCTATCTGCAAAATGGACCTACTGTAGCTGTTTATTCTACATGGTTGTGATGAGGATTAAATAAGATTAGGTGAGTTGCATACCAGAGGCACGTAACAAACATCTGCCTGCCACCTCCCTCACCTGCTTTGAAAGGTAAGGGTACTGAGTGTGAATGAAGTTAATAGACAAGGTGTATTATTCTGCTCTGGCTGCCATAACAAAGTGCCACAGACCGGGTTGCTGAAACAACAGGAATTTGTTTCTTCACAGTTCTGGAGGTGCAAGTCCAAGACTAAGGTGTTGTAGGGTTGCTTTCTTCTGAGGCCTCTCTCCTTGGCTTGTAGTTGGCCACCTTCTCCCCTCTGTCCTCACATGGTTTCCCCTCTATGTGTGTCTCTGTCCTGCTCTGGTCTTATAAGGACCCCAATTGGATTAGGCCCTGCCCTGATGACTTCATTTTATTAATTAGCTCTTTAAAGACCCCATCTCCACATACGGTCACATTCTGAGGTCCTGGGGGTGATGACTTCAGCATATAAGTTTTATGGGGATACATTTCAGCTCATAACACAAGAGGAGCCTGGTTGGCACCAGTGAAAATATATGGTTGATTCTGCATATAAAAGAAGAGTTAGTTCCCCCATTCTCCCTTCTCCGGATTCTCTGCATGAGTTGTATGCAAGATGACATCTGATTGTTCTCCCCTACTTCTTATTTGCTCTGAGTCCCATTCTAAGTCTTATTATCCCAACCAGGTAGAGAGCCTCTTGAAGCCAGAATGTTTCTGCCACCTTTGTGACTCCCAGCTCATGTTTCACCATAGTGGGTACGTGACAAATACTTAGAGTTTGTTTATTGCATTTACCATGTATCCTGGAATACATGGCATTGTGTGCCTTGAGTATGGCTAGGTTCTCAGTAAATGTTCATGTGTTCTTTCAGCAAACATGTACTGAGCGTGAATAACAGCCTTTTCTCCCGAGGAGCTCGCTCTCCAATGGGGAACAGACTAGTAAATGTCATTTCGGGTTAATAAACCTAATTTCACTGAAGTGGGACAGAGCTAGGTGAGAGAGTGTACAGGAGCATAGATAGGATGGGGGTTGGAGTTTGGGAGGACAGGCAGGTGGTCTAGGAAGGCTAGCCTTCTAGAGTCTCATCATGGGAAGCATAGTCCACAGATCGGCATTGTGGCATCCCCTGGAATCTTGTTACAAATGCAGAGTCTCAGGTTCACCCTCCGACTGTGGAATCAGAATCTGCTCCTAGATGTGCAGCCCAGACAGTAGAAACAAAAGTTCCCACAAGGGATAGAATATGAATGACTACAATAGGTGAGTGTAAGAAAAATCACATAGTTCTTCATCTGTATTTTATTTTCCCACATTTTCCCTAGAGCTATGGTGTGGCAGAGACCGATGGCAGCAAAACTGAGTGTCCCCCTTCCATGCTGTAGAGTTATTGTCAGAGGTGGCTCTATATTTCCCTGACCACCTGGCATCTCGTGGGGCCATGTGACTCGTTCTTACCAATAAGAACACACCAATGAGGTGTGTGAGGAAGTGACAAAAGTCCCTTCCAGGCTGGAGCTTTTAGTAAGCAGATAGGGTTTCTCTACTCCCCTTTTGCCCATTCTCTGGCTGAAGACCAAATATCAGAGCCCTTGGGGATGGCAGAACCACAAGATGGAAGGGGCTTGGGTCCCTCATTCACCATCCGGAGGAAAGCCATCACCACTGACTGTTACAAGACCATGAAATAAAAGTTTATTGCATGAGGTCACACCCATTTGGGGGTTAATTAGTTACAGCAGCTAGTGTTACCCTCAAATGCATGGACAGAATGTTTACTATAAGGACAACAGAAATCTGATGACAGTCTAATGACACTGAGCTGCAGTGTTCAAGAAGCAACAGGGAGCAGTGGAGACTATGGTGAACTGGAGCCTCTGGTCTTGCAGAAGGAGGAAGTCTCTACCCAGCTCTACTTGACTGCTCCCTTGTACAACGGTAGCCTCAATATTGTCAGAACTTCCAATTTTAAAATCCTGGCTCACTTTTTTAAAGCTATGTGCCAAATAAAACATATCGATGGGCTCAGTCTGGCATATTGACGGTCGGATGGCATAGTCTGCCCCAGCTGGTAGATACCAACTACCAGCTGGTGGTTGAGGCTGCCTCCCATCTCCCTGCCGATGCCACCGATCATTTTGCAGATGCGGAAGCTGTGAAGGTTTCTAGGATAATGCATCCTTCCTGGTAACACACATGGAATGCTTGTTGTACGATCGAGCGAGTAAAGGACTGCTGCTCAGGCCACCAGGGTGGTAGGAAGATCACTGTCATCCCTGCTGTCACTGTCCTTCCTATCAGGATTTATGCAGCTCTACTGCTCCAGTGTCACTGGAATTACTGCTCTGCCCTCCAAAGCCATTTGTTTTGTTTTGTTTTCCTTTAATCCTTCCAACACCCTGGGAGGTGTTACCAGCATCACCATTCTATGGGAGAAAAAAAATGAGGCACAGAGAAGTGTCTTGCTCAAGGTCAGTTGGGTGGTCGTTCCAGGTCAGCCTTGCTCCCCGAGGCTGGGGTTTTCCTAGGCCACCTCACGTTATCCAGCCAAGGCCAAGAGGAATGCATTGGAGATGCTTAGGTTCAGACTGTTACAGTGAAGAAGGCCAGGGTCAGCCAGGTGACAAACTCCATTTTTTATGTGAAGGGGCCTTTGGATATTGAGTGTGAGAAGAAGGGATGTGGAATGAGGGTGAGGAGAATCATTACTTCCTCCTTCTCCTTCCATGGGAGGAGAAGGAAGCACGGCACACAGCAGCTAGACTTGTGGGCGTTATGGTCCTGCCCTGTTGCTTGGCGGAGGATAAGATGTCTTTGAGGAGGTAGCATCTCTGAAACTATTGGTGCTCGATCTCTGTAACTTTAGCCATGTGGCCCTGTGCAAGTCACACTCTGTCTTTTTCGAGACTCAGTTTCCTCAGTTGTCAAATGAAGAGACTGGAATGATCCCCACGGTGGAGCCTAATCTTCGGGCTCAGGGAGATCACAACTGGCGAGGGCTGTGCCAGGCGCAGAGTAGGTCCCCTGTCAATGGTAAATGAATGAGCCAGCAGCTCTGAAAGCATTTTGTAGATGGACTTGAATGAGCTGCACACACACGAGCAATAATAATTCTCCACGGGCCGGGCCATCTGCCAGCTCGCCCATGAATCTGTCCCCAAACTAGCGGGCCCGGGCTGTGGATGCATTTCTGGATGTCCAGAGGCCGGCTTTGCAAAGAGGAGCCAACAACACCATCTATTCACAGCCTCGCGGGCTCCCCCTGCCAGGGCCCACGAGGGGCTTGGATTCAGACAGCTATTGAAGGGAAGCCACAAAGACACGTTTTCTCCCCTGCGGCCTGGAGTGAAGACAGAGCGGCCCAGGCACAAGAAGACGGTTGTTTTGCATCAGCCGGCAGCCGGCAAATTCTGTCAAAGCAGCTGAAGGAGAGAAGTCGGCAAAACACCCAGGAAAAACAAGAGCTCTGGCACAGGCAGGAGATAAGAGACAAGGAGGGCCGCGGCCGCGGCACACAGGCCCCCTTCACGCAGCCCTGGCAGCCGTGCTCCTGCCATTGTCTGCCACCATGGGCTCTGAGGACGGAGCCTCTCTTATTTCTCCTCTTAAAGGAAGAATTTATTTTGGGGGAAAGGGACTTTGTGTTGTAGGAACAGTGGCTGCCAAATGAAATCTTTGGTGGTTAAAATGGGGAGGCACAGATTCCAACTGGCCCTTTGTCCCTGCTGGTGGAGAAGGTGGGCGGAGTGCCCCCTCCGTTCCAGAGCTGGCTCCCCTCTTGGCTTTGCCTCTCCAGTGTCCCTCACGCTGCTGCTCTTGCAGTCACAAAATGGAGGCCACATGCTTCTATGGCAGAGAGTCTTGGCAGCTCTCACGAAGACTCTGCTCCCGTCCCCGGGGCTTGCAGTCACCCACCTCTCCATGCCCGGGCATCTTCCTTGCCTTTGTTTCTAGTGTCCCTTTGCCCCTTGCCTGGAGGGGCTAACCTTCCCCTACCTTCCCCTGGCACGTCCAGGGGCACCTCAAGTCAACGTGTGCCCAATGGACCTTGGTGCCTTAAACCCCGTGTGGTGCATCGGAAGCGTTTTTCTGAGTTTCTTCTTTGGAGAGGATCAAAGGAGGCAGTCCAGATTAGTGAAGAGGGGACTGAGGAACCAGGGGGTCTATCCTAAATGTGAATGTGCTTATTACTCTACAGTTGTCCATATCAAGGCATTGCGGAAGGGCTGATGGGAATCACAGGGGGAGGAACTAATGGATTCTTCCCAAGAAGTTCCTGGGGGATGATCCTCCTGTCCCTATCATTGCTCCTCCCATGCTAGTTGCCAGTGTTGGTTTGTTTGGAATTCGTGCAGAAGTGATATTATTTAAAATAGCTCAGTCCCGTTGCTTTGCAGTAAGCATTGAATGAAGGCATGCTGTGTGCAGCGTCATCAGCCAGGTGAGACACGGCAGGCAAGCTGCTAACACACTGCAGAGAACTGGAGTTGGAACCAGCCCTGTGGACCCATAAACAGGACCTCAGCCCTCAGAGACTGAGGCCCACTCAGCTGCCAAGAGGGGCTGGTAGATGTGATCCAGCTGTGCCTTCAGAGGCAGTAAGAAGGCTCCCTTCTTAGGAAGCAAGGAGTCCTGGTGGCTCCATCCTGTTTCCCTGTTTATGGAGAGCCAAGCCCTCAGACTGACTTACCTAAAGTCACTAATACTCCCAGGATATGGATGGTGGAGCTGTCCATCCAGGTTGAAATAAAGCTCTTACTTTAAATCAATAAACAGAACTTATTTTGAGACTGGAGCTGTACAAGTCACTTTTATATTTAGTATTCTATATAATTCTCAGCATAAATTTTCCAAATAGATATTATGATCTTCCTTTAGCAGATGACGAAATAGAGTCTCAAAGAAGCTAAATAACCTGCCTTAGGGGCACCTGGGTGGCTCAGTCGGTTAAGCATCTGCCTTCAGCTCAGGTCATGATCTTGGGGTCCTGGGATCGATCTGAGCCCTGAGTCCGGCTCTCTGCTCAGGGGGGAGTCTGTTTCTCCCTCTCCCTCCATGCGTGCACCCGCTTTCTCTCTCTCTCTCAAATAAAGAAATAAAATCTTAAAAAAAAAAAAAATAACCTGCCTTAGCATCACAGGGACACCAAATGGCTCAGTCAGGATTTGAACCCAATTCTGTTCACTTCCAAGTCCCATGTTCTTTTTCCTTCTTTAAGACAAAAATCCGTTAATGCAACATACTTACATATTATTTGTAAAGCTGTATGCTGAATTTATTATTTATACTTCAGCTCTTTCATTTTCAATTTTGCCCAGAGCTCCCCCCTCACACAGAATCCGGCTTTGTTCATCAGGTCGAGGTCAAGTAAGTCAGGCAGAAGTAGAATGATTTAACTTTTGTGCTCGGAAGGCTCTAGAATAGCTAGTTGTAAATTTCTTCCCATCCCTTTCCCCTCAGCCCTCTTTGGCAAATAAAAGGATTGCAACCCGATCCTGCCTCTTGCGCTTTGATTCTCATTGCATTCTTTTTTGGATTAAGAGTGTCTGGTTTCCTTGGGAGGGATAAAATATGGCCATCTAAGTGAGGGAAGTCCAAGCCCGGAGAGTAAACTCCTTCGTGGGAGTTTTTATGGGAGGTATTTTCACCTCATTGAGCTTTTTATTTCACTAAGATTCTTTCATCCACCCAAGCAGGTGAAGAAAATGGGAAAATGATGGCAGAGAATAGACGAGCTTTAGGAACTTGAAAAGGAAGAGTAAACCAAAAGAAGCTGTCCCCACATTGTTTACTTAATAAGGTCTAACAAGCCAGCAGACCAGTAACAAAAGGGTAGAAATCTTTATCCTCGATTAGCAGTGTGCCTCGAAAATAGGTCGTTTATTAGGAGAACTGGCTGATTAATTAGCCACTCATTTTATCATTTGTTTACGCATCACTGTGCATGCATTCATGGATTCGTTGATTCATTTATTCATTTAAAAGGTTGAGCATCTATATTAGAAGTCCTGTCTTTAACATGCGCAGAACCTGTATTTGAGCAGTTAATCAAAAAGATTTTAAAAGAGGGGAATGATTTAAATACGTGTATCATTAATTTTTTTGTTTGTTTTTACTTAAAACTTACGTCTGCATATGCATTCATCTGTCTTTTGCTACAAGGCATTTGTGTGTTGGTTTTCATCTTTCTTGCAAAAAAAAAAAAAAGCTCAAGCCACTCCCATAATGCATCAACCATATTTTGAGTTCTAGTTTCTTTAAAGTGGATCAGGAGCTTAGAGATATTTTTGAAGCAATGTGATTTCAGATTTCTACAGTTTTCTCCCCCAGTATTTTATGGTTGTTTTGTCCATAATTAATTTCAACAAAGAATTCTTTTTTTTTTAAGATTTTATTTATTTATTTGACAGAGCGAGAGAACACAACTAGGCAGAGTGGCAGGCAGAGAGAGAGGGAGAAGCAGGCCCCCCGCTGAGCAGGGAGCCTGATGCGGGGCTCGATCCCAGGACCCTGGGATCATGACCTGAGCCGAAGGCAGACGCTTAACCAATGGGTTAAGCGTTTCTCTGACTGAGCCACCCAGGCGCCCCCTCAACAAAGAATTCTTAATACCAACTGCCTTTATTAATTTTTTCCAAAGAATTCAATTTAGTTTTCATAGAGACAATAATTTTTTTATACTCAGATGGCACAAGATTATAGATTATGTCACCAAATGACATGCATATTGTTAGCTGCCTTGGAGGACTATGCTTTCCAGTTACTTTTCAGTGCTTGACCTGAATTCACTAATTAATCATTTCAACAGCCTATAAGGCCAGTAATATAATTATCCCCATTTCCCAGGGTAGATAATGACATAAACTGGTTTGAGAAAAATACCCCGATGACTCCTGATGAGCCTATACCTCAGTGGGTCCCGAAGTGTGTGATATAATAGCAGGTAGCCTACTAGCTATGGTTTTCAGGTTTGTGAGCATCATCCACTTTGTGTGCACAACCTAAGAGGAAGCCAGTTAATCCGAACTAAGAAAGTGCAGTTAAGAGGACTCCTACTGCAATGGTGGGGAGGGTGGAGTAATGGAAAGAACATGCATTTTGAGATCAAACCAATTTGAGTTTGAATAATAGTGCTGGCAATTACTAGCTACTTAACTCCCCAAACCTCATTCTCCATTCATAAAATGGGAATAACTACAATTTGGGGGATTTTTTTTTCTTTTATTGATTTATTCAACAAGCTTTTCTTTTTCTTTCTTGTTTTTAAGAGGCCTTTCCTAATTTCTCTCAGAAAATCCTTTTTTTTTTTAAAGTTTCTCTTTCTCTTTTTTATTTTAATTCTAGTAGAGTTAACATATAGTTATATTACTTTTAGGTGTACAATATAGTGATTAAACAGTTCTGTACATGACTCAGTGCTCATTACAAGTGTACTTTAATCCCCATCACCTATTTCCCCCATCCCCCACCCCCCCTCCCCTCTGGTGACCATCAGTTTGTTCCCTATAGTTAAGAGTCTGTTTCTTTGTTTCTCTTTTTTTCTCCTTTGGTTTTGTTTGTTTGTTTGTTTGTCGAATTCCACATATGAGTGAAATCATATGGTATTTGTCTTTCTCTGACTGATTTATTTCACTTAGCATCATACTCTCTAGCTCCATCCATGTTGTTGCAAATGGCAAGATTTCATTCTTTTTCATGGCAGAGTAATATTCCATTGTGTGTGTGTGTGTGTGTGTGTGTGTGTGTGTGTGTGTGTGTGTGTGTTCTTTATCCATTCATCTGTCGATGGATATTTGGGTTGCTTCCATAGCTTGGCTATTGTAAATAATGCTGTAAGAAACACAGGGGTGCATACATCTTTTTTAATTAGGGTTTTTGTATCTTTGGGTAAATATCCAGTAGTGGAATTATAGGATCATATGGTAGTTCTATTTTTAATTTTTGAGGAACTTCCATTCTGTTTGCCACAGTGACTGCACCAGTTTGCATTCCCACCAACAGTGCACCAGGCTTCCTTTTTCTCCACATCCTCACCAACACTTGTTTCTTGTGTTTTTGCATTTAGCCATTCTGACAGGTGTATCCAATATCTCATTGTGGTTTTGATTTGCATTCTCCTGATGATGAATGATGTTGAGCATCTTTTCATATATCTGTTGGCCATCTGGATGTCTTCTTTGGAGAAATGTCTATTCATTTCTTCTGCCCATTTTTAATTGAATTGTTTTTTTTTGATGTTGAGTTGTATAAGTTCTTTATATGTGTTGGATACTAACCCTTTATCAGATATGTAATTTGCAAATATTTTATCCCATTTGGTAGATTGCCTGTTAGTTTCGTTGATTGTTTCCTTCGTTGTGCAGAAGCTTTTCATTTTGATGTAATCCCAATAGTTTATTTTTGCTGTTGTTTCCCTTGCCTCAGGTGGCATATCTAGAAAAATGTTGCTATGGCTGATGTCAGAGACATTACTGCCTGTGCTCTTTTCTAGGATTTTTGTGGTTTCAGGTCTCACATTTAGGTCCTTAATCCATTTTGAGTTTATTTTTGTGTAAAGTATGAGAAAGTGGTTCAGTTTCATTCTTTTGCATGTAGCTGTCCAGTTTTCCAACACTATTTGTTGAAGAGACTGTCTTTCCCATTCATATTCTTCCCTCCTTTGTCAAAGATTAATTGACCATATAGTTGTGGTTTTATTTCTGGGCTCTCTGTTCTTTTGATCTATATGTCTGTTTTTGTGCCAGTGCCATACCGTTTTGATTACAACATCTTTGTAGTACATCCTGATACCTGGGATTGTGGTATCTCCAGTTTTGTTCTTCTTTTTCAAATAACTTTGGCTATTTGGGGCCTTTTGTGGTTCTAACCAGATTTTAGGATCGTTTGTCCTAGTTCTGTGAAAAATGCTGTTGGTATTTTATTTATTTATTTAATATTTTATTTATTTGACAGAGAGAGAGTGAGAGAGCAAGAGCGGGAACACAAGCAGGGGGAGTGGGAGAGGGAGAAGCAGGCTTCCGGCGGAGCAGGGAGCCCAATGTGGGGCTTGATCCCAGGACCCTGGGATCATGACCTGAGCCGAAGGCAGATGCCTAACAACTGAGCCACCCAGGCACCCCTGTTGTTGGTATTTTAATAAGGATTGCATTAAATTTGTAGATTGCTTTAGATAATATGGATATTTTAAAAACATTTGTTCTTATCCACAGGATGTCTTTCTATTTGTTTATATCATCTTCAATTTCTTTCACCAGTGTTTTATAGTTTTCAGAGTACAGGTCTTTCACCTCCTTGGTTAAGTTTATTCCTATGTATTTTATTATGTTTGGTGCAATTGTAAATGGGATTGTTTTCTTAATTTCTCTTTCTGCTACTTCATTATTAGTGTATAGAAATGCAACAGATTTCTGCATATTGATTTTGTATCTTGTGACCTTACTGAATTCATATATCAGTTCTAGCAGTTTTTTCGTGGTGTCTTTAGGGTTTTCTACATATAGTATCATGTCATCTGCAAACAGTGAAAGTTTTACTTCTTCCTTACTGATTTAGATGCCTTTTCTTTCTTTTGGTTGTCTGATTTTTGTGGTTAGGACTTCTAATGTTATGTTGAATAAAAGTGGTGAGAGTGGGCATCCTTGTCTTGTTTCTGGTCTTAGGGGGAAAGCTCACAGTTTTTTGCCATTGAGTCTGATGTTGGCTGTGGTTTTTTTTTTTAATATATGGCCTTTATTAGGTTGAATTATGTTCACTTTAAACCTACTTTGTTGAGGGCTTTTATCATGAATGGATGTTGTACTTTGTCAAATGCTTTTTCTACATCTATTGAAGTGATCATATGGTTTTTATCTTTTCTCTTGTTGATGTGATGTGTCACATTGATTGGTTTGTGAATATTGAACCACCTTTGCATCCCAGGAATAAATCCCCCTTGATCATGGTGAGTGATATTTAAAATTTATTGTTGGATTTCGTTTGCTAATAATTTGTTAAGGATTTTTCCATCTATGTTCATCATACCCACAGTTCTCTTTTTTTGTAGTGTCTTTATCTGGTTTTGGTATCAGGCTAATGCTGGCCTCATAGAATGAATTTGGAAGTTTTCCTTCCATTTCTATTTTTTTGGAATACTTAGAGAGACATAGGTATTAACTCTTCTTTTAATGTTTGGTAGAATTCACCTGTGAAGTCATCTGGTCTGGGACTTCTCTTTGCTGGGAGTTTTTTGATTACTGATTGAATTTCATTGCTGGTAGTTGGTCTGTTCAAATTTTCTCTTTTTTCCTGATTCAGTTTTGGGAGGTCATACGTCTCTAGGAATTTATCCATTTCTTCTAGGTTGTCCAATTTGTTGGCATATAATTTTTTGTAATATGCTGTTATAAATCCTTTGTATCTCTGTGGTGTTGGTTATTCTCCTCTCTTTCAACAAGCTTTTCTTAAGCATCTTCTAACGTGTCAGGTACTGAATAAGGTTTTGTTAATCAATAAACAGAAGTTTCCCTACTCTCATGAAACATACATCCAGGGTACAGAGAATAACGATGAACAACCAAAAATGCTGGGAAGGAAGACAGGATAGGATGATAGAGACATGGAGCATATGAGGATTCATTTGTTCACTCATTGATTTACTCATTCACATATGTTGTCAAATAATATTTACTGAAGTCTTACTATGGTCCAGGCTTCATGCAGTGATGAGCAGGATGACATGGGCAATTAGACAAGACAATATAGTATCAGGGATTTAAAGATGAAGAGTCAATACTTTCCTACCTCCCAGAATCTCAGTGTAGCTAGAAAAGTCACTGATTAAATCTTACAGTACCATAAGTACTCTTGTATCAAAGGAAGTGCAAAAGCTATGGGAGCTCAGTGCAGGGAGAGATGGGTATATCTGAAACAGAAACAAAATGGTTGAGCATTTCATGTGAGCTGAAAAAGCAGCCTCTAATGGCTACATAAGATGTCACAGGTCTGCACAGCACAACTCCAGGAGGTAATTTTCAAGGAGGCTGTGATATAAATGGTGGCCTTTAGAATTGTGCAGTGTGCCACCTTCAAATCCATACCCTGAGGTCCTATCAGAAGCTTTGGAGGTATTGATTTTGCTTAGTATTGTTTTACATTGAATTTTCAAAGGGGAGAATGATGGCCAGAAACGTGATCTCTTTGGAGTTAAGGACCTCTAGAGGAATAATTCTGGTCCATTAAAGTAGATGGCAAAGGAAATAATTATAAATGGACCAATACTTGCTATCACAAAGGAAAGCATATGATGCCATTTAGGAGTGGACTCAGTTTTGAGGGGCCTAAAGCATTCATTAAAAAAAAGAAAAGCAGAATTATTTATGAAACCAAATATTAATTTAGCATGAGAAGAAATACTACAACAAATTACAATTGTTCAATTGTAGCACACACTGTCAGTGACCTGGCCACATTTTCTGAGCGCTCGCTATTCCAGCAAATGCCTCAGGTTCCTACTGCAAGTACCTGCAACCCTCCTCCCAAGGCCCATGATTGGGGTGGTAGGGATGAAGTGTGGGGGAGTTACTGCCTCCAGGAGCCAGCTACCCTTAGATGGTAGAGGTTGAATACCTTGTTGGAGAAGAAAGAAACACTTTGTTGGGTGGAATAACTCCAAGATATTTTCCACACAAACTCCCAGAGTTGCCTGGAGGGATTGAGGCTTACCCATGGCAGTAATTTGTCCAATAACACAACCTTTATCAGCTTTCTTCCCTTCTTTCCTGCTTCCTCATTCCCCTGTGGGTACTTTCTGGTCAGGCCCAGCGACATAATTTGTGAGGTCCAGTACAAATTGAAATTGGAGCGCCCCTTCTTGAAAAATTGTTATAGTTTCAAGATGATAATAGTTAAACCAAGTAGAAGACCCTTTGGAACACAAGCACGGTGTGATCACACAGGCGGTAGGCCGATAAAGCTGGTCCTGGTCCTTGGTAGGGTCCCCTCCCAAATGAACTACTTGCACCTTCCCTGCCTTAGAATTTGCATCTGGGAAACCCAAATTATGATGCAGAGACATTCCACAAATATCTGAGAAGGAAGACAACAGCTACATTTTCATTTATTAAATTCCTAACCCACCTTTAATATTTTTCCTCATTTTTGGCTACATATTTTTTTTTATTACTTTTACATGGCAATGGTTTTGTGACATTTTTCTCTAATGAGACTGGAAAGATAATTCAGTCTTCTAACATGATTGCACTAAAATTTTTTAAAGCAACTCGTAGCTTAGAAAAGTTATAACTTCATAGTCCACTATTAATAAATAACGTCTTGTGAATTTCTGGGGTTCCTACCACATTTTGGAAAAGCCTTATCAAGTTTTCTTTATATATGAGCAATCAGATTTCAGGACACTTCTTATGCACTGGCTAATCTTCATCAGATTTCAGGACACTTCTTATGCACTTTTTTTTATTACTTTTCTAGTGCTGCTATAAAAAACTTAGTGACTTAAAACCACAGAAATTTATTATCTTGCCATTCTTTAGGTCACAAGTCCAATACCGGTTTTACTGCAATAAAATCAAGGTATCAGCAGGGCTGTGTTCATTTCTGGAGGCTCTAGGGGAGAATCCATTTCCTTGCCTTTTCCAGCTTCTAGAGGACAGTCACATTCCTTGGCTGTGAGGTCTAGCCCCCTTTCAATATCTTTAAAGCCCAAAATGTTCTCTAGTCAGATTTCCCTCTAACCCACTCTTTTCCCATTTTTTTTTAAAGATTTTATTTATTTATTTGAGAGGGAGAGAATGAGAGACAGAGAGCACAAGAGGGAAGAGGGTCAGAGGGAGAAGCAGACTCCCTGCTGAGCAGGGAGCCTGATGTGGGACTCGATCCCGGGACTCCAGGATCATGACCTGAGCCGAAGGCAGTCGCTTAACCAACTGAGCCACCCAGGCGCCCCCTCTTTTCCCATTTTTAAAAAATGTTTGTGAGTAGCTTGGCCTCACTCAGATAATCCAGGATAATCTCTTCATCTCAAGGTCTATGCCCTTAATCACATCTGCAAAGACATTTTAGCCAAGCAAGGTAACATATTTACAGGTTCCAGGGATTAGAACGTAGGTATCTTTTTTGGAGGAGGAGAGCGGTTATTCTGCTGACAACACTCCTTTCCTTGACAGCATCAAAAACAGATTTGCCCTCCATGTTTTGTTTAGTTGTGTATTATGACTTTTTTATTGTCTTTGTCAATGTCAGTTAAATTAGCAAGAAACCTAAATATTTTTCCAGTGTGTTCCTAAGATTGACTGCTTTTCATTATTTAGACTATCAAATGATCTGAGAGCCTATTCATTACTCTATTTAAAATTGTTTCTTTCTCTTAGTGAATTACTACTTTTGGTATGGTCTGAATTTTTTTTCTTGGTAATTTACTTCTTGAGGTCAGGATAATTTCTATTGATTTTATTACTCTTCTATATTGCTTTTATTCCATACTTATTTTTTATCTGTGCTTTCTCTCCATTATTTAATATATAGAGATGACAAAGAATTATCTTTATATATATTTATGTAAAGAGCCTTTCATTTCTGACTTATTTGATAGAAAATATCTGTTTTGCAAATTAAATGACACATTCCCAATTTACCGTTCCCAGAGCTATTCTGCAAATGCTGGAAGCCTCAGTAATTCTATTGATATTAAAAAAAATAAAGTATAATGGGAAGGAAGAATTTCCTAACTGGTTCCAGTTAAAATATCTTATTTTTGCCAATTTTACAAAAATGTATGGCTATGTGAACACAGTGCCAGGGCTTCTGCCTGAGGCCTGGAAAGGCCCTGGCTTGAGCTTCTTTAGTTTAACGTAAGTATGTCTTGGGTGTTGTGCAGCACAATGGAAGGGAACCCAGTAGAGCCTGGAAGTGTCCAGAAACACTCGGCAGAGGAAGCCTAAGCTTAAACCAAGTCTTGAAGGACAGATGGAATTTAGTCAAGTATAGAAAGAAAAGAAAGGTCTTCCAGGGCAGTGGTCCTGATTTGCTCCAGCACAGAAGTGTGAGAGGGAGCAGGAAAATGCCTGTTATTCAGTATGGGTGGAGGAGGAGAGGGCAGCAGGATTCGGATGATGAGAGAGTGTGAGGAAGACCGTGGACTCTACCCGGAGGGCAGGGGAGTCCCGCCAGAAGCTATTAACCGAGAGGACGGAGGTGTGGGTCTGTGTTTTACAGTTACTTGGGTCCTGTCCTTTTTTTAATTTAAGCAGTATAATTTTTACTTGAATTAAAATTATATGCAGAAAAAAACAAAAGCCCGTTGCATTACAAAAACATTGTACTTCATCTTTGAGCAAAGACCAAGGTGACACTTATTTGGTGATTCTCTTAACTTCATGAATATGAGCCATGCAGTGATCAAAGCTATGTCCTACTCAATTTTTACCTTAAACATCACTTTTCCTAACCACTGGGGCTGACTTGATTCTCCTTTCTAGACACCCCCAACACATTCCTGTCTTGAAGAGACTTGGATGAGGGAGCAAGAGTGACTGCTTTAATCTTTTTTTTTTTTTTTCTTGAAGCAAATTCATTGTCACTATTCCTCTAGACCAGGGCTACCCAATCGAAATTTCTACGATAGTGGAAATGCACTGTCCGATATGGCAGCACCAGCTCCATGTGGTTATTCAGTATTTGAACTGTCACAAGTGTGACTGAGTGACTAAATTTTTAATTTTATTTAATTTTAATGAAAAAAATTAAATAGTGACACACATGGCTCTTGGCTATCATAGGGAACAGTATCCTCAAAGCCTCAAAGAAAGTGGGATAGACAGTCTCATCAGGCTAAGCTTAATGAAAAGTTTCTATTTTCAAGCACCCATTCTAGGCACTGAGGAGGAATTTAAGCACTTTAAGACACAGATGGACCCCAATTTAATGGAACTGGTGATCAGGACAAGTCTTGTTAAGAGGGATGAGTGGGTACTAAGGAAATATGCAGGATATAAAAAAAAAAGTGATGAGGATGGCTATTCATGGCAACACTGGTTGTAAACAACATAAATGTGCAAACATACAAGATTGATTAAGAAAATGCCTCCAGGCAATGCAGGAACCCCCAGCTATGCTTGGAATGAAATAAATAATGCAAAAGTATATTTATTTTAATACAAAATTGTTTATGATATAGTATCTAGTGGGAAAGTATATTATAAAATGGTTATAAAATTTTTAATGAAAATATGCTTAGAAAAGATCTGGAAGTGAATACATAAAATACATATACCCAGAGTGGTTATCTTGGAGTTTAAGGCAATTGCTTTATTTTTGTCTTCCTTTCTTTTTTTTCCCTTATGATATTATCACATATTTTTCTGTAATGAGAGTATATTGCTATTATAATCAGAAAAATAAGGGGCATCTGGGTGGCTCAGTCGGTTAAGTGTTCGACTCTTGATTTCAGCTCAGGTCTTGATCTCAGGGCTGTGAATTCAAGCCCCCCGTTGGGCTCCATGCTGAGCATTAAGTAATTTAAAAAAAATAAGAAAACAATAAAAATAACTTATTTTAAAATTCTTATAGGAATGACATAGAGATCAAGATTGATTGTAGTTCAGAGAGAAGGTTCTCTAATGGTGAGGGATAGGGTCAGCAGGGAAGCCCTCTCACTGAAGATGAGTCTTGAAAGGAAAGGAGCGGGGAGCAGAAGAAGGGAACACATATTTCTCGAGTACTTCCTCCGTGCTGAGTGTTTATGTGTTCCCTCTTTTAATCCTCACCATAACCAGATATGGTAGATACCATCATCTCCCATTTTAGAGGTGGGGAAATAGAGACTCTAAGTTAAATGACCCTGTAGGTACAATCAGAAATCTTGAAGACAGAGGACTGGGGATTTGAATCTTGTCCTCAGTGCTTACTACCTGTTTCATGACATGCTGGCTCTAATTTGTATTTTGACTTGAGAAATATCATTTTTAATGAAAATTAAAAGCTCCTAGACTAGGGGCTCCATGTGGGCAGGTGTTGTGTGTGATTAGTGCAGTACTGTATCTACAGCCTTTAACGAAGAACCTGACACACAATAGGCTCTCAATTAACATTGTTAATGGAAGGAAGATGTATCAGGGATCATTAATTCCTGTCTCTCCAAGAGAGCTGGGAGTGACTCAAATGAGATAATTGGCCTGACAGGAGTTTGTAAACCGTAGAGTCATGTACCCATGTCAGGGGTTTTGATTTCTGGAGACTTCCCTCTATTGGCTTTTTTCAAGCCAAATGACATTTTTTGGAACTGCTGATGATACTCCTGAAAAAGGAAACTTAATATAGAAATAATTGGAATATAGCAGGAAAACACAAAGCATTTATTTGGTCCCAAACTAAGTTCCTAAGAGACCTTTTTTTAAACATTTTTTTTATTAACATATAATGTATTATTTGTTTCAGGGGTACAGGTCTGTGATTCATCAGTCTTACACAATTCACAGTGTTCACCACAGCACATACCCTCTCCAGTGTCCATCACCCGGCCTCCCCATTCCTCACACCCCCCTCCACTCCAGCAGCTCTCAGTTTGTTTCCTGAGATTAAGAGTCTCTTATGCTTTGTCTCCCTCTCTGGTTTCATCTTGTTTCGTTTTTCCCTCCCTTCCCCTATGATCCTCTGTCTTGTTTCTCAAATTCCTCATATCAGTGAGATCATATGATACTTGTCTTTTAAGAGACTTTTTTGATTCTTAATGGGAACATCAGAGCTCATTAATGTATATTTTTCAAAATGTTTCTGAATCATCTCTTATTTCAAACTATAAGTTGAGCATGGCATGTGAAATCTATGTATTATTAGTTGCATAATCACTTATCATCAGCCCCTAACACAGATATTAGGAAATGTTGATTTTTCTATTTCTGTGGTCAAGTTAAAGTAGACTGATTATCCCCTTGCAGAACAGGGGGAGGGTGGAAGACAATTGAATACATCCTGGGTTCCCACAGGATGCTGTTTATGTCAACCGCTAATCACAGTTGGAAGTTTTTATTTCTATTTTTTCTTTGATGTAACAGCAAGAATATCATCTTTGTGTCAGGTCGAGTTGATTTGAACCCGGCCTGTGTGACTTTGGACAAGCTTCTTGCCTGTCATCAGCCTCTATTTCTCCAGTTTGTAAAAGAGGAACAATCACACTGACTTTGTAGGACTGTTAGGAGAGATGAAATGAAATCATGTGTATAGCTTTCCTGACAGAGTGCTTGGGGTCTGTGAGGATTAAATGAGATAACGAAAGGCTCTTAGTTGGGTGTAAGGTACTGATGATTCAGGTTATCAGCAGTTGTAGTTAGGAATGATGTTGCCAAATGGATAGTGACATCAGTAGCACTATTCAGAATATTTCTATGTTTTTGCTGCAGGAAATTAGGCAGATCCTGTTAAGCACAAAATATTGTGAAAACATGAACTGCATGTTTTACACATCTTTTGGTACTCTTAAATGAGGTTGCTAATTTATAAAACATTGGTTGAAAGTTTGTTGAAGATTTATTATAACACAAGAGTATAACACATGGACCCACAATTGTGGAGTGAATGACTCACATGAACGTAATGATTTATGGTTAAATGCTACCTAAGGACAAAAGATCTGATTACTTGTCAAGTACCTGTGCCACAGATGACCTTATACAGTTTCCTGGCACTTTTGGGCATGATACACCTTCTTTACGGCCACATTACTACAAAAGAATAAAAGATGTGTGTGATCTTGTGTGCTTGTGCCTGTGTTTCCTTTTCTTTCCCAGCATGATTTGAAGTCTGGTGGGGTTTGTGCTTTTACATCCGTACTCTAGGAAAATCCTATGGTCTTCCTTTTTCTTCTCCTTTGTGAGTTGTGGAAATGTGGTATTATGGATGTGATGTGGTAGAGGAAATGTTGCATCTCAATAATCCAGGAGGAAAGCAACTGAGCTCTAGGGTAATGGGTATACTTGCCAGGGGGCTGTGCATGGCAGGGAGGGACATGTTTTGGGAATATAGGCTTTGGAAGAGAGCATCATGAGATGTAGACTTGATAAGGTAGCAGAGTCCTGTGAAGTGAGAAATGATATTCCTCTGCTCTGACACCCCAAGTCTTCAGTGTAGTTTCTCAAATCACCAGATGTTTGGCTTCAGTGGATTTTTTTCTTGGCAATTGACAGAGAACTTAACTGATGTGACAGGTGTAGAAGAGGGAAGAGAGATTGATGGGGCCAAGAGGAAGAGAATTTGGGGATATCATAAAGAAGACCGTATTCAAATATATTTATATGTTGGAGGAGTGGTGGGGGTTTGAGTTAGGTTTACTGATGTCTCAAGAGTTCCTAAGGGAAATTTTTATTATGCTTTTTATAGTACTTTCACTTTATATACTGATTTCACATACTGCCACAAAAATAAACAAACAAAAGTATTAGATCCATATGACAGGGATTTCTTGCTCATATTGCAAATAAGTAAACTGAAGATTTTTTTTTTGATACATTAAGATGTATATAGCAAGCCCTGGTACAACCATTAAATTTTATTTTTCAAAAACTGAAAAAAATCATTAAAGAAATGACAATGCTATATTAGAAAATATTCACTTAATGAAAAAGAAAGCAGTAAGGAGGAATAGAGAAAGAGAAAAGACATGAGACACATAGGAAACAAAATGTCAGATGTAAAACCAATTATATCAATAATATCATAAAATGTGAATAGATTAAGCAGTCCAATCAGAAGGCAGTGATGTCAGACTAGATAAAAAAAATCCAACTAATATGCCATCTACAAGAGACGTACTTAAGATTCAAAGATACAAATATATTGAAGGTAAAAGAATGGGAAAGATGTATCATGTACACAGTGACAGCAAGAAAGCCCAAGTGTCCATCAGACAAAATAGACTTTAAAAGAAAAGTATTAGTGGAGATGTGGAGAGATATTTTATAATGATAACTGGGTCAATTTAGCAGGAAGATACAGCAGTTATAAATATATGTACATCTAACAAGAGAATATCAAAACACATGAAGCATAACCAACAGAAATGAAGAAATAAACAATTCAGAATAATAATTGCAGAATTTAATACCTCGCTTCACAATGAGTGAAACAAGTAGGCAGAAGATCAATAGGAAATATACAAAATGAACAACACTATAAACCAAGTAGACTTAACAAACATTTGTAGAACACCATACTCAACAACAGCAGAATAGACACTCTTCTCAAGTACAGGAGAGACTATAATCTATGCCATAAAAACATTCCCCAAAAGTGTAAAGGGACAGAAATAATACAAACTATGTTCTTCAACCAAAATGCGATGAAATTAGAAGTCAATAAAAGAATGAAATTTGAGAAACTCCCAAATATGTGGAAATAAACAACAGACTTCTAAAAACCAAAAAGTTAAAGAGGAAATCAAAAGAGAAGTTAGAAAATACTTGGAGTGAACTAAAACAAGAACACATGGGATGCAGCTAAAGCAGTATTTTGAGGGAAATTTATAGCTGTAAAATTCTTACACTAAAAAGAAGAAAGATTTAAAATCAGTAATCTAAATTTCCACATTAAGACACTGGGGACAAAAAGAACAAACTAAAACTAAAGCAGGCAGAAGGAAGGAAATAATAAAGATTAGAGTAGAAATCAAATGGAGAATAGAAAAAATAGAGATTTTCAGTGAAACCAAAAGTGAGTTATTTTGGAAACATTAACACAATTGACAGATTTTTAGTTAGATTGAGCAAGAAGATTGAAGACCTAAATTACTAGAATCAGAAATGAAAGATGGAATATTACTTCTGTACTTACGGAAATAAAAACTATTGTATGCCAAAAAATTAGACAAGTTGCATGAAATGGATAAATTCTTAAGAAGACACAAACTATTGAAACTGAAGGAAATAGTTTGAATAGACCTATAGCAATGAGATTAGTGATCAAAGTGATCAAAGAAACCAAACCACCACTCAAAAACCAAGATAAACAGCTCTGCTAAAAATAAGCAGAGGACTTGAATAGACATTTCCCTGAAGAATCTATACAAATGGCCAAAAAGTACATGAAAAGATTTTCAACGTTGTTAGTAATTAAGGCAATGAAAATGAAAACAATGCAGTACTACTTTATACTCACTAGGATAGGTATAATAATAATAACAACAACAAAAGGAAAATAATAAAATTTGGTGAGAATGTGAAGAAATTGGAATCTTCACACACTGCTGCTGGTAATATAAAATGGTTCAGCCACTGTGCAAAACAATTGGGTGGTTCCTCAAAAAGTTAAACATAAAATACAAGGGTGCCCATATCATTCAATGGGGGAAAGAATCATCTTTTATTTTTAAAAAGATTTTATTTATTTGGGACAGCATAAGTGTATGGGGGGCCGGGGAGAGGGGCCGAGAGAGGGGGAAGCAGATTCCCAGCTGAGCAGGGAGCTGGAGAACAGGGTTGATTGCAGGACCGTGAGATCATGACCTGAGCTGAAGTCAGACTCTTAACCACCTGAGCCATCCGGGTGCCCTGGAGAGAATAGTCTTGTATGGGAAAACTTGATAGCCACAAACAAAGGGATGAAATTAGACCCTTATCTCACACCATATAAAAAAGTTAACTCAAAGTGCATCAGAGACCTAAATATAAGAGCTAGAATTTGTAAGAGCTACATATCTTAGAAGAAAATGTAGGGATAAATTTGTATGACCTCTGATTTGGCAGTGGATTCTTAGATATGACACCAAAAGCATGATCAAGAAAAGAAATAGATAAATGAGAATTCGTCAAAATTAAAATCTGTGCATTAAAGGACACTATCCAAAAAGTGCAAAGATTAACTACAGAATGGGGTAAAATATTTACAAATCCTACATTTTGTGAAAGTTAATAAAAGGAAATCTCGTTTAGAATGGAGGTGAGCCGGGGAGCTCCTAAGGCCCTACCATACTCATCCATTGCAAACCGAACAGGAAGAGCTGATCTTGCCTGTTGTGCCTGTTTACTATCCCAGCAGGAGGAAGACTTTCCTCCTCCCCTGGCAACAGCTCAGCCAATGAGAGACAGTCACAATTCAGCCAATGAAAAGCCACTGCACTTCGAGGTTCCAGTTTCCTTCAATGGAATTTTGCTTATAACAGTCCCGCCCATCTTCCTCCTTTCCTACATAAAAGAGTATTTCTCTCCGTTATTCTGCAGACTTGCTTGTTGTTTAGCTGAAGCTTGCTTGTCCTGCATCCCAGTTCTATGCTCTTCTTGAATAAACCCACTTTTTTTAAAAATTTTTTATTGTTATGTTAATCACCATATATTACATAATTTGTTTTGGTGTAGGGTTCCATGATTCATTGTTTGTTCATAACACCCAGTGCTCCATGCAGAATGTGCCCTCCTCAATACCCATCACCAGGCTACCCCATCCCCCTACCCTCCTCCCCTCTAGAAACCTCAGTTTGTTTTTCAGAGTCCATCATCTCTCCTGGTTCGTCTCCCCCTCTGACTTACTCCCTTTCATTCTTCCTCTCCTGCTATCTTCTTCTTTTTCTTTTTTTTTTTTTCTCAAAATATGTTGCGTTATTTGTTTCAGAAGTACAGATCTGTGATTCAACAGTCTTACACAATTCACAGTGCTCACCGTAGCACATATCTTCCCCAATGTCTATCACCCAGCCACCCCATCCCTCCCACCCCCGACCACTCCAACAACCCTCAGTTTGTTCCTGAGATTAAGGATTCCTCATATCAGTGAGGTCATATGATACATGTCTTTCTCTGATTGACTTATTTCACTCAGCATAACACCCTCCAGTTCCATCCACGTCGTTGCAAATGGCAAGATCTCATTTCTTTTGATGGCTGCATAATATTCCATTGTGTATATATACCACCTCTTCTTTATCCATTCATCCGTCGATGGACATCTTGGCTCTTTCCACAGTTTGGCTATTGTGGACATTGCTGCTATAAACATCGGGGTGCACATACCCCTTCTGGTCCCTACATTTGTATCTTTGGGGTAAATACCCAGTAGTGCAATTGCTGGATCGAATGGTAGCTCTAATTTCAACTGTTTGATGAACCTCCATACTGTTTTCCAGAGGGGTTGCACCAGCTTGCATTCCCACCAACAGTGTAGGAGGGTTCCCCTTTCTCCACATCCCCGCCAACATCTGTCGTTCCCTGACTTGTTAATTTTAGCCATTCTGACTGGTGTGAGGTGGTATCTCATTGAGGTTTTGATTTGGATTTCCCTGATGGCGAGCGATGTTGAACACTTTTTCATGTGTCTGTTGGCCATTTGGATGTCTTCTTTGGAAGAATGTCTGTTCATGTCTTCTGCCCATTTCTTGATTGGATTATTTGTTCTTTGGGTGTTGAGTTTGATAAGTTCTTTATAGATTTTGGATACTAGCCCTTTATCTGATATGTCATTTGCAAATATTTTCTCCCATTCTGTCGGTTGTCTTTTGGTTTTGTGGACTGTTTCTTTTGCTGTGCAAAAGCTTTTTATCTTGATGAAATCCCAATAGTTCATTTTTGCCCTGGCTTCCTGTGCCTTTGGTGATGTTTCTAGGAAGAAGTTGCTGCGGCTGAGGTCAAAGAGGTTGCTACCTGTGTTCTCCTTTAGGATTTGGCTGGACTCCTGTCTCACGTTTAGGTCTTTCAACGATTTGGAGTCTATTTTTGTGTGTGGTGTAAGAAAATGGTCCAGTTTCATTCTTCTGCATGTGGCTGTCCAATTTTCCCAACACCATTTGTTGAAGAGACTGTCTTTTTTCCACTGGACATTCTTTCCTGCTTTGTCAAAGATAAGTTGACCATAGAGTTGAGGGTCCATTTCTGGGCTCTTGATTCTGTTCCATTGATCTATGTGTCTGTTTTTGTGCCAGTACCATACTGTCTTGATGATGACAGCTTTGTAATAGAGATGGAAGTCCGGAATTGTGATGCCGCCAGCTTTGCTTTTCTTTTTCAATATTCCTCTGGCTATTCGGGGTCTCTTCTGGTTCCATACAAATTTTAGGATTATTTGTTCCATTTCTTTGAAAAAAGTGGATCGTATTTTGATGGGGATTGCATTGAATGTGTAGATTGCTCTAGGTAGCATTGACATCTTCACAATGTTGGTTCTTCCAATCCATGAGCATGGAACGTTTTTCCATTTCTTTGTGTCTTCTTCAATTTCTTTCCTGAGTATTTTATAGTTTTCTGAGTACAGATCCTTTGCCTCTTTGGTTAAATTTATTCCTAGGTATCTTATGGTTTTGGGTGCAATTGTGAATGGGATCGACTCCTTGATTTGTCTCTCTTCTGTCTTCTTGGTGTATAGGAATGCCACTGATTTCTGTGCATTGATTTTATAGCCTGCTACTTGACTGAATTCCTGTATGAGTTCTAGCAGTTTTGGGGTGGAGTCTTTTGGGTTTTCCACATAAAGTATCATATCATCTGCAAAGAGTGAGAGTTTGACTTCCTCTTTGCCGATTTGGATGCCTTTGATTTCTTTTTGTTGTCTGATTGCTGTGGGAGGACTTCTAATACTATGTTGAATAGCAGTGGTGAGAGTGGACATCCCTGCCGCGTTCCTGACCTTAGGGGAAAAGCTCTCAGCTTTTCCCCATTGAGAATGATATTTGCTGTAGGTTTTTCGTAGATGGCTTTTATGATATTGAGGTATGTACCCTCTATCCCTATACTCTGAAGAGTTTTGATCAAGAAAGGATGCTGTACTTTGTCAAATGCTTTTTCTGCATCTATTGAGAGGATCATATGATTCTTGTTCTTTCTTTTGTTAATGTATTGTATCACATTGATTGATTTGCGGATGTTGAACCAGCCTTGCAGCCCAGGGATAAATCCCACTTGGTCGTGGTGAATAATCCTTTTAATGTACTGTTGGATCCTATTGGCTAGTATTTTGGTCAGAATTTTTGCATCCATGTTCATCAAGGTTATTGGTCTGTAATTCTCCTTTTTGATGGGGACTTTGTCTGGTTTTGGGATCAAGGTAATGGTGGCCTCATAAAATGAGTTTGGAAGTTTTCCTTCCATTTCTATTTTTTGGAACAGTTTCAGGAGAATAGGTATTACTTCTTCTTTAAATGTCTGATAGAATTCCCCTGGGAAGCCATCTGGCCCTGGGCTTTTGTTTCTTGGGAGATTTTTGATGACTGCTTCAATTTCCTTAGTGGTTATAGGTCTGTTCAGGTTTTCTATTTCTTCCTGGTTCAGTTTTGGTAGTTGATACATCTCTAGGAATGCACCCATTTCTTCCAGGTTATCTAATTTGCTGGCATAGAGTTGCTCATAATATGTTCTTATAATTGTTTGTATTTCTTTGGTGTTGGTTGTGATCTCTCCTCTTTCATTCATGATTTTGTTGATTTGGGTCATTTCTCTTTTCTTTTTGATCAGTCTGGCCAGGGGTTTATCAATCTTGTTAATTCTTTCAAAGAACCAGCTCCTAGTTTCGTTGATCTGTTCTACTGTTCTTTTGGTTTCTATTTCATTGATTTCTGCTCTGATCTTTATTATTTCTCTTCTCCTGCTGGGTTTAGGCTTTATTTGCTGTTCTTTCTCCAGCTCCTTTAGGTGTAGGGTTAGATTGTGTATTTGCGACCTTTCTTGTTTCTTGATAAAGGCTTGTATTGCTATATACTTTCCTCTCAGGACTGCCTTTGCTGTATCCCAAAGATTTTGGACAGTTGTGTTTTTCATTTTCATTGGTTTCCATGAATTTTTTAAATTCTTCTTTAATTTCCTGGTTGACCCATTCATTCTTTAGTAGGATGCTCTTTAGCCTCCATGTATTTGAGTTCTTTCCGACTTTCCTCTTGTGACTGAGTTCTAGTTTCAAAGCATTGTGGTCTTAAAATATGCAGGGAATGATCCCAATCTTTTGGTACCGGTTGAGACCTGATTTGTGACCTAGGATGTGATCAATTCTGGAGAATGTTCCATGGGCACTAGAGAAGAATGTGTATTCCGTTGCTTTGGGATGGAATGTTCTGAATATGTCTGTGAAGTCCATTTGGTCCAGTGTGTCATTTAAAGTCTTTATTTCCTTGTTGATCTTTTGCTTAGCTGATTTGTCCATTTCAGTGAGGGGGGTGTTAAAGTCCCCCACTATTATTGTATTGTTGTCAATGTGTTTCTTTGCTTTTGTTATTAATTGCCTTATATAATTGACTGTTCCCATGTTCGGGGCATAGATATTTACAATTGTTAGATCTTCTTGTTGGATAGACCCTTTAAGTAGGATATAGTGTCCTTCCTCATCTCTTATTACAGTCTTTGTTTTAAAATCTAGTTTGTCTGATGTAAGGATTGCCACCCCAGCTTTCTTTTGGTGTCCATTAGCATGGTAAATGGTTTTCCACCCCCTCACTTTCAATCTGGGGGTGTCTTTGGGTCTAAAATGAGTCTCTTGCAGACAGCATATCGATGGGTCTTGTTTTTTAATCCAATCTGATAGCCTGTGTCTTTTGATTGGGGCATTGAGCCCATTTACATTCAGGGTAACTATTGAAAGGTATGAATTTAGTGCCATTGTATTGCCTGTAAGGTGACTGTTACTGTATGTTGTCTGTGTTCCTTTCTGATCTTTGCTGCTTTTAGGCTCTCTCTTTGCTTAGAGGACCCCTTTCAATATTTCTGGAGGGCTGGTTTCGTGTTTGCAAATTCCTTTAGTTTTTGTTTGTCCTGGAAGCTTTTTATCTCTCCTTCTATTTTCAATGACAGCCTAGCTGGATATAGTATTCTTGGCTGCATATTTTTCTCGTTTAGTGCTCTGAAGATATCATGCCAGTCCTTTCTGGCCTGCCAGGTCTCTGTGGATAGGTCTGTTGCCAATCTAATATTTTTACCATTGTAGGTTACATATCTCTTCTCCCGAGCTGCTTTCAGGATTTTCTCTTTGTCTCTGAGACTCATAAGTTTTACTATTAGATGTTGGGGTGTTGACCTATTATTATTGATTTTGAGAGGGGTTCTCTGTGCCTCCTGGATTTTGATGCCTGTTTCCTTCCTCACATTAGGGAAGGTCTCTGCTATTATTTGCTCCAATATACCTTCTGCCCCTCTCTCTCTTTCTTCTTCTTCTGGGATCCCAATTATTCTAATGTTGTTTCATCTTATCGAATCACTTATCTCTCGAATTCTGTCCTCGTGATCCTGTAGTTGTTTCTCCCTCTTTTTCTCAGTCTCTTTATTTTCCATCATTTTGTCTTCTATATCACTGATTCTCTCTTCTGCCTCATTTATCCTAGCAGTTAGTGCCCCCATTTTTGATTGCACCTCATCAATAGCCTTTTTGATTTCGACTTGGTTAGATTTTAATTCTTTTATTTCTCCAGAAAGGGTTTCTCTAATAACTTCCACGCTTTTTTCAAGCCCAGCTAGTATCTTTAAAGTCATGATTCTGAACTCTAGGTCCGACATCGTACTAATGTCCGTATTGAGTAGGTCCCTGGCTGACGGTACTACCTCTTGTTCTTTTTGCTGAGGTGATTTTTTCCATCTTGTCATTTTGTCCAGAGGAGAATAGATGAATGAGAGAACAAAATGCTAATGGGTTTACAACATCTCCAGCAAATATACTGTATACAAATCAGAAAAGACCTGAAACCAGGGGAAAAGAAAGGGAAAGAAAGAAAAAAGAAAGAGAAAAAAAAAAAAGAAGAGAAAGAAAAAAAAAGATAAAAACAAAAACAGAACAATACAAAAAAAGCAGAATGTGATGAAATATGATCAGGCTAGTGCATAGATCAGTGCCACACACTAGATTTTGGGCGTATTTTGGTCTGTTAGAAAAAAGTGCCTCCTAAAATTTTAAAGGAAGAAAGAGATATATGTACAAAATAAGGGTTGATACAATGAAGGGATAGAAGATGAGTGTAAAGATGAAAATTATAAAAGATTTTACAAAAGGACTTGATAAGATAAGAAGTTGTTTGAAAAAAGAAAGAAGATTTAAAAAAAAAAAAAGGAAAAAGGGAGAGAATGTGATCAGGCAGGAGACTAGAACAGAACCATACACTAGTGATTTAGGGTATATTTTTATCTGTTAGAAGAAACTGTATCTCAAAATTTTAAAGAGAGAACAACATACATATATATGCCAAAAATAAGGGTAACTACTATGAAGGGATAAAATATGACTGTAAAAATGAAAAATAAAAATGTTTTTTTTTTTAAATGGGGATTGATAAGATGTTGGTTGAAAAAGGGAAAAAGAAAAAGAAAAAAATGTTAACAAAAATTAACTTTGATGAACTAATGAATCATGGTAAAAAAAAGCCATGAATTCTATGTGCAGTATTCCCCTAGCGCTGGAGTTCTCCCGTTCTCCTTGATCCGTAAACTTGCTCTTGGCTTGCTGGCTGTTCGTGCTGATCTTCTGGGGGAGGGGCCTGTTGCTGTGGTTTCCAAATGTCTTTGCCGGAGGCGGAATTGCCCCGCCCTTGTCGGTCAGGGCTAAGCAAGCTGCTCGGGTTTAATCTCAGGAGGTTTTGTTCCCTGCAAGCTCTCCGTAGAGGCTTGGAGGACCAGGGCAAAAATGGTGGCCTCCCAATCTCCGCCCGGAGGAGCTGAGAACTCGGGGCCCCGCTCCTCAGTGCGCCCACAGAGAAAAGCAGTCACTCCCTTATCCCTGGTCTCCGGCCGCTCTCCGTGCTCACCCGGCCTGTGACCGAGCGTTTATATCTCTGGCACCCGACCCCGTGTGGAGTCTCCAAACCCAGCAGATCCCTGCGGTGCGCTCCCGCGCTGCTCCTCCCCGGGAAGGAAGGGGAGTCTCCCCGGATCTGCCGCTTGTTGGGTCCCTGTTGGGGGAGCCGTGCCCCGACTGGGCCGCGGATCACAGTTTATGGCCACCCCGAGCTGAGAGCCCGCGCCTCGCCTCCGTCTCTGCAGCCGGCTTCCCCGCTCCGATACCTGGGAGCTCTGCCGCACTCAGGCACCCCCGGTCTCTCTGTGACCCCGAGGGTCCTGAGACCCCACTGTCCCATGAGGGTTCCACCCCCCGCTTAGCCACTGGGGCGACGTCCCTCAGCGGAGCTGACTTCTAAAAGGTCTGATTTTGTGCTCCGCGGCTCTAGCACTTTCCAGAAGCGGCCGGCGGAGGCCCCTCCCCCGCCGCCTATCCTCCCGAATATCGCCTCGGATTCACTTCTCCGCACGTCCTACCTTCCAGAAAGTGGTCGCTTCTCTGTTCAGAGAGTTGTTGCTACTCTCCTCTTCGATCTCCTGTTGAGTTCGTAGGTGTTCAGAATGGTTTGATCCCTATCCAGCTGAATTCCTGAGACCAGACGAAATCTAGGTCTCCTACTCCTCCGCCATCTTGCCTAAACCCACTTTTTTTTTTAAATTGGCAAAATAACTGGCAGCTTTATTTTTAAGGTTAACAATTTGGTGAGCAACTTGTATCTACAGTAAATAAAGAACTCTTAAAATTAAAACAATAATTCAATTCCCGGTCTCTCTGGGGGACAGCCGCAAGAATTGGACTTGGCTGTCGGTGAAAGGAGTGAATGCTCGCCTCTTCAGGGACTGGCGCTGGGGAGCCTGGCCAGCGAGAGCTGCCAAGATGGTGCCACCGGCTAGCGGGCCACTGGGTGCGGGCTAAATTGGATGCCTGCCCCTCAGGCTGAGGCTGAAGATTAGCAAGTGAACCTCGTTGCCTTCAAGTCTCCTAGCCTCTGGATGGCGCCTCTGCACCGAGCCCTGGGGCGGGTGAGTCCTTTACAAGCTCTTTCTCAGATGGCTGCCGTCTTACGAGGCTCCTCCTGTGGAGCTCCTTTGTTTTTTAGAGCTAGGTGTTATGGGGGCTCTGCTCTCAAGTGCAGGTCTTAAAAGTTGAGGTGCTTGATGTGGGGTTCAAACCCTTCACTCCTTAGGGAGAAGCTGCAGGATTTGAATTCCCTAGTGAGTGTGGGTTGTTGCGCCCTGGATGCGGTTTATGGCGAATTCGTGGCCCTGCCTCTCCTACCTGCTTCCATGTGGGCCTTCTCTCATTTGCTGGATGTATGGGAGTTGCTCTGTTTCTAGTTTGTTTGCAGGGAAAGTTGTTCTGCATGCAGATTCAGTGTGTCCCCGGGAGAAGGGGGCCCAAGATCCTCCTTCTTGCCATCTTGAAATGTTTTAAGTGGAGAGATCATAGACACCTCTGAAGGCTGGGCAGAAGATGGGTGCACGGTGGGCAGGGGTGGTGTAAGACCAGCGATGGGGCTTTGTAGCATGCCCTAAACTAGGTCAGTAGGTCAGTAGTGAAGGTGAACAAACACAGAGAGGTGAAATAATTAAAGATTTGGTGACTGAGAGAAATAAAGTAGATGATATCTGGGTGGGTGATGATGACTTCGGCTGGGATTAAAACGTAGGAGGATGGACAAGTTTAGTAACCTTGAGAAGCCTGCGGTATATCAAGCTGGAGGTGTCAAGTAGACACCTACATTGAATGTAGAACGTAGGCAAGATGTTCGTGTTGGAAATGCCAATTTAGGAGATGTCAGTGCCGACATGGTCACTAAAATTATGAGAGTAGGTTATAGTGCCTGAGCACAGCACCAATGGAGAGAGGAATATACCAGGGACTTAATTCCAGAGCTCAGAAGTGGCAAGAGGAGAAGGAGCCCATGAATAATAATAGAAAGGGTTGACTAGCAACATATGAGGAGGACGAAGCAAGGGAGAGAGAGTTTCAAATGAGCTGTGAGTCCAGTTGGAACAGGACAGCCCAGTGTTCATTGTTTTGGCAAGGTTGTGGTCACTGGACACCTTGAGAGGAGCATTCCAGTGGAGTGATGGGAGGCAAGGGAGATTGTCACAGCCTGGCTAGTGAATGAGGAGTGAGGAGTAGAGACAGCACGTAAAGAATACGCTTTCCAAAGCTTTCTAGAAGAAAAGTAGACTGGCAATAGGGTAGAGGTTGGAGGGAAATGTTAGATCGAGAGTGTTTATATTTTTATATGGAAGCCACCTGATTTTGTTTATAGGCTCCCGGGAGAGAGCCCATAGGGAATGGAAGACCTAGAAGAGCAAAGGTAGAGGCCCCGAAAGAAGGGGAGGGACAGAGACCTTGAGAAGGGGTGGCCATGAAGAAGAGGAGCTACACTCATTGTCTTTCTAGGCTGAATTAAGGCCCCCAGAGATGTCCAGCCCTAGTCCCCAGAACCTGCCAGTGTTACCTTCTGTGTTATCTTCCATGTCTAGTGACCACAAAGGGGACTTTGCAGATGTGATTAAATGAAGAGGATCTTAAAATAGGGAGATTATCCTGGATATTCTGGGTGGGCCTTAAATGTAAGCACAGGTATCCTTTTAAGAAGGAGGCAGAGGGAGATTTGACTATAGAAAAGAAGGCTGTGTGACCACATTAGCAGTGATTGGGTGGGTGTTGTGGTCATAAAGCAATGAATGCTGGCTGCCACCAGAAGCCAGAAGAGTCAAGGAATCGATTCTCCCCTGGATCTTCTGGAAAGAAATAGTTCTGTTGAAATCTTGATTTTAGCTCTGTAGCACTCATTTTGGACTTCTGACCTCCAAAATTGTAAGAGAATAAGATTTTTTTTTTTTTTTGGTACGAGAATAAATTTGTGTCATTTTAAGCTACGAAGTTCGTGGTGATTTGTCACAGCAGCAGTAGGAAATGAATACATCTAATACTGGAAGGGGAGAAGATGCGGGAATAGTTAACTCTGGGGAGGGCTGGACGGGCGCTCGTTCGTGCATACCTAATGTCCTTGTCTTTGTTGCGTTAGGAAGTCAGGTTCTGTGCTAGGATGGCGGGACTGGGTAGGGAAGCTGAAAGGAAAGGTGTTGGAAGTCAGTGGCAGGGCTGCTGCACTAGCAGAAGGAAACTAATTGACTAGTGACCTTGATTCTCTGAGCTTTCAGGTGTGGACCAGGACACTTGAAGGTGGGTGATGAGGGTGTAGCTTCCCAGCTTGGTGATTTTCTCTGGCTATGCTTGCAAAGCAGGCGAGTGTGAGTTTAGCTCAGGTTTGGGGTTTTGCCAGATTGCCATAATGGGGTGGTGGGAAGACAGTGATTCTGAGCAGGGAGGAGGGGAGGCTTCCAGGTCAGGTCTAAGTTGAGGTGCGGAGGAAGAATGAGCATTCCATGGAAAGGTTGAGGTTAACGGGAAATTAAGTCCTGGGGAAACAGTGGGGATGTGTGAGAGGGTGAACAGAGTTCTGAGTGGGGGACAGAGACCCTGATGGAGCTGGTGGGGGTGTGAGCACAGGAGAAGCGACTAAAGGGCTTGTCCTAGGGATGGGAGCCAGCACACAGGGAAGAGCCGTGGCTTGGCTTCGCAGCTGGTTGCAGGGCTCCAAATGGTAATCTGGCGTCAGGCTTTGGGATAGGCATGCAGAGATCTCGTGAAGGCGAGTCTGTCATGGTGAGCAGGGCACCAGTGGGATGCAGGGATGGCTAAATCTTGGCTAGCTGGAGGATTCTGACTGTGACATTCCAAGCCCCACTGTGCCTGCTTTTATAGGGTGTCAGGTTGGCCCAAAGCCCACTGTACACTGGGCAGAGCTCAGAACAGATGCTTGTTCCCTGTCTCCCATGGTTAGATGGCTTTTGATCCCACTATGCCCAATATCCTTTCCTCATGGACCATTACAAACTTCCCAGTTGCTCCAGGCAATTTTATGTCTCCATGCCTTTGCACTTGCTGTTCGTTCATGCCAGAACTGGCTTTGTCTACTTTGTCTGCCTGGTGAATTCACTTTTCCAGACCTAGCTTAGCTGCCGTCTCCGCCAGGAAGCCTTCCCTGATGTTCTCGCCACTCAGCTCCCTGGTCCCTCCAGAGAGATGCTTGCTGCCTTCTCTGCCAACCTATGCTTTGCAATACTCATCCTGTTATATGGAATCACATTTTCTTTTCTTCATCTACATTTTCAAAAAAAAATCTCTCACTAGACCCTAAGTTCATTGTGTTTTGGTCACCTCTTTTGTGCCAATGTTTAGGAGAGAAGATCAAAAAACAAACCCAAATAAGCATGGAGGGCTGCTTAAGTGAAGGAGTAATTCTGATCAGAGTAGTAATTGGGGATATGGGTTGATGGCACATTTAAGCCTCAAGCCTCTGTTAGTTTTTCTTGGGTGAATTACTTTCTTTCTCCAAAACCAGTTGCTTAAAAACTCATTGTCTAAAGTAAAAAACACAGTGCAGATTTGTTCCACCAAAGGCCAGCCCTGTCAGGTTGCTAGGAAATTTCAGTTTTTCAGTGGAATCACCTCTATGTCCTCACCCTGTACCAGTCCCCAAACCAGTTGCTTCTTTGCTTATTTACTTGCACCTCTGTCAGGGGGCTGCAATACCCCCTTCTTCACATTATTTTTTGCTCCTAGATCCTGCCACCTGTTCTCCTAGGCATGAAAGAGCTGAAGTCTGGAGAGAGGACTAAACTCTCTGTGAACCTCACGTCCAATCACATAGTTTCAGAAAACCCAGATGCAGTTTGAAATTACAGTTAAGATCCCATGGAAAATAAATGACATGAACAGCTGAAAACCCCGCCCCCGCCATCTTCAACTCCCCTCCCCTCTTCAGAACAAGCTTTGTTCACTGGGGATACGAAACCTGAGCCTTGCACAAGAGTACACACCACAGAGTGGGGCGTTGATTTGGTCCATCCAGGGCCAGCAGCTGCTAGAGGGCTGGCTGGTGGGGGTGTGTGTGTGTGTGGGGTGAGGCACTTGAAGTGTGCTCTGGAAGTCCTCAGGAGAGTTGCTGTTGGAGGGTCCTTGGGGGCTGCCCCCTCCTGTTTTGTGCAATCTATCTTTAGAGAACTGCAAGTTCATTTCTCAGAAGGGCCCCAGAGCTGAGATGACTTCTAAACGGACAAACCACTTCCTGCAATCTTCAACTGAATTGGGGGTGGGGGGGTGTGACCATTGGAGGGGGGGCTCCAGTTAGACTTGTCCACCCTCATGTCTTTCCACAGCCCACCCTTGGTTCTGGGCCCAGAGAGATGGAGAAAAGAGTGGGTCCGAGGGCATGCATGGGAGGTCACAGCCAGAAGTGCAGCCTTGCTTCCAGGGCTGGTCACTTAGGGGGCTCTGGAAGAGAAAAAGGGCCCTGTCTGGATACCCCATTTCAGGTTGGACCCTCCTGCACTTACTCTCTGACGGGCAGCCTGGGAAAATCCTTCTGCTCCCGTGTGCGTTCCCTCAGGCAGTGGTCAGAAAGGCTGTTCCAGAAAGGAATGGCTTGGAGCCATTCAGAAATGGCTGTAAGTCTCCTAGTGGGTGTCAGCACTGAACAGAGTATCAGAAAGCAAAGATCCCAAAAGGATACTTCTAAGCAGCTTGGGGCAGTGGAGAAAGAGAGACTTTAAGCATAAGCAGACCTGGCTTCAAATCTTGTCTCCATCATTTAGTATCTGTGTGGCCTTGGGCAGGTGTCGACTTCTCTGAACCTTAGTAAATTGCAATTAATAACAGTAACTGCCTTGGATAGTTGTTATGAGGTTTGTATGAGATAACACATATACAGTTCTCATTTCAGTGCTGGGCATATGCCGTATGTTCCATAAATGCTGCTTCACGTTCCCTCAGAAGTAAGAATAATAACTAAAGCTACCCTGGGGAGTTTGCTAAGTGCTGGGCCTTAGCACTAAACATAATCTCACTTGGTCATGGCAGTGACCACATGAGGTTGTTATATTATTATTGCAACATTACAGATCTCAAGAGGGGCAGGGGTGGTGTCTCTCTGGGGTTCTGGCTTCATCTACAAGGCCTCATTCTTTCCTTCTCTCCTTGCTGCTACTCATCATGCCTCTTTCTCACGTGCCTGGATCAGGTCTCCTGTGACTCAGGGACTCCAGAGCTCCCCATCTAGTGCCAAACTGTTCTTCCATTTCTGTCCCTTCTGCTCCCATCAAAAGTGGCCCATGATCCACATCATCCCAGTGACTTTGGGCTGATGAGGTAGATCCATGTTGGAGTTTGGGAGGAGGGCAGCCAAGTTCAGGGAAAAGAAAAATACAGGACACTCAGATTTGAATTTCAGATAAACAACGAATTAGTCTATATATGTCCTAAATACTGCATGAAATATACTTATGCTAAAAAATTATTTGTTGCTTATTCAGAATTCAAATGTAATGGGGTACCCTTCTCTGGGAGAAGATATTTGGGGGTTGAAGCAGCACAAGTCTTGAGGCAGAAGACCTCAGCTCTCTATTCTTAGGAGGGTCACTTCCTCTGTCGGAGTCTCAACGCCATCATTTTCAGAAGGGTCGTAAGAATCTTCCCTTGCACTACAATTTAGCGCCACGTTTAGTGGTTAAATGGTCACTTCATGTTGGTTATTACAATTTCAAGTCAGTGATTTCAATGAGCATTTTTTTATTGAATGATCTGTGCTGAGTGGTGGTGAGAAGCATTCAGGAGATGTCATGGCCCTGGCCTTTGAGCTAGTCACAATCTGGTTGGGGGATTATAGACAGGTGGACGAATGGTTGCACAGGAACGTGCCCCATGGAGTACCGGGGTGCTGGGAGAGGCCTGCTCTGAGACGCCTGAAGGCACTCAGGGGCAGCTTCCCAAGGAGACAGGCTTTAGCTGGGTTTTGAATGAGAATAATTTCATGCCCTCCTGTTTTCTATGAAATCCGTTCTCCCTCTTATATAATCAGAGCTATCCTCGTAACTATATTTCGACCCAGTGAACCCTTCCAGTTAATTGGCATTTTGCACTTCACACGTGCTACTCATTTTAGCCTCTGGGTATCATCCCCATTTCTACAGATGAGGAAATCAAGGGGTCAAAGAACTTGCCCAAACATAGCTGGGAAGTAGCGGAATAAGAACCAGACCTGTGAGCCTACCTGTGAGTTCACTAAACTTTCTAGTCTAGCCTGAAAACTATAACTAAGAGGAAATAAGACGACGAGGGTCTCGAAAACATAAAGCATAAATGCAAGTGGAAAAGCCAGCCGGATGTTGTCTTAGAGGCCAGCGCTGCATTTCTGAGCCAGCCTTAGCAGTTCAGCATTCCACAGACCCTTCCTCTGGTGTGGCCAGGTTGGGGTGGGGGGCTAGGCTCTGGTGGCCTTTATTGTATAATGAAAGGTTATCTGATCACATTGGTTATTTGATCACAAAGCTCTGCTACGTTTCACTTTAAGCCAAAACCTTAGAAATGCAGAGAATAGATCCAGTTTCAAACCTGATTTTTTTCTGAGCACCAAAGGCTGATGGAGAAAGGAACTAGACAATTCTCTCTGCAGTTCAGAATAAGAGCTGTCAGACGAGGTGTGGAGGGGGAAAATACCTAGGGAGCTTCCAGTATTTCCAAAGACAGGTGCCTGGCATCCATCTTGTCCCGAGGGGGCTGCTAAAATATTGCTGATTGCTTTTGTCTTGATCTTTTTTTTTTTTAAGATTTTATTTTTTTATTTGGGAGGTTGAGAGCAAGTGAGCACAAGCAGGGGGAACTGCAGGGGGAGGGAAAAGCAGACTCCCCACTGAGCGGGGAGCCTGATGCGGAGCTCGACCCCAGGACCCTGAGATCATGACCTAAGCTGAGGGCAGCTGCTTAACCAACTGAGCCACCCAGGTGCCCTGCTTTTAGCTTGATCTTATTCTCATACTATCTTCTCTTTGCATTTGTTACAGGTGCAGACACCCATACATACATTCATATTTGAAACACCCACATCACATTGGGAGAAATGTTTTTGACTTTACGAACATGAAACAATCATATTCCACTCCCCTCGCTTGTGTTCCCTCTCTCACTGTCAAATAAATAAAATCTTAAAAAAAAAATAACACCCACCTCACATTGGGAGAAATGTATTTTTGACTTTACGAACGTGAAACAATCATATTCCATGTGTTATGCATGTAACTGCTTAATATTTGCAATTGAATCAACAATTAGCTCATTTGTTGATTTATGGATTGCTTCATTCAACAGATATGTGTAAGGAGCACCTATTGTGTGATAGACTTTATTCTGGGTGTTGGGGGATGGGGCTGATGATGGGTGGAATTTAAATAATCAATATTAAACCCCACGCAACAGTAGGGGCAGGGGGTGTGGAAGAAACTGAGACATTGCAGCCAGGTATACCCCCTGTTTGAAACTGGGCTCTGCCACTCCTAGCTGTGTGTCCTTGGGGAATCCACTTAACCCTTTCAGGCTCAATGGACTCATGTGTAACCTGGGGCTAATGAGAACTATGTTATGGTTTTGTGTAACATGTAACTGACTACATGTTAGCATTATACCCATTTTACAGATAGCAACTGTAGATTAGAGATATTTACTGTGTTCAAGATCACACAACTAGTGAGTAGCAGAGCTGAGAGTTGAACCTTGGTGTTCAAATTCCAAGTGTAGTATTTTTTTTCATTTCTTCTCAACTCATTTTTTTTTTTTAGCCTGAATAATTAGTTAAGTACTCCCTCAGAGCTATTCAGGAAAACATTTCTTTATTTGGTACCATTAGCAACTATGAACAGATCTTCTTGGGTCTGCTTATTTTAAACTTTCAAGAGCACAACCACTACCTCAACAAAATTAACTTTATTTTTCACGGTGAGCACAGCCATTGTTCCACATCGAGTCTATGCAAACCTCCTTCCATGACTGATAAAAGCAATTTCATACCAGTATTGGGATTTGAGGGGGGAGGGTCTGTAGGCGACTACCTTCTCCCTACCCCAGAGTGCCAGCTCCTAGCGCGTCCTAGTTTGGTCCTTCAAGTTTTTCTGTTTCTCTCAGCAGTTCACCTCACGAAACCATAACTTCTTGGCTTTCTAATTAAAGAACAACGATTCTAACCATATTCAGCTGTGGAGGTAATCCCGGACAGCTGGATCACTGTGTCTGCCGATGTCTGTGTCTACCCAGAAGATGGGGAAAGCAGCAGACAGTGCACTGGGGACCCAGTTTGCTTGTAAGTGTCAGTCATGGAAACTATTCTCTTTTCCACCAACTCAAATGTCTCTAGGGGAGGAACGATGCATTTATTAGTGTGCTTCTACCATAGAGTCTCACCCCTTCCTCTCCCCCAGGTTAGAATGCTTGACCAGAGGACATGAGAATATGCCTCAATTGGGAGCAGGCTCATTTCACGCACCTGATTGGGAGTGGGGAATTTGTGCATGTGTGCATTATGGGGGTGAGCCTATTGGGTGGCAGTGAAAGGTGGAAAAGTCGCACCAAGTTTGAACGAGGCCCTCACATTGCACAGTGCACTAATACACACTTAGCACACTTAAGTATGTCTTTGGACTGAAAGGGACTTCAGGGTCCTTTTCCAGTCCAATCCTGACTGGTATTTGGGTCTGTCTTCCTAAAATCCTACCAACTGATTGAACTGTAAAGGGCCCCATTTGGGACAAGTTTTACCAGTTACTGTGGTTGGTCTGGGAAAAACAAAAGCTGTCCCCATGCCCCAGACACATTTGAGGTGTCCAGTAGAAATGTTTTGAATGTTAAGAAAAAATTAACTTTCCTTTGCATATCTAATACATAAATACATTGTTACATGGTAATATGAAACACTTCAGATGAGACTGAAGCCCCCTTTGGGCTGTCTTTCCTACTCCCTGAACTTTTCTCTGAAGAAACCATTATTAACATTTTGGTGCACCTCCTTCTAGGTCTTTATCTGTATGTTTGGGTATGTCCTTGTGTATATATGTCCTGGACCCATGCTCTGTGTGGCTTTTGTCTCCTCAGTTTTCTCTTCAGATGTGGCAGCCATTCCCATTCTGGCGGTTGTCATTGAGGGAAGGGAGGGAGAGTAATGGGTTCACAGGAAACCAGGAAGATAGTTCTAGATGGGTCACATCCCAACGTGAAAGTTCAGTTTGTATTTTTGACTTAAAGTGATGTCATTTTGGATGGTTTCTATATGGCGGTTTACCGGTTTCCCCAGTCGGCTTCATTTAAGGATGACCCACAGTCACAGAATCTCACCTGTGTTGTTGGGGGTGCAGAGAATTCAGAAGCCATTCTTTGCAGTTGCTGAATTTTAAAGATGGAGACATGGAGGAGAGTCTTCCTAACACGGGACAAGTAACCACGGTTTTTTCAAATCATTTGTTAGGGGATGTGATGTCACTGCTCTGCCTGGCTCCTGTGGTCATTGCAGGGATGAAATGAAATAACAAAGGTGAAATCTTATTGTAGATGATAAGTGATGGTGTAAAGAACAACTGTAGTATAGTGTTTAAAAATGGATGCACTGGAATCACGTTTTTATCTGGAAGGCTTGATTCTAAGTCCTCTTGAGATAGAAATGTGTACAGGGCCAAGGAGAAAGATTCCAGTTCTGGGCAGAAGGGGGCACTCTTGCACTTTCTCTAGATTGTCTTAACCAGGCGGAGGGAGGGGACAAAGTCTAGTCCCTATTGTCCTGTTTAATCCCTGCGTCACCGTGGGGGTGGTGGGTTACAATGTGCCCATTCTCTGGGGCTGGCCATTTCACGGCTCTCCAAAATGCAAAGGATCCATGCCTGGGCAGGTTTTACAAGTGCTTTTTCCAGGATGGATAGGAGCTGACCATAAGGCCCAAGTGGCATATGAAAAGTCCAGCACAACAAATAGTCATCAGATGGTGTAAATGGCACCAGGGACCAAATTGTCACCTGATTTCTGGATGATCTATGGATGCTGGCATGATGCATTGCAGTAGAGCTATCCTTCTGTCTTCCATCGGGAATGGAAGAGATGCAGTTGAACTATGGGTTCCAGGAGATAAATTTTTAAGACCCCAGCTGGCTCGGGAATGATAGCTAGTCCTAACGATGCTGCTCTGTTGCGTGGATGGGTAGTTATGGGAAACCATCACCGAGAGAATGGGCCCATTTAGCATCATCTCCCATCTTGTCATAAATATCAGAAACCCTGAAGACAGGGATGAAAAATGGGTGAAACACATTTGGCATCTGGGGTTTCCAGAAAATGCAGCCAGACCTTTCTGTAGAAGAGTACAAGGGATTCCCAAGTGTTGATAATTTACCAACTTTGGTTAATCCCTCCCCTGTTTACACACACACACACACACACACACACACACACACAAAGACATATATCATACATATATGTTTGTATAGAATTACTTACATATAATTGTTTTTCAGAATTATTTGAGAATAAGTTACAGGCATGATGCCCTCTACCCCTAAATACCTCTGTGTATGTTTCTTCAGAGACATTCTTTCACATAACTATTGTAAAATAATCACAACTAGGAAATTAACATCAATACAGAACTACTTCCTAATTTATAGAGCTTATTCAGACTCACTAGTTATCCCAGTGATACGCTAAATAGCAAAAGAAAATACTGGATCTGCCTTGCCTTTTTTTTGTGTCTGATGAGCCTCTTTTAAGGTGGAACAGTTCCTCCATTCCCTTTTCTGACAGTGACAGATTGGAAGAGTATAGGGCAGATATTTTGTAGAATTGCTCCGTAGTCTGGGTTTCTCTAAGGTCTCCTCCTGATGAGATTCAGGTTATGCATTTTCAGCTGGAATGTCACAGAAGTGATGCGTCCTTTTCCAGGCATTCTATCAGGAGGCATGGGATGTCAATTTCTCCCATTGTTGATTTTGATTAAGGTGGTGTCTGCCATGTTTCTCTACTGTAAAGTTACTGGTTTTTTCCTATGTAATTAATAAGTATCTTTTCAGAAGATACTTTATTATGTAACCATTCTGTTACTCTTTACACCTTAAGCCACTAGTTTTATCACCTGTTGATGATTCTTCCCTGACTTGATTATTATTATAATGGTAGCCCAATGTTGGTTTTCTGTTTCCATCATCCTTTCTACATTTGTTAGCTTTCTACTGTAGGGAAGACATTTCCCTTCTGTATTTATTTGCTCAGAAGACTGCTTGTCAGTGGTTCACATCGTCGAGCACAAGTGATACAAGATGGAAATCAGGTGCTGAGTTGTGCTTTGTAGTTTGTAAAGAATGTTAGCATCCATTTGTCCCATTTGTTCTTCACAGCTGGCCAGGGTGGAAGTTAATGGGGTCTTTCCATCACAAATGAGGAAACGGAGGCTTCAGAGGGAGCCCTTCAGTCATCCCATGTGTACACTGTAAGTGTAAGGTCAGGACTTAGTTTTGTGAGCTTCCTGAGGGTAGGGCAGGTGTGTTAGTCATATTTAGATCTTCTAGACACCCAGCCCAGTAGGTACTCAACAGTGGCTTGTTACATAAATTCGTGAAGAAAGCATTCTCTTGACTCAGATCCCTCCTCTACCTGCTTGTGATTCATGGAGCTCTTTTCCTCCTCTCTTATAGCAAAGCCTAATGCCAGAATTCCCCCCAAGAAAGGCAGCAAATGACCATGCACCGAATTCTAGATCTTTGCTGAAGGGTGTGAAAATGGGCAAGAAATGGAACAGGCTGGGCCTTTGCAAGTGCACAAGGGGGGACGGAGGCATGAACCAAATGGAAAGAGCACAGAGAGCCATGCCCAAGGGTCCCTGAGATAGGTTTTTCTTAGAAATTTCACCATTGGCTACCGGTCAGGCCAGGCCACAATCCCAGGGAGGGAGAGCAGCAGGCCGACTCATTCTGACTCCCATCCAGTGTCGAAATGCCCCTAATGGGGCAGGACAAGGGGTTTCCACCTAGGGTCCCTACTCCTCTTGGCTTGTTCAAGCCCTTTGCCACAAATGCAGCTCAGTGTAGGGCACTGATTGAAACAGAATCAGATCCAAATTAAAAATAATTCTGAAATATAACTAAGAGCCTCACCCCAGAGTACTATGGAGGCTTGGCCACCAGGTTGCATTAGGAGGAAGGAGTGGCCCATGTAAACTTAACTCATGTGAGGTTTTTCTTTTTAGCACTGGCATTTATTTATGACTCAAGACTCTATCATTTCCCTCCTCAGTCTTCTGTATTTTATACAGAAAGAATTAGATGAGATGAGGGCTTGTTAGGAGCTGTAATTTGTGAAATGGGTCAAAAGTAAGTAATAGTAAGTGGAAGGGGCTGGGGTGAACTGGGGACCATTAACCTGATGCGTGCGGAGAGCCACTATTAAGGTCCAGCTGTGATGGGATACAGATTGGCGTTGCTAGTCCCATGTATATATGCATTTGTTCATGTGTATTATATATATATTTATAGAACAAATGTGAAAATTTCTTTTTATTGGTCTTAAAAGGGATTTAAAAAAATTGTATTTGACCCAGTATTACATTAGTTTTAGGTGTACAACATAATGATTTGACAATCTATGCCTTCACCACAAATGTAGTTACCATCTGTCACCATACAAAGCTATTACAATACCATGTTTTTACATGTTTCACCTTTTTAAAGAGAATCAAGAAATACAAACTTCTTTGTGTGTGCTATAACTTGCAAGTACCGAAGAAATTAGGGGGGCAAAAAAGCCGTATAGTTCAAACAAAACATATCTCTGGCAGTTGGATTTGAACCCGTAGGCCACAGGTTAACATCAGGATTGGCCAGTGTCTAAATGACTTTCTTGATCCGAAACTCAGTGGTCACTGATATTAGGCTAATCTCTTGTACAACCTTACCTTCTTGCTATTATTTGTTGGAACTTTGGGGTGAGAGTGTCATTATTTCTGAGTGTCTTTTCTCCCGCTGGTTTCATGCCTTCAGAGCGACAAGCAATACTTTCTTCTATCAAAGAGGCTGGTGAACGTGCTCAAAATGAACTGATAAGCTTAAAAGAATTCCCCCAGTTTACTACTTCACTGAAATAATAGTGGGCTCACTATGTCATTATTTCTTTAAAAATGATTGCATTCCATGAGGCATTATAGGTGGCCAGTGTGGAGAGTTGAAGCATTTGTTAATGGTACCAAGGTCCAGAGTAACCATTTATCTTTGCTATATTCTGAGGGTATTAGACTGCACCCAGTTAGCGGTCCTTGGAATCTCTTTGGTTACCAAGAAGTTTGAGAAAGGGAGAGAGCAACGACTCAGAGTAAAGCCGTTCCTTTTACAGGAAAATTGTTTTCTCAAATATTAATGGGTCAGTTGAATGACTTAAACCATGTTGTTGGTTGGTAGGCTATTGGTGTCCCCACCCTCCCCTTTACTCCCACCAGTGAGGCTGGCGTGGGTCTGTAGGTCAATCTGACTTGATGTAGAAGCTTGTAGAGACCTCCAAGGCAGACAGCTGGTAATGATATTCAAAGGAACTTCCCGTGTTTGTTCTCAGTCCAGAGTGAGCACAATGGTGAATGGTCTGATTTTGCCCCTTCTCTGCTCAGAGCAGCCATGGCTAGCATTTATTCTGAAAGCCCAAAGCCTTACCATGACCTGCAAAGTCCTACCTGCTCTGGCCCTATATCTCTGCATCATTACTTCTCACTCTTCTTTCCCTTGCTCACTCTGCTCCTCCCACCCTGACCACTTTTGTTGTCTTTTGTACACACTGGGAACACACCTACCTTAGATCCTTGCTTTTCCTCCAGATAGTCACGTAACTGACACCCTTATCTTATTCAAGGCTTTGCTCAGATGACCTCTCTTCAAGGCCTGTACCCTGTACCTTGTTTAAAATTGCACCCCGCTACTTTCCCCTCCCCCATTGCCTCGTCCTTGCTCTGCTTTTATTGGTTTCACTTGTCACCTTCCAGCACACTATACAACTTATTGATTTACTGTTGCTTATTCTGTCTGCCTCCACTAGAATAGGAGTCTTTGTTTTGTTTACAGATAAATCCCAAGAACCCAGAATGGTGGGCACTCAATGAATACTTGGTGAATAAATGAGTGTATTCAGTTCTCCTGCCCTACCGGTCCATTGGGTTGTTGCAATGCAGCCGGCAGCAATGCTAAAACACAACCACGAGATTCCTGCCCTGCTTCTCAGGGGTGGGCAACCCATTCACCTTCTGATGAGAAACCATCCTGGAGGAAGAGGTTATGTAACCCCCAAGCTTTTCCTAATCAGTTGTACCGTAGGAGGGTGAGGAAACCTGACTGGTCGGAAGAGTGTCTCCCACCTAAATTTCTCCAGCTTCCTGTTCTAGGAATGAGTAGCCACAGAAGTCAGAGAGAAACCAACGGAAAAACAGTTTCCTCCAATCTTCCTCTGCACCTTGAGCGTTGAGGTTTATGAAGATTATGGTGAAGCTTATCCAAGAGAACTGTGACCGCTGCCATGCCCCGGCCCCTTCCCCTGGCTGGTGGTGAAGTAAGGGTCTGGGCTGAAAGGAGGGCACTGGGGTATCCGGAGTGGGGCACCTCAAAGAAAATGCATCTTGAAAAATATGAGCTGCTCTGAAAGATCCAGCCTCGCAGCTTCCTGAAAGTGTATACCACATTTTGTTGGTTTCCCACCCCTAACTCTGCCTCTCCTTCCCAAGCTTCTTCCTCTACTCTCCGCAACCCCCGCCAGAAGAGAGAATTGTCTCGTTTCCAGACTAGGCTCTGTTGCAAGTAGATAGTTTGGGGCTGAGGACCCAAAGGCAGACAGACACTTGGAATCCTGCCCCAGTGAGGTTCCTATGTTTCACATCTGCTTAGGATATCAAACAGCTGTGTTTAGGGCTGCCCACTGGGGTGGAGGTTGTGGAGGATTTCAAATGAAAGTTTGGTGCTCTTGTTGTGGCTTAGGTGCAGACAATAGCTCATTCTTTCACGCGCTTGCTAGTTGGCTAATGTGCACAGGAACTGAGCAGTTTGTAATTGAGGATTCGCCAGTTAATGAGCAGAAGAGATGGTTTTGTGATGTTACTGTGCTCTTGCTCTTTTCTTCTGAAAATTTCAGCTAGATCTGGAGTTTAATCTGGAGAGTTGAACCTGCATGTCCCTGGCATGTAATTCGGGGAAAAATCTCAGGAATTTTCTGTGTATTGCTGCTAATTTCCCAATATTTTTATTTTTAGTTGTAATATTTGTCTTAGGTTTTTTTTTGAGTCTTATTCTCCATGTTATAATAGTTGAAATATACATGATATTTGAGGTGTTCATTTTGCTTTATTTTAGATGGATACATTTCTATTCTTAAAAAAGGGGGGGCACCTGGCTGGCTCTGTTGGTAGAGCTTGCAACTCTTAATATCAGGGTTGTCAGTTCAAACCCCACTTTGGGTGCAGAGATTACTTAAAAATTAAAAAAAAACTTAAAAAAAGACAACCTTCTCTTGTTCAATAGCATAAGACTATGTCAGACATTTAATTAGAGTATCTCTCAGACAAGCAATGTTTAAAAATGGGGTGTGATATTGTGATTTATAAGAGATGTCTTTCTCATATATTTTTGGTCTTCATCCATGGTTCCCAAAACCCTTGGAATTTTTCTGAGCAATAAGAGCAATGGGAACATCTTTTTCCTTTTTTTTTTTTTTTTGAGTTTTTTTATTTTTTATTGTTATGTTAATCACCATATATTACATCATTAGTTTTTGGTGCAGTGTTCCATGAGTCATTGTTTGTTCATAACACCCAGTGCTCCATGCAGAACGTGCCCTCCTCAATACCCATCACCAGGCTAACCCATCCCCCTACCCCCCTCCCCTCTAGAACCCTCAGTTTGTTTTTCAGAGTCCATCATCTCTCATGGTTCGTCTCCCCCTCTGACATACTCCCCTTTTCTTCCTCTCCTGTTATCTTCTTCTTTTTCTTTTTTCTTAAAATATGTTGCGTTATTTGTTTCAGAAGTACAGATCTGTGATTCAACAGTCTTGCACAATTCACAGCGCTCACCGTAGCACATACCCTCCCCAATGTCTATCACCTAGCCACCCCATCCCTCCCACCCCACCACCACTCCAGCAACCCTCAGTTTGTTTCCTGAGATTAAGAATTCCTCATATCAGTGAGGTCATATGATACATGTCTTTCTCTGATTGACTTACTTCACTCGGCATAACACCCTCCAGTTCCATCCACGTCGTTGCAAATGGCAAGATCTCATTCCTTTTGATGGCTGCATAACATTCCATTGTGTATATATACCACTTCTTCTTTATCCATTCATCTGTCGATGGACATCTTGGCTCTTTCCACAGTTTGGCTATTGTGGACATTGCTGCTATAAATATTGGGGTGCACATAACCCTTCGGATCCCTACATTTGTATCTTTGGGGTAAATACCCAGTAGTGCAATTGCTGGATCGTATGGTAGCTCTATTTTCAACTGTTTGAGGAACCTCCATAGTGTTTTCCAGACTGGCTGCACCAGCTTGCATTCCCACCAACAGTGTAGGAGCGTTCCCCTTTCTCCGCATCCCTGCCAACATCTGTCGTTCCCTGACTTGTTAATTTTAGCCATTCTGACTGGTGTGAGGTGGTATCTCATTGAGGTTTTGATTTGGATTTCCCTGATGGCGAGCGATGTTGAACACTTTTTCATGTGTCTGTTGGCCATTTGGATGTCTTTGGAAAAATGTCTGTTCATGTCTTCTGTCCATTTCTTGATTGGATTATTTGTTTTTTTGGGTGTTGAGTTTGATAAGTTCTTTATAAATTTTGGATACTAGCCCTTTATCTGATACGTCATTTGCAACTATATTCTCCCATTCTGTCGGTTTTCTTTTGGTTTTGTGGACTGTTTCTTTTGCTGTGCAAAAGCTTTTAATCTTGATGAGGTCCCAATAGATCATTTTTGCCCTTGCTTCCCTTGCCTTTGGCGACGTTTCTAGGAAGAATTTGCTGCGGCTGAGGTCGAAGAGGTTGCTACATGTGTTCTGCTTTAGGATGTTGATGGACTCCTGTCTCACACTTAGGTCTTTCAGACATTTTGAGTCTATTTTTGTGTGTTGTGTAAGGAAATGGTCCAGTTTCATTCTTCTGCATGGGGCTGTCCAATTTTCCCAACACCATTTGTGGAAGAGACTGTCTTTTTTCCATTGGACATTCTTTCCTGCTTTGTCAAAGATGAGTTGACCATAGAGTTGAGGGTCCATTTCTGGGCTCTCTATTCTGTTCCACTGATCTATGTATCTGTTTTTGTGCCAGTACCATACTGTCTTGATGATGACAGCTTTGTAATAGAGCTGGAAGTCCGGAATTGTGATGCCGCCAGCTTTGCTTTTCTTTTTCAGTAGTCCTGTGGCTATTCGGGATCTCTTCTGGTTCCATAAAATTTTAGGATTATTTGTTCTATTTCTTTGAAAAAAGTGGATGGTATTTTGATGGGGATTGCATTGAATGTGTAGATTGCTCTAGGTAGCATTCACATCTTCACAGTGTTTTTTCTTCCAATCCATGAGCATGGAACGTTTTTCCATTTCTTTGTGTCTTCTTCAATTTCTTTCATGAGTATTTTATAGTTTTCTAAGTACAGATCCTTTGCGTCTTTGGTTAAATTTATTCCCAGGTATCTTACGGTTTTGGGTGCAATTGTAAATGGGATCGACTCCTTGATTTGTCTCTCTTCTGTCTTGTTGTTGGTGTATAGGAATGCCACTGATTTCTGTGCATTGATTTTATATCCTGCTACTTCACTGAATTCCTGTATGAGTTCTAGCAGTTTTGGGGTGGAGTCTTTTGGGTTTTCCACATACAGTACCATATCATCTGCAATGGTGAGGGTTTGACTTCCTCTTTGCCGATTTGGATGCCTTTGATTTCTTTTTGTTATCTGATTGCTGTGGCTAGGACTTCTAATACTATGTTGAATAGCAGTGGTGAGAGTGGACATCCCTGCCGCGTTCCTGACCTTAGGGGAAAAGCTCTCAGCTTTTCCCCATTGAGAATGATATTCGCTGTAGGTTTTTCATAGATGGCTTTTATGATATTGAGGTATGTACCCTCTATCCCTATACTCTGAAGAGTTTTGATCAAGAAAGGATGCTGTACTTTGTCAAATGCTTTCTCTGCATCTATTGAGAGGATCATATGATTCTTGTTCTTTCTTTTGTTAATGTATTGTATCACGTTGATTGATTTGCGGATGTTGAACCAACCTTGCAGCCCAGGGATATATTCCACTTGGTCGTGGTGAATAATCCTTTTAATGTACTGTTGGATCCTATTGGCTAGTATTTTGGTCAGAATTTTTGCATCCATGTTCATCAAGGATATTGGTCTGTAATTCTCCTTTTTGTTGGGGTGTTCGTCTGGTTTGGGGATCAAGGTAATGGTGGCCTCATAAAATGAGTTTAGAAGTTTTCCTTCCATTTCTATTTTTTGGAACAGTTTCAGGAGAATAGGTATTACTTCTTCTTTAAATGTTTGATAGAATTCCCCTGGGAAGCCATCTGGCCCTGGGCTTTTGTTTGTTGGGCGATTTTTGATGACTGCTTCAATTTCCTTAGTGGTTATAGGTCTGTTCAGATTTTCTATTTCTTCCTGGTTCAATTTTGGTAGTTGATACATCTCTAGGAATCCATTCATTTCTTCCAGGTTATCTAATTTGCTGGCATAAATTTGCTCATAATATGTTCTTATAATTGTTTGTATTTCTTTGGTGTTCGTTGTGATCTCTCCTCTTTCATTCATGATTTTGTTGCTTTGGGTCATTTCTCTTTTCTTTTTGATAAGTCTGGCAGGGGTTTATCAATCTTGTTAATTCTTTCAAAGAACCAGCTCCTAGTTTTGTTGATCTGTTCTACTGTTCTTTTGGTTACTAGTTCATTGATTTCTGCTCTGATCTTTATGATTTCTCTTCTCCTGCTGGGTTTAGGCTTCATTTGCTGTTTTTTCTCTAGGTCCTTTAGATGTAGGGTTAGGTTGTGTATTTGAGACCTTTCTTGTTTCTTGATAAAGGCTTGTATTGCTATATACTTTCCTCTCAGGACTGCCTTTGCTGTATCCCAAAGATTTTGAACAGTTGTGTGTTCATTTTCATTGGTTTCCATGAATTTTTTTAATTCTTCTTTAATTTCCTGGTTGACCCATTCATTCTTTAGGAGGATGCTCTTTAGCCTTCATGTATTTGAGTTCTTTCTGACTTTCCTTTTGTAATTGAGTTCTAGTTTCAAAGCCCTGTGGTCTGAAAATATGCAGGGAATGATCCCAATCTTTTGATACCAGTTGAGACCTGATTTGTGACCTAGGATGTGATCAATTCTGGAGAATGTTCCATGGGCACTAGAGAAGAATGTGTATTCCGTTGCTTTGGGATGGAATGTTCTGAATATGTCTGTGAAGTCCATTTGGTCCAGTGTGTCATTTAAAGTCTTTATTTCCTTGTTGATCTTTTGCTTAGATGATCTGTCCATTTCAGTGAGGAGGGTGTTAAAGTCCCCCACTATTATTGTATTGTTGTCAATGTGTTTCTTCGCTTTTGTTATTAATTGCCTTATATAATTGGCTGCTCCCATGTTAGGGGCATAGATATTTACAGTTGTTAGATCTTCTTGTTGGACAGACCCTTTAAGTAGGATTTAGCGTCCTTCCTCATGTCTTATTACAGTCTTTGTTTTAAAATCTAATGTGTCTGATATAAGGATTGCCACCCCAGCTTTCTTTTGGTGGCCATTAGCATGGTAAGTGGTTTTCCACCCCCTCACTTTCAATTTGGGGGTGTCTTTGGGTCTAAAATGCATCTCTTGCAGACAGCATATTGATGGGTCTTTTTTTTTTTATTCCAATCTGATAGTCTGTGTCTTTTGATTGGGGTATTTAGCCCATTTATATCCAGGGTAACTATTGAAAGGTATGAATTTAGTGCCTTTGTATTGTCTGTTAGGTGACTGTTACTGTATATTGTCTGTGTTCCTTTCTGATCTATGCTGCTTTTAGGCTCTCTCTTTGCTTAAAGGACCCCTTTCAATATTTCTTGTAGAATTGGTTTCGTGTTTGCAAATTCCTTTACTTTTTGTTTGTCCTGGGAGCTTTTTATCTCTCCTTGTATTTTCAATGACAGCCTAGCTGGATATAGTATTCTTGGCTGCATATTTTTCTCTTTTATTGCTCTGAAGATATCATGCCAGTCCTTTCTGGCCTGCCAGGTCTCTGTGGATAGGTCTGTTGCCCATCTAATGTTTCTACCAGTGTAGGTTACAGTTCTCTTCTCCCGAGCTGCTTTCAGGATTTTCTCTTTCTCTCTGAGACTCGTAAGTTTTACAGTAGATGTCGGGGTTTTGACCTATTTTTATTGATTTTGAGAGGGGCTCTCTGTGCCTCCTGGATTTTGATGCGTGTTTCCTTCCCCACCTTCGGGAAGTTCTCTGCTATTATTTGCTCCAATATACCTTCTGCCCCTCTCTCTCTTTCTTCTTCTTCTGGGATCCCAATTATTCTAATGTTGTTTCATCTTATCGTATCGCTTATCTCTCGAATTCTGCCCTCGTGATCCTGTAGTTGTTGCTCTCTCTTTTTCTCAGCCTCTTTATTTTCCATCATTTGGTCTTCTATATTGCTGATTCTCTCTTCTGCCTCATTTATCCTAGCAGTTAGTGCCCCCATTTTTGATTGCACCTCATTAATAGCCTTTTTGATTTCGACTTGGTTAGATTTTAGTTCTTTTATTTCTCCAGAAAGGATTTCTCTAATAACTTCCACGCTTTTTTCAAGCCCAGCTAGTGTCTTTGAAGTCATGATTCTGAACTCTAGGTGCGACATCGTACTAATGTCAGTAATGAGTAGGTCCCTGGCACACGGTACTACCTCTTGTTCTTTTTGCTGAGGTGATTTTTTTTGTCTTGTCATTTTGTCCAGAGGAGAATAGATGAATGAGAGAACAGAATGCTAATAGGTTAACAACGTCCCCAGCAAATATACTCTAAACAAATCAGAAAAGACCTCAAACCAGGGGAAAAGAAAGGGAAAGAAAGAAAAAAGAAAGAGAGAAGAAAAAAAAAAGGAAAACGAAAAAGAAAAAAAAAACAATAACAGAACAAAACAAAAAAAAAACAGAATATGATCAAATATGATCAGGCTAATGCATAGATGAGTGCCACACACTAGATTTTGGGTGTATTTTGGTCTGTTAGAAGAAAGTGCCTGCTAAAATTTTAAAGGAAGAAAGACTTATATATGTACAAAATAAGGGTTGATATAATGAAGGGATGGAAGATGACTGTAAAGGTGAAAATTATAATAGATTTTATAAAAGGAATTGATAAGATAAGAAGTTGTTTGAAAGAAGAAGAAGATTTAAAAAAAAAGAAAAGAAAAGAAGTATAAAAAGGGAGAGAATGTGATCAGGCTGGAGACTAGAACAAAGCCATTCACTAGTGATTTAGGGTATATTTTGATCTGTTAGAAGAAATTGTATCTCAAAATTTTAAAGAGAGAACAACTTATATATACATGCCAATGTAACTACTATGAAGGGATAAAATATGACTCTAAAAATGAAAAATAAAAAATGTTTTTTTAAAAAAGGGATTGATAAGATGTTGGTTGAAAAAGGGAAAAAGAAAAATAAAAAAAAAAACAGTTAAAAAATTAACTTTGAAAAACTAATGAATCATGGTAAAAAAGCCATGGAGTTCTCCTGTTCTCCTTGGTGGGTAAAATTGGTCTTTGCTGGCTGTTTGTGCTGATCTTCTGGGGGAGAGGTCTGTTGCCGTGGTTCCCAATGTCTTTGCTGGAGGCGGAATTGCCTTGCCCTTGTGAGTCCGGGATAAGCAAGCTGCTCGGGTTTGCTCTCAGGAGCTTTTGTTCCCTGCAACCTCTCGGTACAGCTTTGGAGGACCAGGGTGAAAATGGTGGCTTCCCAATATCCGCCCAGAGGAGCTGAGAACTCGGGGCCCTGCTCCTCAGTGCGCCCCCAGAGAAAAGCAGTCATTCCCGTCTCCCCGGTCTCCGGCCGCACTCCGTGCTCACCCGGCCTGTGACCGAGCGTTTCTATCTCTGGCACCCGACCCCGTGTGGAGTCTCCAAACCCAGCAGATCCCTGTGGTGCGCTCCCGCACCGCTCCTCCTGGGGGAGGAAGGGGAGTCTCCCCAGCTCTGCCGCTTGTTGGGTCCCTGCTGGAGGACCAGTGGCCTGATTGGGCCGCGGATCACAGTTTATGGCCACCCCGAGCTGAGAGCCCACACCTCGACTCCGTCTCTGCAGCTGGCTTCCCCGCTCCGATACCTGGGAGCTCTGCCTCACTCAGTCACCCCCAGTCTTTCTGTGACCCCGAGGGTCCTGAGACCACGCTGTCCCGCGAGGGTTCCATCCCCCGCTTAGCCACTGGAGCGACGTCCCTCCGCGGAGCTGACTTCTAAAAATTCTGATTTTGTGCTCCGTGGCTCTATCACTTGCCAGAAAAGGCGGAGGCCCCCTCCCCCGCCGTCTATCCTCCCGAATATCACCTCGGATTCACTTCTCCACACGTCCTACCTTCCAGTAAGTGGTCGCTTCTCTGTGCAGAGTTGTTGCTACTCTCTTCTTTGATCTCTTGTTGAGTTCGTAGGTGTTCAGAATGGTTTGATCCCTATTCAGCTGAATTCCTGAGACCAGACGAAATCCAGGTCTCCTACTCCTCCGTCATCTTGTTCCGCCCCCTCTTGTCTTTGTTTTAAAATCTAATTTGTCTGATCTAAGGATTGCCACCCCAGCTTTCTTTTGGTGGCCATTAGCATGGTAAATGGTTTTCCACCCCTTCACTTTCAATCTGGGGCTGTCTTTGGGTCTAAAATGAGTCTTTTGCAGACAGTATATCGGTGTTGTTTTTTTATCCAATCTGATAGCCTGTGTCTTTTGATTGGGGCATTTAGCCCATTTACATTCAGGGTAACTATTGAAAGATGGATTTAGTGCCATTGTATTTCCTGTAAGGTGACTGTTACTGTATGTTGTCTGTGTTCCTTTCTGATCTTTGCTGCTTTTAGGCTCTCTCTTTGCTTAGAGGACCCCTTTCAATATTTCTGGAGGGCTGGTTTCGTGTTTGCAAATTCCTTTAGTTTTTGTTTGTCCTGGAAGCTTTTTATCTCTCTTTCTATTTTCAGTGAGAGCCTAGCTGGATATAGTATTCTTGGCTGCATATTTTTCTCATTTAGTGCTCTGAATGTATCATGCCAGTCCTTTCTGGCTTGCCAGGTCTCTGTGGATAGGTCTGTTGCCAATCTAATGTTTCTACCATTTTAGGTTACAGATCTCTTCTCCCGAGCTGCTTTCAGGATTTTCTCTTTGTCTCTGAGCTCCGTAAATTGTACTATTAGATGTTGTGATGTTGACCTATTTTTATGGATTTTGAGAGGGGTTCTCTGTGCCTCCTGGATTTTGATGCCCGTTTCCTTCCCCAAATTAGGGAAGTTCTCTGCTATTATTTGCTCCAATATACCTTCTGCCCCCTCTCTCTTTTTTTCTTCTTCTGGGATCCCAATTATTCTAATGTTGTTTCATCATGTGGTTTCGCTTATCTCTCGAATTCTGCCCTCATGATCCAGTAGTTGTTTATCTCTCTTTTTCTCAGCCTCTTTATTTTCCACCATTTGGTGTTCTATATACTAATTCTCTCTTCTGTCTCATTTATCCTAGCAGTTAGAGCCTCCATTTTTTATTTTACCTCATTAATAGCGTTTTTGATTTTGACTTGGTTAGATTTTAGTTCTTTTATTTCTTCAGAGAGGGTTTCTCTAATTACTTCCATGTTTTTTTCAAGCCCAGCTAATATCTTTAAAATCATCATTCTGAACTCTAATTCTGATTTCGTACTAATGTCCGCCTTGAGTAGGTCCCTGGCAGTCGGTACTGGTTCTTGTTCTTTTTGTTGAGGTGATTTTTTTCGTCTTGTCATTTTGTGCAGAGGAGAATAGAGAATGAGAGAACAAAATGGTAACAGGGTAACAACATCCCTAGAAAATATACTCTAAGTAAGTCAGAAAAGACCTGAAACCTGGGGAAAAGAAAGGGAAAGAAAAGAAAAAAGAAAAGGAAAAAGATAAAAACAAACAAAAACAGAAGAAAACAAAAAAAGAAATCAGAATATGATCAAATATGATCAGGCTGGTGCTTAGATCAGTGCCACACACTAGATTTTGGGTGTATTTTGGTCTGTTAGAAAGTGCCTCCCAAAATTTTAAAGAAAGAAAAACATATATACAAAAATAAGGATTAATAGGATGAAGAGATGGAAGATGACTGTAAAGATGAAAATTATAAAAGATTTTATAAAAGGAATTGGTAAGAAGTTGTTTGAAAAAAGAAAGAAGAGGATTTAAAAAAAAAAAAAGGGAGAGAATGTGATCAGGCCTGAGACTAAAACAAAGCCATACACTAGAGATTTAGGGTATATTTTGATCTGTTAGAAGAAACTGTATCTCAAAATCTTAAAGAGAGAAAAACTTATATATATATGCCAAAAATAAGGGTAACTACTACGAAGAGATAGAATATGACTCTAAAAATGAAAAATATTTTTTTTTTTTTTTAGAAAGGGATTGATAAGATGTTGGTTGAAAAAGGGAAAAAGAAAAATTTAAAAAAAAGAGTAAAACAAAAAAGTTAACTTTGAAAGACTAAGGAATCATGGTAAAAAAGCCATGAATTCTATGTGCAGTATTCCCCCAGCGCTGGAGTTCTGCCGTCCTCATTGATCGGTAAACTTGGTCTTCTCTGGCTGTTCTTGCTGATCTTCTGGGGGAGGGGCCTGTTGCCGTGGTTCCCAAATGTCTTTGCCGGAGGAGGAATTGCCCCGCCCTTGCTGGTCCGGGCTAAGTAATCTGCTCCAGTTTGCTCTCGGGAGCTTTTGTTCCCTGCAAGCTTTCCATACAGCTTTGGAGGATGAGAGTGAAAATGGCGGCCTCCCAATCTCTGCCCCAGAGGAGCTGAGAACTCAGGGCCCCACTCCTCAGTGCGCCCCCGAGAAAAGCAGTCAATCATCCCTGTCTCCCTGGTCTCTGGTCGCACTCTGCGCTCATCCGGCCTGTGACCAAGTGTTTCTATCTTTGGCGCACAACCCCGTGTGGAGTCTCCAAACCCAGCGATCTCCCGTGCCACTCCTCCCGGGGGAGGAAGGGGAGCCTCCCCAGATCTGCCACTTTTTGGGTCCCTACTGGAAAAGCAGGGGTCCAACTGTGCCGGGGATCGCAGTTTATGGCAACCCGGAGCTGAGAGCCCACCCCTTGGCTCTGTCTCTACAGCCAACTTCCCCACTCCGATACCTGGGAGCTCTGCCGCACTCAGGCACCCGCGGTCTTTCTGTGTCCCCGAGGGTCCTGAGACCCCACTGTCCTGCGAGGGTTCCACCCACCCCTCCCCTTAGCCACTGGAGTGACGTCCCTCAGTGGAGCCAACTTCTAAGCAGCTCACGGAGGCCCCCTCCCCCGCCATCTATCTTCCCGAATATCGCCTCACATTCACTTCTCCGCACGTCCTACCTTCCAGAAAGTGGTCGCTTTTTTGTTCAGAGAGTTGCTGCTATTCTTTTCTTCGATCTCCTGTTGAGTTCGTAGGTGTTCAGAATGGTTTGATCCCTATCCAGCTGAATTCCTGGGACCAGACAAAATCCAGGTCTCCTACTCCTCCGCCATCTTGCTCTGCCCCCCCCCCAGCTTTTCTTTTTTTCTAATATGCTCCTTAGTTAAATGCTATGAGTTTTTTTCAAGTTTTTATTTTAATTTCAGTATAGTTAACATGTAGTATTATATTAGTTTCAGGTGTACAATATAGTGATTCAACAATTCCTTACATCTCCCAATGCTCATCACAGCAAAGGCAATCCTTTTTCTTTTTCTTTTTTTTAAACATTTTAATTATTTATTGACAGAGAGAGAGACAGCGAGAGAGGGAACAGAAGCAGGGGGAGTGGGAGAGGGAGAAGAAGGCCTCCTGCTGAGCAGGTAGCTTGATATGGGGCTTGAACAGGACTCTGGGATCATGACCTGAGTCCAAGGCAGATGCTTAATGACTGAGCCACCCAGGCGCCCCACAAATGCAGTCCTTAATCTCCATCACCTATTCCCCCCATCTTCCCACCCACCTGCCCTCTGGTAACCATCAGTTTGTTCTCTTAGAGTCTGTTTCTTGATATTTCTTTATCTCTTTTACCCCACTTTGCTCATTTATTTTGTTTCTTGAATTCCACATATAAGTGGAATCATATGGCATTTGTATTTTTCCGACTGACTTATTTTGCTCAGCATTATACTCTCTAGATCCATCCATGTCATTGCATATGGCAATATTTCACATCTTTTTTATCCATTCATCAATTGATGGATACTTGGGCTGTTTCTGTAATTTGGCTATTGTAAATAATGCTGCTGTAAACATAGGGGTGAATGTATTCCTTTGAATTAGTGTTTTTGTATTCTTTGGGTAAATACCCAGTAGTGCAATTGCTGGATTGTAGGGTGGTTTTCTTTTTTTAACTTTTTGAGGAACCTCCACACTGATCTCTACTGTGGCTGCACCAGTTTGCATTCCTGCCAACAGTGCACAAGGGTTCCTTTCTCCCTACATCCTCAGGAACACCTTTTGTTTCTTGTGTTTTTGATTTTAGCCATTCTGATAGGTGGGGCACATTATTTCCTTGTAGTTTTGATTTGTATTTCCCTGATGGTAAGTAATGTTGAGCATCTTTTTATGTGTCTATTGGCCATCTATATGTCTTCTTTGGAGAAGATCTGTTCATGTATTCTGCCCATTTTTAAATTGGATTATTTGGGTTTTTTTGGGTGTTGAGTTGTATATATTTTTATATATTTTGGACACTAACCCTTTATTGGATATGTGCTTTGCAGATATCTTCTCCCATTCTGTAGGTTGCCTTTTAATTTTGTTGATTGTTTCCTTCACTGTGCAGAAGCTTTTTATTTTGATGTAATCCCAAGAGTTTATTTTTGCTGCTTGCCTCAGGAGACATATCTAGAAAAATGTCCTATGGCCTATGTCAGAGACATTTTTGCCTGTGTTTTCTTCTAGGATTTTTATAATTTCAGGCCTCATATTTAGGTCTTTAATGCATTTTGAGTTTATTTTTGTGAATGGTGAAAGAAAGTGGTCCAGTTTTCCTAATACCATTTGTTGGAGAGACTGTCTTTTTCTTATTGGATATTCCTTCTTGCTTCATTGAAGATTTATTCGCCATATAATTGTGGGTTTATTTGTGGGCTTTCTTTTCTGTTCTGCTGATCTGTGTGTCTGTTTTTGTGCCAGTACCATACTGTTTTGATTACTACAGCTTTTCAATATAACTTGAAGTCCAGAATTGTAATACCTCCAGCTCAAATACCTCAAAATTTCTTTTGCCATTCAGGGTCTTTGTGGTTCCATATAAAGTTTAGGATTGTTTGTCCTAGTTCTGTGAAAAGTGCTGTTGGTATTTTGATAGGGATTGTGCTGAATCTGTAGATTGCTTTGGGTAGGGTAGACATTTTCACAGTATTTGTTCTTTCAACCTATGATCGTGGAATGTCTTTTCTTTGTATTGTCTTCAGTCTCTTTCAACAATGTTTTATAGTTTTCAGAGTACAGGTTTTTCACCTCCCTGGTTAGATTTATTCCTAGGTATCTTACTTGTTATTTTTGGTGCAATTATAAATAGGATTGTTTTCTTAATTTCTTTTTCTGCTGCTTCATCATTGGTGTATTGAAATGTAACAGATTTCTGTATATTGGTTTTGTATCCTGCGACTTTACTGAATTTATCAGTTCTAGCAGTTTTTTGGTGGAGTCTTCCAGGTCTTCTATATATGTATCAGGTCACCTGCAAATAGTGGAAGTTTTTTTTTCTTTCTTGCCGATTTGGTTGCCCTTTATTCCTTTTTATTGTCTGATTGCTGCGTCTGGGACTTCCAGTACTATGTTGAATAACAGTGGGGAGAATGGATATCCTTGTCTTGTCCCCAGCCTTAGCAGAAAAGCTCTCAGTTCTTCCCCATTAAGGTTGATGTTAGCTGTGGGTTTTTCATATATGTGAATGCCACAAGTTTTAAATATCAAATTTTCAATATCACTCAGTTAACATTTTTTCTAATATTCCCTCTGATTTATTGTTGAATGTATTATTTAGCAGTTTATGGTCTAATTTTCAAACATTTGAGAATTTTCTAGTTGCCCGTTATGTATTTTTAATTTATATCCAGTGCCATCATAAAACCTATTTCATATAATGTCAATCCTGTGAATTGTGTGGAAGCTTGCTTTGTATCAGACCATATGGTCAGTTTGGTAAATGTCCCTCACATACTTGAGAGTTACATACTTGTCAGCATGTTTTTTTTTTTTTCTCCTTCTGTGGAATTTCAGTTACATATAGTATTACTTTCCCACTATTGTCCATTTGTTTCTCATACTCTTTTTTTTTTAAATTTATTTTTGATGTTTTTTGTCCCTCTGTGCTTCAGTCTGGATAGTTTTTCCTAATGCCTCTTTTAGTTCTTTTAGTTCCCTCATAAAAATAAGTTATGTGCCATCCATTGTGTCTATTTATTGCATTTCTGATTTCAGTTATTTTTTACTTCTAGAATTTCCATTTGATTCTTTCTTAAAGATTCCATTTATTTGATAATGTTCTACATTCTGTCATCTCTGTATTCTTAAAAACATCAACACAGTTTTTAAAAAAATCTGTGTTTATTAAATCCAATAAGTGGGCCACTTGTGTATTGGTTTTTATTGTCAGTTTTTTTTTCTTAGTCCTGTTTTCTTATTCTTAGTAATTATTGAACAAATGGTGGACATTTTATGTGAAAAAAATCATAGAGGCTCTGATGGTATCACCATGTTGAATGTGGCTTTTCATTCTTTTTGCGTTGCTTGGCAATATTAATAATGAGCTTAGGAATGTTTCATCATGGCAGGAAGATGACACTTTAATCAGTACTGGAGGTACATTTCATGTTACCACCACACAATTCACTTCTTTCCATCTCTACTGCTGCAACCCTGGATTGGACCCTAATTATATCTTATTTAGAGTTCTGGCCAATAGTTCCATTTCTACTCTCTTGACTCATTATAATCTGACCATAGCCATTTGATTAAGATTTGTAAAATCCCCTCTTATCACATCCTTCCTATTCAAAACCTTCAATGACTGAAGTCAGAGAACTACGATCCAACAAGAAAAGCCTACCATGTTTTCTTCTCCAATGGATTTCCAAATAGAGGGCAAAGAACAAAACTGGAAATGGAACATAGGTCCTAACATCCTAGCTTTGTTTTTCCAGTGTAATCATGAATGGAACTCCACCTTGTTTGGTGATGACTGATGGTTCTTCCAATAAGAACATATTCTTATCAGGAATTATCCTTTAAAGGAAAAATTTACTTCTTAAATTTGTTAAAATGAGCATTATTTATTATTTATAACAAAATAAACATTATCTTTTTTATATTATTATGTTAATCACCATACATTACATCATTAGTTTTTGATGTAGTGTTCCATGATTCTTGTTTGTGTATGACACCCAGTGCTCCATTCAGTACATGCCCTCTTTAATACCCATCACCAGGCTAACCCATCCCCTCTAGAACCCTCTGTTTGTTTCTCAGAGTCCATCGTCTCTCATGGTTCATCTACTCCTCCAATTTCCCCCCCTTCATTTTTCCCTTTCTGCTATCTTCTTCTTTTTCTTTTTCTTTTTTTTAACATTAATGTATTATTTGTTTCAGAGGTACAGGTCTGTGATTCAACAGTCTTACACAATTCACAGCACTCACTATAGCACACACCCTCCCCAATGTCTATCACCCAGCCACCCCATCCCTCCCACCCGCACCACTCCAGCAACCCTCAGTTTGTTTCCTGAGATTAAGAATTCCTCAAAATAAACATTTTCTATTAAAATGTAAGAATACCTAACAATCTTTCTTAATTATACAAACAGTCTAGGATTCAGCATTGCTTGTTATTTGCATATAATATCTCAGTTTGAAAACCCTCTCTCCCCAAGTAAAAAGAAGAGTTATCACATAGGAAGAAAATCTAATTTGAGGTAATTTTTTTTTCTTTTAATGAAAGCACATTCTTCTCTTCACCTCTGTGAGTATAGATTTGATACTATATGTAAATGTGTCTTGTAAACTCTACACTTGATCTTAGCCAAAAGGCCAAGAAATGACGTGTCTTGTAAACTCTAAAGTGCTATAAAAATGAATGCTATTTTATTTAATAATTAACATTAATTCTAATAAAATATTGTCCCCCGTTAAAATGCAAATGCTCTTGGGAGACTGAGATAGTAAACCAATTATGCATGACTTGGTGAAAAATATTTCATCAGCAACATTCCTGTGCAATAAAACCGTGGTGTGATGGAGTAGAGGAGAGAGTGAGAGACAGGCAGACAGAGCCAGACAGGGACAGAAGAGTCAGGCCTAAATGTTCTTCAGGACAGAACTGCATTGAGGACCTGGGTGACTGGGCAGCAGATTATTATAATCACCTAGTGGGCCTGTTTTTGTGAAGCCATTGAGAAAGGAGGTAGAACTCATGTCCTAACTCTGACCTTTCAGTAATGTTTTCTGATGGGCTTCATTTCCCAGTCAATACCCTGAGAAGGTTGGAATAAGGTTTCCAACTGTGGAGGTCTACAATCAGAATCTGTGATGCAGTGATTCAAGGGTCCATGATGAGGTGCTTAGTCTTAGGGAATCGTCTAATGTAGTAGTCTTGGGATTTTGGTGAAGACTTCTCAAGGAAGGTGATACTAGAGCTGGCATCTGAAAATCTGAGGATGAGTTCTCTGAGTGGGGGTGGGGGGAACCAATGGGTAGAGCTTTTGATAGAGTGAAAGGGAGACCAAGGGAGGGAAG